>NC_064920.1:1208261592-1209568729 GCF_023897955.1 Schistocerca gregaria | reverse complement strand
ACACTAGATCGCGTGTTAAGTCGGGACGGAAGGGGGAGGGGACAGGCGAGAATGCACCGCGCTAATTACGCAAATATCTGGAATCGCGGCGTGTGTCGGGCAGGTGAGAAAGCTTCCGTCGGTCCAGCAGGACACTGCCACACCCCGCGCAGTCCCCCCGCCGCCCGGCCGCGCGCAAGCCCTGCGCCGGATAACAAGAACAAGGTGCGTCTGCCGCGAGTGTCGGAGGCCGCACGCACCAAACGAATGACAGGCGGTGCAACGAGCAGCTGTTGTTATGTGCGTCCGACCCACGTGGCGGCGCGCCGCACTGCGCGTCGCTCTCGAGGTGGAAGGACGTGCTTTGCGTCAAATGTGCCACCGAAAAACGGCGATTGCGTGTGTTGGGAGGAGAGGCGAAGCCTTCTTCTGCTGTGCGGCTACAGTATAAGGACGCCAACGGCCATACCATGTTGAATACACCGGTTCTCGTCCGATCACCGAAGTTAAGCAACATCGGGCCCGGTTAGTACTTGGATGGGTGACCGCCTGGGAACACCGGGTGCTGTTGGCTCCCTCTCATTTTTTCCTTTTTACGTCGCTACACCGGTCAGCCCTCTTTTCATACTAACTCTCAGGTGTGACAAAGATGCTTCCTCAAGCATTTTAAACGACTGTATTAAACGTAACATATGAAAACTACAGTAATAAATTAAGTTTGAGCAAGAATGCGCGAAGGAAGAGTGCTAGAACACCTTGAAAGTAACGAAACACTGCGAATCGACAGATGTGCTCTTCAAGTGCGTCAGAGCCTACTGTTTTGTAGGAGCGTTTAATTCCAAAAACTAACTAAATAAATAAATAAACAAAAAACTAAAAAATCAACTGTTCTCGCCCGATCACCGACGATAAGCAACAACGTTAGTATTCGGGTCCATGACCGCCTGGGAACTCTGGCTGTCTTCATTTTTTTGCTTCTTTTCGCTACCCCTGCCAGCCCTCTTTTCCAAAGTGTCTCTAGAAATACCAAGAGTATGAAGCGACAGGAACGTTCTGAAATACGCCAGTTCTTATAGTTTTTGTAGCAGTGTTCAACTGCAAATTTGTGAACAAAAATTTATCTTTCGCCGATGGAAGAGATGGATGCTTTGTCGAATCGCCTGTCTTGTGTCCGTGTTTTCGCACCTTTCCACGGCACGGCCGCTGCTCTAGTAGCACCGAACGGCCGCACACGGCGCCTCGGACACGCCGGCGCCAGTCTCGCAGATGTTTCTCGTGCTTGTGCTGTCATATGGACCACGACCCGAGCGGCAGCGAGCGGCAGTCGAGCAAAGTCGGGACAAGTCGGGACGGAAGGGGGAGGGGACAGGCGAGAATGCACCGCGCTAATTACGCAAATATCTGGAATCGCGGGCGTGTGTCGGGCAGGGTGAGAAAGCTTCCGTCGGTCCAGCAGGACACTGCCACACCCCGCGCAGTCCCCCCGCCGCCGGCCGCGCGCAAGCCCTGCGCCGGATAACAAGAACAAGGTGCGGTCTGCCGCGAGTGTCGGAGGCCGCACGCACCAAACGAATGACAGGCGGTGCAACGAGCAGCTGTGTTGTGCGTCCGACCCACGTGGCGGCGCGCCGCACTGCGCGTCGCTCTCGAGGTGGAAGGACGTGCTTTGCGTCAAATGTGCCACCGAAAAACGGCGATTGCGTGTGTTGGGAGGAGAGGCGAAGCCTTCTTCTGCTGTGCGGCTACAGTATAAGGACGCCAACGGCCATACCATGTTGAATACACCGGTTCTCGTCCGATCACCGAAGTTAAGCAACATCGGGCCCGGTTAGTACTTGGATGGGTGACCGCCTGGGAACACCGGGTGCTGTTGGCTCCCTCTCATTTTTTCCTTTTTACGTCGCTACACCGGTCAGCCCTCTTTTCATACTAACTCTCAGGTGTGACAAAGATGCTTCCTCAAGCATTTTAAACGACTGTATTAAACGTAACATATGAAACTACAGTAATAAATTAAGTTTGAGCAAGAATGCGCGAAGGAAGAGTGCTAGAACACCTTGAAAGTAACGAAACACTGCGAATCGACAGATGTGCTCTTCAAGTGCGTCAGAGCCTACTGTTTTGTAGGAGCGTTTAATTCCAAAAACTAACTAAATAAATAAATAAACAAAAAACTAAAAAATCAACTGTTCTCGCCCGATCACCGACGATAAGCAACAACGTTAGTATTCGGGTCCATGACCGCCTGGGAACTCTGGCTGTCTTCATTTTTTGCTTCTTTTCGCTACCCCTGCCAGCCCTCTTTTCCAAAGTGTCTCTAGAAATACCAAGAGTATGAAGCGACAGGAACGTTCTGAAATACGCCAGTTCTTATAGTTTTGTAGCAGTGTTCAACTGCAAATTTGTGAACAAAAATTTATCTTTCGCCGATGGAAGAGATGGATGCTTTGTCGAATCGCCTGTCTTGTGTCCGTGTTTTCGCACCTTTCCACGGCACGGCACGGCACGGCACGGCACGGCCGCTGCTCTAGTAGCACCGAACGGCCGCACACGGCGCCTCGGACACGCCGGCGCCAGTCTCGCAGATGTTTCTCGTGCTTGTGCTGTCATATGGACCACGACCCGAGCGGCAGCGAGCGGCAGTCGAGCAAAGTCGGGACAAGTCGGGACGGAAGGGGGAGGGGACAGGCGAGAATGCACCGCGCTAATTACGCAAATATCTGGAATCGCGGCGTGTGTCGGGCAGGTGAGAAAGCTTCCGTCGGTCCAGCAGGACACTGCCACACCCCGCGCAGTCCCCCCGCCGCCCGGCCGCGCGCAAGCCCTGCGCCGGATAACAAGAACAAGGTGCGTCTGCCGCGAGTGTCGGAGGCCGCACGCACCAAACGAATGACAGGCGGTGCAACGAGCAGCTGTGTTGTGCGTCCGACCCACGTGGCGGCGCGCCGCACTGCGCGTCGCTCTCGAGGTGGAAGGACGTGCTTTGCGTCAAATGTGCCACCGAAAAACGGCGATTGCGTGTGTTGGGAGGAGAGGCGAAGCCTTCTTCTGCTGTGCGGCTACAGTATAAGGACGCCAACGGCCATACCATGTTGAATACACCGGTTCTCGTCCGATCACCGAAGTTAAGCAACATCGGGCCCGGTTAGTACTTGGATGGGTGACCGCCTGGGAACACCGGGTGCTGTTGGCTCCCTCTCATTTTTTCCTTTTTACGTCGCTACACCGGTCAGCCCTCTTTTCATACTAACTCTCAGGTGTGACAAAGATGCTTCCTCAAGCATTTTAAACGACTGTATTAAACGTAACATATGAAACTACAGTAATAAATTAAGTTTGAGCAAGAATGCGCGAAGGAAGAGTGCTAGAACACCTTGAAAGTAACGAAACACTGCGAATCGACAGATGTGCTCTTCAAGTGCGTCAGAGCCTACTGTTTTGTAGGAGCGTTTAATTCCAAAAACTAACTAAATAAATAAATAAACAAAAAACTAAAAAATCAACTGTTCTCGCCCGATCACCGACGATAAGCAACAACGTTAGTATTCGGGTCCATGACCGCCTGGGAACTCTGGCTGTCTTCATTTTTTGCTTCTTTTCGCTACCCCTGCCAGCCCTCTTTTCCAAAGTGTCTCTAGAAATACCAAGAGTATGAAGCGACAGGAACGTTCTGAAATACGCCAGTTCTTATAGTTTTGTAGCAGTGTTCAACTGCAAATTTGTGAACAAAAATTTATCTTTCGCCGATGGAAGAGATGGATGCTTTGTCGAATCGCCTGTCTTGTGTCCGTGTTTTCGCACCTTTCCACGGCACGGCCGCTGCTCTAGTAGCACCGAACGGCCGCACACGGCGCCTCGGACACGCCGGCGCCAGTCTCGCAGATGTTTCTCGTGCTTGTGCTGTCATATGGACCACGACCCGAGCGGCAGCGAGCGGCAGTCGAGCAAAGTCGGGACAAGTCGGGACGGAAGGGGGAGGGGACAGGCGAGAATGCACCGCGCTAATTACGCAAATATCTGGAATCGCGGCGTGTGTCGGGCAGGTGAGAAAGCTTCCGTCGGTCCAGCAGGACACTGCCACACCCCGCGCAGTCCCCCCGCCGCCCGGCCGCGCGCAAGCCCTGCGCCGGATAACAAGAACAAGGTGCGTCTGCCGCGAGTGTCGGAGGCCGCACGCACCAAACGAATGACAGGCGGTGCAACGAGCAGCTGTGTTGTGCGTCCGACCCACGTGGCGGCGCGCCGCACTGCGCGTCGCTCTCGAGGTGGAAGGACGTGCTTTGCGTCAAATGTGCCACCGAAAAACGGCGATTGCGTGTGTTGGGAGGAGAGGCGAAGCCTTCTTCTGCTGTGCGGCTACAGTATAAGGACGCCAACGGCCATACCATGTTGAATACACCGGTTCTCGTCCGATCACCGAAGTTAAGCAACATCGGGCCCGGTTAGTACTTGGATGGGTGACCGCCTGGGAACACCGGGTGCTGTTGGCTCCCTCTCATTTTTTCCTTTTTACGTCGCTACACCGGTCAGCCCTCTTTTCATACTAACTCTCAGGTGTGACAAAGATGCTTCCTCAAGCATTTTAAACGACTGTATTAAACGTAACATATGAAACTACAGTAATAAATTAAGTTTGAGCAAGAATGCGCGAAGGAAGAGTGCTAGAACACCTTGAAAGTAACGAAACACTGCGAATCGACAGATGTGCTCTTCAAGTGCGTCAGAGCCTACTGTTTTGTAGGAGCGTTTAATTCCAAAAACTAACTAAATAAATAAATAAACAAAAAACTAAAAAATCAACTGTTCTCGCCCGATCACCGACGATAAGCAACAACGTTAGTATTCGGGTCCATGACCGCCTGGGAACTCTGGCTGTCTTCATTTTTTGCTTCTTTTCGCTACCCCTGCCAGCCCTCTTTTCCAAAGTGTCTCTAGAAATACCAAGAGTATGAAGCGACAGGAACGTTCTGAAATACGCCAGTTCTTATAGTTTTGTAGCAGTGTTCAACTGCAAATTTGTGAACAAAAATTTATCTTTCGCCGATGGAAGAGATGGATGCTTTGTCGAATCGCCTGTCTTGTGTCCGTGTTTTCGCACCTTTCCACGGCACGGCACGGCACGGCACGGCACGGCCGCTGCTCTAGTAGCACCGAACGGCCGCACACGGCGCCTCGGACACGCCGGTCAGGCCGGCGCCAGTCTCGCAGATGTTTCTCGTGCTTGTGCTGTCATATGGACCACGACCCGAGCGGCAGCGAGCGGCAGTCGAGCAAAGTCGGGACAAGTCGGGACGGAAGGGGGAGGGGACAGGCGAGAATGCACCGCGCTAATTACGCAAATATCTGGAATCGCGGCGTGTGTCGGGCAGGTGAGAAAGCTTCCGTCGGTCCAGCAGGACACTGCCACACCCCGCGCAGTCCCCCCGCCGCCCGGCCGCGCGCAAGCCCTGCGCCGGATAACAAGAACAAGGTGCGTCTGCCGCGAGTGTCGGAGGCCGCACGCACCAAACGAATGACAGGCGGTGCAACGAGCAGCTGTGTTGTGCGTCCGACCCACGTGGCGGCGCGCCGCACTGCGCGTCGCTCTCGAGGTGGAAGGACGTGCTTTGCGTCAAATGTGCCACCGAAAAACGGCGATTGCGTGTGTTGGGAGGAGAGGCGAAGCCTTCTTCTGCTGTGCGGCTACAGTATAAGGACGCCAACGGCCATACCATGTTGAATACACCGGTTCTCGTCCGATCACCGAAGTTAAGCAACATCGGGCCCGGTTAGTACTTGGATGGGTGACCGCCTGGGAACACCGGGTGCTGTTGGCTCCCTCTCATTTTTTCCTTTTTACGTCGCTACACCGGTCAGCCCTCTTTTCATACTAACTCTCAGGTGTGACAAAGATGCTTCCTCAAGCATTTTAAACGACTGTATTAAACGTAACATATGAAACTACAGTAATAAATTAAGTTTGAGCAAGAATGCGCGAAGGAAGAGTGCTAGAACACCTTGAAAGTAACGAAACACTGCGAATCGACAGATGTGCTCTTCAAGTGCGTCAGAGCCTACTGTTTTGTAGGAGCGTTTAATTCCAAAAACTAACTAAATAAATAAATAAACAAAAAACTAAAAAATCAACTGTTCTCGCCCGATCACCGACGATAAGCAACAACGTTAGTATTCGGGTCCATGACCGCCTGGGAACTCTGGCTGTCTTCATTTTTTGCTTCTTTTCGCTACCCCTGCCAGCCCTCTTTTCCAAAGTGTCTCTAGAAATACCAAGAGTATGAAGCGACAGGAACGTTCTGAAATACGCCAGTTCTTATAGTTTTGTAGCAGTGTTCAACTGCAAATTTGTGAACAAAAATTTATCTTTCGCCGATGGAAGAGATGGATGCTTTGTCGAATCGCCTGTCTTGTGTCCGTGTTTTCGCACCTTTCCACGGCACGGCCGCTGCTCTAGTAGCACCGAACGGCCGCACACGGCGCCTCGGACACGCCGGCGCCAGTCTCGCAGATGTTTCTCGTGCTTGTGCTGTCATATGGACCACGACCCGAGCGGCAGCGAGCGGCAGTCGAGCAAAGTCGGGACAAGTCGGGACGGAAGGGGGAGGGGACAGGCGAGAATGCACCGCGCTAATTACGCAAATATCTGGAATCGCGGCGTGTGTCGGGCAGGTGAGAAAGCTTCCGTCGGTCCAGCAGGACACTGCCACACCCCGCGCAGTCCCCCCGCCGCCCGGCCGCGCGCAAGCCCTGCGCCGGATAACAAGAACAAGGTGCGTCTGCCGCGAGTGTCGGAGGCCGCACGCACCAAACGAATGACAGGCGGTGCAACGAGCAGCTGTGTTGTGCGTCCGACCCACGTGGCGGCGCGCCGCACTGCGCGTCGCTCTCGAGGTGGAAGGACGTGCTTTGCGTCAAATGTGCCACCGAAAAACGGCGATTGCGTGTGTTGGGAGGAGAGGCGAAGCCTTCTTCTGCTGTGCGGCTACAGTATAAGGACGCCAACGGCCATACCATGTTGAATACACCGGTTCTCGTCCGATCACCGAAGTTAAGCAACATCGGGCCCGGTTAGTACTTGGATGGGTGACCGCCTGGGAACACCGGGTGCTGTTGGCTCCCTCTCATTTTTTCCTTTTTACGTCGCTACACCGGTCAGCCCTCTTTTCATACTAACTCTCAGGTGTGACAAAGATGCTTCCTCAAGCATTTTAAACGACTGTATTAAACGTAACATATGAAACTACAGTAATAAATTAAGTTTGAGCAAGAATGCGCGAAGGAAGAGTGCTAGAACACCTTGAAAGTAACGAAACACTGCGAATCGACAGATGTGCTCTTCAAGTGCGTCAGAGCCTACTGTTTTGTAGGAGCGTTTAATTCCAAAAACTAACTAAATAAATAAATAAACAAAAAACTAAAAAATCAACTGTTCTCGCCCGATCACCGACGATAAGCAACAACGTTAGTATTCGGGTCCATGACCGCCTGGGAACTCTGGCTGTCTTCATTTTTTGCTTCTTTTCGCTACCCCTGCCAGCCCTCTTTTCCAAAGTGTCTCTAGAAATACCAAGAGTATGAAGCGACAGGAACGTTCTGAAATACGCCAGTTCTTATAGTTTTGTAGCAGTGTTCAACTGCAAATTTGTGAACAAAAATTTATCTTTCGCCGATGGAAGAGATGGATGCTTTGTCGAATCGCCTGTCTTGTGTCCGTGTTTTCGCACCTTTCCACGGCACGGCACGGCACGGCACGGCACGGCCGCTGCTCTAGTAGCACCGAACGGCCGCACACGGCGCCTCGGACACGCCGGCGCCAGTCTCGCAGATGTTTCTCGTGCTTGTGCTGTCATATGGACCACGACCCGAGCGGCAGCGAGCGGCAGTCGAGCAAAGTCGGGACAAGTCGGGACGGAAGGGGGAGGGGACAGGCGAGAATGCACCGCGCTAATTACGCAAATATCTGGAATCGCGGCGTGTGTCGGGCAGGTGAGAAAGCTTCCGTCGGTCCAGCAGGACACTGCCACACCCCGCGCAGTCCCCCCGCCGCCCGGCCGCGCGCAAGCCCTGCGCCGGATAACAAGAACAAGGTGCGTCTGCCGCGAGTGTCGGAGGCCGCACGCACCAAACGAATGACAGGCGGTGCAACGAGCAGCTGTGTTGTGCGTCCGACCCACGTGGCGGCGCGCCGCACTGCGCGTCGCTCTCGAGGTGGAAGGACGTGCTTTGCGTCAAATGTGCCACCGAAAAACGGCGATTGCGTGTGTTGGGAGGAGAGGCGAAGCCTTCTTCTGCTGTGCGGCTACAGTATAAGGACGCCAACGGCCATACCATGTTGAATACACCGGTTCTCGTCCGATCACCGAAGTTAAGCAACATCGGGCCCGGTTAGTACTTGGATGGGTGACCGCCTGGGAACACCGGGTGCTGTTGGCTCCCTCTCATTTTTTCCTTTTTACGTCGCTACACCGGTCAGCCCTCTTTTCATACTAACTCTCAGGTGTGACAAAGATGCTTCCTCAAGCATTTTAAACGACTGTATTAAACGTAACATATGAAACTACAGTAATAAATTAAGTTTGAGCAAGAATGCGCGAAGGAAGAGTGCTAGAACACCTTGAAAGTAACGAAACACTGCGAATCGACAGATGTGCTCTTCAAGTGCGTCAGAGCCTACTGTTTTGTAGGAGCGTTTAATTCCAAAAACTAACTAAATAAATAAATAAACAAAAAACTAAAAAATCAACTGTTCTCGCCCGATCACCGACGATAAGCAACAACGTTAGTATTCGGGTCCATGACCGCCTGGGAACTCTGGCTGTCTTCATTTTTTGCTTCTTTTCGCTACCCCTGCCAGCCCTCTTTTCCAAAGTGTCTCTAGAAATACCAAGAGTATGAAGCGACAGGAACGTTCTGAAATACGCCAGTTCTTATAGTTTTGTAGCAGTGTTCAACTGCAAATTTGTGAACAAAAATTTATCTTTCGCCGATGGAAGAGATGGATGCTTTGTCGAATCGCCTGTCTTGTGTCCGTGTTTTCGCACCTTTCCACGGCACGGCCGCTGCTCTAGTAGCACCGAACGGCCGCACACGGCGCCTCGGACACGCCGGCGCCAGTCTCGCAGATGTTTCTCGTGCTTGTGCTGTCATATGGACCACGACCCGAGCGGCAGCGAGCGGCAGTCGAGCAAAGTCGGGACAAGTCGGGACGGAAGGGGGAGGGGACAGGCGAGAATGCACCGCGCTAATTACGCAAATATCTGGAATCGCGGCGTGTGTCGGGCAGGTGAGAAAGCTTCCGTCGGTCCAGCAGGACACTGCCACACCCCGCGCAGTCCCCCCGCCGCCCGGCCGCGCGCAAGCCCTGCGCCGGATAACAAGAACAAGGTGCGTCTGCCGCGAGTGTCGGAGGCCGCACGCACCAAACGAATGACAGGCGGTGCAACGAGCAGCTGTGTTGTGCGTCCGACCCACGTGGCGGCGCGCCGCACTGCGCGTCGCTCTCGAGGTGGAAGGACGTGCTTTGCGTCAAATGTGCCACCGAAAAACGGCGATTGCGTGTGTTGGGAGGAGAGGCGAAGCCTTCTTCTGCTGTGCGGCTACAGTATAAGGACGCCAACGGCCATACCATGTTGAATACACCGGTTCTCGTCCGATCACCGAAGTTAAGCAACATCGGGCCCGGTTAGTACTTGGATGGGTGACCGCCTGGGAACACCGGGTGCTGTTGGCTCCCTCTCATTTTTTCCTTTTTACGTCGCTACACCGGTCAGCCCTCTTTTCATACTAACTCTCAGGTGTGACAAAGATGCTTCCTCAAGCATTTTAAACGACTGTATTAAACGTAACATATGAAACTACAGTAATAAATTAAGTTTGAGCAAGAATGCGCGAAGGAAGAGTGCTAGAACACCTTGAAAGTAACGAAACACTGCGAATCGACAGATGTGCTCTTCAAGTGCGTCAGAGCCTACTGTTTTGTAGGAGCGTTTAATTCCAAAAACTAACTAAATAAATAAATAAACAAAAAACTAAAAAATCAACTGTTCTCGCCCGATCACCGACGATAAGCAACAACGTTAGTATTCGGGTCCATGACCGCCTGGGAACTCTGGCTGTCTTCATTTTTTGCTTCTTTTCGCTACCCCTGCCAGCCCTCTTTTCCAAAGTGTCTCTAGAAATACCAAGAGTATGAAGCGACAGGAACGTTCTGAAATACGCCAGTTCTTATAGTTTTGTAGCAGTGTTCAACTGCAAATTTGTGAACAAAAATTTATCTTTCGCCGATGGAAGAGATGGATGCTTTGTCGAATCGCCTGTCTTGTGTCCGTGTTTTCGCACCTTTCCACGGCACGGCACGGCACGGCACGGCACGGCCGCTGCTCTAGTAGCACCGAACGGCCGCACACGGCGCCTCGGACACGCCGGTCAGGCCGGCGCCAGTCTCGCAGATGTTTCTCGTGCTTGTGCTGTCATATGGACCACGACCCGAGCGGCAGCGAGCGGCAGTCGAGCAAAGTCGGGACAAGTCGGGACGGAAGGGGGAGGGGACAGGCGAGAATGCACCGCGCTAATTACGCAAATATCTGGAATCGCGGCGTGTGTCGGGCAGGTGAGAAAGCTTCCGTCGGTCCAGCAGGACACTGCCACACCCCGCGCAGTCCCCCCGCCGCCCGGCCGCGCGCAAGCCCTGCGCCGGATAACAAGAACAAGGTGCGTCTGCCGCGAGTGTCGGAGGCCGCACGCACCAAACGAATGACAGGCGGTGCAACGAGCAGCTGTGTTGTGCGTCCGACCCACGTGGCGGCGCGCCGCACTGCGCGTCGCTCTCGAGGTGGAAGGACGTGCTTTGCGTCAAATGTGCCACCGAAAAACGGCGATTGCGTGTGTTGGGAGGAGAGGCGAAGCCTTCTTCTGCTGTGCGGCTACAGTATAAGGACGCCAACGGCCATACCATGTTGAATACACCGGTTCTCGTCCGATCACCGAAGTTAAGCAACATCGGGCCCGGTTAGTACTTGGATGGGTGACCGCCTGGGAACACCGGGTGCTGTTGGCTCCCTCTCATTTTTTCCTTTTTACGTCGCTACACCGGTCAGCCCTCTTTTCATACTAACTCTCAGGTGTGACAAAGATGCTTCCTCAAGCATTTTAAACGACTGTATTAAACGTAACATATGAAACTACAGTAATAAATTAAGTTTGAGCAAGAATGCGCGAAGGAAGAGTGCTAGAACACCTTGAAAGTAACGAAACACTGCGAATCGACAGATGTGCTCTTCAAGTGCGTCAGAGCCTACTGTTTTGTAGGAGCGTTTAATTCCAAAAACTAACTAAATAAATAAATAAACAAAAAACTAAAAAATCAACTGTTCTCGCCCGATCACCGACGATAAGCAACAACGTTAGTATTCGGGTCCATGACCGCCTGGGAACTCTGGCTGTCTTCATTTTTTGCTTCTTTTCGCTACCCCTGCCAGCCCTCTTTTCCAAAGTGTCTCTAGAAATACCAAGAGTATGAAGCGACAGGAACGTTCTGAAATACGCCAGTTCTTATAGTTTTGTAGCAGTGTTCAACTGCAAATTTGTGAACAAAAATTTATCTTTCGCCGATGGAAGAGATGGATGCTTTGTCGAATCGCCTGTCTTGTGTCCGTGTTTTCGCACCTTTCCACGGCACGGCACGGCACGGCACGGCACGGCCGCTGCTCTAGTAGCACCGAACGGCCGCACACGGCGCCTCGGACACGCCGGCGCCAGTCTCGCAGATGTTTCTCGTGCTTGTGCTGTCATATGGACCACGACCCGAGCGGCAGCGAGCGGCAGTCGAGCAAAGTCGGGACAAGTCGGGACGGAAGGGGGAGGGGACAGGCGAGAATGCACCGCGCTAATTACGCAAATATCTGGAATCGCGGCGTGTGTCGGGCAGGTGAGAAAGCTTCCGTCGGTCCAGCAGGACACTGCCACACCCCGCGCAGTCCCCCCGCCGCCCGGCCGCGCGCAAGCCCTGCGCCGGATAACAAGAACAAGGTGCGTCTGCCGCGAGTGTCGGAGGCCGCACGCACCAAACGAATGACAGGCGGTGCAACGAGCAGCTGTGTTGTGCGTCCGACCCACGTGGCGGCGCGCCGCACTGCGCGTCGCTCTCGAGGTGGAAGGACGTGCTTTGCGTCAAATGTGCCACCGAAAAACGGCGATTGCGTGTGTTGGGAGGAGAGGCGAAGCCTTCTTCTGCTGTGCGGCTACAGTATAAGGACGCCAACGGCCATACCATGTTGAATACACCGGTTCTCGTCCGATCACCGAAGTTAAGCAACATCGGGCCCGGTTAGTACTTGGATGGGTGACCGCCTGGGAACACCGGGTGCTGTTGGCTCCCTCTCATTTTTTCCTTTTTACGTCGCTACACCGGTCAGCCCTCTTTTCATACTAACTCTCAGGTGTGACAAAGATGCTTCCTCAAGCATTTTAAACGACTGTATTAAACGTAACATATGAAACTACAGTAATAAATTAAGTTTGAGCAAGAATGCGCGAAGGAAGAGTGCTAGAACACCTTGAAAGTAACGAAACACTGCGAATCGACAGATGTGCTCTTCAAGTGCGTCAGAGCCTACTGTTTTGTAGGAGCGTTTAATTCCAAAAACTAACTAAATAAATAAATAAACAAAAAACTAAAAAATCAACTGTTCTCGCCCGATCACCGACGATAAGCAACAACGTTAGTATTCGGGTCCATGACCGCCTGGGAACTCTGGCTGTCTTCATTTTTTGCTTCTTTTCGCTACCCCTGCCAGCCCTCTTTTCCAAAGTGTCTCTAGAAATACCAAGAGTATGAAGCGACAGGAACGTTCTGAAATACGCCAGTTCTTATAGTTTTGTAGCAGTGTTCAACTGCAAATTTGTGAACAAAAATTTATCTTTCGCCGATGGAAGAGATGGATGCTTTGTCGAATCGCCTGTCTTGTGTCCGTGTTTTCGCACCTTTCCACGGCACGGCACGGCACGGCACGGCACGGCCGCTGCTCTAGTAGCACCGAACGGCCGCACACGGCGCCTCGGACACGCCGGTCAGGCCGGCGCCAGTCTCGCAGATGTTTCTCGTGCTTGTGCTGTCATATGGACCACGACCCGAGCGGCAGCGAGCGGCAGTCGAGCAAAGTCGGGACAAGTCGGGACAAGTCGGGACAAGTCGGGACAAGTCGGGACAAGTCGGGACAAGTCGGGACAAGTCGGGACGGAAGGGGGAGGGGACAGGCGAGAATGCACCGCGCTAATTACGCAAATATCTGGAATCGCGGCGTGTGTCGGGCAGGTGAGAAAGCTTCCGTCGGTCCAGCAGGACACTGCCACACCCCGCGCAGTCCCCCCGCCGCCCGGCCGCGCGCAAGCCCTGCGCCGGATAACAAGAACAAGGTGCGTCTGCCGCGAGTGTCGGAGGCCGCACGCACCAAACGAATGACAGGCGGTGCAACGAGCAGCTGTGTTGTGCGTCCGACCCACGTGGCGGCGCGCCGCACTGCGCGTCGCTCTCGAGGTGGAAGGACGTGCTTTGCGTCAAATGTGCCACCGAAAAACGGCGATTGCGTGTGTTGGGAGGAGAGGCGAAGCCTTCTTCTGCTGTGCGGCTACAGTATAAGGACGCCAACGGCCATACCATGTTGAATACACCGGTTCTCGTCCGATCACCGAAGTTAAGCAACATCGGGCCCGGTTAGTACTTGGATGGGTGACCGCCTGGGAACACCGGGTGCTGTTGGCTCCCTCTCATTTTTTCCTTTTTACGTCGCTACACCGGTCAGCCCTCTTTTCATACTAACTCTCAGGTGTGACAAAGATGCTTCCTCAAGCATTTTAAACGACTGTATTAAACGTAACATATGAAACTACAGTAATAAATTAAGTTTGAGCAAGAATGCGCGAAGGAAGAGTGCTAGAACACCTTGAAAGTAACGAAACACTGCGAATCGACAGATGTGCTCTTCAAGTGCGTCAGAGCCTACTGTTTTGTAGGAGCGTTTAATTCCAAAAACTAACTAAATAAATAAATAAACAAAAAACTAAAAAATCAACTGTTCTCGCCCGATCACCGACGATAAGCAACAACGTTAGTATTCGGGTCCATGACCGCCTGGGAACTCTGGCTGTCTTCATTTTTTGCTTCTTTTCGCTACCCCTGCCAGCCCTCTTTTCCAAAGTGTCTCTAGAAATACCAAGAGTATGAAGCGACAGGAACGTTCTGAAATACGCCAGTTCTTATAGTTTTGTAGCAGTGTTCAACTGCAAATTTGTGAACAAAAATTTATCTTTCGCCGATGGAAGAGATGGATGCTTTGTCGAATCGCCTGTCTTGTGTCCGTGTTTTCGCACCTTTCCACGGCACGGCCGCTGCTCTAGTAGCACCGAACGGCCGCACACGGCGCCTCGGACACGCCGGCGCCAGTCTCGCAGATGTTTCTCGTGCTTGTGCTGTCATATGGACCACGACCCGAGCGGCAGCGAGCGGCAGTCGAGCAAAGTCGGGACAAGTCGGGACGGAAGGGGGAGGGGACAGGCGAGAATGCACCGCGCTAATTACGCAAATATCTGGAATCGCGGCGTGTGTCGGGCAGGTGAGAAAGCTTCCGTCGGTCCAGCAGGACACTGCCACACCCCGCGCAGTCCCCCCGCCGCCCGGCCGCGCGCAAGCCCTGCGCCGGATAACAAGAACAAGGTGCGTCTGCCGCGAGTGTCGGAGGCCGCACGCACCAAACGAATGACAGGCGGTGCAACGAGCAGCTGTGTTGTGCGTCCGACCCACGTGGCGGCGCGCCGCACTGCGCGTCGCTCTCGAGGTGGAAGGACGTGCTTTGCGTCAAATGTGCCACCGAAAAACGGCGATTGCGTGTGTTGGGAGGAGAGGCGAAGCCTTCTTCTGCTGTGCGGCTACAGTATAAGGACGCCAACGGCCATACCATGTTGAATACACCGGTTCTCGTCCGATCACCGAAGTTAAGCAACATCGGGCCCGGTTAGTACTTGGATGGGTGACCGCCTGGGAACACCGGGTGCTGTTGGCTCCCTCTCATTTTTTCCTTTTTACGTCGCTACACCGGTCAGCCCTCTTTTCATACTAACTCTCAGGTGTGACAAAGATGCTTCCTCAAGCATTTTAAACGACTGTATTAAACGTAACATATGAAACTACAGTAATAAATTAAGTTTGAGCAAGAATGCGCGAAGGAAGAGTGCTAGAACACCTTGAAAGTAACGAAACACTGCGAATCGACAGATGTGCTCTTCAAGTGCGTCAGAGCCTACTGTTTTGTAGGAGCGTTTAATTCCAAAAACTAACTAAATAAATAAATAAACAAAAAACTAAAAAATCAACTGTTCTCGCCCGATCACCGACGATAAGCAACAACGTTAGTATTCGGGTCCATGACCGCCTGGGAACTCTGGCTGTCTTCATTTTTTGCTTCTTTTCGCTACCCCTGCCAGCCCTCTTTTCCAAAGTGTCTCTAGAAATACCAAGAGTATGAAGCGACAGGAACGTTCTGAAATACGCCAGTTCTTATAGTTTTGTAGCAGTGTTCAACTGCAAATTTGTGAACAAAAATTTATCTTTCGCCGATGGAAGAGATGGATGCTTTGTCGAATCGCCTGTCTTGTGTCCGTGTTTTCGCACCTTTCCACGGCACGGCACGGCACGGCACGGCACGGCCGCTGCTCTAGTAGCACCGAACGGCCGCACACGGCGCCTCGGACACGCCGGTCAGGCCGGCGCCAGTCTCGCAGATGTTTCTCGTGCTTGTGCTGTCATATGGACCACGACCCGAGCGGCAGCGAGCGGCAGTCGAGCAAAGTCGGGACAAGTCGGGACGGAAGGGGGAGGGGACAGGCGAGAATGCACCGCGCTAATTACGCAAATATCTGGAATCGCGGCGTGTGTCGGGCAGGTGAGAAAGCTTCCGTCGGTCCAGCAGGACACTGCCACACCCCGCGCAGTCCCCCCGCCGCCCGGCCGCGCGCAAGCCCTGCGCCGGATAACAAGAACAAGGTGCGTCTGCCGCGAGTGTCGGAGGCCGCACGCACCAAACGAATGACAGGCGGTGCAACGAGCAGCTGTGTTGTGCGTCCGACCCACGTGGCGGCGCGCCGCACTGCGCGTCGCTCTCGAGGTGGAAGGACGTGCTTTGCGTCAAATGTGCCACCGAAAAACGGCGATTGCGTGTGTTGGGAGGAGAGGCGAAGCCTTCTTCTGCTGTGCGGCTACAGTATAAGGACGCCAACGGCCATACCATGTTGAATACACCGGTTCTCGTCCGATCACCGAAGTTAAGCAACATCGGGCCCGGTTAGTACTTGGATGGGTGACCGCCTGGGAACACCGGGTGCTGTTGGCTCCCTCTCATTTTTTCCTTTTTACGTCGCTACACCGGTCAGCCCTCTTTTCATACTAACTCTCAGGTGTGACAAAGATGCTTCCTCAAGCATTTTAAACGACTGTATTAAACGTAACATATGAAACTACAGTAATAAATTAAGTTTGAGCAAGAATGCGCGAAGGAAGAGTGCTAGAACACCTTGAAAGTAACGAAACACTGCGAATCGACAGATGTGCTCTTCAAGTGCGTCAGAGCCTACTGTTTTGTAGGAGCGTTTAATTCCAAAAACTAACTAAATAAATAAATAAACAAAAAACTAAAAAATCAACTGTTCTCGCCCGATCACCGACGATAAGCAACAACGTTAGTATTCGGGTCCATGACCGCCTGGGAACTCTGGCTGTCTTCATTTTTTGCTTCTTTTCGCTACCCCTGCCAGCCCTCTTTTCCAAAGTGTCTCTAGAAATACCAAGAGTATGAAGCGACAGGAACGTTCTGAAATACGCCAGTTCTTATAGTTTTGTAGCAGTGTTCAACTGCAAATTTGTGAACAAAAATTTATCTTTCGCCGATGGAAGAGATGGATGCTTTGTCGAATCGCCTGTCTTGTGTCCGTGTTTTCGCACCTTTCCACGGCACGGCCGCTGCTCTAGTAGCACCGAACGGCCGCACACGGCGCCTCGGACACGCCGGCGCCAGTCTCGCAGATGTTTCTCGTGCTTGTGCTGTCATATGGACCACGACCCGAGCGGCAGCGAGCGGCAGTCGAGCAAAGTCGGGACAAGTCGGGACGGAAGGGGGAGGGGACAGGCGAGAATGCACCGCGCTAATTACGCAAATATCTGGAATCGCGGCGTGTGTCGGGCAGGTGAGAAAGCTTCCGTCGGTCCAGCAGGACACTGCCACACCCCGCGCAGTCCCCCCGCCGCCCGGCCGCGCGCAAGCCCTGCGCCGGATAACAAGAACAAGGTGCGTCTGCCGCGAGTGTCGGAGGCCGCACGCACCAAACGAATGACAGGCGGTGCAACGAGCAGCTGTGTTGTGCGTCCGACCCACGTGGCGGCGCGCCGCACTGCGCGTCGCTCTCGAGGTGGAAGGACGTGCTTTGCGTCAAATGTGCCACCGAAAAACGGCGATTGCGTGTGTTGGGAGGAGAGGCGAAGCCTTCTTCTGCTGTGCGGCTACAGTATAAGGACGCCAACGGCCATACCATGTTGAATACACCGGTTCTCGTCCGATCACCGAAGTTAAGCAACATCGGGCCCGGTTAGTACTTGGATGGGTGACCGCCTGGGAACACCGGGTGCTGTTGGCTCCCTCTCATTTTTTCCTTTTTACGTCGCTACACCGGTCAGCCCTCTTTTCATACTAACTCTCAGGTGTGACAAAGATGCTTCCTCAAGCATTTTAAACGACTGTATTAAACGTAACATATGAAACTACAGTAATAAATTAAGTTTGAGCAAGAATGCGCGAAGGAAGAGTGCTAGAACACCTTGAAAGTAACGAAACACTGCGAATCGACAGATGTGCTCTTCAAGTGCGTCAGAGCCTACTGTTTTGTAGGAGCGTTTAATTCCAAAAACTAACTAAATAAATAAATAAACAAAAAACTAAAAAATCAACTGTTCTCGCCCGATCACCGACGATAAGCAACAACGTTAGTATTCGGGTCCATGACCGCCTGGGAACTCTGGCTGTCTTCATTTTTTGCTTCTTTTCGCTACCCCTGCCAGCCCTCTTTTCCAAAGTGTCTCTAGAAATACCAAGAGTATGAAGCGACAGGAACGTTCTGAAATACGCCAGTTCTTATAGTTTTGTAGCAGTGTTCAACTGCAAATTTGTGAACAAAAATTTATCTTTCGCCGATGGAAGAGATGGATGCTTTGTCGAATCGCCTGTCTTGTGTCCGTGTTTTCGCACCTTTCCACGGCACGGCACGGCACGGCACGGCACGGCCGCTGCTCTAGTAGCACCGAACGGCCGCACACGGCGCCTCGGACACGCCGGTCAGGCCGGCGCCAGTCTCGCAGATGTTTCTCGTGCTTGTGCTGTCATATGGACCACGACCCGAGCGGCAGCGAGCGGCAGTCGAGCAAAGTCGGGACAAGTCGGGACGGAAGGGGGAGGGGACAGGCGAGAATGCACCGCGCTAATTACGCAAATATCTGGAATCGCGGCGTGTGTCGGGCAGGTGAGAAAGCTTCCGTCGGTCCAGCAGGACACTGCCACACCCCGCGCAGTCCCCCCGCCGCCCGGCCGCGCGCAAGCCCTGCGCCGGATAACAAGAACAAGGTGCGTCTGCCGCGAGTGTCGGAGGCCGCACGCACCAAACGAATGACAGGCGGTGCAACGAGCAGCTGTGTTGTGCGTCCGACCCACGTGGCGGCGCGCCGCACTGCGCGTCGCTCTCGAGGTGGAAGGACGTGCTTTGCGTCAAATGTGCCACCGAAAAACGGCGATTGCGTGTGTTGGGAGGAGAGGCGAAGCCTTCTTCTGCTGTGCGGCTACAGTATAAGGACGCCAACGGCCATACCATGTTGAATACACCGGTTCTCGTCCGATCACCGAAGTTAAGCAACATCGGGCCCGGTTAGTACTTGGATGGGTGACCGCCTGGGAACACCGGGTGCTGTTGGCTCCCTCTCATTTTTTCCTTTTTACGTCGCTACACCGGTCAGCCCTCTTTTCATACTAACTCTCAGGTGTGACAAAGATGCTTCCTCAAGCATTTTAAACGACTGTATTAAACGTAACATATGAAACTACAGTAATAAATTAAGTTTGAGCAAGAATGCGCGAAGGAAGAGTGCTAGAACACCTTGAAAGTAACGAAACACTGCGAATCGACAGATGTGCTCTTCAAGTGCGTCAGAGCCTACTGTTTTGTAGGAGCGTTTAATTCCAAAAACTAACTAAATAAATAAATAAACAAAAAACTAAAAAATCAACTGTTCTCGCCCGATCACCGACGATAAGCAACAACGTTAGTATTCGGGTCCATGACCGCCTGGGAACTCTGGCTGTCTTCATTTTTTGCTTCTTTTCGCTACCCCTGCCAGCCCTCTTTTCCAAAGTGTCTCTAGAAATACCAAGAGTATGAAGCGACAGGAACGTTCTGAAATACGCCAGTTCTTATAGTTTTGTAGCAGTGTTCAACTGCAAATTTGTGAACAAAAATTTATCTTTCGCCGATGGAAGAGATGGATGCTTTGTCGAATCGCCTGTCTTGTGTCCGTGTTTTCGCACCTTTCCACGGCACGGCACGGCACGGCACGGCACGGCCGCTGCTCTAGTAGCACCGAACGGCCGCACACGGCGCCTCGGACACGCCGGTCAGGCCGGCGCCAGTCTCGCAGATGTTTCTCGTGCTTGTGCTGTCATATGGACCACGACCCGAGCGGCAGCGAGCGGCAGTCGAGCAAAGTCGGGACAAGTCGGGACGGAAGGGGGAGGGGACAGGCGAGAATGCACCGCGCTAATTACGCAAATATCTGGAATCGCGGCGTGTGTCGGGCAGGTGAGAAAGCTTCCGTCGGTCCAGCAGGACACTGCCACACCCCGCGCAGTCCCCCCGCCGCCCGGCCGCGCGCAAGCCCTGCGCCGGATAACAAGAACAAGGTGCGTCTGCCGCGAGTGTCGGAGGCCGCACGCACCAAACGAATGACAGGCGGTGCAACGAGCAGCTGTGTTGTGCGTCCGACCCACGTGGCGGCGCGCCGCACTGCGCGTCGCTCTCGAGGTGGAAGGACGTGCTTTGCGTCAAATGTGCCACCGAAAAACGGCGATTGCGTGTGTTGGGAGGAGAGGCGAAGCCTTCTTCTGCTGTGCGGCTACAGTATAAGGACGCCAACGGCCATACCATGTTGAATACACCGGTTCTCGTCCGATCACCGAAGTTAAGCAACATCGGGCCCGGTTAGTACTTGGATGGGTGACCGCCTGGGAACACCGGGTGCTGTTGGCTCCCTCTCATTTTTTCCTTTTTACGTCGCTACACCGGTCAGCCCTCTTTTCATACTAACTCTCAGGTGTGACAAAGATGCTTCCTCAAGCATTTTAAACGACTGTATTAAACGTAACATATGAAACTACAGTAATAAATTAAGTTTGAGCAAGAATGCGCGAAGGAAGAGTGCTAGAACACCTTGAAAGTAACGAAACACTGCGAATCGACAGATGTGCTCTTCAAGTGCGTCAGAGCCTACTGTTTTGTAGGAGCGTTTAATTCCAAAAACTAACTAAATAAATAAATAAACAAAAAACTAAAAAATCAACTGTTCTCGCCCGATCACCGACGATAAGCAACAACGTTAGTATTCGGGTCCATGACCGCCTGGGAACTCTGGCTGTCTTCATTTTTTGCTTCTTTTCGCTACCCCTGCCAGCCCTCTTTTCCAAAGTGTCTCTAGAAATACCAAGAGTATGAAGCGACAGGAACGTTCTGAAATACGCCAGTTCTTATAGTTTTGTAGCAGTGTTCAACTGCAAATTTGTGAACAAAAATTTATCTTTCGCCGATGGAAGAGATGGATGCTTTGTCGAATCGCCTGTCTTGTGTCCGTGTTTTCGCACCTTTCCACGGCACGGCACGGCACGGCACGGCACGGCCGCTGCTCTAGTAGCACCGAACGGCCGCACACGGCGCCTCGGACACGCCGGTCAGGCCGGCGCCAGTCTCGCAGATGTTTCTCGTGCTTGTGCTGTCATATGGACCACGACCCGAGCGGCAGCGAGCGGCAGTCGAGCAAAGTCGGGACAAGTCGGGACGGAAGGGGGAGGGGACAGGCGAGAATGCACCGCGCTAATTACGCAAATATCTGGAATCGCGGCGTGTGTCGGGCAGGTGAGAAAGCTTCCGTCGGTCCAGCAGGACACTGCCACACCCCGCGCAGTCCCCCCGCCGCCCGGCCGCGCGCAAGCCCTGCGCCGGATAACAAGAACAAGGTGCGTCTGCCGCGAGTGTCGGAGGCCGCACGCACCAAACGAATGACAGGCGGTGCAACGAGCAGCTGTGTTGTGCGTCCGACCCACGTGGCGGCGCGCCGCACTGCGCGTCGCTCTCGAGGTGGAAGGACGTGCTTTGCGTCAAATGTGCCACCGAAAAACGGCGATTGCGTGTGTTGGGAGGAGAGGCGAAGCCTTCTTCTGCTGTGCGGCTACAGTATAAGGACGCCAACGGCCATACCATGTTGAATACACCGGTTCTCGTCCGATCACCGAAGTTAAGCAACATCGGGCCCGGTTAGTACTTGGATGGGTGACCGCCTGGGAACACCGGGTGCTGTTGGCTCCCTCTCATTTTTTCCTTTTTACGTCGCTACACCGGTCAGCCCTCTTTTCATACTAACTCTCAGGTGTGACAAAGATGCTTCCTCAAGCATTTTAAACGACTGTATTAAACGTAACATATGAAACTACAGTAATAAATTAAGTTTGAGCAAGAATGCGCGAAGGAAGAGTGCTAGAACACCTTGAAAGTAACGAAACACTGCGAATCGACAGATGTGCTCTTCAAGTGCGTCAGAGCCTACTGTTTTGTAGGAGCGTTTAATTCCAAAAACTAACTAAATAAATAAATAAACAAAAAACTAAAAAATCAACTGTTCTCGCCCGATCACCGACGATAAGCAACAACGTTAGTATTCGGGTCCATGACCGCCTGGGAACTCTGGCTGTCTTCATTTTTTGCTTCTTTTCGCTACCCCTGCCAGCCCTCTTTTCCAAAGTGTCTCTAGAAATACCAAGAGTATGAAGCGACAGGAACGTTCTGAAATACGCCAGTTCTTATAGTTTTGTAGCAGTGTTCAACTGCAAATTTGTGAACAAAAATTTATCTTTCGCCGATGGAAGAGATGGATGCTTTGTCGAATCGCCTGTCTTGTGTCCGTGTTTTCGCACCTTTCCACGGCACGGCACGGCACGGCACGGCACGGCCGCTGCTCTAGTAGCACCGAACGGCCGCACACGGCGCCTCGGACACGCCGGTCAGGCCGGCGCCAGTCTCGCAGATGTTTCTCGTGCTTGTGCTGTCATATGGACCACGACCCGAGCGGCAGCGAGCGGCAGTCGAGCAAAGTCGGGACAAGTCGGGACGGAAGGGGGAGGGGACAGGCGAGAATGCACCGCGCTAATTACGCAAATATCTGGAATCGCGGCGTGTGTCGGGCAGGTGAGAAAGCTTCCGTCGGTCCAGCAGGACACTGCCACACCCCGCGCAGTCCCCCCGCCGCCCGGCCGCGCGCAAGCCCTGCGCCGGATAACAAGAACAAGGTGCGTCTGCCGCGAGTGTCGGAGGCCGCACGCACCAAACGAATGACAGGCGGTGCAACGAGCAGCTGTGTTGTGCGTCCGACCCACGTGGCGGCGCGCCGCACTGCGCGTCGCTCTCGAGGTGGAAGGACGTGCTTTGCGTCAAATGTGCCACCGAAAAACGGCGATTGCGTGTGTTGGGAGGAGAGGCGAAGCCTTCTTCTGCTGTGCGGCTACAGTATAAGGACGCCAACGGCCATACCATGTTGAATACACCGGTTCTCGTCCGATCACCGAAGTTAAGCAACATCGGGCCCGGTTAGTACTTGGATGGGTGACCGCCTGGGAACACCGGGTGCTGTTGGCTCCCTCTCATTTTTTCCTTTTTACGTCGCTACACCGGTCAGCCCTCTTTTCATACTAACTCTCAGGTGTGACAAAGATGCTTCCTCAAGCATTTTAAACGACTGTATTAAACGTAACATATGAAACTACAGTAATAAATTAAGTTTGAGCAAGAATGCGCGAAGGAAGAGTGCTAGAACACCTTGAAAGTAACGAAACACTGCGAATCGACAGATGTGCTCTTCAAGTGCGTCAGAGCCTACTGTTTTGTAGGAGCGTTTAATTCCAAAAACTAACTAAATAAATAAATAAACAAAAAACTAAAAAATCAACTGTTCTCGCCCGATCACCGACGATAAGCAACAACGTTAGTATTCGGGTCCATGACCGCCTGGGAACTCTGGCTGTCTTCATTTTTTGCTTCTTTTCGCTACCCCTGCCAGCCCTCTTTTCCAAAGTGTCTCTAGAAATACCAAGAGTATGAAGCGACAGGAACGTTCTGAAATACGCCAGTTCTTATAGTTTTGTAGCAGTGTTCAACTGCAAATTTGTGAACAAAAATTTATCTTTCGCCGATGGAAGAGATGGATGCTTTGTCGAATCGCCTGTCTTGTGTCCGTGTTTTCGCACCTTTCCACGGCACGGCCGCTGCTCTAGTAGCACCGAACGGCCGCACACGGCGCCTCGGACACGCCGGCGCCAGTCTCGCAGATGTTTCTCGTGCTTGTGCTGTCATATGGACCACGACCCGAGCGGCAGCGAGCGGCAGTCGAGCAAAGTCGGGACAAGTCGGGACGGAAGGGGGAGGGGACAGGCGAGAATGCACCGCGCTAATTACGCAAATATCTGGAATCGCGGCGTGTGTCGGGCAGGTGAGAAAGCTTCCGTCGGTCCAGCAGGACACTGCCACACCCCGCGCAGTCCCCCCGCCGCCCGGCCGCGCGCAAGCCCTGCGCCGGATAACAAGAACAAGGTGCGTCTGCCGCGAGTGTCGGAGGCCGCACGCACCAAACGAATGACAGGCGGTGCAACGAGCAGCTGTGTTGTGCGTCCGACCCACGTGGCGGCGCGCCGCACTGCGCGTCGCTCTCGAGGTGGAAGGACGTGCTTTGCGTCAAATGTGCCACCGAAAAACGGCGATTGCGTGTGTTGGGAGGAGAGGCGAAGCCTTCTTCTGCTGTGCGGCTACAGTATAAGGACGCCAACGGCCATACCATGTTGAATACACCGGTTCTCGTCCGATCACCGAAGTTAAGCAACATCGGGCCCGGTTAGTACTTGGATGGGTGACCGCCTGGGAACACCGGGTGCTGTTGGCTCCCTCTCATTTTTTCCTTTTTACGTCGCTACACCGGTCAGCCCTCTTTTCATACTAACTCTCAGGTGTGACAAAGATGCTTCCTCAAGCATTTTAAACGACTGTATTAAACGTAACATATGAAACTACAGTAATAAATTAAGTTTGAGCAAGAATGCGCGAAGGAAGAGTGCTAGAACACCTTGAAAGTAACGAAACACTGCGAATCGACAGATGTGCTCTTCAAGTGCGTCAGAGCCTACTGTTTTGTAGGAGCGTTTAATTCCAAAAACTAACTAAATAAATAAATAAACAAAAAACTAAAAAATCAACTGTTCTCGCCCGATCACCGACGATAAGCAACAACGTTAGTATTCGGGTCCATGACCGCCTGGGAACTCTGGCTGTCTTCATTTTTTGCTTCTTTTCGCTACCCCTGCCAGCCCTCTTTTCCAAAGTGTCTCTAGAAATACCAAGAGTATGAAGCGACAGGAACGTTCTGAAATACGCCAGTTCTTATAGTTTTGTAGCAGTGTTCAACTGCAAATTTGTGAACAAAAATTTATCTTTCGCCGATGGAAGAGATGGATGCTTTGTCGAATCGCCTGTCTTGTGTCCGTGTTTTCGCACCTTTCCACGGCACGGCACGGCACGGCACGGCACGGCCGCTGCTCTAGTAGCACCGAACGGCCGCACACGGCGCCTCGGACACGCCGGTCAGGCCGGCGCCAGTCTCGCAGATGTTTCTCGTGCTTGTGCTGTCATATGGACCACGACCCGAGCGGCAGCGAGCGGCAGTCGAGCAAAGTCGGGACAAGTCGGGACGGAAGGGGGAGGGGACAGGCGAGAATGCACCGCGCTAATTACGCAAATATCTGGAATCGCGGCGTGTGTCGGGCAGGTGAGAAAGCTTCCGTCGGTCCAGCAGGACACTGCCACACCCCGCGCAGTCCCCCCGCCGCCCGGCCGCGCGCAAGCCCTGCGCCGGATAACAAGAACAAGGTGCGTCTGCCGCGAGTGTCGGAGGCCGCACGCACCAAACGAATGACAGGCGGTGCAACGAGCAGCTGTGTTGTGCGTCCGACCCACGTGGCGGCGCGCCGCACTGCGCGTCGCTCTCGAGGTGGAAGGACGTGCTTTGCGTCAAATGTGCCACCGAAAAACGGCGATTGCGTGTGTTGGGAGGAGAGGCGAAGCCTTCTTCTGCTGTGCGGCTACAGTATAAGGACGCCAACGGCCATACCATGTTGAATACACCGGTTCTCGTCCGATCACCGAAGTTAAGCAACATCGGGCCCGGTTAGTACTTGGATGGGTGACCGCCTGGGAACACCGGGTGCTGTTGGCTCCCTCTCATTTTTTCCTTTTTACGTCGCTACACCGGTCAGCCCTCTTTTCATACTAACTCTCAGGTGTGACAAAGATGCTTCCTCAAGCATTTTAAACGACTGTATTAAACGTAACATATGAAACTACAGTAATAAATTAAGTTTGAGCAAGAATGCGCGAAGGAAGAGTGCTAGAACACCTTGAAAGTAACGAAACACTGCGAATCGACAGATGTGCTCTTCAAGTGCGTCAGAGCCTACTGTTTTGTAGGAGCGTTTAATTCCAAAAACTAACTAAATAAATAAATAAACAAAAAACTAAAAAATCAACTGTTCTCGCCCGATCACCGACGATAAGCAACAACGTTAGTATTCGGGTCCATGACCGCCTGGGAACTCTGGCTGTCTTCATTTTTTGCTTCTTTTCGCTACCCCTGCCAGCCCTCTTTTCCAAAGTGTCTCTAGAAATACCAAGAGTATGAAGCGACAGGAACGTTCTGAAATACGCCAGTTCTTATAGTTTTGTAGCAGTGTTCAACTGCAAATTTGTGAACAAAAATTTATCTTTCGCCGATGGAAGAGATGGATGCTTTGTCGAATCGCCTGTCTTGTGTCCGTGTTTTCGCACCTTTCCACGGCACGGCACGGCACGGCACGGCACGGCCGCTGCTCTAGTAGCACCGAACGGCCGCACACGGCGCCTCGGACACGCCGGCGCCAGTCTCGCAGATGTTTCTCGTGCTTGTGCTGTCATATGGACCACGACCCGAGCGGCAGCGAGCGGCAGTCGAGCAAAGTCGGGACAAGTCGGGACGGAAGGGGGAGGGGACAGGCGAGAATGCACCGCGCTAATTACGCAAATATCTGGAATCGCGGCGTGTGTCGGGCAGGTGAGAAAGCTTCCGTCGGTCCAGCAGGACACTGCCACACCCCGCGCAGTCCCCCCGCCGCCCGGCCGCGCGCAAGCCCTGCGCCGGATAACAAGAACAAGGTGCGTCTGCCGCGAGTGTCGGAGGCCGCACGCACCAAACGAATGACAGGCGGTGCAACGAGCAGCTGTGTTGTGCGTCCGACCCACGTGGCGGCGCGCCGCACTGCGCGTC
This sequence comes from Schistocerca gregaria, assembly GCF_023897955.1. Lineage (NCBI taxonomy): Eukaryota > Metazoa > Arthropoda > Insecta > Orthoptera > Acrididae > Schistocerca > Schistocerca gregaria. The sequence continues at coordinate 1,209,542,064 of NC_064920.1, read as the reverse complement.
GCTCTCGAGGTGGAAGGACGTGCTTTGCGTCAAATGTGCCACCGAAAAACGGCGATTGCGTGTGTTGGGAGGAGAGGCGAAGCCTTCTTCTGCTGTGCGGCTACAGTATAAGGACGCCAACGGCCATACCATGTTGAATACACCGGTTCTCGTCCGATCACCGAAGTTAAGCAACATCGGGCCCGGTTAGTACTTGGATGGGTGACCGCCTGGGAACACCGGGTGCTGTTGGCTCCCTCTCATTTTTTCCTTTTTACGTCGCTACACCGGTCAGCCCTCTTTTCATACTAACTCTCAGGTGTGACAAAGATGCTTCCTCAAGCATTTTAAACGACTGTATTAAACGTAACATATGAAACTACAGTAATAAATTAAGTTTGAGCAAGAATGCGCGAAGGAAGAGTGCTAGAACACCTTGAAAGTAACGAAACACTGCGAATCGACAGATGTGCTCTTCAAGTGCGTCAGAGCCTACTGTTTTGTAGGAGCGTTTAATTCCAAAAACTAACTAAATAAATAAATAAACAAAAAACTAAAAAATCAACTGTTCTCGCCCGATCACCGACGATAAGCAACAACGTTAGTATTCGGGTCCATGACCGCCTGGGAACTCTGGCTGTCTTCATTTTTTGCTTCTTTTCGCTACCCCTGCCAGCCCTCTTTTCCAAAGTGTCTCTAGAAATACCAAGAGTATGAAGCGACAGGAACGTTCTGAAATACGCCAGTTCTTATAGTTTTGTAGCAGTGTTCAACTGCAAATTTGTGAACAAAAATTTATCTTTCGCCGATGGAAGAGATGGATGCTTTGTCGAATCGCCTGTCTTGTGTCCGTGTTTTCGCACCTTTCCACGGCACGGCCGCTGCTCTAGTAGCACCGAACGGCCGCACACGGCGCCTCGGACACGCCGGTCAGGCCGGCGCCAGTCTCGCAGATGTTTCTCGTGCTTGTGCTGTCATATGGACCACGACCCGAGCGGCAGCGAGCGGCAGTCGAGCAAAGTCGGGACAAGTCGGGACGGAAGGGGGAGGGGACAGGCGAGAATGCACCGCGCTAATTACGCAAATATCTGGAATCGCGGCGTGTGTCGGGCAGGTGAGAAAGCTTCCGTCGGTCCAGCAGGACACTGCCACACCCCGCGCAGTCCCCCCGCCGCCCGGCCGCGCGCAAGCCCTGCGCCGGATAACAAGAACAAGGTGCGTCTGCCGCGAGTGTCGGAGGCCGCACGCACCAAACGAATGACAGGCGGTGCAACGAGCAGCTGTGTTGTGCGTCCGACCCACGTGGCGGCGCGCCGCACTGCGCGTCGCTCTCGAGGTGGAAGGACGTGCTTTGCGTCAAATGTGCCACCGAAAAACGGCGATTGCGTGTGTTGGGAGGAGAGGCGAAGCCTTCTTCTGCTGTGCGGCTACAGTATAAGGACGCCAACGGCCATACCATGTTGAATACACCGGTTCTCGTCCGATCACCGAAGTTAAGCAACATCGGGCCCGGTTAGTACTTGGATGGGTGACCGCCTGGGAACACCGGGTGCTGTTGGCTCCCTCTCATTTTTTCCTTTTTACGTCGCTACACCGGTCAGCCCTCTTTTCATACTAACTCTCAGGTGTGACAAAGATGCTTCCTCAAGCATTTTAAACGACTGTATTAAACGTAACATATGAAACTACAGTAATAAATTAAGTTTGAGCAAGAATGCGCGAAGGAAGAGTGCTAGAACACCTTGAAAGTAACGAAACACTGCGAATCGACAGATGTGCTCTTCAAGTGCGTCAGAGCCTACTGTTTTGTAGGAGCGTTTAATTCCAAAAACTAACTAAATAAATAAATAAACAAAAAACTAAAAAATCAACTGTTCTCGCCCGATCACCGACGATAAGCAACAACGTTAGTATTCGGGTCCATGACCGCCTGGGAACTCTGGCTGTCTTCATTTTTTGCTTCTTTTCGCTACCCCTGCCAGCCCTCTTTTCCAAAGTGTCTCTAGAAATACCAAGAGTATGAAGCGACAGGAACGTTCTGAAATACGCCAGTTCTTATAGTTTTGTAGCAGTGTTCAACTGCAAATTTGTGAACAAAAATTTATCTTTCGCCGATGGAAGAGATGGATGCTTTGTCGAATCGCCTGTCTTGTGTCCGTGTTTTCGCACCTTTCCACGGCACGGCACGGCACGGCACGGCACGGCCGCTGCTCTAGTAGCACCGAACGGCCGCACACGGCGCCTCGGACACGCCGGCGCCAGTCTCGCAGATGTTTCTCGTGCTTGTGCTGTCATATGGACCACGACCCGAGCGGCAGCGAGCGGCAGTCGAGCAAAGTCGGGACAAGTCGGGACGGAAGGGGGAGGGGACAGGCGAGAATGCACCGCGCTAATTACGCAAATATCTGGAATCGCGGCGTGTGTCGGGCAGGTGAGAAAGCTTCCGTCGGTCCAGCAGGACACTGCCACACCCCGCGCAGTCCCCCCGCCGCCCGGCCGCGCGCAAGCCCTGCGCCGGATAACAAGAACAAGGTGCGTCTGCCGCGAGTGTCGGAGGCCGCACGCACCAAACGAATGACAGGCGGTGCAACGAGCAGCTGTGTTGTGCGTCCGACCCACGTGGCGGCGCGCCGCACTGCGCGTCGCTCTCGAGGTGGAAGGACGTGCTTTGCGTCAAATGTGCCACCGAAAAACGGCGATTGCGTGTGTTGGGAGGAGAGGCGAAGCCTTCTTCTGCTGTGCGGCTACAGTATAAGGACGCCAACGGCCATACCATGTTGAATACACCGGTTCTCGTCCGATCACCGAAGTTAAGCAACATCGGGCCCGGTTAGTACTTGGATGGGTGACCGCCTGGGAACACCGGGTGCTGTTGGCTCCCTCTCATTTTTTCCTTTTTACGTCGCTACACCGGTCAGCCCTCTTTTCATACTAACTCTCAGGTGTGACAAAGATGCTTCCTCAAGCATTTTAAACGACTGTATTAAACGTAACATATGAAACTACAGTAATAAATTAAGTTTGAGCAAGAATGCGCGAAGGAAGAGTGCTAGAACACCTTGAAAGTAACGAAACACTGCGAATCGACAGATGTGCTCTTCAAGTGCGTCAGAGCCTACTGTTTTGTAGGAGCGTTTAATTCCAAAAACTAACTAAATAAATAAATAAACAAAAAACTAAAAAATCAACTGTTCTCGCCCGATCACCGACGATAAGCAACAACGTTAGTATTCGGGTCCATGACCGCCTGGGAACTCTGGCTGTCTTCATTTTTTGCTTCTTTTCGCTACCCCTGCCAGCCCTCTTTTCCAAAGTGTCTCTAGAAATACCAAGAGTATGAAGCGACAGGAACGTTCTGAAATACGCCAGTTCTTATAGTTTTGTAGCAGTGTTCAACTGCAAATTTGTGAACAAAAATTTATCTTTCGCCGATGGAAGAGATGGATGCTTTGTCGAATCGCCTGTCTTGTGTCCGTGTTTTCGCACCTTTCCACGGCACGGCACGGCACGGCACGGCACGGCCGCTGCTCTAGTAGCACCGAACGGCCGCACACGGCGCCTCGGACACGCCGGTCAGGCCGGCGCCAGTCTCGCAGATGTTTCTCGTGCTTGTGCTGTCATATGGACCACGACCCGAGCGGCAGCGAGCGGCAGTCGAGCAAAGTCGGGACAAGTCGGGACGGAAGGGGGAGGGGACAGGCGAGAATGCACCGCGCTAATTACGCAAATATCTGGAATCGCGGCGTGTGTCGGGCAGGTGAGAAAGCTTCCGTCGGTCCAGCAGGACACTGCCACACCCCGCGCAGTCCCCCCGCCGCCCGGCCGCGCGCAAGCCCTGCGCCGGATAACAAGAACAAGGTGCGTCTGCCGCGAGTGTCGGAGGCCGCACGCACCAAACGAATGACAGGCGGTGCAACGAGCAGCTGTGTTGTGCGTCCGACCCACGTGGCGGCGCGCCGCACTGCGCGTCGCTCTCGAGGTGGAAGGACGTGCTTTGCGTCAAATGTGCCACCGAAAAACGGCGATTGCGTGTGTTGGGAGGAGAGGCGAAGCCTTCTTCTGCTGTGCGGCTACAGTATAAGGACGCCAACGGCCATACCATGTTGAATACACCGGTTCTCGTCCGATCACCGAAGTTAAGCAACATCGGGCCCGGTTAGTACTTGGATGGGTGACCGCCTGGGAACACCGGGTGCTGTTGGCTCCCTCTCATTTTTTCCTTTTTACGTCGCTACACCGGTCAGCCCTCTTTTCATACTAACTCTCAGGTGTGACAAAGATGCTTCCTCAAGCATTTTAAACGACTGTATTAAACGTAACATATGAAACTACAGTAATAAATTAAGTTTGAGCAAGAATGCGCGAAGGAAGAGTGCTAGAACACCTTGAAAGTAACGAAACACTGCGAATCGACAGATGTGCTCTTCAAGTGCGTCAGAGCCTACTGTTTTGTAGGAGCGTTTAATTCCAAAAACTAACTAAATAAATAAATAAACAAAAAACTAAAAAATCAACTGTTCTCGCCCGATCACCGACGATAAGCAACAACGTTAGTATTCGGGTCCATGACCGCCTGGGAACTCTGGCTGTCTTCATTTTTTGCTTCTTTTCGCTACCCCTGCCAGCCCTCTTTTCCAAAGTGTCTCTAGAAATACCAAGAGTATGAAGCGACAGGAACGTTCTGAAATACGCCAGTTCTTATAGTTTTGTAGCAGTGTTCAACTGCAAATTTGTGAACAAAAATTTATCTTTCGCCGATGGAAGAGATGGATGCTTTGTCGAATCGCCTGTCTTGTGTCCGTGTTTTCGCACCTTTCCACGGCACGGCACGGCACGGCACGGCACGGCACGGCCGCTGCTCTAGTAGCACCGAACGGCCGCACACGGCGCCTCGGACACGCCGGTCAGGCCGGCGCCAGTCTCGCAGATGTTTCTCGTGCTTGTGCTGTCATATGGACCACGACCCGAGCGGCAGCGAGCGGCAGTCGAGCAAAGTCGGGACAAGTCGGGACGGAAGGGGGAGGGGACAGGCGAGAATGCACCGCGCTAATTACGCAAATATCTGGAATCGCGGCGTGTGTCGGGCAGGTGAGAAAGCTTCCGTCGGTCCAGCAGGACACTGCCACACCCCGCGCAGTCCCCCCGCCGCCCGGCCGCGCGCAAGCCCTGCGCCGGATAACAAGAACAAGGTGCGTCTGCCGCGAGTGTCGGAGGCCGCACGCACCAAACGAATGACAGGCGGTGCAACGAGCAGCTGTGTTGTGCGTCCGACCCACGTGGCGGCGCGCCGCACTGCGCGTCGCTCTCGAGGTGGAAGGACGTGCTTTGCGTCAAATGTGCCACCGAAAAACGGCGATTGCGTGTGTTGGGAGGAGAGGCGAAGCCTTCTTCTGCTGTGCGGCTACAGTATAAGGACGCCAACGGCCATACCATGTTGAATACACCGGTTCTCGTCCGATCACCGAAGTTAAGCAACATCGGGCCCGGTTAGTACTTGGATGGGTGACCGCCTGGGAACACCGGGTGCTGTTGGCTCCCTCTCATTTTTTCCTTTTTACGTCGCTACACCGGTCAGCCCTCTTTTCATACTAACTCTCAGGTGTGACAAAGATGCTTCCTCAAGCATTTTAAACGACTGTATTAAACGTAACATATGAAACTACAGTAATAAATTAAGTTTGAGCAAGAATGCGCGAAGGAAGAGTGCTAGAACACCTTGAAAGTAACGAAACACTGCGAATCGACAGATGTGCTCTTCAAGTGCGTCAGAGCCTACTGTTTTGTAGGAGCGTTTAATTCCAAAAACTAACTAAATAAATAAATAAACAAAAAACTAAAAAATCAACTGTTCTCGCCCGATCACCGACGATAAGCAACAACGTTAGTATTCGGGTCCATGACCGCCTGGGAACTCTGGCTGTCTTCATTTTTTGCTTCTTTTCGCTACCCCTGCCAGCCCTCTTTTCCAAAGTGTCTCTAGAAATACCAAGAGTATGAAGCGACAGGAACGTTCTGAAATACGCCAGTTCTTATAGTTTTGTAGCAGTGTTCAACTGCAAATTTGTGAACAAAAATTTATCTTTCGCCGATGGAAGAGATGGATGCTTTGTCGAATCGCCTGTCTTGTGTCCGTGTTTTCGCACCTTTCCACGGCACGGCACGGCACGGCACGGCACGGCACGGCCGCTGCTCTAGTAGCACCGAACGGCCGCACACGGCGCCTCGGACACGCCGGTCAGGCCGGCGCCAGTCTCGCAGATGTTTCTCGTGCTTGTGCTGTCATATGGACCACGACCCGAGCGGCAGCGAGCGGCAGTCGAGCAAAGTCGGGACAAGTCGGGACGGAAGGGGGAGGGGACAGGCGAGAATGCACCGCGCTAATTACGCAAATATCTGGAATCGCGGCGTGTGTCGGGCAGGTGAGAAAGCTTCCGTCGGTCCAGCAGGACACTGCCACACCCCGCGCAGTCCCCCCGCCGCCCGGCCGCGCGCAAGCCCTGCGCCGGATAACAAGAACAAGGTGCGTCTGCCGCGAGTGTCGGAGGCCGCACGCACCAAACGAATGACAGGCGGTGCAACGAGCAGCTGTGTTGTGCGTCCGACCCACGTGGCGGCGCGCCGCACTGCGCGTCGCTCTCGAGGTGGAAGGACGTGCTTTGCGTCAAATGTGCCACCGAAAAACGGCGATTGCGTGTGTTGGGAGGAGAGGCGAAGCCTTCTTCTGCTGTGCGGCTACAGTATAAGGACGCCAACGGCCATACCATGTTGAATACACCGGTTCTCGTCCGATCACCGAAGTTAAGCAACATCGGGCCCGGTTAGTACTTGGATGGGTGACCGCCTGGGAACACCGGGTGCTGTTGGCTCCCTCTCATTTTTTCCTTTTTACGTCGCTACACCGGTCAGCCCTCTTTTCATACTAACTCTCAGGTGTGACAAAGATGCTTCCTCAAGCATTTTAAACGACTGTATTAAACGTAACATATGAAACTACAGTAATAAATTAAGTTTGAGCAAGAATGCGCGAAGGAAGAGTGCTAGAACACCTTGAAAGTAACGAAACACTGCGAATCGACAGATGTGCTCTTCAAGTGCGTCAGAGCCTACTGTTTTGTAGGAGCGTTTAATTCCAAAAACTAACTAAATAAATAAATAAACAAAAAACTAAAAAATCAACTGTTCTCGCCCGATCACCGACGATAAGCAACAACGTTAGTATTCGGGTCCATGACCGCCTGGGAACTCTGGCTGTCTTCATTTTTTGCTTCTTTTCGCTACCCCTGCCAGCCCTCTTTTCCAAAGTGTCTCTAGAAATACCAAGAGTATGAAGCGACAGGAACGTTCTGAAATACGCCAGTTCTTATAGTTTTGTAGCAGTGTTCAACTGCAAATTTGTGAACAAAAATTTATCTTTCGCCGATGGAAGAGATGGATGCTTTGTCGAATCGCCTGTCTTGTGTCCGTGTTTTCGCACCTTTCCACGGCACGGCCGCTGCTCTAGTAGCACCGAACGGCCGCACACGGCGCCTCGGACACGCCGGCGCCAGTCTCGCAGATGTTTCTCGTGCTTGTGCTGTCATATGGACCACGACCCGAGCGGCAGCGAGCGGCAGTCGAGCAAAGTCGGGACAAGTCGGGACGGAAGGGGGAGGGGACAGGCGAGAATGCACCGCGCTAATTACGCAAATATCTGGAATCGCGGCGTGTGTCGGGCAGGTGAGAAAGCTTCCGTCGGTCCAGCAGGACACTGCCACACCCCGCGCAGTCCCCCCGCCGCCCGGCCGCGCGCAAGCCCTGCGCCGGATAACAAGAACAAGGTGCGTCTGCCGCGAGTGTCGGAGGCCGCACGCACCAAACGAATGACAGGCGGTGCAACGAGCAGCTGTGTTGTGCGTCCGACCCACGTGGCGGCGCGCCGCACTGCGCGTCGCTCTCGAGGTGGAAGGACGTGCTTTGCGTCAAATGTGCCACCGAAAAACGGCGATTGCGTGTGTTGGGAGGAGAGGCGAAGCCTTCTTCTGCTGTGCGGCTACAGTATAAGGACGCCAACGGCCATACCATGTTGAATACACCGGTTCTCGTCCGATCACCGAAGTTAAGCAACATCGGGCCCGGTTAGTACTTGGATGGGTGACCGCCTGGGAACACCGGGTGCTGTTGGCTCCCTCTCATTTTTTCCTTTTTACGTCGCTACACCGGTCAGCCCTCTTTTCATACTAACTCTCAGGTGTGACAAAGATGCTTCCTCAAGCATTTTAAACGACTGTATTAAACGTAACATATGAAACTACAGTAATAAATTAAGTTTGAGCAAGAATGCGCGAAGGAAGAGTGCTAGAACACCTTGAAAGTAACGAAACACTGCGAATCGACAGATGTGCTCTTCAAGTGCGTCAGAGCCTACTGTTTTGTAGGAGCGTTTAATTCCAAAAACTAACTAAATAAATAAATAAACAAAAAACTAAAAAATCAACTGTTCTCGCCCGATCACCGACGATAAGCAACAACGTTAGTATTCGGGTCCATGACCGCCTGGGAACTCTGGCTGTCTTCATTTTTTGCTTCTTTTCGCTACCCCTGCCAGCCCTCTTTTCCAAAGTGTCTCTAGAAATACCAAGAGTATGAAGCGACAGGAACGTTCTGAAATACGCCAGTTCTTATAGTTTTGTAGCAGTGTTCAACTGCAAATTTGTGAACAAAAATTTATCTTTCGCCGATGGAAGAGATGGATGCTTTGTCGAATCGCCTGTCTTGTGTCCGTGTTTTCGCACCTTTCCACGGCACGGCCGCTGCTCTAGTAGCACCGAACGGCCGCACACGGCGCCTCGGACACGCCGGCGCCAGTCTCGCAGATGTTTCTCGTGCTTGTGCTGTCATATGGACCACGACCCGAGCGGCAGCGAGCGGCAGTCGAGCAAAGTCGGGACAAGTCGGGACGGAAGGGGGAGGGGACAGGCGAGAATGCACCGCGCTAATTACGCAAATATCTGGAATCGCGGCGTGTGTCGGGCAGGTGAGAAAGCTTCCGTCGGTCCAGCAGGACACTGCCACACCCCGCGCAGTCCCCCCGCCGCCCGGCCGCGCGCAAGCCCTGCGCCGGATAACAAGAACAAGGTGCGTCTGCCGCGAGTGTCGGAGGCCGCACGCACCAAACGAATGACAGGCGGTGCAACGAGCAGCTGTGTTGTGCGTCCGACCCACGTGGCGGCGCGCCGCACTGCGCGTCGCTCTCGAGGTGGAAGGACGTGCTTTGCGTCAAATGTGCCACCGAAAAACGGCGATTGCGTGTGTTGGGAGGAGAGGCGAAGCCTTCTTCTGCTGTGCGGCTACAGTATAAGGACGCCAACGGCCATACCATGTTGAATACACCGGTTCTCGTCCGATCACCGAAGTTAAGCAACATCGGGCCCGGTTAGTACTTGGATGGGTGACCGCCTGGGAACACCGGGTGCTGTTGGCTCCCTCTCATTTTTTCCTTTTTACGTCGCTACACCGGTCAGCCCTCTTTTCATACTAACTCTCAGGTGTGACAAAGATGCTTCCTCAAGCATTTTAAACGACTGTATTAAACGTAACATATGAAACTACAGTAATAAATTAAGTTTGAGCAAGAATGCGCGAAGGAAGAGTGCTAGAACACCTTGAAAGTAACGAAACACTGCGAATCGACAGATGTGCTCTTCAAGTGCGTCAGAGCCTACTGTTTTGTAGGAGCGTTTAATTCCAAAAACTAACTAAATAAATAAATAAACAAAAAACTAAAAAATCAACTGTTCTCGCCCGATCACCGACGATAAGCAACAACGTTAGTATTCGGGTCCATGACCGCCTGGGAACTCTGGCTGTCTTCATTTTTTGCTTCTTTTCGCTACCCCTGCCAGCCCTCTTTTCCAAAGTGTCTCTAGAAATACCAAGAGTATGAAGCGACAGGAACGTTCTGAAATACGCCAGTTCTTATAGTTTTGTAGCAGTGTTCAACTGCAAATTTGTGAACAAAAATTTATCTTTCGCCGATGGAAGAGATGGATGCTTTGTCGAATCGCCTGTCTTGTGTCCGTGTTTTCGCACCTTTCCACGGCACGGCACGGCACGGCACGGCACGGCCGCTGCTCTAGTAGCACCGAACGGCCGCACACGGCGCCTCGGACACGCCGGTCAGGCCGGCGCCAGTCTCGCAGATGTTTCTCGTGCTTGTGCTGTCATATGGACCACGACCCGAGCGGCAGCGAGCGGCAGTCGAGCAAAGTCGGGACAAGTCGGGACGGAAGGGGGAGGGGACAGGCGAGAATGCACCGCGCTAATTACGCAAATATCTGGAATCGCGGCGTGTGTCGGGCAGGTGAGAAAGCTTCCGTCGGTCCAGCAGGACACTGCCACACCCCGCGCAGTCCCCCCGCCGCCCGGCCGCGCGCAAGCCCTGCGCCGGATAACAAGAACAAGGTGCGTCTGCCGCGAGTGTCGGAGGCCGCACGCACCAAACGAATGACAGGCGGTGCAACGAGCAGCTGTGTTGTGCGTCCGACCCACGTGGCGGCGCGCCGCACTGCGCGTCGCTCTCGAGGTGGAAGGACGTGCTTTGCGTCAAATGTGCCACCGAAAAACGGCGATTGCGTGTGTTGGGAGGAGAGGCGAAGCCTTCTTCTGCTGTGCGGCTACAGTATAAGGACGCCAACGGCCATACCATGTTGAATACACCGGTTCTCGTCCGATCACCGAAGTTAAGCAACATCGGGCCCGGTTAGTACTTGGATGGGTGACCGCCTGGGAACACCGGGTGCTGTTGGCTCCCTCTCATTTTTTCCTTTTTACGTCGCTACACCGGTCAGCCCTCTTTTCATACTAACTCTCAGGTGTGACAAAGATGCTTCCTCAAGCATTTTAAACGACTGTATTAAACGTAACATATGAAACTACAGTAATAAATTAAGTTTGAGCAAGAATGCGCGAAGGAAGAGTGCTAGAACACCTTGAAAGTAACGAAACACTGCGAATCGACAGATGTGCTCTTCAAGTGCGTCAGAGCCTACTGTTTTGTAGGAGCGTTTAATTCCAAAAACTAACTAAATAAATAAATAAACAAAAAACTAAAAAATCAACTGTTCTCGCCCGATCACCGACGATAAGCAACAACGTTAGTATTCGGGTCCATGACCGCCTGGGAACTCTGGCTGTCTTCATTTTTTGCTTCTTTTCGCTACCCCTGCCAGCCCTCTTTTCCAAAGTGTCTCTAGAAATACCAAGAGTATGAAGCGACAGGAACGTTCTGAAATACGCCAGTTCTTATAGTTTTGTAGCAGTGTTCAACTGCAAATTTGTGAACAAAAATTTATCTTTCGCCGATGGAAGAGATGGATGCTTTGTCGAATCGCCTGTCTTGTGTCCGTGTTTTCGCACCTTTCCACGGCACGGCACGGCACGGCACGGCACGGCCGCTGCTCTAGTAGCACCGAACGGCCGCACACGGCGCCTCGGACACGCCGGTCAGGCCGGCGCCAGTCTCGCAGATGTTTCTCGTGCTTGTGCTGTCATATGGACCACGACCCGAGCGGCAGCGAGCGGCAGTCGAGCAAAGTCGGGACAAGTCGGGACGGAAGGGGGAGGGGACAGGCGAGAATGCACCGCGCTAATTACGCAAATATCTGGAATCGCGGCGTGTGTCGGGCAGGTGAGAAAGCTTCCGTCGGTCCAGCAGGACACTGCCACACCCCGCGCAGTCCCCCCGCCGCCCGGCCGCGCGCAAGCCCTGCGCCGGATAACAAGAACAAGGTGCGTCTGCCGCGAGTGTCGGAGGCCGCACGCACCAAACGAATGACAGGCGGTGCAACGAGCAGCTGTGTTGTGCGTCCGACCCACGTGGCGGCGCGCCGCACTGCGCGTCGCTCTCGAGGTGGAAGGACGTGCTTTGCGTCAAATGTGCCACCGAAAAACGGCGATTGCGTGTGTTGGGAGGAGAGGCGAAGCCTTCTTCTGCTGTGCGGCTACAGTATAAGGACGCCAACGGCCATACCATGTTGAATACACCGGTTCTCGTCCGATCACCGAAGTTAAGCAACATCGGGCCCGGTTAGTACTTGGATGGGTGACCGCCTGGGAACACCGGGTGCTGTTGGCTCCCTCTCATTTTTTCCTTTTTACGTCGCTACACCGGTCAGCCCTCTTTTCATACTAACTCTCAGGTGTGACAAAGATGCTTCCTCAAGCATTTTAAACGACTGTATTAAACGTAACATATGAAACTACAGTAATAAATTAAGTTTGAGCAAGAATGCGCGAAGGAAGAGTGCTAGAACACCTTGAAAGTAACGAAACACTGCGAATCGACAGATGTGCTCTTCAAGTGCGTCAGAGCCTACTGTTTTGTAGGAGCGTTTAATTCCAAAAACTAACTAAATAAATAAATAAACAAAAAACTAAAAAATCAACTGTTCTCGCCCGATCACCGACGATAAGCAACAACGTTAGTATTCGGGTCCATGACCGCCTGGGAACTCTGGCTGTCTTCATTTTTTGCTTCTTTTCGCTACCCCTGCCAGCCCTCTTTTCCAAAGTGTCTCTAGAAATACCAAGAGTATGAAGCGACAGGAACGTTCTGAAATACGCCAGTTCTTATAGTTTTGTAGCAGTGTTCAACTGCAAATTTGTGAACAAAAATTTATCTTTCGCCGATGGAAGAGATGGATGCTTTGTCGAATCGCCTGTCTTGTGTCCGTGTTTTCGCACCTTTCCACGGCACGGCACGGCACGGCACGGCACGGCCGCTGCTCTAGTAGCACCGAACGGCCGCACACGGCGCCTCGGACACGCCGGTCAGGCCGGCGCCAGTCTCGCAGATGTTTCTCGTGCTTGTGCTGTCATATGGACCACGACCCGAGCGGCAGCGAGCGGCAGTCGAGCAAAGTCGGGACAAGTCGGGACGGAAGGGGGAGGGGACAGGCGAGAATGCACCGCGCTAATTACGCAAATATCTGGAATCGCGGCGTGTGTCGGGCAGGTGAGAAAGCTTCCGTCGGTCCAGCAGGACACTGCCACACCCCGCGCAGTCCCCCCGCCGCCCGGCCGCGCGCAAGCCCTGCGCCGGATAACAAGAACAAGGTGCGTCTGCCGCGAGTGTCGGAGGCCGCACGCACCAAACGAATGACAGGCGGTGCAACGAGCAGCTGTGTTGTGCGTCCGACCCACGTGGCGGCGCGCCGCACTGCGCGTCGCTCTCGAGGTGGAAGGACGTGCTTTGCGTCAAATGTGCCACCGAAAAACGGCGATTGCGTGTGTTGGGAGGAGAGGCGAAGCCTTCTTCTGCTGTGCGGCTACAGTATAAGGACGCCAACGGCCATACCATGTTGAATACACCGGTTCTCGTCCGATCACCGAAGTTAAGCAACATCGGGCCCGGTTAGTACTTGGATGGGTGACCGCCTGGGAACACCGGGTGCTGTTGGCTCCCTCTCATTTTTTCCTTTTTACGTCGCTACACCGGTCAGCCCTCTTTTCATACTAACTCTCAGGTGTGACAAAGATGCTTCCTCAAGCATTTTAAACGACTGTATTAAACGTAACATATGAAACTACAGTAATAAATTAAGTTTGAGCAAGAATGCGCGAAGGAAGAGTGCTAGAACACCTTGAAAGTAACGAAACACTGCGAATCGACAGATGTGCTCTTCAAGTGCGTCAGAGCCTACTGTTTTGTAGGAGCGTTTAATTCCAAAAACTAACTAAATAAATAAATAAACAAAAAACTAAAAAATCAACTGTTCTCGCCCGATCACCGACGATAAGCAACAACGTTAGTATTCGGGTCCATGACCGCCTGGGAACTCTGGCTGTCTTCATTTTTTGCTTCTTTTCGCTACCCCTGCCAGCCCTCTTTTCCAAAGTGTCTCTAGAAATACCAAGAGTATGAAGCGACAGGAACGTTCTGAAATACGCCAGTTCTTATAGTTTTGTAGCAGTGTTCAACTGCAAATTTGTGAACAAAAATTTATCTTTCGCCGATGGAAGAGATGGATGCTTTGTCGAATCGCCTGTCTTGTGTCCGTGTTTTCGCACCTTTCCACGGCACGGCACGGCACGGCACGGCACGGCCGCTGCTCTAGTAGCACCGAACGGCCGCACACGGCGCCTCGGACACGCCGGTCAGGCCGGCGCCAGTCTCGCAGATGTTTCTCGTGCTTGTGCTGTCATATGGACCACGACCCGAGCGGCAGCGAGCGGCAGTCGAGCAAAGTCGGGACAAGTCGGGACGGAAGGGGGAGGGGACAGGCGAGAATGCACCGCGCTAATTACGCAAATATCTGGAATCGCGGCGTGTGTCGGGCAGGTGAGAAAGCTTCCGTCGGTCCAGCAGGACACTGCCACACCCCGCGCAGTCCCCCCGCCGCCCGGCCGCGCGCAAGCCCTGCGCCGGATAACAAGAACAAGGTGCGTCTGCCGCGAGTGTCGGAGGCCGCACGCACCAAACGAATGACAGGCGGTGCAACGAGCAGCTGTGTTGTGCGTCCGACCCACGTGGCGGCGCGCCGCACTGCGCGTCGCTCTCGAGGTGGAAGGACGTGCTTTGCGTCAAATGTGCCACCGAAAAACGGCGATTGCGTGTGTTGGGAGGAGAGGCGAAGCCTTCTTCTGCTGTGCGGCTACAGTATAAGGACGCCAACGGCCATACCATGTTGAATACACCGGTTCTCGTCCGATCACCGAAGTTAAGCAACATCGGGCCCGGTTAGTACTTGGATGGGTGACCGCCTGGGAACACCGGGTGCTGTTGGCTCCCTCTCATTTTTTCCTTTTTACGTCGCTACACCGGTCAGCCCTCTTTTCATACTAACTCTCAGGTGTGACAAAGATGCTTCCTCAAGCATTTTAAACGACTGTATTAAACGTAACATATGAAACTACAGTAATAAATTAAGTTTGAGCAAGAATGCGCGAAGGAAGAGTGCTAGAACACCTTGAAAGTAACGAAACACTGCGAATCGACAGATGTGCTCTTCAAGTGCGTCAGAGCCTACTGTTTTGTAGGAGCGTTTAATTCCAAAAACTAACTAAATAAATAAATAAACAAAAAACTAAAAAATCAACTGTTCTCGCCCGATCACCGACGATAAGCAACAACGTTAGTATTCGGGTCCATGACCGCCTGGGAACTCTGGCTGTCTTCATTTTTTGCTTCTTTTCGCTACCCCTGCCAGCCCTCTTTTCCAAAGTGTCTCTAGAAATACCAAGAGTATGAAGCGACAGGAACGTTCTGAAATACGCCAGTTCTTATAGTTTTGTAGCAGTGTTCAACTGCAAATTTGTGAACAAAAATTTATCTTTCGCCGATGGAAGAGATGGATGCTTTGTCGAATCGCCTGTCTTGTGTCCGTGTTTTCGCACCTTTCCACGGCACGGCACGGCACGGCACGGCACGGCCGCTGCTCTAGTAGCACCGAACGGCCGCACACGGCGCCTCGGACACGCCGGCGCCAGTCTCGCAGATGTTTCTCGTGCTTGTGCTGTCATATGGACCACGACCCGAGCGGCAGCGAGCGGCAGTCGAGCAAAGTCGGGACAAGTCGGGACGGAAGGGGGAGGGGACAGGCGAGAATGCACCGCGCTAATTACGCAAATATCTGGAATCGCGGCGTGTGTCGGGCAGGTGAGAAAGCTTCCGTCGGTCCAGCAGGACACTGCCACACCCCGCGCAGTCCCCCCGCCGCCCGGCCGCGCGCAAGCCCTGCGCCGGATAACAAGAACAAGGTGCGTCTGCCGCGAGTGTCGGAGGCCGCACGCACCAAACGAATGACAGGCGGTGCAACGAGCAGCTGTGTTGTGCGTCCGACCCACGTGGCGGCGCGCCGCACTGCGCGTCGCTCTCGAGGTGGAAGGACGTGCTTTGCGTCAAATGTGCCACCGAAAAACGGCGATTGCGTGTGTTGGGAGGAGAGGCGAAGCCTTCTTCTGCTGTGCGGCTACAGTATAAGGACGCCAACGGCCATACCATGTTGAATACACCGGTTCTCGTCCGATCACCGAAGTTAAGCAACATCGGGCCCGGTTAGTACTTGGATGGGTGACCGCCTGGGAACACCGGGTGCTGTTGGCTCCCTCTCATTTTTTCCTTTTTACGTCGCTACACCGGTCAGCCCTCTTTTCATACTAACTCTCAGGTGTGACAAAGATGCTTCCTCAAGCATTTTAAACGACTGTATTAAACGTAACATATGAAACTACAGTAATAAATTAAGTTTGAGCAAGAATGCGCGAAGGAAGAGTGCTAGAACACCTTGAAAGTAACGAAACACTGCGAATCGACAGATGTGCTCTTCAAGTGCGTCAGAGCCTACTGTTTTGTAGGAGCGTTTAATTCCAAAAACTAACTAAATAAATAAATAAACAAAAAACTAAAAAATCA
Organism: Schistocerca gregaria; assembly: GCF_023897955.1. Taxonomy (NCBI): domain Eukaryota; kingdom Metazoa; phylum Arthropoda; class Insecta; order Orthoptera; family Acrididae; genus Schistocerca; species Schistocerca gregaria. The sequence goes on along the minus strand of NC_064920.1, from coordinate 1,209,525,695 downwards.
ACTGTTCTCGCCCGATCACCGACGATAAGCAACAACGTTAGTATTCGGGTCCATGACCGCCTGGGAACTCTGGCTGTCTTCATTTTTTGCTTCTTTTCGCTACCCCTGCCAGCCCTCTTTTCCAAAGTGTCTCTAGAAATACCAAGAGTATGAAGCGACAGGAACGTTCTGAAATACGCCAGTTCTTATAGTTTTGGTAGCAGTGTTCAACTGCAAATTTGTGAACAAAAATTTATCTTTCGCCGATGGAAGAGATGGATGCTTTGTCGAATCGCCTGTCTTGTGTCCGTGTTTTCGCACCTTTCCACGGCACGGCACGGCACGGCACGGCACGGCCGCTGCTCTAGTAGCACCGAACGGCCGCACACGGCGCCTCGGACACGCCGGTCAGGCCGGCGCCAGTCTCGCAGATGTTTCTCGTGCTTGTGCTGTCATATGGACCACGACCCGAGCGGCAGCGAGCGGCAGTCGAGCAAAGTCGGGACAAGTCGGGACGGAAGGGGGAGGGGACAGGCGAGAATGCACCGCGCTAATTACGCAAATATCTGGAATCGCGGCGTGTGTCGGGCAGGTGAGAAAGCTTCCGTCGGTCCAGCAGGACACTGCCACACCCCGCGCAGTCCCCCCGCCGCCCGGCCGCGCGCAAGCCCTGCGCCGGATAACAAGAACAAGGTGCGTCTGCCGCGAGTGTCGGAGGCCGCACGCACCAAACGAATGACAGGCGGTGCAACGAGCAGCTGTGTTGTGCGTCCGACGCACGTGGCAACACGCGATCTAGTGTGTGCGGCTACAGTATAAGGACGCCAACGGCCATACCATGTTGAATACACCGGTTCTCGTCCGATCACCGAAGTTAAGCAACATCGGGCCCGGTTAGTACTTGGATGGGTGACCGCCTGGGAACACCGGGTGCTGTTGGCTCCCTATCATTTTTTCCTTTTTACGTCGCTACACCGGTCAGCCCTCTTTTCATACTAACTCTCAGGTGTGACAAAGATGCTTCCTCAAGCATTTTAAACGACTGTATTAAACGTAACATATGAAACTACAGTAATAAATTAAGTTTGAGCAAGAATGCGCGAAGGAAGAGTGCTAGAACACCTTGAAAGTAACGAAACACTGCGAATCGACAGATGTGCTCTTCAAGTGCGTCAGAGCCTACTCTTTTGTAGGAGCGTTTAATTCCAGAAACTAACTAAATAAATAAATAAATAAATAAACAAAAAACTAAAAAATCAACTGTTCTCGCCCGATCACCGACGATAAGCAACAACGTTAGTATTCGGGTCCATGACCGCCTGGGAACTCTGGCTGTCTTCATTTTTTGCTTCTTTTCGCTACCCCTGCCAGCCCTCTTTTCCAAAGTGTCTCTAGAAACACCAAGAGTATGAAGCGACAGGAACGTTCTGAAATACGCCAGTTCTTATAGTTTTGTAGCAGTGTTCAACTGCAAATTTGTGAACAAAAATTTATCTTTCGCCGATGGAAGAGATGGATGCTTTGTCGAATCGCCTGTCTTGTGTCCGTGTTTTCGCACCTTTCCACGGCACGGCCGCTGCTCTAGTAGCACCGAACGGCCGCACACGGCGCCTCGGACACGCCGGCGCCAGTCTCGCAGATGTTTCTCGTGCTTGTGCTGTCATATGGACCACGACCCGAGCGGCAGCGAGCGGCAGTCGAGCAAAGTCGGGACAAGTCGGGACGGAAGGGGGAGGGGACAGGCGAGAATGCACCGCGCTAATTACGCAAATATCTGGAATCGCGGCGTGTGTCGGGCAGGTGAGAAAGCTTCCGTCGGTCCAGCAGGACACTGCCACACCCCGCGCAGTCCCCCCGCCGCCCGGCCGCGCGCAAGCCCTGCGCCGGATAACAAGAACAAGGTGCGTCTGCCGCGAGTGTCGGAGGCCGCACGCACCAAACGAATGACAGGCGGTGCAACGAGCAGCTGTGTTGTGCGTCCGACCCACGTGGCGGCGCGCCGCACTGCGCGTCGCTCTCGAGGTGGAAGGACGTGCTTTGCGTCAAATGTGCCACCGAAAAACGGCGATTGCGTGTGTTGGGAGGAGAGGCGAAGCCTTCTTCTGCTGTGCGGCTACAGTATAAGGACGCCAACGGCCATACCATGTTGAATACACCGGTTCTCGTCCGATCACCGAAGTTAAGCAACATCGGGCCCGGTTAGTACTTGGATGGGTGACCGCCTGGGAACACCGGGTGCTGTTGGCTCCCTCTCATTTTTTCCTTTTTACGTCGCTACACCGGTCAGCCCTCTTTTCATACTAACTCTCAGGTGTGACAAAGATGCTTCCTCAAGCATTTTAAACGACTGTATTAAACGTAACATATGAAACTACAGTAATAAATTAAGTTTGAGCAAGAATGCGCGAAGGAAGAGTGCTAGAAAACCTTGAAAGTAACGAAACACTGCGAATCGACAGATGTGCTCTTCAAGTGCGTCAGAGCCTACTGTTTTGTAGGAGCGTTTAATTCCAAAAACTAACTAAATAAATAAATAAACAAAAAACTAAAAAATCAACTGTTCTCGCCCGATCACCGACGATAAGCAACAACGTTAGTATTCGGGTCCATGACCGCCTGGGAACTCTGGCTGTCTTCATTTTTTGCTTCTTTTCGCTACCCCTGCCAGCCCTCTTTTCCAAAGTGTCTCTAGAAACACCAAGAGTATGAAGCGACAGGAACGTTCTGAAATACGCCAGTTCTTATAGTTTTGTAGCAGTGTTCAACTGCAAATTTGTGAACAAAAATTTATCTTTCGCCGATGGAAGAGATGGATGCTTTGTCGAATCGCCTGTCTTGTGTCCGTGTTTTCGCACCTTTCCACGGCACGGCCGCTGCTCTAGTAGCACCGAACGGCCGCACACGGCGCCTCGGACACGCCGGCGCCAGTCTCGCAGATGTTTCTCGTGCTTGTGCTGTCATATGGACCACGACCCGAGCGGCAGCGAGCGGCAGTCGAGCAAAGTCGGGACAAGTCGGGACGGAAGGGGGAGGGGACAGGCGAGAATGCACCGCGCTAATTACGCAAATATCTGGAATCGCGGCGTGTGTCGGGCAGGTGAGAAAGCTTCCGTCGGTCCAGCAGGACACTGCCACACCCCGCGCAGTCCCCCCGCCGCCCGGCCGCGCGCAAGCCCTGCGCCGGATAACAAGAACAAGGTGCGTCTGCCGCGAGTGTCGGAGGCCGCACGCACCAAACGAATGACAGGCGGTGCAACGAGCAGCTGTGTTGTGCGTCCGACGCACGTGGCGGCGCGCCGCACTGCGCGTCGCTCTCGAGGTGGAAGGACGTGCTTTGCGTCAAATGTGCCACCGAAAAACGGCGATTGCGTGTGTTGGGAGGAGAGGCGAAGCCTTCTTCTGCTGTGCGGCTACAGTATAAGGACGCCAACGGCCATACCATGTTGAATACACCGGTTCTCGTCCGATCACCGAAGTTAAGCAACATCGGGCCCGGTTAGTACTTGGATGGGTGACCGCCTGGGAACACCGGGTGCTGTTGGCTCCCTATCATTTTTTCCTTTTTACGTCGCTACACCGGTCAGCCCTCTTTTCATACTAACTCTCAGGTGTGACAAAGATGCTTCCTCAAGCATTTTAAACGACTGTATTAAACGTAACATATGAAACTACAGTAATAAATTAAGTTTGAGCAAGAATGCGCGAAGGAAGAGTGCTAGAACACCTTGAAAGTAACGAAACACTGCGAATCGACAGATGTGCTCTTCAAGTGCGTCAGAGCCTACTCTTTTGTAGGAGCGTTTAATTCCAGAAACTAACTAAATAAATAAATAAATAAATAAACAAAAAACTAAAAAATCAACTGTTCTCGCCCGATCACCGACGATAAGCAACAACGTTAGTATTCGGGTCCATGACCGCCTGGGAACTCTGGCTGTCTTCATTTTTTGCTTCTTTTCGCTACCCCTGCCAGCCCTCTTTTCCAAAGTGTCTCTAGAAACACCAAGAGTATGAAGCGACAGGAACGTTCTGAAATACGCCAGTTCTTATAGTTTTGTAGCAGTGTTCAACTGCAAATTTGTGAACAAAAATTTATCTTTCGCCGATGGAAGAGATGGATGCTTTGTCGAATCGCCTGTCTTGTGTCCGTGTTTTCGCACCTTTCCACGGCACGGCCGCTGCTCTAGTAGCACCGAACGGCCGCACACGGCGCCTCGGACACGCCGGCGCCAGTCTCGCAGATGTTTCTCGTGCTTGTGCTGTCATATGGACCACGACCCGAGCGGCAGCGAGCGGCAGTCGAGCAAAGTCGGGACAAGTCGGGACGGAAGGGGGAGGGGACAGGCGAGAATGCACCGCGCTAATTACGCAAATATCTGGAATCGCGGCGTGTGTCGGGCAGGTGAGAAAGCTTCCGTCGGTCCAGCAGGACACTGCCACACCCCGCGCAGTCCCCCCGCCGCCCGGCCGCGCGCAAGCCCTGCGCCGGATAACAAGAACAAGGTGCGTCTGCCGCGAGTGTCGGAGGCCGCACGCACCAAACGAATGACAGGCGGTGCAACGAGCAGCTGTGTTGTGCGTCCGACGCACGTGGCGGCGCGCCGCACTGCGCGTCGCTCTCGAGGTGGAAGGACGTGCTTTGCGTCAAATGTGCCACCGAAAAACGGCGATTGCGTGTGTTGGGAGGAGAGGCGAAGCCTTCTTCTGCTGTGCGGCTACAGTATAAGGACGCCAACGGCCATACCATGTTGAATACACCGGTTCTCGTCCGATCACCGAAGTTAAGCAACATCGGGCCCGGTTAGTACTTGGATGGGTGACCGCCTGGGAACACCGGGTGCTGTTGGCTCCCTATCATTTTTTCCTTTTTACGTCGCTACACCGGTCAGCCCTCTTTTCATACTAACTCTCAGGTGTGACAAAGATGCTTCCTCAAGCATTTTAAACGACTGTATTAAACGTAACATATGAAACTACAGTAATAAATTAAGTTTGAGCAAGAATGCGCGAAGGAAGAGTGCTAGAACACCTTGAAAGTAACGAAACACTGCGAATCGACAGATGTGCTCTTCAAGTGCGTCAGAGCCTACTCTTTTGTAGGAGCGTTTAATTCCAGAAACTAACTAAATAAATAAATAAATAAATAAACAAAAAACTAAAAAATCAACTGTTCTCGCCCGATCACCGACGATAAGCAACAACGTTAGTATTCGGGTCCATGACCGCCTGGGAACTCTGGCTGTCTTCATTTTTTGCTTCTTTTCGCTACCCCTGCCAGCCCTCTTTTCCAAAGTGTCTCTAGAAACACCAAGAGTATGAAGCGACAGGAACGTTCTGAAATACGCCAGTTCTTATAGTTTTGTAGCAGTGTTCAACTGCAAATTTGTGAACAAAAATTTATCTTTCGCCGATGGAAGAGATGGATGCTTTGTCGAATCGCCTGTCTTGTGTCCGTGTTTTCGCACCTTTCCACGGCACGGCCGCTGCTCTAGTAGCACCGAACGGCCGCACACGGCGCCTCGGACACGCCGGCGCCAGTCTCGCAGATGTTTCTCGTGCTTGTGCTGTCATATGGACCACGACCCGAGCGGCAGCGAGCGGCAGTCGAGCAAAGTCGGGACAAGTCGGGACGGAAGGGGGAGGGGACAGGCGAGAATGCACCGCGCTAATTACGCAAATATCTGGAATCGCGGCGTGTGTCGGGCAGGTGAGAAAGCTTCCGTCGGTCCAGCAGGACACTGCCACACCCCGCGCAGTCCCCCCGCCGCCCGGCCGCGCGCAAGCCCTGCGCCGGATAACAAGAACAAGGTGCGTCTGCCGCGAGTGTCGGAGGCCGCACGCACCAAACGAATGACAGGCGGTGCAACGAGCAGCTGTGTTGTGCGTCCGACCCACGTGGCGGCGCGCCGCACTGCGCGTCGCTCTCGAGGTGGAAGGACGTGCTTTGCGTCAAATGTGCCACCGAAAAACGGCGATTGCGTGTGTTGGGAGGAGAGGCGAAGCCTTCTTCTGCTGTGCGGCTACAGTATAAGGACGCCAACGGCCATACCATGTTGAATACACCGGTTCTCGTCCGATCACCGAAGTTAAGCAACATCGGGCCCGGTTAGTACTTGGATGGGTGACCGCCTGGGAACACCGGGTGCTGTTGGCTCCCTCTCATTTTTTCCTTTTTACGTCGCTACACCGGTCAGCCCTCTTTTCATACTAACTCTCAGGTGTGACAAAGATGCTTCCTCAAGCATTTTAAACGACTGTATTAAACGTAACATATGAAACTACAGTAATAAATTAAGTTTGAGCAAGAATGCGCGAAGGAAGAGTGCTAGAACACCTTGAAAGTAACGAAACACTGCGAATCGACAGATGTGCTCTTCAAGTGCGTCAGAGCCTACTCTTTTGTAGGAGCGTTTAATTCCAGAAACTAACTAAATAAATAAATAAATAAATAAACAAAAAACTAAAAAATCAACTGTTCTCGCCCGATCACCGACGATAAGCAACAACGTTAGTATTCGGGTCCATGACCGCCTGGGAACTCTGGCTGTCTTCATTTTTTGCTTCTTTTCGCTACCCCTGCCAGCCCTCTTTTCCAAAGTGTCTCTAGAAACACCAAGAGTATGAAGCGACAGGAACGTTCTGAAATACGCCAGTTCTTATAGTTTTGTAGCAGTGTTCAACTGCAAATTTGTGAACAAAAATTTATCTTTCGCCGATGGAAGAGATGGATGCTTTGTCGAATCGCCTGTCTTGTGTCCGTGTTTTCGCACCTTTCCACGGCACGGCCGCTGCTCTAGTAGCACCGAACGGCCGCACACGGCGCCTCGGACACGCCGGCGCCAGTCTCGCAGATGTTTCTCGTGCTTGTGCTGTCATATGGACCACGACCCGAGCGGCAGTCGAGCAAAGTCGGGACAAGTCGGGACGGAAGGGGGAGGGGACAGGCGAGAATGCACCGCGCTAATTACGCAAATATCTGGAATCGCGGCGTGTGTCGGGCAGGTGAGAAAGCTTCCGTCGGTCCAGCAGGACACTGCCACACCCCGCGCAGTCCCCCCGCCGCCCGGCCGCGCGCAAGCCCTGCGCCGGATAACAAGAACAAGGTGCGTCTGCCGCGAGTGTCGGAGGCCGCACGCACCAAACGAATGACAGGCGGTGCAACGAGCAGCTGTGTTGTGCGTCCGACGCACGTGGCGGCGCGCCGCACTGCGCGTCGCTCTCGAGGTGGAAGGACGTGCTTTGCGTCAAATGTGCCACCGAAAAACGGCGATTGCGTGTGTTGGGAGGAGAGGCGAAGCCTTCTTCTGCTGTGCGGCTACAGTATAAGGACGCCAACGGCCATACCATGTTGAATACACCGGTTCTCGTCCGATCACCGAAGTTAAGCAACATCGGGCCCGGTTAGTACTTGGATGGGTGACCGCCTGGGAACACCGGGTGCTGTTGGCTCCCTATCATTTTTTCCTTTTTACGTCGCTACACCGGTCAGCCCTCTTTTCATACTAACTCTCAGGTGTGACAAAGATGCTTCCTCAAGCATTTTAAACGACTGTATTAAACGTAACATATGAAACTACAGTAATAAATTAAGTTTGAGCAAGAATGCGCGAAGGAAGAGTGCTAGAACACCTTGAAAGTAACGAAACACTGCGAATCGACAGATGTGCTCTTCAAGTGCGTCAGAGCCTACTCTTTTGTAGGAGCGTTTAATTCCAGAAACTAACTAAATAAATAAATAAATAAATAAACAAAAAACTAAAAAATCAACTGTTCTCGCCCGATCACCGACGATAAGCAACAACGTTAGTATTCGGGTCCATGACCGCCTGGGAACTCTGGCTGTCTTCATTTTTTGCTTCTTTTCGCTACCCCTGCCAGCCCTCTTTTCCAAAGTGTCTCTAGAAACACCAAGAGTATGAAGCGACAGGAACGTTCTGAAATACGCCAGTTCTTATAGTTTTGTAGCAGTGTTCAACTGCAAATTTGTGAACAAAAATTTATCTTTCGCCGATGGAAGAGATGGATGCTTTGTCGAATCGCCTGTCTTGTGTCCGTGTTTTCGCACCTTTCCACGGCACGGCCGCTGCTCTAGTAGCACCGAACGGCCGCACACGGCGCCTCGGACACGCCGGCGCCAGTCTCGCAGATGTTTCTCGTGCTTGTGCTGTCATATGGACCACGACCCGAGCGGCAGCGAGCGGCAGTCGAGCAAAGTCGGGACAAGTCGGGACGGAAGGGGGAGGGGACAGGCGAGAATGCACCGCGCTAATTACGCAAATATCTGGAATCGCGGCGTGTGTCGGGCAGGTGAGAAAGCTTCCGTCGGTCCAGCAGGACACTGCCACACCCCGCGCAGTCCCCCCGCCGCCCGGCCGCGCGCAAGCCCTGCGCCGGATAACAAGAACAAGGTGCGTCTGCCGCGAGTGTCGGAGGCCGCACGCACCAAACGAATGACAGGCGGTGCAACGAGCAGCTGTGTTGTGCGTCCGACGCACGTGGCGGCGCGCCGCACTGCGCGTCGCTCTCGAGGTGGAAGGACGTGCTTTGCGTCAAATGTGCCACCGAAAAACGGCGATTGCGTGTGTTGGGAGGAGAGGCGAAGCCTTCTTCTGCTGTGCGGCTACAGTATAAGGACGCCAACGGCCATACCATGTTGAATACACCGGTTCTCGTCCGATCACCGAAGTTAAGCAACATCGGGCCCGGTTAGTACTTGGATGGGTGACCGCCTGGGAACACCGGGTGCTGTTGGCTCCCTATCATTTTTTCCTTTTTACGTCGCTACACCGGTCAGCCCTCTTTTCATACTAACTCTCAGGTGTGACAAAGATGCTTCCTCAAGCATTTTAAACGACTGTATTAAACGTAACATATGAAACTACAGTAATAAATTAAGTTTGAGCAAGAATGCGCGAAGGAAGAGTGCTAGAACACCTTGAAAGTAACGAAACACTGCGAATCGACAGATGTGCTCTTCAAGTGCGTCAGAGCCTACTCTTTTGTAGGAGCGTTTAATTCCAGAAACTAACTAAATAAATAAATAAATAAATAAACAAAAAACTAAAAAATCAACTGTTCTCGCCCGATCACCGACGATAAGCAACAACGTTAGTATTCGGGTCCATGACCGCCTGGGAACTCTGGCTGTCTTCATTTTTTGCTTCTTTTCGCTACCCCTGCCAGCCCTCTTTTCCAAAGTGTCTCTAGAAACACCAAGAGTATGAAGCGACAGGAACGTTCTGAAATACGCCAGTTCTTATAGTTTTGTAGCAGTGTTCAACTGCAAATTTGTGAACAAAAATTTATCTTTCGCCGATGGAAGAGATGGATGCTTTGTCGAATCGCCTGTCTTGTGTCCGTGTTTTCGCACCTTTCCACGGCACGGCCGCTGCTCTAGTAGCACCGAACGGCCGCACACGGCGCCTCGGACACGCCGGCGCCAGTCTCGCAGATGTTTCTCGTGCTTGTGCTGTCATATGGACCACGACCCGAGCGGCAGCGAGCGGCAGTCGAGCAAAGTCGGGACAAGTCGGGACGGAAGGGGGAGGGGACAGGCGAGAATGCACCGCGCTAATTACGCAAATATCTGGAATCGCGGCGTGTGTCGGGCAGGTGAGAAAGCTTCCGTCGGTCCAGCAGGACACTGCCACACCCCGCGCAGTCCCCCCGCCGCCCGGCCGCGCGCAAGCCCTGCGCCGGATAACAAGAACAAGGTGCGTCTGCCGCGAGTGTCGGAGGCCGCACGCACCAAACGAATGACAGGCGGTGCAACGAGCAGCTGTGTTGTGCGTCCGACGCACGTGGCGGCGCGCCGCACTGCGCGTCGCTCTCGAGGTGGAAGGACGTGCTTTGCGTCAAATGTGCCACCGAAAAACGGCGATTGCGTGTGTTGGGAGGAGAGGCGAAGCCTTCTTCTGCTGTGCGGCTACAGTATAAGGACGCCAACGGCCATACCATGTTGAATACACCGGTTCTCGTCCGATCACCGAAGTTAAGCAACATCGGGCCCGGTTAGTACTTGGATGGGTGACCGCCTGGGAACACCGGGTGCTGTTGGCTCCCTATCATTTTTTCCTTTTTACGTCGCTACACCGGTCAGCCCTCTTTTCATACTAACTCTCAGGTGTGACAAAGATGCTTCCTCAAGCATTTTAAACGACTGTATTAAACGTAACATATGAAACTACAGTAATAAATTAAGTTTGAGCAAGAATGCGCGAAGGAAGAGTGCTAGAACACCTTGAAAGTAACGAAACACTGCGAATCGACAGATGTGCTCTTCAAGTGCGTCAGAGCCTACTCTTTTGTAGGAGCGTTTAATTCCAGAAACTAACTAAATAAATAAATAAATAAATAAACAAAAAACTAAAAAATCAACTGTTCTCGCCCGATCACCGACGATAAGCAACAACGTTAGTATTCGGGTCCATGACCGCCTGGGAACTCTGGCTGTCTTCATTTTTTGCTTCTTTTCGCTACCCCTGCCAGCCCTCTTTTCCAAAGTGTCTCTAGAAACACCAAGAGTATGAAGCGACAGGAACGTTCTGAAATACGCCAGTTCTTATAGTTTTGTAGCAGTGTTCAACTGCAAATTTGTGAACAAAAATTTATCTTTCGCCGATGGAAGAGATGGATGCTTTGTCGAATCGCCTGTCTTGTGTCCGTGTTTTCGCACCTTTCCACGGCACGGCCGCTGCTCTAGTAGCACCGAACGGCCGCACACGGCGCCTCGGACACGCCGGCGCCAGTCTCGCAGATGTTTCTCGTGCTTGTGCTGTCATATGGACCACGACCCGAGCGGCAGCGAGCGGCAGTCGAGCAAAGTCGGGACAAGTCGGGACGGAAGGGGGAGGGGACAGGCGAGAATGCACCGCGCTAATTACGCAAATATCTGGAATCGCGGCGTGTGTCGGGCAGGTGAGAAAGCTTCCGTCGGTCCAGCAGGACACTGCCACACCCCGCGCAGTCCCCCCGCCGCCCGGCCGCGCGCAAGCCCTGCGCCGGATAACAAGAACAAGGTGCGTCTGCCGCGAGTGTCGGAGGCCGCACGCACCAAACGAATGACAGGCGGTGCAACGAGCAGCTGTGTTGTGCGTCCGACGCACGTGGCGGCGCGCCGCACTGCGCGTCGCTCTCGAGGTGGAAGGACGTGCTTTGCGTCAAATGTGCCACCGAAAAACGGCGATTGCGTGTGTTGGGAGGAGAGGCGAAGCCTTCTTCTGCTGTGCGGCTACAGTATAAGGACGCCAACGGCCATACCATGTTGAATACACCGGTTCTCGTCCGATCACCGAAGTTAAGCAACATCGGGCCCGGTTAGTACTTGGATGGGTGACCGCCTGGGAACACCGGGTGCTGTTGGCTCCCTATCATTTTTTCCTTTTTACGTCGCTACACCGGTCAGCCCTCTTTTCATACTAACTCTCAGGTGTGACAAAGATGCTTCCTCAAGCATTTTAAACGACTGTATTAAACGTAACATATGAAACTACAGTAATAAATTAAGTTTGAGCAAGAATGCGCGAAGGAAGAGTGCTAGAACACCTTGAAAGTAACGAAACACTGCGAATCGACAGATGTGCTCTTCAAGTGCGTCAGAGCCTACTCTTTTGTAGGAGCGTTTAATTCCAGAAACTAACTAAATAAATAAATAAATAAATAAACAAAAAACTAAAAAATCAACTGTTCTCGCCCGATCACCGACGATAAGCAACAACGTTAGTATTCGGGTCCATGACCGCCTGGGAACTCTGGCTGTCTTCATTTTTTGCTTCTTTTCGCTACCCCTGCCAGCCCTCTTTTCCAAAGTGTCTCTAGAAACACCAAGAGTATGAAGCGACAGGAACGTTCTGAAATACGCCAGTTCTTATAGTTTTGTAGCAGTGTTCAACTGCAAATTTGTGAACAAAAATTTATCTTTCGCCGATGGAAGAGATGGATGCTTTGTCGAATCGCCTGTCTTGTGTCCGTGTTTTCGCACCTTTCCACGGCACGGCCGCTGCTCTAGTAGCACCGAACGGCCGCACACGGCGCCTCGGACACGCCGGCGCCAGTCTCGCAGATGTTTCTCGTGCTTGTGCTGTCATATGGACCACGACCCGAGCGGCAGCGAGCGGCAGTCGAGCAAAGTCGGGACAAGTCGGGACGGAAGGGGGAGGGGACAGGCGAGAATGCACCGCGCTAATTACGCAAATATCTGGAATCGCGGCGTGTGTCGGGCAGGTGAGAAAGCTTCCGTCGGTCCAGCAGGACACTGCCACACCCCGCGCAGTCCCCCCGCCGCCCGGCCGCGCGCAAGCCCTGCGCCGGATAACAAGAACAAGGTGCGTCTGCCGCGAGTGTCGGAGGCCGCACGCACCAAACGAATGACAGGCGGTGCAACGAGCAGCTGTGTTGTGCGTCCGACGCACGTGGCGGCGCGCCGCACTGCGCGTCGCTCTCGAGGTGGAAGGACGTGCTTTGCGTCAAATGTGCCACCGAAAAACGGCGATTGCGTGTGTTGGGAGGAGAGGCGAAGCCTTCTTCTGCTGTGCGGCTACAGTATAAGGACGCCAACGGCCATACCATGTTGAATACACCGGTTCTCGTCCGATCACCGAAGTTAAGCAACATCGGGCCCGGTTAGTACTTGGATGGGTGACCGCCTGGGAACACCGGGTGCTGTTGGCTCCCTATCATTTTTTCCTTTTTACGTCGCTACACCGGTCAGCCCTCTTTTCATACTAACTCTCAGGTGTGACAAAGATGCTTCCTCAAGCATTTTAAACGACTGTATTAAACGTAACATATGAAACTACAGTAATAAATTAAGTTTGAGCAAGAATGCGCGAAGGAAGAGTGCTAGAACACCTTGAAAGTAACGAAACACTGCGAATCGACAGATGTGCTCTTCAAGTGCGTCAGAGCCTACTCTTTTGTAGGAGCGTTTAATTCCAGAAACTAACTAAATAAATAAATAAATAAATAAACAAAAAACTAAAAAATCAACTGTTCTCGCCCGATCACCGACGATAAGCAACAACGTTAGTATTCGGGTCCATGACCGCCTGGGAACTCTGGCTGTCTTCATTTTTTGCTTCTTTTCGCTACCCCTGCCAGCCCTCTTTTCCAAAGTGTCTCTAGAAACACCAAGAGTATGAAGCGACAGGAACGTTCTGAAATACGCCAGTTCTTATAGTTTTGTAGCAGTGTTCAACTGCAAATTTGTGAACAAAAATTTATCTTTCGCCGATGGAAGAGATGGATGCTTTGTCGAATCGCCTGTCTTGTGTCCGTGTTTTCGCACCTTTCCACGGCACGGCCGCTGCTCTAGTAGCACCGAACGGCCGCACACGGCGCCTCGGACACGCCGGCGCCAGTCTCGCAGATGTTTCTCGTGCTTGTGCTGTCATATGGACCACGACCCGAGCGGCAGCGAGCGGCAGTCGAGCAAAGTCGGGACAAGTCGGGACGGAAGGGGGAGGGGACAGGCGAGAATGCACCGCGCTAATTACGCAAATATCTGGAATCGCGGCGTGTGTCGGGCAGGTGAGAAAGCTTCCGTCGGTCCAGCAGGACACTGCCACACCCCGCGCAGTCCCCCCGCCGCCCGGCCGCGCGCAAGCCCTGCGCCGGATAACAAGAACAAGGTGCGTCTGCCGCGAGTGTCGGAGGCCGCACGCACCAAACGAATGACAGGCGGTGCAACGAGCAGCTGTGTTGTGCGTCCGACGCACGTGGCGGCGCGCCGCACTGCGCGTCGCTCTCGAGGTGGAAGGACGTGCTTTGCGTCAAATGTGCCACCGAAAAACGGCGATTGCGTGTGTTGGGAGGAGAGGCGAAGCCTTCTTCTGCTGTGCGGCTACAGTATAAGGACGCCAACGGCCATACCATGTTGAATACACCGGTTCTCGTCCGATCACCGAAGTTAAGCAACATCGGGCCCGGTTAGTACTTGGATGGGTGACCGCCTGGGAACACCGGGTGCTGTTGGCTCCCTATCATTTTTTCCTTTTTACGTCGCTACACCGGTCAGCCCTCTTTTCATACTAACTCTCAGGTGTGACAAAGATGCTTCCTCAAGCATTTTAAACGACTGTATTAAACGTAACATATGAAACTACAGTAATAAATTAAGTTTAAGCAAGAATGCGCGAAGGAAGAGTGCTAGAACACCTTGAAAGTAACGAAACACTGCGAATCGACAGATGTGCTCTTCAAGTGCGTCAGAGCCTACTCTTTTGTAGGAGCGTTTAATTCCAGAAACTAACTAAATAAATAAATAAATAAATAAACAAAAAACTAAAAAATCAACTGTTCTCGCCCGATCACCGACGATAAGCAACAACGTTAGTATTCGGGTCCATGACCGCCTGGGAACTCTGGCTGTCTTCATTTTTTGCTTCTTTTCGCTACCCCTGCCAGCCCTCTTTTCCAAAGTGTCTCTAGAAACACCAAGAGTATGAAGCGACAGGAACGTTCTGAAATACGCCAGTTCTTATAGTTTTGTAGCAGTGTTCAACTGCAAATTTGTGAACAAAAATTTATCTTTCGCCGATGGAAGAGATGGATGCTTTGTCGAATCGCCTGTCTTGTGTCCGTGTTTTCGCACCTTTCCACGGCACGGCCGCTGCTCTAGTAGCACCGAACGGCCGCACACGGCGCCTCGGACACGCCGGCGCCAGTCTCGCAGATGTTTCTCGTGCTTGTGCTGTCATATGGACCACGACCCGAGCGGCAGCGAGCGGCAGTCGAGCAAAGTCGGGACAAGTCGGGACGGAAGGGGGAGGGGACAGGCGAGAATGCACCGCGCTAATTACGCAAATATCTGGAATCGCGGCGTGTGTCGGGCAGGTGAGAAAGCTTCCGTCGGTCCAGCAGGACACTGCCACACCCCGCGCAGTCCCCCCGCCGCCCGGCCGCGCGCAAGCCCTGCGCCGGATAACAAGAACAAGGTGCGTCTGCCGCGAGTGTCGGAGGCCGCACGCACCAAACGAATGACAGGCGGTGCAACGAGCAGCTGTGTTGTGCGTCCGACGCACGTGGCGGCGCGCCGCACTGCGCGTCGCTCTCGAGGTGGAAGGACGTGCTTTGCGTCAAATGTGCCACCGAAAAACGGCGATTGCGTGTGTTGGGAGGAGAGGCGAAGCCTTCTTCTGCTGTGCGGCTACAGTATAAGGACGCCAACGGCCATACCATGTTGAATACACCGGTTCTCGTCCGATCACCGAAGTTAAGCAACATCGGGCCCGGTTAGTACTTGGATGGGTGACCGCCTGGGAACACCGGGTGCTGTTGGCTCCCTATCATTTTTTCCTTTTTACGTCGCTACACCGGTCAGCCCTCTTTTCATACTAACTCTCAGGTGTGACAAAGATGCTTCCTCAAGCATTTTAAACGACTGTATTAAACGTAACATATGAAACTACAGTAATAAATTAAGTTTGAGCAAGAATGCGCGAAGGAAGAGTGCTAGAACACCTTGAAAGTAACGAAACACTGCGAATCGACAGATGTGCTCTTCAAGTGCGTCAGAGCCTACTCTTTTGTAGGAGCGTTTAATTCCAGAAACTAACTAAATAAATAAATAAATAAATAAACAAAAAACTAAAAAATCAACTGTTCTCGCCCGATCACCGACGATAAGCAACAACGTTAGTATTCGGGTCCATGACCGCCTGGGAACTCTGGCTGTCTTCATTTTTTGCTTCTTTTCGCTACCCCTGCCAGCCCTCTTTTCCAAAGTGTCTCTAGAAACACCAAGAGTATGAAGCGACAGGAACGTTCTGAAATACGCCAGTTCTTATAGTTTTGTAGCAGTGTTCAACTGCAAATTTGTGAACAAAAATTTATCTTTCGCCGATGGAAGAGATGGATGCTTTGTCGAATCGCCTGTCTTGTGTCCGTGTTTTCGCACCTTTCCACGGCACGGCCGCTGCTCTAGTAGCACCGAACGGCCGCACACGGCGCCTCGGACACGCCGGCGCCAGTCTCGCAGATGTTTCTCGTGCTTGTGCTGTCATATGGACCACGACCCGAGCGGCAGCGAGCGGCAGTCGAGCAAAGTCGGGACAAGTCGGGACGGAAGGGGGAGGGGACAGGCGAGAATGCACCGCGCTAATTACGCAAATATCTGGAATCGCGGCGTGTGTCGGGCAGGTGAGAAAGCTTCCGTCGGTCCAGCAGGACACTGCCACACCCCGCGCAGTCCCCCCGCCGCCCGGCCGCGCGCAAGCCCTGCGCCGGATAACAAGAACAAGGTGCGTCTGCCGCGAGTGTCGGAGGCCGCACGCACCAAACGAATGACAGGCGGTGCAACGAGCAGCTGTGTTGTGCGTCCGACGCACGTGGCGGCGCGCCGCACTGCGCGTCGCTCTCGAGGTGGAAGGACGTGCTTTGCGTCAAATGTGCCACCGAAAAACGGCGATTGCGTGTGTTGGGAGGAGAGGCGAAGCCTTCTTCTGCTGTGCGGCTACAGTATAAGGACGCCAACGGCCATACCATGTTGAATACACCGGTTCTCGTCCGATCACCGAAGTTAAGCAACATCGGGCCCGGTTAGTACTTGGATGGGTGACCGCCTGGGAACACCGGGTGCTGTTGGCTCCCTCTCATTTTTTCCTTTTTACGTCGCTACACCGGTCAGCCCTCTTTTCATACTAACTCTCAGGTGTGACAAAGATGCTTCCTCAAGCATTTTAAACGACTGTATTAAACGTAACATATGAAACTACAGTAATAAATTAAGTTTGAGCAAGAATGCGCGAAGGAAGAGTGCTAGAACACCTTGAAAGTAACGAAACACTGCGAATCGACAGATGTGCTCTTCAAGTGCGTCAGAGCCTACTGTTTTGTAGGAGCGTTTAATTCCAAAAACTAACTAAATAAATAAATAAACAAAAAACTAAAAAATCAACTGTTCTCGCCCGATCACCGACGATAAGCAACAACGTTAGTATTCGGGTCCATGACCGCCTGGGAACTCTGGCTGTCTTCATTTTTTGCTTCTTTTCGCTACCCCTGCCAGCCCTCTTTTCCAAAGTGTCTCTAGAAACACCAAGAGTATGAAGCGACAGGAACGTTCTGAAATACGCCAGTTCTTATAGTTTTGTAGCAGTGTTAACTGCAAATTTGTGAACAAAAATTTATCTTTCGCCGATGGAAGAGATGGATGCTTTGTCGAATCGCCTGTCTTGTGTCCGTGTTTTCGCACCTTTCCACGGCACGGCCGCTGCTCTAGTAGCACCGAACGGCCGCACACGGCGCCTCGGACACGCCGGCGCCAGTCTCGCAGATGTTTCTCGTGCTTGTGCTGTCATATGGACCACGACCCGAGCGGCAGCGAGCGGCAGTCGAGCAAAGTCGGGACAAGTCGGGACGGAAGGGGGAGGGGACAGGCGAGAATGCACCGCGCTAATTACGCAAATATCTGGAATCGCGGCGTGTGTCGGGCAGGTGAGAAAGCTTCCGTCGGTCCAGCAGGACACTGCCACACCCCGCGCAGTCCCCCCGCCGCCCGGCCGCGCGCAAGCCCTGCGCCGGATAACAAGAACAAGGTGCGTCTGCCGCGAGTGTCGGAGGCCGCACGCACCAAACGAATGACAGGCGGTGCAACGAGCAGCTGTGTTGTGCGTCCGACGCACGTGGCGGCGCGCCGCACTGCGCGTCGCTCTCGAGGTGGAAGGACGTGCTTTGCGTCAAATGTGCCACCGAAAAACGGCGATTGCGTGTGTTGGGAGGAGAGGCGAAGCCTTCTTCTGCTGTGCGGCTACAGTATAAGGACGCCAACGGCCATACCATGTTGAATACACCGGTTCTCGTCCGATCACCGAAGTTAAGCAACATCGGGCCCGGTTAGTACTTGGATGGGTGACCGCCTGGGAACACCGGGTGCTGTTGGCTCCCTATCATTTTTTCCTTTTTACGTCGCTACACCGGTCAGCCCTCTTTTCATACTAACTCTCAGGTGTGACAAAGATGCTTCCTCAAGCATTTTAAACGACTGTATTAAACGTAACATATGAAACTACAGTAATAAATTAAGTTTGAGCAAGAATGCGCGAAGGAAGAGTGCTAGAACACCTTGAAAGTAACGAAACACTGCGAATCGACAGATGTGCTCTTCAAGTGCGTCAGAGCCTACTCTTTTGTAGGAGCGTTTAATTCCAGAAACTAACTAAATAAATAAATAAATAAATAAACAAAAAACTAAAAAATCAACTGTTCTCGCCCGATCACCGACGATAAGCAACAACGTTAGTATTCGGGTCCATGACCGCCTGGGAACTCTGGCTGTCTTCATTTTTTGCTTCTTTTCGCTACCCCTGCCAGCCCTCTTTTCCAAAGTGTCTCTAGAAACACCAAGAGTATGAAGCGACAGGAACGTTCTGAAATACGCCAGTTCTTATAGTTTTGTAGCAGTGTTCAACTGCAAATTTGTGAACAAAAATTTATCTTTCGCCGATGGAAGAGATGGATGCTTTGTCGAATCGCCTGTCTTGTGTCCGTGTTTTCGCACCTTTCCACGGCACGGCCGCTGCTCTAGTAGCACCGAACGGCCGCACACGGCGCCTCGGACACGCCGGCGCCAGTCTCGCAGATGTTTCTCGTGCTTGTGCTGTCATATGGACCACGACCCGAGCGGCAGCGAGCGGCAGTCGAGCAAAGTCGGGACAAGTCGGGACGGAAGGGGGAGGGGACAGGCGAGAATGCACCGCGCTAATTACGCAAATATCTGGAATCGCGGCGTGTGTCGGGCAGGTGAGAAAGCTTCCGTCGGTCCAGCAGGACACTGCCACACCCCGCGCAGTCCCCCCGCCGCCCGGCCGCGCGCAAGCCCTGCGCCGGATAACAAGAACAAGGTGCGTCTGCCGCGAGTGTCGGAGGCCGCACGCACCAAACGAATGACAGGCGGTGCAACGAGCAGCTGTGTTGTGCGTCCGACGCACGTGGCGGCGCGCCGCACTGCGCGTCGCTCTCGAGGTGGAAGGACGTGCTTTGCGTCAAATGTGCCACCGAAAAACGGCGATTGCGTGTGTTGGGAGGAGAGGCGAAGCCTTCTTCTGCTGTGCGGCTACAGTATAAGGACGCCAACGGCCATACCATGTTGAATACACCGGTTCTCGTCCGATCACCGAAGTTAAGCAACATCGGGCCCGGTTAGTACTTGGATGGGTGACCGCCTGGGAACACCGGGTGCTGTTGGCTCCCTATCATTTTTTCCTTTTTACGTCGCTACACCGGTCAGCCCTCTTTTCATACTAACTCTCAGGTGTGACAAAGATGCTTCCTCAAGCATTTTAAACGACTGTATTAAACGTAACATATGAAACTACAGTAATAAATTAAGTTTGAGCAAGAATGCGCGAAGGAAGAGTGCTAGAACACCTTGAAAGTAACGAAACACTGCGAATCGACAGATGTGCTCTTCAAGTGCGTCAGAGCCTACTCTTTTGTAGGAGCGTTTAATTCCAGAAACTAACTAAATAAATAAATAAATAAATAAACAAAAAACTAAAAAATCAACTGTTCTCGCCCGATCACCGACGATAAGCAACAACGTTAGTATTCGGGTCCATGACCGCCTGGGAACTCTGGCTGTCTTCATTTTTTGCTTCTTTTCGCTACCCCTGCCAGCCCTCTTTTCCAAAGTGTCTCTAGAAACACCAAGAGTATGAAGCGACAGGAACGTTCTGAAATACGCCAGTTCTTATAGTTTTGTAGCAGTGTTCAACTGCAAATTTGTGAACAAAAATTTATCTTTCGCCGATGGAAGAGATGGATGCTTTGTCGAATCGCCTGTCTTGTGTCCGTGTTTTCGCACCTTTCCACGGCACGGCCGCTGCTCTAGTAGCACCGAACGGCCGCACACGGCGCCTCGGACACGCCGGCGCCAGTCTCGCAGATGTTTCTCGTGCTTGTGCTGTCATATGGACCACGACCCGAGCGGCAGCGAGCGGCAGTCGAGCAAAGTCGGGACAAGTCGGGACGGAAGGGGGAGGGGACAGGCGAGAATGCACCGCGCTAATTACGCAAATATCTGGAATCGCGGCGTGTGTCGGGCAGGTGAGAAAGCTTCCGTCGGTCCAGCAGGACACTGCCACACCCCGCGCAGTCCCCCCGCCGCCCGGCCGCGCGCAAGCCCTGCGCCGGATAACAAGAACAAGGTGCGTCTGCCGCGAGTGTCGGAGGCCGCACGCACCAAACGAATGACAGGCGGTGCAACGAGCAGCTGTGTTGTGCGTCCGACGCACGTGGCGGCGCGCCGCACTGCGCGTCGCTCTCGAGGTGGAAGGACGTGCTTTGCGTCAAATGTGCCACCGAAAAACGGCGATTGCGTGTGTTGGGAGGAGAGGCGAAGCCTTCTTCTGCTGTGCGGCTACAGTATAAGGACGCCAACGGCCATACCATGTTGAATACACCGGTTCTCGTCCGATCACCGAAGTTAAGCAACATCGGGCCCGGTTAGTACTTGGATGGGTGACCGCCTGGGAACACCGGGTGCTGTTGGCTCCCTATCATTTTTTCCTTTTTACGTCGCTACACCGGTCAGCCCTCTTTTCATACTAACTCTCAGGTGTGACAAAGATGCTTCCTCAAGCATTTTAAACGACTGTATTAAACGTAACATATGAAACTACAGTAATAAATTAAGTTTGAGCAAGAATGCGCGAAGGAAGAGTGCTAGAACACCTTGAAAGTAACGAAACACTGCGAATCGACAGATGTGCTCTTCAAGTGCGTCAGAGCCTACTCTTTTGTAGGAGCGTTTAATTCCAGAAACTAACTAAATAAATAAATAAATAAATAAACAAAAAACTAAAAAATCAACTGTTCTCGCCCGATCACCGACGATAAGCAACAACGTTAGTATTCGGGTCCATGACCGCCTGGGAACTCTGGCTGTCTTCATTTTTTGCTTCTTTTCGCTACCCCTGCCAGCCCTCTTTTCCAAAGTGTCTCTAGAAACACCAAGAGTATGAAGCGACAGGAACGTTCTGAAATACGCCAGTTCTTATAGTTTTGTAGCAGTGTTCAACTGCAAATTTGTGAACAAAAATTTATCTTTCGCCGATGGAAGAGATGGATGCTTTGTCGAATCGCCTGTCTTGTGTCCGTGTTTTCGCACCTTTCCACGGCACGGCCGCTGCTCTAGTAGCACCGAACGGCCGCACACGGCGCCTCGGACACGCCGGCGCCAGTCTCGCAGATGTTTCTCGTGCTTGTGCTGTCATATGGACCACGACCCGAGCGGCAGCGAGCGGCAGTCGAGCAAAGTCGGGACAAGTCGGGACGGAAGGGGGAGGGGACAGGCGAGAATGCACCGCGCTAATTACGCAAATATCTGGAATCGCGGCGTGTGTCGGGCAGGTGAGAAAGCTTCCGTCGGTCCAGCAGGACACTGCCACACCCCGCGCAGTCCCCCCGCCGCCCGGCCGCGCGCAAGCCCTGCGCCGGATAACAAGAACAAGGTGCGTCTGCCGCGAGTGTCGGAGGCCGCACGCACCAAACGAATGACAGGCGGTGCAACGAGCAGCTGTGTTGTGCGTCCGACGCACGTGGCGGCGCGCCGCACTGCGCGTCGCTCTCGAGGTGGAAGGACGTGCTTTGCGTCAAATGTGCCACCGAAAAACGGCGATTGCGTGTGTTGGGAGGAGAGGCGAAGCCTTCTTCTGCTGTGCGGCTACAGTATAAGGACGCCAACGGCCATACCATGTTGAATACACCGGTTCTCGTCCGATCACCGAAGTTAAGCAACATCGGGCCCGGTTAGTACTTGGATGGGTGACCGCCTGGGAACACCGGGTGCTGTTGGCTCCCTATCATTTTTTCCTTTTTACGTCGCTACACCGGTCAGCCCTCTTTTCATACTAACTCTCAGGTGTGACAAAGATGCTTCCTCAAGCATTTTAAACGACTGTATTAAACGTAACATATGAAACTACAGTAATAAATTAAGTTTGAGCAAGAATGCGCGAAGGAAGAGTGCTAGAACACCTTGAAAGTAACGAAACACTGCGAATCGACAGATGTGCTCTTCAAGTGCGTCAGAGCCTACTCTTTTGTAGGAGCGTTTAATTCCAGAAACTAACTAAATAAATAAATAAATAAATAAACAAAAAACTAAAAAATCAACTGTTCTCGCCCGATCACCGACGATAAGCAACAACGTTAGTATTCGGGTCCATGACCGCCTGGGAACTCTGGCTGTCTTCATTTTTTGCTTCTTTTCGCTACCCCTGCCAGCCCTCTTTTCCAAAGTGTCTCTAGAAACACCAAGAGTATGAAGCGACAGGAACGTTCTGAAATACGCCAGTTCTTATAGTTTTGTAGCAGTGTTCAACTGCAAATTTGTGAACAAAAATTTATCTTTCGCCGATGGAAGAGATGGATGCTTTGTCGAATCGCCTGTCTTGTGTCCGTGTTTTCGCACCTTTCCACGGCACGGCCGCTGCTCTAGTAGCACCGAACGGCCGCACACGGCGCCTCGGACACGCCGGCGCCAGTCTCGCAGATGTTTCTCGTGCTTGTGCTGTCATATGGACCACGACCCGAGCGGCAGCGAGCGGCAGTCGAGCAAAGTCGGGACAAGTCGGGACGGAAGGGGGAGGGGACAGGCGAGAATGCACCGCGCTAATTACGCAAATATCTGGAATCGCGGCGTGTGTCGGGCAGGTGAGAAAGCTTCCGTCGGTCCAGCAGGACACTGCCACACCCCGCGCAGTCCCCCCGCCGCCCGGCCGCGCGCAAGCCCTGCGCCGGATAACAAGAACAAGGTGCGTCTGCCGCGAGTGTCGGAGGCCGCACGCACCAAACGAATGACAGGCGGTGCAACGAGCAGCTGTGTTGTGCGTCCGACCCACGTGGCGGCGCGCCGCACTGCGCGTCGCTCTCGAGGTGGAAGGACGTGCTTTGCGTCAAATGTGCCACCGAAAAACGGCGATTGCGTGTGTTGGGAGGAGAGGCGAAGCCTTCTTCTGCTGTGCGGCTACAGTATAAGGACGCCAACGGCCATACCATGTTGAATACACCGGTTCTCGTCCGATCACCGAAGTTAAGCAACATCGGGCCCGGTTAGTACTTGGATGGGTGACCGCCTGGGAACACCGGGTGCTGTTGGCTCCCTCTCATTTTTTCCTTTTTACGTCGCTACACCGGTCAGCCCTCTTTTCATACTAACTCTCAGGTGTGACAAAGATGCTTCCTCAAGCATTTTAAACGACTGTATTAAACGTAACATATGAAACTACAGTAATAAATTAAGTTTGAGCAAGAATGCGCGAAGGAAGAGTGCTAGAAAACCTTGAAAGTAACGAAACACTGCGAATCGACAGATGTGCTCTTCAAGTGCGTCAGAGCCTACTGTTTTGTAGGAGCGTTTAATTCCAAAAACTAACTAAATAAATAAATAAACAAAAAACTAAAAAATCAACTGTTCTCGCCCGATCACCGACGATAAGCAACAACGTTAGTATTCGGGTCCATGACCGCCTGGGAACTCTGGCTGTCTTCATTTTTTGCTTCTTTTCGCTACCCCTGCCAGCCCTCTTTTCCAAAGTGTCTCTAGAAACACCAAGAGTATGAAGCGACAGGAACGTTCTGAAATACGCCAGTTCTTATAGTTTTGTAGCAGTGTTCAACTGCAAATTTGTGAACAAAAATTTATCTTTCGCCGATGGAAGAGATGGATGCTTTGTCGAATCGCCTGTCTTGTGTCCGTGTTTTCGCACCTTTCCACGGCACGGCCGCTGCTCTAGTAGCACCGAACGGCCGCACACGGCGCCTCGGACACGCCGGCGCCAGTCTCGCAGATGTTTCTCGTGCTTGTGCTGTCATATGGACCACGACCCGAGCGGCAGCGAGCGGCAGTCGAGCAAAGTCGGGACAAGTCGGGACGGAAGGGGGAGGGGACAGGCGAGAATGCACCGCGCTAATTACGCAAATATCTGGAATCGCGGCGTGTGTCGGGCAGGTGAGAAAGCTTCCGTCGGTCCAGCAGGACACTGCCACACCCCGCGCAGTCCCCCCGCCGCCCGGCCGCGCGCAAGCCCTGCGCCGGATAACAAGAACAAGGTGCGTCTGCCGCGAGTGTCGGAGGCCGCACGCACCAAACGAATGACAGGCGGTGCAACGAGCAGCTGTGTTGTGCGTCCGACGCACGTGGCGGCGCGCCGCACTGCGCGTCGCTCTCGAGGTGGAAGGACGTGCTTTGCGTCAAATGTGCCACCGAAAAACGGCGATTGCGTGTGTTGGGAGGAGAGGCGAAGCCTTCTTCTGCTGTGCGGCTACAGTATAAGGACGCCAACGGCCATACCATGTTGAATACACCGGTTCTCGTCCGATCACCGAAGTTAAGCAACATCGGGCCCGGTTAGTACTTGGATGGGTGACCGCCTGGGAACACCGGGTGCTGTTGGCTCCCTATCATTTTTTCCTTTTTACGTCGCTACACCGGTCAGCCCTCTTTTCATACTAACTCTCAGGTGTGACAAAGATGCTTCCTCAAGCATTTTAAACGACTGTATTAAACGTAACATATGAAACTACAGTAATAAATTAAGTTTGAGCAAGAATGCGCGAAGGAAGAGTGCTAGAACACCTTGAAAGTAACGAAACACTGCGAATCGACAGATGTGCTCTTCAAGTGCGTCAGAGCCTACTCTTTTGTAGGAGCGTTTAATTCCAGAAACTAACTAAATAAATAAATAAATAAATAAACAAAAAACTAAAAAATCAACTGTTCTCGCCCGATCACCGACGATAAGCAACAACGTTAGTATTCGGGTCCATGACCGCCTGGGAACTCTGGCTGTCTTCATTTTTTGCTTCTTTTCGCTACCCCTGCCAGCCCTCTTTTCCAAAGTGTCTCTAGAAACACCAAGAGTATGAAGCGACAGGAACGTTCTGAAATACGCCAGTTCTTATAGTTTTGTAGCAGTGTTCAACTGCAAATTTGTGAACAAAAATTTATCTTTCGCCGATGGAAGAGATGGATGCTTTGTCGAATCGCCTGTCTTGTGTCCGTGTTTTCGCACCTTTCCACGGCACGGCCGCTGCTCTAGTAGCACCGAACGGCCGCACACGGCGCCTCGGACACGCCGGCGCCAGTCTCGCAGATGTTTCTCGTGCTTGTGCTGTCATATGGACCACGACCCGAGCGGCAGCGAGCGGCAGTCGAGCAAAGTCGGGACAAGTCGGGACGGAAGGGGGAGGGGACAGGCGAGAATGCACCGCGCTAATTACGCAAATATCTGGAATCGCGGCGTGTGTCGGGCAGGTGAGAAAGCTTCCGTCGGTCCAGCAGGACACTGCCACACCCCGCGCAGTCCCCCCGCCGCCCGGCCGCGCGCAAGCCCTGCGCCGGATAACAAGAACAAGGTGCGTCTGCCGCGAGTGTCGGAGGCCGCACGCACCAAACGAATGACAGGCGGTGCAACGAGCAGCTGTGTTGTGCGTCCGACCCACGTGGCGGCGCGCCGCACTGCGCGTCGCTCTCGAGGTGGAAGGACGTGCTTTGCGTCAAATGTGCCACCGAAAAACGGCGATTGCGTGTGTTGGGAGGAGAGGCGAAGCCTTCTTCTGCTGTGCGGCTACAGTATAAGGACGCCAACGGCCATACCATGTTGAATACACCGGTTCTCGTCCGATCACCGAAGTTAAGCAACATCGGGCCCGGTTAGTACTTGGATGGGTGACCGCCTGGGAACACCGGGTGCTGTTGGCTCCCTCTCATTTTTTCCTTTTTACGTCGCTACACCGGTCAGCCCTCTTTTCATACTAACTCTCAGGTGTGACAAAGATGCTTCCTCAAGCATTTTAAACGACTGTATTAAACGTAACATATGAAACTACAGTAATAAATTAAGTTTGAGCAAGAATGCGCGAAGGAAGAGTGCTAGAAAACCTTGAAAGTAACGAAACACTGCGAATCGACAGATGTGCTCTTCAAGTGCGTCAGAGCCTACTGTTTTGTAGGAGCGTTTAATTCCAAAAACTAACTAAATAAATAAATAAACAAAAAACTAAAAAATCAACTGTTCTCGCCCGATCACCGACGATAAGCAACAACGTTAGTATTCGGGTCCATGACCGCCTGGGAACTCTGGCTGTCTTCATTTTTTGCTTCTTTTCGCTACCCCTGCCAGCCCTCTTTTCCAAAGTGTCTCTAGAAACACCA
Source organism: Schistocerca gregaria (assembly GCF_023897955.1). Classification (NCBI taxonomy): domain Eukaryota; kingdom Metazoa; phylum Arthropoda; class Insecta; order Orthoptera; family Acrididae; genus Schistocerca; species Schistocerca gregaria. The sequence goes on along the minus strand of NC_064920.1, from coordinate 1,209,499,561 downwards.
AGAGTATGAAGCGACAGGAACGTTCTGAAATACGCCAGTTCTTATAGTTTTGTAGCAGTGTTCAACTGCAAATTTGTGAACAAAAATTTATCTTTCGCCGATGGAAGAGATGGATGCTTTGTCGAATCGCCTGTCTTGTGTCCGTGTTTTCGCACCTTTCCACGGCACGGCCGCTGCTCTAGTAGCACCGAACGGCCGCACACGGCGCCTCGGACACGCCGGCGCCAGTCTCGCAGATGTTTCTCGTGCTTGTGCTGTCATATGGACCACGACCCGAGCGGCAGCGAGCGGCAGTCGAGCAAAGTCGGGACAAGTCGGGACGGAAGGGGGAGGGGACAGGCGAGAATGCACCGCGCTAATTACGCAAATATCTGGAATCGCGGCGTGTGTCGGGCAGGTGAGAAAGCTTCCGTCGGTCCAGCAGGACACTGCCACACCCCGCGCAGTCCCCCCGCCGCCCGGCCGCGCGCAAGCCCTGCGCCGGATAACAAGAACAAGGTGCGTCTGCCGCGAGTGTCGGAGGCCGCACGCACCAAACGAATGACAGGCGGTGCAACGAGCAGCTGTGTTGTGCGTCCGACGCACGTGGCGGCGCGCCGCACTGCGCGTCGCTCTCGAGGTGGAAGGACGTGCTTTGCGTCAAATGTGCCACCGAAAAACGGCGATTGCGTGTGTTGGGAGGAGAGGCGAAGCCTTCTTCTGCTGTGCGGCTACAGTATAAGGACGCCAACGGCCATACCATGTTGAATACACCGGTTCTCGTCCGATCACCGAAGTTAAGCAACATCGGGCCCGGTTAGTACTTGGATGGGTGACCGCCTGGGAACACCGGGTGCTGTTGGCTCCCTATCATTTTTTCCTTTTTACGTCGCTACACCGGTCAGCCCTCTTTTCATACTAACTCTCAGGTGTGACAAAGATGCTTCCTCAAGCATTTTAAACGACTGTATTAAACGTAACATATGAAACTACAGTAATAAATTAAGTTTGAGCAAGAATGCGCGAAGGAAGAGTGCTAGAACACCTTGAAAGTAACGAAACACTGCGAATCGACAGATGTGCTCTTCAAGTGCGTCAGAGCCTACTCTTTTGTAGGAGCGTTTAATTCCAGAAACTAACTAAATAAATAAATAAATAAATAAACAAAAAACTAAAAAATCAACTGTTCTCGCCCGATCACCGACGATAAGCAACAACGTTAGTATTCGGGTCCATGACCGCCTGGGAACTCTGGCTGTCTTCATTTTTTGCTTCTTTTCGCTACCCCTGCCAGCCCTCTTTTCCAAAGTGTCTCTAGAAACACCAAGAGTATGAAGCGACAGGAACGTTCTGAAATACGCCAGTTCTTATAGTTTTGTAGCAGTGTTCAACTGCAAATTTGTGAACAAAAATTTATCTTTCGCCGATGGAAGAGATGGATGCTTTGTCGAATCGCCTGTCTTGTGTCCGTGTTTTCGCACCTTTCCACGGCACGGCCGCTGCTCTAGTAGCACCGAACGGCCGCACACGGCGCCTCGGACACGCCGGCGCCAGTCTCGCAGATGTTTCTCGTGCTTGTGCTGTCATATGGACCACGACCCGAGCGGCAGCGAGCGGCAGTCGAGCAAAGTCGGGACAAGTCGGGACGGAAGGGGGAGGGGACAGGCGAGAATGCACCGCGCTAATTACGCAAATATCTGGAATCGCGGCGTGTGTCGGGCAGGTGAGAAAGCTTCCGTCGGTCCAGCAGGACACTGCCACACCCCGCGCAGTCCCCCCGCCGCCCGGCCGCGCGCAAGCCCTGCGCCGGATAACAAGAACAAGGTGCGTCTGCCGCGAGTGTCGGAGGCCGCACGCACCAAACGAATGACAGGCGGTGCAACGAGCAGCTGTGTTGTGCGTCCGACGCACGTGGCGGCGCGCCGCACTGCGCGTCGCTCTCGAGGTGGAAGGACGTGCTTTGCGTCAAATGTGCCACCGAAAAACGGCGATTGCGTGTGTTGGGAGGAGAGGCGAAGCCTTCTTCTGCTGTGCGGCTACAGTATAAGGACGCCAACGGCCATACCATGTTGAATACACCGGTTCTCGTCCGATCACCGAAGTTAAGCAACATCGGGCCCGGTTAGTACTTGGATGGGTGACCGCCTGGGAACACCGGGTGCTGTTGGCTCCCTATCATTTTTTCCTTTTTACGTCGCTACACCGGTCAGCCCTCTTTTCATACTAACTCTCAGGTGTGACAAAGATGCTTCCTCAAGCATTTTAAACGACTGTATTAAACGTAACATATGAAACTACAGTAATAAATTAAGTTTGAGCAAGAATGCGCGAAGGAAGAGTGCTAGAACACCTTGAAAGTAACGAAACACTGCGAATCGACAGATGTGCTCTTCAAGTGCGTCAGAGCCTACTCTTTTGTAGGAGCGTTTAATTCCAGAAACTAACTAAATAAATAAATAAATAAATAAACAAAAAACTAAAAAATCAACTGTTCTCGCCCGATCACCGACGATAAGCAACAACGTTAGTATTCGGGTCCATGACCGCCTGGGAACTCTGGCTGTCTTCATTTTTTGCTTCTTTTCGCTACCCCTGCCAGCCCTCTTTTCCAAAGTGTCTCTAGAAACACCAAGAGTATGAAGCGACAGGAACGTTCTGAAATACGCCAGTTCTTATAGTTTTGTAGCAGTGTTCAACTGCAAATTTGTGAACAAAAATTTATCTTTCGCCGATGGAAGAGATGGATGCTTTGTCGAATCGCCTGTCTTGTGTCCGTGTTTTCGCACCTTTCCACGGCACGGCCGCTGCTCTAGTAGCACCGAACGGCCGCACACGGCGCCTCGGACACGCCGGCGCCAGTCTCGCAGATGTTTCTCGTGCTTGTGCTGTCATATGGACCACGACCCGAGCGGCAGCGAGCGGCAGTCGAGCAAAGTCGGGACAAGTCGGGACGGAAGGGGGAGGGGACAGGCGAGAATGCACCGCGCTAATTACGCAAATATCTGGAATCGCGGCGTGTGTCGGGCAGGTGAGAAAGCTTCCGTCGGTCCAGCAGGACACTGCCACACCCCGCGCAGTCCCCCCGCCGCCCGGCCGCGCGCAAGCCCTGCGCCGGATAACAAGAACAAGGTGCGTCTGCCGCGAGTGTCGGAGGCCGCACGCACCAAACGAATGACAGGCGGTGCAACGAGCAGCTGTGTTGTGCGTCCGACGCACGTGGCGGCGCGCCGCACTGCGCGTCGCTCTCGAGGTGGAAGGACGTGCTTTGCGTCAAATGTGCCACCGAAAAACGGCGATTGCGTGTGTTGGGAGGAGAGGCGAAGCCTTCTTCTGCTGTGCGGCTACAGTATAAGGACGCCAACGGCCATACCATGTTGAATACACCGGTTCTCGTCCGATCACCGAAGTTAAGCAACATCGGGCCCGGTTAGTACTTGGATGGGTGACCGCCTGGGAACACCGGGTGCTGTTGGCTCCCTATCATTTTTTCCTTTTTACGTCGCTACACCGGTCAGCCCTCTTTTCATACTAACTCTCAGGTGTGACAAAGATGCTTCCTCAAGCATTTTAAACGACTGTATTAAACGTAACATATGAAACTACAGTAATAAATTAAGTTTGAGCAAGAATGCGCGAAGGAAGAGTGCTAGAACACCTTGAAAGTAACGAAACACTGCGAATCGACAGATGTGCTCTTCAAGTGCGTCAGAGCCTACTCTTTTGTAGGAGCGTTTAATTCCAGAAACTAACTAAATAAATAAATAAATAAATAAACAAAAAACTAAAAAATCAACTGTTCTCGCCCGATCACCGACGATAAGCAACAACGTTAGTATTCGGGTCCATGACCGCCTGGGAACTCTGGCTGTCTTCATTTTTTGCTTCTTTTCGCTACCCCTGCCAGCCCTCTTTTCCAAAGTGTCTCTAGAAACACCAAGAGTATGAAGCGACAGGAACGTTCTGAAATACGCCAGTTCTTATAGTTTTGTAGCAGTGTTCAACTGCAAATTTGTGAACAAAAATTTATCTTTCGCCGATGGAAGAGATGGATGCTTTGTCGAATCGCCTGTCTTGTGTCCGTGTTTTCGCACCTTTCCACGGCACGGCCGCTGCTCTAGTAGCACCGAACGGCCGCACACGGCGCCTCGGACACGCCGGCGCCAGTCTCGCAGATGTTTCTCGTGCTTGTGCTGTCATATGGACCACGACCCGAGCGGCAGCGAGCGGCAGTCGAGCAAAGTCGGGACAAGTCGGGACGGAAGGGGGAGGGGACAGGCGAGAATGCACCGCGCTAATTACGCAAATATCTGGAATCGCGGCGTGTGTCGGGCAGGTGAGAAAGCTTCCGTCGGTCCAGCAGGACACTGCCACACCCCGCGCAGTCCCCCCGCCGCCCGGCCGCGCGCAAGCCCTGCGCCGGATAACAAGAACAAGGTGCGTCTGCCGCGAGTGTCGGAGGCCGCACGCACCAAACGAATGACAGGCGGTGCAACGAGCAGCTGTGTTGTGCGTCCGACCCACGTGGCGGCGCGCCGCACTGCGCGTCGCTCTCGAGGTGGAAGGACGTGCTTTGCGTCAAATGTGCCACCGAAAAACGGCGATTGCGTGTGTTGGGAGGAGAGGCGAAGCCTTCTTCTGCTGTGCGGCTACAGTATAAGGACGCCAACGGCCATACCATGTTGAATACACCGGTTCTCGTCCGATCACCGAAGTTAAGCAACATCGGGCCCGGTTAGTACTTGGATGGGTGACCGCCTGGGAACACCGGGTGCTGTTGGCTCCCTCTCATTTTTTCCTTTTTACGTCGCTACACCGGTCAGCCCTCTTTTCATACTAACTCTCAGGTGTGACAAAGATGCTTCCTCAAGCATTTTAAACGACTGTATTAAACGTAACATATGAAACTACAGTAATAAATTAAGTTTGAGCAAGAATGCGCGAAGGAAGAGTGCTAGAAAACCTTGAAAGTAACGAAACACTGCGAATCGACAGATGTGCTCTTCAAGTGCGTCAGAGCCTACTGTTTTGTAGGAGCGTTTAATTCCAAAAACTAACTAAATAAATAAATAAACAAAAAACTAAAAAATCAACTGTTCTCGCCCGATCACCGACGATAAGCAACAACGTTAGTATTCGGGTCCATGACCGCCTGGGAACTCTGGCTGTCTTCATTTTTTGCTTCTTTTCGCTACCCCTGCCAGCCCTCTTTTCCAAAGTGTCTCTAGAAACACCAAGAGTATGAAGCGACAGGAACGTTCTGAAATACGCCAGTTCTTATAGTTTTGTAGCAGTGTTCAACTGCAAATTTGTGAACAAAAATTTATCTTTCGCCGATGGAAGAGATGGATGCTTTGTCGAATCGCCTGTCTTGTGTCCGTGTTTTCGCACCTTTCCACGGCACGGCCGCTGCTCTAGTAGCACCGAACGGCCGCACACGGCGCCTCGGACACGCCGGCGCCAGTCTCGCAGATGTTTCTCGTGCTTGTGCTGTCATATGGACCACGACCCGAGCGGCAGCGAGCGGCAGTCGAGCAAAGTCGGGACAAGTCGGGACGGAAGGGGGAGGGGACAGGCGAGAATGCACCGCGCTAATTACGCAAATATCTGGAATCGCGGCGTGTGTCGGGCAGGTGAGAAAGCTTCCGTCGGTCCAGCAGGACACTGCCACACCCCGCGCAGTCCCCCCGCCGCCCGGCCGCGCGCAAGCCCTGCGCCGGATAACAAGAACAAGGTGCGTCTGCCGCGAGTGTCGGAGGCCGCACGCACCAAACGAATGACAGGCGGTGCAACGAGCAGCTGTGTTGTGCGTCCGACGCACGTGGCGGCGCGCCGCACTGCGCGTCGCTCTCGAGGTGGAAGGACGTGCTTTGCGTCAAATGTGCCACCGAAAAACGGCGATTGCGTGTGTTGGGAGGAGAGGCGAAGCCTTCTTCTGCTGTGCGGCTACAGTATAAGGACGCCAACGGCCATACCATGTTGAATACACCGGTTCTCGTCCGATCACCGAAGTTAAGCAACATCGGGCCCGGTTAGTACTTGGATGGGTGACCGCCTGGGAACACCGGGTGCTGTTGGCTCCCTATCATTTTTTCCTTTTTACGTCGCTACACCGGTCAGCCCTCTTTTCATACTAACTCTCAGGTGTGACAAAGATGCTTCCTCAAGCATTTTAAACGACTGTATTAAACGTAACATATGAAACTACAGTAATAAATTAAGTTTGAGCAAGAATGCGCGAAGGAAGAGTGCTAGAACACCTTGAAAGTAACGAAACACTGCGAATCGACAGATGTGCTCTTCAAGTGCGTCAGAGCCTACTCTTTTGTAGGAGCGTTTAATTCCAGAAACTAACTAAATAAATAAATAAATAAATAAACAAAAAACTAAAAAATCAACTGTTCTCGCCCGATCACCGACGATAAGCAACAACGTTAGTATTCGGGTCCATGACCGCCTGGGAACTCTGGCTGTCTTCATTTTTTGCTTCTTTTCGCTACCCCTGCCAGCCCTCTTTTCCAAAGTGTCTCTAGAAACACCAAGAGTATGAAGCGACAGGAACGTTCTGAAATACGCCAGTTCTTATAGTTTTGTAGCAGTGTTCAACTGCAAATTTGTGAACAAAAATTTATCTTTCGCCGATGGAAGAGATGGATGCTTTGTCGAATCGCCTGTCTTGTGTCCGTGTTTTCGCACCTTTCCACGGCACGGCCGCTGCTCTAGTAGCACCGAACGGCCGCACACGGCGCCTCGGACACGCCGGCGCCAGTCTCGCAGATGTTTCTCGTGCTTGTGCTGTCATATGGACCACGACCCGAGCGGCAGCGAGCGGCAGTCGAGCAAAGTCGGGACAAGTCGGGACGGAAGGGGGAGGGGACAGGCGAGAATGCACCGCGCTAATTACGCAAATATCTGGAATCGCGGCGTGTGTCGGGCAGGTGAGAAAGCTTCCGTCGGTCCAGCAGGACACTGCCACACCCCGCGCAGTCCCCCCGCCGCCCGGCCGCGCGCAAGCCCTGCGCCGGATAACAAGAACAAGGTGCGTCTGCCGCGAGTGTCGGAGGCCGCACGCACCAAACGAATGACAGGCGGTGCAACGAGCAGCTGTGTTGTGCGTCCGACCCACGTGGCGGCGCGCCGCACTGCGCGTCGCTCTCGAGGTGGAAGGACGTGCTTTGCGTCAAATGTGCCACCGAAAAACGGCGATTGCGTGTGTTGGGAGGAGAGGCGAAGCCTTCTTCTGCTGTGCGGCTACAGTATAAGGACGCCAACGGCCATACCATGTTGAATACACCGGTTCTCGTCCGATCACCGAAGTTAAGCAACATCGGGCCCGGTTAGTACTTGGATGGGTGACCGCCTGGGAACACCGGGTGCTGTTGGCTCCCTCTCATTTTTTCCTTTTTACGTCGCTACACCGGTCAGCCCTCTTTTCATACTAACTCTCAGGTGTGACAAAGATGCTTCCTCAAGCATTTTAAACGACTGTATTAAACGTAACATATGAAACTACAGTAATAAATTAAGTTTGAGCAAGAATGCGCGAAGGAAGAGTGCTAGAACACCTTGAAAGTAACGAAACACTGCGAATCGACAGATGTGCTCTTCAAGTGCGTCAGAGCCTACTCTTTTGTAGGAGCGTTTAATTCCAGAAACTAACTAAATAAATAAATAAATAAATAAACAAAAAACTAAAAAATCAACTGTTCTCGCCCGATCACCGACGATAAGCAACAACGTTAGTATTCGGGTCCATGACCGCCTGGGAACTCTGGCTGTCTTCATTTTTTGCTTCTTTTCGCTACCCCTGCCAGCCCTCTTTTCCAAAGTGTCTCTAGAAACACCAAGAGTATGAAGCGACAGGAACGTTCTGAAATACGCCAGTTCTTATAGTTTTGTAGCAGTGTTCAACTGCAAATTTGTGAACAAAAATTTATCTTTCGCCGATGGAAGAGATGGATGCTTTGTCGAATCGCCTGTCTTGTGTCCGTGTTTTCGCACCTTTCCACGGCACGGCCGCTGCTCTAGTAGCACCGAACGGCCGCACACGGCGCCTCGGACACGCCGGCGCCAGTCTCGCAGATGTTTCTCGTGCTTGTGCTGTCATATGGACCACGACCCGAGCGGCAGCGAGCGGCAGTCGAGCAAAGTCGGGACAAGTCGGGACGGAAGGGGGAGGGGACAGGCGAGAATGCACCGCGCTAATTACGCAAATATCTGGAATCGCGGCGTGTGTCGGGCAGGTGAGAAAGCTTCCGTCGGTCCAGCAGGACACTGCCACACCCCGCGCAGTCCCCCCGCCGCCCGGCCGCGCGCAAGCCCTGCGCCGGATAACAAGAACAAGGTGCGTCTGCCGCGAGTGTCGGAGGCCGCACGCACCAAACGAATGACAGGCGGTGCAACGAGCAGCTGTGTTGTGCGTCCGACGCACGTGGCGGCGCGCCGCACTGCGCGTCGCTCTCGAGGTGGAAGGACGTGCTTTGCGTCAAATGTGCCACCGAAAAACGGCGATTGCGTGTGTTGGGAGGAGAGGCGAAGCCTTCTTCTGCTGTGCGGCTACAGTATAAGGACGCCAACGGCCATACCATGTTGAATACACCGGTTCTCGTCCGATCACCGAAGTTAAGCAACATCGGGCCCGGTTAGTACTTGGATGGGTGACCGCCTGGGAACACCGGGTGCTGTTGGCTCCCTATCATTTTTTCCTTTTTACGTCGCTACACCGGTCAGCCCTCTTTTCATACTAACTCTCAGGTGTGACAAAGATGCTTCCTCAAGCATTTTAAACGACTGTATTAAACGTAACATATGAAACTACAGTAATAAATTAAGTTTGAGCAAGAATGCGCGAAGGAAGAGTGCTAGAACACCTTGAAAGTAACGAAACACTGCGAATCGACAGATGTGCTCTTCAAGTGCGTCAGAGCCTACTCTTTTGTAGGAGCGTTTAATTCCAGAAACTAACTAAATAAATAAATAAATAAATAAACAAAAAACTAAAAAATCAACTGTTCTCGCCCGATCACCGACGATAAGCAACAACGTTAGTATTCGGGTCCATGACCGCCTGGGAACTCTGGCTGTCTTCATTTTTTGCTTCTTTTCGCTACCCCTGCCAGCCCTCTTTTCCAAAGTGTCTCTAGAAACACCAAGAGTATGAAGCGACAGGAACGTTCTGAAATACGCCAGTTCTTATAGTTTTGTAGCAGTGTTCAACTGCAAATTTGTGAACAAAAATTTATCTTTCGCCGATGGAAGAGATGGATGCTTTGTCGAATCGCCTGTCTTGTGTCCGTGTTTTCGCACCTTTCCACGGCACGGCCGCTGCTCTAGTAGCACCGAACGGCCGCACACGGCGCCTCGGACACGCCGGCGCCAGTCTCGCAGATGTTTCTCGTGCTTGTGCTGTCATATGGACCACGACCCGAGCGGCAGCGAGCGGCAGTCGAGCAAAGTCGGGACAAGTCGGGACGGAAGGGGGAGGGGACAGGCGAGAATGCACCGCGCTAATTACGCAAATATCTGGAATCGCGGCGTGTGTCGGGCAGGTGAGAAAGCTTCCGTCGGTCCAGCAGGACACTGCCACACCCCGCGCAGTCCCCCCGCCGCCCGGCCGCGCGCAAGCCCTGCGCCGGATAACAAGAACAAGGTGCGTCTGCCGCGAGTGTCGGAGGCCGCACGCACCAAACGAATGACAGGCGGTGCAACGAGCAGCTGTGTTGTGCGTCCGACGCACGTGGCGGCGCGCCGCACTGCGCGTCGCTCTCGAGGTGGAAGGACGTGCTTTGCGTCAAATGTGCCACCGAAAAACGGCGATTGCGTGTGTTGGGAGGAGAGGCGAAGCCTTCTTCTGCTGTGCGGCTACAGTATAAGGACGCCAACGGCCATACCATGTTGAATACACCGGTTCTCGTCCGATCACCGAAGTTAAGCAACATCGGGCCCGGTTAGTACTTGGATGGGTGACCGCCTGGGAACACCGGGTGCTGTTGGCTCCCTATCATTTTTTCCTTTTTACGTCGCTACACCGGTCAGCCCTCTTTTCATACTAACTCTCAGGTGTGACAAAGATGCTTCCTCAAGCATTTTAAACGACTGTATTAAACGTAACATATGAAACTACAGTAATAAATTAAGTTTGAGCAAGAATGCGCGAAGGAAGAGTGCTAGAACACCTTGAAAGTAACGAAACACTGCGAATCGACAGATGTGCTCTTCAAGTGCGTCAGAGCCTACTCTTTTGTAGGAGCGTTTAATTCCAGAAACTAACTAAATAAATAAATAAATAAATAAACAAAAAACTAAAAAATCAACTGTTCTCGCCCGATCACCGACGATAAGCAACAACGTTAGTATTCGGGTCCATGACCGCCTGGGAACTCTGGCTGTCTTCATTTTTTGCTTCTTTTCGCTACCCCTGCCAGCCCTCTTTTCCAAAGTGTCTCTAGAAACACCAAGAGTATGAAGCGACAGGAACGTTCTGAAATACGCCAGTTCTTATAGTTTTGTAGCAGTGTTCAACTGCAAATTTGTGAACAAAAATTTATCTTTCGCCGATGGAAGAGATGGATGCTTTGTCGAATCGCCTGTCTTGTGTCCGTGTTTTCGCACCTTTCCACGGCACGGCCGCTGCTCTAGTAGCACCGAACGGCCGCACACGGCGCCTCGGACACGCCGGCGCCAGTCTCGCAGATGTTTCTCGTGCTTGTGCTGTCATATGGACCACGACCCGAGCGGCAGCGAGCGGCAGTCGAGCAAAGTCGGGACAAGTCGGGACGGAAGGGGGAGGGGACAGGCGAGAATGCACCGCGCTAATTACGCAAATATCTGGAATCGCGGCGTGTGTCGGGCAGGTGAGAAAGCTTCCGTCGGTCCAGCAGGACACTGCCACACCCCGCGCAGTCCCCCCGCCGCCCGGCCGCGCGCAAGCCCTGCGCCGGATAACAAGAACAAGGTGCGTCTGCCGCGAGTGTCGGAGGCCGCACGCACCAAACGAATGACAGGCGGTGCAACGAGCAGCTGTGTTGTGCGTCCGACCCACGTGGCGGCGCGCCGCACTGCGCGTCGCTCTCGAGGTGGAAGGACGTGCTTTGCGTCAAATGTGCCACCGAAAAACGGCGATTGCGTGTGTTGGGAGGAGAGGCGAAGCCTTCTTCTGCTGTGCGGCTACAGTATAAGGACGCCAACGGCCATACCATGTTGAATACACCGGTTCTCGTCCGATCACCGAAGTTAAGCAACATCGGGCCCGGTTAGTACTTGGATGGGTGACCGCCTGGGAACACCGGGTGCTGTTGGCTCCCTCTCATTTTTTCCTTTTTACGTCGCTACACCGGTCAGCCCTCTTTTCATACTAACTCTCAGGTGTGACAAAGATGCTTCCTCAAGCATTTTAAACGACTGTATTAAACGTAACATATGAAACTACAGTAATAAATTAAGTTTGAGCAAGAATGCGCGAAGGAAGAGTGCTAGAACACCTTGAAAGTAACGAAACACTGCGAATCGACAGATGTGCTCTTCAAGTGCGTCAGAGCCTACTCTTTTGTAGGAGCGTTTAATTCCAGAAACTAACTAAATAAATAAATAAATAAATAAACAAAAAACTAAAAAATCAACTGTTCTCGCCCGATCACCGACGATAAGCAACAACGTTAGTATTCGGGTCCATGACCGCCTGGGAACTCTGGCTGTCTTCATTTTTTGCTTCTTTTCGCTACCCCTGCCAGCCCTCTTTTCCAAAGTGTCTCTAGAAACACCAAGAGTATGAAGCGACAGGAACGTTCTGAAATACGCCAGTTCTTATAGTTTTGTAGCAGTGTTCAACTGCAAATTTGTGAACAAAAATTTATCTTTCGCCGATGGAAGAGATGGATGCTTTGTCGAATCGCCTGTCTTGTGTCCGTGTTTTCGCACCTTTCCACGGCACGGCCGCTGCTCTAGTAGCACCGAACGGCCGCACACGGCGCCTCGGACACGCCGGCGCCAGTCTCGCAGATGTTTCTCGTGCTTGTGCTGTCATATGGACCACGACCCGAGCGGCAGTCGAGCAAAGTCGGGACAAGTCGGGACGGAAGGGGGAGGGGACAGGCGAGAATGCACCGCGCTAATTACGCAAATATCTGGAATCGCGGCGTGTGTCGGGCAGGTGAGAAAGCTTCCGTCGGTCCAGCAGGACACTGCCACACCCCGCGCAGTCCCCCCGCCGCCCGGCCGCGCGCAAGCCCTGCGCCGGATAACAAGAACAAGGTGCGTCTGCCGCGAGTGTCGGAGGCCGCACGCACCAAACGAATGACAGGCGGTGCAACGAGCAGCTGTGTTGTGCGTCCGACGCACGTGGCGGCGCGCCGCACTGCGCGTCGCTCTCGAGGTGGAAGGACGTGCTTTGCGTCAAATGTGCCACCGAAAAACGGCGATTGCGTGTGTTGGGAGGAGAGGCGAAGCCTTCTTCTGCTGTGCGGCTACAGTATAAGGACGCCAACGGCCATACCATGTTGAATACACCGGTTCTCGTCCGATCACCGAAGTTAAGCAACATCGGGCCCGGTTAGTACTTGGATGGGTGACCGCCTGGGAACACCGGGTGCTGTTGGCTCCCTATCATTTTTTCCTTTTTACGTCGCTACACCGGTCAGCCCTCTTTTCATACTAACTCTCAGGTGTGACAAAGATGCTTCCTCAAGCATTTTAAACGACTGTATTAAACGTAACATATGAAACTACAGTAATAAATTAAGTTTGAGCAAGAATGCGCGAAGGAAGAGTGCTAGAACACCTTGAAAGTAACGAAACACTGCGAATCGACAGATGTGCTCTTCAAGTGCGTCAGAGCCTACTCTTTTGTAGGAGCGTTTAATTCCAGAAACTAACTAAATAAATAAATAAATAAATAAACAAAAAACTAAAAAATCAACTGTTCTCGCCCGATCACCGACGATAAGCAACAACGTTAGTATTCGGGTCCATGACCGCCTGGGAACTCTGGCTGTCTTCATTTTTTGCTTCTTTTCGCTACCCCTGCCAGCCCTCTTTTCCAAAGTGTCTCTAGAAACACCAAGAGTATGAAGCGACAGGAACGTTCTGAAATACGCCAGTTCTTATAGTTTTGTAGCAGTGTTCAACTGCAAATTTGTGAACAAAAATTTATCTTTCGCCGATGGAAGAGATGGATGCTTTGTCGAATCGCCTGTCTTGTGTCCGTGTTTTCGCACCTTTCCACGGCACGGCCGCTGCTCTAGTAGCACCGAACGGCCGCACACGGCGCCTCGGACACGCCGGCGCCAGTCTCGCAGATGTTTCTCGTGCTTGTGCTGTCATATGGACCACGACCCGAGCGGCAGCGAGCGGCAGTCGAGCAAAGTCGGGACAAGTCGGGACGGAAGGGGGAGGGGACAGGCGAGAATGCACCGCGCTAATTACGCAAATATCTGGAATCGCGGCGTGTGTCGGGCAGGTGAGAAAGCTTCCGTCGGTCCAGCAGGACACTGCCACACCCCGCGCAGTCCCCCCGCCGCCCGGCCGCGCGCAAGCCCTGCGCCGGATAACAAGAACAAGGTGCGTCTGCCGCGAGTGTCGGAGGCCGCACGCACCAAACGAATGACAGGCGGTGCAACGAGCAGCTGTGTTGTGCGTCCGACGCACGTGGCGGCGCGCCGCACTGCGCGTCGCTCTCGAGGTGGAAGGACGTGCTTTGCGTCAAATGTGCCACCGAAAAACGGCGATTGCGTGTGTTGGGAGGAGAGGCGAAGCCTTCTTCTGCTGTGCGGCTACAGTATAAGGACGCCAACGGCCATACCATGTTGAATACACCGGTTCTCGTCCGATCACCGAAGTTAAGCAACATCGGGCCCGGTTAGTACTTGGATGGGTGACCGCCTGGGAACACCGGGTGCTGTTGGCTCCCTATCATTTTTTCCTTTTTACGTCGCTACACCGGTCAGCCCTCTTTTCATACTAACTCTCAGGTGTGACAAAGATGCTTCCTCAAGCATTTTAAACGACTGTATTAAACGTAACATATGAAACTACAGTAATAAATTAAGTTTGAGCAAGAATGCGCGAAGGAAGAGTGCTAGAACACCTTGAAAGTAACGAAACACTGCGAATCGACAGATGTGCTCTTCAAGTGCGTCAGAGCCTACTCTTTTGTAGGAGCGTTTAATTCCAGAAACTAACTAAATAAATAAATAAATAAATAAACAAAAAACTAAAAAATCAACTGTTCTCGCCCGATCACCGACGATAAGCAACAACGTTAGTATTCGGGTCCATGACCGCCTGGGAACTCTGGCTGTCTTCATTTTTTGCTTCTTTTCGCTACCCCTGCCAGCCCTCTTTTCCAAAGTGTCTCTAGAAACACCAAGAGTATGAAGCGACAGGAACGTTCTGAAATACGCCAGTTCTTATAGTTTTGTAGCAGTGTTCAACTGCAAATTTGTGAACAAAAATTTATCTTTCGCCGATGGAAGAGATGGATGCTTTGTCGAATCGCCTGTCTTGTGTCCGTGTTTTCGCACCTTTCCACGGCACGGCCGCTGCTCTAGTAGCACCGAACGGCCGCACACGGCGCCTCGGACACGCCGGCGCCAGTCTCGCAGATGTTTCTCGTGCTTGTGCTGTCATATGGACCACGACCCGAGCGGCAGCGAGCGGCAGTCGAGCAAAGTCGGGACAAGTCGGGACGGAAGGGGGAGGGGACAGGCGAGAATGCACCGCGCTAATTACGCAAATATCTGGAATCGCGGCGTGTGTCGGGCAGGTGAGAAAGCTTCCGTCGGTCCAGCAGGACACTGCCACACCCCGCGCAGTCCCCCCGCCGCCCGGCCGCGCGCAAGCCCTGCGCCGGATAACAAGAACAAGGTGCGTCTGCCGCGAGTGTCGGAGGCCGCACGCACCAAACGAATGACAGGCGGTGCAACGAGCAGCTGTGTTGTGCGTCCGACGCACGTGGCGGCGCGCCGCACTGCGCGTCGCTCTCGAGGTGGAAGGACGTGCTTTGCGTCAAATGTGCCACCGAAAAACGGCGATTGCGTGTGTTGGGAGGAGAGGCGAAGCCTTCTTCTGCTGTGCGGCTACAGTATAAGGACGCCAACGGCCATACCATGTTGAATACACCGGTTCTCGTCCGATCACCGAAGTTAAGCAACATCGGGCCCGGTTAGTACTTGGATGGGTGACCGCCTGGGAACACCGGGTGCTGTTGGCTCCCTATCATTTTTTCCTTTTTACGTCGCTACACCGGTCAGCCCTCTTTTCATACTAACTCTCAGGTGTGACAAAGATGCTTCCTCAAGCATTTTAAACGACTGTATTAAACGTAACATATGAAACTACAGTAATAAATTAAGTTTGAGCAAGAATGCGCGAAGGAAGAGTGCTAGAACACCTTGAAAGTAACGAAACACTGCGAATCGACAGATGTGCTCTTCAAGTGCGTCAGAGCCTACTCTTTTGTAGGAGCGTTTAATTCCAGAAACTAACTAAATAAATAAATAAATAAATAAACAAAAAACTAAAAAATCAACTGTTCTCGCCCGATCACCGACGATAAGCAACAACGTTAGTATTCGGGTCCATGACCGCCTGGGAACTCTGGCTGTCTTCATTTTTTGCTTCTTTTCGCTACCCCTGCCAGCCCTCTTTTCCAAAGTGTCTCTAGAAACACCAAGAGTATGAAGCGACAGGAACGTTCTGAAATACGCCAGTTCTTATAGTTTTGTAGCAGTGTTCAACTGCAAATTTGTGAACAAAAATTTATCTTTCGCCGATGGAAGAGATGGATGCTTTGTCGAATCGCCTGTCTTGTGTCCGTGTTTTCGCACCTTTCCACGGCACGGCCGCTGCTCTAGTAGCACCGAACGGCCGCACACGGCGCCTCGGACACGCCGGCGCCAGTCTCGCAGATGTTTCTCGTGCTTGTGCTGTCATATGGACCACGACCCGAGCGGCAGCGAGCGGCAGTCGAGCAAAGTCGGGACAAGTCGGGACGGAAGGGGGAGGGGACAGGCGAGAATGCACCGCGCTAATTACGCAAATATCTGGAATCGCGGCGTGTGTCGGGCAGGTGAGAAAGCTTCCGTCGGTCCAGCAGGACACTGCCACACCCCGCGCAGTCCCCCCGCCGCCCGGCCGCGCGCAAGCCCTGCGCCGGATAACAAGAACAAGGTGCGTCTGCCGCGAGTGTCGGAGGCCGCACGCACCAAACGAATGACAGGCGGTGCAACGAGCAGCTGTGTTGTGCGTCCGACGCACGTGGCGGCGCGCCGCACTGCGCGTCGCTCTCGAGGTGGAAGGACGTGCTTTGCGTCAAATGTGCCACCGAAAAACGGCGATTGCGTGTGTTGGGAGGAGAGGCGAAGCCTTCTTCTGCTGTGCGGCTACAGTATAAGGACGCCAACGGCCATACCATGTTGAATACACCGGTTCTCGTCCGATCACCGAAGTTAAGCAACATCGGGCCCGGTTAGTACTTGGATGGGTGACCGCCTGGGAACACCGGGTGCTGTTGGCTCCCTATCATTTTTTCCTTTTTACGTCGCTACACCGGTCAGCCCTCTTTTCATACTAACTCTCAGGTGTGACAAAGATGCTTCCTCAAGCATTTTAAACGACTGTATTAAACGTAACATATGAAACTACAGTAATAAATTAAGTTTGAGCAAGAATGCGCGAAGGAAGAGTGCTAGAACACCTTGAAAGTAACGAAACACTGCGAATCGACAGATGTGCTCTTCAAGTGCGTCAGAGCCTACTCTTTTGTAGGAGCGTTTAATTCCAGAAACTAACTAAATAAATAAATAAATAAATAAACAAAAAACTAAAAAATCAACTGTTCTCGCCCGATCACCGACGATAAGCAACAACGTTAGTATTCGGGTCCATGACCGCCTGGGAACTCTGGCTGTCTTCATTTTTTGCTTCTTTTCGCTACCCCTGCCAGCCCTCTTTTCCAAAGTGTCTCTAGAAACACCAAGAGTATGAAGCGACAGGAACGTTCTGAAATACGCCAGTTCTTATAGTTTTGTAGCAGTGTTCAACTGCAAATTTGTGAACAAAAATTTATCTTTCGCCGATGGAAGAGATGGATGCTTTGTCGAATCGCCTGTCTTGTGTCCGTGTTTTCGCACCTTTCCACGGCACGGCCGCTGCTCTAGTAGCACCGAACGGCCGCACACGGCGCCTCGGACACGCCGGCGCCAGTCTCGCAGATGTTTCTCGTGCTTGTGCTGTCATATGGACCACGACCCGAGCGGCAGCGAGCGGCAGTCGAGCAAAGTCGGGACAAGTCGGGACGGAAGGGGGAGGGGACAGGCGAGAATGCACCGCGCTAATTACGCAAATATCTGGAATCGCGGCGTGTGTCGGGCAGGTGAGAAAGCTTCCGTCGGTCCAGCAGGACACTGCCACACCCCGCGCAGTCCCCCCGCCGCCCGGCCGCGCGCAAGCCCTGCGCCGGATAACAAGAACAAGGTGCGTCTGCCGCGAGTGTCGGAGGCCGCACGCACCAAACGAATGACAGGCGGTGCAACGAGCAGCTGTGTTGTGCGTCCGACGCACGTGGCGGCGCGCCGCACTGCGCGTCGCTCTCGAGGTGGAAGGACGTGCTTTGCGTCAAATGTGCCACCGAAAAACGGCGATTGCGTGTGTTGGGAGGAGAGGCGAAGCCTTCTTCTGCTGTGCGGCTACAGTATAAGGACGCCAACGGCCATACCATGTTGAATACACCGGTTCTCGTCCGATCACCGAAGTTAAGCAACATCGGGCCCGGTTAGTACTTGGATGGGTGACCGCCTGGGAACACCGGGTGCTGTTGGCTCCCTATCATTTTTTCCTTTTTACGTCGCTACACCGGTCAGCCCTCTTTTCATACTAACTCTCAGGTGTGACAAAGATGCTTCCTCAAGCATTTTAAACGACTGTATTAAACGTAACATATGAAACTACAGTAATAAATTAAGTTTGAGCAAGAATGCGCGAAGGAAGAGTGCTAGAACACCTTGAAAGTAACGAAACACTGCGAATCGACAGATGTGCTCTTCAAGTGCGTCAGAGCCTACTCTTTTGTAGGAGCGTTTAATTCCAGAAACTAACTAAATAAATAAATAAATAAATAAACAAAAAACTAAAAAATCAACTGTTCTCGCCCGATCACCGACGATAAGCAACAACGTTAGTATTCGGGTCCATGACCGCCTGGGAACTCTGGCTGTCTTCATTTTTTGCTTCTTTTCGCTACCCCTGCCAGCCCTCTTTTCCAAAGTGTCTCTAGAAACACCAAGAGTATGAAGCGACAGGAACGTTCTGAAATACGCCAGTTCTTATAGTTTTGTAGCAGTGTTCAACTGCAAATTTGTGAACAAAAATTTATCTTTCGCCGATGGAAGAGATGGATGCTTTGTCGAATCGCCTGTCTTGTGTCCGTGTTTTCGCACCTTTCCACGGCACGGCCGCTGCTCTAGTAGCACCGAACGGCCGCACACGGCGCCTCGGACACGCCGGCGCCAGTCTCGCAGATGTTTCTCGTGCTTGTGCTGTCATATGGACCACGACCCGAGCGGCAGCGAGCGGCAGTCGAGCAAAGTCGGGACAAGTCGGGACGGAAGGGGGAGGGGACAGGCGAGAATGCACCGCGCTAATTACGCAAATATCTGGAATCGCGGCGTGTGTCGGGCAGGTGAGAAAGCTTCCGTCGGTCCAGCAGGACACTGCCACACCCCGCGCAGTCCCCCCGCCGCCCGGCCGCGCGCAAGCCCTGCGCCGGATAACAAGAACAAGGTGCGTCTGCCGCGAGTGTCGGAGGCCGCACGCACCAAACGAATGACAGGCGGTGCAACGAGCAGCTGTGTTGTGCGTCCGACCCACGTGGCGGCGCGCCGCACTGCGCGTCGCTCTCGAGGTGGAAGGACGTGCTTTGCGTCAAATGTGCCACCGAAAAACGGCGATTGCGTGTGTTGGGAGGAGAGGCGAAGCCTTCTTCTGCTGTGCGGCTACAGTATAAGGACGCCAACGGCCATACCATGTTGAATACACCGGTTCTCGTCCGATCACCGAAGTTAAGCAACATCGGGCCCGGTTAGTACTTGGATGGGTGACCGCCTGGGAACACCGGGTGCTGTTGGCTCCCTCTCATTTTTTCCTTTTTACGTCGCTACACCGGTCAGCCCTCTTTTCATACTAACTCTCAGGTGTGACAAAGATGCTTCCTCAAGCATTTTAAACGACTGTATTAAACGTAACATATGAAACTACAGTAATAAATTAAGTTTGAGCAAGAATGCGCGAAGGAAGAGTGCTAGAACACCTTGAAAGTAACGAAACACTGCGAATCGACAGATGTGCTCTTCAAGTGCGTCAGAGCCTACTGTTTTGTAGGAGCGTTTAATTCCAAAAACTAACTAAATAAATAAATAAACAAAAAACTAAAAAATCAACTGTTCTCGCCCGATCACCGACGATAAGCAACAACGTTAGTATTCGGGTCCATGACCGCCTGGGAACTCTGGCTGTCTTCATTTTTTGCTTCTTTTCGCTACCCCTGCCAGCCCTCTTTTCCAAAGTGTCTCTAGAAACACCAAGAGTATGAAGCGACAGGAACGTTCTGAAATACGCCAGTTCTTATAGTTTTGTAGCAGTGTTAACTGCAAATTTGTGAACAAAAATTTATCTTTCGCCGATGGAAGAGATGGATGCTTTGTCGAATCGCCTGTCTTGTGTCCGTGTTTTCGCACCTTTCCACGGCACGGCCGCTGCTCTAGTAGCACCGAACGGCCGCACACGGCGCCTCGGACACGCCGGCGCCAGTCTCGCAGATGTTTCTCGTGCTTGTGCTGTCATATGGACCACGACCCGAGCGGCAGCGAGCGGCAGTCGAGCAAAGTCGGGACAAGTCGGGACGGAAGGGGGAGGGGACAGGCGAGAATGCACCGCGCTAATTACGCAAATATCTGGAATCGCGGCGTGTGTCGGGCAGGTGAGAAAGCTTCCGTCGGTCCAGCAGGACACTGCCACACCCCGCGCAGTCCCCCCGCCGCCCGGCCGCGCGCAAGCCCTGCGCCGGATAACAAGAACAAGGTGCGTCTGCCGCGAGTGTCGGAGGCCGCACGCACCAAACGAATGACAGGCGGTGCAACGAGCAGCTGTGTTGTGCGTCCGACGCACGTGGCGGCGCGCCGCACTGCGCGTCGCTCTCGAGGTGGAAGGACGTGCTTTGCGTCAAATGTGCCACCGAAAAACGGCGATTGCGTGTGTTGGGAGGAGAGGCGAAGCCTTCTTCTGCTGTGCGGCTACAGTATAAGGACGCCAACGGCCATACCATGTTGAATACACCGGTTCTCGTCCGATCACCGAAGTTAAGCAACATCGGGCCCGGTTAGTACTTGGATGGGTGACCGCCTGGGAACACCGGGTGCTGTTGGCTCCCTATCATTTTTTCCTTTTTACGTCGCTACACCGGTCAGCCCTCTTTTCATACTAACTCTCAGGTGTGACAAAGATGCTTCCTCAAGCATTTTAAACGACTGTATTAAACGTAACATATGAAACTACAGTAATAAATTAAGTTTGAGCAAGAATGCGCGAAGGAAGAGTGCTAGAACACCTTGAAAGTAACGAAACACTGCGAATCGACAGATGTGCTCTTCAAGTGCGTCAGAGCCTACTCTTTTGTAGGAGCGTTTAATTCCAGAAACTAACTAAATAAATAAATAAATAAATAAACAAAAAACTAAAAAATCAACTGTTCTCGCCCGATCACCGACGATAAGCAACAACGTTAGTATTCGGGTCCATGACCGCCTGGGAACTCTGGCTGTCTTCATTTTTTGCTTCTTTTCGCTACCCCTGCCAGCCCTCTTTTCCAAAGTGTCTCTAGAAACACCAAGAGTATGAAGCGACAGGAACGTTCTGAAATACGCCAGTTCTTATAGTTTTGTAGCAGTGTTCAACTGCAAATTTGTGAACAAAAATTTATCTTTCGCCGATGGAAGAGATGGATGCTTTGTCGAATCGCCTGTCTTGTGTCCGTGTTTTCGCACCTTTCCACGGCACGGCCGCTGCTCTAGTAGCACCGAACGGCCGCACACGGCGCCTCGGACACGCCGGCGCCAGTCTCGCAGATGTTTCTCGTGCTTGTGCTGTCATATGGACCACGACCCGAGCGGCAGCGAGCGGCAGTCGAGCAAAGTCGGGACAAGTCGGGACGGAAGGGGGAGGGGACAGGCGAGAATGCACCGCGCTAATTACGCAAATATCTGGAATCGCGGCGTGTGTCGGGCAGGTGAGAAAGCTTCCGTCGGTCCAGCAGGACACTGCCACACCCCGCGCAGTCCCCCCGCCGCCCGGCCGCGCGCAAGCCCTGCGCCGGATAACAAGAACAAGGTGCGTCTGCCGCGAGTGTCGGAGGCCGCACGCACCAAACGAATGACAGGCGGTGCAACGAGCAGCTGTGTTGTGCGTCCGACGCACGTGGCGGCGCGCCGCACTGCGCGTCGCTCTCGAGGTGGAAGGACGTGCTTTGCGTCAAATGTGCCACCGAAAAACGGCGATTGCGTGTGTTGGGAGGAGAGGCGAAGCCTTCTTCTGCTGTGCGGCTACAGTATAAGGACGCCAACGGCCATACCATGTTGAATACACCGGTTCTCGTCCGATCACCGAAGTTAAGCAACATCGGGCCCGGTTAGTACTTGGATGGGTGACCGCCTGGGAACACCGGGTGCTGTTGGCTCCCTATCATTTTTTCCTTTTTACGTCGCTACACCGGTCAGCCCTCTTTTCATACTAACTCTCAGGTGTGACAAAGATGCTTCCTCAAGCATTTTAAACGACTGTATTAAACGTAACATATGAAACTACAGTAATAAATTAAGTTTGAGCAAGAATGCGCGAAGGAAGAGTGCTAGAACACCTTGAAAGTAACGAAACACTGCGAATCGACAGATGTGCTCTTCAAGTGCGTCAGAGCCTACTCTTTTGTAGGAGCGTTTAATTCCAGAAACTAACTAAATAAATAAATAAATAAATAAACAAAAAACTAAAAAATCAACTGTTCTCGCCCGATCACCGACGATAAGCAACAACGTTAGTATTCGGGTCCATGACCGCCTGGGAACTCTGGCTGTCTTCATTTTTTGCTTCTTTTCGCTACCCCTGCCAGCCCTCTTTTCCAAAGTGTCTCTAGAAACACCAAGAGTATGAAGCGACAGGAACGTTCTGAAATACGCCAGTTCTTATAGTTTTGTAGCAGTGTTCAACTGCAAATTTGTGAACAAAAATTTATCTTTCGCCGATGGAAGAGATGGATGCTTTGTCGAATCGCCTGTCTTGTGTCCGTGTTTTCGCACCTTTCCACGGCACGGCCGCTGCTCTAGTAGCACCGAACGGCCGCACACGGCGCCTCGGACACGCCGGCGCCAGTCTCGCAGATGTTTCTCGTGCTTGTGCTGTCATATGGACCACGACCCGAGCGGCAGCGAGCGGCAGTCGAGCAAAGTCGGGACAAGTCGGGACGGAAGGGGGAGGGGACAGGCGAGAATGCACCGCGCTAATTACGCAAATATCTGGAATCGCGGCGTGTGTCGGGCAGGTGAGAAAGCTTCCGTCGGTCCAGCAGGACACTGCCACACCCCGCGCAGTCCCCCCGCCGCCCGGCCGCGCGCAAGCCCTGCGCCGGATAACAAGAACAAGGTGCGTCTGCCGCGAGTGTCGGAGGCCGCACGCACCAAACGAATGACAGGCGGTGCAACGAGCAGCTGTGTTGTGCGTCCGACCCACGTGGCGGCGCGCCGCACTGCGCGTCGCTCTCGAGGTGGAAGGACGTGCTTTGCGTCAAATGTGCCACCGAAAAACGGCGATTGCGTGTGTTGGGAGGAGAGGCGAAGCCTTCTTCTGCTGTGCGGCTACAGTATAAGGACGCCAACGGCCATACCATGTTGAATACACCGGTTCTCGTCCGATCACCGAAGTTAAGCAACATCGGGCCCGGTTAGTACTTGGATGGGTGACCGCCTGGGAACACCGGGTGCTGTTGGCTCCCTCTCATTTTTTCCTTTTTACGTCGCTACACCGGTCAGCCCTCTTTTCATACTAACTCTCAGGTGTGACAAAGATGCTTCCTCAAGCATTTTAAACGACTGTATTAAACGTAACATATGAAACTACAGTAATAAATTAAGTTTGAGCAAGAATGCGCGAAGGAAGAGTGCTAGAACACCTTGAAAGTAACGAAACACTGCGAATCGACAGATGTGCTCTTCAAGTGCGTCAGAGCCTACTGTTTTGTAGGAGCGTTTAATTCCAAAAACTAACTAAATAAATAAATAAACAAAAAACTAAAAAATCAACTGTTCTCGCCCGATCACCGACGATAAGCAACAACGTTAGTATTCGGGTCCATGACCGCCTGGGAACTCTGGCTGTCTTCATTTTTTGCTTCTTTTCGCTACCCCTGCCAGCCCTCTTTTCCAAAGTGTCTCTAGAAACACCAAGAGTATGAAGCGACAGGAACGTTCTGAAATACGCCAGTTCTTATAGTTTTGTAGCAGTGTTAACTGCAAATTTGTGAACAAAAATTTATCTTTCGCCGATGGAAGAGATGGATGCTTTGTCGAATCGCCTGTCTTGTGTCCGTGTTTTCGCACCTTTCCACGGCACGGCCGCTGCTCTAGTAGCACCGAACGGCCGCACACGGCGCCTCGGACACGCCGGCGCCAGTCTCGCAGATGTTTCTCGTGCTTGTGCTGTCATATGGACCACGACCCGAGCGGCAGCGAGCGGCAGTCGAGCAAAGTCGGGACAAGTCGGGACGGAAGGGGGAGGGGACAGGCGAGAATGCACCGCGCTAATTACGCAAATATCTGGAATCGCGGCGTGTGTCGGGCAGGTGAGAAAGCTTCCGTCGGTCCAGCAGGACACTGCCACACCCCGCGCAGTCCCCCCGCCGCCCGGCCGCGCGCAAGCCCTGCGCCGGATAACAAGAACAAGGTGCGTCTGCCGCGAGTGTCGGAGGCCGCACGCACCAAACGAATGACAGGCGGTGCAACGAGCAGCTGTGTTGTGCGTCCGACGCACGTGGCGGCGCGCCGCACTGCGCGTCGCTCTCGAGGTGGAAGGACGTGCTTTGCGTCAAATGTGCCACCGAAAAACGGCGATTGCGTGTGTTGGGAGGAGAGGCGAAGCCTTCTTCTGCTGTGCGGCTACAGTATAAGGACGCCAACGGCCATACCATGTTGAATACACCGGTTCTCGTCCGATCACCGAAGTTAAGCAACATCGGGCCCGGTTAGTACTTGGATGGGTGACCGCCTGGGAACACCGGGTGCTGTTGGCTCCCTATCATTTTTTCCTTTTTACGTCGCTACACCGGTCAGCCCTCTTTTCATACTAACTCTCAGGTGTGACAAAGATGCTTCCTCAAGCATTTTAAACGACTGTATTAAACGTAACATATGAAACTACAGTAATAAATTAAGTTTGAGCAAGAATGCGCGAAGGAAGAGTGCTAGAACACCTTGAAAGTAACGAAACACTGCGAATCGACAGATGTGCTCTTCAAGTGCGTCAGAGCCTACTCTTTTGTAGGAGCGTTTAATTCCAGAAACTAACTAAATAAATAAATAAATAAATAAACAAAAAACTAAAAAATCAACTGTTCTCGCCCGATCACCGACGATAAGCAACAACGTTAGTATTCGGGTCCATGACCGCCTGGGAACTCTGGCTGTCTTCATTTTTTGCTTCTTTTCGCTACCCCTGCCAGCCCTCTTTTCCAAAGTGTCTCTAGAAACACCAAGAGTATGAAGCGACAGGAACGTTCTGAAATACGCCAGTTCTTATAGTTTTGTAGCAGTGTTCAACTGCAAATTTGTGAACAAAAATTTATCTTTCGCCGATGGAAGAGATGGATGCTTTGTCGAATCGCCTGTCTTGTGTCCGTGTTTTCGCACCTTTCCACGGCACGGCCGCTGCTCTAGTAGCACCGAACGGCCGCACACGGCGCCTCGGACACGCCGGCGCCAGTCTCGCAGATGTTTCTCGTGCTTGTGCTGTCATATGGACCACGACCCGAGCGGCAGCGAGCGGCAGTCGAGCAAAGTCGGGACAAGTCGGGACGGAAGGGGGAGGGGACAGGCGAGAATGCACCGCGCTAATTACGCAAATATCTGGAATCGCGGCGTGTGTCGGGCAGGTGAGAAAGCTTCCGTCGGTCCAGCAGGACACTGCCACACCCCGCGCAGTCCCCCCGCCGCCCGGCCGCGCGCAAGCCCTGCGCCGGATAACAAGAACAAGGTGCGTCTGCCGCGAGTGTCGGAGGCCGCACGCACCAAACGAATGACAGGCGGTGCAACGAGCAGCTGTGTTGTGCGTCCGACGCACGTGGCGGCGCGCCGCACTGCGCGTCGCTCTCGAGGTGGAAGGACGTGCTTTGCGTCAAATGTGCCACCGAAAAACGGCGATTGCGTGTGTTGGGAGGAGAGGCGAAGCCTTCTTCTGCTGTGCGGCTACAGTATAAGGACGCCAACGGCCATACCATGTTGAATACACCGGTTCTCGTCCGATCACCGAAGTTAAGCAACATCGGGCCCGGTTAGTACTTGGATGGGTGACCGCCTGGGAACACCGGGTGCTGTTGGCTCCCTATCATTTTTTCCTTTTTACGTCGCTACACCGGTCAGCCCTCTTTTCATACTAACTCTCAGGTGTGACAAAGATGCTTCCTCAAGCATTTTAAACGACTGTATTAAACGTAACATATGAAACTACAGTAATAAATTAAGTTTGAGCAAGAATGCGCGAAGGAAGAGTGCTAGAACACCTTGAAAGTAACGAAACACTGCGAATCGACAGATGTGCTCTTCAAGTGCGTCAGAGCCTACTCTTTTGTAGGAGCGTTTAATTCCAGAAACTAACTAAATAAATAAATAAATAAATAAACAAAAAACTAAAAAATCAACTGTTCTCGCCCGATCACCGACGATAAGCAACAACGTTAGTATTCGGGTCCATGACCGCCTGGGAACTCTGGCTGTCTTCATTTTTTGCTTCTTTTCGCTACCCCTGCCAGCCCTCTTTTCCAAAGTGTCTCTAGAAACACCAAGAGTATGAAGCGACAGGAACGTTCTGAAATACGCCAGTTCTTATAGTTTTGTAGCAGTGTTCAACTGCAAATTTGTGAACAAAAATTTATCTTTCGCCGATGGAAGAGATGGATGCTTTGTCGAATCGCCTGTCTTGTGTCCGTGTTTTCGCACCTTTCCACGGCACGGCCGCTGCTCTAGTAGCACCGAACGGCCGCACACGGCGCCTCGGACACGCCGGCGCCAGTCTCGCAGATGTTTCTCGTGCTTGTGCTGTCATATGGACCACGACCCGAGCGGCAGCGAGCGGCAGTCGAGCAAAGTCGGGACAAGTCGGGACGGAAGGGGGAGGGGACAGGCGAGAATGCACCGCGCTAATTACGCAAATATCTGGAATCGCGGCGTGTGTCGGGCAGGTGAGAAAGCTTCCGTCGGTCCAGCAGGACACTGCCACACCCCGCGCAGTCCCCCCGCCGCCCGGCCGCGCGCAAGCCCTGCGCCGGATAACAAGAACAAGGTGCGTCTGCCGCGAGTGTCGGAGGCCGCACGCACCAAACGAATGACAGGCGGTGCAACGAGCAGCTGTGTTGTGCGTCCGACGCACGTGGCGGCGCGCCGCACTGCGCGTCGCTCTCGAGGTGGAAGGACGTGCTTTGCGTCAAATGTGCCACCGAAAAACGGCGATTGCGTGTGTTGGGAGGAGAGGCGAAGCCTTCTTCTGCTGTGCGGCTACAGTATAAGGACGCCAACGGCCATACCATGTTGAATACACCGGTTCTCGTCCGATCACCGAAGTTAAGCAACATCGGGCCCGGTTAGTACTTGGATGGGTGACCGCCTGGGAACACCGGGTGCTGTTGGCTCCCTATCATTTTTTCCTTTTTACGTCGCTACACCGGTCAGCCCTCTTTTCATACTAACTCTCAGGTGTGACAAAGATGCTTCCTCAAGCATTTTAAACGACTGTATTAAACGTAACATATGAAACTACAGTAATAAATTAAGTTTGAGCAAGAATGCGCGAAGGAAGAGTGCTAGAACACCTTGAAAGTAACGAAACACTGCGAATCGACAGATGTGCTCTTCAAGTGCGTCAGAGCCTACTCTTTTGTAGGAGCGTTTAATTCCAGAAACTAACTAAATAAATAAATAAATAAATAAACAAAAAACTAAAAAATCAACTGTTCTCGCCCGATCACCGACGATAAGCAACAACGTTAGTATTCGGGTCCATGACCGCCTGGGAACTCTGGCTGTCTTCATTTTTTGCTTCTTTTCGCTACCCCTGCCAGCCCTCTTTTCCAAAGTGTCTCTAGAAACACCAAGAGTATGAAGCGACAGGAACGTTCTGAAATACGCCAGTTCTTATAGTTTTGTAGCAGTGTTCAACTGCAAATTTGTGAACAAAAATTTATCTTTCGCCGATGGAAGAGATGGATGCTTTGTCGAATCGCCTGTCTTGTGTCCGTGTTTTCGCACCTTTCCACGGCACGGCCGCTGCTCTAGTAGCACCGAACGGCCGCACACGGCGCCTCGGACACGCCGGCGCCAGTCTCGCAGATGTTTCTCGTGCTTGTGCTGTCATATGGACCACGACCCGAGCGGCAGCGAGCGGCAGTCGAGCAAAGTCGGGACAAGTCGGGACGGAAGGGGGAGGGGACAGGCGAGAATGCACCGCGCTAATTACGCAAATATCTGGAATCGCGGCGTGTGTCGGGCAGGTGAGAAAGCTTCCGTCGGTCCAGCAGGACACTGCCACACCCCGCGCAGTCCCCCCGCCGCCCGGCCGCGCGCAAGCCCTGCGCCGGATAACAAGAACAAGGTGCGTCTGCCGCGAGTGTCGGAGGCCGCACGCACCAAACGAATGACAGGCGGTGCAACGAGCAGCTGTGTTGTGCGTCCGACCCACGTGGCGGCGCGCCGCACTGCGCGTCGCTCTCGAGGTGGAAGGACGTGCTTTGCGTCAAATGTGCCACCGAAAAACGGCGATTGCGTGTGTTGGGAGGAGAGGCGAAGCCTTCTTCTGCTGTGCGGCTACAGTATAAGGACGCCAACGGCCATACCATGTTGAATACACCGGTTCTCGTCCGATCACCGAAGTTAAGCAACATCGGGCCCGGTTAGTACTTGGATGGGTGACCGCCTGGGAACACCGGGTGCTGTTGGCTCCCTCTCATTTTTTCCTTTTTACGTCGCTACACCGGTCAGCCCTCTTTTCATACTAACTCTCAGGTGTGACAAAGATGCTTCCTCAAGCATTTTAAACGACTGTATTAAACGTAACATATGAAACTACAGTAATAAATTAAGTTTGAGCAAGAATGCGCGAAGGAAGAGTGCTAGAACACCTTGAAAGTAACGAAACACTGCGAATCGACAGATGTGCTCTTCAAGTGCGTCAGAGCCTACTGTTTTGTAGGAGCGTTTAATTCCAAAAACTAACTAAATAAATAAATAAACAAAAAACTAAAAAATCAACTGTTCTCGCCCGATCACCGACGATAAGCAACAACGTTAGTATTCGGGTCCATGACCGCCTGGGAACTCTGGCTGTCTTCATTTTTTGCTTCTTTTCGCTACCCCTGCCAGCCCTCTTTTCCAAAGTGTCTCTAGAAACACCAAGAGTATGAAGCGACAGGAACGTTCTGAAATACGCCAGTTCTTATAGTTTTGTAGCAGTGTTAACTGCAAATTTGTGAACAAAAATTTATCTTTCGCCGATGGAAGAGATGGATGCTTTGTCGAATCGCCTGTCTTGTGTCCGTGTTTTCGCACCTTTCCACGGCACGGCCGCTGCTCTAGTAGCACCGAACGGCCGCACACGGCGCCTCGGACACGCCGGCGCCAGTCTCGCAGATGTTTCTCGTGCTTGTGCTGTCATATGGACCACGACCCGAGCGGCAGTCGAGCAAAGTCGGGACAAGTCGGGACGGAAGGGGGAGGGGACAGGCGAGAATGCACCGCGCTAATTACGCAAATATCTGGAATCGCGGCGTGTGTCGGGCAGGTGAGAAAGCTTCCGTCGGTCCAGCAGGACACTGCCACACCCCGCGCAGTCCCCCCGCCGCCCGGCCGCGCGCAAGCCCTGCGCCGGATAACAAGAACAAGGTGCGTCTGCCGCGAGTGTCGGAGGCCGCACGCACCAAACGAATGACAGGCGGTGCAACGAGCAGCTGTGTTGTGCGTCCGACGCACGTGGCGGCGCGCCGCACTGCGCGTCGCTCTCGAGGTGGAAGGACGTGCTTTGCGTCAAATGTGCCACCGAAAAACGGCGATTGCGTGTGTTGGGAGGAGAGGCGAAGCCTTCTTCTGCTGTGCGGCTACAGTATAAGGACGCCAACGGCCATACCATGTTGAATACACCGGTTCTCGTCCGATCACCGAAGTTAAGCAACATCGGGCCCGGTTAGTACTTGGATGGGTGACCGCCTGGGAACACCGGGTGCTGTTGGCTCCCTATCATTTTTTCCTTTTTACGTCGCTACACCGGTCAGCCCTCTTTTCATACTAACTCTCAGGTGTGACAAAGATGCTTCCTCAAGCATTTTAAACGACTGTATTAAACGTAACATATGAAACTACAGTAATAAATTAAGTTTGAGCAAGAATGCGCGAAGGAAGAGTGCTAGAACACCTTGAAAGTAACGAAACACTGCGAATCGACAGATGTGCTCTTCAAGTGCGTCAGAGCCTACTCTTTTGTAGGAGCGTTTAATTCCAGAAACTAACTAAATAAATAAATAAATAAATAAACAAAAAACTAAAAAATCAACTGTTCTCGCCCGATCACCGACGATAAGCAACAACGTTAGTATTCGGGTCCATGACCGCCTGGGAACTCTGGCTGTCTTCATTTTTTGCTTCTTTTCGCTACCCCTGCCAGCCCTCTTTTCCAAAGTGTCTCTAGAAACACCAAGAGTATGAAGCGACAGGAACGTTCTGAAATACGCCAGTTCTTATAGTTTTGTAGCAGTGTTCAACTGCAAATTTGTGAACAAAAATTTATCTTTCGCCGATGGAAGAGATGGATGCTTTGTCGAATCGCCTGTCTTGTGTCCGTGTTTTCGCACCTTTCCACGGCACGGCCGCTGCTCTAGTAGCACCGAACGGCCGCACACGGCGCCTCGGACACGCCGGCGCCAGTCTCGCAGATGTTTCTCGTGCTTGTGCTGTCATATGGACCACGACCCGAGCGGCAGCGAGCGGCAGTCGAGCAAAGTCGGGACAAGTCGGGACGGAAGGGGGAGGGGACAGGCGAGAATGCACCGCGCTAATTACGCAAATATCTGGAATCGCGGCGTGTGTCGGGCAGGTGAGAAAGCTTCCGTCGGTCCAGCAGGACACTGCCACACCCCGCGCAGTCCCCCCGCCGCCCGGCCGCGCGCAAGCCCTGCGCCGGATAACAAGAACAAGGTGCGTCTGCCGCGAGTGTCGGAGGCCGCACGCACCAAACGAATGACAGGCGGTGCAACGAGCAGCTGTGTTGTGCGTCCGACCCACGTGGCGGCGCGCCGCACTGCGCGTCGCTCTCGAGGTGGAAGGACGTGCTTTGCGTCAAATGTGCCACCGAAAAACGGCGATTGCGTGTGTTGGGAGGAGAGGCGAAGCCTTCTTCTGCTGTGCGGCTACAGTATAAGGACGCCAACGGCCATACCATGTTGAATACACCGGTTCTCGTCCGATCACCGAAGTTAAGCAACATCGGGCCCGGTTAGTACTTGGATGGGTGACCGCCTGGGAACACCGGGTGCTGTTGGCTCCCTCTCATTTTTTCCTTTTTACGTCGCTACACCGGTCAGCCCTCTTTTCATACTAACTCTCAGGTGTGACAAAGATGCTTCCTCAAGCATTTTAAACGACTGTATTAAACGTAACATATGAAACTACAGTAATAAATTAAGTTTGAGCAAGAATGCGCGAAGGAAGAGTGCTAGAACACCTTGAAAGTAACGAAACACTGCGAATCGACAGATGTGCTCTTCAAGTGCGTCAGAGCCTACTGTTTTGTAGGAGCGTTTAATTCCAAAAACTAACTAAATAAATAAATAAACAAAAAACTAAAAAATCAACTGTTCTCGCCCGATCACCGACGATAAGCAACAACGTTAGTATTCGGGTCCATGACCGCCTGGGAACTCTGGCTGTCTTCATTTTTTGCTTCTTTTCGCTACCCCTGCCAGCCCTCTTTTCCAAAGTGTCTCTAGAAACACCAAGAGTATGAAGCGACAGGAACGTTCTGAAATACGCCAGTTCTTATAGTTTTGTAGCAGTGTTAACTGCAAATTTGTGAACAAAAATTTATCTTTCGCCGATGGAAGAGATGGATGCTTTGTCGAATCGCCTGTCTTGTGTCCGTGTTTTCGCACCTTTCCACGGCACGGCCGCTGCTCTAGTAGCACCGAACGGCCGCACACGGCGCCTCGGACACGCCGGCGCCAGTCTCGCAGATGTTTCTCGTGCTTGTGCTGTCATATGGACCACGACCCGAGCGGCAGCGAGCGGCAGTCGAGCAAAGTCGGGACAAGTCGGGACGGAAGGGGGAGGGGACAGGCGAGAATGCACCGCGCTAATTACGCAAATATCTGGAATCGCGGCGTGTGTCGGGCAGGTGAGAAAGCTTCCGTCGGTCCAGCAGGACACTGCCACACCCCGC
The DNA here is from genome assembly GCF_023897955.1 of Schistocerca gregaria. Lineage (NCBI taxonomy): Eukaryota > Metazoa > Arthropoda > Insecta > Orthoptera > Acrididae > Schistocerca > Schistocerca gregaria. The sequence goes on along the minus strand of NC_064920.1, from coordinate 1,209,467,863 downwards.
GCAGTCCCCCCGCCGCCCGGCCGCGCGCAAGCCCTGCGCCGGATAACAAGAACAAGGTGCGTCTGCCGCGAGTGTCGGAGGCCGCACGCACCAAACGAATGACAGGCGGTGCAACGAGCAGCTGTGTTGTGCGTCCGACCCACGTGGCGGCGCGCCGCACTGCGCGTCGCTCTCGAGGTGGAAGGACGTGCTTTGCGTCAAATGTGCCACCGAAAAACGGCGATTGCGTGTGTTGGGAGGAGAGGCGAAGCCTTCTTCTGCTGTGCGGCTACAGTATAAGGACGCCAACGGCCATACCATGTTGAATACACCGGTTCTCGTCCGATCACCGAAGTTAAGCAACATCGGGCCCGGTTAGTACTTGGATGGGTGACCGCCTGGGAACACCGGGTGCTGTTGGCTCCCTATCATTTTTTCCTTTTTACGTCGCTACACCGGTCAGCCCTCTTTTCATACTAACTCTCAGGTGTGACAAAGATGCTTCCTCAAGCATTTTAAACGACTGTATTAAACGTAACATATGAAACTACAGTAATAAATTAAGTTTGAGCAAGAATGCGCGAAGGAAGAGTGCTAGAACACCTTGAAAGTAACGAAACACTGCGAATCGACAGATGTGCTCTTCAAGTGCGTCAGAGCCTACTCTTTTGTAGGAGCGTTTAATTCCAGAAACTAACTAAATAAATAAATAAATAAATAAACAAAAAACTAAAAAATCAACTGTTCTCGCCCGATCACCGACGATAAGCAACAACGTTAGTATTCGGGTCCATGACCGCCTGGGAACTCTGGCTGTCTTCATTTTTTGCTTCTTTTCGCTACCCCTGCCAGCCCTCTTTTCCAAAGTGTCTCTAGAAACACCAAGAGTATGAAGCGACAGGAACGTTCTGAAATACGCCAGTTCTTATAGTTTTGTAGCAGTGTTCAACTGCAAATTTGTGAACAAAAATTTATCTTTCGCCGATGGAAGAGATGGATGCTTTGTCGAATCGCCTGTCTTGTGTCCGTGTTTTCGCACCTTTCCACGGCACGGCCGCTGCTCTAGTAGCACCGAACGGCCGCACACGGCGCCTCGGACACGCCGGCGCCAGTCTCGCAGATGTTTCTCGTGCTTGTGCTGTCATATGGACCACGACCCGAGCGGCAGCGAGCGGCAGTCGAGCAAAGTCGGGACAAGTCGGGACGGAAGGGGGAGGGGACAGGCGAGAATGCACCGCGCTAATTACGCAAATATCTGGAATCGCGGCGTGTGTCGGGCAGGTGAGAAAGCTTCCGTCGGTCCAGCAGGACACTGCCACACCCCGCGCAGTCCCCCCGCCGCCCGGCCGCGCGCAAGCCCTGCGCCGGATAACAAGAACAAGGTGCGTCTGCCGCGAGTGTCGGAGGCCGCACGCACCAAACGAATGACAGGCGGTGCAACGAGCAGCTGTGTTGTGCGTCCGACCCACGTGGCGGCGCGCCGCACTGCGCGTCGCTCTCGAGGTGGAAGGACGTGCTTTGCGTCAAATGTGCCACCGAAAAACGGCGATTGCGTGTGTTGGGAGGAGAGGCGAAGCCTTCTTCTGCTGTGCGGCTACAGTATAAGGACGCCAACGGCCATACCATGTTGAATACACCGGTTCTCGTCCGATCACCGAAGTTAAGCAACATCGGGCCCGGTTAGTACTTGGATGGGTGACCGCCTGGGAACACCGGGTGCTGTTGGCTCCCTATCATTTTTTCCTTTTTACGTCGCTACACCGGTCAGCCCTCTTTTCATACTAACTCTCAGGTGTGACAAAGATGCTTCCTCAAGCATTTTAAACGACTGTATTAAACGTAACATATGAAACTACAGTAATAAATTAAGTTTGAGCAAGAATGCGCGAAGGAAGAGTGCTAGAACACCTTGAAAGTAACGAAACACTGCGAATCGACAGATGTGCTCTTCAAGTGCGTCAGAGCCTACTCTTTTGTAGGAGCGTTTAATTCCAGAAACTAACTAAATAAATAAATAAATAAATAAACAAAAAACTAAAAAATCAACTGTTCTCGCCCGATCACCGACGATAAGCAACAACGTTAGTATTCGGGTCCATGACCGCCTGGGAACTCTGGCTGTCTTCATTTTTTGCTTCTTTTCGCTACCCCTGCCAGCCCTCTTTTCCAAAGTGTCTCTAGAAACACCAAGAGTATGAAGCGACAGGAACGTTCTGAAATACGCCAGTTCTTATAGTTTTGTAGCAGTGTTCAACTGCAAATTTGTGAACAAAAATTTATCTTTCGCCGATGGAAGAGATGGATGCTTTGTCGAATCGCCTGTCTTGTGTCCGTGTTTTCGCACCTTTCCACGGCACGGCCGCTGCTCTAGTAGCACCGAACGGCCGCACACGGCGCCTCGGACACGCCGGCGCCAGTCTCGCAGATGTTTCTCGTGCTTGTGCTGTCATATGGACCACGACCCGAGCGGCAGCGAGCGGCAGTCGAGCAAAGTCGGGACAAGTCGGGACGGAAGGGGGAGGGGACAGGCGAGAATGCACCGCGCTAATTACGCAAATATCTGGAATCGCGGCGTGTGTCGGGCAGGTGAGAAAGCTTCCGTCGGTCCAGCAGGACACTGCCACACCCCGCGCAGTCCCCCCGCCGCCCGGCCGCGCGCAAGCCCTGCGCCGGATAACAAGAACAAGGTGCGTCTGCCGCGAGTGTCGGAGGCCGCACGCACCAAACGAATGACAGGCGGTGCAACGAGCAGCTGTGTTGTGCGTCCGACGCACGTGGCGGCGCGCCGCACTGCGCGTCGCTCTCGAGGTGGAAGGACGTGCTTTGCGTCAAATGTGCCACCGAAAAACGGCGATTGCGTGTGTTGGGAGGAGAGGCGAAGCCTTCTTCTGCTGTGCGGCTACAGTATAAGGACGCCAACGGCCATACCATGTTGAATACACCGGTTCTCGTCCGATCACCGAAGTTAAGCAACATCGGGCCCGGTTAGTACTTGGATGGGTGACCGCCTGGGAACACCGGGTGCTGTTGGCTCCCTATCATTTTTTCCTTTTTACGTCGCTACACCGGTCAGCCCTCTTTTCATACTAACTCTCAGGTGTGACAAAGATGCTTCCTCAAGCATTTTAAACGACTGTATTAAACGTAACATATGAAACTACAGTAATAAATTAAGTTTGAGCAAGAATGCGCGAAGGAAGAGTGCTAGAACACCTTGAAAGTAACGAAACACTGCGAATCGACAGATGTGCTCTTCAAGTGCGTCAGAGCCTACTCTTTTGTAGGAGCGTTTAATTCCAGAAACTAACTAAATAAATAAATAAATAAATAAACAAAAAACTAAAAAATCAACTGTTCTCGCCCGATCACCGACGATAAGCAACAACGTTAGTATTCGGGTCCATGACCGCCTGGGAACTCTGGCTGTCTTCATTTTTTGCTTCTTTTCGCTACCCCTGCCAGCCCTCTTTTCCAAAGTGTCTCTAGAAACACCAAGAGTATGAAGCGACAGGAACGTTCTGAAATACGCCAGTTCTTATAGTTTTGTAGCAGTGTTCAACTGCAAATTTGTGAACAAAAATTTATCTTTCGCCGATGGAAGAGATGGATGCTTTGTCGAATCGCCTGTCTTGTGTCCGTGTTTTCGCACCTTTCCACGGCACGGCCGCTGCTCTAGTAGCACCGAACGGCCGCACACGGCGCCTCGGACACGCCGGCGCCAGTCTCGCAGATGTTTCTCGTGCTTGTGCTGTCATATGGACCACGACCCGAGCGGCAGTCGAGCAAAGTCGGGACAAGTCGGGACGGAAGGGGGAGGGGACAGGCGAGAATGCACCGCGCTAATTACGCAAATATCTGGAATCGCGGCGTGTGTCGGGCAGGTGAGAAAGCTTCCGTCGGTCCAGCAGGACACTGCCACACCCCGCGCAGTCCCCCCGCCGCCCGGCCGCGCGCAAGCCCTGCGCCGGATAACAAGAACAAGGTGCGTCTGCCGCGAGTGTCGGAGGCCGCACGCACCAAACGAATGACAGGCGGTGCAACGAGCAGCTGTGTTGTGCGTCCGACGCACGTGGCGGCGCGCCGCACTGCGCGTCGCTCTCGAGGTGGAAGGACGTGCTTTGCGTCAAATGTGCCACCGAAAAACGGCGATTGCGTGTGTTGGGAGGAGAGGCGAAGCCTTCTTCTGCTGTGCGGCTACAGTATAAGGACGCCAACGGCCATACCATGTTGAATACACCGGTTCTCGTCCGATCACCGAAGTTAAGCAACATCGGGCCCGGTTAGTACTTGGATGGGTGACCGCCTGGGAACACCGGGTGCTGTTGGCTCCCTATCATTTTTTCCTTTTTACGTCGCTACACCGGTCAGCCCTCTTTTCATACTAACTCTCAGGTGTGACAAAGATGCTTCCTCAAGCATTTTAAACGACTGTATTAAACGTAACATATGAAACTACAGTAATAAATTAAGTTTGAGCAAGAATGCGCGAAGGAAGAGTGCTAGAACACCTTGAAAGTAACGAAACACTGCGAATCGACAGATGTGCTCTTCAAGTGCGTCAGAGCCTACTCTTTTGTAGGAGCGTTTAATTCCAGAAACTAACTAAATAAATAAATAAATAAATAAACAAAAAACTAAAAAATCAACTGTTCTCGCCCGATCACCGACGATAAGCAACAACGTTAGTATTCGGGTCCATGACCGCCTGGGAACTCTGGCTGTCTTCATTTTTTGCTTCTTTTCGCTACCCCTGCCAGCCCTCTTTTCCAAAGTGTCTCTAGAAACACCAAGAGTATGAAGCGACAGGAACGTTCTGAAATACGCCAGTTCTTATAGTTTTGTAGCAGTGTTCAACTGCAAATTTGTGAACAAAAATTTATCTTTCGCCGATGGAAGAGATGGATGCTTTGTCGAATCGCCTGTCTTGTGTCCGTGTTTTCGCACCTTTCCACGGCACGGCCGCTGCTCTAGTAGCACCGAACGGCCGCACACGGCGCCTCGGACACGCCGGCGCCAGTCTCGCAGATGTTTCTCGTGCTTGTGCTGTCATATGGACCACGACCCGAGCGGCAGTCGAGCAAAGTCGGGACAAGTCGGGACGGAAGGGGGAGGGGACAGGCGAGAATGCACCGCGCTAATTACGCAAATATCTGGAATCGCGGCGTGTGTCGGGCAGGTGAGAAAGCTTCCGTCGGTCCAGCAGGACACTGCCACACCCCGCGCAGTCCCCCCGCCGCCCGGCCGCGCGCAAGCCCTGCGCCGGATAACAAGAACAAGGTGCGTCTGCCGCGAGTGTCGGAGGCCGCACGCACCAAACGAATGACAGGCGGTGCAACGAGCAGCTGTGTTGTGCGTCCGACGCACGTGGCGGCGCGCCGCACTGCGCGTCGCTCTCGAGGTGGAAGGACGTGCTTTGCGTCAAATGTGCCACCGAAAAACGGCGATTGCGTGTGTTGGGAGGAGAGGCGAAGCCTTCTTCTGCTGTGCGGCTACAGTATAAGGACGCCAACGGCCATACCATGTTGAATACACCGGTTCTCGTCCGATCACCGAAGTTAAGCAACATCGGGCCCGGTTAGTACTTGGATGGGTGACCGCCTGGGAACACCGGGTGCTGTTGGCTCCCTATCATTTTTTCCTTTTTACGTCGCTACACCGGTCAGCCCTCTTTTCATACTAACTCTCAGGTGTGACAAAGATGCTTCCTCAAGCATTTTAAACGACTGTATTAAACGTAACATATGAAACTACAGTAATAAATTAAGTTTGAGCAAGAATGCGCGAAGGAAGAGTGCTAGAACACCTTGAAAGTAACGAAACACTGCGAATCGACAGATGTGCTCTTCAAGTGCGTCAGAGCCTACTCTTTTGTAGGAGCGTTTAATTCCAGAAACTAACTAAATAAATAAATAAATAAATAAACAAAAAACTAAAAAATCAACTGTTCTCGCCCGATCACCGACGATAAGCAACAACGTTAGTATTCGGGTCCATGACCGCCTGGGAACTCTGGCTGTCTTCATTTTTTGCTTCTTTTCGCTACCCCTGCCAGCCCTCTTTTCCAAAGTGTCTCTAGAAACACCAAGAGTATGAAGCGACAGGAACGTTCTGAAATACGCCAGTTCTTATAGTTTTGTAGCAGTGTTCAACTGCAAATTTGTGAACAAAAATTTATCTTTCGCCGATGGAAGAGATGGATGCTTTGTCGAATCGCCTGTCTTGTGTCCGTGTTTTCGCACCTTTCCACGGCACGGCCGCTGCTCTAGTAGCACCGAACGGCCGCACACGGCGCCTCGGACACGCCGGCGCCAGTCTCGCAGATGTTTCTCGTGCTTGTGCTGTCATATGGACCACGACCCGAGCGGCAGTCGAGCAAAGTCGGGACAAGTCGGGACGGAAGGGGGAGGGGACAGGCGAGAATGCACCGCGCTAATTACGCAAATATCTGGAATCGCGGCGTGTGTCGGGCAGGTGAGAAAGCTTCCGTCGGTCCAGCAGGACACTGCCACACCCCGCGCAGTCCCCCCGCCGCCCGGCCGCGCGCAAGCCCTGCGCCGGATAACAAGAACAAGGTGCGTCTGCCGCGAGTGTCGGAGGCCGCACGCACCAAACGAATGACAGGCGGTGCAACGAGCAGCTGTGTTGTGCGTCCGACGCACGTGGCGGCGCGCCGCACTGCGCGTCGCTCTCGAGGTGGAAGGACGTGCTTTGCGTCAAATGTGCCACCGAAAAACGGCGATTGCGTGTGTTGGGAGGAGAGGCGAAGCCTTCTTCTGCTGTGCGGCTACAGTATAAGGACGCCAACGGCCATACCATGTTGAATACACCGGTTCTCGTCCGATCACCGAAGTTAAGCAACATCGGGCCCGGTTAGTACTTGGATGGGTGACCGCCTGGGAACACCGGGTGCTGTTGGCTCCCTATCATTTTTTCCTTTTTACGTCGCTACACCGGTCAGCCCTCTTTTCATACTAACTCTCAGGTGTGACAAAGATGCTTCCTCAAGCATTTTAAACGACTGTATTAAACGTAACATATGAAACTACAGTAATAAATTAAGTTTGAGCAAGAATGCGCGAAGGAAGAGTGCTAGAACACCTTGAAAGTAACGAAACACTGCGAATCGACAGATGTGCTCTTCAAGTGCGTCAGAGCCTACTCTTTTGTAGGAGCGTTTAATTCCAGAAACTAACTAAATAAATAAATAAATAAATAAACAAAAAACTAAAAAATCAACTGTTCTCGCCCGATCACCGACGATAAGCAACAACGTTAGTATTCGGGTCCATGACCGCCTGGGAACTCTGGCTGTCTTCATTTTTTGCTTCTTTTCGCTACCCCTGCCAGCCCTCTTTTCCAAAGTGTCTCTAGAAACACCAAGAGTATGAAGCGACAGGAACGTTCTGAAATACGCCAGTTCTTATAGTTTTGTAGCAGTGTTCAACTGCAAATTTGTGAACAAAAATTTATCTTTCGCCGATGGAAGAGATGGATGCTTTGTCGAATCGCCTGTCTTGTGTCCGTGTTTTCGCACCTTTCCACGGCACGGCCGCTGCTCTAGTAGCACCGAACGGCCGCACACGGCGCCTCGGACACGCCGGCGCCAGTCTCGCAGATGTTTCTCGTGCTTGTGCTGTCATATGGACCACGACCCGAGCGGCAGCGAGCGGCAGTCGAGCAAAGTCGGGACAAGTCGGGACGGAAGGGGGAGGGGACAGGCGAGAATGCACCGCGCTAATTACGCAAATATCTGGAATCGCGGCGTGTGTCGGGCAGGTGAGAAAGCTTCCGTCGGTCCAGCAGGACACTGCCACACCCCGCGCAGTCCCCCCGCCGCCCGGCCGCGCGCAAGCCCTGCGCCGGATAACAAGAACAAGGTGCGTCTGCCGCGAGTGTCGGAGGCCGCACGCACCAAACGAATGACAGGCGGTGCAACGAGCAGCTGTGTTGTGCGTCCGACGCACGTGGCGGCGCGCCGCACTGCGCGTCGCTCTCGAGGTGGAAGGACGTGCTTTGCGTCAAATGTGCCACCGAAAAACGGCGATTGCGTGTGTTGGGAGGAGAGGCGAAGCCTTCTTCTGCTGTGCGGCTACAGTATAAGGACGCCAACGGCCATACCATGTTGAATACACCGGTTCTCGTCCGATCACCGAAGTTAAGCAACATCGGGCCCGGTTAGTACTTGGATGGGTGACCGCCTGGGAACACCGGGTGCTGTTGGCTCCCTATCATTTTTTCCTTTTTACGTCGCTACACCGGTCAGCCCTCTTTTCATACTAACTCTCAGGTGTGACAAAGATGCTTCCTCAAGCATTTTAAACGACTGTATTAAACGTAACATATGAAACTACAGTAATAAATTAAGTTTGAGCAAGAATGCGCGAAGGAAGAGTGCTAGAACACCTTGAAAGTAACGAAACACTGCGAATCGACAGATGTGCTCTTCAAGTGCGTCAGAGCCTACTCTTTTGTAGGAGCGTTTAATTCCAGAAACTAACTAAATAAATAAATAAATAAATAAACAAAAAACTAAAAAATCAACTGTTCTCGCCCGATCACCGACGATAAGCAACAACGTTAGTATTCGGGTCCATGACCGCCTGGGAACTCTGGCTGTCTTCATTTTTTGCTTCTTTTCGCTACCCCTGCCAGCCCTCTTTTCCAAAGTGTCTCTAGAAACACCAAGAGTATGAAGCGACAGGAACGTTCTGAAATACGCCAGTTCTTATAGTTTTGTAGCAGTGTTCAACTGCAAATTTGTGAACAAAAATTTATCTTTCGCCGATGGAAGAGATGGATGCTTTGTCGAATCGCCTGTCTTGTGTCCGTGTTTTCGCACCTTTCCACGGCACGGCCGCTGCTCTAGTAGCACCGAACGGCCGCACACGGCGCCTCGGACACGCCGGCGCCAGTCTCGCAGATGTTTCTCGTGCTTGTGCTGTCATATGGACCACGACCCGAGCGGCAGTCGAGCAAAGTCGGGACAAGTCGGGACGGAAGGGGGAGGGGACAGGCGAGAATGCACCGCGCTAATTACGCAAATATCTGGAATCGCGGCGTGTGTCGGGCAGGTGAGAAAGCTTCCGTCGGTCCAGCAGGACACTGCCACACCCCGCGCAGTCCCCCCGCCGCCCGGCCGCGCGCAAGCCCTGCGCCGGATAACAAGAACAAGGTGCGTCTGCCGCGAGTGTCGGAGGCCGCACGCACCAAACGAATGACAGGCGGTGCAACGAGCAGCTGTGTTGTGCGTCCGACGCACGTGGCGGCGCGCCGCACTGCGCGTCGCTCTCGAGGTGGAAGGACGTGCTTTGCGTCAAATGTGCCACCGAAAAACGGCGATTGCGTGTGTTGGGAGGAGAGGCGAAGCCTTCTTCTGCTGTGCGGCTACAGTATAAGGACGCCAACGGCCATACCATGTTGAATACACCGGTTCTCGTCCGATCACCGAAGTTAAGCAACATCGGGCCCGGTTAGTACTTGGATGGGTGACCGCCTGGGAACACCGGGTGCTGTTGGCTCCCTATCATTTTTTCCTTTTTACGTCGCTACACCGGTCAGCCCTCTTTTCATACTAACTCTCAGGTGTGACAAAGATGCTTCCTCAAGCATTTTAAACGACTGTATTAAACGTAACATATGAAACTACAGTAATAAATTAAGTTTGAGCAAGAATGCGCGAAGGAAGAGTGCTAGAACACCTTGAAAGTAACGAAACACTGCGAATCGACAGATGTGCTCTTCAAGTGCGTCAGAGCCTACTCTTTTGTAGGAGCGTTTAATTCCAGAAACTAACTAAATAAATAAATAAATAAATAAACAAAAAACTAAAAAATCAACTGTTCTCGCCCGATCACCGACGATAAGCAACAACGTTAGTATTCGGGTCCATGACCGCCTGGGAACTCTGGCTGTCTTCATTTTTTGCTTCTTTTCGCTACCCCTGCCAGCCCTCTTTTCCAAAGTGTCTCTAGAAACACCAAGAGTATGAAGCGACAGGAACGTTCTGAAATACGCCAGTTCTTATAGTTTTGTAGCAGTGTTCAACTGCAAATTTGTGAACAAAAATTTATCTTTCGCCGATGGAAGAGATGGATGCTTTGTCGAATCGCCTGTCTTGTGTCCGTGTTTTCGCACCTTTCCACGGCACGGCCGCTGCTCTAGTAGCACCGAACGGCCGCACACGGCGCCTCGGACACGCCGGCGCCAGTCTCGCAGATGTTTCTCGTGCTTGTGCTGTCATATGGACCACGACCCGAGCGGCAGCGAGCGGCAGTCGAGCAAAGTCGGGACAAGTCGGGACGGAAGGGGGAGGGGACAGGCGAGAATGCACCGCGCTAATTACGCAAATATCTGGAATCGCGGCGTGTGTCGGGCAGGTGAGAAAGCTTCCGTCGGTCCAGCAGGACACTGCCACACCCCGCGCAGTCCCCCCGCCGCCCGGCCGCGCGCAAGCCCTGCGCCGGATAACAAGAACAAGGTGCGTCTGCCGCGAGTGTCGGAGGCCGCACGCACCAAACGAATGACAGGCGGTGCAACGAGCAGCTGTGTTGTGCGTCCGACCCACGTGGCGGCGCGCCGCACTGCGCGTCGCTCTCGAGGTGGAAGGACGTGCTTTGCGTCAAATGTGCCACCGAAAAACGGCGATTGCGTGTGTTGGGAGGAGAGGCGAAGCCTTCTTCTGCTGTGCGGCTACAGTATAAGGACGCCAACGGCCATACCATGTTGAATACACCGGTTCTCGTCCGATCACCGAAGTTAAGCAACATCGGGCCCGGTTAGTACTTGGATGGGTGACCGCCTGGGAACACCGGGTGCTGTTGGCTCCCTCTCATTTTTTCCTTTTTACGTCGCTACACCGGTCAGCCCTCTTTTCATACTAACTCTCAGGTGTGACAAAGATGCTTCCTCAAGCATTTTAAACGACTGTATTAAACGTAACATATGAAACTACAGTAATAAATTAAGTTTGAGCAAGAATGCGCGAAGGAAGAGTGCTAGAACACCTTGAAAGTAACGAAACACTGCGAATCGACAGATGTGCTCTTCAAGTGCGTCAGAGCCTACTGTTTTGTAGGAGCGTTTAATTCCAAAAACTAACTAAATAAATAAATAAACAAAAAACTAAAAAATCAACTGTTCTCGCCCGATCACCGACGATAAGCAACAACGTTAGTATTCGGGTCCATGACCGCCTGGGAACTCTGGCTGTCTTCATTTTTTGCTTCTTTTCGCTACCCCTGCCAGCCCTCTTTTCCAAAGTGTCTCTAGAAACACCAAGAGTATGAAGCGACAGGAACGTTCTGAAATACGCCAGTTCTTATAGTTTTGTAGCAGTGTTCAACTGCAAATTTGTGAACAAAAATTTATCTTTCGCCGATGGAAGAGATGGATGCTTTGTCGAATCGCCTGTCTTGTGTCCGTGTTTTCGCACCTTTCCACGGCACGGCCGCTGCTCTAGTAGCACCGAACGGCCGCACACGGCGCCTCGGACACGCCGGCGCCAGTCTCGCAGATGTTTCTCGTGCTTGTGCTGTCATATGGACCACGACCCGAGCGGCAGCGAGCGGCAGTCGAGCAAAGTCGGGACAAGTCGGGACGGAAGGGGGAGGGGACAGGCGAGAATGCACCGCGCTAATTACGCAAATATCTGGAATCGCGGCGTGTGTCGGGCAGGTGAGAAAGCTTCCGTCGGTCCAGCAGGACACTGCCACACCCCGCGCAGTCCCCCCGCCGCCCGGCCGCGCGCAAGCCCTGCGCCGGATAACAAGAACAAGGTGCGTCTGCCGCGAGTGTCGGAGGCCGCACGCACCAAACGAATGACAGGCGGTGCAACGAGCAGCTGTGTTGTGCGTCCGACGCACGTGGCGGCGCGCCGCACTGCGCGTCGCTCTCGAGGTGGAAGGACGTGCTTTGCGTCAAATGTGCCACCGAAAAACGGCGATTGCGTGTGTTGGGAGGAGAGGCGAAGCCTTCTTCTGCTGTGCGGCTACAGTATAAGGACGCCAACGGCCATACCATGTTGAATACACCGGTTCTCGTCCGATCACCGAAGTTAAGCAACATCGGGCCCGGTTAGTACTTGGATGGGTGACCGCCTGGGAACACCGGGTGCTGTTGGCTCCCTATCATTTTTTCCTTTTTACGTCGCTACACCGGTCAGCCCTCTTTTCATACTAACTCTCAGGTGTGACAAAGATGCTTCCTCAAGCATTTTAAACGACTGTATTAAACGTAACATATGAAACTACAGTAATAAATTAAGTTTGAGCAAGAATGCGCGAAGGAAGAGTGCTAGAACACCTTGAAAGTAACGAAACACTGCGAATCGACAGATGTGCTCTTCAAGTGCGTCAGAGCCTACTCTTTTGTAGGAGCGTTTAATTCCAGAAACTAACTAAATAAATAAATAAATAAATAAACAAAAAACTAAAAAATCAACTGTTCTCGCCCGATCACCGACGATAAGCAACAACGTTAGTATTCGGGTCCATGACCGCCTGGGAACTCTGGCTGTCTTCATTTTTTGCTTCTTTTCGCTACCCCTGCCAGCCCTCTTTTCCAAAGTGTCTCTAGAAACACCAAGAGTATGAAGCGACAGGAACGTTCTGAAATACGCCAGTTCTTATAGTTTTGTAGCAGTGTTCAACTGCAAATTTGTGAACAAAAATTTATCTTTCGCCGATGGAAGAGATGGATGCTTTGTCGAATCGCCTGTCTTGTGTCCGTGTTTTCGCACCTTTCCACGGCACGGCCGCTGCTCTAGTAGCACCGAACGGCCGCACACGGCGCCTCGGACACGCCGGCGCCAGTCTCGCAGATGTTTCTCGTGCTTGTGCTGTCATATGGACCACGACCCGAGCGGCAGCGAGCGGCAGTCGAGCAAAGTCGGGACAAGTCGGGACAAGTCGGGACAAGTCGGGACAAGTCGGGACAAGTCGGGACAAGTCGGGACAAGTCGGGACAAGTCGGGACAAGTCGGGACAAGTCGGGACAAGTCGGGACAAGTCGGGACAAGTCGGGACAAGTCGGGACAAGTCGGGACAAGTCGGGACAAGTCGGGACAAGTCGGGACAAGTCGGGACAAGTCGGGACAAGTCGGGACGGAAGGGGGAGGGGACAGGCGAGAATGCACCGCGCTAATTACGCAAATATCTGGAATCGCGGCGTGTGTCGGGCAGGTGAGAAAGCTTCCGTCGGTCCAGCAGGACACTGCCACACCCCGCGCAGTCCCCCCGCCGCCCGGCCGCGCGCAAGCCCTGCGCCGGATAACAAGAACAAGGTGCGTCTGCCGCGAGTGTCGGAGGCCGCACGCACCAAACGAATGACAGGCGGTGCAACGAGCAGCTGTGTTGTGCGTCCGACGCACGTGGCGGCGCGCCGCACTGCGCGTCGCTCTCGAGGTGGAAGGACGTGCTTTGCGTCAAATGTGCCACCGAAAAACGGCGATTGCGTGTGTTGGGAGGAGAGGCGAAGCCTTCTTCTGCTGTGCGGCTACAGTATAAGGACGCCAACGGCCATACCATGTTGAATACACCGGTTCTCGTCCGATCACCGAAGTTAAGCAACATCGGGCCCGGTTAGTACTTGGATGGGTGACCGCCTGGGAACACCGGGTGCTGTTGGCTCCCTATCATTTTTTCCTTTTTACGTCGCTACACCGGTCAGCCCTCTTTTCATACTAACTCTCAGGTGTGACAAAGATGCTTCCTCAAGCATTTTAAACGACTGTATTAAACGTAACATATGAAACTACAGTAATAAATTAAGTTTGAGCAAGAATGCGCGAAGGAAGAGTGCTAGAACACCTTGAAAGTAACGAAACACTGCGAATCGACAGATGTGCTCTTCAAGTGCGTCAGAGCCTACTCTTTTGTAGGAGCGTTTAATTCCAGAAACTAACTAAATAAATAAATAAATAAATAAATAAACAAAAAACTAAAAAATCAACTGTTCTCGCCCGATCACCGACGATAAGCAACAACGTTAGTATTCGGGTCCATGACCGCCTGGGAACTCTGGCTGTCTTCATTTTTTGCTTCTTTTCGCTACCCCTGCCAGCCCTCTTTTCCAAAGTGTCTCTAGAAACACCAAGAGTATGAAGCGACAGGAACGTTCTGAAATACGCCAGTTCTTATAGTTTTGTAGCAGTGTTCAACTGCAAATTTGTGAACAAAAATTTATCTTTTGCCGATGGAAGAGATGGATGCTTTGTCGAATCGCCTGTCTTGTGTCCGTGTTTTCGCACCTTTCCACGGCACGGCCGCTGCTCTAGTAGCACCGAACGGCCGCACACGGCGCCTCGGACACGCCGGCGCCAGTCTCGCAGATGTTTCTCGTGCTTGTGCTGTCATATGGACCACGACCCGAGCGGCAGCGAGCGGCAGTCGAGCAAAGTCGGGACAAGTCGGGACGGAAGGGGGAGGGGACAGGCGAGAATGCACCGCGCTAATTACGCAAATATCTGGAATCGCGGCGTGTGTCGGGCAGGTGAGAAAGCTTCCGTCGGTCCAGCAGGACACTGCCACACCCCGCGCAGTCCCCCCGCCGCCCGGCCGCGCGCAAGCCCTGCGCCGGATAACAAGAACAAGGTGCGTCTGCCGCGAGTGTCGGAGGCCGCACGCACCAAACGAATGACAGGCGGTGCAACGAGCAGCTGTGTTGTGCGTCCGACCCACGTGGCGGCGCGCCGCACTGCGCGTCGCTCTCGAGGTGGAAGGACGTGCTTTGCGTCAAATGTGCCACCGAAAAACGGCGATTGCGTGTGTTGGGAGGAGAGGCGAAGCCTTCTTCTGCTGTGCGGCTACAGTATAAGGACGCCAACGGCCATACCATGTTGAATACACCGGTTCTCGTCCGATCACCGAAGTTAAGCAACATCGGGCCCGGTTAGTACTTGGATGGGTGACCGCCTGGGAACACCGGGTGCTGTTGGCTCCCTATCATTTTTTCCTTTTTACGTCGCTACACCGGTCAGCCCTCTTTTCATACTAACTCTCAGGTGTGACAAAGATGCTTCCTCAAGCATTTTAAACGACTGTATTAAACGTAACATATGAAACTACAGTAATAAATTAAGTTTGAGCAAGAATGCGCGAAGGAAGAGTGCTAGAACACCTTGAAAGTAACGAAACACTGCGAATCGACAGATGTGCTCTTCAAGTGCGTCAGAGCCTACTCTTTTGTAGGAGCGTTTAATTCCAGAAACTAACTAAATAAATAAATAAATAAATAAACAAAAAACTAAAAAATCAACTGTTCTCGCCCGATCACCGACGATAAGCAACAACGTTAGTATTCGGGTCCATGACCGCCTGGGAACTCTGGCTGTCTTCATTTTTTGCTTCTTTTCGCTACCCCTGCCAGCCCTCTTTTCCAAAGTGTCTCTAGAAACACCAAGAGTATGAAGCGACAGGAACGTTCTGAAATACGCCAGTTCTTATAGTTTTGTAACAGTGTTCAACTGCAAATTTGTGAACAAAAATTTATCTTTCGCCGATGGAAGAGATGGATGCTTTGTCGAATCGCCTGTCTTGTGTCCGTGTTTTCGCACCTTTCCACGGCACGGCCGCTGCTCTAGTAGCACCGAACGGCCGCACACGGCGCCTCGGACACGCCGGCGCCAGTCTCGCAGATGTTTCTCGTGCTTGTGCTGTCATATGGACCACGACCCGAGCGGCAGCGAGCGGCAGTCGAGCAAAGTCGGGACAAGTCGGGACAAGTCGGGACAAGTCGGGACAAGTCGGGACAAGTCGGGACAAGTCGGGACAAGTCGGGACAAGTCGGGACAAGTCGGGACAAGTCGGGACAAGTCGGGACAAGTCGGGACAAGTCGGGACAAGTCGGGACAAGTCGGGACAAGTCGGGACAAGTCGGGACAAGTCGGGACAAGTCGGGACAAGTCGGGACAAGTCGGGACAAGTCGGGACAAGTCGGGACAAGTCGGGACAAGTCGGGACAAGTCGGGACAAGTCGGGACAAGTCGGGACAAGTCGGGACAAGTCGGGACAAGTCGGGACAAGTCGGGACAAGTCGGGACAAGTCGGGACAAGTCGGGACAAGTCGGGACAAGTCGGGACAAGTCGGGACAAGTCGGGACAAGTCGGGACAAGTCGGGACAAGTCGGGACAAGTCGGGACAAGTCGGGACAAGTCGGGACAAGTCGGGACAAGTCGGGACAAGTCGGGACAAGTCGGGACAAGTCGGGACAAGTCGGGACAAGTCGGGACAAGTCGGGACAAGTCGGGACAAGTCGGGACAAGTCGGGACAAGTCGGGACAAGTCGGGACAAGTCGGGACAAGTCGGGACAAGTCGGGACAAGTCGGGACAAGTCGGGACAAGTCGGGACAAGTCGGGACAAGTCGGGACAAGTCGGGACAAGTCGGGACAAGTCGGGACAAGTCGGGACAAGTCGGGACAAGTCGGGACAAGTCGGGACAAGTCGGGACAAGTCGGGACAAGTCGGGACAAGTCGGGACAAGTCGGGACAAGTCGGGACAAGTCGGGACAAGTCGGGACAAGTCGGGACGGAAGGGGGAGGGGACAGGCGAGAATGCACCGCGCTAATTACGCAAATATCTGGAATCGCGGCGTGTGTCGGGCAGGTGAGAAAGCTTCCGTCGGTCCAGCAGGACACTGCCACACCCCGCGCAGTCCCCCCGCCGCCCGGCCGCGCGCAAGCCCTGCGCCGGATAACAAGAACAAGGTGCGTCTGCCGCGAGTGTCGGAGGCCGCACGCACCAAACGAATGACAGGCGGTGCAACGAGCAGCTGTGTTGTGCGTCCGACGCACGTGGCGGCGCGCCGCACTGCGCGTCGCTCTCGAGGTGGAAGGACGTGCTTTGCGTCAAATGTGCCACCGAAAAACGGCGATTGCGTGTGTTGGGAGGAGAGGCGAAGCCTTCTTCTGCTGTGCGGCTACAGTATAAGGACGCCAACGGCCATACCATGTTGAATACACCGGTTCTCGTCCGATCACCGAAGTTAAGCAACATCGGGCCCGGTTAGTACTTGGATGGGTGACCGCCTGGGAACACCGGGTGCTGTTGGCTCCCTATCATTTTTTCCTTTTTACGTCGCTACACCGGTCAGCCCTCTTTTCATACTAACTCTCAGGTGTGACAAAGATGCTTCCTCAAGCATTTTAAACGACTGTATTAAACGTAACATATGAAACTACAGTAATAAATTAAGTTTGAGCAAGAATGCGCGAAGGAAGAGTGCTAGAACACCTTGAAAGTAACGAAACACTGCGAATCGACAGATGTGCTCTTCAAGTGCGTCAGAGCCTACTCTTTTGTAGGAGCGTTTAATTCCAGAAACTAACTAAATAAATAAATAAATAAATAAACAAAAAACTAAAAAATCAACTGTTCTCGCCCGATCACCGACGATAAGCAACAACGTTAGTATTCGGGTCCATGACCGCCTGGGAACTCTGGCTGTCTTCATTTTTTGCTTCTTTTCGCTACCCCTGCCAGCCCTCTTTTCCAAAGTGTCTCTAGAAACACCAAGAGTATGAAGCGACAGGAACGTTCTGAAATACGCCAGTTCTTATAGTTTTGTAGCAGTGTTCAACTGCAAATTTGTGAACAAAAATTTATCTTTCGCCGATGGAAGAGATGGATGCTTTGTCGAATCGCCTGTCTTGTGTCCGTGTTTTCGCACCTTTCCACGGCACGGCCGCTGCTCTAGTAGCACCGAACGGCCGCACACGGCGCCTCGGACACGCCGGCGCCAGTCTCGCAGATGTTTCTCGTGCTTGTGCTGTCATATGGACCACGACCCGAGCGGCAGCGAGCGGCAGTCGAGCAAAGTCGGGACAAGTCGGGACGGAAGGGGGAGGGGACAGGCGAGAATGCACCGCGCTAATTACGCAAATATCTGGAATCGCGGCGTGTGTCGGGCAGGTGAGAAAGCTTCCGTCGGTCCAGCAGGACACTGCCACACCCCGCGCAGTCCCCCCGCCGCCCGGCCGCGCGCAAGCCCTGCGCCGGATAACAAGAACAAGGTGCGTCTGCCGCGAGTGTCGGAGGCCGCACGCACCAAACGAATGACAGGCGGTGCAACGAGCAGCTGTGTTGTGCGTCCGACGCACGTGGCGGCGCGCCGCACTGCGCGTCGCTCTCGAGGTGGAAGGACGTGCTTTGCGTCAAATGTGCCACCGAAAAACGGCGATTGCGTGTGTTGGGAGGAGAGGCGAAGCCTTCTTCTGCTGTGCGGCTACAGTATAAGGACGCCAACGGCCATACCATGTTGAATACACCGGTTCTCGTCCGATCACCGAAGTTAAGCAACATCGGGCCCGGTTAGTACTTGGATGGGTGACCGCCTGGGAACACCGGGTGCTGTTGGCTCCCTATCATTTTTTCCTTTTTACGTCGCTACACCGGTCAGCCCTCTTTTCATACTAACTCTCAGGTGTGACAA
Source organism: Schistocerca gregaria (assembly GCF_023897955.1). NCBI lineage: Eukaryota > Metazoa > Arthropoda > Insecta > Orthoptera > Acrididae > Schistocerca > Schistocerca gregaria. The sequence continues at coordinate 1,209,449,457 of NC_064920.1, read as the reverse complement.
AGATGCTTCCTCAAGCATTTTAAACGACTGTATTAAACGTAACATATGAAACTACAGTAATAAATTAAGTTTGAGCAAGAATGCGCGAAGGAAGAGTGCTAGAACACCTTGAAAGTAACGAAACACTGCGAATCGACAGATGTGCTCTTCAAGTGCGTCAGAGCCTACTCTTTTGTAGGAGCGTTTAATTCCAGAAACTAACTAAATAAATAAATAAATAAATAAACAAAAAACTAAAAAATCAACTGTTCTCGCCCGATCACCGACGATAAGCAACAACGTTAGTATTCGGGTCCATGACCGCCTGGGAACTCTGGCTGTCTTCATTTTTTGCTTCTTTTCGCTACCCCTGCCAGCCCTCTTTTCCAAAGTGTCTCTAGAAACACCAAGAGTATGAAGCGACAGGAACGTTCTGAAATACGCCAGTTCTTATAGTTTTGTAGCAGTGTTCAACTGCAAATTTGTGAACAAAAATTTATCTTTCGCCGATGGAAGAGATGGATGCTTTGTCGAATCGCCTGTCTTGTGTCCGTGTTTTCGCACCTTTCCACGGCACGGCCGCTGCTCTAGTAGCACCGAACGGCCGCACACGGCGCCTCGGACACGCCGGCGCCAGTCTCGCAGATGTTTCTCGTGCTTGTGCTGTCATATGGACCACGACCCGAGCGGCAGCGAGCGGCAGTCGAGCAAAGTCGGGACAAGTCGGGACGGAAGGGGGAGGGGACAGGCGAGAATGCACCGCGCTAATTACGCAAATATCTGGAATCGCGGCGTGTGTCGGGCAGGTGAGAAAGCTTCCGTCGGTCCAGCAGGACACTGCCACACCCCGCGCAGTCCCCCCGCCGCCCGGCCGCGCGCAAGCCCTGCGCCGGATAACAAGAACAAGGTGCGTCTGCCGCGAGTGTCGGAGGCCGCACGCACCAAACGAATGACAGGCGGTGCAACGAGCAGCTGTGTTGTGCGTCCGACGCACGTGGCGGCGCGCCGCACTGCGCGTCGCTCTCGAGGTGGAAGGACGTGCTTTGCGTCAAATGTGCCACCGAAAAACGGCGATTGCGTGTGTTGGGAGGAGAGGCGAAGCCTTCTTCTGCTGTGCGGCTACAGTATAAGGACGCCAACGGCCATACCATGTTGAATACACCGGTTCTCGTCCGATCACCGAAGTTAAGCAACATCGGGCCCGGTTAGTACTTGGATGGGTGACCGCCTGGGAACACCGGGTGCTGTTGGCTCCCTATCATTTTTTCCTTTTTACGTCGCTACACCGGTCAGCCCTCTTTTCATACTAACTCTCAGGTGTGACAAAGATGCTTCCTCAAGCATTTTAAACGACTGTATTAAACGTAACATATGAAACTACAGTAATAAATTAAGTTTGAGCAAGAATGCGCGAAGGAAGAGTGCTAGAACACCTTGAAAGTAACGAAACACTGCGAATCGACAGATGTGCTCTTCAAGTGCGTCAGAGCCTACTCTTTTGTAGGAGCGTTTAATTCCAGAAACTAACTAAATAAATAAATAAATAAATAAACAAAAAACTAAAAAATCAACTGTTCTCGCCCGATCACCGACGATAAGCAACAACGTTAGTATTCGGGTCCATGACCGCCTGGGAACTCTGGCTGTCTTCATTTTTTGCTTCTTTTCGCTACCCCTGCCAGCCCTCTTTTCCAAAGTGTCTCTAGAAACACCAAGAGTATGAAGCGACAGGAACGTTCTGAAATACGCCAGTTCTTATAGTTTTGTAGCAGTGTTCAACTGCAAATTTGTGAACAAAAATTTATCTTTCGCCGATGGAAGAGATGGATGCTTTGTCGAATCGCCTGTCTTGTGTCCGTGTTTTCGCACCTTTCCACGGCACGGCCGCTGCTCTAGTAGCACCGAACGGCCGCACACGGCGCCTCGGACACGCCGGCGCCAGTCTCGCAGATGTTTCTCGTGCTTGTGCTGTCATATGGACCACGACCCGAGCGGCAGTCGAGCAAAGTCGGGACAAGTCGGGACGGAAGGGGGAGGGGACAGGCGAGAATGCACCGCGCTAATTACGCAAATATCTGGAATCGCGGCGTGTGTCGGGCAGGTGAGAAAGCTTCCGTCGGTCCAGCAGGACACTGCCACACCCCGCGCAGTCCCCCCGCCGCCCGGCCGCGCGCAAGCCCTGCGCCGGATAACAAGAACAAGGTGCGTCTGCCGCGAGTGTCGGAGGCCGCACGCACCAAACGAATGACAGGCGGTGCAACGAGCAGCTGTGTTGTGCGTCCGACCCACGTGGCGGCGCGCCGCACTGCGCGTCGCTCTCGAGGTGGAAGGACGTGCTTTGCGTCAAATGTGCCACCGAAAAACGGCGATTGCGTGTGTTGGGAGGAGAGGCGAAGCCTTCTTCTGCTGTGCGGCTACAGTATAAGGACGCCAACGGCCATACCATGTTGAATACACCGGTTCTCGTCCGATCACCGAAGTTAAGCAACATCGGGCCCGGTTAGTACTTGGCTGGCTGCCCGCCTGTGAACACGTGTGCCGCTGTGCTATTGTGCGTCCCAGGTAGGCGAGGATTACCGGCCGCCGAGCCGTCGCCGCCCGACATCCTACCGCGCCGCGCCCGCCGCCTGCCGGCTCCCGCGCCGCGCCAGCCGTAGCCGTTTCAACGATTTGGTGAGTGCCCTACGAAAATGACAACGTTCAACCGCTCAAGTACGACCATTCAGTGCGCGTTTGATCGAGAACACGAACGGCCGTCCTCTTTCGATATAGAGGAATGGATGTTCCACGAACTTAAAATTCAGGAGGACGAATTAGACGGGCTGCAGCTGGATTTCACGCTGCTCAGCCTTTTTCTGAAGCTGAAAACGGACGTGAGATGCGAGACGCTCGTGAACGTAAGCGGAGGTGTTAGGAAGTTTAAACACCGTGATGGCCGCGTCAGCGATGTAAAAATCACGTACGCCGGACACGGCGTGAGAAACATTAAAGTGTACAACCTCCCCTTCGAGGTGCCAAATGAGGAAGTTGCACGCTACTTCAAGATGTATGGTGAAGTTCTCTCTGTAACGAGAGACTTCTGGGGTGCCGGGCACCGGTATAAAGTAGACTCTGGTGTTAGGTCCGTCAGGATGGTCCTAAGAAAACACGTGCCGTCTTTTATTGTGATAGGGGGACACAGAGGTGTTGTCCAATATAGCGGACAACCACCGACGTGCTCCATTTGCAGCTCCACGGAGCACATGAGGAACAGCTGCCCGAGGAACAAAAGAGTGGCTCAGCTGCCGCGTGAAAACGCGGACAACGCTACGGAGCAGGCGGCGAGCTACGCCGGAATTTTGTCGGGCCAGAGCCCGCGCGCCAACGACGAGCCTGCCGTAGCGGAAGCGGCGCCAGCCGTGGCCGAACAGCCGGCAACACCGGCCCCAGCAGCGGCCGCCGCGGCCAGCGCAGGGGAGAAGCGGCACCTGAGCTCCGACTCGGACAACGAGACCTCAATGGAGGCCGAGCCGGCGGCCGCCCCCTCCCCCGCCGCCCGGCGGGTGAAGGTGACGCGCGCCGCCGCCGCCCAGCCGCCAGCTGAGGCTGTCATTCACGGCAGCCAGCAGGCCGAGCCCAGCGCTGAGACCACGCCCTCCTCGTACACCGAGGCGCGAGAGATCGCCATCAAGAAGCAGGTGACGAAACTCGCCCGCATCTTGAAGGTGTCCGACGACGAACCAAAGGAGTCGAACGAGCAGCCGCAACCGGCGTCCAAAGCCAAAAGGCGCCGCAACAGGCGGCGAAGCCGCAGCAGCAGCTCTAACGAAGAGAGGATGGAAACCTCAGACGGGGAAGCGTCTGACATACCGTCCGCAAATGCAGGGAATCAAGTCTCCGAACCGGAGGACGTAGTTCTCCGGCCGGACCGCCCACAGCAAGCACAACTCCCGCCTCCACACAGCGCTTAAATGCAGACACGCTCGTGCTATAACGTCATCACGTGCAACGTAAATAGGATGAATTCGGTTGTCAAGATAGAAGCCCTCACGGAGTTCCTGCAGCACCGAGCTGCTGATGTAGCAATGCTACAAGAAGTAGTAACAACCGACATAGAAGAAATACCGGGATTCGACGTCTTTTCGAACATAGACGCAGAAACGAGGACTGGCACGGCGATAATGGTGAGAAATGGGATCGACGTGGAGAACATCAAGACCCTGACTGACGGCCGCGGAATAGCGGTCCAAGTAGCCGACACATATTTCGTGAACATCTACGCGCCGTCAGGCACAGAAAACAAACGAGCTAGAAGCCAGTTCTTTAACGAAGACGTCTGTGGACTCCTCCCACACAACAACGTCAACGTTGTGTTGGGAGGCGACTTTAACTGCGTGACTGCTCGAGAAGACCAAGTCCCGGTACCAAATCTGTGCACGGAGCTGCAGGAACTCGTAAGAAAGCTAAAGCTAGACGACTCCTGGCGCATACTACAGCCAAACACAACCGAATTCACTTATTACCACAACCGCGGAAGAAGCAGGCTCGACAGGATTTACGTGACCAGAGATTTGGCCGCCTCTGTATCGCATGTGGAAGTCTGCCCTGTGATCTTCTCCGACCACTGTGCCTACACATGCAAGCTCCAGCTGTCAACGAGGAAAATCTCAGGAGGGAGATCAGTGTGGAAGCTTAACACACAACACCTAAGTGACGCCAAATTACATCAGGAGATTGCGCACACCATACAAGAAAGTTTACGGACGCGACAGCAGTATCCATCCACCACACAATGGTGGGTTGAACATTGTAAACCGCAAATAAGGAGGACACTGATTAGGCACAGTGCGGAGAGGGCATTCTGGAGGAAGAGCACTGCAGACTTTTACGCGCAGTGTCTCAAGGACGCGCTCAACTTTCCTTCAGACGACGACCTGCTTCTCACGCGAGTTAGAGCAATAAAGGCGCGCCTACTGAACATCAAGCGTCAACAGATGAAAGGCGTCGTCGTCCGCAGCCAGGCACACGGCGCCACTGAAGACGAACCTGCCACACTGCACCACCTGCACAGGGAGAGGGAGAGGGCTCATAGCAGAACAATCAGGGAGCTCAGCGACGCAACAGGCCGCAAGATAACAACTAAATGGGACATGATGCGTCACATAGAAGAGCATTTCTCCGACCTCTTCAAGGGAGATGTTCCAGACGACGCAGAAACTGCCAAAATCTTAGAGGAAACGCGCAGACAGCTGAACAACACCGACCGCGCTTTGTTGACTGAGGCCGCGACAGAGGACGAAGTCAGAGGTGTTCTCAAAACTTGCGCCAGCGGCAAGGCTCCAGGAGCGGACGGAATACCGTCCGAATTCTACACCACCTGCTGGGACAAAGTAGGTGGAATTATGACGGAAATCGTCAATGAAATATTAAACGGAGAAGAAATACCACCCCCGTTCCTGGAAGGGTCCATTACCCTGATTCCAAAAACAAAAGCGCCTAAAACAGTAGCAGACTACCGACCAATAACCCTTTTAAACGCGGACTACAAGCTAACAGCAAAATGCGTCGCTGAAAACATGAAGCTCGCCCTGAAGAAAGCCATCAGCCCGTGGCAGACATGTGCAGTGTTAGGCAGAAACATCTTTGACGCCGTATGCACGTACAGAGACGTTATAGCACACGCCGCATCCAACAGAGCGACTGCAGCCATCATTTCTGTAGACTTCCAAAAAGCCTTCGACAGGATCGGTCACCGGTACCTACTGAAGACTTTGACGAGACTAGGTTTTGGCCCCAAATTCGCCCAAGTCATCGAAAACATGTTGACAAATGCCACATCACGAGTAACGATAAACGGCTGGATATCTGCGCCGATAAAACTGGGGAAATCTGTGAGGCAAGGGTGTCCACTGTCGATGGCACTATTCACAGTAGCCCTCGACCCAGTCCTCAGAAAGCTCGCCGCCACCATCAACGGCTACAAGTTACAGGACGTTAAAGTGACGTGTATGGCATATGCCGATGACTTGAGCATTTTTGTGGATGGAAAGGAAGATATTGACAGTGTCCTCCCAATAATTGAATCCTTTGGAAAGGCATCTGGGGCGAAAACCAACCCAAACAAAACAGTGCTGCTCCCCGTAGGAAACGGGAAACTGAGAGAAGCCAGACCATGGTACCAGGTGACCGACAAATATAAGGTGCTAGGTGTCCAGCTGCAGGCCTGCCCACTGAAAATGGCCGCAGAAAACTGGCGGAACATCCTGAACACCACCAGAGGACTCGTCAGGACACACTCCAACAGACACCTAACGTTGGATCAAAAGACGCAGCTTATCAACGCAACGATCCTGGCGAAGGCATGGTACATGGCACAAGTCATAAACGTACCAATAGAAATAGGGAAGTCTATAAGAAGCGCTGTGTACTACCTACTGTGGAGGCGGGAAATATTTAAAGTGTCACAAGCCACCAGCACTCTTCCTAGAGAAGAAGGGGGGCTCGGTTTAATAGACGTCACAACGAAATGCGCGGCACTGTTGCTCCATAGAGCACTAAAAATGGAGGACAGAAGTGTAGACTGTACCACGTCGTCTCTACTGAAGGAACACAGACCAGACTCCGAGGAAGCGCCGGTAGACGTCAGTCGAATACCTTTTAAGATGCGCTACCTAAAACAAGTAATAATGGACAGCAGCTACATAACATCCACCCTAGCAGTCAAGGAGATGAGAACTGCAGGGAAAATCTACCGAGCGCTACGAGGTAAACAGGTCAGAAGCAAAACGGAGACGAATCTTCCAGGCCACGACTGGCCACAAGTCTGGAAGAATCTCTCCGTGAAAGCCATACCTCCAGAAGCTAGAGACACGTGGTACAAAGTCGTACACAAGACGATCCCCACAAACGAGCGCTTAGCACGTATCGGCATGCGTGAGTCTCCGAACTGTGAAGCGTGCAACCAAATAGACTCCCTGGAACACCGCTTCACATGCTGGAGAAGCCTGCAGATATGGGAGACGTGTAGAAGAATGGTGGCACACATGAATAGGGCGGACCACCGTAACATAGAAATCACGGCGCTCACCATCCCAGAGGCAAAAAGCTTCCCTCGGCCAAAGCGAGTCGCGACTATGTGGACAATTGCAATGACTGCGCATGCGATAATCGCTAAAAAGCAGACGGACACAGTACAGTTCCTCACAGATCTCTGGGAGGAACACAAAAGGGCCAGGCAGAAAAACAACTACCGGCAGACGTTCCAGAACTATCTGCAGATCGCGCTGGACGCCGCCTTCAAAGACGCCCTCCGTCCCCACACGCCGCGACCGATGCCGTCGCCGCCGACGCCGTCGCCGCGAACGCCGTCGCCGCCGACGCCGTCGCCGCGAACGCCGTCGCCGCCGACGCCGTCGCCGCGAACGCCGTCGCCGCCGACGCCGTCGCCGCCGACGCCGCCGACGCCGTCGCCGCCGACGCCGCCGACGCCGTCGCCGCCTCACCACGCTCTCCCATAGCCCCTTAAAACCCCACAGCTTGCTGACGCACGCACCCCCACATCCTCCAACGCCCTCAAAGAGCGTGTTTAGTGAGTGTGTGTTTTGAGTGACAAGTGGCAGTGCATCACCTGCATTCTCAAATGTGAAAAAGTGCGTTACAGCAATCATATCGTCACACAACTAGGGAAAGTGCTAAAATATTGGTGATCTCCAGCGTGTCCAAAAGGTGATATGTAAGTACTGCATAATTACACTATCACTCATTTTAATAATAGTGAAAACCATAAACAGCTGTGTCAAAATGCAAAAAGACGATTCGCAATGATTTATTACCATATATCTAATGTTTTCCTCTGATTTCTCTCTCTCGCTCTCTCTCTCTCTCTCTCTCTCTCTCTCTCTCTCTAAATACAATCAAACAACTCTCCCTAAAATAGCTATCCATATACATGCCTATAATTTTGTTTTCTTGAGTGTACCATAAAATATCTCTTAGTCAATAGGTCTAACCAAATTTAAAGGACGCTATCTCTAGGCGAAAACCAAATTAACCTCATTAAATGTCATTAAATATTCATTAAAAATACGGCTTTAATAAGTCCTAACAGAACTGGAGCTGGAAATAGACTAGAAAACAGACAAACATTAAAAACAAAAGGAAAACACCAAATTTGCTTAATAGAGAGAACTAAATTATAAAAAAAAATACAAAAAAAAAGACTATACGGAAAGGAAAGATGCGATTACTGTATGTGTAAACCTAAACGTGCCTTTTATCAAGCAATGTATTTTGTTTAATTTGTAAATAAAAGTTTATTACGTTACAAAAAAAAAAAAAAAAAAAGGTGCTGTTGGCTCCCTCTCATTTTTTCCTTTTTACGTCGCTACACCGGTCAGCCCTCTTTTCATACTAACTCTCAGGTGTGACAAAGATGCTTCCTCAAGCATTTTAAACGACTGTATTAAACGTAACATATGAAACTACAGTAATAAATTAAGTTTGAGCAAGAATGCGCGAAGGAAGAGTGCTAGAACACCTTGAAAGTAACGAAACACTGCGAATCGACAGATGTGCTCTTCAAGTGCGTCAGAGCCTACTGTTTTGTAGGAGCGTTTAATTCCAAAAACTAACTAAATAAATAAACAAAAAACTAAAAAATCAACTGTTCTCGCCCGATCACCGACGATAAGCAACAACGTTAGTATTCGGGTCCATGACCGCCTGGGAACTCTGGCTGTCTTCATTTTTTGCTTCTTTTCGCTACCCCTGCCAGCCCTCTTTTCCAAAGTGTCTCTAGAAACACCAAGAGTATGAAGCGACAGGAACGTTCTGAAATACGCCAGTTCTTATAGTTTTGTAGCAGTGTTCAACTGCAAATTTGTGAACAAAAATTTATCTTTCGCCGATGGAAGAGATGGATGCTTTGTCGAATCGCCTGTCTTGTGTCCGTGTTTTCGCACCTTTCCACGGCACGGCACGGCACGGCACGGCACGGCACGGCACGGCACGGCACGGCCGCTGCTCTAGTAGCACCGAACGGCCGCACACGGCGCCTCGGACACGCGCCCATCTCGCAGATGTTTCTCGTGCTTGTGCGGTCATATGGGCCACGACCCGCGCGGCACCCAGCGGCAGACGCATTCGGGCAGCGTATCCGCGCACATAGCGCGGAGCGGCGGAGCGGTTGCGGCTTTGTTTTACATCGCGGGGCGGCGCTCAGCGAGTGTTTCGAGGTCCACGTGTTCAAGTTTAATCAACGTGAGTACCATGTCGGCAATTACTAGGGCAAACACTGCACAGTTTGTGTTCGATAGAAATGCTTTGCGGCCCACCGCTTTTGAAATTCACGAATTTATATTTGAAGATTTGAAAATCCCGGAAGATCTAGTAGACACATTTCAATTGGATTTTGCGCAATATTCGCTATTTTTGAAGTTCTTTTCCGGCGACATCTGTGAAAAGTTTGTTGAGAAATTTGGCGGCGTGCGTAAATTTCGGCATATCAATGGCACAGTCAGTGATGTTCAAATTGTGCCCTCGGGTTATGGCGTTAGAACGGTCCGAGTATTTAATGTGCCTCCTGAATGTGGTAACGATTTAATTGCACGTGCTCTAACTCAGTACGGCGTTGTGTTGTCGATTGTTAATGAAAAGTGGTCTAGTGCGTACCGGTACCAGGTTAACAGTGGCGTACGTAGTGTCCGCATTGATTTAAAGAGACACATTCCATCTTATGTAGTGATTGCGGGCTGTAGGGCTCAAGTGACTTATATCGGCCAGCCACCCACGTGCTCAATTTGTCATTCCACTGAGCATTTACGTGCAGACTGTACCCGTCGACGACCCGTGCAGCTCCCACGTAGTGACGCTGCGGCTACCGGCGGCCACTTTGTGCCACTACTGAGTGAAATCGTAGCGGGCACTGTACCACATCCCCGACACGCCGACCCCATTCGTGCTGAGGACGTGCCAAGTGAGGTGACTGTTACTGTCGAGGCACCACAGGACCGGATGGAGGACGCTCCCATTTTGTCCTCGGCTGTTGTAGCGTCGGATGCAGTTACTACGGAGATCCCAGATGTTTCGGAGCATTCACCAGTTACTATTCCGGAAGCGATGGACATCACCTTACCCCCGCCTCCTCAGCCTGAAGAGGTTCCCCTCGCACCGAGGAAAGGGCGTACGAAGAAAAATAAAAATAAGGGTACTAGGAGTCAGCAGTCTGATGATGTGCCGTGCACCCCTGTATCAGAGAGTGGCAGTGAGAGTGAGGTTCCGACATCGTGCCCCCCTTCCTCTGAAACCACTGCGCGCCAGGAGCGTATAAGGGAACAAACAGCAAAGCTCAAGGTTCTACTGAATACGGCACGCGAACAGGGTGCGCATGCTGCGAAGCGCAAAAGCGAGCAAAGTAGCGAGCAGGTCCCCCAGCGCACGTGCAGGCACGCGGTGACTTCGGCCGCCGGTACAGCGACAACACAAGCGAATGGGGCCACGTCCACAGACACCGCTGGCGGTCGCGCCCAACAGACCGACCGACCAGCGGAGACGCCCTGGTGGAAGCAGGAGGAGGACGACCCTGGATCTCATTAGCGGCTTTTAGGCGGACGCGCTGCAGTTCGTGCCCACTTCACATGAGAATTTCTGTTCTGCCGTTCCTGCACAATGAAGGATATTTTCTACCCTGTATTGTCCACGTGTTACGTGATGCATTGCAGCGCTTCTTGACAATTTTATTGGCAGGCTTAAGACGCAACATCTGCAGCTTTCGTTTCACATATTTCTTGCTAATATTTGAGTGTGTGTTTTAAATGGCCGCCGCTCGTCAACATCTAAAGATTTTCTCAGTTTTATCACTAAATGTCAATTGCATACAAGCTGCGCACAAGATTGCATGTTTTATTGATTTTTTAACTTTGGGAGGCTATGACATTGCATTGCTCCAAGAAGTTACAGTAAAGCGATTCGATAACGTTCCTGGTTATGATGTCATCTATAACATAAATGTTGACGGTACTTGTGGCACCGCCGTCCTTTATAAAAATGGACTGCAACCAACTGACGTTCAATCTTTACCGAATGGCCGCCTCCTTACATGTACGATCCAGGATGTCACCTTTATTAATGTATACGCGCCGAGTGGCACCGACCACAAACGTGCTCGATCTGTGTTTTTTAACCAAGATGTGGTTCCGTTCTTTGCGTCGTCCCGCAATGTAATAGTCGGCGGTGACTTTAACTGTGTTACTGCCGCAGCCGATCAATTTCCAACGGCTAGCATGTGCCCGGAACTTTCGCAACTAATTGTGATCAATGACTTGATCGATGTTTGGCGTCATTTTCATCCTGTCGCAACGCAGTACACACATTTTTACCAGAACGGTGCCAGCAGACTTGATCGAATTTATGTGTCGCGGCCACTTCAACCCTGTCTTCAGAGAGTAGCGGTACATCCCGTCGCATTTAGTGATCACTGCGGAGTTGTGTGTGACATGCACCTACAGGCCAATAGGCAGGCGCCACCTTGCCATGTTTGGAAACTCAATACCCGTCATCTGTCTGCCGCCGCTTTACGTTGCGAGATTCAAAATATGTGGCAGCTTTGTTCTGAAAAACGGGGAAGTTATGCCTCAGTCTTACAATGGTGGGTCGACTTAGCCAAACCGCAGTTGCGCAATGTTGCGATGCGGTATGCAAGGGAGGTGTCGTTTTGGGAGAGGCGCACCATTGCCTTTTATCAGCAGTGCCTACAAGATGCGCTGGATGCACCCGTGGCGCCCGGTCAAAACTTACGCGCACGTTTACGTAGGATTAAAAATAAGATACTCAATCTTCAACTCCAAAAGGCGAAAGGACTTCTGATCCGGAGCCGACCGCTGTGTGCAACACTTGAAGAGGTGCCAACGCTTTACCACTTGGCACGCGAGAAACGGTCGGCGCGGAGGAAAGTCATTACCGCTCTCATCACGGACACTGGTGCTCGTCTCACGGCGAAGCATGAGATCGTTCCCCACGTCTCCGACCATTTTAAGAGATTGTTCGGACGGATTGCTGTCGACGATGTAGCACTTTCGTTTCTGTTAGATGAATTGGATACTGTCCTCTCCGACTCTGACCGACAGTCTCTGGATGAGATGATGTCACTGGACGATGTGAAAGATGTGTTGCGCTCGTGTCGTCGGGGGAAGTCTCCAGGTCCAGATGGTCTTCCAGTAGAATTTTACCTGGCTTATTGGGATATCTTCGGTGAGACATTGACGACCATGATAAATGAAATTGTTCGTGGTGCTGCGGTCCCTTCAAAGTTCGTTGAAGGGCGTATTATTTTGATTCCAAAGACACCGACAGCATGCCGTGTTGAGGCGCTACGCCCTATCACACTTTTAAATGCAGATTATAAACTGGCGGCGCGGTGCCTTGCAACGAAACTCAGTGTGGTCATGGACAAGGTCATCAGTCCGTTCCAGTCGTGTGGTGTGAAACGTCGCAGCATCTTTCATGCGGTGGCTTCATATCGAGACGTGGTCGCGTACGCGTCCATAAACGGCCTGTCCGCTGGAATTCTCTCCATCGACTTTGCCAATGCATTTGACCGTATCGGACACGATTATCTCTTCTCCGTAATGACAAAACTGGGCTTCGGCGGCCACTTTCTCACCGCTTTAAGGAATCTGTTAACGTCGGCGACTTCAACGATTGTAATCAATGGTTGGCAGTCTATGCCCATCCCTATCACAAGGTCGGTCAGGCAGGGCTGTCCTTTAGCAATGCTCCTATTCGTCATTGCGCTCGACCCGTTTTTGCGCGCAGTCGGTCGCATCATTGAAGGTGTCCAGGTCTGTCAGGTCTCTCTCAAATGTGCTGCCTATGCTGACGACGTGGGACTTTTCATCGGGCGGACACACGACTTGGACAGAGTGCGCGATGTTTTGCTGTTATACGAACGTGCATCTGGCGCCGTTCTAAATACGCGGAAAACAGTGTTAGTACCGCTGGGTCGGCGTGGACTGTATGCTCAACAGGACTGGTTCCGCGTTGTGCACACCCACAAAATTCTAGGACTCGACATAGTAGCGTGCCCACAAAAAAATGCAAGTTTTAAACTGGAGGCGAATTCTTGGTACTGTGAAGGCCCTATGTCGTAGCCACTCAGCTCGCCGACTCAACTTACATCAACGTGTGGCGGTTATTAACACTTTCATCTTATCAAATGCGTGGTACATCGCCCAATTGCTTAGTGTTCCGAAGCAGATAGGGAGGGCGATCTCGCAGGCGGTCTACTGGCTCCTGTGGCGGCATGAAATTTTTAAAGTCAAGGCTTCGACCTGTGCCATCGACAGGCAACTGGGCGGCCTCGGTTTCACCGACGTTCCACGCAAGTGCGACGCGCTGCTCGTCCACCGGACAGCCACCCTGCAGTCCGACATCCCGACAGGAACCACCGCGGCACTTCTGGAGCTCTACCGCCCACACTCTGAAGTCGCCCCCCTTTCTCTTGCGGCCATCCCGTACAAGATGTCCTACATACGGGAGTACTTTTTAGCGAGAAGCTACGCTCTGTCAACGGCTACCGACAGGCACAGGACCGCCCGCGGCCTCTACGTTGCCCTGACTGGACAACCACCGCTTCATAATCTAGTGCTCCGGAACCCCACAGTGGAATGGGTGAAGGTGTGGGCCAACATCAACAACCCGGTGTTACCATCGGACGTGAGTGCGCTATGGTTCAAAATCGTCAACAACACCTTAGCGACGAACCAGCGACTTGCTGACATTCATCTCCTCCCCTCTGCCAACTGCGGAAGATGTGGAGATGTGGACACACGGGAACATCGAATTGAATGTGCATCGGTGTCGACGATATGGCGGCTGTGTCAACGAATGGTAGCTCACATTAATAGAACACCACCTCACCTCGTGTCTGTTCGTCGTGTGGTAGTGCCTAACTTCAAAGCCTTCCCGCGGACGAAGAACAATGCCACTGTCTGGATCTTAGGGCATACGATTTATGCCCTTATAGATATGGCTGTCACTGATCCTTTGATATACCTCGACTATTTGTGGACCCAGTATGTGAAACTGAAAGACTGCGTTAAATTTCGCGAACTGTTTGCAAATTTTTTGAAGGCTGCCTTGAATTACGGATATGAAATACACCTGCGGACAACACCTTGAAGTGACACTTACTGAGTTCCCGCGTTCCACTTTTTAACTTATTTTTTCACCTTTACTTGCTTGTTTGAGTTATGGTTGATGGATTGTGCCATCAAAACAACTAGGGCCTATCAGGTTTATTTGCAAGAGAGGAATGTTCTTTTAATTTTGAGAACGTTAATTTAGTTCACGAAGCTTCATGAGAAATTTTAAACGATATGGCCTGTTGTATGTGAAACGTTCATGATTGCAGAAGAGTTTTTTGTTTTTTTCCATTCCGGACTGTCGAGATTTTATTTGATTACTTTATGTGAATTTATATTTCATTCGTGTGATGCGCACGACATATTCTCTCCTCAACCGGGGAGACTCACGCTCGGTAAGAAGCAGAAGATTTTCCTTTTAAGTAGAATTGGACTTTAGTTGACAAACCATCAGAGTGTTGAACCGGCGGAGGAAAGAATACCGTCCACGAATTCCGAACTAAATTCCTTTTCTTTCTTCATTTTCTGTGGAAGAGGACCACATACCATCTGAGGAGAAGATGATTTTGTTTTAAAATTATTCATGTGTCCAACGGAATCCGACAGTCCAAAAAAAAAAAAAAAAATACACCGGTTCTCGTCCGATCACCGAAGTTAAGCAACATCGGGCCCGGTTAGTACTTGGATGGGTGACCGCCTGGGAACACCGGGTGCTGTTGGCTCCCTCTCATTTTTTCCTTTTTACGTCGCTACACCGGTCAGCCCTCTTTTCATACTAACTCTCAGGTGTGACAAAGATGCTTCCTCAAGCATTTTAAACGACTGTATTAAACGTAACATATGAAACTACAGTAATAAATTAAGTTTGAGCAAGAATGCGCGAAGGAAGAGTGCTAGAACACCTTGAAAGTAACGATACACTGCGAATCGACAGATGTGCTCTTCAAGTGCGTCAGAGCCTACTGTTTTGTAGGAGCGTTTAATTCCAAAAACTAACTAAATAAATAAATAAACAAAAAACTAAAAAATCAACTGTTCTCGCCCGATCACCGACGATAAGCAACAACGTTAGTATTCGGGTCCATGACCGCCTGGGAACTCTGGCTGTCTTCATTTTTTGCTTCTTTTCGCTACCCCTGCCAGCCCTCTTTTCCAAAGTGTCTCTAGAAACACCAAGAGTATGAAGCGACAGGAACGTTCTGAAATACGCCAGTTCTTATAGTTTTGTAGCAGTGTTCAACTGCAAATTTGTGAACAAAAATTTATCTTTCGCCGATGGAAGAGATGGATGCTTTGTCGAATCGCCTGTCTTGTGTCCGTGTTTTCGCACCTTTCCACGGCCCGGCACGGCACGGCCGCTGCTCTAGTAGCACCGAACGGCCGCACACGGCGCCTCGGACACGCCGGCGCCAGTCTCGCAGATGTTTCTCGTGCTTGTGCTGTCATATGGACCACGACCCGAGCGGCAGTCGAGCAAAGTCGGGACAAGTCGGGACGGAAGGGGGAGGGGACAGGCGAGAATGCACCGCGCTAATTACGCAAATATCTGGAATCGCGGCGTGTGTCGGGCAGGTGAGAAAGCTTCCGTCGGTCCAGCAGGACACTGCCACACCCCGCGCAGTCCCCCCGCCGCCCGGCCGCGCGCAAGCCCTGCGCCGGATAACAAGAACAAGGTGCGTCTGCCGCGAGTGTCGGAGGCCGCACGCACCAAACGAATGACAGGCGGTGCAACGAGCAGCTGTGTTGTGCGTCCGACCCACGTGGCGGCGCGCCGCACTGCGCGTCGCTCTCGAGGTGGAAGGACGTGCTTTGCGTCAAATGTGCCACCGAAAAACGGCGATTGCGTGTGTTGGGAGGAGAGGCGAAGCCTTCTTCTGCTGTGCGGCTACAGTATAAGGACGCCAACGGCCATACCATGTTGAATACACCGGTTCTCGTCCGATCACCGAAGTTAAGCAACATCGGGCCCGGTTAGTACTTGGATGGGTGACCGCCTGGGAACACCGGGTGCTGTTGGCTCCCTCTCATTTTTTCCTTTTTACGTCGCTACACCGGTCAGCCCTCTTTTCATACTAACTCTCAGGTGTGACAAAGATGCTTCCTCAAGCATTTTAAACGACTGTATTAAACGTAACATATGAAACTACAGTAATAAATTAAGTTTGAGCAAGAATGCGCGAAGGAAGAGTGCTAGAACACCTTGAAAGTAACGAAACACTGCGAATCGACAGATGTGCTCTTCAAGTGCGTCAGAGCCTACTGTTTTGTAGGAGCGTTTAATTCCAAAAACTAACTAAATAAATAAACAAAAAACTAAAAAATCAACTGTTCTCGCCCGATCACCGACGATAAGCAACAACGTTAGTATTCGGGTCCACGACCGCCTGGGAACTCTGGCTGTCTTCATTTTTTGCTTCTTTTCGCTACCCCTGCCAGCCCTCTTTTCCAAAGTGTCTCTAGAAATACCAAGAGTATGAAGCGACAGGAACGTTCTGAAATACGCCAGTTCTTATAGTTTTGTAGCAGTGTTCAACTGCAAATTTGTGAACAAAAATTTATCTTTCGCCGATGGAAGAGATGGATGCTTTGTCGAATCGCCTGTCTTGTGTCCGTGTTTTCGCACCTTTCCACGGCACGGCACGGCACGGCACGGCACGGCCGCTGCTCTAGTAGCACCGAACGGCCGCACACGGCGCCTCGGACACGCCGGCGCCAGTCTCGCAGATGTTTCTCGTGCTTGTGCTGTCATATGGACCACGACCCGAGCGGCACCGAGCGGCAGTCGAGCAGTCGGGACAAGTCGGGACGGAAGGGGGAGGGGACAGGCGAGAATGCACCACGCTAATTACGCAAATATCTGGAATCGCGGCGTGTGTCGGGCAGGTGAGAAAGCTTCCGTCGGGTCCAGCAGGACACTGCCACACCCCGCGCAGTCCCCCCGCCGCCCGGCCGCGCGCAAGCCCTGCGCCGGATAACAAGAACAAGGTGCGTCTGCCGCGAGTGTCGGAGGCCGCACGCACCAAACGAATGACAGGCGGTGCAACGAGCAGCTGTGTTGTGCGTCCGACCCACGTGGCGGCGCGCCGCACTGCGCGTCGCTCTCGAGGTGGAAGGACGTGCTTTGCGTCAAATGTGCCACCGAAAAACGGCGATTGCGTGTGTTGGGAGGAGAGGCGAAGCCTTCTTCTGCTGTGCGGCTACAGTATAAGGACGGCAACGGCCATACCATGTTGAATACACCGGTTCTCGTCCGATCACCGAAGTTAAGCAACATCGGGCCCGGTTAGTACTTGGATGGGTGTCCGCCTGGGAACACCTGATACCTATAGGAAACGGCACCCTAACGGCAGGCAGAGAGTGGTACCAAGTTGTGCAACAACTAAAAACACTTGGCATCACCATCCAACGATGCCCGCTCAAAATGGCAGCGCAAAACTGGCGTGATGTCTTGCACAACGTAAGAGGCATAGTAAGGACACACGCGGGCAGAAACCTAACGCTAAGCCAGAAGGTGGCGTTAATAAACGTCACGATCCTGTCGAAAGTGTGGTATACGGCGCAGATACTAAGTGCACCAGCAGAGATAGCCCGTGCGATTTCAGGCGCCGCGTACTATCTACTGTGGAGGCGGCAAATTTTCAAGGTGTCGCAGGCGACATGCTGCTTGCCGAGGGAGGAAGGCGGGCTCGGCTTAACCGACGTCAAGACCAAATGTGCAGCTCTGCTACTCCATCGAGCTCTCAAGATGTAAAGCAAAAACACCGACGGAGTCACAGCAAACCTGCTGAAAACATACAGACCACTGTCTGAGGAAGCACCGGTAGACGCTAGCCACATCCCATACAAACTTCGACACCTCAGGCAAATAATAATAGATAAGAGCTACGCCTACAACACAATCGCTAACCCACAACACAGAACGGCGGGAAAAATATACGGCGCCCTGAGAGGGAAAACGTGCAAGCCAAAAGTGGAAACTAAGATCCCCGTTCACGACTGGACACAGGTGTGGAGGAATATCTCCGAACAGGCTCTACCAGTACACGCCAGAGACACGTGGTACAAAATCGTCCACGGGACAGTAGCAACCAACCAAAAGCTGGCACAAATAAAAATACGCGAATCGGCAAATTGCGAAAGATGCAACCAAGTAGACACCATCGAGCATCGATTCAGCTGCGCAGGGAGTGAAGAAATATGGGCAACCTGCAGAAAGATGATAGCCCACATCAATAGGAGCGACGAAAAGGCGATCCACATCTCGTCACTTACCATCCCGACAGCCAAACCATTCCCACGCCCAAAGCGAGTCGCCACGATGTGGATCCTGGCGATGACAGCCCACGCAGTCGTCGCAAAACGCCAGACGAACGCAGCTGAGTACCTGATCGACCTCTGGGAAGAGCACAAGAGCGCCGAACGCCAGCGCAGATACAGGGAGACGTTCCAGCGCTTCCTGCAGATCCCGCTGGACGCCGCCGTCAGGGCCGCGTTCTCAACGCCGTGACCGCCACCGCCACGCCCCCGCGCCGCCCACAACAGCCACGCCCCCGTCGATCGCAGACGTCGCCCCCCCCAAACTCCCACGCCGCCACGCGACCAAGTGAAGTGCACCAAACAGTGAAGTGGAAGTGCTTAGTGCAAAAAAAAAAAAAAAAAAAAAAAAAAAAAAAAAAAAAAAAAAAAAAAAAATAGTTTCAATCAAAAGAAAAAATTAAACGTTAAGTGAAAAGTGCTCCTACAGTTATTCACAGTGTCAAACAATACAGTGCAACACAACGAAAAAGCAAACAAGGTAGGCAAACAACAAAATGCAATAATGTGCCTACCAGTGCCTTAGAATAAAAAAGTAAAAAATAAAATAAAGTTGTGTAAATGTGCCTTCCTCTCTCTCTCTCTCTCTCTCTCTCTCTCTCTCTCTCTCTCTCTCTGCTTAAGTCAATAGTTATGGTCCTTCTTTCTCTGTGTCATGTCACCTTTGTCTTTGTCCTAATGAAGTCATTTTGTGTTTTGTATAACTATGTCACTTTCAATTATTCTTTATGTTGTGTTTTATTTAGTATAGTTTGTCTAATGGTCGCCTATTTTTTTCTCGTGAGACACATGTAAATTAAGCCCCAACAATTACCAAAACATAGAACCATCCTTGAGCCTCGGCTCACCACAAAAATATCAATTTCACTCAGCAAAATCAGTGCAAACCTGTGACGCTATATTATACAGGCAGAATAACACTATCCCCCTAAATCCCTATTTAGAAAAATAATGTTTTTTATTTTATTATTAATAATTATCAACTTTTTTCTCCTTTGTCATACATATCACCATGACAAACACAAAATATAGCATAGAAATTTCTTTTCCTGCATTCCTGTGGACATTATTCAAAAAATATGACGAACTGGAGAAAATAAAAGTGTGTGGTACTAAACAACAGACAATTCAAAGCAAATAGCAAAAGAAAACAATAAAGAAATACAAAATCTCACGATTGTAACACAACAAGAATTAATAACGATTAGCATGTAAATTGTTAAAAATATGCAATAAAAGTTTATATACGTTAAAAAAAAAAAAAAGGTGCTGTTGGCTCCCTCTCATTTTTTCCTTTTTACGTCGCTACACCGGTCAGCCCTCTTTTCATACTAACTCTCAGGTGTGACAAAGATGCTTCCTCAAGCATTTTAAACGACTGTATTAAACGTAACATATGAAACTACAGTAATAAATTAAGTTTGAGCAAGAATGCGCGAAGGAAGAGTGCTAGAACACCTTGAAAGTAACGAAACACTGCGAATCGACAGATGTGCTCTTCAAGTGCGTCAGAGCCTACTGTTTTGTAGGAGCGTTTAATTCCAAAAACTAACTAAATAAATAAATAAACAAAAAACTAAAAAATCAACTGTTCTCGCCCGATCACCGACGATAAGCAACAACGTTAGTATTCGGGTCCATGACCGCCTGGGAACTCTGGCTGTCTTCATTTTTTGCTTCTTTTCGCTACCCCTGCCAGCCCTCTTTTCCATAGTGTCTCTAGAAATACCAAGAGTATGAAGCGACAGGAACGTTCTGAAATACGCCAGTTCTTATAGTTTTGTAGCAGTGTTCAACTGCAAATTTGTGAACAAAAATTTATCTTTCGCCGATGGAAGAGATGGATGCTTTGTCGAATCGCCTGTCTTGTGTCCGTGTTTTCGCACCTTTCCACGGCACGGCCGCTGCTCTAGTAGCACCGAACGGCCGCACACGGCGCCTCGGACACGCCGGTCAGGCCGGCGCCAGTCTCGCAGATGTTTCTCGTGCTTGTGCTGTCATATGGACCACGACCCGAGCGGCAGTCGAGCAGTCGGGACAAGTCGGGACAAGTCGGGACGGAAGGGGGAGGGGACAGGCGAGAATGCACCGCGCTAATTACGCAAATATCTGGAATCGCGGCGTGTGTCGGGCAGGTGAGAAAGCTTCCGTCGGTCCAGCAGGACACTGCCACACCCCGCGCAGTCCCCCCGCCGCCCGGCCGCGCGCAAGCCCTGCGCCGGATAACGAGAACAAGTTGCGTCTGCCGCGAGTGTCGGAGGCCGCACGCACCAAACGAATGACAGGCGGTGCAACGAGCAGCTGTGTTGTGCGTCCGACCCACGTGGCGGCGCGCCGCACTGCGCGTCGCTCTCGAGGTGGAAGGACGTGCTTTGCGTCAAATGTGCCACCGAAAAACGGCGATTGCGTGTGTTGGGAGGAGAGGCGAAGCCTTCTTCTGCTGTGCGGCTACAGTATAAGGACGCCAACGGGCATACCATCAGTCGTGTTCCGGCACTCGGCCAGTGCACATCGCGCGGTGACGGGCGGTAGCGCGGGCCAGTGTTTACGTCGCGAGCAGTGCTGAGGTGGAGAGCTGAGCAGCGTGTGCGAGCGCTGTTAACGTTTGTTTCTGTATAACTGTTGTAAATAAGATGTCGACAATTAACAGAGCGAACAGCGTTCAGTGTGTTTTCGATCGCGCTGCCTTGCGACCGATGGCGTTTGAAATTCATGAGTGGATCTTTGAGGATTTGAAATTGCCTGAAGATATAGTCGACACATTCCAGTTGGACTTTGTGCAGTACTCGTTATTTATCAAATTTATTTCGAGTGACACTTACGAGAAATTCGCTGAGGAGCATGTTGGTGTGAGACCATTCCGTCATAATGATGGCAGTATTAGTAATGTCCAAATCGTGCCTTCGGGATACGGAGTAAGAACCGTCAGGGTATTTAATGTGCCACCTGAGTGCCCTAATGATCTGATTGCACGTTCTCTGTCACTGTACGGCGCTGTTTTGTCAGTTACAAATGAAAAATGGTCGAGTGCCTATCGCTACCAAGTTAACAGCGGGGTGCGCAGTGTACGTGTAGATTTGAAAAAGCATATACCTTCGTATGTTGCCATTGGCGGCTGTCGTGCACAGGTAACTTACATTGGTCAACCCCCTACCTGTTCGATCTGCCATTCAACTGAACATCTGCGGATGAACTGTACACGTAGACGTCCATTTCAACTTCCACGGGAACGACCTGCAGACGGTAGTGAAAAGCTAGTACCACTATTGAGTGAGGTGGTCGCGGGGACTGTACCACCACCCCGGCAGCCGGAACATGTCAGCGAGGTGGAGGTGCCAGTTCAGGTGGAATGCAGTGCCAAAGACATTCGCGGTAGGACGGACGTCGATTCGGCACCGTCATCTTCACCGGGGCAGTTACCGCTGGATACCAACGATGCGCCAGCCACCTCTGAAACTAAGCCGTGTGAGATACAGGAGCGGGTGCAGATCAGTTTGCCTGAACCACTCCTATCGGTAGAGACTGTAGCAGACACGAAGAAAGGCCGCCGAAGGAAAAGCAAAGGGAATAGTAGCAAAGAGGAAAAGTCGAATGATTTAGGACCCGTACACATGTCAGAAAGTGGCAGCGAGACTGAACCTCAATCTTCTTGCCCCGTGCGCTGCGAGGACACCGCGAGGCAAGAACGCATTCGTGAACAAACCAAACACCTGAAGGCACTACTGAGCGCTGAAAGGGATCAAAGCACCGTAACGGCCAAGAGGAAGAGCGAGCAGAGCAGCGAGCAGCTGCAGCAGCGATCTCGCAGGAACTCGCTGACGTCAGTCGCAGCCCCGCGTGGTGGCCAGGCGGATGCGACCACGTTGACAGACTCAGCCGGCGGTGGCGGGCAGGGCGGCGCGCGCACCGCGCAGCACCCCGACAGCAATGAGCCGTGGTGGCAGCAGAATGAGGAGATGCAGCAGTAGCTGCTCTCGCGCATGACCATCGCGCTGCGACCTTCCCCTCCCTGGTCCGTTATTGGTTTTGACATTCCGTTTCGTACTCCAAACGTTACTAACGAGTTTGGTTCAAAGCCGGAGAGAAGGACGATGCGAAAATCACAGCTCATTGTCCTCTGAACTATCATGGGTGACAGCCAAACCTACAACATTACCACACTTAACGTCAATAGAATTCAAAGTGCGGTGAAACTCCGTTCGCTAAATGATTTCTTGTATGGTACCAGCGTTGACATTGCCCTCCTACAGGAGGTAGTCACAGCCTTAGAAGTGCCCGGTTACGTTCTTATTGATAACATCAATCTTCAGGATGCTGTAGGCACTGCCATCCTTCTGCGCGACGGTATAGCCTTTACGGATGTGCAGCGGCTGCCCAGTGGTCGTGGCATTTCTCTTCGAGTGAATGGTGTGCAGATTGTTAACGTGTACGCCCCCTCAGGTAGCACTCATAAGAGAGATCGTTCAAAATTTTATAAAACCGAGGTTCCCATTCTTCTTAGCGGTTATCGTGAACATCTCATCCTTGGTGGTGACTTCAATTGTGTGCTCGATTACAGAGACCAAACTCCTAACACGAACAGATGTATCGAACTTGAACATTTAATTCATGGCATGCGTCTTCACGATACATGGGAACAACTGCACGGTGAACGGGTAGCGTACACCTTCGTAACCAGTCATTCTGCCAGTCGGCTGGATAGGATCTATGTGTCCGATGCCCTCCAGCGACACACTGTGAACTGTGACATAGCTCCTGTCAATATCTCCGACCATTGTGCATATCAGTGTTACCTCAACCTACACCGCCAGCCAATTTACCGCGGGAAGGGCTACTGGAAATTGAATGTCAGCCTTCTGCAGGATGCCCAACTTGAAGAGGAGGTGACCTTAACGTGGCAACAGCTCCAGCGGCACCGACGTCGTTACGCTAGCGTACTACAGTGGTGGATTCAGTGTGCTAAGCCTAAATTACGCCTGACCGTCATGAGCTACGCCCGACAAAAAAGCTTTTGGCAGAAACAGACTATTGAATTTTATTATCGCTGTTTGAGAGAACTGTACAGTCGCACTAACAATCCTTCTCGAGACATCGACGTAAAGATCAAACGATATAAAGCGAAAATCACGGCGATACAACGCCAACGCATGCATGGCATCATCGTGCGAGCCCACCCTAAGGACGTCGCCGCCGAAGAACGGGCCTCTCTGTATCACATCCTGAGAACGACGAAACGGTGTAAAGCCATGTTGATTGAAGCCGTCGTTGATGACGCTGAGAATGCCATCACGAAGCAACGTGACATCATCTCGCACGTCTACGACTATTATAGTCAACTTTACAAGAAGCAACTCGTTGATGAACACTCGTGTGAGGATTTTCTTAGGACCTTGAGCTGTCGCTTGTCACAACAGGATAATGCAAAGTTGGAATCTGTTTTCACACAGGACGAAATCCGACTGGCGGTTCACAGTGCAAAGAAAGGGAAATCACCAGGACCTGATGGTCTCAGCGCTGAGTTTTACCAGCGATACTGGAACGTCCTCGGTCCGACACTCCTCGAGATAGCGAATGAACTCTGGCACCTGGAAGTCATACCCAAGGCATTTACGGAAGGTATCATCCTGCCCTTACCGAAAAAAGGGAACAGCAGGAAGTTTGAAAACATGCGACCCATCACACTCCTGAATGCCGACTTCAAAATCATCACCAGATCAATTAAGCTAAGGATGCAAACCGTTATGTACAAGGTTTTAGGCAGTTACCAGTACAGTGCAGTGCAAGGTCGAAGTGCAATCTCAGCTGCCTGCGATTTGAGGGACATCATCTGTTCATATGCTGAAACTAAAGGACAGGGCGCTCTGATCTTTCTAGATTTTGAGAAGGCTTATGACCGTGTACGTCATGATTTCCTCTTTCAAAGCATGAAGAAACTAGGATTTGGACCTCATCTCATAGAATTAATTCGCAAACTTACTACAAACGCCTCTTCACGGATTCTCATTAATGGCCATTTTACAAAAGAAGTTTCCATCGAGCAGTCCATCCGCCAAGGATGTCCTCTCTCAATGATTTTGTACGCCATTGCAGTAGAGCCGCTCCTGAACAACTTCGTGCATAGCGGGATCGGGCTTAGCGTCGAGTCTGTCACTATCCCATGCATTGCGTATGCTGACGATATATGCGTAACTGTGTCATCATCGCAACAACTTCTGTCAGCAGCAACTCTTCTACAAACATTCACGTTTCTTTCAGGAGCAATACTCAATAGAACTAAAACCACAGTTTTGCAAATCGGTGGCGGTATCGGAGACATATCCCATGTTACCTGGTGCAAGGTAAAGGATTCTCACACAACCCTCGGTGTTACTTTTGAAGCCAAACCAGACAAATTCCTGACGAAGAACTGGTCACACATGCTTCATAAATTACGTGCTGCTTTGATGCTTCACTCCGACCGTGACTTGAACATACTACAGAAAGTTAAGACCATCGAGATCGCCATTACGAGCAAGATGAATTATTTGGCGCAAATTCTTCCCATCTCCGACCACCTAGCCAAGAGTATACAACAAGCGTTATGTTGGTTTATTTTTAGGGGGCATATTTTCAAAGTTCAGTTCGATACCTTAACCTTACCTTCGTCCAAAGGTGGCCTTAACCTCATTAAAGTACACAAAAAATGTGTCACCCTGCTCCTAAATCGCATCAGGAAGGAGTTTCGTACCCGGAGGACCAGTCTCATCAGAAACCTCATTCAGCGGTGGAAACCTCATAGCTTGGACCCACCCGTTAATATCGCCGGCATTCCAGTTTCTTACCGACATGTGCGACTATACTACATGGAAATGAGCTACATTCGACACAACATCGTCGATACCGGAAGCCTGACGAACAGGAAGCTTTATGACCTTCTCATGACAACAAACCACAGGAATCGTCTCGAAGAAAAATATCCACATATACATTGGAGTATAATATGGCGGAATGTGCACAACGACATGTTACCGTCACGCGTCATAGCAGACTGGTATCTCACAGTCAACGATAAAGTAGCAACGAATGAAAAGCTACATAAAATAGGCCTTCAACCAACGCCCAACTGTGACGCATGCGGAAGAGTCGATACGCTCCTTCATAGGTTCACTTGCGGACATGCAGAAGAAATTACAACATTCCTTCGTCAACGATTGTCAGTGATAGACCGTACGACGCCCAGTGGTGTAGAACTTTTAGAGATCACTCAGCCACAAAAACTGAGGTATCCACGAGCAAAAAACAACGCTACAACGTGGATCATGGGCCACACAGCATCGTTTATTATGCAGAATAGGCATGCTACTTTTCTAGACTATTATTCTTACATAGAAATTGAACACTTTAAAATAAGCCAACATTGTGACTACAGGAGGATATTTGGAAATATGCTGAAAATCATAATTAACGGTTAAATGCTTCAAATACAATATTTGGATAGTAGAGGTTGCCAGTTGCCTGTATGTCTGAATCCTATTTGCTTCCTGGGACTTTATTTCTTGCCGGAATTTTAAGATACTATTCAGATGCTCACCAATGCAGAAGGCATTTTTTTTTCCTTCCCATTTTTCTCTCAACATTTTCCTTCTCTTGCAGAGCAGCGGAGCAACTTTCCTTTCGACAATGATGTGATAGTCTTTTGTGCACCTCAAGAAGACATTTCCTTTCTTTTCTTATATTGCGCAACGGCAGCCTAGAACTCATAAATACTATGTTCATTCTATTTTCATTACAAATCGGAGCACATGTTTATTTTTCCCTTCCTGAAAAAAAATAAAAAATAAAAAATTTGGTAGAAAAAAAAATAAAAAAAAATTAAAAAAAATAAAAAAAGTTGGTAGAGCACTTGCCCTCGTAAAAAAAAAAAGTGGTAGAATGATCGCCTGCCACGCGGGCGGCCCGGGTTCGATTCCCGGCCGATGCATCATTTTGCTTTTCCCGCGGTAATGCTGCCGTGTGGCTTGCGCGCTTTACATGCACGATCCACAAGAATGTATAGCTGGATTCCTTTGAGAAGAACCGAAAAAAAAAAAAATGTTGAATACACCGGTTCTCGTCCGATCACCGAAGTTAAGCAACATCGGGCCCGGTTAGTACTTGGATGGGTGACCGCCTGGGAACACCGGGTGCTGTTGGCTCCCTCTCATTTTTTCCTTTTTACGTCGCTACACCGGTCAGCCCTCTTTTCATACTAACTCTCAGGTGTGACAAAGATGCTTCCTCAAGCATTTTAAACGACTGTATTAAACGTAACATATGAAACTACAGTAATAAATTAAGTTTGAGCAAGAATGCGCGAAGGAAGAGTGCTAGAACACCTTGAAAGTAACGAAACACTGCGAATCGACAGATGTGCTCTTCAAGTGCGTCAGAGCCTACTGTTTTGTAGGAGCGTTTAATTCCAAAAACTAACTAAATAAATAAACAAAAAACTAAAAAATCAACTGTTCTCGCCCGATCACCGACGATAAGCAACGTTAGTATTCGGGTCCATGACCGCCTGGGAACTCTGGCTGTCTTCATTTTTTGCTTCTTTTCGCTACCCCTGCCAGCCCTCTTTTCCAAAGTGTCTCTAGAAATACCAAGAGTATGAAGCGACAGGAACGTTCTGAAATATGCCAGTTCTTATAGTTTTGTAGCAGTGTTCAACTGCAAATTTGTGAACAAAAATTTATCTTTCGCCGATGGAAGAGATGGATGCTTTGTCGAATCGCCTGTCTTGTGTCCGTGTTGTCGAACCTTTCCACGGCACGGCGGCGGCAGTCGGGCCAAGTCGGGCCAAGTCGGGCCAAGTCGGGCCAAGTCGGGCCAAGTCGGGCCAAGTCGGGCCAAGTCGGGCCAAGTCGGGCCAAGTCGGGCCAAGTCGGGCCAAGTCGGGCCAAGTCGGGCCAAGTCGGGCCAAGTCGGGCCAAGTCGGGCCAAGTCGGGCCAAGTCGGGCCAAGTCGGGCCAAGTCGGGCCAAGTCGGGCCAAGTCGGGCCAAGTCGGGCCAAGTCGGGCCAAGTCGGGCCAAGTCGGGCCAAGTCGGGCCAAGTCGGGACAAGTCGGGCCAAGTCGGGCCAAGTCGGGCCAAGTCGGGACAAGTCGGGACAAGTCGGGACAAGTCGGGACAAGTCGGGACAAGTCGGGACAAGTCGGGACAAGTCGGGACAAGTCGGGACAAGTCGGGACAAGTCGGGACAAGTCGGGACAAGTCGGGACAAGTCGGGACAAGTCGGGACAAGTCGGGACAAGTCGGGACAAGTCGGGACAAGTCGGGACAAGTCGGGACAAGTCGGGACAAGTCGGGACAAGTCGGGACAAGTCGGGACAAGTCGGGACAAGTCGGGACAAGTCGGGACAAGTCGGGACAAGTCGGGACAAGTCGGGACAAGTCGGGACAAGTCGGGACAAGTC
The DNA here is from genome assembly GCF_023897955.1 of Schistocerca gregaria. Taxonomy (NCBI): domain Eukaryota; kingdom Metazoa; phylum Arthropoda; class Insecta; order Orthoptera; family Acrididae; genus Schistocerca; species Schistocerca gregaria. Next base: position 1,209,421,616 of record NC_064920.1, on the reverse strand, counting down.
GGGACAAGTCGGGACAAGTCGGGACAAGTCGGGACAAGTCGGGACAAGTCGGGACAAGTCGGGACAAGTCGGGACAAGTCGGGACAAGTCGGGACAAGTCGGGACAAGTCGGGACAAGTCGGGACAAGTCGGGACAAGTCGGGACAAGTCGGGACAAGTCGGGACAAGTCGGGACAAGTCGGGACAAGTCGGGACAAGTCGGGACAAGTCGGGACAAGTCGGGACAAGTCGGGACAAGTCGGGACAAGTCGGGACAAGTCGGGACAAGTCGGGACAAGTCGGGACAAGTCGGGACAAGTCGGGACAAGTCGGGACAAGTCGGGACAAGTCGGGACAAGTCGGGACAAGTCGGGACAAGTCGGGACAAGTCGGGACAAGTCGGGACAAGTCGGGACAAGTCGGGACAAGTCGGGACAAGTCGGGACAAGTCGGGACAAGTCGGGACAAGTCGGGACAAGTCGGGACAAGTCGGGACAAGTCGGGACAAGTCGGGACAAGTCGGGACAAGTCGGGACAAGTCGGGACAAGTCGGGACAAGTCGGGACAAGTCGGGACAAGTCGGGACAAGTCGGGACAAGTCGGGACAAGTCGGGACAAGTCGGGACAAGTCGGGACAAGTCGGGACAAGTCGGGACAAGTCGGGACAAGTCGGGACAAGTCGGGACAAGTCGGGACAAGTCGGGACAAGTCGGGAGGGGACAGGCGAGAATGCACCGCGCTAATTACGCAAATATCTGGAATCGCGGCGTGTGTCGGGCAGGTGAGAAAGCTTCCGTCGGTCCAGCAGGACACTGCCACACCCCGCGCAGTCCCCCCGCCGCCCGGCCGCGCGCAAGCCCTGCGCCGGATAACAAGAACAAGGTGCGTCTGCCGCGAGTGTCGGAGGCCGCACGCACCAAACGAAGGACAGGCGGTGCAACGAGCAGCTGTGTTGTGCGTCCGACCCACGTGGCGGCGCGCCGCACTGCGCGTCGCTCTCGAGGTGGAAGGACGTGCTTTGCGTCAAATGTGCCACCGAAAAACGGCGATTGCGTGTGTTGGGAGGAGAGGCGAAGCCTTCTTCTGCTGTGCGGCTACAGTATAAGGACGCCAACGGCCATACCATGTTGAATACACCGGTTCTCGTCCGATCACCGAAGTTAAGCAACATCGGGCCCGGTTAGTACTTGGATGGGTGACCGCCTGGGAACACCGGGTGCCGAGCGAGCAGTACTTCCGCGTGCGACTTGGCCGGCGGCGCCTCGCGTGTCGTCTGCTCTTCTCTGCCTAGCGGCTGTATATTTTATCTGACTGTAAGTTATGGCAACGATTTACGATGACAGTGAAGAACGCCAAAATAACATTCAATGTGAGTTCGATCGTTCTGTAGACAAGCCCTCGGCCTTTGAAATCCGCCGTTGGATTCTAGAAGATCTGTTGTTAACGCACGATGACGTTCTCGGTATCCAATTCGATACTTTTCTTAACTCTGTGTTCTTGAAGTTAAAAAATTCCGAAATGTGTGATCATGTTGTGTCTGTCAATGACGGTGTCCGAAAATTTCGTCACCTTGACGGTCGCGTAAGCAATGTTAATGTGTCGCATGCTGGCTTTGGCATTAGGCAAATTCGTGTGTTTAACCTACCATTTTAAATTCGAAATGACACAATTGCTCGTTATTTGCGGCCGTATGGCACTGTTTTGTCTGTAGTGAAGGAAAAGTGGTCCTCCGCGTACTTGTTTGAAGTAGAAAACGGAGTGAGAAGTGTAAAAATGGTTGTTAGACAGCACATTCCTTCGTTTGTTTTGGTTAACGGCCACCGCGCGTTCGTTACTTATAGTGGACAGCCACAAACATGTTCTTTTTGTGGTGGCGTTGGCCATTATAGACAGGATTGTCCTAAACGCAAACGGCCTGCCCAGCTGCCTACTGTAGGTAATTTGAATGATGCCAGCTTTGCTTCTTTGGCCGCCACGGGTTTGGGTACGGCCTATCATAGTCGTCTTTTTTAGTGCATTGTGCCGATTGGATGCTATGGATCCGGCTGACGGGATTTCAACCCGTCTCTCTGGTGTATATTTTCTCCTTTTGTGGTGGTTGTCTTTTGCCGATCATTGCTGTTTTTCTCCACATGTAAGGTTTTTATCTATTGTGCTCTTTTTTAATTGTGTATGGATATTGAGCATTGTTCGTGGAACATTTTAACTGTTAATGTAAACAAATTGAGTGCCCAGTATAAGTTATCGGCTTTGCACACTTTTTTATGTGATTCTCACTGTCATGTCGCGTTATTACAGGAAGTTACGCGTACGGCTCTTTTGTATTTTATTGATTCCACTGCTTTTACCGTTATCGATAATATCATGTCGGATGAACAGACTGGTACTGCCATTTTATTCCGTCCGGGTTTTGATGTCAGTGACGTTGAAATATTGCCCAATGGTCGCGCAATCGCCTGTGTTATTAATAGTGTCACTTTTGTAAATGTCTACGCCCATGCCGGTGATAAACCAGCGCGGAATCAGTTTAACAGCCAGGATCTCTGTCAATTGCTCCATCGCAATACTAATGAATTAGTGCTTGGTGGCGATTTTAACGCCGTTATTGATGGTAGGGATCAGGAGCCGCGCCCTAATTGGTGTCAAGAGTTGCGCACTTTGGTTGATACTTTTCGCTTGCGGGACACGTAGCGTGTGCTCAACCCGGATAAAACACATTTCACCCACTTTTATGCCACCGGTCATAGTCGACTGGACAGAATTTATGTGTCGTTGCCGCTTGCCGCCCATGTCACAAGGGCGGACGTATTGCCGGTTATTTTTTCTGACCATTGTGGATTTTTGTGCCAACTTGTCTTACCGCGTGCGCGACCTCCTCGGCGTCCAAATATCTGGAAGCTTAATTGCAGTCTTTTAGATGATGACGCTCTTGCGTCCCAATTTACTGCTTTGTGGCGCAAGCTCTTGCGTGACAAGGGCGACGATGGCAGTACCATCAGGTGGTGGGTGGAGGTAGCGAAGCCGGCCATCAGGCGCTTTTTAATCAATTTTAGTCGCGATGCGGCGCATTGGCGCCGGTCGACGGCGAGTTTTTACCAGTCCTGTTTAAAAGATCTAGCTCAGCGGGTCACTACGTCTCCAAAGTTGCTTCCGGTTTTTAATCAGTTTAAAGCTCAACTTCTAGACGATCTTCGCCGGAAGGGTTTTGGGACGGTCACGCGCAGCCAACCTGTAGGTGCCGTTGAGGGGGAACCGCTCTCTCTCTACCACCTGAACAGGGAGCGGAGGCGGCGGGAGAGGTTGGTTATTCCTAAGTGGCTCAAACAGGATGGGACGACGACTTCCGACTGGGTGGATATTGAGCGGGAGGTCCATGATCACTTTGCTGCGCTCTTTCACCCAGTAGACGCCGACCCCGGGGCGCTCCGCGATTTTTTGCAGGGGGTCCCACATGTCTTAACGCGACAAGACAGGGCCCATCTTAATGCGACTTTTACTTCTGAGGATCTCTCTGCGGCGGTGAAAAGTAGTCCTAGGGGCAAATCCCCTGGTATGGACGGAATCCCCGCGGAATTTTATTTAAAATTTTTCCCTCTTTTAAGCGATGTTTTAACTGTGATCATGAACGAAATCCATAACGGTGTTGACATCCCGGCGGAGTTTGCGGAAGGGCGTGTTGCACTTCTCCCTAAATCAACCGCGACGCCGCGTATAGACAGTGTTCGCCCTATAACCCTCTTGAACGCTGATTATAAGATTATGGCGCGGTGTGTTACGCACAGGATGCAGGTCGTTCTGCCCAAGGTCATCAGTGAATATCAAACTTGTGCTGTGGCCGACAGGAACATTTTCGATGCCGTCCTGGCTTATCGCGACTGCATCGGATATGTAAAGGGTCACAGGCTCCGAGCGGCTGCGATCTTGCCGGTAGACTTTAAAAACGCCTTTGATCGGATCAGCCACTCCTATCTGCGGCGAGTGATGATCGGCCTGGGTTTTGCGTCCAAACTAACGAAGATGGTGTACAATATCTTGCGTAATGCCACTTCTCGGGTGGTCATCAACGGTATTCCTGGTAGCGTCATCCCCATTGGTCGTTCTGTCCGACAGGGGTGTCCTCTGTCTATGGCGCTTTTCGCCTTGGCGTTGGACCCACTCCTACGTTGTATAGCCCGGGAGTGCCGGGGTATTCGGCTTGGCGACGTTCAGCTGGTATGTCGGGCGTATGCTGATGACCTGGGGGTCTTCATTGATCATCCAGAGGATCTTGATCGCTTGCGTGGTGTTTTGGACCGTTTTGAGAGGGCGACGGGGGCTATCGTCAACCCTCGTAAGACCGTCTTGCTTCCCCTTACACCTCGATTACGCACTGTCAGCGGCGATTGGTTTTGTGTGAAGCAACAGCACACAGCGTATGGAAGCCCTTAATTGGCGTTCCACATTATACAAGATCCGAGCTGTTGCTAAACTCTACGCCTCTCGGAACCTGGCGCTTCGTCAGAAGGTGGCTCTCATTAACACGAATATCTTCGCCAAAGCGTGGTATCTGGCACAAGTTCTCCCAGTGCCAAAAGAACAGTTTATTGGCTGCTATGGAAGGGCGATATTTTTAAGGTCTCCTTGGCGACGTGTACTTTAAGCTTGCAGGAAGGGGGGCTAGGTTTGGTTGACTTCCGATCTAAGTGTGCGGCGCTCCTTGTGAAACGGACCACAGTGGTGATTGACAAGGGGCCGCACAGTCCGACAGCTGCCTTGTTTCGTCATTACCGCCCACCATCAGTAGTAGCCCCTGTTTCAATCAGTCACATTCCGTATGTGTTGAATTTCGTGCGCCGCTATTATGTTTACAATAGTTATCTTGTGTTTGGTGACGTCTGTACATGTAGTGTTACTGAGATAATTCGAGCTCTTCGAGGGACGCCGATTAGGAACAAATGGGAATACCGGTTGCCACAGCATGATTGGAAGCTGGTGTGGCAGAACCTTGCTACCGCCGCCGTCCCTGCCGCCGTTCATGCTACTTGGTATAAAGTGGTCAACCGGACTATCCCGACAAATGCCAATCTTTGTGCTATTACTTATTTGCTTCTGTCTCGGGTTCTTCGGCCGACGTTCGTGTGATGATTTTGCTGACGTTTCGCCAGTACGAGTGGCTGGCATTGTCAAAGCTTCACCCTCCATTGCCGGAGGTGAACTGGAGCCGGGCTCGCGGCCGCAGACTATATGTACCTTGCGCGCCAACGTCCGAGGGCTTCTCCGCGGTCATTTCCGCGGTCATTTCCGGTGCGTTTCTCCTCTTGCTACCTGCTACGGTCGTTCTCTGCAGTACGGGAAGCCAGGAGCCGTTTACCTTAAGGCTTTCTTCTTTCTTGTTGAAGCTGTTCCCGTGTTTGTGTATTTCTACAGCTTCTCTGTACAAGCGGGTGTGATAGTGCTTCTCTACAGCCAGAACTTCCGTGTCGGTGAATTTTATTACATGTACCTGGTCGGTCTCACTCAGTGCGTGTTCTGCCACGGCCGATTTTTCCACCTGTCCCAACCTGCAATGTCGCTTATGTTCTTTGATCCTGGTCTTGATTGATCTTCCAGTCATTCCGACATAAACTTTCCCGCATGTGCATGGTAAGCGGTATATTCCTGACATTGCAAGTGGGTCCCTTTTATCCTTTGCCGATCTAAGACATTCTTTGACCTTCCTTGTCGGTTTGAAAATTGTCTTTACGCCGTGCTTGTGTAATATACGGCCGATTCTGTCCGTCACTCTGGGAATGTATGGCAGAAAGGCCGTACCCGACATTTCTTTTTCTGGTTTCTTACTTGGCCGGTGGTTTGGCTCTGTTACACTTCTAATATCATTTGTGGAGTACCCATTGCTCCTCAGAACACTTTCCAGGTGTTGCATTTCGCGTTTAAGGTGCTGCGGCTCACATATTCATGCTGCTCGCGTTACGAGCGTCTGAATCATGCCTCTTTTCTGGCTCGGGTGGTGGTTTGACAGTTTGTGCAGATATCAGTCCGTGTGCGTCGGTTTTCGGTACACGCTATGTCCCAGGTTTTGGCCATCCCTTGTGACCAGCACATCTAGAAATGGTAGTTTTTTGTCCTTTTCCACTTCCATGGTAAATTTTATGTTGGCGTGGAGGTTGTTCAAGTGTCTTAGGAAGTCACCGAGCTGTTCTTCACCATGGCTCCACACGACGAAAGTATCATCGACGTACCTGTACCACACCTTAGGTTTACAAGTCGCCGAGTCCAGTGCCTGTGCTTCGAAATGTTCCATGAAGAAGTTGGCCACCACTGGACTAAGAGGACTACCCATGGCAACGCCTTCCAGCTGTTCGTAGAAATTGCCATTCCACGTGAAATAGCTCGTGGTGAGACAGGCATGGAAGGCTTCATGATGTCTTGCGGGAAAATGGAACCGATGTGCTCCAGAGCGTCACTGAGTGGCACTTTCGTAAACAAAGAAACAATATCAAAGCTGACCAGGATGTCGTTTGGTGCAAGTTTTAGTTTCTTCAGCTTCTCGATGAAATGTCCTGAGTCCTTTACGTACGTGTCGGTCTTCCCCACGTGCGGCTGGAGCAGAGAGGCCAAGTGTTTTGCCAGTTTATATGTCGGTGAGCCAGGAGCGCTAACAATCGGTCTTAATGGAACGTTGTTCTTATGGATCTTAGGTAATCCATACAGGCGAGGTGGTAGGGCTTCTGTGTTGCGCAGGTATCTCTGTATGTCCTCCGGAACAGAAGATGCCTTGATTAACCGATTCGTATTCCGTGTGATACGCTGCGTCGGATCTGCGCTTAGTTTTCGGTACGTCGTCGGATCTAATAGGTCTCGGATCTTTTGTTCATAATCTTCGGTCTTCATTACGACGGTCGCATTCCCCTTATCGGCAGGCAGTACCAATATACTCTTGTCAGCGTTAAGATTCTTAATAGCTTGTACTACTTCTTTCTTCAGATTGCATGCTGGTGGTTTAGCTCGGCGCAGTATCCTGGCTGTTTCAGTGCGTATTTCCTCTGCCCTTTCACAAGTAAGGGTCCGAATGGCCGCTTCGGTGTTAGCAATGATGTCCTCCACAGGTATAGTTCTCGGGATGACAGCGAAATTCCCTCCTTTTTGAAGAACGGATACTTCCTCTTCGGTCAATTGTCGTTCAGTGAGGTTGACCACAGTGCGTGACATGTCGGGAATCGCCTTGTCAGTCTTCTTCCGGAATCCTTCAAACTTTTTCTTCTGTCGCTCTGTGCAGCGCTCGAGTTCATTCTGCATGCTCCTGTAAGTGATGCTGTCGATCTTGTCCCAGTCGTCTCGATGCATTCTGCTACTTAGTTGGTAGAACATGTCCAAAAGTTCCTGATCCGTTTTTGCCAAGTTTCTCCGTATTGTGTGAATACGCTCACGAAGAAAAGCTCGTTCCATTCTGTTGTAGATACGATGAGCTTGGGCGGTGGTGAATAGGCGCTTACATTTCAAGAACTTCGGTGTAGCATCTTCATCTCTGCACCGCGAAAGGAAGGCGAGAGAGGACATCAATCGCGCTTTCTTCTTCCGTTGTTGGTCAAGGCGTCGGTACAATCTGCAAATTTCCTCCCCGTAGAGGCGCAATACAAAATTGTTAAGACTTTCGTGGCCACTTGTTGACAAACTGCTTATTTGCTTCTGTCTCGGGTTCTTCGGCCGACGTTCGTGTGATGATTTTGCTGACGTTGCCATGGGTAGTCCTCTTAGTCCAGTGGTGGCCAACTTCTTCATGGAACATTTCGAAGCACAGGCACTGGACTCGGCGACTTGTAAACCTAAGGTGTGGTACAGGTACGTCGATGATACTTTCGTCGTGTGGAGCCATGGTGAAGAACAGCTCGGTGACTTCCTAAGACACTTGAACAACCTCCACGCCAACATAAAATTTACCATGGAAGTGGAAAAGGACAAAAAACTACCATTTCTAGATGTGCTGGTCACAAGGGATGGCCAAAACCTGGGACATAGCGTGTACCGAAAACCGACGCACACGGACCGATATCTGCACAAACTGTCAAACCACCACCCGAGCCAGAAAAGAGGCATGATTCAGACGCTCGTAACGCGAGCAGCACGAATATGTGAGCCGCAGCACCTTAAACGCGAAATGCAACACCTGGAAAGTGTTCTGAGGAGCAATGGGTACTCCACAAATGATATTAGAAGTGTAACAGAGCCAAACCACCGGCCAAGTAAGAAACCAGAAAAAGAAATGTCGGGTACGGCCTTTCTGCCATACATTCCCAGAGTGACGGACAGAATCGGCCGTATATTACACAAGCACGGCGTAAAGACAATTTTCAAACCGACAAGGAAGGTCAAAGAATGTCTTAGATAGGCAAAGGATAAAAGGGACCCACTTGCAATGTCAGGAATATACCGCTTACCATGCACATGCGGGAAAGTTTATGTCGGAATGACTGGAAGATCAATCAAGACCAGGATCAAAGAACATAAGCGACATTGCAGGTTGGGACAGGTGGAAAAATCGGCCGTGGCAGAACACGCACTGAGTGAGACCGACCAGGTACATGTAATAAAATTCACCGACACGGAAGTTCTGGCTGTAGAGAAGCACTATCACACCCGCTTGTACAGAGAAGCTGTAGAAATACACAAACACGGGAACAGCTTCAACAAGAAAGAAGAAAGCCTTAAGGTAAACGGCTCCTGGCTTCCCGTACTGCAGAGAACGACCGTAGCAGGTAGCAAGAGGAGAAACGCACCGGAAATGACCGCGGAAATGACCGCGGAGAAGCCCTCGGACGTTGGCGCGCAAGGTACATATAGTCTGCGGCCGCGAGCCCGGCTCCAGTTCACCTCCGGCAATGGAGGGTGAAGCTTTGACAATGCCAGCCACTCGTGCTGGCGAAACGTCAGCAAAATCATCACACGAACGTCGGCTGAAGAACCCGAGACAGAAGCAAATAAGCAGTTTGTCAACAAGTGGCCACGAAAGTCTTAACAATTTTGTTTTGTGCTATTAATTTGATTTCTTCGGGAGAGTGTGAATTGTGTGCAGAGGAGGACACTATCGAACATCGTTTTGTGTGACAAATTTCGTGTGGTCTGGGACATTGCCTGTGACATGGTTCGTCTGATTAACAGGGTGGACAGGCGGCACGTGACAGCCATGGACGCCATAGTGCCTCAGTGCGCGGCTTACCCGGCCACCAAAAGGAATGCGACGTTATGGATTCTTGGACATACAGTTTACTGTATCTTTACCCAGAAAGTGACTGATGCCGTCGATTTTCTATCCTATTTGTGGACGGAACACCGTCAGGACCTTGCTCGTGCGGCTTATACTCAGACTTTTGCACATTTTTTGCGTGTGGCCTTGGACCATGCCTATGCTAAATTTTTGATATCTACATAGGACTGTCTACCAATTTTGACTGTTATCGCGTTATCCTCCAGTGGTAATGCCGGTGCTATGAATTATGTTGCTTCGACGGGACTTTGCTTACAACGGAACTTTCTTTCTATGAATGATGGAACTAAATTTGAATGCCAATGTGTGTTATATGGAACGAACATTATCGACAACGTATCCTGTTCTCGGGTTATGTGGATGTTTTATTAGTAGGAGTTAACTTGTGCTTTATTTATTAGTTTTTCTTTGTTCTGAGGACATTTTTTCTTTCATTTTCTCTTTCATTTTCTCTCCCAAGATGACCGAGGAGACAGTGTCGAGAAGGACTTTTTCCTTACTTTTACGTGTGCATGTACGTTGGATTCCTTATACTTTCTGTGGGTGGATGTTTTTCAGTTTGTGATTCTTCTCGCCGTCATATCCGAAGAACATTGGCGGAGACGGTTTGATTAAATTTATTTTTTCTTTCCTAGTGTGATATACATTTTCGGCAGCTACTGCATTCTGGTGGCCATGGAAGTTGGCGACCACTTTCCGACGTCGTTCAAGCGAGCGTTTACGGTGTGGAGACATTTTTATTTTCCGTTTTGAAGTATAATTTGAGTGATTTTAACGTTTTTGTTTCTCAAGTTTTGGAGAAACCATTTTCTTTTGATTCGTATACAAGACGCAATACCGCATCAAGGTCCATGCGCGCCTCGCCGAAGAAGGCATTACTAGAAAATGCGTCTATCAGTCCACCTACGAGGAGCCAACAGCACCCTTATAGATAGCATTTGAAGCTCGCCAATTAGAAGGCATTTCATGGAGAGTGTAAAGGCCGGGCTATAAGGGGAGTTGGGAAGTTTAAAAAAAAAAAAAAGAAAAAAGAAAAAAAAGATAAAAAAGGTGCTGTTGGCTCCCTCTCATTTTTTTCCTTTTTACGTCGCTACACCGGTCAGCCCTCTTTTCATACTAACTCCCAGGTGTGACGAAGATGCTTCCTCAAGCATTTGAAACGACTGTATTAAACGTAACATATGAAATTACAGTAATAAATTAAGTTTGAGCAAGAATGCGCGAAGGAAGAGTGCTAGAACACCTTGAAAGTAACGAAACACTGCGAATCGACAGATGTGCTCTTCTAGTGCGTCAGAGCCTACTGTTTTGTAGGAGCGTTTAATTCCAAAAACTAACTAAATAAATAAACAAAAAACTAAAAAATCAACTGTTCTCGCCCGATCACCGACGATAAGCAACGTTAGTATTCGGGTCCATGACCGCCTGGGAACTCTGGCTGTCTTCATTTTTTGCTTTTTTTCGCTACCCCTGCCAGCCCTCCTTTCCAAAGTGTCTCTAGAAATACCAAGAGTATGAAGCGACAGGAACGTTCTGAAATACGCCAGTTCTTATAGTTTTGTAGCAGTGTTCAACTGCAAATTTGTGAACAAAAATTTATCTTTCGCCGATGGAAGAGATGGATGCTTTGTCGAATCGCCTGTCTTGTGTCCGTGTTTTCGCACCTTTCCACGGCACGGCACGGCACGGCACGGCACGGCCGCTGCTCTAGTAGCACCGAACGGCCGCACACGGCGCCTCGGACACGCCGGTCAGGCCGGCGCCAGTCTCGCTGATGTTTCTCGTGCTTGTGCTGTCATATGGACCACGACCCGAGCGGCAGTCGAGCAAAGTCGGGACAAGTCGGGACGGAAGGGGGAGGGGACAGGCGAGAATGCACCGCGCTAATTACGCAAATATCTGGAATCGCGGCGTGTGTCGGGCAGGTGAGAAAGCTTCCGTCGGTCCAGCAGGACACTGCCACACCCCGCGCAGTCCCCCCGCCGCCCGGCCGCGCGCAAGCCCTGCGCCGGATAACAAGAACAAGGTGCGTCTGCCGCGAGTGTCGGAGGCCGCACGCACCAAACGAATGACAGGCGGTGCAACGAGCAGCTGTGTTGTGCGTCCGACCCACGTGGCGGCGCGCCGCACTGCGCGTCGCTCTCGAGGTGGAAGGACGTGCTTTGCGTCAAATGTGCCACCGAAAAACGGCGATTGCGTGTGTTGGGAGGAGAGGCGAAGCCTTCTTCTGCTGTGCGGCTACAGTATAAGGACGCCAACGGCCATACCATGTTGAATACACCGGTTCTCTTCCGATCACCGAAGTTAAGCAACATCGGGCCCGGTTAGTACTTGGCTGGCTGCCCGCCTGTGAACACGTGTGCCGCTGTGCTATTGTGCGTCCCAGGTAGGCGAGGATTACCGGCCGCCGACCCGTCGCCGCCCGACATCCTACCGCGCCGCGCCTGCCGGCTCCCGCGCCGCGCCAGCCGTAGCTGCTCGTTTCCGACGCACGATCTAATGATTGGGTAAGTCACGATGGCCACTTACAACCGGTCCAACACGACGTTGCAACTGCAATTCGATCGAGAATACTTGAGGCCGACGGCCTACGAAATCGAAGAGTGGATGTTTGATGAACTTCGTATAGAGGAGGAGGAACTGGAAGGGCTGATGCTCGATTTCACTTTGTACAGATTATTTATAAAGCTGAAAACTAATACGGTGCGAAACCATTGTGTCCACACACGGTGGAAAACGTAAATTTAAGCACAGGGACGGCGCAGTGAGTGATGTTAAGATCTCCTTCGCCGGATACGGGGTGCGTCATTTGAAGGTCTACAACCTGCCATTTGAAGTGCCTGACGACGAAGTGGGACGTTACTTGCGTCTTTATGGCGAAGTAATCTCCGTTAACCGCGAGTTCTGGGGTGCTGGCCACCGGTACAAGGTGGACTCTGGCGTCAGAGCAGTGACGATGGTGCTGAAAAAGCACGTGCCTTCGTTTGTAACGATCGGAGGGCATAGGGGGGTCGTGCAATACAACGGCCAGCCCCAAACGTGCTCAATCTGCAGCTCCACGGAGCACATGAGGGCAACGTGTCCGAGGAGCAGACGTCCGGCGCAATTGCCGCGCACAGAAGCCGCGGATCCACCGCAAGAAATCGCTACGCTGGAGCGGTAACGCGCGAAGCTCCACGTGCTCACGAGACGGCCTCAGCGGAAGCGGCAGCCCGGCAGCCGCCGCCACGGAGAGCCCAGCGGCTCCCCCACCCCCTGCCGCGGCCAGCGCAGGTAGCGCGGGGGAGAAACGCCAGCTGAGCTCCGACTCCGAGGGCGAAAGTACAATGGAGACCGACGCAGCCGCGGCAGCCGCCCCCTCCCCCGCCGCCAGGCGACCGAGGATCGCGGAGGTCATCGCCCCTGCCGCCGCCGCCCTGCCAACAGCCCTGCCGCACAGGCCGGGCCCAGCGCCGACGCCGCCACGCCGTACAGCGAGACGCGTGAGCTTGCCATCAAAAAGCAAGTCACGAAACTGGCCCGCATGCTGAAGGAATCAGAAGACGAGCCGAAAGAAAACAACGTGGACGCCCCGGCCGCAGGGAAATCCAAAAGGCGCCGGAGCAAGCGGCGAAGCCTGAGCCGTGAAAAAGACGACAGGATGGACGTATCTGAACCAGAGGAGTCAGATACGGCATCCGCAACCGTAAAGGCTACAACCCCTAAGGCAGAGGACGTAGTACTATGGCCAGAACGGCCGCAGCACTCCACAGACCCGCCTCCACAAAGCGATTAAATGCAACAGGGCTCGGGCTCAGTATATAGTGTAATTACGTGTAACGTGAACCGAATGACCGCCGCACTAAAATTAGACGCACTAATTGACTTCCTGCAGCACAAAGCCGCAGACGTGGCTATGTTACAGGAGGTGGTCACGACGGCTATAGAACAGGTACCGGGATACGAAGTCATCTGCAACATAGACGCAGAAACTCGCTGCGGAACAGCCACACTAATCAGACACGGCCTCGAATTTGGCGACGTAAAAATGATGCCTGACGGACGCGGAATAGCGGTGAAGGTGGAAGACACTGATTTTGTAAACATTTACGCTCCGTCGGGAACGGAAAACAAGCGTGCCAGGAGCAAATTTTACAACGAGGACATCTGCGAGCTACTAGTCGACAGCAGCAACAACGTCGTGCTGGCAGGTGACTTCAACTGCGTAATTTCACCCGAAGACCAGATCCCGGTACCCAACTTGTGCGCCGAACTGCAGGATTTAGTTAGGCGTCTAAAATTAGCAGACACCTGGCGTCTACTACACCAAAACCACACAGTGTTCACGTACCTGTATAACCGCGGCAGAAGCAGAATCGATAGAGTGTACATAAACAGAGAGATGGCCGCCTCTGTCACACAAGTAGAAGTCTGCCCTGTGATCTTCTCAGATCACTGTGCCTACCAGTGCAAACTCCGTCTACCGAGAAGCAAGCTTCCAGCAGGAAGAGGGACGTGGAAGCTAAATACAAGCCACCTCACGGATGAAAAGCTAAAGCAGGAAATTGCCGACACAGTCCAGGCATGCAGACAGCGGCGAGGCGAATATAATTCCACTACCGAGTGGTGGGTAGAACACGCCAAGCCTCAAGTAAGACGGGAACTGATAAGGCACAGCGCTGAGAAGGCCTTCTGGAAAAGAAACACTGCAGACTTCTACACACAATGCCTCCGAGACGCGATAGACGCCCCTGCGGATGACGAACTGTTTCTGCCGCGGATAAGAAGACTCAAGGCACGTATACTGAGCCTGAAAAGAGACTAAATGAGAGGAGTCATCGCCCGTAGCCAACAAACGGCGAAATCGAGGATGAAACTGCCACGCTGCACCACCTGCAAAGGGAAAGACAGAGGGCTAATAGCAAACAAATAAGACAACTGGTCGACAAGGGCGGGAACAGGTTAACGACGAAGAAAGACATCATGAGCCACGTCGAAGACCATTTCAACGTCCTGTTCCGAGGAGAAGAAAATGACGACAGAGAAATGGCGAGGATCCTGCAAGAAACACGCCGGATTCTTACAACGCAGACCGGGCACTACTGAACGAAAACGTCACAGATGACGATGTGAAAGCCGCCATCAAAGACAGCAGAAACGGAAGAGCACCAGGCGCAGACGGGATCCCAACAGAATTCTACACTGCGCTCTGGGGCACAGTCGGCGGAATACTCACCGAGATAGTAAACGAAGTTCTGAACGGGTCAGAATTGCCTCCAAAATTCCTGCAAGGAACGGTGATTCTGCTCCCCAAAACGAAGGCAGCCAACAAAATTGAAGACTTTCGGCCAATAACCCTTCTAAATTCAGACTACAAAATAGCAGCAAAGAGCCTGGCTGCAAACATCAAGGTCGCGCTACAGAAAGCCATTAGCCCTTGGCAAACTTGTGCAGTGTTCGGCAGGAACATTTTCGACGCCGTCTGCACATACAGGGACATTATAGCTCACGCAGCAACAACGAGGAGACCCGCAGCCGTAATCTCTGTCGACTTCCACAAGGCTTTCGACAGGATCAGTCACCGGTACCTGCTGAAAACTATCGCACGCCTCGGATTCGGACCAAAATTCGGTAGAACAATCAGGAACGTTATCGCAAACGCAACATCAAAAGTGACAATAAACGGATGGACTTCCAAGTCAATAAGACTGGGAAGATCCGTCAGGCAAGGATGTCCATTATCGATGGCTCTCTTCACAATAGCTCTCGACCCCCTACTACGAAAACTAACAGCTGAAGAAGGAGGATACACAATGGGTGCAACAAACATCGCATGTATGGCCTATGCCGATGACATGGGCATATTCATCCAAAACGAAGAAGAACTAGATATAATCCAGCCTATCGTGGAATCTTTCGAAAAGGCTTCAGGTGCCAAAACGAATCCGAGGAAGACAGTGCTACTACCAATAGGCAACGGCAGACTGCGACCAGTGAGACAGTGGTACCGAGTGACAAACAACCATAGGGCACTCGGAGTGGAAATACAACAGTGCCCATTGAAAATGGCAGCACAAAACTGGCGCAGCGTCTTGAACACAACGAGAGGGCTCGCGAGGACACACGCGAACCGGAGCCTGACGCTGAGCCAAAGAGTGCAGTTGGTGAACGAAACGATCCTGTCGAAAGCGTGGTACATGGCCCAAATACTATGCGCTCCCACAGAAATTGCGCGAGCGATAGGGGGCGCAGCATACTACCTGCTGTGGAGGCGGGAAATCTTCAAGGTCTCCCAGGCGACGTGTTTCCTCTCGAGGGAAGAAGGCGGCCTCGGTCTGACAGATGTAAAAACAAAATGCGCTGCACTGCTCCTCCACCGTGCGATGAAAATAAAGCACCAGAACAACAGCAGCATAACGTCCAGCCTGATTAACGAATACAAACCGGAATCTGAAGATGCGCCAGTGGACACCACCCACATTCCATTCAAGTTGCGGCACATAAAACAGATGGTAATCGAGAAGAGTTACATCACCGCGGTTGTCGCCAACCCGCAACAAAGAACGGCGAGGAGGATCTACAGCACTCTGAGGGGGAAGGCAAGAAAGTCCAAAATAGAGACGAGAATTCCAGACCAGGATTGGCCGCAGGTCTGGAAGAACGTCTCGGAACGGACACTTCCTGAGCACGCCAGGGACACGTGGGATAAGATCATCCACCAAACAGTGCCGACAAACGAGAAACTGGCACGCATAAAAATGCGGGAATCCCCAAACTGCGAACTCTGCAACCAGACCGACACCATCGAGCATCGTTTTGGCTGCAGAGAGAGCGGGGAAATATGGGCGACAGCGAGAAGAATGATCGCCCACATCAACAGAACCGACGAGAGGGCGATACATGCCTCAGCTGTCACTGTCCCGGACGCGAAGCCTTTCCCCAACGCGAAACGCCTGGCCACAATGTGGATCATCGCCATGACGGCACACGCCATCGTCACCAAACGGCAGACCGACAAGGCGCAGTTCCTCACGGACCTGTGGGAGGAACACAGGAGGGCCAAACAACGCTCCAAGTACCGCGAGACCTTCCAGAACTTCCTGCAGGTCCCGCTGGACGCCGCCTTCATAGACGCCTTCAACACGACGTGACCGACGCCCTCCCACAACACCCACACCCCATTAGCTGAGGACGTCGCCCACCGAGCCCTCCAAAGCCCCGACGGCAAGAGTGGTGCAGCGCGGAAAGCGTTTGTGAAAAGGTGCACATAGTGAAGTGCGTAGTTGTAGCAGTGCCAAAGTGAGAGTGACGTGTGCCAATTATAGTCATACAGTGTCCAGTTGTAAAATAAAGTAGGCGAGAGGAAATGACCAGCTATTCAATTAGTGCCAAGGATACAAAGAAGTGTTCTAAGAAAACAGCAATATGTCGATAGTGTATTTTCATGTAATTAATGTGTTCTCACCCTCTCACCCTCTCTCTCTCTCCACTCAAGGTATTTTTTTTCGTTTTGTCTTTACTTTTTTAGATTTTTTGCTTTTTGATTTGATTTTTTGATTGCTGTTTGTTTTTGTTCTGTGATTTGATTCGCTGTGTTTTTAATTCCTGTGATATATATATATATATTGCCTATCATGTGCCTAACGTAGCAGGACTCCTAGCAACTAACAATAATTATAACATTAGACATTCTTTGCACCAAACTCCGTGAAAACTGCCACGTGCACCCTCCTGCACCACATTAATAATTCCCGGCATTCACGAATTTAATAACATAGATGTTACTGGTCTATATTCCCCATTTCGCCTTTGGGAAACACATAGCAAACATAATAAAATAGGTGCATTTCAAATACCATACAGGCAAATTTGTTTTTGTTCCATTTCATGTAAATTAAAAAAAATCCAAGTAATGCAAGTTTTGTAATTAAAAGACATAAAAAACACAAAAAGGAAAATCTATCTGAAGGACACTCAGTGAATAAATGTGTTGTAACTCGACCAATAACTACCAAAATAACAATCAGAACAGAAAACGTGAAAATAAATATCACCGTTAAGTAATCAAGTACACCATTTAATGTAAAATTTGTAAATAAAAGTTTATATACGTTACAAAAAGGTGCTGTTGGCTCCCTCTCATTTTTTCCTTTTTACGTCGCTACACCGGCCACCCCTCTTTTCATACTAACTCTCAGGTGTGACAAAGATGCTTCCTCAAGCATTTTAAACTACTGTATTGAACGTAAGATACGAAATTACGGTAATTTTTTTTGTGGTTTTAGGCCGCACAACTACAATGGTGATTAGCGCCCTGACTAATTTAGGAATGTACCGCGAGGCACAAGGTTAAAACAGCAACTAAAGGGACAACACTATAAAACACGTATTAACAGCCATAGGATTAAAAAACTACAGCATAATCAAACGTCCTTAGACAGGTGTGTCAAGTTGATAAAACGAAGAACTCGAACAACAGCTCCTGGGTCATCCGCTAAAATGGTATCCAGAGTACATGGCAGGCCAAGATCAAGACGCAGCGTAGTAAAATCCGGACAGGACGTTAAGATGTGGCGGACCGTCAGCAATTGCCCACATGGACAGAACGGCGCCGGCGCTGCCGTCAGCCGATGGCGATGGCAGTGTCCAGAAATTACAGTAATGAACTCAGTTTGAGCAAGAATGCGCTTAGGAAGAGTGCTAGAACACCTTGAAAATAACAACACTACGAATCGACAGATGAGTTCTGAAAGACGTCGTGCCTACTGTTTTGTAGCAGTGCTAAATTCCAGAAAGTAAATAAACAAAAAAACAAAAAAAATCAGCCGTACACGTCCGATCACCCAAGTCAAGCAACAACGTTAGTACTCACATGGATGAGCGTCTGGGAACTCTGGCTGATGGAATGATAATTAAATGGAAACCCTAGCTGCAAACAGGCGTATATGTGCTTCATTGGGGACATGTTGAAAATGTGTGCCCCGACCGGGACTCGAACCCGGGATCTCCTTGGTAGATTAATCTGCCACGAGTAACGAGTATGGTGGGCAAACATCTATTAAGCGCACTACAAATGTAGTGGTGTGGACATGTTGGGAATGTGGGTGTCACGGGGAGCGTGCAAGGGTAAGTCCCTGCAGGCGCACTATCCGGTGCGCCCTCGGCGGCCGTGGCGAGCGTACGTGCGCTCGTGTTTACGTCTCTGCTGCTGCCGGTTGAGCGCTGTTTACGGTGAGTGGACGCTGTTGCAGCGTACACAGTTAAGGGTTACGGGGGGAAAATGTCAAGAATTGACTATGAATGAACTAGCACGAAAAGCTACTTTGACAGTAAGTTTCGATCCGAAATATGCACGACCTAAAGCTTACGAACTTGAAGCATGGATTCAGAATGTTTTGAAACGATCTTTTGATGAAATAATTGGTGTACATCTTCGATCGTTAGCAGTACTGCGCACAAAGTTTAAAACTGCTGAAACATGCGATCAAATTGTTCAGTCATGCGGTGGTAGCCTTAAATTTACTCACAGCGATGGTAATATTGGCGAAGTTCATGTATCTCGTGCAGGATTTAGTGTCCGCACAGTTAGAATTTTCGAACTACCTTTTGAAGTTCCTGCCGACGAAATAAATGCAGTTTTGAAAAATTATGGCACGATTATCAGCAATATTGCAGAAAAGTGGATGTCCTTAAAAGTTACGGTGTTCGACAGGTGAAACATTAACTGGAGAAACACATTCCATCATATATTACGATCTGTGGATACAGGGCAACTGTTATATACGATGGACAGCCTCGCACCGTCTCTGGGTGTGGTGCAACTGATCATGTTCGCGCACAGAGACGAATGACACAGTTGCCACCAGGCGAAAGTGTTCCTAGTAACTAGATGTCATCAATGCCTCTAACTGATGTGGCGTCAATCCGTTCGACCATGGCAGCGCCGGAGGTCACTCATATGGACACCACTGTCAACACCACCGAAGTTGACCAGACACCAATGGAGACTGCCATCCCAGAGGGCAACGCTGACACCACCCCAGACGTGAAGATGAAACTGAACGATCCGGAGGCTACGTGTTCAGTTAGCGCCCAGGTTGGCGAGAAAACCCAAGATGTTGAGAATGATCCACGCACCGACAAAGGAGCGGATTCTAAATCAATGGGAAGCGACAACACCGGATTACCAATCTGCAGCTCTTCCTCAGTGACTGTGGCAAACGAAAAAGCGACGGATCGCTCACAAGGATGCTGTGAAAACAGCTCCACTGCTGCGCGAGAAAGGTGCGCAAATTGCCCGTGAATTAACGGACGCAACTCTTGGCAGGACAGAGGCGAAGCAATCGAGTGGCCACGACCACGCCGAACTCTGGGGTTGGAAATCAAGCTGCTGCGGGCGATGATCGGGTCTCTCAGCAGCTTCAGGGAGAGGGGCGAAAAGAACAGCGTCCAACGTGAAAGGGACATGTCAAATGCAGGCAGCTGGGCTGATGATATGGAAGACACGTCGGTGGATCGAGGACTGACTACGTCTGAAGCACCAAAGGAGGTTATGCTAGCTGGGAGGGCGGAATTGTGACACGACAGCTTTGAACGAACTTGAGGAAAGATGATGATTCGGATGCTTGTGCTGGCTGGTCAGCGACTTTTTACATAGAGAACTTCATGCCTCCTTTTCAGGACTACAAGATAGTCACTGAACAAAGAAAATAACTTCAGAGCTGAAGATACAGTCTCCGCGATTATTTGTATAGCTGTGATGCAGACATCGCGATGCTGCAAGAGGTGGCTCACTGTTTCCTACCTGTCTTTCCTGGGTTTGACGTACTGACAAATACCATCCCAGATAGCTCCTCAGGCACAGCTCTGTTACTCAAAGAGGGTATTATGGTCTCGGAAGTGGAAAGACTAGAGTCTGGAGGAGGAATCTCGTGCCTTATTAATGGAGTTCGATTGATAAACATCTACACTCCCTCGGGGAATCAAAATAGAGCTGCCAGAGCACATTTTTACGCTACTGACTTATTGTATCCTTTACGGAGGAATGATGAGTACGTGATCGTCAGCGGGGATTTTAATTGTGTTTTAAAGCCTAAAGACCAATGGCCGATTTTTAACGGTTGTGCGACACTTGCCGAAACTGTTCGACTGATTGACCGAGAAGACACCTGGGAAATCCTGAACGGAGACCGACGGTGCTTCACGTATTTTACCGCTCAAACTGCCAGCCGAATAGACCAAACTTATGTAGGAAAACGCCTGAGGGACAAGATCTCCGCAACGGAGATATGGCCGTTGTGCTTCTCCGACCACGAGGCATATCACTGTGCAACCCGAATGGTAGGGCAGGGAACGTACCGTGGCAGAGCAAGTTGGAAGCTGAATGTTTCAATATTCAATGATCAAGGTTTAAGGGAACGGTTGCAGGAAGTATTGGGATCTCTGCTCACGGCGCCAACCGACTTTCCCGTCGGTCACGCTGTGTTGGTGCCGCTGCGCAAAGCCCAAACTTATTAATTGCCTGAAAGGTTACAGCTAGGAAAGGAGCCGGCAGCAGAAAGAGCTTTTCGAATTTTATTTTCGATGTCTCCGTGAGCTGTATTCTGCTTCTCATGTCACACAAGAGAACTTTGTGTAGATCAAAAGGATTAAGGCGAAGCTAACTATTGAAACGAAGACAACTGGAAGGAATTAAAACACGTTCTCGCGATGG
Source organism: Schistocerca gregaria (assembly GCF_023897955.1). Lineage (NCBI taxonomy): Eukaryota > Metazoa > Arthropoda > Insecta > Orthoptera > Acrididae > Schistocerca > Schistocerca gregaria. The sequence goes on along the minus strand of NC_064920.1, from coordinate 1,209,400,704 downwards.
TAACAGCGCCTATGACGAAAGCCCATCGTCCTTCCATCCTGCGAAAGAGAAACGCCACCCAAGACAAATTGATTCACAGATTAAAAACAGAAGATGGCAGTGTCACCACAACCCAGAATGAGATAAAGGAATAAATAACTGACTTACCGACAGCTGTACATGTCAGAGCCCACGAATGACGAGGCAATCACGACCATGAAAAACTACGTTACAGCGACCCTCGACGAGACAGACAGTCAACTATTACTAAGTTATGTCACTGAGGAAGAACTTCAGGAGGCTTTGAGGAAGGCTCAGGGTAATAAATCGCCCAGGGAAGATGGACTACCCATTGAATTCTACAGACAATTCTGGTACTTACTTGAACATTGCTTTCTGAACATATGTAATGAAATTAAAGCAGGTCGGAAACTACCAGCAGGATTCAGTGATAGTCTAATTGTACTCGTCCCCAAAGAATACCCACCAGATGATGTCAAATTTCGTCCTATTTCTCTCCTCAACTCCGATTACAAATTTGTGGTCCGCGTTCTAGCAGCGAGAATTAAACATGTTTTACATAAAATCATACATGATAGCCAGACAGCAGCCGTCCCTGGTCGAACGATCTTTAAAAGTCTCGCAGATTATAGGGAGATCATCTCCTTTAGTGCTATTACCCAACCGGAGGCTGCAATTTTAGCTCTAGATTAATGCAAAGCCTTTGACATGATCTCGCACAGCTACCTTTTTCAAGTTATGAACGATTTAGGTTTTGGTGATGGTTTTATTATGATGGTCAAAAATGCGTACACCTCTGCTTGCTCTAGGATCGTCATCAATGGGCAACTCTCCCGGCAAATAGCTATTGAGTGATCTGTACGACAAGGGTGACCCATGTCAATGCCTCTGTCATTGCCATTGAGCCACTTGTCCGTTTGCTGAACCGTATCTTGAGGGGTTAACCTTGTATTCGAAGACTGTAAAATGTGTGGCATACACGGATGACGTGTCATCGTACGTCCGGAGCGAGAGCTACAAGAAGTCACTAATAGTGCACGGGAGTATGAACGAGCCTCATGCTCAAAGCTCAAAAACTATAGAAAGACTAGACTAATGCCGATCGGCAGAGGGTTTAGAATCGATGACAACTGCCCATATGTAGTACACGAGAGTATCAAGCTGTTGGGAACACTAATGAGTCGCTGCCCTTTGAAAACTACTACGGACAGCTGGCAGGAGCTTCTGGCTATGACGACAGGTTGTCTCCAGCAAAATAAAGGCAGGGAACAGGACCTCATCCAAAGAGTACAGTTTATCAATAAAATGATACTTTCGAAAATATGGTATGTAGGGCAGACAATGTGTGGTCAACAGCATTTCCAAGCAAATAATGACGGCAATTTGTTGGTATATTTGAAGGGGCGAAATATTCAAAGTGGGAATTAATGTTATTACTCTCCTACCAGAGAAAGGGGGCCTAGGGCTAATGGATGTTGAAATTAAATGCAAGGCTCTTCTTATACAGAGAACTATTCAGCTGTGTCGCGACTACCCAGACAGCGCGCTCCATATGGCCCTATGGACGTATACACCTAATATGGCAATACCGATAAACCTGGGGGAAACCCACTACACAGCCAACCACATCAGGATGTTTCTACTCGAAGTTAGCTACCTCCGAGTGAAACTGAGCGCACCTCTACAGGACCTTACAACCGCTCAACTATACCGGATAATGAATACTGGTGCAAGAGTAAACCGCATGGAAACGAAATATCCCCTACGAGATTCGGCTCAAATCTGGAAGAACACCCACAACAAAGTGCTCGGAACAAATATCAGATCAACGTGGTATAAAGTAGTTAATGAGACCATACCTACGAAAGAAAAATTACACAATACGATTGTCGGCAACTAACAGATGTGGGTAGTGTACCCTCATAGACAACTTACACCACAGTTGTGTCTGCGGAGAAAATAAATTGGTCTGGGAATGGTGCATTATGAACCTTGCCTCTATCTGCAGGACAGCTAGACAGACAATCTCCATCACATCGGTGTTGCAACCTGATGGCACTTACTATTCCGTCACGAAGAAAAATATATGGATATGGCTGACAGGACATCTCTGCATTACCTAATTCAAGCCGAAGATGCGCCATCTTACCGGGGCTACAGAGTATATCTAGCCACACAAGTACAACTGCTGACGAAGGATGACAAATACAGACAAAAGTTCGCGAACTATATATCGGCATTGAGAATAATGACACTATGAACGACAATGACGATGAAAAAAAAAAAAACTAACAAGGAACAACGAAGTAGATGTATGCACTGCGTCCGACTTAATAACGTTGATGCCAGTGTGTTAAGTTTTTTTTTCCTTCTATATACTCCACATGACAACCAGTGTGTGGCGTCCGGCTATTGGGCACTCAGTGCTAAGAGAAGACAACTGCTGACACAGGAGATAAAATACAAATGAGGAAAAAGGAACGAGACCAAGCTATATGCTTGGGGTATGCCATAATAGCCAACCCTCGAGAAGACTAGCGTTGAGTGCCGTCAATAAGCCGAGATCTCACGCAATGAATAGTGGAAACAAACAATGTAAAAAAACTTTTTGTATATTAAAAAGTTTAAAAAAGAAAAAGAAAAGTTTTGCAGCAAAGAGTCATCGACAGGAACGAAACGTTTCCTTTGCTGCATAAGCAACGCACCTTGAAATTTCCACTGCAGTGTAAACACTTTCCTTTCTTGATCCAGAAGAAGCATCCTTTGTATTAAACGTTCTTTTAACGGCATAGAAGTCAGGCCGAGAAGGGAGAAATTGGCGAGCGTAAGGATGGGCTGAAGGGAAAAAATGGAGTAAGTGGCTCAGATGGATGGAGCGTCCGCTATGTAAGCAGGAGATCCCGGGTTCGAGTCCCGGTCGGGGCAGACATTTTCAACATGTCCCCAATGAAGTACATCAACGCCTGTTTGCAGCTAGGGTTTCCATTTAATTATAATTTCAAATACACAATAGAGGCTTGGAGGCGTCCGTCTACCAGTCAAGCGCTGAAGTGTAACTACCCACTTTTTGCATTGTGTTCCAACATAGCCACAAGCGTTAATCGGAGGCCAGCTGAGCTTCCAGTGGCGCGGGGCGGGGCGGGCACCGCAACGCACCTTGCGGTCGCTGGCCGCCACCGGCTGCACGTCAGCACGTCGGATGGCACTCACCACGTGACGAGAAACAAATGCGATCGAGCCTACTGGCGCCGGTATTGTAAATGCGTAAATACCGTCCTACGAGGGTGAAAATGACGTCAGGTATCGTACAAATCTGTAGCCGAAAGAAGCGCAAGTTCTTGGCAAGTAGCGGGCGTGGGGTGGTGACTCGCACCCCTTACAACAAGCGGACGACCTGTAGCCATGAAGGCGCAGATGTCGTGGCTAAAGGAAACGGACGAAGCACAGAAGGCCTCCAGTCGCTGCCCAAAGGCGCATAATCGTTCACAAAAGGCACCCCTGCTGCTGTACACGCAGTAGCAGGCAGCAACTGGACATCCTAGTGCTTTGAAGCATCATTCTGAAGGAAGGCGGTGCCGCATTTAGAACCACAATCAGTATTGTATATGACGTCGTAGCCAGTATTAACCAACACCTGAAGTAGAACTACGTAACTGCCAAGTTTTTAAAAAATGTGAAAGATAAAAGTTACGCACAGCTATGATAGCATTGACTTCCAAGGTTGAAATCGAAAACAGATTTCTCTCTCTTTGGGTGTAAGCCATTTAAAAAATATTAACGTTACCAACGTTCAACAGGAGCAATACAAAGGCGTGTAACAACTGATCGCCATATACCACAATCGTGAACGAAAAACCACCATAAAGCAACGCGACAAACAACAGTTCGGAACAAGTTGTGCAGGCACTGTTGACGTGACGTCATTAAAAAAACGATTCATCCAAGGTGCACCGCTTTGTAGCCAAGAACGGAGCGAGCCATTACGGAATCGAATATCAAGTATCCAGTTATTGCGATCATAGACAAGTTTTGTAAAAGGGCAGTTTGTATTCCTGAGCGTAGGCCGTTGTCAGCAACATTTTTAAAGTCAGGGAAGGACGTACTAGAGCAAGCTGGTGTAGCGTGTTAATTCTGTGATCCTGAAGCACACCTATCCTTCCAGTGATCGTAAAAAGGCAAAAAAAAAAAAAAAAAAGAGTAACATGCCAGTTAACACGCGATAAACAAGCACGCAAGCAAATCTTTTTGCCGGCAAACACTTCGGACCAAATAAACATACTGACTTATGAAATGGGAGCGCACAGTCGTAAAACAAGTTCGCGCATGCACAGGAATGACAATACAGATAACAATGACGGTAATAACGCACTAAAATAATAGTCGCAAGAAGGCGCATGTGGTGCGAGCGCATACATGTCTGAACGAAACGAGAGCGCGAAACGCCACGATAAAACACCGACGCAAATAAGACTTTGTAGCCGGACTACTGCCGAGTGGCGAACGCATGAAACAAACGTAAATGTATGTTAGCCACTTACAGCAGTTTTATTACATGGTAGCCGAAAGCAACGGAATAACCATCTTGCGCGTGAGCCATTGGTAAACCGCAGTACTACAAATGCAGTGAAGAAAGACACTAGCGCAAGCCGACATTGCTCTGGAATATATATACAAGTATTTGCAAAGATGTATTCTGCGTGTAGGCGGCAGTATAAATGTCATACCATAATTACTCCACAACGCGCAAAGCACTAACTTCCGTCCTTCCTGCGGTAGCCAAAGTGAAAACAAATTGCGTGAAAATCATCAAACAACCTGATATAAATTACAGCTTCTGTCCGGGAAACACTCCTAATAGGTAAAACATACTAATATTTAAAAACAAAACAGTTGGAGCGATGCAGAACAATTCTAAAAGAGATATGTGCGAGAGCTGCAATTTTGACACGGCGGAAGCGTGGACGTAGGAATTGCATTGTTAAACTAACTGGGGTCAGTTCCTATACAAACACGCATCACGTCATAATCAAAATTAACACGTGGAGGCTACAGGATAGTCACACAGCATAAAAACCAAAAGCGCAGCCACGTCGCTCAGCCAACAGTGGCCTACCGCAGACCGACACTTAAGAGACACCAAATACAAATAGACATGGAGAGACAGGCCCTGTCATATGGCACTCGCGACGTATACGCAGAAATTGAATGTAAATAATACGTCTTTTGTAGTGGGCGTCACTCTACTTCAGTGTCACACATGGAGAATTTTACCGACAGAACAGTTCCAATTTGCATTAAATCAAGTGCAGGGTGAACATACGGATATTCCGACAGAACGTTAAACACTCTACAAGTCCTCCTCACACCCTAGCCAGCAGGCACAGTTCGAACACTGCCGCCAATATGCCCAAATTGCTGAACGTCAGCAGGTTTCTCAAAAAAAAAAATCTCGTAAAATTCACAAATAACGACTACAGAATAAAGTATAGTTGAAAGGTCTCATAACTTCGTATGGGAATGTAAGGTCCTCAAAGACAGACTCCTGGATTTCAAAAGCTGTCGGCCGCTTTGCAGTTCGATCTAATACGCACTGAACGCTGTCAGCTCTAGAGAACGTAGACGCGATTGTACTCACCATTTGATGAACAACGATAGCGTACGCTGCTGCACACGCGACGACCGCCTCTCCAGAACTGACGCAGCCCGGCGACGTAAACACTCAGGCAGCCGCAGCGCCGTCTTCCCAGGTGGTCACCCGTCCAACTACTAACCGGGCACAGCGCTGCTTAAGTCCGAAGAGAACCGGTGTAGTCAACATGGTATGGTCGTCGGTGTCGTTATACTGTAGCCGCACGCCAGAAAGTGCATTCCGCTCTTTTCCCAAAACATACAATCTATGGCGGCGGATTGGCGGACTTCTAAGCTCGAAAACTCGCGACCTTGTTCCCGAAAGTTTAAACAAAGAGTACTATAACAGCATTAAAAACAAATCACACTAACAAAACACGTTGAACCGGAGAAAAACCGTCGATAATGATCTGCAACAAAATGACAACACAAAAAATAAAAATAAAAAAAGAAAACAGGCCTTTCACAGAATCGAGGTGGAGGTAAGCGCCGGGTTGCGTGGTTTCTGCAAATGCCGTTGATGGAATTGAGGACCCTTCTCCAATTTCGTGCTGTGTACATGCATTTACGTCTAGGCCCAACATCTCATGGTCTCGCACGACTCTACTATGGTCGGGCGACATCGGTGGCGACCAGTGCCAAGGATAGCTGCACAGTTTTACGGTTGTTTATCGCTACTGCAGGAGCGCGTTGGTACTAGTGAAGGAAGTAGCGAATCGAGTCAGTGAAAGCGCATACATCGTCTGCGTATGCCAGACATTTAATACAAGCATAGTATATTTGTGCACTATTTGATGTGTGACGTATTGCCTATGGCAATGACGAATAAGTACATTGACAGCGGATATATTTGCCCGACAGTCCGACGGAAGGGGATCGGTTGTGTTTGCCATCCATTTATTGTCACTACTTGTGGGGCGGCGTATGGAAATATTTGTTATTAACAAATGTTTTATGGAATGTCTTTCCCAACGATGCACCATTTGTGGGGCGGCGCTTGGAATTTTGTTGTTATTAATATGTGTTCCTATGTTTTAATTAATGCTGTTGTTTGCCGTTCTCAACACTGGCTCTCTAACTACAACATTGGCAACCAGAAAGTGATTAACAAAACGTGAAGCCTGTAATTAGAATTCCTAGTGCCCACTTCATCTGAGAAATACACTTATAGCTACAGCTTATAGTTCTGAGGAATGAGGAGATTGTCTGGGATTCATAATCAAAAACGATTGACTCTAAAAGGTTCACTATATTCTGAAAGTCGCAGACCAAAAAGAATCCACACAATCCAACTACCAGAGCAGTTCAGAGTCTAATGCGCTGATGCAACTATAACTGTTCCAATTAAATGTTTAAGTAACTGCTCGCCAAAAGTTTGATAATGTTCATCAAACGCCACACTAAATAATGGTAGAATGTCTGTCCCACGTCGGTACGAGAAAATACGACATATGCGAACTGAAGATAGATCATCAAATCATCCCAGAATTAACACTTCACTCGCGTATCCCGAGTAACTTATTGCGGCATCCGAGGATGTTTATAGCAATGATAGCGACGCGACGCGACGCGACTCGACTCCCGGCACAGCTGATCAGCGTCTGGAGAGAACTGGGGCCTCACTTTCTCGCGCAGCGTTCTTATATACTGTATAAAGCCGCGGTGCGGACGGCTAAGGGAACGCTTGATTAAATTCGCTGTCCCGACTAGCCGCTGGGCTAGTCATGCACCACTTTAAGTTATTAAATAAATCATCCCTTCCTTTGCTGATGGCCAATGAAGCTCTCAATTTAAATGTGCAATCAGCACACAGGTAAGTAATCATAATAAAAGTCTGACGTGGGTAAGTCCAATATTTTGGGCGAGAGAATTAATTTAATTACACTACACGCAGTAAACGAGCTCTGAACTTGCCCTTTGGAGATACGCTATCGCTATAGTTTTATAGTTATTCAGTTGAAACTTTTCACATCTTTATGATTGTAGCGTATCTCCCTTCTACTTAAATTTAAACATCCTAGCTTTATTTATTTACCTACTTAATCTATCTTGCTTCCTTAATTTTTAAGACAAAAACCAGAAAATTATGAATTGGACTAAAATTTTAATTTGTGAGAACCAGAATACTGTTTCTACTAAATTGTTATGCAAAAGGAATCTAAATATGAATTTTTAAGTTTCTAGCTCTTTTCTGTTGCGCCAATCATTTTTACAGAAAAACGTCCAAATCTCGAAAATAGTTAAAGCTATTGAACTGATATTCAACACATGTTGGGTTAGTATTGCTCCTGACAGGCTAGAAACGTTTCAGGTTATTTACTTGATTTTTAAAGTATTGCGCAACATTTATGACGTCACAGCTAGTTACAGCGGACTGGTGGCAGGCACACAATGGAAAGACTGCTGTGAATTTTATACGGCGTGAGTAGGCTGCTTCCCTAAATCACCTTCTACTTAATTTTTGTGAATGTAAATGAAAAAAAAATTAATTACAAAAAGGGAAGCAAGAGTACAGCTTAACTCCCTATGAAAAAATTAAAATTTAAATGTAAACATATAGAAATATTAAAAGAAAACTTTTTACCTACTGCAATTATTTAAATTGCTGGCATATTCACTGCCTCTTAAGCAACATTATCACTCAAAATTTAAGCAAAATCAATGAAACACTTTGGCATACATATTGCCTTAGACAAACAAACACATAAAATATGTAAAATTATGAAAATCTTAAATACATTTTTACATACACAAATTCAAAGAAAATAACACAGTTATTCTTGGTACATAAACAGATAATTATATCTTAGCAGTCTTTTGTAAACCTGAAAGAAAATTTTACAAATCATAAAAAATTTATTTTTACACATGTGGTTGTAGCCGCTTTGGCTGGCGTTCTACACTTACATTCACGAGGGTGGAGGAGTGGAAGTTGCTATGGTGTGCGTCCTTCGGGTTCACTCTAAATTACATGGGGACAAGGGGAGGGGTCAATGTGAGTTGTGTCCAAGCCACTCCACGCTTTCACGCAGCTACCAGGCTGCCATTATATGGTTTGTCCTGTAGAACAAACAAAAAGAGTGCCTCAGACTCTGTTCACTTAACATCTAAGGGCGGGTCACAATTAAATGGGTATATATATACATTTTATCTTTCAATATGTTGCTGGAACAAAGTTAACAGAACTTTTTCAATTTTACTCTCTTGGTTACTTAACTGTCATAAAATCGGTAAACAAATGGCTCAAAATGCTGTTAGTCCCATACTAGAGAAAATTTATGCTCAAGGCATACAATCATAAATCCTATTTAAACTCAATTTATTATTTCTGGGCTGTAACCCTGAAACAATGCTCGGTACATTCCTGACACATTTCTATTTTATTTACTTAGCTGACTCATCTTCGATTACCTTATTCTTAGAGATAGTATGAGTATATTTGATTAGTAGTTGTCTTCTCAGCTTCTTTGTACATGTGAGTAACTTGTGGTAATAGTGCAGTTCTGAGTGTTCAAAACACACTAAATTTAGTTGATTACTACATCCATTTATTGGTCCTCTGCTGCTACGTCAGTTCCACGTCCGCAAATATGTACTTACTTCATCGAAGTGTATTTATGCTGAGCTATAAATAATGTTTCTCGTCTGCCATTATGTTACTCAATTCAATTATGTTGCCAGTGTTATGAAACGTCCCCTTAGAAAAATTATACACGACTGTGATTAAACTGACACACAATATTTTTAGCGCAACGCAATCCGACTTCAAAAATCCCTACGAAAGAATGGCCCTGACTAACATTAACCTATACGTTTCACAAATCACTTACCTCACAAAAATCTTCGTTACTCAAGCTACTGCAATACAGCGAGTGCCAGTACTGCCAGCTAAATAAAAGATTCAAACTACTGAAGGCACTAACTACTGATAGGCATAGTTAGCAAATGAAAGATTCTAATAGAGAACAAACAATTATATTTACCTCACTAGTCATAATATATATAGCAGTTCATGACACCAATTCTTACAAATTTCAAAACTCCGCCATCTCTCTCCCCACGTCCACCACTGCTGGCGGCTCACCTCCAACTGCGCAACGCTACGCGCTGTTAGCATCCAGCTGTCACTGCCCGACACTACAATGGCAGACAACAATGCAAACTAGCCACAAACTGCGCACAGCACAGCCAGTGATTTTTCATACAGAGCGCTATGTGGCGTTACCAATAACAAAACCTAAACAGCCTACTTACATAGCCCCCATGCCCAGTGGCCAATACAGATATGAAAATTTTTTTGATAATTATGATCACAATAACAAAGAAATCAAATGCACACACTTATTGATACAATGTTGGTCAGAAGCTAAAATTTTCTCACAGTCCATATAGACAGTCCTGATCATTCATCACAGTAAAATTGCAGTGTTTTTCTCAAATTCTGAGCAACAAAAGAAATTGCACACACTAGTAGTGGATTTCCATGCAGTCTTGAAGAAGTAGTGTTGTCCTTCCAACGGAAAGACAGTGCTGACTCTTGACATGCAGACAGGTAATGGGCCACAACAGAGCAAACCCACAGCAGAGTCAGTCGAAGTTTTGAAGAATATTGGTAGGTAGGTCATCACAGAGTAGACCCCTGGTAGTCCTGGTAGAGATTACAGTATTGGTGGGCCACCAGAGATGCAGACCCACTGTAGACCTTGTAGAAATAATGGTATTGGTGGGTCATCAAAGGTGTAGACCCACTGTAGTCCTTGTAGAGATGGCCAGCAGCCAACTGTTTGACTGTGCAGGCGCACAATCACCATTGAAGAGTCTTGCGGATAATATAGCAAGTCCATAACCACCACTTGTGCACTCACAAAAATTGTTTTTGAAATGTCCTTAGAACCAGCAATGCTGTTATCCAGTCCCTTACTGAATTATTAACACACGTGAAAACACTATCAGTCCCTACTTCTCACATATTGTCCATATACACTCCTGGAAATTGAAATAAGAACACCATGAATTCATTGTCCCAGGAAGGGGAACCTTTATTGACACATTCCTGGGGTCAGGTACATCACATGAACACACTGACAGAACCACAGGCACATAGACACAGGCAACAGAGCATGCACAATGTCGGCACTAGTACAGTGTATATCCACCTTTCGCAGCAATGCAGGCTGCTATTCTCCCATGGAGACGATTGTAGAGATGCTGGATGTAGTCCTGTGGAACGGCTTGCCATGCCATTTCCACCTGGCGCCTCAGTTGGACCAGCGTTCGTGCTGGACGTGCAGACCGCGTGAGACGACGCTTCATCCAGCCCCAAACATGCTCAATGGGGGACAGATCCGGAGATCTGGCTGGCCTGGGTAGTTGACTTATACCTTCTAGAGCACGTTGGGTGGCACGGGATACATGCGGACGTGCATTGTCCTGTTGGAACAGCAAGTTCCCTTGCCGGTCTAGGAATGGTAGAATGATGGGTTCGATGACGGTTTGGATGTACCGTGCACTATTCAGTGTCCCCTCGACGATCACCAGAGGTGTACGGCCAGTGTAGGAGATCCCTCCCCACACCATGATGTCGGGTGTTGGCCCTGTGTGCCTCGGTCGTATGCAGTCCTGATTGTGGCGCTCACCTGCACGGCGCCAAACACGCTTACGGCCATCATTGGCACCAAGGTAGAAGCGACTCTCATCGCTGAAGACGACACGTCTCCATTCGTCCCTCCATTCACGCCTGTCGCGAAACCACTGGAGGCGGGCTGCACGATGTTGGGGCATGAGTGGAAGACGGCCTAACGGTGTGCGGGACTGTAGCCCAGCTTCATGAAGACGGTTGCGAATGGTCTTCGCCGATACCCCAGGAGCAACAGTGTCTCTAATTTGCTGGGAAGTGGCGGTGCGGTCCCCTACGGCACTGCGTAGGATCCTACGCTCTTGGCGTGCATCCGTGCGTTGCTGCGGTCCGGTCCCAGGTCGACGGGCACGTGCACCTTCCGCCGACCACTGGCGACAACATCGATGTACTGTGGAGACCTCACGCCCCACGTGTTGAGCAATTCGGCGGTACGTCCATCCGGCCTCCCGCATGCCCACTATACGCCCTCGCTCAAAGTCCGTCGACTGCACATACGGTTCACGTCCACGCTGTCGCGGCATGCTACCAGTGTTAAAGACTGCGATAGAGCTCGTTATGCCACGGCAAACTGGCTGACACTGACGGCGGCGGTGCACAAATGCTGCGCAGCTAGCGCCATTCGACGGCCAACACCGCGGTTCCTGGTGTGTCCGCTGTGACGTGCGTGTGATCATTGCTTGTACAGCCCTCTCGCAGTGTCAGGAGCAAGTATGGTGGGTCTGACACACTGGTGTCAATGTGTTCTTTTTTCCATTTCCAGGAGTGTACTATGACCAACAGAAACGTGTGCAGTGAAAGGTAATTTACAAGTTACTTAATTTGATGAACTGGTGTCAATTACAATTTTATAACATAAGAATACAATAACAAAGGTACAAAATATATCATTAAAGAACATAACAATACAGATAACATTTGTAGTAGTACAGGCTTTACAAAAGAATAGAAATAGCAAATACATCAGTGTTACAAAAATTACGACATAAGTACATATGTAAAAGATCAGAATAACTTTTGAAACATCAACTTCACACATGAGCATTAGAACAAAACAGAATAAATAATGTGTAAACATCTTTACCAAGTAAATAACATATTATTAATGCAAATTATATTTGAGGATAACAGTATTCCTCATCATAGTGAATGTAGCTTAGTATTAGAAGAGAAAAAATTCTATGAACAGTACCCAGAGACAGGAAGAAAATAAATACACAAGGGTACACAAACACATAGTGGGATAACACAAAAGGAAAGGACAGGGTTTATTTTCAGGGTAACATTTGGTGCTGGAGTCCAACCCAAAACTTCATTCCATAGATCGCCCCTCTTATTTCAACATTTGCTCCAGCCAAAAAAAATCCTATCCAAGCATGCTTTCTGTATTCTGTTCGCATCCTCTTTCAAAAATAGTTTTCCTCCACTGTACACTACTTTTTTGGCCAAACCATTTTCTTATAGCTTCTCAATGCTTTTCTTCCAATTCATCATAGTTAGTTTCTTATATAGTCTACCCCCTCTTAAGCTAACTTAAACCTACTGAGCTCAGATGTTAAACTAAGGGACGAGGCAATGCAGCAGCACAAAACAATTAATACAAACAGCAATGACAAAAAAAATGCAAGTAAGCATAGCGAGCAGCAATAAATGTAATAATTTATATCTAAACATGACAAAGCTCAAGCAGAAAAAATGTTACACCAAAGACAACAATGCAGATAAGGACAATATCTATTCACATCTTAATGTCTATGCAATTAAAGTGGTGCACCACAAAAACTAATGCTACAACAAATTACCAAGTACTTGAAAAGAAAATTATATATACAGTTACTGTTATTAGTCGCTTCTTATTGCTCTTTCCATTCCAAGAGCTCCTTTTTCGAAGAATGTGGATTATAAAATAATTATTTAATAGATCTGTTGACAGAAAGTGTTCACATTAGCAAATGCATTTAATTTTATTTTATAAAACCAATGCTGCAACACAGCTGGAAAACAGATATCAAATGAAATAAGCAACTATGTACAAAGCATAAAAATATCATTCAATAGCCATGCGACATTTCATAACTTAGTACAAATTCTCTCAACTCTTGTAGAAAGGCACTTGTCATAATCAGGTGTGCAGATGTAAGAATGTTTCCAAGAAATAAGAGTATCGTATTTGCGGTGCTTACTACAAAGGACTGTCAATAGCGAGGATGATGGCCTCCCTTTTTTTTTTCACCTGTGCCTCTGAAAGGCACACACTAATGGCTTGTTTCCCGGAGGCTGTCGCCTAGCTGGGTGCCCATGACGCATTACATGCAGGTGGTCACTTAACTGTCTTACCGAACTATTTACGACACCAGTTTCCGCTACAGTGGCAGTCTCATATAAAAAATTTCACAGGTCAAGAACTTGCGTTACAAATCTGTAGAAACAAAATCTTATTGATATAACAGTGTCCAAAACATTTTCGTCGGCATTGTCATACATTCATTTACATACATTTCATAACTCTTAAAGTACGATTCTTGGTTTCCAACTACCTTTTTCACAAACCAGAGTCCCTAACCACTACTCATTATTCCTTGCTTTATTACACATATACATATTTGTAGACACCTCTTCAATATTTCATCATAATAAATACGTAGCATAATCAAATTCCTCATATAGCATCAGCTTATTGATCATAAACATACCGCAACAGTGTAATACACGTAGTCATCGTAATAATATCATAACACCTCAGTCAACTCTCAAAATCGTCGTAGCTTCCTCCAATAATTTCAAAACCTAAAAAAAATTTTCTCTGCTCATGTCAAAAGTGTCATCTACCTCAAACGTAAAAATCATGATCTCATACGAAATATGTCATTCAAAGCTCTCATAGTATCACAATGGTTCCCAAAAAATATGAACATTTCACAAAGTACAGACAAAATACAATTTTGTAAGTGTGAAGTTATCCAACTGTGTAACTACGTAAACATCTGTCACTGATGTAGTAAAATAAATGTTTGTCTCTCTCAGTTAAATAACCAGATAGCTGTGTAATTTATATGTTAGAGAAATATGGTACCGATGTGTAAAGTTGTATAAGCAAATACTATATTAGCTAGGGCTCCTTGTGCTCGCCAAACACATGGTATACAAAGTAGACGTGTACCCCCCTGAGGATTAATGTAATTATACCCTCAGGTGTTACAGATTACAGCAATGGAATGAAATGTATCAGAAAAAACTTTCTTTTTAATTCAAAATTATTGATAAATAAATGGTTTAAGTACCAAATTAATCACTCAAATGCGTGTCCTGTAGTGCTAAATGTGCGTTTTGCTGTAAGATAATTCTGTGGAACTGTCGTAGTTATCGTCCTCTGTAAGCAAAGTTCTGCTGAAGTCAATGTACTTACCTCATCATAAACGAAGGTGAAATGCTTTCCGTATAGATATCGTAGTTATTACGTACCTTACCGTGATCAAGAAAGTACTATAATGTAACGTATTGTTGTGCTACGATAAAGGCTGTCTCATTGTAGCTATACCACAAAAGTTACTACTAAAACATGTTTTACTTTCCAGAATAATACAGAAAAACTGTGCAGATATAAAACAGATACACCGCAAAAGCAACAATGTAAATCGTGTCACATATTAGTAGCGTCGTGATATAATCGTGTAGCTATTAGAGAAACCAAATGCTAAGTCATCTTTAATCTCACCGAATGAACTTCAAATAAAGAATGTGTTTTCAAGTAAACCAAAATGTTGCATTAAAATCTCATTAGCAGTATATGTTCTAAGTATGTAAGCCTTATGGTCGTTACGTAATCGTGCAACTAACAAGCAAGAATGTACACACACAATAACACTGTGTCGTCTGTTCGCTGCAACAATGCATTCGTAATTTCTGTTTAGATAAGTTCTCTTGGTTCTTGGTGGACATTTAACTTCAAATATTGTTGCATGTTAACAGATTATAAGTCTGACAAAGCATACTAGTAATGTGAAGTGAAATGTCTTATGGCAAAGACAAAGTTAAAATCAGATTATCTTTCAATAAACGGTTTTACATTTGAAATGTGGTGTAAACCTTTTACCCTTTATAGTACTCAGAGTTTGAACTTGAATGCAATTATCATGCGGTATACGTCGGTAAAGAATACTGGAATTTTTCTCAAGGTTAGCGTCTATGTTATTTTTCTCTGAGCCAGCCGGCGCACGAGGCTGCCTGCGGTGCGAGTCATTGTCTGTCTCTTTGTTGGCGCGCGTCGTTAGTGGGATTAGGAGACCTAACTTCTACAAATTCACCTTGACGAGAAGGCCCTGCTCTGTTTGAATCCCGCCAGTTCTGATGCAATTCAGGTCTGTCGTTACGATCATATCGTGTGTCGTCATGTCGGTAGATTCCATAGTTTCTTTCTTGTCGGTCACGTGGTGGAGAATTTCTCCCTGAATCGTAACTGCGCGCTGGACCGTTGCGTCTTAAGTTATTCCGTCTCCCTTGATAATAATTATTTTGGTTTCCATATTGTCTGTTTCTCTGATTGTCTCTGTGATAGTCATTACCGCGGAGAGGTGATCTTTCCTTGTAATAATTACTACTCTGCCAACGGTTGTCATACGGGTGGTGTCTGTTTTGGTCACGATTTACGTTGTACGAATAGCCTTGTCGTGTATTATTTCTGTCATCGCGGAATTGTGACAGGTGTGACCTGTAATTGTTGTGCTCCTGTTTTCGCGTTCCGCGATTGTCAGTGTCAATTTCCAGTTCGTGTAACAGTCCCTGAAAAGCTTCAATGTCGTCTTTGCATCGTCCTGCTAAAATAATCTGTCGTAAATGTTCAGGTAATTTGATTAAGCAAATGCGGATGAGTTCTGAGGGGCTGTATGGGTTTGAAAGATACTGATTCTTATGTAACATGTCTTCAAAATATTTGACAAGACTGGAAAATTCAGATTGTTCGAAATGTTTCATCATTATGATGCTATGTTTTACTCGGTCTTGTGTAGCTTGAGACCAATATGCTGAGAGGAAGGCATGATAAAATTCTCCTTCACTCTGACAATCGTGAATGACCGATCGCATTCTTACAGCTGGTTCATTCTCCAAGTAGCCACAGATAAATTCTAATCTGTGCTCTAATGACCAATTGGGAGGAAAACAATGAGAGAATTGATGGAGCCACGCTTGTGGATGAATGTCGTTGCCAGAATTCTTAAATGTTTTGAATTTACGTGCAGTAATGAACAGTTTATAGTCAAAATCATCGTGTCGGTGGGTAGCATATCGTTCATTGTTACGTCGTGTCGGCAGTTCCATCTCAAAATTCGGTGCACCTTGCCAATTTCTTTCATGATTTCCGGAATGCCCTGTGTTATTATTTTGTGGCTTTTCCGTATTTCTAAGTCCCTCTTCCCGTGTTGGAGCGCGACTGTCCTCTGAAATACGTAATTCACGTATTACCTGTGTCAGCTGATCTTGCACTTCCCGGATTTCTCTTTGGTATTGTGTATTAATTTGATTCTGATCTTGTTTGAATTTCCTAATTTGTTCGCACTCTTTTGTATCATTCAGATCATCATCTACCTTTGTAGATAAGTTAGTGAACTGATCTGAAAGTTCGGCTACTTTCTCCGATAGTGAACACATTTCCTCAGTGTGTTTTTCTGAACCAAGTTTCAGAGTGTCCATTTGTGTTGAAATCGAATCTACTGTGACCTTTAAGTTTTCCTGAGTTCTTGCAAGTTGCGTAACCGAATCGGTGGATGCAACTGAGTCCATTTTAGCTTGCAAGGTGTCGTGATTTTCACGAACAATAGTTTGCAGTTCTTTTATGGCTGCTTCATGATTCTGTAGTGCCTTTTCATGCCGCGAAAAAATAGGTCGAAAATGCTCACAAATTTGTGTTTTTACGTCATTACAGATTGTTTGGTATTTCGATTCAATGTTATGTAACTCAGTAGTTAAATCGTCACGTGTTTGTTCAAGTGTGCTGTCTAACTTCCGAAGATTTTGTTCCATTGTGTCTAACTGTTGCTGTGTTTGTCTCTGGTGTTGTTCCATTGTATCTAACTGTTGCTGTGTTTGTCTCTGGTGTTGTTCCATTGTGTCCAACGTTTGAAGATTTTGTTCCATTATGTCTAACTTTTGAAGATTTTGTTCCATTTGTTTCTGATTTTGTTCAAGTGCTGTGTCTAACTTTTGTAGCCTTTGTCCCATTTGTTGCATTAACTGTAGTAACAGTGCACTGGTGTCTGAAACATGTTCCTCAGTGCTTTTCGGCAGTGCATTTTAACCGGCAATATTCGCATTTTGAAAAGCAGAAAATGTGTCTTGATTTATTTGAGAAAACGGTGAGGACGCAAAATCTGAATCTACAGTATTTGCAAGATTGTGTCCTGTCATTTCGGAATCCTGAGGCGAGCTGTTGCCGACCGATCGATCGATAATGCTTCCCTGTTCACTAATTGTTTCACTGCCTACACTATTATTTGCAGCCCGCTCCATTTCCCTATGCGCTATTACCAAATTACTACTTTGAACGTTAGTGAATTCATTACATGGTGACGCTAACACACTGCTTTCGTCTTCACTGTCATTTCTCAGTTTACTTTGGAGCCTAGTGTTACGTTTTTCACACGCCATTATTGTCACAATTTTTCACACGACAACACAGAAAAACACAATTTGAGAACACATTAACATACCACTGAAAATAATATCTAGTTAATTGCAAGCGCAGCTGCGAAATACTTCGTGCAAAACTACATTCATGCCACAACTATTTTACTGTACAACAATGAAAGACTGCAACCACAAAGGAAATTCTCTCTATGATTACGCGCTAGCAATAAACAAAAGCTACACTAATTACACAAACTACAAGGAAAAAATCAGAAGATTCCAGTGAGGTATCCTTGGCTAAGGGTCGACATATGAAACGTCCCCTTAGAAAAATTATACACGACTGTGCTTAAACTGACACACAATATTTTTAGCGCAACGCAATCTGACTTTCAAAAATCTCTACGAAAGAATGGCCCTCACTAACATTAACCTATACGTTTCACAAATCACTTACCTCACAAAAATCTTCGTTACTCAAGCTACTGCAATACAGCGAGCGCCACTACTGCCAGCTAAATAAAAGATTCAAACTACTGAAAGCACTAACTACTGATAGGCATAGTTAGCAAATGAAAGATTTTAATAGAGAAGAAACAATGTATTTACCTCACTAGTCATAATATATATAGCAGTTCATGACACCAATTCTTACAAATTTCAAAACTCTGCCATATCTCTCCCCATGTCCACCACTGCTGGCGGCTCACCTCCAACTGTGCAACGCTACGCGCTGTTAGCATCCAGCTGCCGCTGCCCGACACTACAATGGCAGACAACAATGCAAACTAGCTACAGACTGCGCACAGCACAGCCAGTGATTTTTCATACTGAGCGCTATGTTGCGTTACCAATAAGAAAACCTAAACAGCCTACTTACAATGTATGTACTTATTTAATACTCATTCTGTTAACATTTAAAGCATACAATAGCACATTTATTTCATATCTACAGTGTATTGCAGCTTATATTCCTTAAACCTATAGGACACCATGAGCTGCTCTGTCTCATCTAACATAAGGGTACCTATGGTCGCATTCACGCCTCCAACTCATAACCTCAACACGTGTAGGTGTGTGCTGTCACACTCTACACCAAATAACAGCCAGCTCCAACCTTATAAATACGTGTCCTTCACGTCTCAACCACAAACACTACTCGATTCTATTACACTGCCATTCCTTGCTACACAAGGTGAGTTCATTCTTACAACTTATCTGCATATTTTTCACATCACTAAGCAATCTCTTGTACTATTAATTAGTTAGCTCTACAGCATACAATAGGTTTCACTGTCACTTCAGATCCTGCTTGTACACAAATTTGTATATCCTTTTAAATTACTGTTGGTGGACCATTTCCAATAAATCAACACTTTGTACTTATAATATTACCAGGGTTCTATACATACTTGTTATTCAAATACCTTTGTACCTTAATTACATCATACTTCTCTGTTGTTTACGTCACTGTTAGGTTTGTCACATTAGGTATTTTCTTCACTAATCGGTGGATAGAATGGTTACAGAACTTATGGCTTGATAGCTATGACAGAAAATTTTAGTATTATCAAAGAAGGAGTCGAAACTTTGGTGGATAGGAAAGATGAAGAATGAGTGAGACCTGAAAAGGAAAGAAGATCTCACACAGCTGGGACTGCACAGCTGCCACACTGTGTAGAGGTTACAGAACAACTTCCTCCCTAAAAAATTCATTAGTTTCAGAAAATTTTCATATTGTAAGGAAGGGGTCGAAATTTTTGTAGATAGGAAAGATGAAGAATGAGTGAGACCTGAAATGGAAAGAAGATCTCACACAGCTGGGACTGCACAGCTGCCACACTGTGTAGAGGTTACAGAACAACCTCCTCCCTACAGAATTCATTCACTATCTATGAATTTCTTTAGCTCGATCACGTTCCTGAGACCTAATATCTTTTTACTTTTAGGGTACTCTAGCCTATATGCATTGGCATGTGGTTTTCCTATGATCCTGAAAGGTCCTTGGTATACGAACATGAATTTCTTTGTTTCTGCATTTATTTTCTTTGATTTTTCCTTGGTTTTGACAAGGACTAACTGACCTATTTCAAAACTAGTGGGTACAGCTTTTGCGTCATGACGCTTCATCCTTTCCAATGCTCTTTTTCTTATATTTGCCCTAGTCTTTAACTGTTTTTCGTCTGTGGATATTTGCGTTAGAATAGGGAATTCTACCATATCTGCAATGACATTGTGCGGTTCTTGGCCAAACATCAATTCGCAAGGCGCAAAACCAGTTGCATCATGCCTTAAGTTGTTAACTACATTCTCAAAATACTTCATGTGCTCTGCCCAACTTGAGTGTTTCCGAGCACAATAAGTCCTGCAAAGCCTATTCAATTCTCTCATAATACGTTCACTCATATTTTCTTGGGGGAAATACGCAGATATTTTCAGATGTTTCACTCCGGCCATATCCAGACATTCTTTAAATCTATCAGAAGTAAATTGAGGCCCATTGCCGGACAGCAAATTCTTCGGAGCGCCAACGTTCACGAAGAAATCTTTTTCTAACTTTTCTACCAACGTTTTTGCATTTGCTCTTTTAATTGGGTATAGGTTAACATATTTACTAAATCCATCGACAACATCAAAAACATGGGTGCACCCACCTCTCGAAGCAGTAAGAGGGCCAAACAAATCACAAGCCAGTAATTCTAGCGTTTTAGTTGGCTCTACTGAATGCATATCTCCTTCTATTCGGGTGTTAGCAGCACGCACTTTCTGGCAAACTACACACGATGCTAGACGCTTGGCAACACGGCGGTACATGTTGTCAAACACAACTTTCTCTTTTAACTTTGCAATGCACTTCTTTGCACCATAGTGCCCATACTTCAGGTGTACGTAGTCGATTAGTAAGTCTACATGTTGTGAGGGAAAGCACAGCTTCCACTCAGAAACACCTACATTTTTCCTCATAAACAGAATAGCTTTATGCAGACAGTAGTATTGCGAAACCTTATGATAGTTCGCATCTCCCAAATAGCTCTTTACTAATTTCAGCTGGTCATTTGCATTCTGCTCACGTCTCAAGTTCTTAATCACCCTCTTTAATGCACTTTCTTCCTTTACTTCGAGCAACGCAAACATTCGTACTTCACTTAGCTCTGTAGCTGTAATTCCCGCGTCATCACAGAGCTCCGCACTTCTAGATAACCCATCAGCTACCAGATTATCTTTCCCTTGAATATATCTAACCTCAAGGTCAAACTGCTGGAGATACAATGACCTTCTTACCAAACGAGCATTCCTCAACTTACAGGTCTTAAAAAGGTCAACGCCTTTATGGTCACTGTAAACAATTATCTTGTGACCTATTAGATAATGCTCAAATTTCTGTACCCCAAATACAATTGCCAACGCTTCCAGTTCTGAGATGCCATAATTTCTCTGTGCTGCCTGTAAAGATCGACTTGCGAAAGCTATAGTCTTGTGCACTTCTTGTTCGTTCTCTATTTCTACTTGGAATACCTCCACAGCTATACCATAGCCACTAGCATCAACAGACATACAGAATGGTTTTTCAAAATCAGGATGATGTAAAATAGGACTATTAATTAAAGATTGTTTAAGCACCTCGAACGCCTGTTGACGTTCTGCTGTCCAAGCCCAAGGGGTATTCTTTTTCAGCAGGAGGCGAAGACGGCACATTAAAAGCCTGATCACTAACAAAACGCCTATAGAAGCCGAAAAGACCGGACATCGATCTCAACTGCTTCTTGTTTCTGGGAGCCTCAAATTTTTCAATGACTGCTAACTTGCCTGGGTCAGGCAAAATTCCTTTTCCACTTATCATATATCCCAAGAAACCTATTTCCTCTTTAACGCACTCTGTCTTTTCAATCTTTAGTTTCATGCCACCTCTCTCAATAGCCTCTAACACTTCCTCTAATAAAACTACGTGTTCTTCCCAGGTAGGAGTTGCTATTAACAGATCATCAACGTAGACTGTGATTTTATTACTTAAGGCTGGTCCTAAAACATGGCACATCACACGTGCGAAGGCACAAACAGAGATATTAAGTCCGAAAGGTACCACACGGTATTGGTAACAAACTCCTTCGTACAAGAAAGGTGCGTACTTCCTTGAACTTTCCGCCAGTGGCAAATTCCAATATCCACAGGTGATGTCCATAGAGGTTAAGAATTTTACTCCCCGGAACTTTTGCAATAACTCGTTCATGTTCTGCGGTCTATCACTTTCCCTAACCACTATTTCATTCAACCAACGAGCGTCCAAGACCAATCTGACACTCCCGTCTCTTTTTGGCACAACAACAAGAGGATTATTGTACTCACTGACAGCTTTTTCAATCACACCCCACTCTAGCATTCTCTGTATCTCCTTTCGAACCGCCTCCTTCCTAGCTACATGTATTTGGTATGGCTTCCTGAAAAAAACTTGGCCAGGTTTCACCCTTAATTGACATTCATAACCTTTGACCACGCCAGGTCGATTTGAAAATACCTTACGATGCCTTTTTAAAACCTGTCTCAGTTCTTCCTTCTGATTAGCTGAAATTTTATCGATTTCCTGCAATTTAGCTTCTATTTTGTCCAAAATAATTGCTTCTTCTTCTGTGTTTAGCTTACTTTTACTAAGATTAACATCTTCGTCCCAATATCTCTTATTTTTCAGAACTCGTATAGGCAGCTCCCAAGTCTCATCATTAGTTACTACATGTTTATCAATAAAAGGTACCGTAATTACTCCAGTTATCGGTAAGACCATTTTTAACTGGCTTCTTTCAAAGTCAACAACACTCTGATATTTCGACAAGAAATCTATGCCAATTAAAACCTCAGTACTGTGATTGTTAACAATTAAGCATGGATGGTCAATTAAATTGCCATTAATGTCAAAAGGCACCAAAGCTTCTTGCTTTACCGTTTTTGACACCTTGCCATTAGCACCAATTATTCTTAGTCCTGATACCCTCATTACTTTACCAGGTAATGCACCAAAGAAGGACTGAGATATCGCACTCACCTCACTTCCACTGTCTAAGAGACAACGTACATTGATACCCAACATATTCACTATTATTATAGGGTGGCTTATTCTAGTTTGTACAGGTGGTTCCTCAAACTCATCCAATAGTTCCTTTTGGATCTGTCTCCAACTAAAGTGATCGACATCTGTCTTCATTACATTTAGGTCAAACTGTGTAGGGGTTTCCTGAATTACATTTTCAGCTGCCTTTTACAATCGGTCTATTAATTTCAAATCGAAACACCGCACGACTTCATTACATTTAGTTTGCTGAACATGACCCAAATTACTGTAGTCTGAGCGATTCTGCGCCTCCAGACTGGGCATAACACTAGTTACAGCTAAACCACATTCACTATTAACGTCGGGTTCCTTCCCCAGTGACAACTGGTCACAGCTACTGGGTTCATCGACCCCCAACAGGCTATCCTCTACATTCTCACTTACCTCCTGTCCTAAATCTATTAGTACAGTATCAACATCCTGCACAGGCACTTTAGATAAGAGCGCATCATCCTCATCGTAAATATAAGCATGCATTTCTTCTGCTTCTTCACCTGACAATTCAGTATTTTGTAGCTCTTCCCTACCATTACACTGCTGCCATTACATTTTCTTTCTCTTCCCACATAGAAAGCGCCCCTAACACGGTATCTATCAAATACTGTGAGTGATCTAATATTTCTGCTGTATCCTTAGATGCTACCGACCCCTCATCCGCATGTTCCGTCTGATTATTCTGATCTGTCTTACCAATCACTGTAATTACTGGCTTAGGAAAAGTAACCGCCTGGTGAGCGCCAGTGTCCTCATAGACGGGAACTAGTTTTCCTGCCTCGGCCTACTACTGTTTCCTTTATTCCCATTATAGTTAACTGGTACAGCATTGATTTCTGCACTGTTGTTTACCTGCATAATTTTGTTCGGAACAAAATTACTATCATTTGGATGCCATTGTTGCTTCTGAAAATTATTTCTCCAATTCCTACCTCTCTTAGGATGGCGAACACCTACTGCTCTGATGTTTACATTGCCATTCTGCTCGTTCTTAAAATTACTACTAGTGTTATTACCATTTCTGTTATTACATGCTTGCTCCTCATTGGCAGCCACACGCTCTACACGTTCCAAATATTCAATGAGACGATCCAGATTGTCTCTAGGGGCAGATACAATTCTAGTATGCCAATACCTTGGCAGTTTGGCTTCAAGACCAAGTATTACCATTTCAGGTTTTAGCTTTTCGGCCAAATGTGACAAACGTGAGATTCATGACCTAGCAAACTCTTTAATAGATTTCTTGCCTACATTGAAGCGTTTCCCACTCCAAAATTCTCTCAACACTTCATTTTGCTTATTACTAGACCAATAGTAGTGAAGGCAGCAGAGGATCAAGTAGGTAAAAAGACGAGGGCTAGTAGAAATCCTTGGGTAACAGAAGAAATACTGAATTTAATTGATGAAAGGAGAAAATATAAAAATGCAGTAAATGAAGCAGGCAAAAAGAAATACAAACGTCTCAAAAATGAGATCGACAGGAAGTGCAAAATGGCTAAGCAGGGATGGCTAGAGGACAAATGTAAGGATGTAGAGGCTTATCTCACTAGGGGTAAGATAGATACTGCCTACAGGAAAATTAAAGAGACCTTTGGAAAAAAAGAGAACCACTTGTATGAACATCAAGAGCTCAGATGGAAACCCAGTTCTAAGCAAAGAAGGGAAAGCAGAAAGGTGGAAGGAGTATATAGAGGGTCTATACAAGGGCGATGTACTTCAGGACAATATTATGGAAATGGAAGAGGATGTAGATGAAGATGAAATGGGAGATACGATACTGCGTGAAGAGTTTGACAGAGTACTGAAAGATCTGAGTCGAAACAAGACCCCCGGAGTAGACAACATTCCATTGGAACTACTGACGGCCTTGGGAGAGCCAGTCCTGACAAAACTGTACGATCTGGTGAGCAAGATATATGAGACAGGCGAAATACCCTCAGACTTCAAGAAGAGTACAATAATTCCAATGCCAAAGAAAGCAGGTGTTGACAGATGTGAAAATTACCGAACAATCAGTTTAATAAGCCACAGCTGCAAAATACTTACTCGAATTCTTTACAGACGAATGGAAAAACTAGCAGAAGCCGACCTCGGGGAAGATCAGTTTGGATTTCTTAGAAATACTGGAACACGTGAGGCAATACTGACCTTACGACTTATCTTAGAAGAAAGAGTAAGGAAAGGCAAACCTACGTTTCTAGCATTTGTAGACTTAGAGAAAGCTTTTGACAATGTTGACTGGAATACTCTCTTTCAAATTCTAAAGGTGGCAGGGGTAAAATACAGGGAGCGAAAGGCTATTTACAATTTGTACAGGAACCAGATGGCAGTTGTAAGAGTCGAGGGACATGAAAGGGAAGCAATGGTTGGGAAGGGAGTAAGACAGGGTTGCAGCCTCTCCCCGATGTTATTCAATCTGTATATTGAGGAAGCAGTAAAGGAAACAAAAGAAAAATTTGGAGTAGGTATTAAAATCCATGGAGAAGAAATAAAAACTTTGAGGTTTGCCGATGACATCGTAATTCTGTCAGAGACAGTAAAGGACTTGGAAGACGAGTTGAACGGAATGGAGAGTGTCTTGAAAGGAGGATATAAGATTAACATCAACAAAAGCAAAACGAGGATAATGGAATCTAGTCGAATTAAGTCGGGTGATGTTGAGACAATTAGATTAGGAAATGAGACACTTAAAGTAGTAAAGGAGTTTTGCTATTTGGGGAGCAAATGGTCGAAGTAAAGAGGATATCAAATGTAGACTGGCAATGGCAAGGAAAGCGTTTCTGAAGAAGAGAAATTTGTTAACATCGAGTACAGATTTAAGTGTCAGGAATTCATTTCTGAAAGTATTTGTATGGAGTGTAGCCATGTATGGAAGTGAAACATGGACGATAAATACTTTGGACAAGAAGAGAATAGAACCTTTCGAAATGTGGTGCTACAGAAGAATGCTGAATATTAGATGGTTAGATCACATAACTAATGAGGAAGTATTGAATAGGATTGGGGAGAAGAGAAGTTTGTGGCACAACTTGACAAAAGGAAGGGATCGGTTGGAAGGACATGTTCTGAGGCATCAAGGGATCACCAATTTAGTATTGGAGGGCTGTGTGGAGGGTAAAAATCGTAGAGGGAGACCAAGAGATGACTACACTAAGCAGATTCAGAAGGATGTAGGTTGCAGCAGGTACTGGGAGATGAAGAAGATAGAGTAGGATGGAGAGCTGCATCAAACCAGTCTCAGGACTGAAGACAACTACAACAACATAGACCAATACCCATTAATGAAAGCTGTTTTAAATTCCGCTAATGTTTTACACTTCAACATCACATCAGCTGACCAACGCATGGCGTCACCTGCTAAATGGCTTCTAATAAATGAGATTTTCTCTCGTTCAGACCAAGTTGGTGGAATCACATCTTCAAAATCGTTCCAGAAATCTAGCGAGTGGATATTTTTATCTGGATCGAACCGCAAGAACTGCCGACACCCGATAAAAGCGGCGTTTGCAGCTACAACTTGTTGTATACTACCATTACCAGAAGTTACTGAAGCTACTTTACTCTCAATGTTAGCAATGTTAGTATTAATATTCTCTACTCTCATTTCAACATTATCTACTCTTTGCACAATATGAGTAGTACCAGTTTTGATTGCATCTACTTCTGCTTGACATATTTTTATTTTTATATTAATATCTTTAAACCTGTCTGAGCACAGTTGAGATTCCGCCTCTATCTTTTCTGTTAACTTGTGCTCCAGCTTCGCATCTTCCATTTGGAAGTCTTTGCGAACTTCAGCATCTTCGGATTTTACTGTTTTATACATCTCAGAAAACTGTAGAGCAACCTTTTTCTTAATATCCTCATGGTTGTAATCAATTTTATAATTTAAACTATCCAGATCCTTTTTCAACTTATTGCAACCAACCTTGAAGAAAGTTTCTAATTCAACTTTATTGGATTCTAATTTATTGTCCATTGCCTCAAACCATTTATTAAAATTAGTTTGGCTGGTCACAATCTCATACTTTAATTCAGCATTACTGCTTTTGACCTGTTCACTTATTTCAGACTTTAATTCAGCTGTCATTCTAGCATTACTGGCCGCTATTGCTTGTAATATAACATTTAAATCCATAGCCCCAGTATCTTTGGGTTGCTCACGAGCTGGCTTTTTATTACACTCAGGTGACGAAAAACTAGGTCTAACACCAGAATCATCGAAACTAAATGAAACTTCTTAATGATCAGTCATATCTAACTTCTCCTGTTTAAACTCTACCACCTCTGATGAAAAATGAAACAATCATCCAATAAATTAACAATTTCTGATTTCTGCTTCACTACAGGGGTTTCTATTATTGAATCACTGCTCCTTTTCACACTACTGTCAGGAGAAAATACTTCATATTTCACTTTAACATTACTATTTTCATACATATTTACACTTGAACCATTGTCTGGATTTACAGTTCCTTCAACAGACATAGGTTGTAATTTAAGTTTAACCTCGGTTTCTTCTGGCAGTTCCATCACCGACAGTCTTTTAGTGCAGGTTAGTAGAAGTTTTAACAGCTTTTCACTTAACTTAGTTCCTTCTGCACGACGTATGGCGTTGCCGGCGTGGCGTACCAGGATTACTGATCCGACGCGGCGCGTTGAACTGCAGACGGCACTTGGACGGCTGCTGTGTGTTTGCGTGGCCCGCAACTGCAGGCGGTGAGGCGAAACTGGCTTCTCGCGATGCCGGCAGCGCCGCTAGACTCAGTGCCAGCTCCGTCAATACAGATGCGTTGTTAATCCAATTGCGTCACCCACGTACACACGTAACACTATCATTTTTCTATTACTCAGTAGCGTGTCCCATTTCACTTCCGTCTCCGAATATTTAAAAATCACTTTCACTTTTACTCAGTTTGTTGCCTCGGCCGATGCACCGTATGTGGGGCGGCGTATGGAATTTTGTTGTTATTAAAATGTTCCCATGATTTATTTAATGCTGTTGTTTGCCGTTCTCAACACTGGCTCTCTAACTACAATATTGGCAACCAGAAAGTGATTAGCAAAACGTGAAGCCTGTAATTAGAATTCCTAGTGCCCACTTCATCTGAGAAATACACTTATCGCTACAGCTTATAGCTCTGAGGAATTAGGGGATTGTCTGGGATTCATAATCAAAAACGATTGACTCTAAAAGGTTCACTATATTCTGAAAGTCACAGACAAAAAAGAATCCACAGAATCCAACTACCAGAGCAGTTCAGAGTCTAATGCGGTGATGCATCTATAACTGTTCCAATTAAATGTTTAAGTGAATGCTCGCCATAATTTGATGATAATGTTCATCAAACGCCACGCTAAATAATGGTAGAATGTCTGTCCCGCGGCGGCCCGATGCTGTTAATAGCAATGATACCGACGCGACGCGACTCCCGGCACAGCTGATCAGCGTCTGGAGAGAACTGGGGCCTCACTTTCTCACGCAGCGTTCTTATATACTGTATAAAGCCGCTGTGCGGACGGCTAAGGGAATGCTTAAAGCTATTTTGTCTAAAACTGACATGGTGAGACTGTGGCTGTATACAATTAATGTAGGTTGATTCTTACAAAGAAGAAAACAGCAACCAGCCACTATTAATACTGCTATTTATTTAAGTAAATAGCGCCGTAACCGGTTTCGAACTGAAAAGTTCATCTTCAGACGGCTGTTCACAATATTTATAAGACGCAGTATAATCAAAAACGATTCACTCTAAAAGGTTCACTATATTCTGAAAGTCACAGACAAAAAAGAATCCACACAATCCAACTACCAGAGCAGTTCAGAGTCTAATGCGGTGAAGCAACTATAACTGTTCCAGTTAAATGTAATATATTGCGTAATATAAATAGCTGTACTGTTACGTATATTCTTAAAAAAAACCATGTGTCCACTGTCAAATTTAAGCAATGTTTATATTGTAATAGAAGCTCCTTGTGTTTCAATTTTCATTATGTTATGTCTGTTCTTTAATAACATACTGTGAAATCAAACAATCTGTATATTGGAATATCTCTGATAGAGAACATCTCTGGCACTGTTGTGTTTGTAAACCTTCAATCTTTGTGTCAACACATGTGGCAAATACTTTTTGGTGTGTGTGTGTGTGTGTTTTACTTTGCACAATATGGTCATTTGCAGATCAAATAAGTGCCACATATACTATACAATATTTGAAAAATGCAATCCTGCAACTTCGCAAAAAAATTTCGCGGAATTTTCGATGTAAGTACTGTAACCACTTAACCTCACATATTTGTTTACTCTGTATTTCATCGTTTGGAGGTTAGTATGTTCACATAGGACGCTTATAACACTGTTTTCTACCGTAGGGCACCAACACACCAAGAATATTTCACTGCAGTGGAAGCGTAAATATCAAAAACTGATAATTATGTAAAGTGCGTCTTACAAATATTGTGAACAGCTGTCTGAAGATGAACTTTTCAGTTCGAAACCGGTTACGGCGCTATTTACTTAAATAAATAGCAGTATTAATAGTGGCTGGTTGCTGTTTTCTTCTTTGTAAGAATCAACCTACATTAATTGTATACAGCCACAGTCTCACCTTGTCAGTTTTAGACAAAATAGCTTTAGGCATACCTCGCCAGGTACTGAGAAATGTTCACAATTTCAAAAGATGCAAAATAAACCTAACAAAGACAATCCTCAACATTAAGTACAACAAGCAATGTCTATTAGCACAAGTACCCCCAAACTACATAAAATTAAAGATTAATGCAGGTAGCAGCACTGCAAATATAGTAAAAGCTAAATGTGAAATCATATGGCTAAAGACAGAGATAAAAATGCAACTCAAAAAGAAAGATCTCCTCAACAGACAACTGTACAATCTGCACTTGCAACTTAGCAATTCCCTCTCCAGCCTACAGTTCTCCTACATATTGCAATTCATTGAAGACATCATTTCTAAAGAACGTCAGAAAATAACTTGTAGGCATAACAAAAAACTTGACAGCCTGAGAAGTAAAAAAGGTAGCTTAAGTGCCAAAAATCCCCATGCTAACCTACATCAGTTCCATGAAAGAGTTATTAATTCAACTAACATCACTTTTACAAATACTGAACTAGCCCTCATAAACAAAGGTCTTAAGCACAACATAAAACCAAATCTTAATGGCAATAACCTAAAAAGCCTTATTGCATCCACTAAGCTTGCATGTGATGCTGCAAAATTAAATTCCAGTGAAACCAATGCAATAGCCTTCAAAGCCAATAAAATAATCACAAGACACTTAAAAAATACTTCACATCAAAACAGTGACCATAAGACACTCAAATGTATCAACTCCAAACTTTCTAATGGTAAAGCTCTAATAGTGAAGGCAGACAAAGGTAACTGTGCAGTTATAATGTATAAAAATGAATATGTTGACAAAACCATGGAATTTTTCAGTAGTAATAACATAATTGAATTAGCCTTTGATCCAAATTCTAAATTTCAGGCCATACTCAAGAAAACCCTTAAGAACTGTAATTTCCTTCTAACTAAGTGGGAAGTGCGTGACTGCATTGCTATGAACCCCACTGTCCCTTGCCTTCGGTCACAGCCCTTAGATACATAAAAAGCATTGTCCGATCAGGCCTATTGTTAACTCTAGGAACAGCCCTTCATATAGATAAATTACAAACTGCTAGACCTTCTGAATACCTATTATACTTTTGAAACCAACTACTCCATTAGGATCACGTATGAGCTCATTGACAAAATTAAGGATATGCACATTCCACCAACAGCCAGATTTGCATCGCTCGACATTGTAAATCTCTATACTAACATCCCTATACAGGACACCATAAATACACTCCTGGAAATTGAAATAAGAACACCGTGAATTTATTGTCTCAGGAAGGGGAAACTTTATTGACACATTCCTGGGGTCAGATACATCACATGGTGAACTGACAGAACCACAGGCACATAGACACAGGCAACAGAGCATGCACGATGTCGGCGCTAGTACAGTGTATATCCACCTTTCGCAGCAATGCAGGCTGCTATCTCCCATGGAGACGATCGTAGAGATGCTGGATGTAGTCCTGTGGAACGGCTTGCCATGCCATTTCCACCTGGCGCCTCAGTTGGACCAACGTTCGTGCTGGACGTCCAGACCGCGTGAGACGACGCTTCATCCAGTCCCAAACATGCTCAATGGGGGACAGATCCGGAGATCTTTCTGCCCAGGGTAGTTGACTTACACCTTCTAGAGCACGTTGGGTGGCGTGCATTGTCTTGTTGGAACAGCAAGTTCCCTTGTCGGTCTAGGAATGGTAGAACGATGGGTTCGATGACGGTTTGGATGTACCGTGCACTATTCAGTGTCCCCTCGACGATCACCAGAGGTGTACGGCCAGTGTAGGAGATCGCTCCCCACACCATGATGCCGGGTGTTGGCCATGTGTGCCTCGGTCGTATGCAGTCCTGATTGTGGCGCTCACCTGCACGGCGCCAAACACGCATACGACCATCATTGGCACCAAGGCAGAAGCGACTCTCATCGCTGAAGACGACACGTCTCCATTCGTCCCTCCATTCACGCCTGTCGCGACACCACTGGAGGCGGGCAGCACAATGTTGGGGCGTGAGTGGCCTAACAGTGTGCGGGACCGTAGCCCAGCTTCATGGAGACGGTTGCGAATGGTCCTCGCCGATACCCCAGGAGCAACAGTGTCCCTAATTTGCTGAGAAGTGGCGTTGCGGTCCCCTACGGCACTGCGTAGGATCCTATGGTCTTGGCGTGCATCCGTGCGTCGCTACGGTCCGGTCCCAGGTCGACGGGCACGTGCACCTCCCGCCGACCACTGGCGACAACATCGATGTACTGTGGCGACCTCACGCCCCACGTGTTGAGCAATTCGGCGGTACGGCCACCAGGCCTCCCGCATGCCCACTATACGCCCTTGCTCAAAGTCCGTCAACTGCACATACGGTTCACGTCCACGGTGTCGCGGCATGCTAAAAGTGTTAAAGACTGCGATGGAGCTCCGTATGCCACGGCAAACTGGCTGACACTGATGGCGGCGGTACACAAATGCTGCACAGCTAGCGCCATTCGACGGCCAACACGGCGGTTCCTGGTGTGTCCGCTGTGCCGTGCGTGTGATCATTGCTTGTAGAGCCCTCTGGTAGTGTCCAGAGCAAGTATGGTGGGTCTGACACACCGGTGTCAATGTGTTCTTTTTTCCATTTCCAGGAGTGTATAATCAAGAACAAGCTTGGATGTATGATTTCATGCTTTCCCGGCGAAATGCTGACATTCTGGAGTAGTCGGGTGTTCTGCCGGATGTTCGTGTCAAACTTGCACAATATTTCGACAGTGTGCCTCACTGTCTTCCTCAGGTGCTTCCTGGGACTTGTCCCTGTTTGGAACGCGTCCAGTATTTATGCCTAGGTGTTAGGCGTTCCATGTGCGGTCCGCGCCGAGTCCGCTGCTCTGTGATTGGTTCATTCCCGAGAGGGTGTGTCTGGTTGGCGCCTGGTGCTCCCTCCGCCGTCCGCGCCTTTACGGAGGTCAATTTTATGAGCAGACAGAAGGGGTGGCGATGGGTAGTCCCCTTTCACCAGTGGTAGCCAACCTATTTATGGAGAAATTCGAGGAAGAGGCACTAACAACAGCCACAAATCAGCCAAAATGTTTCTACAGATACGTCGATGACACCTTTGTCATCTGGCCCCACGGAAAGGAGGAGCTGGACAACTTCCTCGAGCACCTGAACTCACGCCATCCCAATATTAAGTTTACGATGGAACTGGAGAAGGATGGTCTACTTCCTTTCCTGGATGTGCTGATTCAGAGGAAGGCAGACGGTACCTTTGGGCACAGTGTGTATCGCAAGCCCACACATACGCATTTGTATCTACAAGCAAACAGTTGTCACCATCCAGCACAAAAGAATGGTGTGCTCAAAACTCTTATCCATCGGGCACAGACGCTCTCTGATTCTGACAGTCTGATGACAGAGATGGCACACTTGCGGTCAGTATTCAACAGGAATGGATATTCTGCCAGAGACATCCAGAAGGCGTTTCACTCAGTAAGTGCAGCAAAGGAACCAGCAGAGGAACAGGAAGAGGAAGAGGCCAAGAGGGTGGCATACCTCCCATATGCAGGGCCAGTATCTGCCAAAATCA
Source organism: Schistocerca gregaria (assembly GCF_023897955.1). Classification (NCBI taxonomy): domain Eukaryota; kingdom Metazoa; phylum Arthropoda; class Insecta; order Orthoptera; family Acrididae; genus Schistocerca; species Schistocerca gregaria. Next base: position 1,209,367,532 of record NC_064920.1, on the reverse strand, counting down.
GCAGAATTTTGGCCAAAGACAACATCAAGAGCATATTCTGCCCACCCACGAAGATCGGTGCACTATTGGGCAATACTAAGGACAACCTGGGACTACAGAGGCCAGGAATTTACAGCATACCATGCCAGTGTGGGTTGGCATACATAGGCCAGACCACCAGGACGGTTCAAATCAGGTGCAAGGAACACCAAAGGCACACCAGATTGGGACAAGCTACGAAATCAGCAGTGGCTGAACACTGCCTAGAACTTGGCCACGCCATGGACTACGACAACACCAGAATAGTAACACAGACGCCGAGATTCTGGGACAGTGTCATAAAAGAATCCATTGAGATTAAGATCAGTGAAAACCTCATCAACCGTGACACTGGATATCAACTTAGTACTGCATGGAACCCAGCACTGGAGCTTCTAAAAGCTCAACGAAAAACGACTGGGAGAGCACCTAGCAGGTCGCAGACGGCAGAGGGAGCGCCCAGCGCGGCTCCAGTCCACGTCTTCGAACTACTGCGAGTGAGGCAAGGTAGCATTTACCCGAAGGCATTTACTACTGCTTCGATGGGTAGGAAGGAGATAGGCTTCAGGAGTTGAGTGTGTCTTCGTTATTTGTGGGATAGGACATTGCATCCTGGGTTTCTGGTTTGTTTAGCCGCGCTTCAGGCTAAGTGCTTGTTACCTATTTAACAGCGCAACAGGGTTTTTATACACATCTCTGTCATCCGATGGAGCTCCGAGCGCCCGCAGGAGGGGATTAGCAGAGGTGGCGACCTGGTGATAAATCTTGCGTGCTGTTGCTTGAAATCTGGCGAGGACCTCGAGTACCGACGCTGCGTCATGGAGGTACCGTGATGGGAACTGCGGGTGCACATGAAAAATCCTTCGGAGCGCTTTATTTTGGAGCGCTTGGAGGCGGTGGAGATGGCGGTTTGCCGCATTACCCCATGCAGCACAGGCATAATCCATGACGGGACGGATAAACATCCGGTATATCAGGAGCCCGTTGTTGATGGACAGGGAAGACCGTTCATTAATGAGTGGGTACAACATTCCCAGTCGTTGATCCACCTTCCGGCGAACGTTGGCTACCTGTAAGTGCCAGATGAGTTGGCTGTCCATGGTTACCCCAAGATAGGTGGCTGACGTCGTCCACTGGATAGCGTCACCAAAGAGCAGAAGCTGGTGGTCTGGAGGTTTAACTCGTTTCCTGGTGAAGACGACAGCTTGAGTCTTCCGAGCGTTGAATCCAACGCGCCAAAGGGTGGCCCAGGTTTCAAGGGCGGCACAGGCGTCCTGGAGGCATCGATACAGCGCTTGGGACCAGCGGCTCCGCGTGAAGAGAGCGGTGTCCTCAGCGTAGATGGCCCGTTCTATGCGTGGAGGTCGAGGGAGGTCAGACGTGTACAGGGAATAAAGTGTGGGGCCCAACACCGATTCCTGCGGCACGCCAGCGGCGATGGGTCGAACCGTGGAGAGGGCATCATCGATGCGAACAGCGAAGGTCCGTCCTTGCAGGTAGGAACGGAGCAGCTTGATGACAGATTGCGGGAGACCCTGCAGAGTCAGCTTCCAGAGCAGCCCATCATGCCATACGCTGTCGAAAGCCTTACTGACATCAAGGAAGAGGCCCCCACAATATTCCTTGTTGTTGAAGGCCTTCGTAATTTCTTCAACCACGCGTATGAGTTGCAGTGTCACGGAGTGCCCGCTGCGGAACCCAAACTGTTCCGGGGATAGCAGCTGCGGGCGATCGATAATCCGCTTGAGGCGATGAAGTAGCAGCCGTTCAAAGATCTTGCTTAACTGCAGCAGGAGGCTGATCGGCCGGTAATGAAGTGAATTTTTCCTGTTGCGTCCTGGCTTGGGGACAGCCACAATGATAGCGTGCTTCCACGCCGCAGGATAAATCTGCAGTTGGAGAATGAGGTTGAAGAGCAGCGCGAGATAGGCAAACGCAGCATGAGGGAGTTCCTTAAACGCCCTTCCTGGTATGTCGTCCGCTCCCGGGGCTTTGTTGGCACCCAAGGCCCGTATACAGGAAGAGACTTCGTCCGTGGTAATAGGTGGAAGTCGGTCATCTGCGTCCTCTGCAGTAAAATATGCCGCAAGGCTGCCTTCGACGTGTCGCACATGCTGGGCGTCAATGGGATCCGCTACCGGAAGGAAGTTCTCCTGAAAAACGTCGGCGAGGGCGTTGGCCTTATCCGACGGTGTGTATGCCACTCCAGCTGCAGCGTCCAAAGGTGGAATAGTCGCCCTCCTCTTGGTGAAAAACCGCACCGTGTCCCATGCATCAGGATCGGGAGTGAACGATTCGAGCTTCTGCGCCCATTGGCTATTCCGGTACTCAATAGTGGCGGCCTTGATGTCCCGGCGGAACTGATTGATCCTTCGCTTGAGCTCCACATTGTGAGTTAAGCGCCATTCCTTGAGTAGGCGGTTCCGCGCTTTGATGAGTGCGAGGATATCGGCAGACAGTCCTGGGCGTGGGCGAGAGGGGCCGCGCGATGGCGGAGTTGACGAGTGCAGAGCAGCTGCGACGGCATCAGTAAGAACTGCCATGCCAGCATCGACTGCGGGAGGATCCGCGTCGAGATGGGTTGCCAGCATGGCCGTGATGTCGGTGCGATATGCTTCCCAGTCCGTGCGGCGGAGGTTGTACTTCTGCGGCCTGGCGGTAGCGCCGACCGCCAAGTCGAACAGGACAGGCAGGTGGTTGGAGTTTAACTAGTGAATGACGTCAGCCGTCAGAAACTGGTGCAATCCCTTCGTGATGGCGATGTTTAGGATGTCCGGCGTGCCTCTGGAGGGATAGCACGTCGGCTCCTCAGGGCCACAGGCGTAGGCATTCGCGCGTTCAAGGACCTGGAGAAGTCGTCTGCCGCTGTAGGTGGTGTGGAGAGAATTCCACGCCGCATGCTTAGCATTGAAGTCCCCAGCAAGGAAGAGCTTGCCAGGGAGCCAGAGCAGCGCTGCGGCATCGTCAGCGTCCAGATGATATTTCGGCGGACGATAAACGCAGATGAAGGTGATGAGCCCCGCCGACGTCTCAACTGCGACAGCCGTGGCTTCCATCTGCCGAAGGGCTGGAAGAGGGACAGCGTAGTGCTGTATGGAACGTTTGATATAGATGACCGTGCCGCCCCCTCGCGTCAGGCGATCAGTACAATGACAGCTGTAGTTGGAGATGTGAATCTTCAAGTTTTCGCGGCGCAAAGACTGCTCCATTAAGTTTCGGGAATGCAGCCGCATGAATTCTGCTTCTTCTAATATTTCGGCTGTATACCTTTCAGCCATCTTCAGAGAGAGCCGTACGACTGACGCTCCAGCGCTCGCTCCATCCTTTTAGACTCGCGGACCGCGCCACTGCGCATGCGGCCACAGATAAACAAGGCGCCAGTGAAGTTAATCGGCGTCAAAGACGTACAACATATGCATGAGTTACGTCTGTGGCTGCGCATTCGATCCATGCTGGGAGGTCGATGAACTGTAGCGACGTCTTTGTAAGTTCCATATTGAAAGTGCCGGTTTCCATGATTTATCTAATGTGAAACCGCTGTCTCTATTAATTAAATTGTTCGTCAAGTGGATTTCAATGGCCTCTTTTACTACGGAGTCCCAGAAAGATGAAACAGAAGTCAGAATTTCGACATTTTCATATACCATAGAGTGACCAGAATCAATACAATGCTCTGCCACAGCCGATTTACTGGGTTGTAAGCTGTCCGACCACTCTCTACGGATTCTGCAGATGAAATAAGACGCGAAACTTGTCGAGCTGTTATGAAGGCTCGCCCACAAAGAAGCAATATATCTGTGGCAGAGAGGACTGCACTACGTAAGCTCCGCCAAGATACCGAAACGTTGGTTCTTCCTGCTGATAAAGGTAATGCCACTGTTTTAATGTCACGTGACGACTATCATGATAAGATATACAGCTTACTGAATGATAGTATGTACCGGAAGATCAGTAAGGACCCCACCAACAAGGTGGTGAGGAAAACGGTGTCGCTTTTGAATGCCTCCTCATTTCCACCGGAGGTGATATGAAGACTGAAACCAAGCGGTGCAGTGCCTCCAAGGCTTTATGGACTTCCAAAGATCCATAAGAAAGACGTTCCTCTACGTCCTATCGTGAGCAATATTGGTTCTCCCAACTATGATCGTGCCAAGCACCTGGCGTCACTATTGAGGCCGCTTGTGGGAAAATGTGATCATCATATAAGGAACTCTGCAGATTTCATTGGCAAATTAAAATCTTTGAAACTGAACACCTCTGATATATTAGTCAGCTTTGATGTAGTGTCGCTATTTACTAAGGTACCTCTCTCTGAATCTTGAGATCTCATTGGAAAAAGTTTTGATAAGGAGATTTTAGCTTTGTTTCACCATGTGATGACCTCCACATACTTTTCATTTAATAACGACTTTTTTGAACAGACTGACGGTGTTCCCATGGGTAGTCCTTTGTCACCCTTGGTGGCCAATTTATTTATGGAGGACTTCGAGGAGAAGGCCCTGGAGTCTGCTATTTTGAAGCCTACAGTTTTTTGGAGGTACGTTGATGACACCTTCGTAGTTTGGCCCCATGGCGAGGACAAATTGCAGGACTTCTTAAACCATCTGAACTCCATCCATGGACAAATTCATTTTACAATGGAAGTGGAAAAGGAGGGATGTCTTCCATTTTTGGATGTCCTGGTACGGCGCAAAGAAGATGGCACTTTGGATCATGCAGTATATCGGAAACCGACCCATACGGACTTATATTTACATGCAAATAGCTGTCACCATCCTTCGCAGACGAGTAGTGTTCTAAGAACTTTGGTACACCGAGCACACGTCATTTCTGATGAAAGTAGTTTAAAAGACGAACTTTTACATCTGAAGAGAGTTTTTGAGGACAACGGGTATTCTCAACAACAGATACGTAAGGCACTACAAATAAAACCTAAGGTGTCCGTAAGGAATGCAGAAGATGACGAGGAAACATTTAAATCTATGGCTTTCCTGCCGTATGTGGGAAGCCTTTCATCCAAAATAGGAAGGATCCTCACTAAACATAAAGTAAAAGTGATTTTTCGTCCACCGGCGAAGACGGCTGCACTCCTGGGTTCCGTTAAAGATGACTTACTACTCCGCAAGCCTGGAGTTTACAAGATACCATGTGAATGTGGCCTTTCATATATCGGACAAACGAATCGTACAGTCCAAGAGAGGTGTACGGAACATCGCAGGTACCCTCGGCTTTTACAACCCAGTAAATCGGCTGTGGCAGAGCATTGTATTGATTCTGGTCGCTCTATGGTATATGAAAATGTCGAAATTCTGACTTCTGTTTCATCTTTCTGGGACTCCGTAGTAAAAGAGGCCATTGAAATCCATTTGACGAACAATTTAATTAATAGAGACAGCGGTTTCACATTAGATAAATCATGGAAACCGGCACTTTCAATATGGAACTTACAAAGACGTCGCTACAGTTCATCGACCTCCCACCATGGATCGAATGCGCAGCCACAGACGTAACTCATGCATATGTTGTACGTCTTTGACGCCGATTAACTTCACTGGCGCCTTGTTTATCTGTGGCCGCATGCGCAGTGGCGCGGTCCGCGAGTTTAAAAGGATGGAGCGAGCGCTGGAGCGTCAGTCGTACGGCTCTCTCTGGAGATGGCTGAAAGGTATACAGCCGAAATATTAGAAGAAGCAGAATTCATGCGGCTGCATTCCGAAAGTGACAATGCGAAGATCTTCAAAACGACGCACTCTATTCATGTTGATGTGTGGTAGAACCACTTGCTGGTCGAAGGACACTTCGAATCGTGGCCTCCACAGTTGCTGCAAGAGTCGTGGGGAGAGCCTGGATAGCTCTACCCATCTCGGTTACTGCAGTCATCATGGTTTTGAGCAGGTCAACAAGATCAGTGGCATCAGCTGGAGACGTTCGACGGTGCTGGCGGTCAGGCACAGTAGAGGGCCATCTGGGAGGAGTCGGGAAAGCAGCTGTATCAGCCACAAAACCGTCCTGAGGCGACGCTGAAGGGGCAGCGTCGTGCCGAATGACGTAGGGAGTCGAACGGCGTTGCTGGGGAGCCGCGTTGCGACTCTGCAGCGGCGACACTGGTTCCTGTGGAAATACTGCAGCGCCGCGAAAGCTTGCCGCGATACCACGGACGACGTTGGTCCTCCTATTCCTCTCCTTGGCAGTAAGCGGAGGGAGCCCACGTTGCCGACGACTAACTTCCTTGTGCTTGGGGCACGATCGGAAGTTAGCTGTATGATTTCCTCCGCATAGACCACACTTAGCTGGGTCTTGTTTCGGCACAGGGCACTGTCGGCTGTCATGAGGCCCGCCACATTTCACACATACAAAGGGCATGGTGCAGTGTCGAGCCACATTATTGAACCCTTGACATCTGAAGCACTGCGTAACACCACGAGATTTTCGTAGTGATTCTACAGTGATAGACAAGGCACAGAGTCGGGTCACATTGAAGATCTTCCGATTATCAGGCGTGTCTGGCAGGATGACGACGCGAAGTCCAGATCTCTTGTTCGTGCCAGGCATCTTGTGGTAGTCCACGATGGAAGCATGGATGCCAAGTTCCGCCAATTCGTCCTTGACATCTTCATTTGAGAGAGACTGCACAACTCCACGCAGGACGATCTTCAGCGTCGGTGGCCGCACCATGGGGAAGGTGTAACTTGGTATCCCGCGCGCCCCAGCCATGTCCATGACCGTCATATAGTCGTCAGTAGTGGCAACAGTAAGTTTTAACTTGTCGCCGCCAGCCTGTTTTGCCGTAAAAGGTTGTTTCAAATTACTCTTCAGCCAGTCGTACAGTTCCTTGTAAGAGTTAGGATACTGCAAAACAATCGGCGGTATCCTCGTAGACTGTTGTTGTTGGTGCTGCAGTGGCTGTTGTTGTTGTTGTTGTTGTTGCGGTTGCTGCTGTGCGGCATCGTCCGCGGCCGCCGTCCCCCCATCTTGGATGACGTCATAACGGTTGCTTAGCGGTAGTGAAGTGGTTGCCTCTGGCTGCTGCTTCTTGGCTTGTTTTTTCCGCTGTGGTCTGACGAAACCGTCGTCCGTGGCCAATGCAGGCTGAGTTGCAGGTCCTGGGTCGCTTCGTTTTCGGCGGTACTGCGTGGCAGACGCAGTAGAATGCTGAGTAGTATCATCTTCAGTCGAAGCATCCGTCGAATAATCCATATCATAGTCCAAGTTCCTCGCCGTGGCCGTCAGCAGATCATTACCCCTCCTCCTTTGCCTGGTCGTCGTAAGTGGAGTGACTGACGGGGCCGGCGGCGGGGCAAGCCCCACCGCGCGGCGGTCAGTCCCCTCCGGAGCGCAGCTAACGTGGTCTGTACGCGTCGACATCCCCGTAGCGACTGCCCAGCGCGGCTCCAGTCCACGATCATCTAACTCCGTCAAGTGTTGGAATGTAGTCTTTACCCGAAGGCATTTACTACACCGTCTGAGGGTCGGAAAAGAAGAACATCAGGAGTTTCTTTATTGGCGTCTAAGGATGTGGTTTTCGGAATATACTATCTGTGGGAACTGATGTGTCTGTTAGTTGCAACTCCCGGCATTATCGCAGCAGCAGTGCAACGGGCCTCTGATAGAGGCGCCCCAAGGGTCCTGATTAGGGGATTATCCGATGCAGCAGCTTTGTCGTACATCTTCTGTGCGATGGCCTGAAAGCGAGTGAACACTTCCTGTTCGTGGACGGCTTCATGCAGATATCGCGCCGGAAACTGCGGATGGACGTGAAAGATCCGGCGAAGCGCCTTATTCTGCTGCGCCTGTATGCAGTGAAGGTGGCGATGCGCTGCATTACCCCAGGCAGGGCAGGCATAATCCATAACAGGACGCACGAACATCCTATAGATGAGGAGCCCATTGGTGACAGAGAGCGCCGAATGCTCGTTCAGCAGGGGATAAAGCGCCCCCAGCCGCTGTTCAACCTTCCGTCGAACTGCTAGCACCTGCTGCTGCCAGATGAGTTGGCGATCCATGACGACCCCGAGATAGGTGGCCGTCGGCGTCCAGGGGATGACCTCGCCGAATAACTGTAGGTGCTGATCATGTGGCGGCGTCCTCTTGCGTGTGAAGATCACAGCTTGGCTCTTCTGGGCGTTGAACCTTACACGCCAAAGAGTCGCCCACCCTTCGAGGGCAGCGCACGCATCCTGGAGACGGCGATACATGGCTTGGGGCCACCGGCTGCGTGTGAAGATCGCCGTGTCGTCGGCGTACATCGCGCGCTCCACCTGGGGAGAGGTAGGAATATCAGCAGTATACAGTGAATACAGTGTCGGACCGAGGACCGAGCCCTGCGGGACGCCGGCGGCAATAGGACGGATCGTCGAGGTAGAGTCGTCAACGCGGACGACAAAAGTGCGCCCCCGCAGATATCTTGCCATCAGGTGGACGAGGGACCGAGGAAATCCATGCATATGGAGCTTCCACAGCAACACGGAGTGCCACACGCTGTCGAAGGCCCTGGTGGCATCAAGGAAAATGGCGCCACAGTACTCCTGGTTGTTGAAGGCCGTTGTAATTGCCTCAACAACGCGGACGAGTTGCTGCATAGAGGAGTGGCCACCCCGGAATCCGAACTGCTCCGGAGGCAACAGGCGACGACGGTCCATAAGAATCTTGAGCCGGTGAAGGAGGACCCGCTCGAAGGTCTTGCTGAGCTGCGGAAGCAAGCTGATGGGCCGGTAGTTGTTAGGGTTCTTCCTGTCCTTACCCGGCTTGGGTATGGCGACTACGACAGCGTGCTTTCAGGCAGCCGGATATTTATGCGTCATCAGAATTGCAGTGAAAAGGCGGGCGAGGTACGCATGTGCTGCAGGAGGCAATTCCCTGAGCGCCCTCCCAGGGACGTCGTCGGCGCCAGGAGCCTTGTTAGCGGCCATCGCCCGGATGCAGGTGGTCACTTCATCGGTGGTGAAGATGGGAAGATGATCGTCGTCAGGGTGGTCGACAGAGAGGTAGGCCTCGAGGCCACGGTCCACATCATGAACGAACTGTTGGTTCACAGGATCGTCGAGTGGGACGAAGTTCGCCTGAAATACATCAGCAAGGGCGTTAGCCTTAACCACGGGTGTATAGGCAACACCAGTCGGCGAGTCCAGAGGGGGCAGAGGGTGCTTCCGCTTGGTAAAGAAGCGCACCGCGTCCCACACGTTGGCATCCGGGGTGAACGATGCCAGCTTCTGAGCCCACTGTTCGTTCTTGTGGGCGTTGATGGCGGCCTTAATGTTACAGCGGAGAAGATTGACGCGCCGCTTCAGAAGGGGGTCGCGGGTAAGGCGCCATTCCTTGCTGAGACGGTTCCTGATCCGGATTAGATCCAAGATGTCGGCCGGTAGTCCCGGGCGCCAGGACAGCGGCGTGGATCGGAGCAGCGCTGAGTGCACGACAGTGGCGAAGGCAGTGACGTCAGCGTCGACGTCGGCGTCAAGACGTGGCTGCATGCGGGCGGAGACGTCGGCACGATAGGCAATCCAGTCTGTACGCCGAAGATTAAGCCGAGGCGAGCTGACGGCGGGATCAACAGCAAGATTGAAGAGGACCGGCAGATGGTTGGAATTCAACTCATAGACGACATCAGCCGTCATGAATTGATGCAGGCCTTTTGTGATGGCGAAATCAAGGACGTCCGGCGTGCCACGGGACGGGTAGCAGGTCGGCTCGTCGGGCCCGCAAGCGTAGGCACCAACCCTGTGGATGACTCGATGGAACTGGCGGGCGCTGTGGGTGGTATGCAGAGAATTCCACGCCGCATGTTTGGCGTTGAAGTCGCCGGCCAAAAAGAGCTTCCCCGGGAGACGGAATAGCGCATAGGCATCGTCGACGTCCAGCACGTAGCGAGGAGGACGGTAAACGGAGACGAAGGTGACGACCCCCGCTGACGTCACCACAGCCACAGCCGTCGCCTCCATCTGTCGTAAGGGTGGAGTGGGTACGACATAGTGGCGGATATTCCGCTTGACGTAGATCGCGGTGCCGCCGCCGCGGGTGGGGCGATCGTAGCAATAGCACTTGTAGTTGGAGATGTTGGCCCGTAGACCCGCGTTCAGGTGCGTCTCTGTCACGAGAAAGATGTCAATGTTATGTACTTCAAGGAAGTGCTTAACATCCAGAAGATCGCGAAAAGTCCGTCGGCATTGTATGTTGAAATACGAAGTTCCTCGAAGCGTCGCACCCTATCCATGACGTTGGGGAGCGTCGTTGGTGGTGGGAAGAACGCTTCGGATCGTCGATTCGACGGTGGCAGCAAGTGTGGCGGGCAACGCCTGGATGGCGCGGCTCATCTCGGTGACCGCCGTCATCATGGTTTGGAGGAAGGTGAAGAGGTCGTGGGAGTCGACACTCGGTTGCTGGCCGGGCTGCGGAGTGTGGTCGACGGGATGGCGGCGGCGCAACGGCGGAAAGGCGGCGGGGCCGTCTGGAACGTCCGTCGGAGCGGCAGAGGACGCAGGGGCGTCTCTGCGGATGACAAATGGTGCAGCAAGTGGACGCTGACAGGCGTTAGGAGGACGGGACTGCGAGAGTGAGCCCTGTCCCTGCTGCGGGGCGGAAGCTGGCAGGAGTGCTGCTGACGACGGTGGTCCCTGGCGGTAAGCGGGGGAAGCCCTCGTTGCCGCCGGCTGGCCTCCTTATGTTTGGGACACGACCTGAAGTTGGCGGGGTGTCGTCCACCACACAGGCCACACTTCGCTGGTTCTTCCCTCGGTACTGGGCATTGCCGGCTGTCATGGGCGTCGCCGCACTTGACGCAAACAAAGGGCATCGTACAACCACGAGCCACATGGTTGAAGCCCTGGCACCGTAACATTGCGTCACCCCACGTGACTTGCGGAGTGTTTCTGCAGACATAAAAAGTCCGCAAAGGCGGGTGACGTTGAAAATCTTCCGTTGGTCCGGCGTGTCAGGAAGGATTACAATTCTGAGGCCTGACCTACGGTTAGTGCCCGGAATTTTGTGGTAGTCCACGATCGTGGCGGCGAAGCCGAGTTCTTCTAGTTCTTCTTTGACCCAGTCGTTAGGGAGTGAATTCAGAATCCCCCGAAGAACCACCTTCAGCGTCGGCGGCCGAACGACCGGAAAAGTATAATTTGGAATCCCTTGCGCACCCAGGAAGTCCGTAACGGTGGTGTAATCGTCGAGGGTGGAGACCGAAAGCTTCAGTTTGTCGCCGCCCGTCTGGCGAGCGGTGAAAGGCTGCTTTAAGTGCTGTTTTAACCACTCGTAAAATTCCTTATACGACGAGGGAAGCTGCAGCACGATAGGTGGAATGCGCTTCTGCTGTTGCGGTTGCGGCTGCTGCGCCTGGTGCTGGAGACTGGGCTGGGCTGCATCGTCGGTGTCTTCAGGGATGCCATCAAACCGGTTGTGTACCGGAATATCCGCCGCCTGCGGCTGTGCTTGCGCCGCCCGAGCTTGACGCTTCTTCGGTGGCTTGCGGAAGCCATCGTCTGGAACGTCGGCCGCGTGTGAACCACCATCAGTGCCCCTCTTCTTCCGAGAAGCCGCCGTCGATGGTGTCTGCCTCAGGACGACGTCATCGTCGATGGAAGTGTCGGAGAAATAGGCCAAATCGAGGTCCATGGTCGAAGCCGGGTCCGTCATACTCTCGTTCCTCTCCTCCATAGCCCTGGCCGTCATAGATGGGGGGCCGGATGAGGCCGCCGACGGCGATCCGCCACACCCTTCGCTCCGCGCACGTCTGTCTTCTGCGACATCTCGCACTCGAATGCCCAGCGCGGCTCCAGTCCACATCTTCGAACTACTGCAAATGAGGCAAGGTAGCATTTACCCGAAGGCATTTACTGCTGCTTCGGTGGGTAGGAAGGAGATAGGCTTCAGGAGTTGAGTGTGTCTTCGTTATTTGTGGGATAGGTCATTGCATCCTGGGTTTCTGGTTTGTTTAGCCGCGCTTCAGGCTAAGTGCTTGTTACCTGTTTAACAGCGCAACAGGGTTCTTATACACATCTCTGTCATCCGATGGAGCTCCGAGCGCCCGCAGGAGGGGATTAGCAGAGGCGGCGACCTGGTGATAAAACATGCGCGCTGTGCCCAGCGCGGCTCCAGTCCACGTCTTCGAACTACTGCGAGTGAGGCAAGGTAGCATTTACCCGAAGGCATTTACTACTGCTTCGATGGGTAGGAAGGAGATAGGCTTCAGGAGTTGAGTGTGTCTTCGTTAGTTGTGGAATAGGTCATTGCATCCTGGGTTTCTGGTTTGTTTAGCCGTGCTTCAGGCTAAGTGCTGGTTACCTGTTCAACAGCGCAACAGGGTTTTTATACACATCTCTGTCATCCGATGGAACTCCGAGCGCCCGTAGGAGGGGCCCAGCGTGGCAGAGGCAATGTGTGTTCTTGTTGGATATGAAGTGCCACAGGGCTGTGCCCGTCTGACTTCGGAATACGCTAGGGGTTTCTTGAAATGAGGGATTGGGGTTGTGTGAGTGTTTTCTAGTGTAAGTTTGTTCGGTGATTTATGTTTGCGTTATTGGTCCCTAAAGTGGCGCGCGAGGGTTAGTTTTGGGCGTTTATGTGAAGCTTCTGGGGGTTCGTTACCTAAATTTTGAATGAGGAAGTGGGGCGAAGTTTGTGTTGTTTCGTAAAATTTTGTGGATTTGTCCTGAATGAGTGAGTAGATGGTGGGTTGGCCTAGGAGGTCTCTAATGTGAGTGTTGGGGACGTATCTGCCAGCGCCAGAAATGACACGGAAAACTTTGTTCTGGAGACGTTGTAGTTTGGAAAGTGTGGTGTCTGACGCCATAGACCACACTTCCGAGCCATACAGGATGACTGGAAGTATGAGCTGGCGCCAGAGAAGGAGTTTGCAGGGGACGGTGATGCCATCACCTTTAAGGAGGGGGTACAGCTTGCAGAAGAGGGCGCAGCCCTTATTTGCAGCGTTGGTAATGTGTTTGTTCCATGTTAGGCGGCGATCTATTTCGATCCCCAAGTAAGTTATGGAATTTCGCCAGATTAGCTCCCGGCCGTCAATTGTGAGTTGGCGGTCCGGGAGTTTTATCTTGGGGGTGAAATAGATTGCCTGACACTTTGCGGGATTGATTTTAATCTTCCAGCGGTTGCACCACTTGGTGATCTTGTCCAGATGTTGCTGAAGGTGTCGGTGGATGAGGAGGAGGCTGCGACTGCTTCTGTATATTGCGGTATCATCCGCATACAGGGCAATCTCACCTCCCAGCTGCCTAGGGATGTCATTTGTGTAAATGGTGTAGAGGACAGGACCTAAGACCGAGCCCTGCGGAACTCCTGCCGCAATCCGTCGTGTCTGGCTGGACTTGTCTCCGCTCCTTACAAAGAACTGACGTTCTGCAAGGAACGAGTCAATAATCCAGGTTATATGAGCTGGGCATCCTATTTCGTCAAGTTTGTAAATTAAGCCATCGTGCCAGACGCGGTCGAAAGCTTTTTCTATATCTAGGAACACTGCTCCTGTTGCTTCTCTCTTTGCCCTGGCCAGACAAATGTGTTCTACCAAGCGAAGGGATTGTTGGATAGTGGAATGCTCAGCGCGGAAACCAAACTGTTCAGGCATAAGGATGTTATTGTCATTCAGGAATTGACGGAGGGGTGTGAGGATTATAAGCTCTAGGATTTTACTCAGGCCAGTTAGGAGTGAGATGGGCCTGTAGTTTTCGGGAAGGAGTAGGTTTTTATTGGGTTTGGGTAGGGTGATGACCTTTGCAGTCTTCCACGCTGAGGGGAAGTATGTGAGTTTCAGGCAGGCATTATAAATGCCTGCTAGGTAGGATATTGCGGGAGGGGGAAGGTGTTTTAGGAGTGGGGTGCGGACACGGTCGGGGCCAGGAGCCTTGTGGTTGCCCTGCCGCTTGATTAGTGCACAGATAGTCGGCTCGTTAACGGGCTCGAATTCTGTAATTGGGCGCGTATTTCTGATCTGAGTCACTCGTCCGGTAACTATTCTCTCCTGCCTATCACTCTCATCATCGTGGATGATGTGAGTCCGGAATTGTGACTCTAATGATTTTGCCATTATTTCCGCCTTGTTCGTCATATGCAAGACCGTTCTCGCCGTGGAGTGGCTTGTTGTCTCTGGTGGGGTCTTCCCGCTGCCGGGTTATTTTCCAGAGTTTTCGTCTGGTTACATCTGTTTCGGCGGTTCTTAGTTTCTCCTCCCAGCAGCGGCTCCTGTGCTCTTGTATTCGTTGTCTCACCTGGTCCTCTAGACTCCGCAGCAGTCGGCGGTCGGCTGGGTCGCGATAGCGCTGCCACAGCCTACGCCTTGTGCGTTTGGCGACTATGAGGTCCCAGATGTCAGGGGGCAGGTCCCTGGCGCCAGGATCGGTGGTTATCCTGACGCTCGTTGCGCGAGCACAGGCGTGGAGGATGCCAGTGAATTTTTCAATGGCTTCGTCCACGTCTCCTACAGTTTGGAGTGGGGGATTTTCTACCATGTGTTCTCCCACCAGGTATGCATATCTGTCCCAGTTTGTTATTATTTGTCTGTTCGCCATCCTCCCGGCATCGTCTTCGACACTGGCAAGATCCAGCACGACGGGACTGTGGTCGGAGTCCAGCTCGTAGTGCACTGTGGCCGCCGCGTCGAGATCCAAGTTTTTCGCGACAAAAATGTCCAGAATGTCACAGTTTCTGTCTGCGTTGGCAGGGATATGCGTGGGCTCGTCTGGGGCGATGACATTGAGAGTGGCGCGCCCTTCAACAAACCCCCGCAGAGTCCTGCCACTTGCGTTCTCGGCACGACAGCCCCAAGCTCCATGCTTCGAATTTAGGTCCCCTCCCACCAGTACACGATTGCCAACCCTAAGCAGTGCCTGAAGGTCCTGTGCAGTGATGCGTGAGGTGGGGGGATGGTATGCTGAAATTATCTGCCACGTGTTTTGCCCAATTTTGGTTTCTATACCGGCAGCCTCGATAGTATGAGTCTGCGGTAGTTCCAGGGTTCGGAAGCACCTTCTGCCCTTGACCAATTCCTCTGCCCCGCCGCCCGGGCGGTCCACTCGGTCGAACCGGTGGATAGCGTAATTTCTGACAGCGAATTGGTCGTCAGGCTTCAGGTGCGTTTCCGTCAGACACATAATATCGATGGCATGCCGGTCTAGGCAGCTTTCTAAAAGGATTTTGCTTGTCTTAACGCCGTTGGCGTTCCAGGTTGCTATTTTTAGTCGCCTGGATCTAGGGCGATCCATCAAGTTGCGACATTAATGTCATAGCTCCTTCCGCGATAATCATAATTTTGCTCAGGGCGTCAGGCGCAGCACGGAGCTTTGCCAAGACGTCCTTAAATGTGTGGAACAGGGCCGTTAGGCTGAATCCTGTGAATAGTTGCCGCAGCTCTCTCAGCTCGTCCAAGAACGACGCCGGTTGAGCGCTGGGCGCAGACTGAGGTGGCGCGGCAGCGGGCTCCGCGCCCTGGGGTGGGGAGGGCTGTGGAGGTGGGGCGCGCGGCGGCCAGGCGGCAGCAGCCGTCGGGGCGCGTGGTGGGGGAAGCGATGGAAATGCCTCCTGCCCTGACACATTCGTTCTGCGGCCTCTGACGGGAGCAGAGCTCGTGCCTGTGGCTGTAGCCGCGGGAGCAGCACTCGCCGTCGTAGTCGCGGCTGCCGTAGCAGTTCGTGGCGACGACCGCGGGGGACGGCTCGCCATCAGCTTCAGCATTGTGGGGCAGCGACTATAGTTGGCGGGATGGCTGTCACCGCAGAGGGTGCATTTTGCGGGTGTGTCCCTCTTCTTGGTGCATGTATGTGTGAGGTGGGGGCCTGCGCATTTCACGCACTTACGTGGGTGATTGCAGTTTTCCGCGCTATGGAATAGCTGCTGGCACTGGTGGCACTGCACAGGGCCTTCTGGTTGCCTGTATTTTTCTATGGAAACTCCGCAATGGAGCATGAGCTTTATTGCATAGAGTTCCCGATTTTTCTGATCAGGGTGCAAAATGATCTTGAAAGACGTGCGCTTCTTGCGCCCTTCTCCTGGTTTTGCGGGATCAGAAGCACGTGTCTCCTGTTTGACTTCGATTACATTAAACTTGCGGAAAATAAGTTCAGCTTTAATGTCTTCTGGGTCGGTGTCGCAGAGGAGGCCTTTGATCACCGCCTTGAATGTCTCCCTTTCCCTTACTGGGTATGTGTGATGCGGAATATTTTGCCTCTGAAAATACTCCTTAAGTGTTCTGTAGTCGGGGAGGGTTGAGGCTTGAAACTTAACCGACGAGCCCCTGCATGAGGTGTTGAGGCCTCCTTTCAGCGTCGGCGCGATCTCTTTGATAACCGGCGAAGACGGTGGAGGCAGCACCTGCAGCAGCTCCGGTCCACGTCTTCGAACTACTGCAAGTGAAGCAAGGTAGCTTTTACCCGAAGGCATTTACTACGGCTTCGATGGGTAGGAAGTAGATAGGCTTCAGGAGTTGTGTATGTCTTCGTTATGTGTGGGATAGGTCATTGCATCCTGGGTTTCTGGTTTGTTTAGCCGCGCTTCAGGCTAAGTGCTTGTTACCTGTTTAGCAGCGCAACAGGGTTTTTATCCACATCTCTGTCATCCGAAGGAGCTCCGAGCGCCCGCAAGAGGCGATTAGCAGAGGCGTCGACCTGGTGATAAATCATGCGTGCTGTTGCTTGAAATCTGGTGAGGACCTCAAGTTCCGACGCTGCGTCATGGAGGTACCGTGATGGGAACTGCGGGTGCACATGAAAAATTCTTCGGAGCGCTTTATTTTGGAGCGCTTGGAGGCGGTGGAGATGGCGGTTTGCCGCATTACCCCGTGCAGCACAGGCATAATCCATGACTGGATGGATGAACATCCGGTATATCAGGAGCCCGTTTTTGATGGACAGGGAAGACCGTTCATTAATGAGCGGGTACAACATTCCCAGTCGTTGATCCACCTTCCGGCGAACGTTGGCTACCTGTAAGTGCCAGATGAGTTGGCTGTCCATGGTTACCCCACGATAGGTGGCTGACGTCGTCCACTGGATAGCATCACCAAAGAGCAGAAGCTGGTGGTCTGGAGGCTTAACCCGTTTCCTGGTGAAGATTACAGATTGAGTCTTCCTAGCGTTGAATCCAACGCGCCAAAGGGTGGCCCAGGTTTCAAGGGCGGCACAGGCGTCCTGGAGGCGTCGATACAGCGCTTGGGACCAGCGGCTCCGCGTGAAGAGAGCGGTGTCGTCAGCGTAGATGGCCAGTTCTATGCGTGGAGGCCGAGGGAGGTCAGACGTGTATAGGGAATAAAGTGTGGGGCCCAACACCGAACCCTGCGGCACGCCAGCAGCGATGGGTCGAACCGTGGAGAAGGCATCATCGATGCGAACAGCGAAGGTCCGTCCTTGCAGGTAGGAACGGAGCAGCTTGATGACAGATCGCGGGAATCCCTGCAGAGTCAGCTTCCAGAGTAGCCCATCATGCCATACGCTGTCGAAAGCCTTACTGACATCAAGGAACAGGGCCCCACAATATTCCTTGTTGTTGAAGGCCTTCGTAATTTCTTCAACCACGTGAATGAGTTGAAGTGTCGCGGAGTGCCCGCTGCGGAACCCAAACTGTTCTGGGGGTAGCAGCTGCGGGCGATCAATAATCCGCTTTAGGCGATGAAGTAGCAGCTGTTCAAAGATCTTGCTTAACTGCGGCAGGAGGCTGATCGGCCGGTAATGAAGCGGATTTTTCCTGTTGCGTCCCGGCTTGGGGACAGCCACAATGATAGCGTGCTTCCACGCCACAAGATAAACCTGCAGTTGAAGTATAAGGTTGAAGAGCAGCGCGAGATAGGTAAACGCTGCATGAGGGAGTTCCTTAAGCGCCCTTCCTGGTATGTCGTCCGCTCCCGGTGCTTTGTTGGTGCCCAAGGCCCGTATACAGGAAGAGACTTCGTCCGTGGTAATAGGTGGAAGTCGGTCATCTGCGTCCTCTGCAGTAAGATACGCCGCAAGGCTGCCTTCGACGTGTTGCACATGCTGGGCGTCAATAGGATCCGCTACCGGAAGGAAGTTCTCCTGAAAAACGTCGGCGAGGGCGTTTGCCTTATCCGACGGTGTGTATGCCACTCCAGCTGCAGCGTCCAAAGGTGGAATAGTCGCCCTCCTCTTGGTGAAAAACCGCACCGTGTCCCATGCATCAGGATCAGGAGTGAACGATTCGAGCTTCTGCGCCCATTGGCTATTCCGGTACTCAATAGTGGCGGCCTTGATGTCCCGGCGGAACTGATTGATCCTTCGCTTAAGCTCCACATTGCGAGTTAAGCGTCATTCCTTGAGTAGGCGGTTCCGGGCTTTGATGAGGTCGAGGATATCGGCAGACAGTCCTGGGCGCGGGCGAGAGGGGCCACGCGATGGCGGAGTTGACGAGTGCAGAGCAGCTGCGACTGCGTCAGTAAAAACTGCCATGCCAGCATCGACTGCGGGAGGATCCGCGTCGAGATGGGTTGCCAGCATGGCCGTGATGTCGGTGCGATATGCTTCCCAGTCCGTGCGGCGGAGGTTGTACTTCCGCGGCCTGGCGGTAGCGCCGACCGCCAAGTCGAACAGGACAGGCAGGTGGTTTGAGTTTAACTCGTGAATGACGTCAGCCGTCAGAAACTGGTGCAATCCCTTCGTGATGGCGATGTCTAGGATGTCCGGCGTGCCTCTGGAGGGATAGCACGTCGGCTCCTCAGGGCCACAGGCGTAGGCATTCGCGCGTTCAAGGACCTGGAGAAGTCGTCTGCCGCTGTAGGTGGTGTGGAGAGAATTCCACGCCGCATGCTTAGCATTGAAGTCCCCAGCAAGGAAGAGCTTGCCAGGGAGCCGGAGCAGCGCTGCGGCATCGTCAGCGTCCAGATGATATTTCGGCGGACGATAAACGCAGATGAAGGTGATGAGCCCCGCCGACGTCTCAACTGCGACAGCCGTGGCTTCCATCTGCCGAAGGGCTGGAAGAGGGACAGCGTAATGCTGTATGGAACGTTTGATATAGATGGCCGTGCCGCCCCCTAGCGTCAGGCGATCAGTACGATGGCAGCTGTAGTTGGAGATGTTTGCCCTTAGAGCAGGCTTCAGGTGCGTCTCGGTGACCATCATGATGTCGATGTTATGGTCCACAAGAAAGTGCTTGACTTCTTGGAGATCGTGATACAGCCCATCAGCATTGTAAGTGACAATGCGAAGATCTTCAAAACGACGCGCTCTATTCATGTTGATGTGTGGTAGAGCCGCTCGCCGGTCGAAGGACACTTCGAATCGTGGCCTCCACAGTTGCTGCAAGAGTCGTGGGGAGAGCCTGGATAGCTCTACGCATCTCGGTTACTGCAGTCATCATGGTTTTGAGCAGGTCAACAAGATCAGTGGTATCAGCTGGAGACGTACGACGGTGCTGGCGGTCAGGCACAGTAGAGGGCCATCTGGGAGCAGTCGGGAAAGCAGCTGTATCAGCCACAAAACCGTCCTGAGGCGACGCTGAAGGGGCAGCGTCGTGCCGAATGACGTAGGGAGTCGAACGGCGTTGCTGGGGAGCCGCATTGCGACTCTGCAGCGGCGGCACTTGTTCCTGTGGAAATACTGCAGCGCCGCGAGAGCTTGCTGGGATACCACGGACGACGTTGGTCCTCCTATTCCTCTCCTTGGCAGTAAGCGGAGGGAGCCCACGTTGCCGACGACTAACTTCCTTGTGCTTGGGGCACGATCGGAAGTTAGCTGTATGATTTTCTCCGCATAGACCACACTTAGCTGGGTCTTGTTTCGGCACAGGGCACTGTCGGCTGTCATGAGGCCCGCCACATTTCACACATACAAAGGGCATGGTGCAGTGTCGAGCCACATTATTGAACCCTTGACATCTGAAGCACTGCGTAACACCACGAGATTTTCGTAGTGATTCTACAGTGATAGACAAGGCACAGAGTCGGGTCACATTGAAGATCTTCCGATTATCAGGCGTGTCTGGCAGGATGACGACGCGAAGTCCAGATCTCCTGTTCGTGCCAGGCATCTTGTGGTAGTCCACGATGGAAGCATGGAAGCCAAGTTCCGCCAATTCGTCCATGACATCTTCATTTGAGAGAGACTGCACAACTCCACGCAGGACGATCTTCAGCGTCGGTGGCCGCACCATGGGGAAGGTGTAACTTGGTATCCCGCGCGCCCCAGCCATGTCCATGACCGTCATATAGTCGTCAGTAGTGGCAACAGTAAGTTTTAACTTGTCGCCGCCAGCCTGTTTTGCCGTAAAAGGTTGTTTCAAATTACTCTTCAGCCAGTCGTACAGTTCCTTGTAAGAGTTAGGATACTGCAAAACAATCGGCGGTATCCTCGTAGACTGTTGTTGTTGGTGCTGCAGTGGCTGTTGTTGTTGTTGTTGTTGTTGCGGTTGCTGCTGTGCGGCATCGTCCGCGGCCGCCGTCCCCCCATCTTGGATGACGTCATAACGGTTGCTTAGCGGTAGTGAAGTGGTTGCCTCTGGCTGCTGCTTCTTGGCTTGTTTTTTCCGCTGTGGTCTGACGAAACCGTCGTCCGTGGCCAATGCAGGCTGAGTTGCAGGTCCTGGGTCGCTTCGTTTTCGGCGGTACTGCGTGGCAGACGCAGTAGAATGCTGAGTAGTATCATCTTCAGTCGAAGCATCCGTCGAATAATCCATATCATAGTCCAAGTTCCTCGCCGTGGCCGTCAGCAGATCATTACCCCTCCTCCTTTGCCTGGTCGTCGTAAGTGGAGTGACTGACGGGGCCGGCGGCGGGGCAAGCCCCACCGCGCAGCGGTCAGTCCCCTCCGGAGCGCAGCTAACGTGGTCTGTACGCGTCGACATCCCCGTAGCGACTGCCCAGCGCGGCTCCAGTCCACGATCATCTAACTCCGTCAAGTGTTGGAATGTAGTCTTTACCCGAAGGCATTTACTACACCGTCTGAGGGTCGGAAAAGAAGAACATCAGGAGTTTCTTTATTGGCGTCTAAGGATGTGGTTTTCGGAATATACTATCTGTGGGAACTGATGTGTCTGTTAGTTGCAACTGTCGTCGTCGTCGTGCGTGACATCTCGTGCATTCACTGCACGTTTTGGGCAGGTTAAGCAGGGCCTGCTGTTCCTGCGTCAGAGATCGCAATTTGTCGTTGTGGTCCTCACGTTTTGTTCGTCTTCACGTCTTCACGCTTCGTAATTTTTCTTCTCTTGCTGCTTGGATTACTCCAGCAGCAGGTCTGGCCATCTGGTCGCTGGGCGCCAGTGGGGTTGGTTTCCCAGCCCCCTGACCAGCGGGTTTTCGGAGGTCCTCGTCAACTCATAAAATGGTGTAGCGAGCGCGCGGAAGCGGCGCTCCAACATCTGGACTCCAGCGGCGTCGTGCAGCCTGCGTGTGCCGTAGTCCCTCGGCAGGTGTAGAGCCAGCCGAAGGGCTTTATTCTGCACACGCTGCAGCGTCTGGATGTGCATTTCTGCCGCGTTTCCCCACACCACGGCCGCGTACTCTAGCACTGGCCTGATGAGTGCTAGGTACAGCGAGAGGCCGCAGTGGGGGGGCAGTGTCGTCGTTGGGTTGAGGAGCGGGTACAGCAGGCGCAACCTGCCGAGCGCTCGGCCCCTCAGCTCCCGGATGTGTGGACCCCACGTCAGGCGTCGATCGAGGGTGACGCCGAGGTATTTTCCTGTGCGCGACCACGGGATGGGGCCTCCCATGATCCGCACTTGCAGCAGCGCGTCGGGAATGCGGCGGCGCGTGAATATCACCGCCTGGCTTTTCCCGGCGTTGAACTTGAGCCGCCATTTGGTGGCCCAGGCTCCAATCTCGTTGCAGGAGAGCTGCAGCCGGCGGCGCATTAGCTGCGCGTCCTTGCTGCGAGTGTAGATGGCGGTGTCGTCCACGTAGAGCGCCAGGTGCACCCTCGGCGTCGTCTTTGGCACGTCGGCGGTGTACAGAGAGTACAGCAGTGGGCCAAGCACGGACCCCTGCGGTACTCCTGCTCGGATGTGGCGCGCCGTTGACACGCCACCGTCAGCGCGCACATGGAAGGTGCGCCCGCGCAGGTACGACTGGAGAAGGCGGACGTGCGACACAGGAACCCCCTGTACCAGCAGCTTGTACAGGAGGCCGTCGTGCCACACGCTATCGAAGGCCCTAGAAACATCAAGGAAAACCGCCCCGAGGTACTCGCGATGTTCCAGGGCCCCCATTGCCTGCTCCACCAGTCGTAGTAGCTGATGCTGCGTAGCATGACCGCGGCGGAATCCGAACTGCTCGTCAGGAAGCAGGCCTTCTTCACTGACGTGGCGCTGCAGTCGGATCGAGTAAATCCTCTCGAAGGTTTTCGAGAGGGAAGGCAGGAGGCTTATTGGGCGATAGCTTTGCGCCAGCCTAGGATCTTTGCCAGCCTTCGGGATGGCGACCACCTCTGCGTGTTTCCACGCAGCAGGGTAGACGCCAGTGCGAAGGATGGCGTTGAATATCGCTGTGACGACACGCACTGCTTCCGGCGGCAGCTTCTTCAGCAGTGCGTTACCCATCTTGTCACATCCCCCTGCCTTCCTGGGCTGCAGGAAGTTGAGGTGATGTTGGACCTCTTCTTCTGTTGTCTCTGTGAGGATGTCGTCCTCTTCCTGCTGGGTCAGGTACAGTGGGAGGCGCTCGTCCACCTCGCGGATCATGTCGTCATCGACGACGTCGTCCACCGGTGTAAAGTTTTCCGCGAAGGCGTCCGCAAGGACGCTCGCCTTGGCATCTGGTTCTGCGACGACGTCTCTGCCAACTTGCAGCGGCGGGATGCGTTGGCCCTTCCTCAGGAAGCTCTTAGTTACGGCCCAGGCGCTTCCGTCATCGATTCTGAGCGTGGCTATTTTGCCAGCCCAGTCCCGATTTCGGTGGTGGCTGACGGCCGCCGATATCTCGCGGCGCAGGCGATTTAGCAGGCGTTTGGTGGCGGGGCTTCTCGTGATCTGCCACTCACGGAAGACCCGGATCTTCTCACGGATGGACATCAAGATATCCGGCGGAAGCTGCTTGGATTTATCCATCGGCTTCCTTGGTCGCTGTGGCGCCGCCGCATCTGCCGCCGCGAGTGTGTAGTGGGTGAACGCAGCTAGCGCGGCGTCCACCCCCTCCACGTCCGGATCGGGTGTGGCGGTGACCGTCTCTGCTAGGTGCTGTTGGAAGTGCGCCCAATTGGTGTTGAGGCGGGCGCTGCGGTGCTCAGGTGGGGCCATCCCGTCTGTGTCCATGTCAAAGATCACTGGCAGGTGATCTGAGGACAGGGCACAGCGCGTGGTCGCGATCGCGTTGTGAGCTGCCCCTTTCACGATCGCGATGTCTAGAACATCGGGACGGCCACGCTTCGGGTAGTGCGTGGGGTCGAAGGGACCCAGCACTATGGCGTCGTGGAGGTTTGCGACCCGGAGTAGTCGTCTGCCGCTGATGGTGGTGACCCTGGAGTTCCACTCCGGGTGTTTAGCATTGAGATCGCCGCCGATGAAGAGGTGCCCGCGCATCGACAGCAGCGTCTCGATGTCCCTGGATTGCAGGTGTCCCGACGGTTGTCGGTACGCTGCCACGAACGTGACGTGGCCTGCGGAAGTGCAGACGACGACGCCCGTGGTTTCCAGAGTCGGCGTCTCTGGGAGTAGAACCTGGTGATGGCGCAACGACGTTTTGACGTACACCGCCGTTCCGCCTCCATGGGTTGCCCGGTCCGTGCGGTAGCAGCGGAAATTTGCAGCCCTCACGTCCACGCCTGGCTTCAGCCAGGTCTCGGTGACGAGGCAAACGTCCACGTGCTCATCACGCAGGAACTGGCGGAATTCTCCCACTTGGGTTCTGATGCTGTTCGCATTCCACACACAAACGGTTAGGCCCTGGATGTGCCTATCCATGTTCGGGTGTGGGGACAGCTGGTGTGGTGATGGCCTGAACGGCCGACTGCACTGCAGACGCAATCATCTGCGGAAGTTGTGTCAGGAACAGCTTGAAGTCCTCCCTCATGGCCCAGACTTCTTCCGCGACACTCGCTGCAGAAGTCCTGTTAGTGCCTGGGGGTGGTGCCGCTGCCTGGTCTCGAACAGCAGGCTGTGGAGCTGGCGTCTCGCGGGCAGGACGCTCCCTCCGCCGACCGCGCAGGCGGCCGCCCCTCGCTGTTGCAGGCTGCTCTCTCGGCGGTCCGCGCCCGTGAGCGACTACCGCCTCTGGACCTGACCCAGCAGGAAGAGGACGACATCCTCACAGAGACAACAGAAGAAGAGGTCCAACATCACCTCAACTTCCTGCAGCCCAGGAAGGCAGGGGGATGTGACAAGATGGGTAACGCACTGCTGAAGAAGCTGCCGCCGGAAGCAGTGCGTGTCGTCACAGCGATATTCAACGCCATCCTTCGCACTGGCGTCTACCCTGCTGCGTGGAAACACGCAGAGGTGGTCGCCATCCCGAAGGCTGGCAAAGATCCTAGGCTGGCGCAAAGCTATCGCCCAATAAGCCTCCTGCCTTCCCTCTCGAAAACCTTCGAGAGGATTTACTCGATCCGACTGCAGCGCCACGTCAGTGAAGAAGGCCTGCTTCCTGACGAGCAGTTCGGATTCCGCCGCGGTCATGCTACGCAGCATCAGCTACTACGACTGGTGGAGCAGGCAATGGGGGCCCTGGAACATCGCGAGTACCTCGGGGCGGTTTTCCTTGATGTTTCTAGGGCCTTCGATAGCGTGTGGCACGACGGCCTCCTGTACAAGCTGCTGGTACAGGGGGTTCCTGTGTCGCACGTCCGCCTTCTCCAGTCGTACCTGCGCGGGCGCACCTTCCATGTGCGCGCTGACGGTG
The DNA here is from genome assembly GCF_023897955.1 of Schistocerca gregaria. Taxonomy (NCBI): domain Eukaryota; kingdom Metazoa; phylum Arthropoda; class Insecta; order Orthoptera; family Acrididae; genus Schistocerca; species Schistocerca gregaria. The sequence goes on along the minus strand of NC_064920.1, from coordinate 1,209,342,745 downwards.
GCGTGTCAACGGCGCGCCACATCCGAGCAGGAGTACCGCAGGGGTCCGTGCTTGGCCCACTGCTGTACTCTCTGTACACCGCCGACGTGCCAAAGACGACGCCGAGGGTGCACCTGGCGCTCTACGCGGACGACACCGCCATCTACACTCGCAGCAAGGACGCGCAGCTAATGCGCCGCCGGCTGCAGCTCTCCTGCAACGAGATTGGAGCCTGGGCCACCAAATGGCGGCTCAAGTTCAACGCCGGGAAAAGCCAGGCGGTGATATTCACGCGCCGCCGCATTCCCGACGCGCTGCTGCAAGTGCGGATCATGGGAGGCCCCATCCCGTGGTCGCGCACAGGAAAATACCTCGGCGTCACCCTCGATCGACGCCTGACGTGGGGTCCACACATCCGGGAGCTGAGGGGCCGAGCGCTCGGCAGGTTGCGCCTGCTGTACCCGCTCCTCAACCCAACGACGACACTGCCCCCCCACTGCGGCCTCTCGCTGTACCTAGCACTCATCAGGCCAGTGCTGGAGTACGCGGCCGTGGTGTGGGGAAACGCGGCAGAAATGCACATCCAGACGCTGCAGCGTGTGCAGAATAAAGCCCTGCGGCTGGCTCTACACCTGCCGAGGGACTACGGCACACGCAGGCTGCACGACGCCGCTGGAGTCCAGATGTTGGAGCGCCGCTTCCGCGCGCTCGCTACACCATTTTATGAGTTGACGAGGACCTCCGAAAACCCGCTGGTCAGGGGGCTGGGAAACCAACCCCACTGGCGCCCAGCGACCAGATGGCCAGACCTGCTGCTGGAGTAATCCAAGCAGCAAGAGAAGAAAAATTACGAAGCGTGAAGACGTGAAGACGAACAAAACGTGAGGACCACAACGACAAATTGCGATCTCTGACGCAGGAACAGCAGGCCCTGCTTAACCTGCCCAAAACGTGCAGTGAATGCACGAGATGTCACGCACGACGACGACGACGACACGAACATCCAGCAGAACACCCGACTACTCCAGAATGTCAAGAACAATCTCCTTAAACATAAGAAACTGAGCATGGCAGAAATCTATGAGCTCATTGAGTTACTCATATTGGTCCTGTCATACAATTACTTCAGTTTTAATAACAAAATTTACAAACAGAATGATGGGTTGGCAATGGGTAGCAGCCTAGCTGGGAAGTTAGCAGACATTTACATTAACCACTTAGAGCACACATTTTTCAAAACTGACAGTCACATCAACAGCAAAATCATCTGATATAGATATGTAGATGATACAGTTATTCTTTTTGATGGCACTAAAGAAGAAATTGACACATTAGCAACCAAGCTGAGTAGCATGCACAATAACATCAAATTCACTGTTGAACATGAATCCAATAATAGCATCAATTTTTTAGATTTAAAAATTTCCAGCAAAAACCAGAAACATCACTTTGAAATTTACACACAGCAAACAGCCACAGATATGTGCATCAACAGCTCATCTTGCCATCCACACCAACATAAGATGGCATACTTCAGGTCCATGCTTAGTCACCTTCATAAAATTCCATTGGAACCAGCTGAACAACATAAAGAAACCAATATCATCAAAGCCATAGCTCTTAACAATGGATATAACCCTCACATGATTGATAAATTATCACAAAAAATCCAAAAAACAGCAGAAATCAAAGCCTCACATCAGACACCTATGCAGTCAGTACTAAAGTCTATAGAAAGCAGCAGTAATTATGTCTCACTTCCTTTTCTAGGGAGCATATCCCATAAAATAAGTAATCTTTTCAGAAACACAAACATAAATGTAAGTTTCCACACAAACCATAAACTTCAGCAGCTAACCATTCATAACATAAAGAATAACAACCCCCCATACAAAAGATCAGGTATATATAAACTCAGATGCCAAAATTGCCCCTCCTTCTATATTGGACAGACTGGTAGAAACTTTGAGATTCGATTCAAAGAACATTTAGATGCCATACACTTGAACAATCCTTCAAAATCTGCATTTACAATGCATACAACGATCAGTAAACATGAAGTAAAAAACATTGAAGACCACATTCAAATACTGCATCATGCTGAGAAAGGTAGCCTCATGAATCTGCTTGAAGAGATAGAAATATATACACATAAAAGCAAATCACCACATCATATCCTCAATGAACAGACAGAGCTAGCCAATGCAACCTTCCTACAAAATTTCACTCACCTACTGTCCAGTTTAAAACATAAATAAACACGGCTCTTTTTAACAACAACACACAATCAATATTCCAACAAAATATTACATCGCAATACAGCTGCCTGTCCATCACACATTACTGCAACTTCAGAACTGAAAAAAAAAGTTGTATGCCGTACTACATTAATATAATTTCTACTCTCACATTATTCATGTACCTCATGTATATGTTGTTGTTGCCTGTTTATGGCATAGTATTTATACAATACCATGTTAGTAACATTCATATGATCTTGCCACCACATTTTTCCAATTTAATTGTAATTAAAGCTCACAGAATATGGTATGGTCACAATGTAACATTTATTCTTTGTAATATAAATACCTGTACTGTTACGTTGATTCTTAAAAAAAAAACATGTGTCCACTGTCAAATTTAAGCAATGTTTATATTGTAATAGATGCTCCTTGTGTTTCAATTTTCATTATGTTATGTCTGTTCTTTAATAACATACTGTGAAATCAAACAATCTGTATATTGGAATATCTCTGATAGAGAACATCTCTGGCACTGTTGTGTTTGTAAACCTTCAATCTTTGTGTCAACACATGTGGCAAATACTTTTTGGTGTGTGTGTGTGTGTGTGTGTGTGTGTTACTTTGCACAATATGGTCATTTTCAAATCAAATAAGTGCCACATATACTATACAATATTTGAAAAATGCAATCCTGCAACTTCGCAAAAAATTTTCGCGGAATTTTCGATGTAAGTACTGTAACCACTTAACCTCACATATTTGTTTACTCTGTATTTCATCGTTTGGCGGTTAGTATGTTCACATAGGACGCTTATAACACTGTTTTCTACCGTAGGGCACCAACACACCAAGAATATTTCACTGCAGTGGAAGCGTAAATATCAAAAACTGATAATTATGTAAAGTGCGTCTTATAAATATTGTGAACAGCCGTCTGAAGATGAACTTTTCAGTTCGAAACCGGTTACGGCACTATTTACTTAAATAAATAGCAGTATTAATAGTGGCTGGTTGCTGTTTTCTTCTTTGTAAGAATCAACCTACATTAAGGGAACGCTTGATTAAATTCGCTGTCCTGACTAGCCGCTGGGCTAGTAATGCACCACTTTAAGTTATTAAATAAATCATCCCTTCCTTTGCTGATGGCCAATGAAGCTCTTAATTTAAATGTGCAATCAGCAAACACACATCTTTATGATTGTAGCGTATCTCCCTTCTACTTAAATTTAAACATCCTAGCTTTATTTATTTACCTACTTAATCTATCTTGCTTCCTTAATTTTTAAGACAAAAACCAGAAAATTATGAATTTGAACTAAAATTTTAATTTGCGAGAACCAGAATACTGTTTCTACTAAATATGAATTTTTAAGTTTCTAGCTCTTTTCTGTTGCGCCAATGGTTTTTACAGAAAAACGTCCAAATCTCGAAAATGGTTAAAGCTATTGAACTGATATTCAACACATATTGGTTTAGTATTGCTCCTGACATGCTAGAAACGTTTCAGGTTATTTACTTGATTTTTAAAGTATTGCGCAACGTTTATAACGTCACAGAGCTAGTTTCAGAGGACTGGTGGCAGGCACACAATGGAAAGACTGCTGTGAATTTTATACGGCGTGAGTAGGCTGCTTCCCTACATACTGTACTTGCTCTCCTGAGAAGGCTTCGTATTTTTTTTAAATTCTCGGCCAAACTCCATTTTTTCCATGACTTGTAGCAAATACTTATGGCTTATGCGATCGAATGCATTAGCGAAGTCTACTTACAGAACACTTGTCGATATTTTATGAACTGCCGTGTGTGCTACAATGTGTCGGTATACAGACGTTGCGTGTAAAATATTGCGGTGTTTGACCGCACATGTGTAAATAGGCTGTTTAGGTTTTTGTATTGGTAACGGCAAGTAGTGCTCTGTATGAAAATCACTGGCTGTGCTGTGTGAAGTCTGTGGCTGGTTTGCATTGTTGTTTGCAATTGTAGTGTTGGGCAGCTGGATGTTAACAGCGTGTAGCGTTGCGCAGTTGGTGGATGTGGGGAGAGAGATGGCGGAGTTTTGAGAGCGGATGATCTGGACGTGTGTCCATCAGAGACAGTAAATTTGTAACACACACACACACACACACACACACACACACACACACACACACACACATATATATATATATATATATATATATATATATATATATATATATAATGACTTTTGAACACTATTAAGGTAAATATATTGTTTGTTCTCTATCAAAATCTTTCATTTGCTAAGTATGCCTATCAGTAGTTAGTGACTTCAGTAGTTTGAATCTTTTATTTAGCTGGCAGTAGTGGCGCTCGCTGTATTGCAGTAGTTCGAGTACCGAAGATTTTTGTAAGTGATTCATGAATGGTATAGGTTATAGTTAGTCAGGGCCATTCTTTTGTAGGGATTTTTGAAAGTCAGATTGCGTTGCGCTAAAAATATTGTGTGTCAGTTTAAGCACAGTCATTTATAATTTCTCTAAGGGGACGTTTCACACGTTTGGTAGGAGCTATTAGTAACAGGCTTCATCTTTGGCGCAATACACCTTCCGGCTGTTTTGTGGTCCTTGTTGACTAGCGTGATGGGTCGAAATTCTCGGACACGGCATGTATGTTGCGTTTTGGGGCCGAGCACGACTCGACCTTCCAGGAAATTAGTGGGATTTTTGGAGCCAAAAATTATTTCATTGACTATGTCGGTGAGTTTTTCTCCAAAGATGTCCCAGAAGACCTGATAAAATTCGGTTGCGAGTCTACCAGGCCCCCGAGACTTCCCTTTGGAGCATGTCTGTACAACAGGTACTTTAAATTGGTCTAAATATGTAAATACACTCCGGGAAATTGAAATAAGAACACCGTGAATTCATTGTCCCAGGAAGAGGAAACTTTATTGACACATTCCTGGGGTCAGGTACATCACATGAACACACTGACAGAACCACAGGCACATAGACACAGGCAACAGACCATGCACAATGTCGGCACTAGTACAGTGTATATCCACCTTTCGCAGCAATGCAGGCTGCTATTCTCCCATGGAGACGATTGTAGAGATGCTGGATGTAGTCCTGTGGAACGGCTTGCCATGCCATTTCCACCTGGCGCCTCAGTTGGACCAGCGTTCGTGCTGGACGTGCAGACCGCGTGAGACGACGCTTCATCCAGCCCCAAACATGCTCAATGGGGGACAGATCCGGAGATCTGGCTGGCCAGGGTAGTTGACTTATACCTTCTAGAGCACGTTGGGTGGCACGGGATACATGCGGACGTGCATTGTCCTGTTTGAACAGCAAGTTCCCTTGCCGGTCTAGGAATGGTAGAACGATGGGTTCGATGACGGTTTGGATGTACCGTGCACTATTCAGTGTCCCCTCGACGATCACCAGAGGTGTACGGCCAGTGTAGGAGATCGCTCCCCACACCATGATGCCGGGTGTTGGCCCTGTGTGCCTCGGTCGTATGCAGTCCTGATTGTGGCGCTGACCTGCACGGCGCCAAACACGCATACGACCATCATTGGCACCAAGGCAGAAGCGACTCTCATCGCTGAAGACGATGTTGGGGCGTGAGCGGAAGATGGCCTAACGGTGTGCGGGACCGTAGCCCAGCTTCATGGAGACGGTTGCGAATGGTCCTCGCAGATACCCCAGGAGCAACAGTGTCCCTAATTTGCTGGGAAGTGGCGGTGCGGTCCCCTACGGCACTGCGTAGGATCCTACGGTCTTGGCGTGCATCCGTGCGTCGCTGCGGTCCGGTCCCAGGTCGACGGGCACGTGCACCTTCCGCCGACCACTGGCGACAATATCGATGTACTGTGGAGACCTCACGCCCCACGTGTTGAGCAATTCGGCGGTACGTCCACCCGGCCTCCCGCATGCCCACTATACGCCCTCGCTCAAAGTCCGTCGACTGCACATACGAATCACGTCCACGCTGTCGCGGCATGCTACCAGTGTCAAAGACTGCGATGGAGCTCCGTATGCCACGGCAAACTGGCTGACACTGACAGCGGCGGTGCACAAATGCTGCGCAGCTAGCGCCATTCGACGGCCAACACCGCGGTTCCTGGTGTGTCCGCTGTGCCGTGCGTGTAATCATTGCTTGTAGAGCCCTCTCGCAGTGTCCGGAGCAAGTATGGTGGGTCTGACATACCGGTGTCAATGTGTTCTTTTTTCCATTTCCAGGAGTGTATATGCAATAGTAAATTATTGTACTAGGTTTTTCATGATTAAAACAAAGAATTTGATTTTTTAAGTGATCAATTTAAATGCAAACTAACAAGCCACTGAGACTCTATCCCATGACTAATCTATCTAGCTATTGACAAAATTTTTTTTAGATTAAAAGTAATTATGTTCCACTGCAACTCCAAAGAGGTCCATAAACACTTCTGTTCCTGCAATTGGCTTAAATTTATGTAAACGTTTGTTAACGATGTGCAATTTGGCCTTGACAGAGACACTGGCATACAGATTTACAATATCAAAAGATGCTAGTTTAGCTTTACTGGGTACCTGCAAGTCCTGAACTGCCTGAGTGAATTCCCTATTGTTCTCGTTGGATCTGCTGTTTCAGAGTACTTAGCAATGTACCTAACAACATGCTATTGAAATTTAAAAGCGTTGCTATGGTGAAAATCTTGGCGAGATGTTATTTCATAGTCTATTTCTTACATTATTCCTCTGCTACACACCAATAATCAGATAGGGAAATCAAATTAAGCAGAAGTATTATCAAAAATCAACTACAAGTTAAACACATTTTAAAACGGAAGCTGTTGGAAACACATACGAATTTCCATATTCAGGGTAGGTGAAATTGTTAAAAAACTAACAATCTTAGTTCATTTGCAAATATCACAAGTTCTGTGGTAACAGATCTTCCATTCCGAGGTACAAGACGGTGCGTGACAGAGGAGGTATGGCTTAATTGTCCACATGTTACACACAGTTCAGTCACATAGACGTGACCACAACCTAAGTTCGACGTCTACGTTCAACAACCACTCAAAGACTGCAGATGGCAGTATCAGCAGTGGAAGGTATACACAGCGTGGGGGGGGGGGGGGGGGGGGGGGGGCGGCGGAAGGCAGACGAGGAAACAATGTAGTCATTGTCGTAATGAGAACACGGAGAGATTTATCTGAAGCCTAAAAGTGCATGATCATTCGTTTTAGGTCTAAGGGTGGAAGCATTCTGAAACGGCTAAGTTTGTGAACTATTCGTGTGCCATCGTGGTTAAAGTACAGAGTGCATAAAAAAGAATCATCCGATCTGGCACATCTGTATTTGTGAAACAAAGTAACACATACAATAAATTTTGTTTCTTGATGAACGGGAAACTCAAAAAGTTTCTTTTTTATACCTTTTCAAAGATGTTCACTATGCCCCCCTTGAAATGCATGGCATATGTCAACGCGGTATTCAGATTGTTCTCACACTGCAGCGAGCATGGCTTGAGTTACATCTTCCACAGGTGCTATTATGCGATGTCTCAGTTCATTTTCTGCTATTGGTAATGGAGGCAAATAAACAGAGTCTTTTATAAAGCCCCACAAGAAATAACTACAGATAGTCAGTTCCGGTGACCTTGGAGGCCAGTAACGTGAGGCTGAATCATTTGGTCCAGTGCGACCGATCCATAGTCCAGCAGGCCTTACATTTAGAAATTCCAGCAGTTCCAGATGCCAGTGTGGCGGTGCCCCATCCTGTTGGTAAATGAAGTCATTCGAACAGCCTCGATCTGTGGAAAAAGAAAGTTCTCGATCATTTCGACATATGAGCGTCCTGCAGTAGTGTTCTCGGCAAAGAAAAATGGACCATACACCTTTCCCCGCGAAACTGCACAAAGCACATTAAATTTTGGAGAGTCTTTCTCATGTTGTTCAACTTCATGTTGTTGTTCTGTACCCCATGTTCTCACATTATGACGATTCACGTTTCCATTTAAATGGAATGTTGTCTCATCAGTTGTCTCATCCTCCATCTTGCTAAGAACGAAATTGCAGAACTCCACACGTTGTTGTTGTTCGTCACCTTCACGAAGCCCTCGAATTTCGTACGGTTTCAAGTGTAAACTCGACGCAACACAAGCCAGACGGATATCACGGGCATGTCGAGGTGCACGGCGAACGGATTTCTGCCGACTCCTCGTGAAACTGTGGAGGATGCGTCCGACGTCTGTGTCACGCACTCCGGGACTACCTGGCGGTTTGCCTTCACGCAGATAACCTGTTACTCGAAATTGTTCATGCCATCGTCTAATGCTCTGTGCTGTAGGAAGATCCGCACCATACGCTGAACAGTTATTACTGACCAGCACTGCGCAAAACGTAGAACACAAAACGCTTTCTGTTGTCCCGAGACCATTTTTACTAGAACTCAAGTGGGCGCACGCTGCTGATAACTAGCGGGAACCATGTAAAACTCGAGAGTTTGCTCTATCCAGCAGTACAGTTATGATTTTTTTAAAATCGGATTACTGTTTTTGATAAACCCTGTACACCGTGCGTGGCAAAATAGCGCTATCCATAATCAGTGCTAAGGCAACTGTGATGCTGCGTAGGCCACAGATGACAGGACGAATGGCAAGTGCGAAGATGTGTGGTGGCGAATAGACACGCAGCTACTGAGCAACTGACCCCCCCCTCCCCCCGGTACATGAACCGAGGGGTTATCGCGACAGCGAGCGTCGCCGCTTGTGGCCTCCGCTGCAGGCGCCCGGTCCGTGCACCCACGCTGGCTGCAGTTCATTTTGAAGGCTGGGATTTGCACGCCAGTATCGTAACTGGAATTCTACTCTGGGGCGACAGGTGACCTTTTCGGGTGAATCACTTCTTATGCTCTATTAGACAGACGGCTGTTGGCGTGTGTGGCGTCAAACATCTGGAAGCAGACATTTTGCAAAATCGTCGTAAGGATACAGGCAGGAGGAGAGGGCGCCACGGCGCGTAGGTGCCGAAAAAAAGTAATGAATCATTTGTAGAAGGACCAAAAGTGTCGCAGCCATTTTACAGCATGTGCATGCCCTTGATCCTATCACATTCAGGGAATGAGTGCAGCAGAGGATGAAAAATCTCAAAGGGTTAAATGACTTGATTTAGACTTTTTTTTTTTAAAAAAAAAAAAACCTTTATTCATCATTAATAATAATAATTATACAATATTAACCCACTTCCTTAATAGCATTAGTGGGTCGTAATATTAATACATTTATTATTGTTTCATGCAGCATGCTACAAAATATGATGTGCTACAGGTTACTACAACAATGGGCATTATACTAACTATCCCTACTACTTAAGAAACTATTACTATCACTAATTGCTAATTTCTACACCTGCAGCGTCACATATGTGCCAGTAGAATATATAAACCTACTTTGCAAGCCTTGCTCTTCGGGCTAACCCCAAAGAGCTTGCCCCCGGCACTGGGCTGGCCAAGATGTTAACTCGCTGCAGTTCCATAACCTAACATAATATCCTATTCTAAGTCCTACGGAGCTAACTTATCCTAAGTCAAATCCGGTGCATCTCTAAGTCGGTGAGATTAACCCCTCCTCCCCCTAATCCTGCGCGCGGCGGATCCCAACTGTGATGTAAAGTCGGCCAGTCCGCGCGCTGGCGGTATGGGAAAAGGGATCTAGACAATATCGGTGTTCATTTTCACATTCTTAGTTAATCTCCCTCAGATATTCATTTAACACTTTCCGTGATACCTCGTTGGCCAGAGTATTAATCATCTGAAAAGTGTCTTCACGTCTGAGGAGTTGATACGTGTCATGGTTCGGTAGTCCGTCTCGAAGTGTAGTCGCTACATCATTGAAGAGAGGGCACTCGTAAATCACATGATCCGGAGTGCCTTCCGGCGCGCCACAGTCACACGCTGGCGTAGCCCTCTTCCCAAACCGACATAAGTATGTCGGGTAGGGTCCATGACCAGTGAGAAAATGGATTGATTTAGACTTGTAGGTCACAGTAGATCTCCGCCATATTTGCAGCATTATCATAGCTTTGGCCACGGCAATTGCTTATATGTAGTCCATGGGAGTTGCGGAACATAAATACACTATCTGCCAATTCTTTCCAGGTATGTCCAGCATTTCTCATAAAATTCTACAATCTACGCTTGTACGTATTGTCTAACGAAACTAGGCTGACCACATTGTGAAAAACGAGGTGTAGAATCCACAATAATGGAGAAATATGTTTCATCAACTATCTCCTGTATGATTTTTTCTGTGACAGTCTTCCCCATATCATTGATAATTCCTTCACAAGTGCTACATGATACATATGAATGTTTACTTTACCCTGGTTTCTATATTTAGCTATATGAGCTGTTAAGAATGGATAAAATTTAGCTATCAGCTGTAAACACATCATTAAATTGCCATTCCTTAAGGAACCAAACAGTTCTTCATCCACACGAAATGGCAATCCCCTTGAGAAAAGTTTTTACACTACAGCCACTATCCTCTGTAATACACTTCTCCAATACTTTAATTCTTCTCGTAGCTGAGTAATAAACTGTTTATCAATTCTACATAGAGTACGTCCTTTCTGTCTGTAACTTACAACACAGTCGCGATGTGCACTGGAATGTTCATGTTCAGTACCCTTTGTTTAGTGTGTTTCCAATCATTAAAGCCACTTGAAGCGAACTGGGATGAACTCCCTAACAGTTTACATGATGCACAGTAAAGTGATCCCTGACTGGGTCAGTGAATCAAGTAATCGCTTTGCACAATGTCTCCACCAAAAATTTCCTTTCAAACAAATCCTGGGAAATAAATCTTCGTTTATCAGAATTCTAATTAAATCTTTATCGTACTACATGATCTCGTGTTTTATCACTGATTTCCTAAAAGAAAGGATCTTTATCAACAGTAGAGTTTGATGAATCTTCCCCTTGCCACAACTCTGGTCCACTTGCTGTGGAATTGTTCGTAAGTTTTTTTATCAGTTTCAGAGTCACTATCGTCTAGCCTTTCACCACAATTGCTCCTCCACTGTGAATCATTCGTAGGTGTCAAGTTCGCAAGAGTGGAAGAAGTTGTAGGGGGAGAATCTAGTCCTTTGTTAAAGAAAAACGTTTGTAGCTTTGAAGTTTGATCTAATATTTCCTTTTTCCTCTTCCTCCTTTGTTCAACTAATTTTCTGTAGCCAGTGCCCCTGAGACCATCCATATTCACGATTATGTTATGTCAAAACGTCACCAGATTAATAAAACGGGGGAGGGGGGGGGGGGGAATACACACAAACAACAATTACAGCACCGAACTAAAACTATGCCACATCAACACTACATATGAGGCGTTCGGGCCTTGCCACACAAAAACGATGCATAGGCAGTGCTGCCAATTGCATGATGTAGAGATCTCACTGTGGAGATGCCACCCGTCTAACTATGATTTCCGCCCCAGGTTCATTTGAGTTAAGGTATCACAAACTATTTAAACTGTTGCGCTCGTTTCGATTCCTTTGCAAACTCGAACGCTTTTTGCCTGTTTCGTGGTTTGGCCACCCGTAGCGCTAGTTGACACTTTTACTCGCTTCAGAAAACTGTGCTATACACATGCGCGATGATCTCTTTGAGGCACGGTTTTAAACGCTTTGGAAACATCACAATAAAATCCTCTCCTCAGTGAGGTCGTCCATTGGCAACAAATCGAACAACAAATGGCCAGTCAGAAACTACGCCAACTGGGGAAAAGACGCACTCGAACGCATTAGCGCTGTCGAAACGGTTTCGACCTAACTCAAACGAACCTAATAATTCCCGCAAGCATTGCTCCATTTTTTTCTGCACACGTAAATTTGTATGCTCTAAATTTTGTCGCCCGTAAGATTTTGGAGCCCCTGAGATTTTCCGCGCTGAGCTTGTGCCCATGTGGGCCGTGCTTAAATACTGGGCTGTGTCTATGTCTAATACTGACTTATGTACTAAAAAACAGACTTCAGGTGTGACACAGGGAGTCACACACAATTATTTTTTTCAGAAATGACTACCACCATTCCATCAACGAATCAGACGCAGGTGATTCTCAGATATTTTTTCTGCAGATTCCCTTCTGACTTTTGGAGACGGTTTATATCATTTACATTTAAAACATTTTTCAGAGGTTGCTAAAATCGGGATTTAAATAATGCAGTGTAATGGACTGAAATATTTACTAACTAACTTTTGTGAATTTTGTCTGTGGACTATGTGGCAACCATTACTAGCACATACACTGACAGAAATGGTGACAGTGTTCTTAATAACACAACATTAGGGACATAAAACCCTCATTTTGAGACAGGACTTAAATGATTGAACCAGCCACCCCAAATTTGCCCCCCCCCCCCCCATAGCTGCTAGAGATGACTACACAAGCCACGTATATTACACACACACATAATTGTATGTGTGATTCTGTACGTTTTTTTTTTTTTTTTTCAAACAGTTTCAGAAAGGATGTTACATCTATGTGGCATATTCAGCTATGTGGCGCGACGATAAGTCCCAAAACACGCGGATAAAATTATTGCAGAATTGTGATGTTCATTCTCGCAACACAGAGGACACAATGAACTGAGTAAGTAAGAGACAAATTGCACTTCATTCCTTTAAAGTCTAACAAGACAACTAAATGCAGAAATAAATACGATCAAGACGTTTTTGAACATTTTAGCATATCACGCCCTTCTCATGCAGATCCTAGAGGTAGCAGGGCTGTCTCACTCCGTAGTCATTTTATACAAAAAACGTGACATTAATAAACTCCAAATTTGATTGAAATTTCTCCAGGTGGCCCTGAGTTGTGCTCGTACGTCACCCCCACCCTCGCCCACAGTGTCGGCTGGCTCTTCCTGTTACAAGTGGTATGTGTGCCGTTATCTTGCCTTCCCGCTCCCTCCTGCTAGGCGCAAACTTCACTAGGGCTTCCCACCAATAAGCCTAGCGACCCCGGAACCCATGAATTGGATACTAATATCGGTCATTATCGAATATCCTTGCAGGTCACGGCTTCTCATCCCTACACCCATATCAGAGATAGATAGAGTAGCGTTATAGTCCCCCATGCAGTATTGTTATTCAAATATGAAATTTGGTTGAACTGCTAAACGCATTCCCGAGTTATACTTTTATGTCATCACGTTTTCATCCCCATCTCCACCCCTATGGGAGGTAGCTCAGTCTTACACGCACAGTGCTTCTTTCCACATAACAAATGATACGTGTACCAAGTTTGGTTGAAATCCATGTAGTGGTTTAGGAGGAGATGTTGAACATACATACATACGCACAGATATTTTTATAATATGCCAGTGGCCCTGGCAATGCTTCGTATTTTCTAACTAGATATATGAATTAGATATACGTTCTAATCTGGGCTATCCCTGGCAACTGTGATAGGATGCAAACGTCGGCTTCGTGTTGTTACTACCTCCTCTTTGAATGTTCTAAATTATATTAAATTATAATTATGGGAAACGAATAAAAAAGATTTGGAGAAGTTCTCGAGCGTTTTACTTCAAATTTTTGCACACAATTCTCTAATAAATATTGAGACAACAAGGGCTTACTTTTTGTGATATGTTACAATACAGCATCACTGGTCTTTTGCGGTCTAACTGTGTTGGTGAGGCACTAAATCTATCCACAGGGCAGTGACTGCGTCACTGCAATTCACTTTGGATGTGTGGCGGTGGGACTTGTAGTCCCGTACCACCCTCTGACGGTGACAGTGCTACATCAGTCAGGTAGAAAAATTTAACCCAACGTGAGCAGTTAAGGTAGGAAAGTATTGGACGTAGAATGGGGGCAAGTCCCGCCAAAGAATGCATCCGTGGTGGGCGTGCCGGACCTATCGTTAGCCATGGTCGGAATCCGATTCCTCTAGGATGGTTAGGGGAACCGGGTGGCGATGCCAGCAGCGTGGAAGTGTGGTCCCAGCGTCGCGTAACACGTGGACAGTGTCCCGCGAGGCGTCCACTTTCTCATAGAGCCGGCGCGCGTTGTTGCGTATGGTCGTCGTTAGGGGGGCGGTATCCGCTTCCTCGTGGAGGCTGACAGTTCTCGTGAGTGGCGGGGCGCGCAGGATCCACATGAGCACCTTGTTCTGCAGGCGCTGCGACGTCCGCATCCTGGTGACACTAACCGTGGCCCGTGCAGCAGAGCCGTACGTGAGGGCAGGCAGGATAACTGTTCGGTGAATGCGGAGCCTGGTATGCAGGTTAAGTTCCCTACTGCGAAAGAGCGGGTACAAAGCCTTTGTCAGCTTTTGCCCCTTGTTGGCGACATACTCCGCATGACAGTGGAAGAGCAACTTGTGGTCCATCTGGTTGTCGGGGACCAGGGCACCTGCACACCTGCAATTGAAATATTGCGGCAGAGGACTGGGTGCCGTTTCGTGAAGTAGACTGCCGTAGTTTTGGTTTCATTGAGAGTTATTTTGTTTGTCCGGCACCAGGTGATGGTGGCGTCCACCTGTCGCTGGAGGCGGGCGACAACGGCGTCAGTAATGCGGCCAGTGGTGTATAGTGCTGTGTCGTCAGCATGCTGTGCTAGGTGGCACTCGGAGCTGACCGGCATATCATTTACATAGATATTAAAAAGGATGGGAGACAACACCGATCCTTGCCTAGTGCCTGCCGACAATTGGCGAATGCCAGAACGCATTCCCCGTTGAGCCACTAGGAAAGTCCTACCACAGAGGAAGTCATCCACGATCTTGACATAAATATCTGGTATAGGAGTCTAAGTCAGCATCTAGTGTAAGAGGTTATCTTGCCAGGTCTTGTCGTAGGCGTTTTGCAAGTCCATAAAAACGGCAGCTGTCGATTTGTCAGTGTTGAAGCCTTTGCTGATGTGTTCAGTGATCCGTGGGACCTGAAGTTCGGCAGAGAGGTGCGAAGTGAATCCAAACTGTTCAGGACGGATCGTCCCAGCTGCCACAAGAGGTTGGGAAAGTCGGTGAAGGATCACAGATTCAAGGACCTTCGGCATAATATTTAGGAGGGAGGTGGACCTGTTGTTGGTGGGGATCGTAGGGTCCTTGAACCCCTTGGGGATCGCGAACAGCTTGGCTTGTTTCCACTGAGGGGGAAAAAGGCCAGATGTGAGACAACAGGTTAAAATCTTGGTGAACAAGATGAGTGGTGTGCGGGGAAGGTGGCAAAGATGCTCATTTAAAATTCCGTCCAATCCAGGGGCCGACCGGCCACGTTTCCGTCGAAGGATGCGCTGAATTTCTCCCATGGATGTAAGAAGGGGTGAACAGTTGTGGAAAGCAGCAACAACTGTCAGAACTTCATGTTCTTCCTGTAGCTCGTTCCGAGAAAGGTCCTATACAAGAGGGCTGCTTTGTGCCTCGAACACATCCGCCAGAGTTTCCCCAATTTGGAGGGTATCATACGACAAGCCCGCTGCCGTGCGAATAGGATGGGCAGTCCCTGCCATAAAACTCCTCAGGGTGCGAATCACAGCCCAGTGAGATTTTTGGTGGAGTAGGACATTGGAGATCCTGTCCTCCCATTGTTCGGACTTCCAGTCGGCGAGCCGGTGGCTGAATTCGCGCTGGAGGCGTCTCATTTGGCGTTTGTCCTGAGGGTCACAAAAACGAAACTGCTTCCACCGCCGGCGGTAGCGGTTCTTTTGCACCTTCAGCTCTCGTAACATGGCGGTGAGGGGGGGGGGGGGGGTAGGGGGGGGGAGCAAGTCTTCCAGGGGTATAAACTCCGAGGTGCAGTGGAGGTGGAGGTTTCACTCCTTTCTGTATTTTGGTGGTAAGGTAATCCACAGCACAGACTATACTGGCCAGTGTTGTCAAATCGAGGTCATGTCAAGTGGTATTATTGAGTACCCTGGCAAACTTGTCCCATTTGGTGAGGGTCACAGTGGAGTGAACATCAAATGAAAGGGCAGCATTGGTGAGGTGCAAGAGTACTGGCTCATGGCCAGAGGCCATTTCGTGGAGAACTTCCAGTGAAAACTGAGCGGTGAAGTTTTTGAAGATGGCAACGTCCAGAACGTCTGGCTGGCAGTTAGTATGGACTGGGATATGGGTAGGTTCGTGGGGGCCATAGACAGATAGTGCTAAAGTATCCTCCAGGTCAAGGAGGAGATGGCCTTTGGGGTTAGAGACCCGAGAATGCCAAGCTGGGTGCTTGGCATTGAGATCCTCCCCAATAATGAGCCTGTCGAAGGATGACAATGTGCGGAAGTCTGCTTCCAGCAATGGCTTGTTTGGGCTCAAATACGCTGCTGCAAAGGCAATGGCATCAAGGCATGTGGAGATGGTAAACGCTGTAGCCTCTGTGTGTTCCATTGGCTGGAGATTCTCTTGGGTATGGGCAGGAGCTTTGTTGAGGAACACAGCTGTGCCTCCACCACGGCGGTCGAGGCTGTCAGAGCGGTAACATACCATGTTGCGAAGGCGAAAATCATCTGCCGGTTGGAGGTGTGTTTCTGTGACCAGTAAAACATCCACACGATGGTAATGGAGGAAGGCATTCAATTCCGCCTTCATTCGTTTTTTGCCATTGGCATTAAAACTGCAGGTGACGAGATCCCAAGGGGGCTGGCGATGGTGTGGAGGTCCATTCGCCATTACAACAATATTTGACTAAGCCCTGCCATTAGCCCATTCTCCGACCGACGGATATTTTGTGCAGTGTCACGAATAACAGACCAGATGTGGGGTTTCGTGAAGAAGGAGATGACCTGGAGGATTTCGCGAATGTCCGCCCTAAAGGACGCATCAGTCTCCACCACTGGAGGAAGGGCCCGTGTGGTTTGCTTGCCCCTATGGCGCGCAGGCGCAGGTGTAGTAGTAGGCAGAGTGGGGGCAGGGGCAGATGGCTGGGACAGAGCCACAGGTGGGCTGGAGGGGGCTGCAGCTGTCTCCTGTAGTTGGTGAGCAGTGGGAGCAGCCACGGAAGACGGACAATGAGGAGGAGACCGGGCTGCAGCAGCAAAGGATGTCGTGCGAGTCTGCGCAGGGAGGGGCACAGGAGCCACCGAACCATCTGGTACCAGAGTGGCTGCTGAGGACAGTGCACCAGACTGACCCCGCAAAACAGGATAGTTGGTCATGTCCCGTAGCGGTGAGGGAGGTCGATTAGTTCTTGGTTTCTTTTTGGGAGGACGAGAAGACGTCAGTGCCTTCTGTTAAACAGGGCACCCTTCAGGATGCCATGTGGTGGGGATCGTGAGTCTTTCCAAAAAACCGGGTGCAGGTAGTTTAACGAGAAAAAAATTAAGAATATTTATTATTATGTAACAATGAATGAATGGATGAAAAAATGGGGGGGGGGGAGAAATGGCTTTAAATGTTTATGTTATTTACTCTTTCAGTACGAACTTTGTTGTAGAACCCCTTATTTACGTGTGGTAATAAAAATTGATTTAGACCGAATTAAGCACATTTAAAATTACGTGAACCTTAGCAACCCTCTCATGCTGATAAATTCAAACTAACTGATTAATAACATTTATTTGAAACTTATTTAAACTAAAGTTTTTTTACGTATTTCGGCCTTGGCACACATTTTCTAGATGCAGTGGGTTTTTAAATATTTACTGAATTCTTCCCGGCGTTAGCTATGGAACACAAGACTGTCTCTGTTAGCATAAAATGGTAAAATATATGCCAAGCCGACCTGAACGTTTAATTATCATTGAAAAAACACACTTCACTATACATTTAAGTTATTTGCTTTAGAAATGGAAAGAACCAACAGATTAACAACTTCAACGTTAATTATCCGCCTATGAATGCACAAATGTAAAACCAGTAATAAATTCAGTCAGCCTCAGGATCGCTGAAAAAGAAAAATATTTCGTAATTCACTACTAATTTTACCTGCTCCCGATCTACGGGTTTGGTTAATTTTATAGCGGAACAACTTTTTAAATGTGCCGCCGCTGCAAATCGTTCGGTCGCGGCACAGCCCAGCAACACCAACGATAATCGCTAAAAGTGCTGAAAAGTCTTTAAAGAAATATTATAGATGACATGGGCAAGCTAATTTACATTAGTAACACACAATTTTGATAAATTATAATGTATTTAAACCATAACAATAATCAAAATTACACACCTTGATGATTTCTCCTCTAATGCCGGCTAAAGATAGATTCAGACAAACGAAGTCTACTCATTCATATAATGCTACGTCACAGGTTCCTCTCTCTCTCAGCTCTAGAGGAAGAAGACAAAGAATACACATTATGTAGCGCCTTTTATACTACTGCTGATGTTGAATATCTGTTTGTAATCTTACAACATTATTTTCATCTGTGGCTATATTTCACATTTTTTCATCGCAGATATTAACATATTTCGTAATTACATTATGAGTATAGAAATATTACAATCGTAAATACATCGAGAATATTATTACAGAAAATATTACAATAATAACCAACGTCCTTTACACAAAATTAAATAACATTTTTTGTTAAACAATTACAGTACATTCGAATTGCTTTATAGCGGCGTACATAGTACAATTAAATGTCATTTCATTTTATTAATATTGTGTGTGCTGCCAGGGAACGTTACAGTAGGTTTCTCCAAAGCAGGGAGTCTGCAGTTCTCCACTAAATGTGGACCAGCTCACTTAACACACCGCAATGGCAGGGAGCAGTAATTCCCAGTATGTCGTAAACGTTGGCATTTGCGACAGATGGCTGGCCCGTCGCGGCCCTCGTAAGATTCAATCCGTAATTTCGTGTACAGAAGATACCGGATTTGGTAAATCCGCTCTGTGTCCTCCCTCTGGGAAAGGGAGACGACGTGCGTAGGGCAGGGGGTCAATGCCCTGGTCTCAGGATCCCTCTTGTTATACTGGTGGACCAAAGGATCGAGTCGAAGTAGTTCCTCCTATAACGGTACTTTGCGGCAGGCGTGTCAATTACCATCATGTTAATTAAAATGGGGATAAATAGACTTTATCTTGCGAGAATTAAAAAGAGAAAAGTAATACGAAACTTTAATAACTGCACAGTATTACAAAGAAGCAATATAATGCAAAGTAATAAAATGCAAAGTAGCAAAGACAGAAAGATATAGGGGCGCGTTTGTTTCTTAATACATATAAAAGAACATGTAACACTATTGCGCTCTCTACCTTCAGTTATCGCGATCGGGCTAGTGGATGAAAAAGTGGTACGCCACTGCGAAATTCGTTAAGGAGATTATTTATTGACTCTTCAAGCACGTTTAAAATACATTACGTGTGACGAAGTGATCAGAGACGTTTATTGTCGGGTGAAGTGAAAATGATTCCGACAACATAATTCGAACTTTATCTTAGCTGGGAATAATACTCTTGGGAAACTATTATGGTTGGGGAACCCACGATATTTGTTCGCGACGGAAAGCTATAGTTTACGTAATTCTGCATTTTATGAAATTGTGAAACGCGTGTGCGCGGAACATTAAGAGAATCTTATCCTTGGACGGTTGCGGGTGTAACTGATACAAACAACGCGCCAGCATAAAAATAGTTCCCTTATTAACTACCAGATATTGATTAACGGGGACATAAAATACTAAAAACAGTGCGTACATCGTTAACTTGAACCCTGAGTGTGAAAGGCAATCACATCGAAAATTTCGAGAGCGAACAATAGACATTTAAGTGCTAAATTGAGAGCCTGGGTCATGTCGATATTTGGACATTGTATGACACGCGTTATTCAGAACACGGTATCGTCCATTCTAGTACTGAAAAGAAGGATAGGATTATCATCTCTAATCCCGATTCATATTTCATATTTAGTTAGTGGAAAAGAAAGGTGTTAATAAAGAAACTACATTTCAATTTTATCCGCGATTTTGGCTTCATTACATAGTCTTGACCGTATGATAAGCAATATCTGTGGAAGTTGTATACAATGTATCCTCATAATATTTAGTAAACCAATATTGTGGGACACCAAAAATGTAAATGCATGAAATTGTTCTTACAGCGGATGTATAATGTATGAGTGCGACGAACTATGTTGAGAATATGAATATCCATTACGTACTTGCATGTTTATCTGCGAAAATGTTCCTTGTCGGTACATCAGCATAGAGTTCGAATAGAATTGCTGGAACATTGCAAACCATTCAGATTAATCGAACATCTAAATACGCATAATGCTGGTATCACCAGGATGTGTTCTTTCTCATCACACAGTAATTGAATTAAGAGTCAGCCGGGAATAACATTTAAATGAATTGACGACCATTGAGCTAGCGTCACGAATTTTCAAACGTCCACTGCCATGTATGAAGGCGAGTGACACCACGAGTGCTAACGTCGATCGAGGGGTGTCGTCGTGATCATATTGAATGACATTGAGCGGTCACACTCCTTGACCTCCTCTGCCGTAACCTCTGCTGGCAAGTCCTTGATGACGATTTTGGTTCGGCGATTACCAGACGTCTGGCGGGTAAAGTAAGGCACCGCCTTTGATTTTACGAAGTCGAGAATGGTAAGATAGTCGTCCCTACTGTCAAGCAGGTGTTTCACACGATCGTTTTGGTAAACTGCTATCAATTGGCCGGCAATGAGCCGCTGGAGCTCAGTGTTCAGTTTTGTATAATTAGTGACGTTATATACCACAATGGGGGGTATCTTCTCTTTCTTCAGAGGGCTTGACGGGATCTCTTGAGCAGGAGGGTCGGGAGCATGAGCCATCTCCTCATCCACAGGACCATCCGGTGTGGCGTCCCCCGGCAGGGGGGTATCCGCTGTCACCACAGCCAACGTGGGCGGAGGAGCGTCTGGTGCGACGGCCAGAGGACTTTCCGACTGGGTCAGGGTGTCGAGAAGACTCGCCACGGAGGCGGGACGGCGTAGAAAGGGGTGCAGGTAGAGCCGGCTGGTGGTCAGACAGAGCCGACGTGTTGGCCGCCTCACTACGAGAAGGATCAATTACTAGGCGGTCAGGCGAATCGTCTGACGACGCGGATGAACGGGCCCTGACACGCGGCGGTGGACAGTCTTCAGTGCCGGCGATTTGTGGCGGTTAGCGCCATTCAAGCGATCCTTCGCCTGTCGCGAGGTGGGCGGAGCATTTGGCGCGACGAGAGGCCGGGATGAGCGGCGTTTCCGACGCGGTTCTCCCTTCTTTAGGGCGGCGGTGGAAGAGTCGGAGGGTGACGTAGGCTGCTCCACAGTGGACGTGGATCCGCCAGACTTAGCCACGAGCCCGGCACTTGAGGACTACGCACACCGAAAACTTCCCAGCTATCCTGGGGTAATTACTTTGACTGTGCTGTGAAAATCAGGGTGTAAGAGGTCCATAATTAGAGAACTTGTTGCTAGCGCACTCGAGCTGATGTAATTTCGATGTATTGCTCACGCGCTGCCTGCGATATGTAAGCTAGAAGAGAATCTGAGACCAAAGAGCAGTATTGACTGCAGTAGGTACTGTGTAGCAGTAGCAGTATGTTGTTGCTATCGAGCAGTCGTGTCTGGTGTATCGTGTTGGCTGGGCCGGTCGTGTGCAGCGATGGCGGAGCCTGAGCGTTGTAGGATAAGGTAAAAGGAGCCTCGCCCATATATAGTATTGTTACATCAAGTCCCATGTAAATGTTTAAAAAAAATCTGTTAATAATCTTTCTCATAAAAAGTAACTTTTGACATTTATCTCAATTTAAAGAATTCACTAATTTCTCCAATCCCTGGCAATCCCGATAATTGAAAAGAAAAGTCAGTTCTTTCCTTTTTTATAAGACAAATCTATCGGCCAGCATTGCACTTAGCTGCGCCAGGAAAATTTCTTATAGGAGCAGGTACATACGCGTTATCCGGCGATCTAATTAAGGTAAGATTTTTCAGTTTATTCAGAATGATGTATCAGGGCCATGACGCAGCATTGCTGACGTCCAAAATTTACCAGGGTAAATTGACTGTCAATTATTGAAAGGTTATAGGTTTGTCACATTGTATTATATTTTCACTGTTGGGTAGTTACGCTAAATGAGAGTATTATTCATATTATTTTATTTTTGTGGGGAGGTTACACTTGGCGACAACCGGCCAGGATCGTATTTTTGTGAATTTCTGAGAAGTGGTCAGCTATATATCTGCTCTTATTTACTTAATATTAAAAGTAGTTTGCATCTGGCGTAACGCATTTACTAATTTGTCGCTTTTTCTTTCACAGATCATCGGCAATTTATTGCTCTTTGTTGTAACTGTATTTGTTCCATTTTTGCTTCGTCTTTGTTTGATTTTGTGCTTAACTTTGAGTTGTGAAAATGCCGCGAAAAACTGCTAACAGTACATCGCGAGTCGTAATGAGTGAAAAAGCCGACTTTAATCATTTGACTGATAATACTAGCGACACTCAGTGTCTTGATGATAATCCTCCAGTTACAGACAATCAGTGCGTACCGATCACTAGTAATGATTTTAATGCTAATGATGAGCAAAGAAATTCAATTGTGTCCTCTGTTAATTTAACGACAATTGATGACGCGGCACTTTCCGTTACAATGAACGCTGCCCAGTTTAACACACCTGATTTGCAAAATTTACACAGTGAACAGATAAATTTTTCTCACGAAGATGAACAATGTAGTCAAAATACGTCAGATTCATTTGATTCCGCGGTAGTGACCCACAGTGCACGTCCTATTAGCAAACCTTTTCGTGAATCAGACAATGACCAAATGGTTTCACAAAACGTGACAAATGCAGACACACCATCACACAGTACAGAGAACAGAGTCGGTAATTTTGGCTTGGATCAAGTTGTAGCATTACTGCTACAATTCAATGAAAAACAAGACAACAATTACAAACAACTTAATGAAAAACTAGACAACAATTCCAAACACTCGAAGAAAGAACAAGACGACAATTTCAAACGACTTAATGAATCGAACAAACAACTTAATGAAAGTTTGAAACAGTCGAATGAAAAACACGACGAGAACTTTAAACAGATTAATGAACAGATTGCAGCCGTTGCCGTGCAATTTCATGATACTAAAGAACAATTACGTGAGGAAATTAAGGCTTGTGCTAGGAATAGTAGTGAAGAAATTAGATCCGTTGCACAAGAATTAAGTAATACACATGCAGCCACAACTAAATTACTTAGAGATGAAATTAGTGCAGTCTCTAAACAATGTTCTGCAAACGCAACACAGTTACCCGACGAGTTTAAATTAATGTCAGCAGAACTTTCACGCACACTGGATGCGAAAGTAGACACGAAATTCGAACAACAGAACAGCCTAATTGACAAACGTTTTAATCACCACCTACAGAACAGTGAAACGCGTTACCGTAAATTCATACAGGAACAGAACAAAGTAAAGACACAAGTCATGGAAACAATTACTGCACAGAGACAGCAAGATAAGCGTAAATTATTTACGAATCCAAAAACACCCGTAGACAATAACATTGCTACAGTATCAGACGAAATCAATACTATTAAACAGTTGAACACCGAATTGCATGATGAAATCTCCGATCTTAAAACAAAAACAGACACACACACAGTAGACTTTCAGACAGTGACCAGCAGACTTGAACAATTGGAGTTGATACAGGATCCCGATGCCATTAAAGCAGACTTTAAGAAATCGAACGAAACTACCCGTAAAATCCAAAAACAAATTAATGTTTGGGACACTAATAATGATGATCAGGTTAAAGCATTGACTGAAAAATTTGATGAATTGGCCAGTCGTATTGACGTTATCGAAAATAACAATGACACGAAATCAGACGATACGTCACCAGTTTCGTTTAATCAAACACCCGAATTCCAAAATCTACAGCAGACGATTAGTGAGATAGGTTCGTCCAATAATACATTACGTAGAAAATTGTCATCTTTACAGCACGAATTGACGGAGATGAAAAATATTTCAGCCTTTAACACATCACAGCATATGCCACTTTCCGAACATTTCTCACACTCACACAGCCAGTATAATTTAGGTAATTTACAGAGAGTACTTGACTTGGATTCCGGCCAGACACAGACAAACGGATTATCATACAATCCTGAACTAGTTCGCACATTCAGAGACGATAACGTTGATTATAAGCAATTTTTATCCGTGCAAAAATCTAAGGTATTTAAAAATGACAGAACACAAATACATCCTTTGGACTGGATATGACAATTTGCTTTTGTATTTTCACAAGCTTGGCCTGTAATGCAGAAACTAGAATTGGACTGGATGCAACCACTTATTTGCAGCCCGTAAGTGACCTCAGGGGATTCATTACACTTGGATGAATATGTGCCGTAGCGTGCACAGGGCCCCGAGCCGTAGTAGTGCTATTTCATCTTTAGTTTTCTGCACTGCTGCCTTCTCTTTAACTATCCTTTATATCTATCAAAGCAGCTCTTCAACTATCGATCTATCTAGGATTAAGAATGAGTAAAGACAACCTGATACGACGAGTTTTACCTGAAAGTGACAGTTATCTTTTGGCAAGAAGTACCAGCATAATTTTAATAACAGTCAGAATTTTAATCATCAGTATGTACAAAATTTTCAGCTATCGCAAACACATTTTGGGAACAGAGGGTTTTCACCGCAACAGCATCAAAAGCAGCCGGTTAGCATACCAAACCAACAATGTAGTCTGCAAGGTCAACTAAGGTTTAATGTTTCGCCGCCTACACGTATAGCGTCGGCTCCACCAAATAGTAACGCACAGCAACAAGGAAATCACTACGTACAGAGAACACACCATTTCAACTCATATGCAATGCGCCGTATAGCAACGATTATTATGACAGACGCAAAAGTAAAGAGCACAGTTTTCAGCGTAACAGTCGGTCTTACCAGCAGCAGAATCATCCGCGACAACAGATTATCATGAATGAACCAGACAGTAGATATCATCCCCAACGTAATACGTCTTGGAGAAATAACAGAACAGTACAAATAGTGGAAATGCCACAGCATCCTCCCGCAGATAACAGCACGTCAGATAGAATTTGACTAGATACAGCACAGATTGAACCTTCCAGCGATGTAAGCAATACTTTTGATACACAGACTCTTGTTCACGAAAATGTTATTACTTCTGACGACATCCGAGACACTCTTTTGCATGAAAAACCAGTTATTCAAAAAACCAGTTCCCACCCTGTCATTGAAGTAAAGATTGGATCATCCACATTTTCGGCAGTAATCGACTCTGGATCACCTATGTCAGTTATAAATGAGGAAACTTTCAAGGAATGTAACGAAGAGAATACTTATCCTACGTTACCATTAGGCAAAACTAAAGTAAAAGGAGCAGTATCTGATAAAGGAGTAGATGTAAAATTACAGACACATTTATCATTTTGTATTGCAGGTCATACGTTCCACTAAAATTTTTGGATTGTTCCCTTACTGACAACAGACGTTATTTTAGGTACGAATTTTTTGCTACAACACGACGCAATTATTGACTTTCAAAATTCCTGTTGTTGTTGTTGTTGTTGTCTTCAGTCCTGTGACTGGTTTGATGCAGCTCTCCATGCTACTCTATCCTGTGCAAGCTGCTTCATCTCCCAGTACCTACTACAACCTACATCCTTCTGAATCTGCTTAGTGTACTCATCTCTCGGTCTCCCTCTACGATTTTTACCCTCCACGCTGCCCTCCAATGCTAAATTTGTGATCCCTTGATGCCTCAAAACATGTCCTACCAATCGATCCCTTCTTCTAGTCAAGTTGTGCCACAAACTTCTCTTCTCCCCAATCCTATTCAATACCTCCTCATTAGTTACGTGATCTATCCACCTTATCTTCAGTATTCTTCTGTAGCACCACATTTCGAAGGCTTCTATTCTCTTCTTGTCCAAACTAGTTATCGTCCATGTTTCACTTCCATACATGGCTACACTCCAAACAAATACTTTCAGAAACGACTTCCTGATACATAAATCTATTTTCGATGTTAACAAATTTCTCTTCTTCAGAAACGCTTTCCTTGCCATTGCCAGTCTACATTTTATATCCTCTCTACTTCGACCATCATCAGTTATTTTACTTCCTAAATAGCAAAACTCCTTTACTACTTTAAGTGTCTCATTTCCTAATCTAATTCCCTCAGCATCACCCGATTTAATTTGACTACATTCCATTATCCTCGTTTTGCTTTTTTTAATGTTCATTTTATATTCTCCTTTCAAGACACTGTCCATTCCGTTCAACTGCTCTTCCAAGTCCTTTGCCGTCTCTGACAGAATTACAATGTCATCGGCGAACCTCAAAGTTTTTACTTCGTCTCCATGAATTTTAATACCTACTCCAAATTTTTCTTTTGTTTCCTTTACTGCTTGTTCAATATACAGGTTGAATAACATCGGGGAGAGGCTACAACCCTGTCTCACTCCTTTCCCAACCACTGCTTCCCTTTCATGCCCCTCGACTCTTATGACTGTCATTTGGTTTCTGTACAAATTATAAATAGCGTTTTGCTCCCTGTATTTTACCCCTGCCACCTTTAGAATTTGAAAAAGAGTATTCCAGTCAACATTGTCAAAAGCTTTCTCTAAGTCTACAAATGCTAGAAACGTGGGTTTGCCTTTTCTTAATCTTTCTTCTAAGATAAGTCGTAAGGTCGGTATTGCCTCACGTGTTCCAATATTTCGACGGAATCCAAACTGATCCTCCCCGAGGTCCGCATCTACCAGTTTTTCCATTCGTCTGTAAAGAATTCGCTTTAGTATTTTGCAGCCGTGGCTTATTAAACTGATAGTTCGGTAATTTTCACATCTGTCAGCACCTGCTTTCTTTGGGATTGGAATTATTACATTCTTCTTGAAGTCTGAGGGTATTTCGCCTGTCTCATACATCTTGCTCACCAGCTGGTAGAGTTTTGTCAGGACTGGTTCTCCCAAGGCCGTCAGTAGTTCTAATGGAATGTTGTCTACTCCGGGGGCCTTGTTTCGACTCAGGTCTTTCAGTGCTCTGTCAAACTCTTCACGCAGTATCGTATCTCCCATTTTGTCTTCATCTACATCCTCTTCCATTTCCATAATATTGTCCTGAAGTACATCGCCCTTGTATAAACCTTCTATATCCTCCTTCCACCTTTCTGCCTTCCCTTCTTTGCTTAGAACTGGGTTGCCATCTGAGCTCTTGATATTCATACACGTGGTTCTCTTCTCTCCAAAGGTCTCTTTAATTTTCCTGTAGGCAGTATCTATCTTACCCCTAGTGAGATAAGCTTCTACATCCTTACATTTGTCCTCTAGCTATCCATGTTTAGCCATTTTGCACTTCCTGTCGATCTCATTTTGAGACGTTTGTATTCCTTTTTGCCTGCTTCATTTACTGCATTTTTATATTTTCTCGTTTCATCAATTAAATTCAATATTTCTTCTGTTACCCAAGGATTTCTAGCAGCCCTCGTCTTTGTACCTACTTTATCCTCTGCTGCCTTCACTACTTCATCCCTCAGAGCTACCCATTCTTCTTCTACTGTATTTAAAAAAATTCCTATTTAATGTTAAAGGATGAAAATGTACAACTGGCATTAGATTTTCAGCACTCTTTATCTGCAGAAGAACAAGCAATTAATCGGACAGAGGTCATTTCTGCATCACGTAACATAGACTGTCATTCCACATTGTTCACAGATACGTTCGTACACAACTACAATATACCAGACGAAGCCGACTATGACGTTATGCAAATTATTTCGGATAAGGTTAAACAGAGCAATGAAAATACAGACGACGAACGTACGCAACTACGCAAAATTCTTTTACAGCAAGCTCCAGTTTTTGACAACATCCCTGGTACTATGTCCGGTTTCATGTATGAATTTCAAGTTAAACAGCACGACACGTTTAAAGCCAAACATTATCCCATTCCGTATATTCACAGAGAACAAGTTAAGAAAGAATTGCAAACTATGCTTGACCAAGGTATTATTGAACCAGCAGTTAGTCCGTACATAAACCCGCTCCATATTGTTAAGAAAAAGGATGGCTCACTTCGCCTCGTACTTGATTCACATCACATCAACGACATTATTATTAATGAAACAGATCGCCCACAGACACTAGAAGAACTTCTACAGAAATTTCATGGTACTGCTGTTTATTCCACATTAGATTTGAAATCGGGATTTTGGCAAATTCAGCTCCATCCGAACTGCAGAAAGTACACAGCATTTCTCTGTTTTGGTGACTGTTATCAATTTTGCAAATTACCGTTCGGTTTAACAATTTCTTCAGCAGCATTTATTCGCGGTTTGAATACTATACTTCCGACAGAACTTAAAGACAGAATCACAACGTAGGTAGACGACATTCTTATTGCAGAAGCTAACTGGTCTGAACACAATTTGATTCTGGAACAACTGTTGTAAGCGCCTGACCCAGAAAAACTTCAAGCTTTACGTGACATTAACTGTTCCAACGACGAAGAAACAACTACGCAGCTTTCTGGGGTTAATTAACTTTTTCCGTAAATTTATTCATTACTCTGTTTTCGACATCCCTAGATTATGCCAACTGACGGGTAAAAACACTATTTGGTCCTGGGATAGCCAAGCGCAGTCTGAATTTGTCAATCTGAAACATGCTTTGTTGAATGCACCACTTTTATCACACCCAGATCTCACTAGAAATTTTTCCATTGCCACCGACAGTTCTAACACAGCTTTAGGCGTACACATTTTTCAGGAAATTGAAGAAGACGGTAATACAGTAATTAAAAACATCGCTTTTGCAAGTCGTGTTCTGTCACCTGCTGAACGCAATCATTCTGTTACAGAACTTGAAACATTATATGTTGTATGGGCATTTACCCGATTTAGGCATTTTCTTTATGGAAGACATACTACCGTTTACAAAGACCATAGAGCTATCCAGTTTTTACTTTCGGCTAAATTTACACATGACAGATTAAGCAGATGGAAACTGTATTTACAGGAATTTAATTTTACAATTGTTCACATTCCCGGACACAAAATATTGTAGCAGACGCACTTTCCCGTTCTCTCTGCAACAATCAGCAAGACATCGCGACCAACTTCTGCCAAGCAAATTCTAGCGTCATGTATATTCAACATGTCGCATTTGAAAATTTCATTTCATCGTCATTACGAGACATAGCACAAGAGCAGAGTAAAGACAACGTATGGAAAGAAATTAAACACCTTTGGCAAGATAAGAATAACGTTACCATTAGAAACCATTACACGGTACGCAATAACATTCTGTTTCGCCGCTCTCACCCTGACGGCAACAACTGGTTATTATGCATTCCTGACGAACTTGTTAACAAATTAATTTGGTATACTCATTTAAGTTACGCACATTATGGAGCCAGAAAATGTTTTCTTATACTGTGACAGAACTGTTATTTTGCCAACATGGAGAAACGTATTCGACGAGTAAAATCTGCCAGAAAGCTAAATCAGACACGACTTCACATATTCCTCCGTTACATCCCATTGTACCTGTTAAATTGAGACACTTGGCCGCTGTAGACATTTTTGGACCGATTCCCAGAACCAATAGAGGTTTTTGCTACATCTTTGTCGCTGTTGAACTCACTTCGAAATTTGTTACCTTCACTCCATTGCGCAAAGTTACTGCTAAATCTATTTCGAATGCATTTGTAAAACATTTTTTATTTCAAGTAGGGCATGTATTGAAAGTAATTTCCGACAATGGACCACAATTTCGATCTGCGATATGGACACATATGTTACGAGCTAGAAACATTTCTCCGATCTATATATCCAAGTATCACGCTTCTTCGAACCCCTGTGAACGACTGATGAAAGAAATTGGTAAACTGTATAGAATGTACTGCCATAAAAGACATATTGATTGGGATACACACATACTCTCATTCCAGGATGTAATTAACTTCATACCAAATGAATCCACTATGCTATCTCCGACTGTTATATTGAAAAATGTTGAACCACCTAACAAAATTAAAGAATTACTATCCTTTCCTACATCTTGTCGACTACGCCACCATGAAATAATTGAGACTGCGCTCAACAACATCAAACGTGCCGCAGAGCGCCAGAGAAAACAACAAAAACAGGTTTGTACACGCCGTGACTTTCACATTGGACAGAAGATATTAGTACGCACACACTATTTATCCAACAGAGGAAAGAGTAGATGCAGTAAATTTGAACTTCTATACGCTGGTCCATACAGAATTCGCAGCATTCCTCATCCCAATGTGGTACATGTTGAAACTTTGAGAGCCAGAAAAAGCAAAGGTAATCACCATGTCTCCAATATTAAACCCTTTATTGAATAAACATACGTTATGATTTATCACATGTAATGCCTTTTCCGGTTATTGATATGAACACTTACTGATGATTATCATATTTTTTCCTGGCAAGTGCCCGGCAAGGTAAGGTTAGCAGGTCGCTTTTCTTGTCGTTATATATCAGGCCGTGCACATTTTCGATTTTTTGTGTATGTATGATTGTTATCCTATCGAAAGTACAATTTTTGTCTTTATACACTATGAAATGTTTAAGATGTAACAAACACCAGTTGACATTGACATTTTGCATTATGATATCTCAACATCTTGACTATTCTACATTTTTTGCTACTACATTATGATACTGTGTGTATATTTTATGCACTTAAAGAAACTGTCTATGTTTTTGACCTAATATGTTTTCTGTCATGCTATGCTGTATGCTTAATTATATTACTAGAAACAAGTTTTTATTTAATGAGTATGTGATTAAATGCAAGATATTAATCCTTATTCATCATTTTTCAGAAAGCAATACCATGTAAAAGAAATGAATTAAACAACCACAGTGGTTTACTATGAAATGGAAATTTTGCCATCAGAATGAAGGAAACAAAATGCAATATCTTGTTATGAAGAGTAAATGGATCAGAATTAACAAGCATTAACCAGAATATACTGTACACATCATATGATAGCAGTCTTGACTAATTATTTTTCTTTCAGAATACAAGGCGATTGATGCAGACTGTCATACAGAACTACAGATGTTAATTTTAGTAATGAAATATGCTAGAAGTAAGAAACTCTATACTATATGAAGTAATGAATGATAATGAATAGTTGTATGAAGTAAATGGTAATAAGAATATGCGTAATGAAGTGTCTATTTTTTGCAGATGATAATAAATGATGATGAATAGTTATATGACGAATATGCTAATATGAATAATGAAGTTTTTCTTTGCAGATGATGATAATGATGAAGTTTATATATTTACTGTTAGTTAAGAAATGCTATGTAGTTATTTAAGTATTTGTTGCAGTTCCTTTTGACAGTGTGTCTTATGTCGCAAAGTATAATGACTGAATGTTTTGGAAAAGACAGCTAGAGTACATATATATTAAGTACACGTTTCATTACCTATTAATTCGAAGTTCACTACTTTAAAGCATAACATGCATTTCTTCTTTCAGCTCAATAATCCACTTTGTATTTTTTTCCAGGAGAAGCTTTTCATGATACTTACTAAACCTGTTACTTATTAAACCTGTTCTAGTACTTGCTATGTTTTACCCAGTTGTGTCATATCATAATGAATGTGATCACATATACTGTACTTATTTCATAACCTTGTTACAGCTGACTCATGACGAATGACGTTAATAATCCTTATTTCCAGCAATAAGTCAAAAGCAAATATTTTCATGCCCCAGAAATTAATTATCGATCCCAACGCAATGCATTGCTAGCAAAAAAAAAATTTATTATTACCAGTCCCAGCTATTACCAGTTTACAACCAAATAATGCTCCCAGTTTAAGATATATTTTTAGTCTTAAATATGTACAGTATATGTACAGTATATGTACAGTAGTACAAGTTTATATGCCAACTAGCTCTGCAGATGATGAAGAAATTGAAGAAATGTACGATGAAATAAAAGAAATTATTCAGATAGTGAAGGCAGACGAAAATTTAATAGTAATGGGTGACTGGAATTCGAGTGTAGGAAAAGGGAGAGAAGGAAACATAGTAGGTGAATATGGATTGGGGCTAAGAAATGAAAGAGGAAGCCGCCTAGTAGAATTTTGCACAGAGCACAACTTAATCATAGCTAACACTTGGTTTAAGAATCATAAAAGAAGGTTGTATACGTGGAAGAACCCTGGAGATACTAAAAGGTATCAGATAGATTATATAATGGTAAGACAGAGATTTAGGAACCAGGTTTTAAGTTGTAAGACATTTCCAGGGGCAGATGTGGACTCTGACCACAATCTATTGGTTATGACCTGTAGATTAAAACTGAAGAAACTGCAAAAATGTGGGAAATTAAGGAGATGCGATCTGGATAAACTGAAAGAACCAGAGGTTGTACAGAGTTTCAGAGAGAGCATAAGGGAACAATTGACAGGAATAGGGGAAAGAAATACAGTAGAAGAAGAATGGGTAGCTCTGAGGGATGTAGAAGTGAAGGCAGCAGAGGATAAAGTAGGTACAAAGACGAGGGCTGCTAGAAATCCTTGGGTAACAGAAGAAATATTGAATTTAATTGATGAAAGGAGAAAATATAAAAATGCAGTAAATGAAGCAGGCAAAAAGGAATACAAACGTCTCAAAAATGAGATCGACAGGAAGTGCAAAATGGCTAAACAGGGATGGCTAGAGGACAAATGTAAGGATGTAGAAGCTTATCTCACTAGGGGAAAGATAGATACTGCCTACAGGAAAATTAAAGAGACCTTTGGAGAGAAGAGAACCACGTGTATGAATATCAAGAGCTCAGATGGCAACCCAGTTCTAAGCAAAGAAGGGAAGGCAGAAAGGTGGAAGGAGTATATAGAAGGTTTATACAAGGGCGATGTACTTGAGGACAATATTATGGAAATAGAAGAGGATGTAGATGAAGACGAAATGGGAGATACGATACTGCGTGAAGAGTTTGACAGAGCACTGAAAGACCTGAGTCGAAACAAGGCCCCCGGAGTAGACAACATTCCATTAGAACTACTGACGGCCTTGGGAGAGCCAGTCATGACAAAACTCTACCAGCTGGTGAGCAAGATGTATGAGACAGGCGAAATGCCCTCAGACTTCAAGAAGAATGTAATAATTCCAATCCCAAAGAAAGCAGGCCACGGCTGCAAAATACTAACGCGAATTCTTTACAGACGAATGGAAAAACTGGTAGATGCAGACCTCGGGGAGGATCAGTTTGGATTCCGTCGAAATGTTGGAACACGTGAGGCAATACTGACCTTACGACTTATCTTAGAAGAAAGATTAAGAAAAGGCAAACCTACGTTTCTAGCATTTGTAGACTTAGAGAAAGCTTTTGACAATGTTGACTGGAATATTCTTTTTCAAATTCTAAAGGTGGCAGGGGTAAAATACAGGGAGCGAAAGGCTATTTATAATTTGTACAGAAGCCAGATGGCAGTAATAAGAGTCGAGGGGCATGAAAGGGAAGCAGTGGTTGGGAAAGGAGTGAGACAGGGTTGTAGCCTCTCCCCGATGTTATTCAATCTGTATATTGAACAAGCAGTAAAGGAAACAAAAGAAAAATTTGGAGTAGGTATTAAAATTCATGGAGACGAAGTAAAAACTTTGAGGTTCGCCGATGACATTGTAATTCTGTCAGAGACGGCAAAGGACTTGGAAGAGCAGTTGAACGGAATGGACAGTGTCTTGAAAGAAGGATATAAGATGAACATTAACAAAAGCAAAACGAGGATAATGGAATGTAGTCAAATTAAATCGGGTGATGCTGAGGGAATTAGATTAGGAAATGAGACACTTAAAGTAGTAAAGGAGTTTTGCTATTTAGGAAGTAAAATAACTGATGATGGTCGAAGTAGAGAGGATATAAAATGTAGACTGGCAATGGCAAGGAAAGCGTTTCTGAAGAAGAGAAATTTGTTAACATCGAATATAGATTTATGTATCAGGAAGTCGTTTCTGAAAGTATTTGTTTGGAGTGTAGCCATGTATGGAAGTGAAACATGGACGATAACTAGTTTGGACAAGAAGAGAATAGAAGCTTTCGAAATGTGGTGCTACAGAAGAATACTGAAGATAAGGTGGATAGATCACGTAACTAATGAGGAGGTATTGAATAGGATTGGGGAGAAGAGAAGTTTGTGGCACAACTTGACTAGAAGAAGGGATCGGTTGGTAGGACATGTTTTGAGGCATCAAGGGATCACAAATTTAGCATTGGAGGGCAGCATGGAGGGTAAAAATCGTAGAGGGAGACCGAGAGATGAGTACACTAAGCAGATTCAGAAGGATGTAGGTTGCAGTAGGTACTGGGAGATGAAGCAGCTTGCACAGGATAGAGTAGCATGGAGAGCTGCATCAAACCAGTCTCAGGACTGAAGACAACAACAACAACAAATAAAATTCAAATTTTTCTGTGTATTGATTCCATTATGTCTATGTATTATTGGACGACCGACCTTGAGTAATAGTTCCAATGTCTTACATTTTAAATATGTCTTATGTCACTTACATGATATCATATATAAACACCAGTAGCTTGATGCTACATTCAATAGCTCCTGTTTTAAATGATGACTTGTGAACAACACTGAATAATGTTTTGTAACACTATATGAATACTTTGTAACTGGCCAATGAATGCCACTGATTGACTTGTGAATAACACTGAATAATGTTTTGTAACACTATATGAATACTTTGTAACTGGCCAATGAATGCCACTGATTCAGTCAGATGAGTTATGAATAGTGTTTCGTAATACTCAATATTATTTAAATCTGTTGATACACTAGGGTAATTCTATTATGACTAGCATAAGACTTAATGTGTCTTTCACCTTCTGACCTAATTACCAGAAATTACAGCAATATCCGTCTATCCTGTCCATCCTCTTGATCATGGAGCACTATATTGGTTTTTGCACTAATTCTACGTTGCTGTAAGAGTATGGATTCTACAAGAATATGGTGTTGACATGTCAAGCTGTCCACAACCTTGAACGATGGAGATGTTATTATGGTCCCACTGTTTGGTGTACCTAATGTACTACCAAAATGATAACATTGAATATTAATACAACATTTCAGTGTCTTGGCTACACTGATAAATACTTCAGGGGAGAGAACTTCAGATTGTCTCACTTGGTGTTGTGCTTCTGTAGAAAGATATGGACTTTCAGTGCAGCTACGTGCAACCTACTGTGCTACAACCATGATGCAATCCTTCCCATTCCTTTCCTAGTTCCTGTAAAATAGTAAAGGCTTATACAGTGCATTTAAATTCTTGTAAAATGATATGTTTTGTACTCAGTGTGTGTGCACTCTATTTTGTTAGTATATTTTGTACTGATTGCGTATATACTTTGTCATTTCTGAATATGTTTTGTACTCAGTGCATGTGCACTCTATTTAATTTCTTAATATGCTCTGCACTTATCAATGATGTATATACTCTGTGATTGGAGCCTTATTAAACTAAATAGATTATAGATAAATTTGTTGCTCATGGCAAGTCCAATTGACTCACCATTGCTGCCAAATTTTTGCCCCCCCCAGTGGAGGGTTATGTAAGAGGTCCATAATTAGAGAACTTGTTGCTAGCGCACTTGAGCTGATGTAATTTCGATGTATTGCTCACGCGCTGCCTGCGATATGTAAGCTAGAAGAGAATCTGAGACCAAAGAGCAGTATTGACTGCAGTAGGTACTGTGTAGCAGTAGCAGTATGTTGTTGCTGTCGAGTAGTCGTGTCTGGTGTATCGTGTTGGCTGGGCCGGTCGTGTGCAGCGATGGCGGAGCCTGAGCGTTGTAGGATAAGGTAAAAGTAGCCTCGCCCATATATAGTATTGTTACATCAAGTCCCATGTAAATGTTTAAAAAAAATCTGTTAATAATCTTTCTCATAAAAAGTAACTTTTGACATTTATCTCAATTTAAAGAATTCACTAATTTCTCCAATCCCTGGCAATCCCGATAATTGAAAAGAAAAGTCAGTTCTTTCCTTTTTTATAAGACAAATCTATCGGCCAGCATTGCACTTAGCTGCGCCAGGAAAATTTCTTATAGGAGCAGATACATACGCGTTATCCGGCGATCTAATTAAGGTAAGATTTTTCAGTTTATTCAGAATGATGTATCAGGGCCATGACGCAGCATTGCTGACGTCCAAAATTTACCAGGGTAAATTGACTGTCAATTATTGAAAGGTTATAGGTTTGTCACATTGTATTATATTTTCACTGTTGGGTAGTTACGCTAAATGAGAGTATTATTCATATTATTTTATTTTTGTGGGTAGGTTACAAGGGGTTTAGTCATCTTTCACACAGCCAGTTCTAAATGCGATACTAGGGCACTTAAACCATTTGATAAATTGTTTCTTGTACATGTACTGTTCTTCTGTATATATAATTCGTACCAAAAATTGTGTAGTCAACAATATGTACTTATGGTTCTTCCTCACAGCCGGTTTTAACATAAAATCTCTACACTAGAAAAGCTGTATTTGTGGCCTGTTGCCGTATGACGAGACTACTACTGCACACTCTGAATCGTCCAAAACATTGTAATGCTCTCTGTTGGCAGATTAAAACTATGAAGTGCACTGTTCCAGATGCCACTATTCTCCCAGATGGAGCAGCCAGAGAGGCGCCTTTCTCACCCCAAACACCAGTGATCGCAACCAGTTTAAAATATTGTCATTAAGGGGTAGCATCTTTGACTAGTTATCCAAACCTCCTGAGGCCTGAGGTCAAACGCAGCCACTGACTGCATTTTGAATAAAAATCTCCAGCAACGTCAACTAAAGGCTATGAAACGTCCCCTTTGAACAATTATAAAAGACTGGTCTATGTGAAACGTTCTCTTTGAACAATTATACACGAATGTGCTTAAAATGACACAATATTTTTTAGCGCAACGCAATCTGACTTTCAAAAATCCCTGCGAAAGAATGGCCCTGACTAACAATAACCTATACGTTTCACAAATAACTTACCTCAGAAAAATCTTCGTTACTCAAGCTACTGCAATACAGCGAGCGCCACTACTGCCAGCTAAATAAAAGATTCAAACAACTGAAGGCACTAACTACTGATAAGTATAGTTAGCAAATGAAAGATTTTAATAGAGAACAAACGATGTATTTACCTTAGTAGTCATAATATATATATCACTTCATGACACCAATTCTTACAAATTTCAAAACTCCGCCATCTCTCTCCCCACGTCCACCACTGCTGGCGGCTCACCTCCAACTGCGCAACGCTACGCGCTGTTAGCATCCAGCTGCCGCTGCCCGACACTACAATGGCGAGTATTACAACAATGCAGACTAAACACAGACTGCACACGGCACAGACAGTGATTTTTTCATACCGAGCGCTATGTGGCGTTACCAATAAGAAAACCTAAACAGCCTACTTACAAGGCTTCAGGCATGAGAAGTCAATCTTCTTGAGCCAACAGCCCTGTCAAGGAGGGCAGAGGAGCGGCATAGGTTCAGGGCACGCACTTTTCCTTGCAGTGGGTAACTGCACCTAAAAGAAGAAACAGTCAGTAATGATCAATGTAGCGAGAATGCAGAAGGCAGTGGAAAACCCACTGCATCAAAGACACATAATATGTATGCACAGGGCATGTAACTTGTAATTGAAAACTTGTAATGATGATGTCTCCATGAGCAAAAGATTTCTGAATAGTCCTGCATTCAGACATCCAAGAGGAGACTTCGAAGAGGGAGGTGACCATGAGAAAAAGACTGAACAATCAACGAAAGGCTAACGTTCTACGACTCAGAGCGTGAAAAGTCAGAACTTTGAACGTAGCAGGAAAGTCAGACAATATAAAGCACTCTGTCTTCAGGCCACGAGTCGCCTACCGGGACCATCCGACAGCCGTGTCATCCTCAGAGGAGGACACGGATAGGAGGGGCGTGGGGTCAGCACACCGCTTTCCCGGACGTTATGATGGTATTCTTAACGAAGCCGCTAGTATTCGGTAGAACAGCTCCTCAATTGGCATCACGAGGCTGAGTGCACCCCGAAAAATGGCAACAGCGCATGGTGGACCGGATAGTCACCCATCCAAGTGCCGACCACGCCCGACAACGCTTAACTTCGGCGATCTCACGGGAACCGGTGTATCCAATGCGGCAAGGCCGTTAAAGTTAGACAATATGAAAAAGAAAATACAAAAACTCAGTCTAGATACAGCAGGGATGAGTGAAGTGAAATGGAAAGAAGTTGCGGATTTCTTGTCAGAAGAATCTAGGGCAACATTAACAGCATCAGAAAATGAGATGACGTGCCATTGTTAATAGGAAATTAAGGGCACAGAGTTAGTTATTGTGAAGAGTTCAATGACAGCAGACCAAAACCGACACAACAGTTCAGCAATACATGCTGACGTCACGAGCAGAAGAGGAAGAAACAGTGGAAGTATGTGAGGTTATGGAAGTGGTAATTCAGTACGTAAATTGAGATGAAAATCTATTAATCATGGCGGGTTGGATTGCAATAGTACGGAAAGGAGTAGAACAAAGGATCACAAGAGAAAAGACACTTGATAGTAGGAAGGGCTGAGGATCAAGAGAGGAAAGAGACTTGGTATTAGGGAGGAGAGGGGAAAAGAACTAAACAGTGAATAATCTCCTCAAGGATCACAAGTGGTGGAGGTATATTTGGAAAAGACCGGAATATATGAGAAGATTCCACGCACCAACCAGCCACTCTTTACCAATGCAGCGCATTATGGGGGACCTTAGGGACATGGCTGCTAAGAATGGCAAGAAAGACTCTGTGTGCAT
The DNA here is from genome assembly GCF_023897955.1 of Schistocerca gregaria. Lineage (NCBI taxonomy): Eukaryota > Metazoa > Arthropoda > Insecta > Orthoptera > Acrididae > Schistocerca > Schistocerca gregaria. The sequence continues at coordinate 1,209,303,762 of NC_064920.1, read as the reverse complement.
ACCAGGTGGAGTCATTCCAGACATGGAAAAGATCCTTCCGGATGCCACGAAGAGCACAGGATGCAGCCAACCGCAGGTGGTGGCTCACATCAGTACCAAGGGTGTGTGTCGCTTTAGGTCAAAAGAGATTCTCAGTTGTTTCGTGGTCCTAACAGAAGTGGTAAAGGCTGCCAGTCTTGCTTGCAAGATGGTAGCAGAGCTGACCATTTGCAGCGTAGTCGACAGGACCGATTGCGGACCTCTGGCACAGATCCGAGAGGAGGGTCTGAATCAAAGACTCAGACGGTTCTGTGGCCAGAGGACGGCCACAGGGGTAGCAGGGCAGGTATGGCGGTTCTTTTAGGTTAGAGGGTCTCGGGAAAACACTTAAAGGGCTTCAGTCACAAAGGGAGCAGGCCGAACACAGGAAGTACATAGATCCAGAAACCATCAATATAACGGTTGTAACTTGTCGTAGCTGTGTTGGGAAATTACAAGAGCTCCAACCGCTAATAGCAAGCACTGATGCCCAAATCGTTATAGGTACTGAAAGCTGGCCAAAGGGGGAGATAAGCTCAGCCGAAATTTTTGCGAAAAATGTAACGCTGTTCTGAAAGGATAGGCTAAACACAGTTCGCAATGGCGTTTTTGTCGCTGTTAGAAGTAGTTTGTCTGGTAGCGAAATTGAAGTAGATAGTTCCTATGAATCAGTATGAGCAGAGAACATTTTTGACGACTAGAATAAAATAATAAGTCGATCCTTTTACTGGTCTCCCAGCTTAGATGACACAATTTCTGAAAGGTCTAAAGAAAACTTGAGACTAATTTCAAACAGATACCCAACTCATACAACTGTAGATGGTGTGACTTCAATCTAGCCTTGATATGTTGGTGAAAATACGTGTTTAAATCCAGAGGTACACATAAAACATCATCCAAAATGGTGCTAAATGCATTCTCTGAAAATTGTTTTGAGCAGTTAGTTCATGAGCTCATGTGGATAGTAAACAGTTGTGAAAACACGCATGACCTCTTAGCAAGAAATTATCCTGAGCCAATAACGAGCATCAAAATGGATACAGGGATTTGTGAAATTATTGAACACAGGGTTGTCGTAGTGAGACTGAATATTGCAACCGCTAATTTCCCCAACAATAAAGGAAAAATATACCTGTTCAAAGAAGCTGATAAAAATTCAGTTGGCTTACTCCTGAGTGACAATCTCCACTCCTTCAAAACTGAAAGTGTGAGTGTACATCAGATATGGCTTGAATTCAAAGAAATAACATCAGCAGCAATTGGGAGATTTATACCAAATAAATTAACAAACGACAGAGCTGTTCCTCCTTGATACAGAAAACTGGTCAAAATACTGTTGCAGGAGCAACAACAAAAAACCATGCCAAATTTAAACGAAATTCCACTCACCAACTTTCTCCCCCAAATGGGAAAATATTTGCTGTCGCCATATACACTACTGGCCATTAAAATTGCTATACCAAGAAGAAATGCAGATGATAAACGGGTATTCATTGGACAAATATATTATAGAACTGACATGTGACTACATTTTCACGCAATTTGGGTGCATAGATCCTGAGAAATAAGTACTCAGAACAACCACCTCTGGCCGTAATAACGGCCTTGTACGCCTGGGCAGTGAGTCAAACAGAGCTTGGATGGCGTGTACAGTTGCAGCTGCCCATGTAGCTTCAACACGATACCACAGTTCATCAAGAGAGATCTGGAGAATGTGCTGGCCAGGGCAGCAGTAGAACATTTTCTGTATCCAGAAAGCCCCGTACAGGACCTGCACCATGCAGTCGTGCATTATCCTGCTGAAATGTAGAGTATCGCAGGGATCGAGTGAAGGGTAGAGCCGCGGGTCGTAACACATCCGAAATGTAACGTCCACTGTTGAAAGTGCCGTCAATGCGAACAAGAGGTGGCCGAGACGTGTAACCAATGGCATTTCATACCGTCACGCCGGGTGATACGCCAGTATGGCGATGGCGATTACACGCTTCCAATGTATGTTCACCGCGATGTCGCCAAACACGGATGCAACCATCATGATGTTGTAAACAGAACCTGAATTCATCCGAAAAAAATGACGTTTTGCCATTCGTGCATCCATATTCGTCGTTGAGTACACCATCGTAGGCGCTTCCTGTCTGTGATGCAGCGTCGAGGGTAGCCGCAGCCACGGTCTCCGAGCTGATTGTCCAGATTGTCGAGACGTGGCTGCACGATCTGTTACAGCCATGCGGATAAGATGCCTGTCATCTCGACTGCTAGTGATACGAGGCCGTTGGGATCCAGCACGGAGTTCCGTATTACCCTCCTGAACCCACAAATTACATATTCTGCTAACAGTCATTGGATCTCGACCAAAGCGAGCAGCAATGTCGCGTTACGATAAACCGCAATCGCGATAGGCTACAATCCGGCCATTATCAAAGTCGGAAACGTGATGGTATGCATTTCTCCTCCTTACACGAGACACACAACAACGTTTCACCAGGCAACGCCGGTCAACTGCTGTTTGCGTATGAGAACTCGGTTGGAAACTTTCCTCATGTCAGCACGTTGTATGTGTCGCCACAGGCGCCAACTTTGTGTGAATGCTCTGAAAATATAATCATTTGCATATCACAGCATCTTCTTCCTGTTGGTTAAATTTCGCGTCTGTAGCACGTCATCTTCGTGGTGTAGCAATTTTAAGGGCCAGTAGTGTACACAGGGAGAAACGATCATCATAGCAAAATAAGGGAAATGAGAGCTCGCACGGAGAGATATAGGTGTTCGTTTTTTTTCCGCGTGCTGTATGAGATTGGAATAATGGAGAATTTTTGTGACGGTGCTTCGATGAACCCTCTGCCAGACACAGAAGTGTGATGTGCAGAATATCCATGCAGTTGTAGATGTAGATGCAATGACAGAAGACGGCAGAAGTGCAAACTGATGAAATATGCTGGACCTACAGTGTAGTAAATATGAGGTGAAAATGCAAAATCTGTGCGAGTCTGGAGGACCGGGAAGTGAGGCTGTCTGCTCGGTCGCCTCGTCTTCCCCGGCAGTGTGGCTGGCTGATTGCGCCTGCAGCCCCGCCTCAAACGAATCAACTCGAACCCCGTCCTCGACGGTGGCTGCAGCTGAGTCTGCCATGTGGGGGCAGTGCTTACCGGAAACGAAGTCGGGGAGGGGAGTGACTTACTTGGCCAAAGGGCAGAAATATGGGATCAGATGAATGCACTGAAATGAAACCAGAGGGTCGATTGGGACAAAGCAAGTGAAGACGCAGTGACATGAAACGATAGTAGTGGAAAGCTATTAGACGTGCAGAACGTGCAGTGTACTGATCGTTGTAAAGTATAAATCGATTATCGTGGCCTACAATGTGAGACTGCGTATCTGCAGCGAAATTACATTTAGAGACTGTAAGTAGGCTGTTTAGGTTTTTTTATTGATAATGCCGCCGCCACGTAGCGCTCTGTATGAAAATCACTGGCTGTGCCGTGTGCAGTCTGTAGCTGGTTGGCATTGTAGCGTTGGGCAGTCGGCTCTTAGCGGCGCGTAGCGTTGCGCAGTTGAAGGTGAGCCGCCAGTTGTGATGGATGTGGGGAGAGAGATGGCGGAATTTTGAAATTTGTATTTGTAAGAATGGATGTCATGAACTGATATATATATATATATATATATATATATATATATATATATATATATATATATATATATATATATAATGACTATTAAGGTAAATACATTGTTTGTTCTCTATTAAAATCTTTCATTTGCTAACTATACCTATCAGTAGTTAGTGCCTTCCGTAGTTTGAATCTTTTATTTAGCTGGCAGTAGTGGTGCTCGCTGTATTGCAGTAGTTCGAGTAACCAAGATTTTTGTGAGATAAGTGATTTGTGAAACGTTTAGGTTAATGTTAGTCAGGGCCATTCTTTTGTAGGGATTATTGAATGTCAGATTGCGTTGCGCTAAAAAATATTGTGTGTCAGCTTAAGTACAGTGATGCACAATTTTTCTAGGGGGACGTTTCATATGTCGACCCTTAGCCGAGGATACCTCACTGGAATCTTCTGATTTTTTTCTTGTAGTTTGTGTAATTAGTGTAGACTTTGTTTATTGCTAGCGCGTAATTGTAGAGAGAATCTCCTTTGTAGTTGTAGTCTTTTATTGTTGTGCAGTAAAACAGTTGTGGCGTGCATGTAGGTTTGCACCAAGTATTTTGCAGCTGCGCTTGCAATTAACTAGATATTATTTTCAGTGCTACGTTAATGTGTTCTCTTATTTTTGCTCTTCAAATTGTGCTTTTCTGTGTTATCGTGTGAAATATTGGCGAGTGAAAAACGTAATACTAGGCTCCAAAGTAAACTGAGAAATGACAGTGAAGACGAAAGCAGTGTGTTAGCGCCACCATGTAATGAATTAACTAATGTTCGAAGTAGTAATTTGGTAACTGTGCATAGGGAAATGGAGCGGGCTGCAAATAATGGTGTAGGCAGTGAAACAATTAGTGAACAGGGAAGCATTATCGATCGATCGGTCGGCAACAGCTCGCCTCAGGATTCAGAAATGACAGGACACAATCTTGCAAATACTGTAGATTCAGGTTTTGCGTCCTCACCGTTTTCTCAAATAAGTCAAGATATATTTTCTGTTTTTCAAACTGTGAATATTGCCGGTTCAAATGCATTTCCGAATAGCACTGAGGAACATGTTTCAGACACCAGTGCACTGTTATTGCAATTAATGCAACAAATGGGACAAAAGCTTCAACAGTTAGACAAAATGGAACAAAATCAGAGACAAACACAGCAAAAGCTTCAAAAGTTAGACACAATGGAACAAAATCAGAGACAAACACAGCAAAAGCTTCAAAAGTTAGACACCACACTTGAACAAACGCGTGAAGGTGTAACTACTGTGTTACATAACATTGAATCGAAATGTCAAAAAGTCTGTAATGACGTAAAAACACAAATTTGTGAGCATTTTCAACCTTTTTTTCGCGTCATGAAAATGCATTACAGAATCACGAAGCAGCTATAAAAGAAGTGCAAACCATGTTTCATGAAAATCATGAGACCTTGTGGGCTAAAATTGACTCAGTTGCATCTACCGATTCGGTTACGCAACTTGCAAAAACTCAAGAAAACTTAAAGGACACAGTAGATACTCTGAAAATTGGTTCAGAAAGACACATGGAGGACATTAGTTCATTATCAGAGAAAGTAGTTGAACTTTCGGATCAGCTAAATAATTTATCTACGAAGGTAGATGATAATCTGAAAGACACAAAACCTGTAGTCTTTAATGACACAGAAGAGTTCGAACAAATTAGGAAATTCAAACAAAATCAGAATCAAATTAATACGCAACACCAAAAAGAAATCCGGGAAGTACAAGATCAGCTGACACAGGTAATACAAGAATTACGTATTTCAGAGGACACTCGCACTCCAATACGGGAAGAGGGACATAAAAGTACGGAACTGCCACAAAATAATAACACAGGGCACTTCGGAGATTATGAAAGAAATTGGCAAAGTACGCCGAAATTTGACATGGAACCGCCGAAACGACGTAACAATGACCGACATGCGACTCGCCGACATGATGGTTTTGACTATAAGCTGTTCATTACTACACGTAATTTCAAAACATTTAAAAATTCTGGCAACGACATTCATGCACAAGCGTGACTTCATCAATTCTCTCATTGTTTTCTTCCCAGCTGGTCATTAGAGCACAGATTAGAATTTATGTGTGGCTACTTGGAGAATGAACCAGCTGTAAGAATGCGATCGGTCATTCACGATTGTCACAGTGAAGGAGAATTTTACCATGCCTTCCTCTCAGCATATTGGTCTCAAGCCACACAAGAGCGAGTAAAACATGGCCTCATAATGATGAAACATTTCGAACAATCTGAATTTTCCAGTTTTGTGAAATATTTTGAAGACATGTTGCACAAGAATCAGTACCTGTCAAACCCATACAGACCCTCAGAACTCATCCGCATTTGCTTAATCAAATTACCAGAACATTTACGACATATTATTTTGGCAGGACGTTGCAAAGACGACATTGAAGCTTTTCAGGGACTCTTACAGGAATTAGAAATTGACACTGACAATCGCGGAACGCGAAAACAGGAGCACAACAATTACAGGTCACATCCGTCACAATTCCTCGATGAAAGAAATAATAACTGGACACGACAAGGCTATTCTTAAAACGCAAATCGTGAACAAAACAGACACCACCCATATGACAACCACTGGCAGAGTAATAGTTACAGAGAAAGATCGCGTTTCCATAGTAATGAATATTACAGAGATAACCATAGAAACAGACAGTATGGGAACCAAATTAATTATTATCAAGGGGGACAGCATAACGCCAGACGCAACAGTCCAGCGCGCAGTTACGATTCAGGGAGAAATTCTCCACCACGTGACCGACAAGAAAGAAACTATGGAATCTACCGACATGACGACAGACGATATGATCGTAACGACAGACCTGAACTTCATCAGAACTGGCGGGATTAAAACAGAGCTGGGCCCTCTCGGCAAGGTGAATTTGTAGAAATTAGGTCTCCTAATCCCAATAACGACGCGCGCCAACAAAGAGACAGACAATGACTCGCACCTCAGGCAGCCTCGTGCGCCGGCTGGCTCAGAGAAAAATAACATAGACGCTAACCTTGAGGAAAATTCCAGCATTCTTTACCGACGTATACCGCATGATAATTGCGTTCAAGTTGAAACTCTGTGCACTAGGAAGAGTATAAAATTGCACCACATTTCACATGTAAAACCGTTTATTGAAAGATAATCTTCTTTTTAACTTTGTCTTTGCCATATAACTTTTCACTTTACATTACTAGTATGCTTTGTTAGACCTATAATCTGTTAACATGCAACAATGTTTGCAGTTAAATATCCAATCAAGAACCAAGAGAACTTATTTAAACAGATATTACGAATGCATTGTTATAGTGAACAGACGACACAGTGTTATTGTGTGTGTACATTCTTGCTTGTTAGTGGCACGATTACGTAACGACCATAAGGCTCACATGCTTACAACATTTACCAGTATTGCTAATGAGATTTTAATGCAACATTTTGGTTTACTTGAAAACACATTCTGGATTTAAAGTACTTGTTGTGTGATACCAGATGACACAGTGGTTAGTATGTGACAGCTACATAATTATATCACGACGCTACTAATGAGTGACAATTTACAATGTTGTTTTTGCGGTGTTTCTGTTTTATATCTGAACAGTTTTTCTGAATACTTCTGGAAAGGAAAACATGTTCTAATAGTAACTTTTGTGGTATAGCTACAATGAGATAGCCTTTTCTGTAGCACAACAATACGTTACAGTACAGTACTTACTTCATCACGGCAATAAGCGTAGTAACTACTATACCTATGCGCAAAGCATTTCACTTTTGTTTATCATGAGGTAACTACATTGACTTCTGCAGAACTTAGCTTTCGGAGGACGATAACTACGACACTTCCACGGAGATTATCTTACAACAAGACGCTCAGTTTAGCGCTATAGTACACGTATTTGAGTGATTAATTTTGTACTTAAAACATTTATTTTTAAAGATATTTCAAGTACAATGAGACAAAGGTTTCTGTGATACATTTCATTCCATTGCTGTAATCTGTAACACCTGAGGATATAATTACATTAATCCTCAGGGGGGTACACGCTTACTTTGTGTACCATGTGTGTGGCAAGCACAAGGAGCCCTAGCTAATATGGTATTTGCTTATACAACTTTACACTTTGGTACCATATTTCTCTAACACAGGATTACACAGCTATCTGATCATTTAACTGAGAGAGAGAAATATTTGTTTTACTACATCAGTGACAGATGTTTACATAATTACACGGATGGATAACTTCACACTTATGAAATTGTATTTTGTCTGTACTTTGTGAAATGTTCATATTTTTTCAGAACCATTGTGATACTATGAGAGCTATGAATGATGTATTTGGTATGAGATCATGATTTTTAAAGTACGTTTGAGGTAGATGACACTTTTGACATGAGCAGAGAATTTTTTTTAGGTTTTGAAATTACTGGAGGAAGCTACAACGATTTTAAGATTTGGCTGAGGTTTTATGATATTACGACGACGATGTGTATTATGCTGTTGTGGTATGTTTATGATCAATAAGCTGATGCTATATGCGTTATTTGATTATGCTATGCATCTGCTATGATGAAATATTGAAGAAGTGTCGACGAACATGTATATGTGTAATAAGGTAAGGAATAATGAGTAGTGGTTAGGGACTCTGGTTTGTGAAAAAGGTTGTTGGAAACTAAGAATCGTACTTTAAGAGTTATGAAATGTATGAACATGCGTGAATGTATTAAATTGCCGACGAAATTTTGTTGGACACTCTTATATCAATAGGATTTTGTTTCTACAGATGAATAACGCAAATTCTTGACCTGTGTAATTGTTTATATGAGACTGCCACTGTAGCGGAAACTGGTGTCGTAAATATTTCGGTAAGACAGTTAAGTGTCCACCTGCACATAATGCGTCGTGGGCACCCAGCTGCGCGACAGCCACCTGACAAAAGAAAGCCATTAGGTGAAAAAAAAAGAGGCCATTATCATCGGTATTGACACTCCTATGTAGAAAGCACCGGAAATACGACACGCTCATTTCTTAGAAACATTCTTACATCTGCACACCTGATTATGACAATTGTCTTTCTATGAGAGTTGAGAGAACTACTAGTGACTTATGAAATGCCACATAGCTATTGAATGATGTTTTTATTCTTTACTTTGCATAATTGCTTATTTCATTTGATATCTGTTTTCCAGCTGTGTTACTGCATTGGTTTTATAAAATAAAATAAAATGCATTTGCTAATGTGAAAACTTTCAGTCAACAGATCTGTTAAATAATAATTTTATGATCCACATTTTTCAAAAAAAGGAGCACTTGGAAAGGAAAGAACAATAAGAAGGGACTAGTAACAGTAACTGCATACATAATTTTCTTTTCAAGTACTTGGTAATTTATTTCATAGAATTAGTTTTGTGGTGCACCACTTTAATGACACAGAGATTAAGATGTGAATATACATTTCCCGTATCTGCATTGTTGTCTTTACTCTAATATTTTTTCTGCTTGAGCTTTGTCACGTTTAGGTATAAGTTATTGTATTTGCTGCTGCTGTTTGCCATGCATAATGTTACTGAATTTGACTTTGTATTACTCTGTTAAGCCAGTTTTACTACAGATTTATTTTTCTTGTTTGCTGCGCATTGCCTTATATTAGTTTTAACATTGCTTTGACAACTTCCATATCTTTCATTGCTCTTTGTGTTAACTGTTTTGTGCTGCTGCATTGCATCATCCCTTAGTTTAGCATCTGAGCTCAGTAGGTTTAAGTTAGCGTAAGAGGGGATAGACTATATAAGAAACTAAGTATGATGAATTGGAAGAAAAGCATTGAGAAGCTATAAGAAAATGGTTTGGCCAAAAAAGTTGTATACAGTGGAGAAAAACTATTTTTGAAAGAGGATGTGAACAGAATATAGAAAGCATGCTTGGATAGGATTTTTTTGGTGGAAACAAATGTTGAAATAAGACGAAAGATCTATGGAATGAAGTATTGGGTTGAACTGCAGTACCAAATGTTACACTGAAAACAAACCCTGCCCTTTCCTCTTGTGGTATCCCGCTATGTGTTTGTGTACCCTTGGGTATTTGTGTTCTTCCTGTCTTTATGTGTTTATTTGATGAGAGTTACGTAGTAGAATTTTTCTGATAATATGTTATTTACTTTGTAAAGATGTTTAGACATTATTTATCTGTTCTGTTTTAATGCTCATGTGTGAAGTTGATGTTTCAAAAGTTATTCTGATCTTTTGTGTATGTACTTATGTCATAATTTTTGTAACACTGAAGTATTTGTTATTTCGATTCTTTTGTAAAGCCTGTATTGCTACAAATGTTATCTGTATTGTTATGTTCTTTAATTATGTATTTTGTACCTTTGTTATTGTATTATTATGTTATAAAATTGTAATTGACACCAGTTCATCACATTTTGTAACTTGTAAGTTACATTTCACTGCACACGTTTCTGTTGGTCATAGTATATGGACAATATGTGAGAACTAGGGACTGATAGTGTTTGCACATGTGTTGACAATTCAGCAAGGGACTGGTTAACAGCATTGCTGGTTCTAAGGATAATTCCAAAAATTTGTGAGTGGGCAAGTGGTGGTTTATGGACTTGCTATATTGTCCATAAGACTCTTCGATGGTGATTGTGCACCTGACTCACCAATAACATTATTTCTACAAGGACTACAGTGGGTCTGCATCTTTGATGGCCCACCAATACCATTATTTCTACAAGGACTGCAGTGGGTCTGCATCTCTGGTGGCCCACCAATACCATAATCTCTACTAGGACTACAGTGGGTCTGCTCTGTGATGACCAACCTTCCAATATTCTTCAAAACTTCGAATGACTCTGCTGTGGGTTTACTCTGTTGTGCCCCATTACCTGTCAGCATGTCAAGAGTCAGCACTGTCTTTCTGTTGGAAGGACAACACTACTTCTTCAAGACTGCATGGAAATCCACTACTTCCGTGTGCATTTTCTTTTACTGCTCAGACTTTGAGAAAAACACTGCAATTTTACTTTGATGAATGATCAGGACTGTCTGTATGGATTTTGAAAAAAATTTAGCTTTTGACCAACATTGTATCAATAAGTGTGTGCATTTCATTTCTTTGCCATTGTAATTATGAAAAAATTAATCAAATCTTTATTGGTCACTGCCCAAAACAATTTGTAATTTTTTGTGTGGGGAGCATGGGGGCTATGTAAGTAGGCTGTTTAGGTTTTTTTATTGTTAATGCCGCCGCCACGTAGCGCTCTGTATGCAAATCACTGGCTGTGCAGTCTGTGGCTGGTTGGCATTGTAGCGTTGGGCAGTTGGCTCTTAGCGACGCGTAGCGTTGCGCAGTTGGAGGTGAGCTGCCAGCAGTGGTGGATGTGGGGAGAGAGATGGCTGAAGTTTTGAAATTTGTAAGAATGGATGTCGTGAACTGCTATATATATATATATATATATATATATATATATATATATATATATATATATATATAATGACTATTAAGGTAAATACATTGTTTGTTCTCTATTAAAATCTTTCATTTGCTAACTATACCTATCAGTAGTTAGTGCCTTCTGTAGTTTGAATCTTTTATTTAGCTGGCAGTAGTGGTGCTCGCTGTATTGCAGTAGTTCGAGTAACCAAGATTTTTGTGAGGTAAGTGATTTGTGAAACGTATAGGTTAATGTTAGATTATTGAAAGTCAGATTGCGTCGTGCTAAAAAATATTGTGTGTCAGTTTAAGCACACTCTTGTATAATTTTTCTAAGGGGACATTTCAAGACGTTTACTATAATTGAAAGGTCTCTGTTGGATTCCTTTCATGTTAATTTCTTAAATCTGTTGCCATTTACGGCATAAATTCCTCTTATAAATTCACTGTGGTGTTTCTGACTATCTGGGAGGAGACTGAGCAGTGTTACTTTTACACATAAACAAGAACGATCTGTCACACTACTACATTTTAAAACACAGTTTATATGTAATTCATGTCACACAGTCTCATACGGAACCTACATCTGCTTTCTTTTTTATACAGTATATGATAAGATTCTGTCATTCCCCTTTCTTTCTGTGTGAAAGAATGAATGAGCAAATGTATTTCTAGTTGCATGCTTGATGGTAGCAGACAAGCCTGGCTGTTAGAGAACAGTAGGACCAACGTCGGTACAGGTAGCTACGCTTTCTAAAACCAAAGAGGTTTCTATCCTTAGTATTGTCCTGTCCGTCCCTTGTCATGTTGGTATAGGAAGCTGCCTCTCTGGTCACTTCCGTTTTGTATCGGGAAGCACGCTCGATAGGAGCGCAGGTCAGTCTGTCCGCGGCGAGCGTCTGAAGTGGTAAGATCTCGGGCTAAGCGCGTGTCTGGTAAGTCCGTAGGACAATAGATTTCTTAAGTTCAGCCTAACTGAAAATTTAATCACCTTTATTTCAGATTTAGCTCTAAAATATATAAAGTTATCTTAAATTGCATCACAGTGTGGATCGAGTGTACAGTTCAGAATATCTTCCGGTAGTTGCTTTGTCACTACTTTGTGAGTAAAGTGGAACCACGTGTTGATCAGTAACTCTAACTAAGATCATCAAATTTAAATACGAATGTGTGTGAGATTATAAAGTCTCGTCTTAACAATATTTTTCAATATAGCAACTTTTCTTTATGTTCAACCCACGTGGGATGTACTTTGTGAGACCAATACCATGTGCTTATACAATTGTTTGACCCATCAGGTTAATAGTAAGACGATAGTAACTAGTTCAAGGTTTTAGTTTTGTAATTGCTTTTCGATCTACTTTATTTTAATTATCAAGATTATTGTGGAGTACACTCTTTGTGTAAACCAAGTTGACCACATGAAGCATGTGGTGTAATCATCAAAGTAGCCCTCGGCTATTCTTTTCGGGAAGATTTCACAGAGAGTTAGTATGAATTTAGTATACCAGTGTGTGGTAATTACATAACGGACAGGATTGCGCTACGAATGTAACTTCTTTGGGTGAAAATTGAATCGGTTGGTTGTGGTTAACTTCCTCTTGCATTTTTTTCAATGTTCTTCGTGTGTTATTTTATGAATGCAGTGTTGTATGTAGTCTCCCAATCTTGGCTCCATATTTGATGTGTTCCGTAAGATTACAAACTCACATTTTCAGAGTCCTAAATAAGGCACCAGCTTACTTATGACTCAAGTTTAATATGCTGAAATTTCAATGATCAATGTTAAAATAAATTTCCAAATATAAACTGATTTATTTCTTTTTATTTAAATTCTCTTTTTTGTATATGTATCACCGGTTTTCGTATGACTATTAAAAGATTATAATTAATGTTAGTCTGGTTGGAAATTTGGTAAGCTAGACTGGATACCTGATGAAACAGTTGCTCAGTAATGCAACGTTAACTTCCTCAGATAGCTCACAGCTTTTAACCCGCTTTTATTGTCAATGAGCACCGCTTTCACATCAAATTCATGCAACAACATTACACATGGCGACCCGGTTCTGTGATTCCGCTAGACTCTGGAATCTGTGAAACGTTAGATTGCGAGCGTCGTATAATCATAATTTTTTTTCCCTGCAGCGCTCAAACAACTTCTGCATTGTTTCTGAGCACACTTTCAATAGATTCAAGGCGTTGTTGAGCGGCGTTATGTTGTTTGTCTTGTTTTGTTTTCTATATTTGTGTGTTTTATATATATGTGTTTTTTTCTCGCTTGTAAATTGCACTGACTTAGATCAAAGATGTAAATTTTTTTTGCGTGTGAAAAAGTGCGTACTAGGTTGGGTATCTTTCGTGTGACTGTCGTCATTTTTGGGGGATACATTTATTGCGATTAGTGTGTGTTGCGTACTGGGTATAAGTTGAACTAATGCAGACACGTAACCAAGCTAAAAGTAGGCGGTCCAACAATTTAAGCAACATGGACCAAGGGGATAGTTAATTTCGAATATTAACGCTTCGGACGGTTCCGAAAATGCAATGGGGAATACTTCAGAGTAAATGCAAAACAGAACGAACGGGCTCACAGCAGAGCCAGAAATTAATTTGCCCCCTACTAATTGATTTGGCAGAACTCATGAAAGCCTTATTGCAACAAAATAAAGAAAACGCATAGAAATCAGAAAAATCGTTCCGAGAACAAAAAGAATCATCTGAAAAATCTAGCCGTGAGCTAGGCGAACAAATGACAGAGAAATCTGAAAAATCGATCTGTGAACTAGGCGAACAAATGACGCAAAAATCTGAATAATCGATCCGGGAGCTAGGCGAACAAATGACGCAGAAATCAGAAAAATCGTTCCGAGAACAAAAAGAATCCTCTGAAAAATCGATGCGCTAGCTAGGCGAACAAATAGACAAAAAACGAATCCAGCTGACAAATAAAGTCGACAAGTCGATGCAGAGAGTGTCCGATGATATCTCACAAAGAATAAACAATCTGGCAAGGGAAATAAAAAGTGATATTATGAAAGAATTAGGCTGTACATTTGAACAAATCGATGACCATCTGCAAGCCTTAGAACAGGGCAAGCGGAGTCGCGATGCGGAATCGAAAGAGAGCGAAGAACAGCTACTTAGGAATTTCCAAGCGCTGAGAGAACAATGCCAAAGAGAACACCAGCAGGTACTCTCGAGGGTCCAGGAGGCGGAAACGCATTGTCCCGTGTCGATTAGCAACACAGTAGCGGACAACAGTCAATCGATTCACGCACTCGAACAGCAAGTAGAACAATTGAAGCAGACAGGGGCGGAGGACAACAGACAAATACATGATAAGATTGCGGCATTAGCGGACATCGTAGGCATGATGAAGGTGACGGAGAGCGATAACAATACTACAACGGTAGCGGTCGCAGAGACTGAAGAAGTGCGTTCGCTTCTTAGATTTCAGAAGGGACAGTTCGAAGTGAACAGGCGGCACAAAGCTGTAACAGGCGAATTGCAAGAACGCGTGGCGCATCTGGAAAGCCACATTGGGTGTGATTCCGAACTCGCCAATAGCACTAAAAGTAACCGTACGCACAGTGCAGAGAGGGACTCCGGCCACGAGGGAGATTTTGACGACAGGGAAGAATGTGTGTTGAGGGACAGACATGAAAAAAATAGAAACATTCAAGGGTCTCGCCGGGAGGAAATGCGGGGATTTGATTTCAAACATTTCCTTACGGTGAGAAAGTTTGAGATATTTCGAAATTCACAAAAAGGAATACATCCACGAGTATGGCTCGAGCAATTTGAGTTCTGTCTCGCCCCTGACTGGCCAAGTTCACATAAGATAGAATATATGTGTGGCTATTTGGAAGGCGAACCGGCGATTCGCATGAGGTCGGCAGCGCGTCACTGCAACTCCACTCGGGAGTTTCGACAAGCCTTTCTATGAGCCTATTGGTCGAAAACGGCACAAGATAGGCCCAAGCATGGCATAATTATGCTGCCAAATTTGAACCAGTCTGGTTTCGTCAGCCCAGCACGCCTATTCGACCACATGCTGGTTGGCCGTAGTACTAATCAACGGCGTGACTGGTCGTCGCGACGCGAACGGAACAATAATCGGGACCGGCCGTATAGAAACTGGGGTGACAGTCGCGAACACAGGTGGAAGAACGGAAATGATCGAAGACGTGGACAGGATCGTGAACGCAACAGTTACGGCAACCAGAATAGATACTACGGCGAACATGGTGGGAATAGGACTGTAGGCGGAGCACCTCATGATGTTGAAATTCGGCCGGCTAACCCTAGACATCATCCAGAAAATGGAAATGAACAAAACCGGCAATGACAAACGATCAGCGCAGAAGGCGCCCAATCGGAACAAATTAGCGACATGGCAAATGACTGCATACGGTATATAGAGAGGGAAGATATTAGAGAGGATTTCTTGCAAGAAACTACGAGTGCTAAAATTTCGGGAATAAATCCAGTCGTGACAGTTGCAGTAAACGAAATATGTTTTAAGTGTGTCACTGACACTGGAAGCCCTTTCTCCATAGTGAGAGAGGCAGCATTTCAAAAATGTGAAGGGACTGGGACGTGGCCCGTTTTTCAAGTGCAAGGAATAAAGGTGAAGGGCGCAATCTACGGTAAGAGCGTAGAAATCCGAACGCAGACTCGGCTCAATTTTACCTGCCAGGGAAGAGAGTTTGAGTACAACTTCTTTGTGTTCCCAATGCAGAATGTGGCAATGATTTTAGGAAATGACTTCATGAATGCCTACCATGCAGTAATTGACATTGGTGCAGGAGTAATGACAGTTTAAGTTGGGGATCAGCCAATTAATTTTATGTTTGATGAATGCATATTACGTGCCGAGTCAGAAATTAGTTGCCTAAAATTTCAAGATCAAACCGAGTCGCAACCGAGACTGGAGTTACTCGTGAACTATGTGAGTGAGTCGTGCTCTACGTCTGGTGAGCAGGGGAAAGATGTTGTTTTTGCTGATGCACTGAGAAAGAGCATCGCGGGTGTCAGAACCAGGGACAAGGAAAAGGAGAAATTGTATTGCCTACTTAGGAATCATGAACGGGTATTTTCTGAGACTCCGGGGGCGATTAAGGGTTTTACTTACAAATTCAGAGTACGTGACCATCAGAAGTTTTCTGTTAGACCATACCCTATTCCCGTGGCGTATAAAGCCCAGGTGGAAAAGGAAATAAACAAGATGTTAGAACAAGGAATAATTGAGCGGGCAGTAAGCTCGTACAACTCACCCTTGCTTTTCGTATGTAATGACACATTCCGACGCAGAGACATACAATACATTAAAGGCTGCGCCAAAGGTTAAATTGACAGACATATAGATTATAGTCTTTGTAATGTTCACGTTGGATTCTCTTTTGTTTCATTCTCCAAGAAGGAGCTAAGGGACACTTTCGATTGTTGCCTTGCGGAAGACGGACGTAATTTTGGAGTGTGCGGAAAGGCAGCCATATTGTTAGTAATTATGGTTTGTGCGACGAGCAGAGCAAGTCTTATTGTCTTGTGAATAAAAAATAGTGAGAAGTATCGAAGTGTTACAAAAATTATTTAAAATGACGTAGCATTGTACACTCCTGGAAATTGAAATAAGAACACCGTGAATTCATTGTCCCAGGAAGGGGAAACTTTATTGACACATTCCTGGGGTCAGATACATCACATGATCACACTGACAGAACCACAGGCACATAGACACAGGCAACAGAGCATGCACAATGTCGGCACTAGTACAGTGTATATCCACCTTTCGCAGCAATGCAGGCTGCTATTCTCCCATGGAGACGATTGTAGAGATACTGGATGTAGTCCTGTGGAACGGCTTGCCATGCCATTTCCACCTGGCGCCTCAGTTGGACCAGCGTTCGTGCTGGACGTGCAGACCGCGTGAGACGACGCTTCATCCAGTCCCAAACATGCTCAATGGGGGACAGATCCGGAGATCTTGCTGGCCAGGGTAGTTGACTTACACCTTCTAGAGCACGTTGGGTGGCACGGTATACATGTGGACGTGCATTGTCCTGTTGGAACAGCAAGTTCCCTTGCCGGTCTAGGAATGGTACAACGATGGGTTCGACTACGGTTTGGATGTACCGTGCACTATTCAGTGTCCCCTCGACGATCACCAGAGGTGTACGGCCAGTGTAGGAGATCGCTCCCCACACCATGATGCCGGGTGTTGGCCCTGTGTGCCTCGGTCATATGCAGTCCTGATTGTGGCGCTCACCTGCACGGCGCCAAACACGCTTACGACCATCATTGGCACCAAGGTAGAAGCGACTCTCATTGCTGAAGACGACACGTCTCCATTCGTCCCTCCATTCACGCCTGTCGCGACACCACTGGAGGCGGGCTGCACGATGTTGGGGCGTGAGCGGAAGACGGCCTAACGGTGTGCGGGACCGTAGCCCAGCTTCATGAAGACGGTTGCGAATGGTCCTCGCCGATACGCCAGGAGCAACAGTGTCCCTAATTTGCTGGGAAGAGGCGGTGCGGTCCCCTACGGCACTGCGTAGGATCCTACGGTCTTGGCGTGCATCCGTGCGTCGCTGCGGTCCGGTCCCAGGTCGACGGGCACGTGCACCTTCCGCCGACCACTGGCGACAACGTCGATGTACTGTGGAGACCTGACGCCCCACGTGTTGAGCAATTCGGCGGTACGTCCACCCGGCCTCCCGCATGCCCACTATACGCCCTCGCTCAAAGTCCGTCAACTGCACATACGGTTCACGTCCACGCTGTCGCGGCATGCTACCAGTGTTAAAGACTGCGATGGAACTCCGTATGCCACGGCAAACTGGCTGACACTGACGGCGGCGGTGCACAAATGCTGCGCAGCTAGCGCCATTCGACGGCCAACACAGCGGTTCCTGGTGTGTCCGCTGTGCCGTGCGTGTGATCATTGCTTGTAGAGCCCTCTCGCAGTGTCCGGAGCAAGTATGGTGGGTCTGACAATGTGTTCTTTTTTCCATTTCCAGGAGTGTATTTCCTTGGTGTCCACCGTCTTCGTGAAGTGAACCAATGCCGACTTAGGAAGACACACACAGTCAACAAAGAGAAGAACATCGATGGCTACTAATGTGGCAGAAGGACTAATTCTACGTCTAAGGTGAGAACTCTGATTAAATCAGCAGTGACGTAGAATTCAAAAATGTAATTAATCGGAATGGTAAATTATATTACAGGCGTATTTCATGCAGCACTGAATTTGTCCACATTCAACACGGACAATACAGTCCGTTAAAAAGCCTTTCAAAAATTCTAAAGTTACAGTACCATGTCCGTAATTTTTACCTCTTAAAAAAAACCAATAAATTTAATTTTTTATTCATTTCGCCACACGTACCAAAACGCGACAACTCGGTTCGTTTGGTACTAGACTCGAGACAGATAAACACAATTATTATGTCGGAAACGGACAGGCCTGAGAGCCTTGAGGAACTCTTACAACGTTTCCACGGGGTAAAGGTACTATCATCTGTCGACCTCCGTTCGAGTTTTTGGCAAATCGTGCTACACCCATCTTGCAGTTTATATACAGCGTTCCTGTGTTATGGAAATTATTTCCAATTCCAGCGTTTCCCGTTCGGACTAAACGTCTCATCAGCTGCTTTTATAGGGGGATTAAATAGCATTTGGCCTGATGATTTGAAACAGCGAGTGACAATTTACGTGGATGACATATTAATTGCGGAAAAGTCGTGGGAGGATCATAATGACGTTCTGAACAGACTACTGGATGTTTTTGAGAAGGCAGGTGTAACAGTCAAATTAGATAAGTCACAGTTCGGACGAGAGAACATAAAATTCTTAGGCCATATTGTCTCAGCAAATGGAATATAACCTGACCCGGAGAAAATTGCGGCGAGTGTGCAACGCCGACAAATAAAAAACAGTTGCGTGCATTCTTAGGCCTGTGCAATTTTTATAAGCGATTTATAAATTTTAGTGTACTTGGTACACCCCGTCTATGTGGACTAACAGGGAAGAACGCTTCGTGGGTCTGGGACCAAGAGGCACAGGATGAATTTTATAAACTGAAAAAGGCTTTGGTAGAGGCTCCCATCCTCGTGCATCCCGACCTGACCCAAGAATTCTGTTTAATGACGGACAGTTCCTTGTCAGGATTAGGTGCGGTACTGTTTCAAACGGAAGGAAATGATGATATTACAACTTGGAAAACAATCTCGTTTGGGAGCAGGGTGCTCTCTCGATGTGAAAAAAATTATTCAGTGACAGGACTCGAAGCACTCGCGATAGTTTGGGCATTCTCAAAATTTAGGTATTTCTTATTTGGGAGGACCACCAGGGTATATACTGACCATCGTGCACTCCAATTTCTTATGAGCACAAAAATCACGCATGGGAGACTAGGACGCTGGGCACTATACCTACAGGAATATAATTTCACTGTAGAATACATTCCGGGACAGAGAAATGTAATTGCTGACGCTCTATCGCGCATTCCTGTAAGTTTGGTTCACACAGAAGAAGGGGAACTCGGTGAAAACAATTTTAGTATCCTATACTTACAGAATGTCGCGTTTGAGAACTTTGTTACCACCTCTTTAGGGAGTATAGCGGACGAAAGGATAAGGACGCAGTATTGAAAGATATAAAAAAGAAGTGAGAGGACAAGGAGAATGTAGGAATACGCCAGTACTACTTAGTGCGCAATAGAATACTATTCAAGAAACGAGCCCCGGACGACTCCAGATGGGTGTTGGTGATTCCGGAGGAACTCGTAAACAAAATTATATGGTACATACATTTAAGTTATGGTCACTTCGGAGCACAGAAATGTTGTGAAAAACTGAAGGAGACATGCTATTTTAATAACATGCTACGGCGTATTCGTTGTGTACTTAGTGTGCGGACCTTGTCAGCGAGCAAAGGCGGCCACAGTGACGTATGCTTCACCATTGCACCCGATAATACCAAGCAAACTTTGTGACCTCGCGGTCGTGGATCTATTTGGACCACTAATACGGTCTAAAGCAGATTTTGCATATGTTTTCGTAGCGGTGGAGCTAACCTCCAAGTTTGTGTGTCTGACTCCGTTGAGGCGAGCCACAGGAAGGGCAATGGCAACTGCATTTGCAAAGCAGTTTCTGCATGAAGTTGGGCATATGAAAAGGGTTATCTCGGATAATGGACCACAATTTAGATCGCAATACTGGCAGCGCCAATCACTGTGCTAAAAAAACAAGGAGCCCCCGAGCAAACTCAAAGAGGTGGTGCCTTGGCCACTAGAGCCGAGACTACGCCGGAACGCAAGTGTTGACTTAGCTTTAAGCAACATCAAGCGTGCAGCAGAAGCCAGAGTCAAGGCGTATAAGAAAAACGTGAGAAAAACAGTGTTTCATGTAGGACAAAAAGTTCTTATCAGATCAAACAAACTGTCTAACAAACGGTCAGGTGTCTGCAAGAAATTTTTTAATCTCTTTAACGGCCCGTATCGGATAAGGAAGATTCCCCATGAAAACGCCATAAAAGTTGAAACTCTTCGATCGAAGAAATCAAAAGGGCAACACCATGTGTCAAACGTAAAACGATATATTGACTAGAAAGGACAGTGAGAAGTAGAGAGGACGGTGACGAGCAACGATTGATTAGTTTACATTTGTGACAAATGCATTTTGAATAATATGATGGTAAAAATAATGATAAAGATGTTTCTATGTGATTGATTGAAGTGATTTTTTTTGTGTGCTATTAGGATTTAGGTTGGTCCAAATGTGAAGATAAAAGGTTCCTTTGTGAACGAGTGAAGTGCTGTTTATGGTTTTTTGGTGTAAATTGAGAAGAGTCGCTCCTGAGAGAAGGAAGATCTGTGTTGAATTAATGCAAAACTCAGGGGAATATCCGATCTGTGGGTATTATGGGTCTGGCAAACCCAGGTCCCCAGCTGTTAGTAGGCTTGTTTCCGATTTTCTGCTTTGAGTGCTACTATCTATCTATTACTATTCTATATCTGTCAGTATAAATGAGGATCTCTTGCTGTAGTATACGTGCTGTATGAATTTTTTAAGATAGGAGAACTCTGAGAAATGAATGAGTAAGTTTGTAATCTTGAAAACAGGATGCGATAATACGATTGTTTAACCAATGGCTTCCCGATATGCGTTAATATGTTAATACTGATGATATATCTTTTTTGTTCTTTATAGCTGAGTACATAAAGTGCTGACTATTGATTTCGTAAGTAGGTTGATTCCCTTCAAGGTGAAAGAAGAGTTGTTGTTTGTGTAATTTACGTGGCCCTGAAATATTATTATGGTAGTCAAATGACGAGCAGTTTGCTAGCATATGGAGAGTGGAACATAAATATGGATCCTTTTTGTAGTCTTGACTGATGTTGAGTCAGAGCCTGAAAAATTATTCTGCTTTAATGCCTGTCCTAGAAAAGTGACGTTTATGTGTTTTGCTGATACTATGAGCATTACAGCTTACTGTTTTCGCTGGTGCGGGATGTACTGCAGCCTATATGATATGTTATGAGGAAATTTCCCTCTTGAAGGTAGAGGAAGATTAAATAATTTTGATTATGGGACCGAAGGAAAGATTGGTTCAATGTAATAAGGATGAAGCAAAACATTTGTCATTTAAACTACAGGAGGATTCGGATCTTTTGTGTCTGTTGTAAGTTCAATATGTTAAGATGAAATTGTTTTACAGAATAGAGGAGACCACAATTTTGCCATTCATGACAACTGAATCCAGAATAACCACCACAGGCGAAATAACTGATTTGGAAGCGGAATGTAACTTAAAGAATGAACGAAATGGGAGCAATATGGGTAAGAAAATGTAGTATAACTTGTATAATTAAAATATCTTTACCCTTTTCAGAGTTATATGTGTGATTAATTCTTGTGATAACGTAATTTTAGATGAAATTATCTTACTGTTTTATGTATGAACACATGAGTATGATAAATGTATAATCGAGAGTCTCTTATCACTTGTGTCAACTGGTATAAATGTTTTGGCGTGTAAATAACCATTGTTCTTTTTACTGTGTATGTTTAAGGAAAGTTTTTCCATATTTATCATGTGACAAGACATATGCCGCGAGCGTCAGGAAGAAGACGAATTAGAACAATGTTGTAGTGGTATAAACACTGTGTTGAAGTAGCATTGAAGTAGCTTGTTGGATGAACTAGTAGTGGCTTGAAGTAAAATTTTAAGTAATGCATGTTTATGGGTAGTTAGTTTGTAGAATAGACAACAGGTGTGCATGTGTGTGTGTATGTGTAAATAACATGTGAACCCTATGCTGTCCTGACCTATACGTGCACAAGGCATAATCCTATTCATTTTAGTGAATTAATAAGTACCATCTGATTTATAAAAACGTAAGTGAACCACATTAGTGATCTGGATTTAAATATTATATTTTCAGTTCATTTAATTTTTATTTTTATACTGTCAAGTCATTTCACTTTTACTTTTTATAGTGTCAAGTCATTTAACTTTTATTTTTATATTGCCGATTCATCTAACTTATTTATTAAAAAAAAATTAAGTCTCAGATTTGTCCTCAAAAATTGTGAAAGACAGTACTAAGTGGTATTATGTATGAAATTTTGTAATCACATAACTATGATGAACAATTTCTGTGAATGCAGTTGAGAACGTGAAAGCGAACCGGCTAAACTCTTACGAGACAGCGGGAGCAGCGAGGAGGGTTTCCCAGCAGGACGCACTGTCAACCGAGCCACTTCGGGAGCGCGGTCGACAACAAAAGAAAGGTACGGGGCAAACACTTCCTTTGCACCTGGAGCTAATGGGCGGCCGCAGCAGTGCGACCCTTCGTGGAGGCGATGACCTGAGATGGGCGAGCGGTCCACCGCGCGGAAATCCATCTGCTGGCAACGCACCACACGCACGCGACCGTGACGATACGGGCGCGGTGAAACGACAGAAGACAGGGTATAAAGGGGCGTGGAGCCTTTTGACAGGTAGTGTCCAGAGAAAATGGCAGACTTCAACGACGCCTATCAACGTTTCCTGACGGATGCCCACAGTCAAACGACAGTAAATCATGGTTCGATGTTTTCTGGTCGCTAAGGGTGTCACGGAGAAGAGCCATTAAGTGTCATCCTTGCCCCGGAATATCAAACCGGCGAGCCAATTGAGGATAACTCCAGAATGTAAAACACAAGGGGCGTGGAGCCTTTTGACACATACTGTCCAGGGAAACTGGCAGATTTCAACGACGCTTATCAACATTTCCTGGTGGATGCCCACTGTCAAGCGACAGTAAATCATAGTTCCATGTTCTCTGGTAGCTAAGAGTGGCACAAAGAAGAGCCATTAAGTGTCACCCTTGCCCAGGAATATCAATCTGGCGTGTCAAACGAGGATACCGCACGAATTTGACAACACAAACATGGAACCAAATCGAGATGTAGGTGACACAGGCCACCAAGAGAAACTTCATGAGAGGGCAGAGAAGGCGGGATTGCACGCAACAGATGGACAAAAAAAATCCCTACTGACAGCTGCGGCGACGAACCCCCCCTTCCCCTTATATTGTGCCTCGGAACAGTGGAACTACCGAGTGTGTCGGTGAACAGTGTTTACACGGTTCTTAGTCCAATGCATATACGTGTGTTCTGTCAGAGAAACTTTGACTCGTGTGTTTTGCAGGGTTTCGATTTATTGGTGTTTATTAGACTGACTCTTGTATTTTGCAGGTGTTCTATTTTTTTTTTTAGACTTTGACTCTTGTATTTGGCAGGTGTTTCATTTTCTGGTGTTTTTTTAGACGTTGACTGCTGTACTTTCAGAGCTGTTTTATTTTTCAATGTTTGCTTTTGTGTGTTGTATTAGATTTGTAATATTTTGTTTCGTAAATTCATTCCTGTGGCATTGGTTCGTTTATCAGTCAGATAGCTATTCATGCTCACTGGACAGTGATCGATTAGCCTTTGCATGGGGCATATTTATAGTGAACCCCTTAAGGGTAACAATCACATAATTAATTGTAGTTTCGTTATAATGACATAGTGATCACTGTTTGATAACTAACTGAAATATAGTAGAGTGATTAAATTAGTGCCACAAAGTTATTTTAATTCTACAAATTATTAGTTTTATAAGATATAGAATTTTTTGCGATAACCACTTTGTAAAACATGTTTTTTCTCTTATCTTTTTTTTGCGTTTGCGGATTGTGCATTGTAATGTTCTGCTTTATAATACTGATGTTATTTTCATGTTTTTTTTTTTAATATACTGTGGCACCTTTGCTATTTTCATAAATTTTACTTGTTAATAAACAGTCATAAAATTTCCTGTGATCAGTTGGCTCTTGCAATGAGCAAATACTGGTGAACTCCATAAGGGTAACAACCAGAAATTGTTTTCATATTAATGACACAGGAACCATTGTTTTTACTTACTGACCGAATTAGGTCTACACTATCTTTTAAATAGGTGTCACAGATTGTTTATTTTTCTCTTTGAAATTAATAGATTCTAAAGATGTGTTGAAATTGTTGTGTTTTAGCAAGTAGCTGGTGACCTTTTGCCTTTTCTTTACATTTCTGGTTTAAGTTGGGTGTGAGAAGCCTCCTTGGAAATATCCTAGCATGGCCAGAAAATTCCCTGCACAGTCTTTTCCCGGAGCGTCTCTGTTGGATTCCTTTCGTGTTAATTTCTTAAATCTGTTGCCATTTACGGCAGTTTTTTTGTCTATGAACACCGCTTTCACATCAAATTAATGCAACAACAATACTTAATTTTGTCATAATTCCACGCTAAAGATCCAAACAAAGTGGTACATTTGCCTAATATCGTGTAGAGCCCGCGGGAGCACGCACAATGAGCGCAAATAATATCTGAAGTAGTGCTGGAGAGAATTGACACCATGAATCCTGCAGGGCTGCCAAAAAATGGTTCAAGTGGCTCTGAGCACTACAGGACTTAAAATCTTAGGTCATCAGTCCCCTAGAACTTAGAACTACTTAAACCTAACTAACCTAAGGGCATCACACACATCCTTGACCGAGGCAGGATTCGAACCTGCGACCGTATCAGTCGCGCGGTTCCGGACCGAAGCGCCTAGAACGACTGGGCCACAGCGGCTGGCGCAAGGCCGTCTGTAAATCTGTAAAGCACGAGTGGGTGGAGATCTCTTCTGAACAGCCCGTTGCAAGGCACCCGAGATATGATCCATAATGTTCATGTCTGGGGAGAGTGGTGGCCAGCGGAGGTGTTTAAACTCAGAAGAGTGTTCCTGGAGCCACTCTGTAGCGATTCTGGACGGCGGCTTCGCGTTGTCTTGCTGGTATTGCCCAAGTCCGTCGGTATGCTCAATGGACACGAATGGATACAGATAATCAGACAGGGTGCTTACGTACGTGTCACCTTCCTAGACGTATCAGGGGTCACATATCACTCTAACTGCACACGCCCCACGCCATACAGGGCCTCCACCGGCTTGAACAGTCCTCTGCTGACACGCACGGTCCATGGATTCATGAGGTTGTCTCCACACCCGTACCCGTCCGTCCGCTAGATACAATTTGAAACGAGACTCGTCCGACCAAGCAGCATGTTTCCAGTCGTCAACAGCCCAGTGTCGGTGCTGACGGGCCCGGGTGAGGCGTAAAGCTCTGTGTCGTGCAGTCATCAAGGGCACACGAGCGGGCATTCGGCTCCGAGAGCCCATACCGATAATGTTTCGTTGAATGTTTCGCCGCTGATACTTGTTGATGGCCCAGCATTGAAATCTGCGGCAGTTTGTGGAAAGCTAGCCCTTCTGTCAAATGATTCTCTGCAGTCGTCGTTGGCTCTCGTTCTTGCAGGATCTTTTTCGGGCACAGTGATGTCGGAGATTTGATGTTTTACCGGAATCCTCATTTTCACGGTACCCTCGCGACATGGTCGTACGGGAAAATCTCCAGTTCATCGCTACCTCGGACATGGTGTGTCCACCGCGCCGACTATAACACCACGTTCAGACTCACTCAATCTGGATAACCTGCCATTCTAGCAACAGTAACCGATCTAACAACTGCGCCAGACACTTGTTGTCTTATATAGGCGTTGCCGACAGCAGCACCGTATTCTGCCTGCTTAGATATCTCTGTATTTGTATACGCATGCCTGTAGCAGTTTCTTTGGAGCTTCAGTGTGTATGTACTTTAACAGCGAGGGTTTACATTCAGAACTAATTGTAATGAACTGCCGAGCACGGAAGGGATACATGGAATGATAGAAATGCCGAAGGAAGGGAAGGCGCCAGAAATACATGGAATGCTAGCACAGCCGCTGACATGGAGAAAAGATATGTTTAAAGAGAAAGAGAGGGAGAGTGACCTCATGTGCTTGGTTTGGAGGAGAGAACGGATGCTGGTAGAATCCGAACTGTTTGTCATCTGTCCGGTGCTTAAGAAAGCAGACTGGGCGAGAAGCAGCAGCCGCAGAGGCACGGCCTTACTGGGTGTGGCTCGTAAGGCCTAGAGGTGTCAGCTAGCAGCACGCGCCGATACGGTTACTTGGATTCCAGCAGTCGAGGTTTAGAAAGAAAACAATTGACCCTAGAGTAACTTCATATAATGAGCCAAGTGTTACCAACGAGCTGCGAATTTCGCCGAGGTGTCCACTGTCGTTAGGAGGACTTTCAAAACAGTGTATGACAGACTGAACAGGTGAAAAAGGTGGGAATTTAGGGAATTTAAAGAGATGTGACATCGATAAACTGAAAGAACCAAAGCTTATAAAGAGTTTCAGAGAGCATTAGGGAACGATTGACAAGAACGGGGGAAAGAAATACAGTAGAAGAAGAATAGGTAGCTTTCAGAGGCAAAATTGTGAAGGCAGCAGAGGATTAAGTAGGTAAAAATACGAGGGCTAGTAGAAATCCTTAGGTAACATAACAGATATTGAATCTAATTGATGAAAGGAGAAAATATAAAAGTGCACTAAATGAAGCTGGCAAAAAGAAATACAAATGTCACAAAAATGAGATCGACAGGAAGTGCAATATGCAGGGATGGCTAGTGGACAAATGTAAGAATGTAGAAGCATATATCACTAGGGATAAGGAAGATGCTGCCTACAGGGAAAATTAGAGAGATCTTTGAAAAAAAAAGAGAAACACTTGTATGAATAACAAGAGCTCACATGGGAAACCAGTTCTAAGCAAAGAAGGGAAAAGTGAAAGGTTGGAGGAGTATATAGTGGGTCTGTAGAAGGGCGATTTACTTGAGGCCAGTACTATGGAAATGGAAGAGGAAGTAAATGCAGATGAAATGGGAGATACGATACTACGTGAAGAATTTCACAGAGCACTGACAGACCTAAGTCGAAACAAGGCTCCAGGGGTAGACAAGTTCCATTACGACTACTGATAGACTTGGGAGAGCCTGCCATTACAAAACTCTTCAATCTGGTTAGCAAGATGTATGAGACAGGCGAAATACCCTCGGACTTCAAGAAGAATACAATAGTCCCAATCCCAAAGAAAGCAGGTGTTGACAGGTGTGAAAATTAACGAACTATCAGTTTAATAAGTCACGGCTGCAAAATACTGTCACGAAATCTTTACAAACGAATGGAAAAATGGTAGAAGCTGAAATCGGAATAGTCTCAAATTCTGAAGGGGGCAGGGATCAAATACAGGGGGCGAAAGGCTACTTAGAATTTGCACAGAAAGGAGATGACAGTTACAAGAGTCGGGAGCTACAAAGGGGAACCAGTGGTTGAGAAGAGAGTGAGACAGGGTTATATCCTATCCCCAATGTTATTCAATCTGTTTATACAGCAAGATGTAATGGAAACAAAACAAAAATGTGGAGTAGGAATTGAAATCCATAGAGAAGAAATAAAAACTGTGAGGTTTGCTGATGGCATTGCAATTCTGTCACAGACAGCCAAGGACATGGAAGAGTAGTTGAACGGAATGGACAGTGTCTTCAAAGGAGGATATAAGATGAACATCAACAAAAGCAAAACGAGCGTAATGGAATGTAGTCGAATTAAGTCAGATGATGGTGAGGGAATTACGTTAGGAACAGACACTTGATGTAGAAAATGAGTTTTGCTATTTGGGGAGCAAAATAGCTGATGGTGGTCGAAGTAGAGAGGATATAAAATGTAGACTGGCAATGGCAAGAAATACGTTTCTGAAGAAGAGAAAATTGTCAACATCGAGTATATATTTAAGAGTCAGGTAGTCTTTTCTAAAAGTATTTGAATGGAGTCTAGACATGTACGGAAATGAAACATGAACTATAAATAGGTTAGACAGGACGAGAACAGAGTCTTTCGAATTGTAGTGCCACAGAAAAATGCTGAAGATTAGATGGGTAGATCACGTAACTAATGAGGAGGTAATAGAATTGGGGAGATGAGAAAATTGTGGTATAACTTGACTAGAAGAAGAGATCGGTTGGTAGGACACATTCTGAGGCATCAAGGTATCACCTATTTAGCATTAGACGGAAGCGTGGAGGGTAAAAATCGTAGAGGGAGACCAATAGCTCGAGACGCTTACAGATTCAGAAGGATGTAGGGTGCAGTAGTTACTGGGAGATGAAAAAGCTTGCACAGAACAGAGTAGCATGGAGAACTGTATCAAACCAGTGTCTGGACTGAAGACCACAACAACAACATTGAATTTCATCTTCTGTATCTTCTGTAAATGGACGCCAACAGCGAGCAGCTGAAGCAGACGCAGACACTGTCTGAGGACAGCTTTGGATGTCGCCAGTGTAGTCACTGTACAGCTGAAAAAAATTTTTACTGAATTTCACAAAGACATACATCGGAAAGATGGAGGTCGGATCTTTTGTAAAGTCTGTGTTGCGAGATACCAAAAAATTAGAGTTGCAAGTGGGTGTGGTAAAACTGTAAACAGGCGGTGACAGAGAATGGAAAGATGTGCAGAAGTTGGGCGTCAGGACTGGACTGCGGCAGTGCGATGTGACGAGACGAGCAGTAGGGGAGCGCGGCCATGGACAGAGGAGACTGACCGGTCTCCAGCGAGGGCTGAAGGGGGGAGGAGGGGGGGGGGGGCGATGCTCGATGAAGGGAGCGAGGTACACCAGGAAGTAAGGGCGAGAAATAGTATCGGCAGCAATTGAGAGAGTTATACCAAATAAGTTAACAAACGACGAAGCTGATCCGCATTGGTACACAAAACGGGTTAGAACACTGTTGCACAAACAGCGAAACAAACATGCCAAATCTAAACAGACGCAAAATCCCCAAGACTGGCGATCTTTTACAGAAGCTCGAAGTTTAGCGCAGACTTCAATGAGAGATGCCTATAACAGTTTCCACAACGAAACTTTGTCTTGAAACCTGCAGAAAATACAAAGAGATTCTGATCGTGTGTGGAGTATGTTAGCGCCAAGAAACAATCAAAGCTTTCTCTGCTCGATAGAAATGGAGATACTATCGAAGGCAGTACTGCCAAAGCAGAGTTACTAAACACAGCCTTCCGAAATGCCTTCACAAAAGAAGACGAAGTAAATCTTCTAGAATTCGAATCGAGAACAGCTGCCAACATGAGTAACGTAGAAGTAAATATCCTCGGAGTAGTGAAACAACTTAAATCACTTAATGAAAGCAAGTCTTCAGGTCCAGACTGTATGCCAATTAGGCTGCTTTCGGAGCATGCTGATGCACTAGCTCCATACTTGAAAATCATATACAACCGTTCGCTCGACGAAAGATCCGTACCCAAAGACTGGAAAGTTGCACAGGTCACACCAATATTCAAGAAAGGTAGTAGGAGTAATCCACCGAATTACAGGCCCATATCGTTAACGTCGATATGCAGCAGGATTTTAGAACATATATTGTGTTCGAACATTGTGAATTACCTCGAAGAAAACGGTCTATTGACACACAGTCAACATGGGTATAGAAAACAGCGTTCCTGTGAATCACAACTAGCTCTTTATTCAAATGAAGTGTTAAGCGATATTGACAAGGGATTTCAGATCGATTCCGTATTTCTGGATTTCCGGAAGGCTTTTGACACTGTACCAAGAAAGCGGCTCGTAATGCAATTGCGTGCTTATAGAATATCGTCTCAGTTACGTGACTGGATTTGTGATTTCCTGTCAGAGATGTCACAGTTCGTAGTAATTGACGGAAAGTCATCGAGTGAAACAGAAGTGGTTTCTGGCGTTCCCAAGGTAGTGTTATAGGCCATTTGCTGTTCCTTATCTGTATAAACGGTTTGGGAGACAATCTGAGCAGCCGTATTCGGTTGTTTGCAGACGACGCTGTCGTTTATCCACTAATAAAGTGATCAGAAGATCAAAACAAACTGCAAAACTATTTAGAAAAAATATCTGAATGGTGCGAAAAGTGGCCGTTGTCCGTAAATAACGAAAAGTGTGGGGTCATCCACATGAGTGCTAAAAGGAACTCGTTAAACATCGGTTGCACGATAAATCAGTCTAATCTAAAAGCCGTAAATTCAACTAAATACGTAGGTATTACAATTACGAGCAACTTAAATTGGAAGGGGGACACATAAAATGTTGTGGGGCAGACTAACAAAAGACTGAGTTTTATTGGCACGACACTTAGAAAATGTAACAGACCTACTAAGAAGACTGCCTACACTACGATTATCAGTCCTCTTTTAGAATACTGGTGCGCGGTGTGGGACCCTTACCAGGTAGGACTGACGGAGTACATCGAAAAAGCTCAAAGAAAGGCAGCACATTTTGTATCATCGCGAAATATGGTAGAGAGTGTCACAGAAATGAAACAGGATTTGGGCTGGAAATCATTAAAAGAAAGGCGTTTTCGTTTGCGACGGAAGCTTCTCACGAAATTCCAATCACCAACTTTCACCTCCGAATGCGAAAATATTTTGTTGACGCGAGCCTAGATAGGGAGGAACGATCACCACCATAAAATAAGGGAAATCAGATCTCGTACGGAAAGATGTAGGCGTTCATTCTTTCCGCACGTTTTACGAGATTGGAACAACAGAGAACTGTGAAGGTGGTTCGATGAACCCTCTGACAGGCACTTGAATGTGATTTATAGAGTATCCCTGTAGATGTAGATGTAGAATTCAGGCACGAAACAATTCTAGGTTTGCACTCGGAAAGCTGCTCCAGTTCCGGTTTCTGTCATCGAGATTCACGAAGACTGGGATCTATAAGTCAGTAATACAATATGTGGTGCTTAACGGGCCAGAGACGTGGATTCTGATTGAAAAAACGCAAAGAAAAGTCATGACACTTGAGAATGCTGTTCTAAGACAGACGTCTGGGTCAATGAAGCGTGGAGACGATCGGAGAAAAGGAAAAAAACTGCGAACTGCAGGAGTGGTCCTAATTGCTGAACCTTTTGGCAGTGATTACGGAGAGAAGATTTAGAAAGCTGGATGACCGGGCAGGTGGTGGAAGAAGACAAGAGCACAGCTGAGACTGAGTGAAGAGGTCCGGGAGGATACGAGCACGATTGGAGTAGCTGGAGAGGAAGACGGGTGCTGGAGGAGACGGTCTAGGCTCACTGGAAAGGCAGAGACCGACTGCGGTGGCCGCGGTCAGCAGGTGTTGGACTGGACCTCACCTGTGTACTGGCGGTACCTCGGCGGATTTCGGCGCCCTATGCACGCCTTCAGTATAGATGTGGCGATCGCTAGCGACGACCAGAGAGGTTTCAGAGCCATTGCGCCGGACATTAAGCCACCAACTGACGAGCACGTGTCCCAATGGGCACCATTAAAATGTTTAGTGGGGATGAGATGAAAGTTGTTGTGTTTGTGCCGGCCGCGGTGGTCTCGCGGTTCTAGGCGCGCAGTCCGGAACCGTGCGACTGCTACGGTCGCAGGTTAGAATCCTGCCTCGGGCATGGATGTGTGTGATGTCCTTAGGTTAGTTAGGTTTAAGTAGTTCTAAGTTCTAGGGGACTGATGACCGCAGTAGTTGAGTCCCATAGTGCTCAGAGCCATTTTTGTTGTTGTTGTGTTTGTTCCGAGAAACGCACATCGGGCAACGACATTAAAATGTGCAGAAATGTATGACGTCCGCAATAGAGTAACACAAAGGAGAGCGAGACAAAGAGAGATAAAGAGAGAGAGAGATACAGACGAGACGACGTCAGCTCCAGGCGAAACTGCTGGTTAACAATACGGGTATGGCAGCTAGCCGGAGATAACGGCATAGGAGTGTCGTAACCTACTGCATGGCTTTCGCTGTCACAGCGGAAGCTCTCTCAGCGTTTACGTAAAACAGCCATAAGTGTCGCCGTGTCGGGAAGCGTTTGCAACTACACGTGAATAAACAGTCAGCTCATAATGGCTCGCTGTCGAGAAAAACACATTACATAGAAACAATTCAGCTTCTTCTCCCTCTGTAACCAGTAACTAATGAAGTCAGATGCTTTGACTCCAAACGATTAATCATTGCAAATAGGCAATTTCGGCTTCCTCTGAGAAAAATCAGAGTGTAGCACCAATTTATAACACTATCAGTTGTAGGATGTGGTGCGAGGGTGCGAGCGTTTGGGCTCATAGACTGCAGCTAGTGAAGCCAGCTTCGTTAGTGATATGAGTTCAAGGAGGACTGCCACTAAGATTAATGGGCGGCTACAGTACGACCCCGAATTTTGCTTTGTTAGTAATTCTAGAAATATGCTTACAGGACTTGGAAATTAGGGGAAATGGAATCTGTTACTGGTTAAAGAAAAGCAAGAAAATAGCCATTATGGAGCCACCACCAGCTTGAATTGTCACCTCTTGACAACCAGAGTCCACGGCTTCGGGGGCTCTGCACCACACCAGAATCCAACCAGAAGCTGTCCCCAACTGAAACCGGGACGTCTTTTACTAGGTCACGGTTTCCCAGTAGCCCAGGGCCCAACAGGTATGGCCACGAGCCCGGAAGAAGCGCTGCAGGCGATGCCGTGCTGTCACTCGCGTCCGTCGACTGCTGCCGCAGCCCACTAACGCCTCTGTACTGGCAGACACGTTAGGCGTATGTCTGACATTGACTTCTGCAGGTTTTTCACGCAATGTTGCTCGTCTATTAGCACTAACAACTCTACGCAAAAGCCTCTGCTCTAGGCCGTTAAGTAAAGTCCACCTGCCACTGCGTAGTCCGTGCAGAGAGATAATGCTTGCACACTCTCGACATTGTGGACCTCGGAATATCGAATTCCTTAGTGATTTCCGAAATGGAATGTCCCAAGCGCCCAACTCCAAGAACCATTCCGCGTCCAGAGTCTATGAACTCCCGTCCTGAGGGCGCAAGCACGCCGGACGGCTTTCCACGAGAATCGCCTGAGTACAGACGGCAGCCCGGCCAGTCACCGCCCTTTGATCCCTCGTGTACGTCACACTACCGCCATCTGTATATGTGCGCATCGCTGTCCCGTGACTGGTATGATTGCAGATCTTTTTGAAGCTTTCTTCCTAATTTTGCCGTGAATTAAACAGTAGTACTGCATTCAGGCTGTTTGGGTACCAAAGGCAAAAGTCAGACATCAGGCGAGCAATGACTTTATACCCGATATGATGCGTTTCGGAATTTATTAATCATTAGATATCAACAACAAAATCCAATACAAAAGTATTGTATAAAACGCTGTAATGGAGACTGTCTCGGGTTCTTCGGCCGTCGTTTCTTTGACGAATTTTCTGACGTTTTGCCAGCACGAATAGCTGATATTGTCAAATGTTCACCCTCCATTGCTGGTGGTAACTGGAGTCGAGCTCGTTTCTTCAGATCATTCGTTCCCGGCGCTCGAACGTCCGAGGGCTCTTACGTGGTCGTTTCCGGTGCGGTTCTCCTCTTGATACCGCTGCAACGGTCGTTCGCTGCAGCATGGGAATCCAGGATCCGTTCACGTTGAGACATTCTTCTTTCTTGTTGAAGCTATTCTCATGTTTGTGTATGTCTACATCTTCTGTGAAAAAGCGGGTGGTGATAGTTCTTCTCTACAGCCAGAACTGTTGTGTCGGCGAATTTTACTATGTGGTCGGCCTCACACATAGCGTGCTCTGCTGCGGCCGATTTCTACAGCTGCCGCAATCTGCAATGTCCCCTATATTTTGTGACCCTGGTGTTCTCTGATCGTCCAGTCGTTCCAACATAAACTTTCCCGCTTGTGCATGGTATGCGGTGTACTCGTAACGTTGCAAGTGGGTCTCTTTTCTTCTTTGCCGATCTGAGACACTCTTGGAACTTCTGCGTCGGTTTATAAATAGTCTTTATGCCGTGTCTGCGAAATATACGGCTGATTCTATCCGTCACTCTGGGAATGTATGGCAGAAAGGCCGAGTGACTCACTCTGTCACACTTCTTATATAACTGGTGGAACACCCATTGCTCTTCAGAACACTTGCCAGGTGTTGCATCTCGCTTCTGAGGTGCTTCGGCTCACTTACTCGTCCTGCTCGCGTTACGAGCGTATTAATCAGGCATTTTTTCTGGCTCGAGTGCTGATTACACAGTTTGTGCAGGTATCCGCCTATGTGCAGGGGTTTTTGATACACGCTGTGTTCCAGATTTTCACCATCCCTTATGACCAGCACATCTAGAAAGAACAGCTGTTTGTCCTTTTCTATTTCCATGGTAAATTTCATGTTGGTGTCGAGGTTGTTGAAGTGTCTTAGGAAGTGGCCGAGCTGTTCATCGCCATGGCTCCACACAAAGAAGCCATCATTGGCGTATCTGTATCACACCTTAGGTTTACGATGTGCCAGTTTCAGTGCCTGTGCTTCGAAATATTCCATGAAGAATTTCGCCGCCACTGGGCGACGCCTTCCAGCTGTTCGTAGAAGTTGCCATACCATGTGAAATAACACCTGACGACACATGCATGAAAAGGATTGGTGATGTCTTGCAGGAAAATGATACCGATGTGCTCCAGAGAGTCACAGAGCGCCACTTTGGTAAACAAAGAAATAACATCGAAACTGGCCAGGACGAGGTTTGGTCCAAGTTTTAGTTTCTTCAGCTTCTCAGTGAAATATCCTGAATCCTTTACGTACGTATCACTCTCCACCATTTGCTTCTGACGCAGACAGCCAGCTGTTTTGCCATTTTATACGTTGGTGAGCCAGGAGCGCTAACAATCGGTCTTAATGGATCATTATTATTACGGATCTTTGGTAATCCCTACAGCCGAGGTGGTAGGGATTCTGTGTTGAGCAGGTTCCTCTGTACGTCCGCCGAGAGAGAAGACGCCTTGATTAACCGATTCGTATTCCGGGTGATCAGCTACGTCGGATCTACGTCCGATCTAATAGGCCCCGGATCATAATCTTTGGTCGTCATTCCGACGACCATATTTGCCTCGGCAGCAGGCAGTTCCAATATACTGCTGTCGGCGTTCAGGTTCTTGGCAGTTTGGCCTCTTCCTACTTCAGGTTGCAAGCTGCTGGTTTTGTTGTTGTTGTTGTTGTTGTGGTCTTCAGTCCTGAGACTGGTTTGATGCAGCTCTTCATGCTACCCTATCCTGTGCAAGTTTCTTCATCTCCCAGTACCTACTGCAGCCTACATGCTTCTGAATCTGCTTAGTGTATTCATCTCTTGGTCTCCCTCTACGATTTTTACCCTCCACGCTGCCGTACAATGCTAAATTTGTGATCCCTTGATGCCTCAGAACATGTCCTACTAACCGGTCCCTTCTTCTAGTCAAGTTGTGCCACAAACTCTTCTTCTCCCCAATTCTATTCAATACCTCCTCATTAATTATGTGATCTACCCATCTAATCTTCAGGATTCTTCTGTAGCACCACTTTTCGAAAGCTTCTATTCTCTTCCTGTCCAAACTATTTATCGTCCACGTTTCACTTCCATACATGACACTTAAATCTATACTCGATGTTAAGAAATTTCTCTTCTTGAGAAACGCTTTCCTTGCCTTTGCTCCCCAAATATCAAAACTCCTTTACTACTTTAAGTGTCTCATTTTCTAATCTAATTCCCTCAGCATCACCCGACTTAATTCGACTAAGTTCCATTATCCTCGTTTTGCTTTTGTTGATGTTCATCTTATATCCTCCTTTCAAGACACTGTCCATTCCGTTCAACTGCTGGTTTTGCTCAGCGCAATATTCTTTCTGTTCCAGTGCATATTTCCTCAGTTCTGTTACAAGCAAGGGTCCCAATGGTACCTTCAGTATCAGCAATGCTATCCTCCATAAGTATAGTTCCCGATATGAGGGTGAAATTCCCTCCTTTTCGAAGGATAGACTGCTCCTCTTTGGTCAACTGTCGTTCAGTGAGATTGTGCACTGTCCGTGACGTGTCGGGAATAGCCTTATCAATCTGTTTTCTGACATATATTGCCAGAGTTATGGACAGAATCGGACTTGTATTGCACAAACACACCATAAAGACTATTTGTAAACCGACAAAGGAGATGAAAGGGTGTCTTATATCGGAAAAGAAGATAAGGGGCGCACTTTCAATGTCGTCAATTTACCGCTTACCATGCACATGCGGGAAAGTTTGTGTTTGAATGAGTCAGCACCACGATCGCAGAACATAAGGGACATTGCAGGCTGGGGCAGGTGGACGAATCGGCCGTGGCGGTGTGCGCGCTGTGAGAGGCCGACTGCACAGCAAATTTCGCAGACACAGAAGTTCTGGCCGTAGAGAAGAGCTATCACTTCGGCTTGTTCAGAGAAGCTATAGAAATACAGTAACACGAGAATAGCTTCAACAAGAAAGAGGAAAGCCTCAACGTGGAAGGATCCTCTATTCCCGTGCTGCAGCGAACGATCGTTGCAGGTCGCAAGAAGGGAACCGCACTGGAAGTGACGGCAGAAAAGCTCTTGGCCGTTGGCGCGCCAGGTTCATGTAATCTGCGGCCGCGTGCAAGACGCGAGTTCACCGCCAGCAATGGAGGGTGAAGTTGAGACAATTGCAGCCAATTGTGCTGGCGAAACGTCGGAAAAATCGTGAAACAAACGTCAGCCGAAGAACCGGAGGCAGAAGCCAAGAGGCAGTTTGTCAACAAATGGCCATTTCTGTACAGGAATGGATAGCTACAGAATTCCGTTTGATTGAGAACACTTGGTGCAAATTGCACTACGTCTACCAATGAGCGACCACTGCACGCAATGTGGCTTTTCAAGTTATATAGGAAACCAACATTCACAGAGTGCAGATACAGTTATCCAGAGAGGGGACCACGAAGATAGTTTTGCCACCAGGTCACATTACAAAATGTGTAACGGCCTCAAGGCGTATCAACTAATGTATTTTTGTTATACCTTGTTTATGATGATTATTAACCAACTACTTATAACAGATATAAAATATCTTCTTTGTACAAATGGTTATGACGAAGTTACAGTGATACAAGGTTACGCAAAATATTTGCTTAACACGGGGAACACAACGTGGTGCCACAGATCGTCAGAATCTGCAGTCACAGCAACTCTGCGATATGACTCGAGACATAAAACTGAAGTATAAAACAGCAGAAAAAACATAGGCCTCGAAGTTAAATAGAGGCTGTAAGACAGATGAAGGGGGACACGATATTTTCGTTGAAACTTGGACAGAAGGCCTGTCAAACTCAAATCCGGTTCCAGGAAGTGGCTGGTACAGTGGAGACTCGATTATCCGAACCTCAGTTGTACGGATTGTCACGCCCCCTCGCCGGCAGCTGTCTGCCTGTCGCCGCCTCTGTCTGCCTGCCTGCCCCGCGCCCTCCGCTATGGCAAAGCCCGACACATTATTGATTCATTCAAAACTGGAACTGGTCGTGAGTATGGCGTAGAAACTTCCACGAGAAGCGATATTAAGAAGGATACCGATTCAGTTGCGAAGCACACCTCGCAACTTGATAGTGGAGACGGGAGTAAGCATCTAGGGTGATGAACAAACTGAAAAATTCGATACTGATATAGATGATTGTGTTTTGGAGGATATAAATGAGCTAATGACAAACACAAATACGCTAGGAAAGTGATGTCGATGATAAGAATGACAGACTCAATTCTGACAGTAATGATGTAGGTTTTCAGATAAAGTCGGATGACGAAGTTGTTGAAACCTCATTACAGGCAAGCATACGGCAGGAAATGCAAGAAGATGGAACAGAAGAAAACGCAGCGGCAGAAACCGATTCAGCACTATCTCTTGTGGAAGCTCTTCGAGCCCTGGAAACAGCTTACAAGTGGTTCGAAAAGCAAACAGGGTGTGATACGGAGAGTTTACTATAGTTAAAACGAATTCGCGAATTAGCAGCAATGAAGAGAAAAAAATTGTATACGTCAAATGACAGTTACCAAAGATTTTAAACAAACCCAAACTGCAGTGAGTATTCTGCGTGACTTATTAGGTCCTTCATGATTAAGGTTGCAGTACTTTAGTAATTTCCAAAAAATATGTATATATGTACGAAAATATGTTTCTAAGCTCCTACTGAACACTGACTTTTATTGGTTTTAGTAAGTTTAAAGTGTTTTTTGTTAATTTGAATAAACACCTAAAGTTACGTATTAACCCTAGAAAGATAACCGTACGACAACGTACTCGAAACATAACCGTAAGGTTGTAACGTAGCTTGGCTGTCTGGAGTTACTAATACAAAAGTCAATTTGTCAGACATTCAACTTCCGAACTACTTACGATTGCAGTTAGTCTGGTTAATTGAGTCTACATGATGTGCACTGTTGCGATTACATCAGACCAAAGCACCATTTTATGCTAATGAAAACAACAAATTTTTTTATAAAGCTTGGGAAATGTTTCGACATGAGCAAAAATCAGTCGTGGGGGATTGCACGTCATCGCCATATAAAAGTAAGAATCAATACTTCGTCCTATGAACAGTCACACGTGAAAATCGTTGGGACTTGTGACGCTTTACAAAAGATACGAGTATAAAGTCAAAGTGTGAAAGACGCAACGTAAGCGTACATCTCAGATAATAAAATATAAAACACGGACGTTAGAAACTATGATAGGCTGTCAGAATCAGGACACGGGCACCACACGACACTGCACGACGGTACCCTCAAGTGCGCAGCCGCCTGCGTTCCTAACAGACCCTGGAATATCGGAAAACCACTTCCTGTGGGGGTGGGTCTGTTCATTCAAGATTCCATGCTGGTTAGCATCAAAATGCTTATAAATCTCAACTTCTTCCAAAAGTCCAGGTCTAAGCCTTTTGGCTTTATGTGTAAGACTGCTAGATCTTTTCAATCGTGTCTAAACGATGCTCTTTATCAGTAAGATGAAAACTGCTAGCAGTGGTGTTTTTATTATAGTGTTCCCTGAATCTGGCTTCAAAGCCGCACCATGTCTCTCCAACGTAAACACTATCACAGGATCCACAAGTGATTTTATATACTGCCTTATTATCAAGAGACGTACGAAAAACTGTCTTAAGTTTCTTGCGCGTCTGGGAGTCGAGTCCTATATTGGTCTTTCTAAATGGATTGGTAATTCGTTCACAAAAATGTCGTGTACAAAATGCAGATGCAAATTTGGGTGGATTTTCGGGAGGATTGGGAATAAATTTTTTTCTTCTCTCGAAAAATGATTCACAAATGAACCTCGTCGCACGTTCAGTGTAGCCGTTTTGGAAGCCTATTTGTGTGATCACATGATTTCCTTTCCTTATACATGTTGGGCTTAAATCAAGTTTAGTGGACATGTCGAACAATGACAGGGAAAAAATGCACGCTTATGCGCCCGTGGATGGCATCAGTCCACACTGATAACTAATGTACATCACTGGTCGAAGCCTTTCTGAACGTACCTAAACGAAAATCTGTAGACTGCCCAGTAACACGCAAGTGTGAGTTGTTAAGACTTCTACTCCGTTCCGCCTCTGCAGTGGGCGTACAGGTTAATGGAGCCTGCCCAATAGGTCATGTCTGATTGTGTTCCTCTAAGTGCAATGAAAATATCGTCTAGATGTCTACGATAGACATCAGACGCTGTCCTATTATTTGAAAAGAATTTTCTTTCTAGGTAATTAACGACAATGTTAGCCAGTACGATGGAAAGACAGCGATCCACTGCCAGGTCCTGATTCTGAAAACAAGCCTTACCGTCAGCTTGGGCTATACGCAACAAACCTAACAGTTCAAAAATGTGCTCTTCTGCAAGTTTCGTGTACTTAAGAGGATTAACTCCTACGATCTGCACAGTCTCTTCAGCTGGAACATCTCCACATAGACCGATTCTATCCAGGGATTCCTTCACTGCCTCATGCGGAATCTTTATGTCTCTTAACCACGTCGCCATCTCGTAGTTATTTTTGATGGGCTGTGTTTCCTCAAAAGTAAACGCAGCTTTTAGCTTAGCGTATGTAAAACTGTTAATTTTATAATTTGGACTTTGGCATCCATCGACAACTGGACGTATTGGTAAATCATTCTTAAGGAACTTTACTTGTGACCGAAAAACTGGTAGCTTTGGATTGATGGCGTAGTGTCTGCGTTTAGCATACTCAGTTGCAAAAGGAAATTTAGAACCATTCACACATTTCTTCAACTCAACAACAAATTTCCACTACGTGATTAGAAATCAGAAATCCAATGTCTTATGTTCGTAATCAGCGTCCGAAAAAAGAACGCTACACCTCGGTGTATCTACTTTTGCGATAACTACCTCGTTTTCGGCCAATTTTGAATTCAACTTTTTTTACGACGACGGAGAGGGAATTTGAGTATGAACCTGTGGGAAGAGGTTTACAAGATGTTCTTCGAGTACACGTAGCAATCTTGGCCTATATAAGCTGTGGTTCCTTAAGCAACTCACATAAGCATTTCGCGTCTGCAATGATCTTTCAATAATATTAGTATCTACCTTAGTGTGAAGATTGAAATTTAGGCACTTTTGTAACAAAGAATTTTCATCATGAGAAAGGCTAATGTCCGTAAGATTCACTCGTCTGTCTGGAAGAGAGTGTTTGTTCTCAGCGACATCAGTAGTGTTAGCCAATATATGATGGGCCACATGCTAGCGAAGTTTGCGATCGCTCCTTCCGGCAATAACATTACGACACAATCAATAATCAACTCACACAGAAAATAAAATACAAAAACAGGAAGAATGTTTGACAAATGAATGGGTAACTCACTGAGTGCAAAATCAACCGAGTGTGTGAACCTATGCACCAGGCGAATTTCGCTTTTTATGAACTGATGATCATACTTTCTCTTGGCACTACGCTCACTAAATGTCGCAGAATTAAATTTCAGCTTTGTTTTGGAATGATACCACACATTAAAAAGTTCTTATTTAAATTAACTTGTAGCCGACTAATTATCACTTTCTTTTGAAGACGTATAATAATCACTTTATGTCATTACATTTACATTATCCAGAATTGTCATTCTCATGGAGTAGAAATGGTCTGTAGCCTTGGTGCTGTCCCTCACAGAGATGAACCTGAGGACTTTACCACGAGGGTAGCTGTTAAGTGCACGAAACACATTTCAGGGCGCTTCTCAGTTGGACTCGTCGTTCTTCCTAGAAGTTGGAAGGCCGGTGGACACTTGAGATCAGAACAAGCAGGCACGGCGGGCCACAGTCGTGTGCAGCCAGAATTACATACGTCGCACACGTCAGAATTAAACTGTGAACAAGTGAGTCGCGCAACGTGTTTGTGGCAGGAGGCAGACCTTACCTCGCGTGCATCACCCTATCCAGGGCCGAGAAACCCCTCTGAAGAGGTTCGGGTACAGCTCCACACCAATCGCGCAGCCGCTTCGCT
Source organism: Schistocerca gregaria (assembly GCF_023897955.1). NCBI lineage: Eukaryota > Metazoa > Arthropoda > Insecta > Orthoptera > Acrididae > Schistocerca > Schistocerca gregaria. The sequence continues at coordinate 1,209,261,912 of NC_064920.1, read as the reverse complement.
CCGCCACTGCGTCCCGAACAGTGTCCGTGTGGGGCACTGTATTACGCCATCTGGCTGTTGTCTGTACTGCCCCTACATATCACGAATATTAGAAACAGCAGACAAATTCTCATATGCAAGCACCTGAGTCGCTGTCTCAACAGACTGAAGGACACATTGGAAAACTGTGACGTCAGCATAATCACTATCCAACAATTACAGCATATCTTCGTAATGAAAACCACAACACTAGGATTACGGACAATTCGCGACATCGCTGATGATGTGCATCAGAATCACTGTTCAAGTATCGTCTTTGCTGTGTAAGATAAACATCGAGCTTCAAACGCAAACAAATTGCAGCGCCGCTGATGGTGTGTGTCAAAGCTATTAAGTTAGTGAACAATTGTTGGTAAGATCTACAGGCCAGTCTTTCATTTTGTCCGCGAATGATTAAAAATAAAAGAAGAAAAGAGCATAGATACATTTCACTGTTTTCGTGCAAACGCACTGTTCATCACGTAAATTATTCTTAGGAAAAGTTGGACACACAAAATAACACGGAAACGAAATAATTAACGTCTATAGTTTTTGTAGTTCTTCCCGAAAAATCACGATATGACTCATCATTCCAAGTCAGTAACCCACCCGTCCAGAATCGCGCGACTGCTACAGTCGCAGGTTCGAATCCTGCCTATGGCATGCATGTATGTGATGTCCTTAAGTTAGTTAGGTTTAAGTAGTTCTAAGTTCTAGGGGACTGATGACCTCCGATGTTAAGTCCCATAGTGCCCAGAGCCATTTGAACCATTTTTTTTTTTCGGAAACTCATGACACACTTTGATCCTGACTAATGGGCTGGATAGAGTAAACCTCATGTCCTTAGGCTGCTCAAGACAAAATTCCCTGCTCTACTGTCTGATCAGTTCTTCGGTAGTTACTGAACAACGGTAAAAGTTTGTGTCATTGTCTCATAAATAAACTTATCAGAGTGTCATAATAATCTTCATTTTCACATGCCCGTCACAAAATAATGTGACATCAGTAGGATGCATCGGAGAGAACCTGCAGAGAATGTGCTGACATCAGCATCAGCGCTTGCTTGTCTGCGGTGTCACATTGCAGCTGAAACAATTACGCATCTCTATTTCGCTGACAGCAGCGTCGTCAGCAGTTCCTCACTTCCAGGCCACACTTGGAATCAATCATGACCTGCTGCCAGGTGCAAAGGTAAAGGGGAGAAGGGCCGGCGAGGGAAGTACTGGGCAGGGGGGGGGGGGGGGGGGGGAGAAACCTGCCGCCTTCCCTACACTCCTCCAGATTTCGCACGGAGCTGTAACTTTGGCCTGAAGCTATATATCGTTCGCAAAGGAGCCTGGAACGAGCAGACAGCATATTTGACAATAAATAACTAAAAACCATTTCTTCATAAAATATAAATAACGAATTAGGAATCTGTATTTGTTCAACATGAATTTTACTGTAAGTACTATCCTACAGATCCAGACAGCGCAAAACAGAAGCAAGTCCTCTTTCATATTCCTATTCCTCATGTCACCAGCTGATAACGGCACTAAAAAAATCGAGTGTAGTTCCATCTTTGTAACAAACCAATAGATGACTCCACAGTTAAAATCGTCCTTCCTTATTTGGTTGCACCATGAGTAACTAGTTCTCACTGTTACCAACAAATGGCTCTATAACAAAAAACGCAGCAGAGTCGTAAATTAATTATTTTCCATATCTAAGAGATGATTTCGTCCTCTTCAACGTCCTGATAATCTATAATCTGGCACAGTTGATGGCACATTCACAGGTGGCGGTACAGGTCCACAAGAACCTGTACATTAATTGTCGTAATTCCTGCTCTTCCTTCCAACTACTTTCTTCACTCATTAACGTCTCCCTCATACTCGTACTGTCAGTTGAACCACCATTAAGTTTCCCTCCTTACAACATTCTACCAGCGCTTCACAATTTCACTGATTGCTTTATGCCTGTATATCTAATCTCTGATTTCTTTCTGACCTTTCAAGTTTTCAGCAATGGTACTATCTGAACCCACATCACTAAGTGACGCCAACTGCTCTTTACTTGTGATGTGTCGTTCATCACTTAGTCTTCCCAATTTTGACTGACATCAATGTCCCTACGCAATTCATCGGTTGTGCCTTTCAGCTCCTGAGCTAACGTGACTAATTTCTTATCACAAGTACTGATTTGTTCCTCAATTAATTGTTTCGTCTTGTCATTGGATTTCTTAATTTTTTCCCCAATCTTTTTGTCCTGTTCGACCATCTTTCTTCACGCTCTTGTACGTGACCCATTCAGTTTTGTTCTTATGTCCTGAAGAGTTCACTATGCTCGCTGAGTTGTTTGTCTATTGTTTTGAATTGTACATCATTACTTCCATCCTGCGTTTCACTGATTAACACGGATGCCACAAAGTTCTCCTCTGTCTTCCTCAGCGGTAACGGAGTCTTCCGTTGCCTGTGACACTGTCACATTCTCTTTACACAAGTACTCAGCTTCAGATTCTTCCTTGTTATTTATTTCACCATCTGTCGCTAACGACGCTTCCAGTTTACTATCACAACTGTCTCTATCCTCCGTAGCGAGCAAACTGCTTTGTTCAAATTCCGTATTAACCACACGGTTTTCAGTTACAGATGGAATCACTTCTTCGCTATCGCCAGGCTCTGTGGCCCAGCGGTTCTAGGCGCTTCAGTTTGGAACCGCGCTGCTGCTACGGTCGCAGGTTCGAATCCTGCCTCGGGCGTGGATGTGTGTGTTGTCCTTACGTTAGCTAGGTTTAAGTAGTTCTAAGTCTTGGGGACTGATGACCTTAGATGTTAAGCCCATAGTGCTTACAGCCATTTGAATCTTCGCTATCAATTGTACACATCTTTTCTAAGCTACGTGCACGATTAGGGTTAACCTTGGCATAACCGAACACTGATCCAAAACAAACACTTTCCTCTGATAATTAACTTTCTAACCTAAACATGCCACGAAACACAATATTATCGTACCAAGAACACAAGCACACTAAAATGTTTTCACCGAAAGCGCGACGTCGAAACTGAAGGCGACGATGGACTACCCACCAGCCTCTTTTGTAAGAGAAGCACGAAGTAACACAGCACAAGCAACTTATCATTACTTCAAATTCTTGAAGTTATTTTATTGTTGAGAGGTTCGGCTTTACTTTTCTGGTAAAATTGCGGCCTGTAAGCAATTACTCAAATAGAAAGATTTGTTGATCCAAAATTGGGACTACATAAATCTGACGGTTCCTGGCTTCAAAAATTCTGGGTAAGTGCCGACGAATCTGCACGTGAATTGTAAGCTGGACTGTTTAGCATACCCCTAAGATGCTACAAGTCTGATCCCCAGTGTGTTACAGAGAAAGGAAGCACCCCATTGGGTCATGCAAGTACCATTGCACGGGGGTAACGTCTCAGTGAAGGAAAACTACTAGGGTTGGCCCAATTAAGCGTGAAAGTACGCACTCCAAACTTCGCATGGATATATTAACGAAGAGCTTCCTCTATCTACAGGACAACTAGCATCTGTTACAACAATTCAATTATTACCAGACAAATGATTTACCCAGCAAATTAGGCATGTAAACGTCTCGTAAGTGGTCAGATTTTTGCAGTTATGAAATATAATCTTGACACCAGTGGGTTAACATCATTTAGCATAACATCAAACTATATCGCAGATACAGCCAATGACTTTCAAAATGTTTAGAACACCAGAAAAGCAAGTACAGACACCAGTAGAACCTACTGATCGTAGCAACTAGCAGGATCCCAACGCTAAGAATGTCCAAGTGAACTCTGACGTAAATTAGTTGGCCTGACATCGCCCTCGCTTCGGTGACTGCCCTGCTGCCTCCTCGTTAGAACTCCTGCACGGCGTGAGTGTGGAAGACGGCGACAGTCATGTCTGGAAATGCTGGGTCCAGTCCGATCTCTCTGCCCTCCGTCAATGGAGAGGCTCTTCTGACTGCAGCAGAACCAGCAGCCGCTACAGCAGTCTGCTTTTCGTCACCAGCAGACACCCGCCACGGCAGGGGCTCCTCCGCTTGTTGGCAGCGAGTATCTCAGCAGCCAGTGCTCTCCTCGACCTGCCAGCTGCTGGGGATCTCTGACCGACGGTGCTCTCTGGAACTCAGCTGGGCCTGACAGCTTAGGAAGCTCACATGGCAATATCGGCAGGCCTCGTGAATCTCGACCAACAGTAACTTATAAATAAATTACTACTGATGCAGATTTTGTCACGGTAAACCAATAGCGTTCTGGTGTGGGGAGGAAGGCAACTTTCCAACCACAGTCAGTCAAAAGACTTGCTAGTAGAGATGGGTAGGAAAATATCCCTTCTTCAAAAACAATTATTCTGAGCCAATCGCTGTCCCTGTTACTCGAATGTAAACGAACGTTCCGTTGCGGTATGGCCACAAAGAACAGCTAATACCGCGATTTCAGATTCTGAGTACCATACCCAGCTTTCAGATTTTTATCTCTCCTTGCGGCCTGCAGAAAGCAGGTTTTACGGAAAGTTCGCCGCCCACAGAGAGGCCGCTGGGTGGTGGCAGGGCGGACACTGCGGTCTGCCCGTCTCACATCTGCACAAGAGCTGGTGTCACAAATTTTTGACTCCTTGGTCTTCCTAAGTTTACTTTCATGTTGTTAGCCAGCTAGAGAAAGCTCCAAAGGCTGCAGTATATAACAGGTCCCTCTCACTCTCCTGTAAGAGAAGGTTAAATAGAAGGAATTACATTTGCAGTTACTGGCAGTTGTGAATATTGACTGCAGTCGCCATACATTGTTAACTACTCGACTATATTGTCTGTTGAGAATGCATATGCCATGTAACAAATGCATATGTATCACATAAGAACCATGGCTTAGTACATCTCAAAGCAAGTCTAGCCATAACTACTAACGTTCTTCTACTGACAAAAATATACCGCTCAATATGGTTGGGGAGATTTGAACAACTGCATCTCCGTTTTGTTGCCCCAACTTTGTTATGCTATCAATCTTCGCCTGATAACATTTTAGCTTCGTCAAACATCCACGCAAAGAAATCTAAGAAGTTCGGTACTGGAAGTAAGAAACCAAAAGCCTTTGACAACACCACTTAATCCATGTCGCGGGAAAGCTGCTTGCATCTAACTGGAGACAACCAAGTCAAAATGGTCTGGTGCCCCTTCCCACCGGAAAACAACTTGAAAGGTAACACTTCACATAGGATATTTTTTTACACTAACCTCCAATCACAAGCCCTTTTTTTTCTCCTAAGAAACGCACTTATTTTTTGTCAGCACCCAAATGAAATCTACTTTAAGTAAAATTTATTTAACTATCTAGGAAAGGAGAAGTAGGAGTTAATTTTTGTTTTATTTCATTCACATGTTACAAACACCGTTGATATTGCAAAGGAGGAAGGCACTATCCGTGACAAAGGAGAGTAGTGCCATCTAGTGTCAATGATGAAACCCTGAAAGGAAGAACGGAGACAGTCGACTCGAGTGACGTCTTTGAGTGAACAATGTAACTTTCGAACTGCAGGAGCGAAGTTTTAATGTAGAGCTACATGAGTGTAACTATAAAAACATTACTATGGTTTGGCGATGTAACAACAGATTATTTCTAACTTCTGTGTTTGAAGATTCAGAGTTCTGGCCTTTTTGGAATGAGATAGAGATATACGTTATGCATGGTCATTAAAGAGTTTTTCTGTGTCAAATGATAGTAAAAAAAGCGGAGATAGCATTCAGGAAGACTGCAGTTCTAAAGCAAAGAAATATTTATAATTGAATGAATACTGCGTAAAGTTACTTGAGATCTTTTCCGTTATTCAGATTCCAGCATGCTATTTTTTTAAGACTTTAATAACAACTTTGAGTTAAGGAGAATAATTACGGGAGTTTGCTCTTCATGTAGTTAATTTCAAAATCGAACCACGTCGCACGTTCGTTGCGGCTGATTACGTCTTTTACTGTAGAGAGGCGGAGATCGACGTCTCGTACTCAAAACGAGAATAAAAAGTCCGTTTCAGGGCAGCTGATCGCAAGTAAGATTTATGTAACATCGCTTGCCAATTCCGGTCTCCCAGAGTGTAATGCGGGAGGAGCAATAGTATTCTTCAAAATTTTGGATGCTCATGTTTTCCGCAATCTGCTGACCTCCACCAGCCGTACTATAAAGCCACCACTGCAAATTCCAAAAGCCAAAGACTATTTGTGCTGAAACTTTGATGTTACTTACACCCAACATTTCATTACTAACAGCAAACTCACGTTTTTTACTTTACGATTCTGGCTGTCGTTTCGTCATCCTGACGACTGATCTTTTGAATATTTGTAACATACAATACTTCGTTCACCTCTCAGACAAAGCCCAAAAAACATGATTTTTGGAGGTAATACAAACTGAGTCTTTAATTCTATCTTGCACCAACTGTGGCTCCAGAAACATTTGTGTTTCTGGGAAGCTTTGAGACAGTGGCAGAAAGGTGCATTTTCGCTTATCTACGGCCCATTGCCTTGCTCTTAGCAACATCGTACGGAAGTGCTATCATCTTTTACATTTTTCTACCTGCTTATCTGCGGCCCATTATGTTGCTCTTAGCAACCTCGTACAGAAACGCTATCTTCGTTTACAACTTTCTACCCACCACCTCGTGCACTACAGGAATTACAAGTGTATTTGGCCTTCTGAGAATCAAATCAAGTAATTTCATGATTGTATATCAATTTATTGTTGTTATATATTTCAACTACGGACAAATACCTCAATGATTTCTAAACATTCATGGTGCTGTCTGTTTGTTCTATATCGTGTCTCCCTACCACTTTCGCGCAACGACGCTCTGAGCATTTTTTTTTAGGGAATTGACTATTTGAACCTGGGACCTGTTACTGCTAAGGAGACGCCAGACCACACATGACATGTAGAATTCAGAAGAGTTTAGTGAGACTAGCGATGATATAACCAAATACTTAATGATTTCAGCGTCAGCTCCTCTGCAGTCCCTGTAAAAGAATCTTAATACTAACTAAATTTAGTGGAAGGGGTTCAAGGCTTTCCTATTTTTAGTTAGCTGGTAAAATAACGTCGAAACAGCATTTAAGTTTACCATTGGAAATTTTATTCTACTCACAAAACATCGTTTATAAATTGCACTATTGATAAAAGGAAATGTTTTAATACAGGATGGTACAAACCACCTGCGTTCAACAAAAATGTGAACGAATATTCCCTGAATGGGTTTCCAAGTTCTACAATGGATCGAAGGATCACCTATGCCATATCACATCTATAATCTAGGTTTAAATTAAGTTTCACAAAAGAGAAAACTATCAAAGTGGTCTACAGTGACCCTCAATTATCTTTAATTACTTATTCAACTAGTCGTAAATTACAGTGGCTCATGTGGCTTCTCAATAACTACATTACAGAAAAATCATCGCGTTTCAGATTTTTACTTCAAGTGGCAAATGTGAACACCATGAGCTTTAATTGACGATCGACACTAGTATTACGCAAAAAGGGGGTGTAACAGATGAGACTACTGCAGTTCTGAGTGAAGCCTTATGCGCTCAAAAATGCGGCATCGCGTGCGTTCATTACCTTGTCGGTGTTTAGGCAACGTCAGGGCAGCGGCGGGCAGCACAGCTCCGCTCACCTCGCCATCTCAGAAGCAACTCTACTCTAACTTCTCCTTACTACATTTACCGAAGTAGGTTTAAAAAAAAACTATCTGGCTGTGTTTTCATCTGACCAATCAGGGTCTCAATGTTAACCTTAAGCTCCGCCTACAAAAATTCTGTCTATCCAATGAGAAACGTTATACTTTTCGTGGTGGGGCAATGTTTTTAAAGTTTGCAACGTAACAGAGACGCGAAAAAGTCTCACGCTAAAACTTGCTTGTGGCAGTGGCCCTTTTTGTGTTATCGTAAGATCTATACTGTTTTTCTGGAGGGCTCTAGCTTTTAACATGGGCTGGGGGGTGGTCCTTGACATAACAGAGACGCGAAAAAGTCTCACGCTAAAACGTGCGGGTGGTAGTCTTAGAGGTAGGCTGGCGACGTGGATGTCCAGTCTTTCCATTGTCGTAGGGCCTTCTAGTTTAACACGGTTCTGCTCTCGGCTTCTGTTCTCGTTTCTCCCCTCGGAACTGCATCGGTCTCACCGTGGGAAGGTATGACATGCATTTAGGCATTCTTGTGTTAGTCTGTGGTATTCCATTTGCTCACTCGTTACTCGTATTACTTTGGTTAATTTAATGTCACGATTTATTTGGAGCTATGTGCCATACTACTAGATTTGCTTATTATGTCAGGGTTTTCATGGAAGGTGTTGGATTTGCCTGACACCTTACATATCACCACCCTTCGAACTTAATTTTTGCACTGAATTTAGGCAATGATTGAATCGTTGTCTAAGTCAGTCAAAATTTTTCTAATTTATCTAAATTTTGTTGCATATTGTTCAGCCACGTTATTCTGTTCTATGCTAGTTTGTAGTACTAATTTATATTTTTATATTCTTCCAGATTGTAATTAAAAATGACAAGAGAAGAATATTTTTATTCTATTATTAATTTTTAATTATTTTCTTTCTCTATTTAAGTGTGATGTTTGTTTTTTAAGAATTTCGTTATCGAAAGTGAGGAGTCTTTCACATCTATTTTCTTAGAAATATTGTTTTTATAAAAGTAGTAATTAAGTAAAATCTATTCCTAACACATTTTCTAAATATCATGTACAAGTAAAATGTTTTTGTTTCTAGACATGCATTTCAACATTGTTACACTAACAAATAAGAATTATTTCCAAGAATTGCTTTGACAAAGAAATATACATACACAAGTATTGAGATATTATCCTAATCAATGGTACAAATGTTTTAAAAAAAGGGAAAATGTCCAACAAGATAATTTTTCATTCTTTGTTTTTATAAGGAGAATATAAGTAAAATATAGTTATTCTTTTATTTTTATGACGAGAAAATAAGTGGTAAATAGTTTTAGCGTTTATATTGCCTAACTTTGCAATCTTTATATACTCTCCATTTCAGAACTAATGACTTATTTTTATCGATAGTCCATAATCAATGACCATTATTTTTTAGTTTATTAGCTGTCTGGTGTGCTTAACTTATTTAGTTTTTCACATGTTTCTTTTGCACAATTCCTACATCATATAATTTGATTTCACACATTCACACAATCCTATGAATGTTTAAGCAAGAGGTTGGCAAATGTTTTTGCACGAACGTGATGCCCGTGAGCGAGATGGATGTGGGCACGTATTTGATGTACAGCTTCGTTTGTCGTTCCTTGGTGGCTTTGCAAGTGTGTGTTTCTGTTGTGCGGTACTAAGAAAAGTTATTAAAAAGTCCAGAAGCATGTGTATCAAGTCTGAGATCAGTAACTCTGATAATAAAATTGAAGCAATTTGGAATATTATTGAAAGGGAAACAAGGCAACCAAGAGCACAGGAAGACTTTAGTGCCATAAAACTGAATGACAAGTGTACTAACAAACAATCTGAAATTGGAAATATTTTCAATAATCATTTTTTAAATCTTGTGGAGAAAGTAGGATCTAGATCTTCACTAGAAGAGGCAAGGCTTCTAATAGAAGAGGCCATACCTGTGCAGTTTGAAACAACTGTATTTCCATGAACCTCTCCCTCTGAAATCAGTAAAATAATAAACTCACTGAAAAGTAAAAGCTCTTACGGAATTGATGGCATTTCCAGCAAGATACTTAAAGCTTGTTCCCCACAGATAAGTAGGATTCTCAGCCACGTATGTAGTACCTCTTTGGAGCAGGGTGTTTTCCCTGATAGACTGAAATATGCGATTGTAAAACCATTGCATAAAAAGGGGGATACGTCGGATGTCAACAACTATCGCCCAATCTCTCTTCTGACACCTCTATCAAAATTTTTGAGAAAGTAATGTATTCAAGAGAAGCCTCCCATATATGTAAAAATAAAGTACTAACAAAATGTCAGTTTGGTTTTGAGAAAGGCTTTTCAACAGAAAATGCTATATACGCTTTTACTGATCAAATATTAAATGCTCTGAATAACCGGACATCACCCATTGGTATTTTTGTGATCTCTCAAAGGCCTTTGACTGTGTAAATCATGGAATTCTTTTAGATAAGCTAAATCATTATGGTTTGAGGGGGCAGTGCACAAATGGTTTAATTCATACTTAACTGGAAGAATGCAGAAAGTTGAAATAAGTGGTTCATGTAATGTTAATACAACAGCTGATTCCTCAAACTGGGGGGCTATCAAGCACGGGGTCCCACAGGGTTCGGTCTTAGGTCCTTTACTGTTCTTGATATACATTAATGACTTACCGTTTCGTATTGATGAGGATGCAAAGTTAGTTCTTTTTGCTGATGATACAAGTATAGTAATAACATCCAAAAACCAAGAACTAAGAGATGTAATTGTAAATGATGTTTTCACAAAATTATTAAGTGGTTCTCAGCAAACGGACTCTCTTTAAATTTTGGTAAAACATTGTATATACAGTTCCGTACAGCAAATGGCACAACTCCAGTAATAAATATAGACTTTGAACAGAAGTCTGTAGCTAAGGTAGAATTTTCAAAATTTTTAGGTTGTCCATTGATGAGAGGTTAAACTGGAAGCAACACATTGATGGTCTGCTGCAACGTCTGAGTTTGGCTACGTATGCTATTTGGATTATTGCAAATTTTGGTGATAAGAATCTCAGTAAATTAGCTTGCTATGCCTACTTTCATTCACTGCTTTCATATGGTATCATATTCTGGGGTAATTCATCGTTGAGTAGAAAAGTATTCATTGCTCAAAAACGTGTAATCAGAATAATTGCTGGAGCCCACCCACAGTCATCTTGCAGACATCTATTTAAGGATCTAGGGATCCTCACAGTAACCTTGAAAGGTCTCTGTTAGATTCCTTTCATGTTAATTTCTTAAATCTGTTGTCATTTACGGCATAAATTCCTCTTCTAAATTTACTGTGGCGTTTCTGACTATCTGCTAGGAGACTGAGCAGTGGAACGTGTTACTTTTACACATAAACAAGAACGATCTGTCACACTACTACACTTTAAAGCAGTTTATATCTAATTCATATATGTAATTCATGTCACACAGTCTCATACGGAACCTACATCCGCTTTCTTTTATATACTGTATATGATAAGATACTGTCATCCCCCTTCCGTTCTGTGTGAGAGGCTGAATGAGCAAATGTATTTCTAGTCGCATGCTTGAGGGTAGCAGACAAGCCTGTCAGCTAGAGAACAGTAGGACCAACGTCGGAACAGGTAGCTGTGCTTTCTAAAAGCAAAGAGGTTTCTATCCTTAGTATGGTTCTGTCCGTCCCCTGTCATGTTGGTATAGGAAGCTGCCTCTCTGGTCACTTCCGTTTTGTATACGGAAGCACCCTTGGTAGGAGCGCAGGTCAGTCTGTCCGCGGCGAGCGTCTGAAGTGGTAAGATCTCCGGCTAAGCGCGTGTCTGCTAAGTCCGCAGGACAATGGATTTCTTAAGTTCAGCCTAACTGAAAATTTAATCAACTTTATTTCAGGTTTAGCTGTAAAATATCTAATGTTATCTTAAATTGCAATGGAGGGTATTTCCAGTGTGAACTTCAGAATATTTTCCAGTAGTTGCTTTGTCACTACTTTGTGAGTAAAGTGGAACCACATGTTGATCAGTAACTCTAACTAAGATCATCAATCTTAAATGCGAATGTGCGTGAGATTATAACGTCTCGCCTTAATAATATTTTTCAATATAGCAACTTTTCTTTATGTTCAACCCACGTGAGACCAGTACCACGTGCTTATACAATTGTTTGACCCATCAGGTTAATAGTAAGACGATAGTAACCAGTTCGAGGTTTTTCTTTTGTAAATTGCTTTTCGATCTAATTTATTTTTAATTATCAAAATTATTGTGGAGTTACACTATTTGTGTAAACCAAGTTAACCACGTGAAGCATGTGGTGTAATCATCAAAGTAGCTCTCAGCTTTTCTTTTCGGGAATATTTCACAGAGAGTTAGTATGAATTTAGTATACCAGTGTGTGGTAATTACATAACGGACAGGATTGCGCTACGAATGTAACTTCTTTGGTTGAAAATTGGTTGGTTGTGGTTAATTTCCTCTTACATATCTTTCAATGTTCTTCGTGTGTTATTTTATGAATGTAGTGTTGTATGCAGTCTCCCAATCTTGGCTCCCTATTTGATGTGTTCCGTGAGATTACAACCTCACATTTTCACAATCCAAAATAAGGCACCAGCTTAGTTATGACTCAAGTTTAATATGCTGAAATTTCAATGATCAATGTTAAAATAAATTTCCAAATATAAACTGATTTATTTCTTTTTATTTAAATTCTCTTTTTTATATATGTATCACCGGTTTTCGTATGACTATTAAAAGATTATAATTAATGTTAGTCTGGTTGGAAATTTGGTAAGCTAGATTGGATACCTGGTGAAACAGTTGCTCAGTAATGCAACGTTAACTTCCTCAGATAGCTCACAGCTTTTAACCCTCTTTTATTGTCTATCAGCACCGCTTTCACATAGCAAATTAAAGCGACAACATTACACATGGCGACCCTGTTCTGTGATTCCGCTAGACTGTGGACTCTCTGAAACGTTAGATTGCGAGCGTTGTATAATCTTAATTTTTTTCCCCCTGTAGCGCTCAAACAACTTCTGCGTTGTTTTTGAGCATACTTTCAATAGATTCACGGCGTTGTTGAGCGGCGTTGTGTTGTTTGTCTTGTTTTGTTTCCTATATTTGTGTTTTTTTTCTGTCTTGTAAATTGTTCTGTTTCGATCAAAGATATAAATTTGTTTTGAGTGTGAAAAAGTGCGTACTAGGTTGGGTACCTTTCGTGTGACTGTCGTGATTTTTGGGGGATACATTTATTCTGATTAGTGTGTTGCGTATCGGGTATAATAAATTGAACTAATGCTGAGACGTAGCCAAGCTAAAAGTAGGCAGTCCAACAACTTAAGCAACATGGACCAAGGGGATAATCTGATTTCGGATATTAACGCATCGGACGGTTCCGAAAATGCAATGGGAAATACTTCAGAGGAAATGCAAAACAGGACGAACGGGCTCACATCAGAGCCAGAAATTAATTTGCCTCCAACTAACAAAATTGATTTGGCAGAACTCATGAAAGACTTATTGCAACAAAATAAAGAAAACGCAGAGAAATCTGAAAACTCGTTTCGAGAACAGAAAGAATCATCTGAAAAATCGATCCGTGAGCTAGGCGAACAAATGACTCAAAAATCAGAAAAATCGATCTGTGAGCTAGGCGAACAAATGACTCAAAAATCTGAAAAATCGATTCGTGAGCTAGGCGAACAAATGACAGAGAAATCTGAAAAATCGATCCGTGAGCTAGGCGGACAAATGACGCAGAAATCTGAAAAATCGATCCGCGAGCTAGGCGAACAAATAGACGAAAAACTAATCCAGCAGACAAATAAAGTCGACAAGTCGATGCAGAGAGTGTCCGATGATATCTCACAAAGAATAAACAATCTGGGGAGTGAAATAAAAAGTGATATTATGAAAGAATTAGGCCATACATTTGAACAAATCGATGACCGTCTGCAAGCCTTAGAACAGGGCAAGCGGAGTCGCGATCTGGAACCGAAAGAGAGCGAAGAACAGCTACTTAGGAATTTCCAAGCGCTGAGAGAACAATGCCAAAGAGAACACCAGCAGGTACTCTCGAGGGTCCAGGAGGCGGAAACGCATTGTCCCGTGTCGATTAGCAACACAGTAGCGGACAACAGTCAATCGATTCACGCACTCGAACAGCAAGTAGAACAATTGAAGCAGACAGGGGCGGAGGACAACAGACAAATACATGATAAGATTGCGGCATTAGCGGACATCGTAGGCATGATGAAGGTGACGGAGAGCGATAACAATACTACAACGGTAGCGGTCGCAGAGACTGAAGAAGTGCGTTCGCTTCTTAGATTTCAGAAGGGACAGTTCGAAGTGAACAGGCGGCACAAAGCTGTAACAGGCGAATTGCAAGAACGCGTGGCGCATCTGGAAAGCCACATTGGGTGTGATTCCGAACTCGCCAATAGCACTAAAAGTAACCGTACGCACAGTGCAGAGAGGGACTCCGGCCACGAGGGAGATTTTGACGACAGGGAAGAATGTGTGTTGAGGGACAGACATGAAAAAAATAGAAACATTCAAGGGTCTCGCCGGGAGGAAATGCGGGGATTTGATTTCAAACATTTCCTTACGGTGAGAAAGTTTGAGATATTTCGAAATTCACAAAAAGGAATACATCCACGAGTATGGCTCGAGCAATTTGAGTTCTGTCTCGCCCCTGACTGGCCAAGTTCACATAAGATAGAATATATGTGTGGCTATTTGGAAGGCGAACCGGCGATTCGCATGAGGTCGGCAGCGCGTCACTGCAACTCCACTCGGGAGTTTCGACAAGCCTTTCTATGAGCCTATTGGTCGAAAACGGCACAAGATAGGCCCAAGCATGGCATAATTATGCTGCCAAATTTGAACCAGTCTGGTTTCGTCAGCCCAGCACGCCTATTCGACCACATGCTGGTTGGCCGTAGTACTAATCAACAGCGTGACTGGTCGTCGCGACGCGAACGGAACAATAATCGGGACCGGCCGTATAGAAACTGGGGTGACAGTCGCGAACACAGGTGGAAGAACGGAAATGATCGAAGACGTGGACAGGATCGTGAACGCAACAGTTACGGCAACCAGAATAGATACTACGGCGAACATGGTGGGAATAGGACTGTAGGCGGAGCACCTCATGATGTTGAAATTCGGCCGGCTAACCCTAGACATCATCCAGAAAATGGAAATGAACAAAACCGGCAATGACAAACGATCAGCGCAGAAGGCGCCCAATCGGAACAAATTAGCGACATGGCAAATGACTGCATACGGTATATAGAGAGGGAAGATATTAGAGAGGATTTCTTGCAAGAAACTACGAGTGCTAAAATTTCGGGAATAAATCCAGTCGTGACAGTTGCAGTAAACGAAATATGTTTTAAGTGTGTCACTGACACTGGAAGCCCTTTCTCCATAGTGAGCGAGGCAGCATTTCAAAAATGTGAAGGGACTGGGACGTGGCCCGTTTTTCAAGTGCAAGGAATAAAGGTGAAGGGCGCAATCTACGGTAAGAGCGTAGAAATCCGAAGGCAGACTCGGCTTAATTTTACCTGCCAGGGAAGAGAGTTTGAGTACAACTTCTTTGTGTTCCCAATGCAGAATGTGGCAATGATTTTAGGAAATGACTTCATGAATGCCCACCATGCAGTAACTGACATGGGTGGAGGAGTAATGACAGTTCTAGTTGGGGATCAGCCAATTAATTTAGTATTTGATGAATGCATATTACGTGCCGAGTCAGAAATTAGTTGCCTAAAATTTCAAGCTCAAACCGAATCGCTACCGAGGCTGGAGCTACTCGTGAAATATGTAAGTGAGTTGTTCTCTACATCTGGTGAGCAGGGGAAAGATGTTGTTTTTGCTGATGCACTGAGAAAGAGCATCGCGGGTGTCAGAACCACGGACAGGGAAAAGGAGAAGTTGTATTGCCTACATAGGAATCATGAACGAGTATTTTCTGAGACTCCGGGGGCGATTAAGGGTTTTACTTACCAATTCAGAGTACGTGACCATCAGAAGTTTTCTGTTAGACCATACCCTATTCCCGTGGCGTACAAAGCCCAGGTGGAGAAGGAAATAAACAAGATGTTAGAACAAGGAATAATTGAGCGGGCAATAAGCTCGTACAACTCACCCTTGCTTGTCGTACCAAAACGCGACAACTCGGTTCGTTTGGTACTAGACTCGAGACAGATAAACACAGTTATTATGTCGGAAACGGACAGGCCTGAGAGCCTTGAGGAACTCTTACAACGTTTCCACGGTGTAAAGGTACTATCATCTGTTGACCTCCGTTCGAGTTTTTGGCAAATCGTGCTACACCCATCTTGCAGATTATATATAGCGTTCCTGTGTTATGGAAATTGTTTCCAATTCCGGCGTCTCCCGTTTGGACTAAACGTCTCATCAGCTGCTTTTATAAGGGGATTAACTAGCATTTGGCCTGATGATTTGAAACAGCGAGTGACAATTTACGTGGATGACATATTAATTGCGGAAAAGTCGTGGGAGGATCATAATGACGTTCTGAACAGACTACTGGATGTTTTTGAGAAGGCAGGTGTAACAGTAAACTTAGATAAATCACAGTTCGGACGAGAGAACATAAAATTCTTAGGCCATATTGTCTCAGCAAATGGAATATAACCTGACCCGGAGAAAATTGCGGCGAGTTTGCAACGCCGACAAATAAAAAACAGTTGCGTGCATTCTTAGGCCTGTGCAATTTTTATAAGCGATTTATAAATTTTAGTGTACTTGGTACACCCCGTCTATGTGGACTAACAGGGAAGAACGCTTCGTGGGTCTGGGACCAAGAGGCACAGGATGAATTTTATAAACTGAAAAAGGCTTTGGTAGAGGCTCCCATCCTCGTGCATCCCGACCTGACCCAAGAATTCTGTTTAATGACGGACAGTTCCTTGTCAGGATTAGGTGCGGTACTGTTTCAAACGGAAGGAAATGATGATATTACAACTTGGAAAACAATCTCGTTTGGGAGCAGGGTGCTCTCTCGATGTGAAAAAAATTATTCAGTGACAGGACTCGAAGCACTCGCGATAGTTTGGGCATTCTCAAAATTTAGGTATTTCTTATTTGGGAGGACCACCAGGGTATATACTGACCATCGTGCACTCCAATTTCTTATGAGCACAAAAATCACGCATGGGAGACTAGGACGCTGGGCACTATACCTACAGGAATATAATTTCACTGTAGAATACATTCCGGGACAGAGAAATGTAATTGCTGACGCTCTATCGCGCATTCCTGTAAGTTTGGTTCACACAGAAGAAGGGGAACTCGGTGAAAACAATTTTAGTATCCTATACTTACAGAATGTCGCGTTTGAGAACTTTGTTACCACCTCTTTAGGGAGTATAGCGGACGAAAGGATAAGGACGCAGTATTGAAAGATATAAAAAAGAAGTGAGAGGACAAGGAGAATGTAGGAATACGCCAGTACTACTTAGTGCGCAATAGAATACTATTCAAGAAACGAGCCCCGGACGACTCCAGATGGGTGTTGGTGATTCCGGAGGAACTCGTAAACAAAATTATATGGTACATACATTTAAGTTATGGTCACTTCGGAGCACAGAAATGTTGTGAAAAACTGAAGGAGACATGCTATTTTAATAACATGCTACGGCGTATTCGTTGTGTACTTAGTGTGCGGACCTTGTCAGCGAGCAAAGGCGGCCACAGTGACGTATGCTTCACCATTGCACCCGATAATACCAAGCAAACTTTGTGACCTCGCGGTCGTGGATCTATTTGGACCACTAATACGGTCTAAAGCAGATTTTGCATATGTTTTCGTAGCGGTGGAGCTAACCTCCAAGTTTGTGTGTCTGACTCCGTTGAGGCGAGCCACAGGAAGGGCAATGGCAACTGCATTTGCAAAGCAGTTTCTGCATGAAGTTGGGCATATGAAAAGGGTTATCTCGGATAATGGACCACAATTTAGATCGCAATACTGGCAGCGCCAATCACTGTGCTAAAAAAACAAGGAGCCCCCGAGCAAACTCAAAGAGGTGGTGCCTTGGCCACTAGAGCCGAAACTACGCCGGAACGCAATTGTTGACTTAGCTTTACGCAACATCAAGCGTGCAGCAGAAGCCAGAGTCAAGGCGTATAAGAAAAACGTGAGAAAAACAGTGTTTCATGTAGGACAAAAAGTTCTTATCAGATCACACAAGCTGTCTAACAAACGGTCAGGTGTCTGCAAGAAATTTTTTAATCTTTTTAACGGCCCGTATCGGATAAGGAAGATTCCCCATGAAAACGCCATAGAAGTTGAAACTCTTCGATCGAAGAAATCAAAAGGGCTACACCATGTGTCAAACGTAAAACCATGCATTGAGTAGAAAGGACAGTGAGGAGTAGAGAGGACGGTGAAGAGAAACAATTGATTAGTTTACATTTGTGATAAATGCATTTTGAATAATATGTTGGTAAAAATAATGATAAAGATGTTTCTATGTGATTGATTGAAGTGATGTTTTTAGTTTTTTTTCCTTGTGCAATTAGGATTTAGGTTGGTCCAAATGTGAAGATAAAAGGTCTCTTTGTGAACGGGTGAAATGCTGTTTATGGTTTTTTGGTGTAAATTGAGAAGAGTCGCTCCTGAGAGAAGGAAGATCTGTGTTGAATTAATGCAAAACTCAGGGGAATATCCGATCTGTGGGTATTATGGGTCTGGCAAACCCAGGTCCCCAGCTGTTAGTAGCCTTGTTTCCGATTTTCTGCTTTCAGTACTACTATCTGTCTATTACTATTCTATATCTGTCAGTATAAATGAGGATCTCTTACTATAATATGCGTGCAGTATGAATATTTTAAGGTAGGAGAACTCTGAGAAAGGAATGAGTAAGTTTAGAATCTTGAAAACAGGATGCAATAAGACGATTGATTATCCATTGGCTTCCCAATATGCGTTAATATGTTAATATTGATGATTGAGAGTACCTGACGGCTCAACACAAAAGTTTTGTCTCAAGTGCAGATAGTGTTGAGGATCAGTGGACAAAGTTCAAAACCATGGTACAATATGCGTTAGATGAGTATGTGCCAAGCAAGATCGTAAGAGATGGAAAAGAGCCACCGTGGTACAACAACCGAGTTAGAAAACTGCTGCGGAAGCAAAGGGAACTTCACAGCAAACATAAACATAGCCAAAGCCTTGCAGACAAACAAAAATTACGCGAAGCGAAATGTAGTGTGAGGAGGGCTATGCGAGAGGCTTTCAATGAATTCGAAAGTAACATTCTATGTACTGACTTGGCAGAAAATCCTAAGATATTTTGGTCCTATGTCAAAGCGGTAGGTGGATCAAAACAAAATGTCCAGACACTCTGTGACCAAAATGGTACTGAAACAGAGGATGACAGACTAAAGGCCGAATTACTAAATGTCTTCTTCCAAAGCTGTTTCACAGAGGAAGACTGCACTGTGCTTCCTTCTCTAGATTGTCGCACAGTTGACAAAATGGTAGATATCGAAGTAGACGACAGAGGGATAGAGAAACAATTAAAATCGCTCAAAAGAGGAAAGGCCGCTGGTCCTGATGGGATACCAGTTCGATTTTACACAGAGTACGCGAAGGAACTTGCCCCCCTTCTTGCAGCGGTGTACCGTAGGTCTCTAGAAGAGCGAAGCGTTCCAAAGGATTGGAAAAGGGCACAGGTCATCCCCGTTCTCAAGAAGGGACGTCGAACAGATGTGCAGAACTATAGACCTATATCTCTAACGTCGATCAGTTGTAGAATTTTGGAACACGTATTATGTTCGACTATAATGTCTTTTCTGGAGACTAGAAATCTACTCTGTAGGAATCAGCATGGGTTTCGAAAAAGACGATCGTGTGAAACCCAGCTCGCGCTATTCGTCCACGAGACTCAGAGGGCCTTAGACACGGGTTCACAGGTAGATGCCGTGTTTCTTGACTTCCGCAAGGCGTTTGACACAGTTCCCCATAGTCGTTTAATGAACAAAGTAAGAGCATACGGACTATCAGATCAATTGTGTGATTGGATTGAGGAGTTCCTAGATAACAGAACGCAGCACGTCATTCTCAATGGAGAGAAGTCTTCCGAAGTAAGAGTGATTTCAGGTGTGCCGCAGGGGAGTGTCATAGGACCGTTGCTATTCACAATATACATAAATGACCTGGTGGATGACATCGGAAGTTCACTGAGGCTTTTTGCAGATGATGCTGTGGTGTATCGAGAGGTTGCAACAATGGAAAATTGTACTGAAATGCAGGAGGATCTGCAGCGAATTGACGCATGGTGCACGGAATGGCAATTGAATCTCAATGTAGCGAAGTGTAATGTGATGCGAATACATAGAAAGATAGGTCCCTTATCATTTAGCTACAAAATAGCAGGTCAGCAACTGGAAGCAGTTAATTCCATAAATTATCTGGGAGTACGCATTAGGAGTGATTTAAAATGGAATGATCATATAAAGTTGATCGTCGGTAAAGCAGATGCCAGACTGAGATTCATTGGAAGAATCCTAAGGAAATGCAATCCGACAACAAAGGAAGTAGGTTACAGTACGCTTGTTCGCCCAATGCTTGAATACTGCTCAGCAGTGTGGGATCCGCACCAGGTAGGGTTGATAGAAGAGATAGAGAAGATCCAACGGAGAGCAGCGCGCTTCGTTACAGGATCATTTAGTAATTGCGAAAGCGTTACGGAGATGATAGATAAACTCCAGTGGAAGACTCTGCAGGAGAGACGCTCAGTAGCTCGGTACGGGCTTTTGTTGAAGTTTCGAGAACATACCTTCACCGAAGAGTCAAGCAGTATATTGCTCCCTCCTACGTATATCTCGCGAAGAGACCATGAGGATAAAATCAGAGAGATTAGAGCCCACACAGAAGCATACCGACAATCCTTCTTTCCACGTACAATACGAGACTGGAATAGAAGGGAGAACCGATAGAGGTACTCAGGGTACCCTCCGCCACACACCGTCAGGTGGCTTGCGGAGTACGGATGTAGATGTAGATGTAGATATGTTTTTTTTGTTCTTTATAGCTGAGTATGTAAAGTGCTGTCTGTGGATTTCGTCAGTATATTGATTCCCTTCAAGGTTAAAGAAGAATTGTGGCTTGTGTAATTTACGAAGCCCTGAAATATTATTGTGGTAGTCAAATACGAGCAGTTTTTCAGCAAATGTAGAATGGAACAAAGATATGGATCCTTTTTGTAGTGTTTATTGATGCTGAGCAGGAGCCTGAAAAATTATTCTGCGTTAATACTTGTCCTAGAAATGCGACGTTTATGTGTTTTGCTGATGCTGTAAGCATTACAGCTTACTATTTTCGCTGGTGCGGGATGCACTGCAGCCTATATGATTTGTACTGAGGAAATTTCCCTCTTGAAGGTAGAGGAAGATTAAATAATTTTGATTATGGGACCGAAGGAAAGCTTGGTTTAATGTAATAAGGAGGAAGCAAAACATTTGTCATTTAAACTACAGGAGGATTCGGATCTTTTGTGTCTGTTGTAAGTTCAATCCGTTAAGATGAAACTGTTTTACAGAATAGAGGTGACCACAATTTTGCCATTCATGAGAAATGAATCCAGAATAGCCACCACAGGCGAAATAACAGATTTGAAAGCGAAAGGTAACTTAAAGAATGAACGAAATGGGAGCAATATGGGTAAGAAAATGTAGTATAACCTGTATAATTAAAATATCTTTACCCTTTTCAGAGTCATCTGTCTGATTAATTATTGTGATAACGTAATTTTAGATGAAATTTTCTTACTGTTTATTTGTGAATATATGAGTATGATAAATGTATAACTGCGAGTCTCTTATCAGGTGTGTCAGCTGGTATAAATGTTTTGGCGTGTAAATAACCAGTGTTTTTTTTTTTTTTTTTTTTTTTTTTACTGTGAATGTTTAAGGACAGTTTCTCGATATTTATGATGTGACAAGACATGCGCCGCGAGCGTCAGGAGGAGGACGAATTAGAACAATATTGTAGTGTTATAAAGACTGTGTTGAAGTAGCATTGAAGTAGCTTGTTGGATTAACTTGTAGTAGATTGAGGTAAAATTTTGAGTAATGCATGTTGATGGGTAGTTAGTTTGTAGAATAGACAACAGGTGTGCATGTGTGTGTAAATAACATGTGAACCCTATGCCATCCTGACCTATACTTGCACAAGTCATAATCCTATTCATTTTAGTGAATTAATAAGTAGCATTTGATTTATTAAAACGTAAGTGAACCACATTAGTGATGTGGATTTTGATTTTATATTCTCAGTTCATTTAATTTTTATTTTTATATTGTAAGTCATGTCACTTTTATTTTTTTATATTGTCAAGTCATTTAACTTTTATTTTTATATTGTCGATTCATCTAAATTTTTTTATTTAAAAAAAATTAAGTCTCACTTTTGTTCTAAAAAATTGTGAAAGACAATACTAAGTGGTATTATGTATGACATTTTGTAGTCATATAACTATGATGGACAATTTCTGTGAATGCAGTTGAGAACCTGAAAGCGAACCGGCTAAAACTCTTACGAGACAGCGAGACCAGCGAGGAGGAGGACTAGTTGTAAACCGGTGGGTTTCCCAGCAGGACACACTGTCAGCCGGGCCACTTCCGGAGAGCGGTCGACGACAAAAGAAGGGTACGCGGCAAACACTTCCTTTGCACCTGGAGCTAATGGGCGGCCGCACCAGTGCGACCCTTCGTGGAGGCGATGACCTGAGATGGCCGAGCGGTCCACCGCGCGGAAATCCATCTGCTGGCAACGCACCACACGCACGCGACCGTGACGAGACGGCCGCGATGAAACGACAAAAGACAGGGGATAAAGGGGCGTGGAGCCTTTTGACAGGTAGTGTCCAGAGAAAATGGCAGACTTCAGCGACGCCTGTCAACATTTCCTGACGGATGCCTACTGTCAAGCGACAGTAAATCATGGTTCGATGTTCTCTGGTCGCTAAGGGTGGCATAAAGAAGAGCCATTAAGTGTCATCCTTGCCCAGGAATATCAACCTGGCATGTCAAACGAGGATACCGCACGAATTTGACAACACAAACATGGAACCAAATCGAGATGTAGGTGACACGGGCCACCAAGAGAAACTTCATGAGAGGGCAGAGAAGGCAGGATTGCACGCAACAGATGGACAAAAATCTCTACTGACAGCTGTGGCGACCAACCCCTCCCCCCCTCCCCTTATATTGTGCCTCGGAACAGTGGAACTACTGAGTGTGTCAGTGAACAGTGATGATACGGTTCTTAATCCAATGCATATACGTGTGTTCTGTCAGAGAAACTTTGACTCGTGTGCTTTGCAGGGGTTCGATTTATTAGACTGACTCTTGTGTTTTGCAGGTGTTCTATTTTTTTAGACTTTGACCCTTGTACTTTGCAGGTGTTCTATTTTTTAGACTTTGACTCTTGTATTTTGCAGGTGTTTTATTTATTGGTGTTTTTTTAGACGTTGACTACTGTACTTTCAGAGCTGTTTTATTTCTCAATGTTTGTTTTGTGTGTTGTATTAGGTTTGTGATATTTTGTTTCGTAAATTCATTCCTGTGGCATTGGTTCGTTTATAAGTCAGACAGCTATTCATGCTCATTGGACAGTGATCGATTAGCCTTTGCATGGGGCATATTTACAGTGAGAAACCCCATAAGGGTAACAATCGCATAATTAATTGTAGTTTCAGTATAATGACATAGTGATCACTGTTTGATGACTAACTGAAATATAGTAGAGTGATTAAATTAGTGCCACAAAGTTATTTTAATTCTAAGATATAGAATTTTTTGCGATAACCACTTTGTAAAACATGTTTTTTCTCTTATCTTTTTTTGCTTTTGCAGATTGTGCATTGTAATGTTCTGCTTTAAAATACTGATGTTATTTACATGTTTTTTTAAATTACTGTGGCACCTTTGCTATTTTCATAAATATTACTTGTTAAAAACAGTCATAAAATTTCCTGTGATCAGTTGGCTCTTGCAATGAGCAAATACTGGTGAACTCCATAAGGGTAAAAACCAGAAATTGTTTTCATATTAATGACACAGCAACCATTGTTTTTACTTGCTGACCGAATTAGGTCTACACTATCTTTTAAATAGGTGTCACAGATGTTTATTTTTCTCTTTGAAATTAGTATGTTCTAAAGATGTGTTGAAATTATGGTTTGAGGGGGCAGTGCACAAATGGTTTAATTCATACTTAACTGGAAGAATGCAGAAAGTTGAAATAAGTGGTCCATGTAATGTTAATACAACAGCTGATTCCTCAAACTGGGGGGCTATCAAGCACGGGGTCCCACAGGGTTCGGACTTAGGTCCTTTACTGTTCTTGATATACATTAATGACTTACCGTTTCGTATTGATGAGGATGCAAAGTTAGTTCTTTTTGCTGATGATACAAGTATAGTAATAACATCCAAAAACCAAGAACTAAGAGATGTAATTGTAAATGATGTTTTCACAAAATTATTAAGTGGTTCTCAGCAAACGGACTCTCTTTAAATTTTGATAAAACATTGTATATACAGTTCCGTACAGCAAATGGCACAACTCCAGTAATAAATATAGACTTCGAACAGAAGTCTGTAGCTAAGGTAGAATTTTCAAAATTTTTAGGTTGTCCATTGATGAGAGGTTAAACTGGAAGCAACACATTGATGGTCTGCTGAAACGTCTGAGTTTGGCTACGTATGCTATTAGGGTTATTGCAAATTTTGGTGATAAGAATCTCAGTAAATTAGCTTGCTATGCCTACTTTCATTCACTGCCTTCATATGGTATCATATTCTGGGGTAATTCATCGTTGAGTAGAAAAGTTTTCATTGCTCAAAAACGTGTAATCAGAATAATTGCTGGAGCCCACCCACAGTCATCATGCAGACATCTATTAACGAATCTAGGGATTCTCACAGTAACCTTGAAAAGTATCTGTTAGATTCCTTTCATGTTAATTTCTTAAATCTGTTGTCATTTATGGCATAAATTCCTCTTCTAAATTTACTGTGGCGTTTCTGACTATCTGCGAGGAGACTGAGCAGTGGAACGTGTTACTTTACACATAAACAAGAACGATCTGTCACACTACTACACTTTAAAGCAGTTTATATCTAATTCATATATGTAATTCATGTCACACAGTCTCATACGGAACCTACATCCGCTTTCTTTTATATACTGTATATGATAAGATACTGTCATCCCCCTTCCGTTCTGTGTGAGAGGCTGAATGAGCAAATGTATTTCTAGTTGCATGCTTGAGGGTAGCAGACAAGCCTGTCAGCTAGAGAACAGTAGGACCAACGTCGGAACAGGTAGCTGTGCTTTCTAAAAGCAAAGAGGTTTCTATCCTTAGTATGGTTCTGTCCATCCCCTGTCATGTTGGTATAGGAAGCTGCCTCTCTGGTCACTTCCGTTTTGTATACGGAAGCACCCTTGGTAGGAGCGCAGGTCAGTCTGTCCGCGGCGAGCGTCTGAAATGGTAAGATCTCTGGCTAAGCGCGTGTCTGCTAAGTCCGCAGGACAATGGATTTCTTAAGTTCAGCCTAACTGAAAATTTAATCAACTTTATTTCAGGTTTAGCTGTAAAATATCTAATGTTATCTTAAATTGCAATGGAGGGTATTTCCAGTGTGAACTTCAGAATATTTTCCAGTAGTTGCTTTGTCACTACTTTGTGAGTAAAGTGGAACCACATGTTGATCAGTAACTCTAACTAAGATCATCAATCTTAAATGCGAATGTGCGTGAGATTATAACGTCTCGCCTTAATAATATTTTTCAATATAGCAACTTTTCTTTATGTTCAACCCACGTGAGACCAGTACCACGTGCTTATACAATTGTTTGACCCATCAGGTTAATAATAAGACGATAGTAACCAGTTCGAGGTTTTTCTTTTGTAAATTGCTTTTCGATCTAATTTATTTTTAATTATCAAAATTATTGTGGAGTTACACTCTTTGTGTAAACCAAGTTAACCACATGAAGCATGTGGTGTAATCATCAAAGTAGCTCTCAGCTTTTCTTTTCGGGAATATTTCACAGAGAGTTAGTATGAATTTAGTATACCAGTGTGTGGTAATTACATAACGGACAGGATTGCGCTACGAATGTAACTTCTTTGGTTGAAAATTGGTTGGTTGTGGTTAATTTCCTCTTACATATCTTTCAATGTTCTTCGTGTGTTATTTTATGAATGTAGTGTTGTATGCAGTCTCCCAATCTTGGCTCCCTATTTGATGTGTTCCGTGAGATTACAACCTCACATTTTCACAATCCAAAATAAGGCACCAGCTTAGTTATGACTCAAGTTTAATATGCTGAAATTTCAATGATCAATGTTAAAATAAATTTCCAAATATAAACTGATTTATTTCTTTTTATTTAAATTCTCTTTTTTATATATGTATCACCGGTTTTCGTATGACTATTAAAAGATTATAATTAATGTTAGTCTGGTTGGAAATTTGGTAAGCTAGATTGGATACCTGGTGAAACAGTTGCTCAGTAATGCAACGTTAACTTCCTCAGATAGCTCACAGCTTTTAACCCTCTTTTATTGTCTATCAGCACCGCTTTCGCATAACAAATTAAAGCGACAACATTACAACCTCACAGTATATATATTCACTTATGAAATTTGTTGTTAATAATCCAGCCCAGTTCAAAAGTAATAGCAGTGTGCATAGCTATAACACCAGGAGAAAGGATGATCTTCACTATGCATGGTTAAATCTTACTTTGGCACAGAAGGGGGTAAATTATGCTGCCAGAAATGTCTTTGGTCACCTACCAAACAGCATCAAAAGCCTGACAGATAGTCAACCAACATTTAAAAATAAATTAAAAGAATTTCTAGATGACAACTCCTTCTACTCATTGGCTGAATTTTTAGATATAAATCAAGGGAGGGAAAAAAAACTAACTTAAGCATTAGTGTCATGCAATATTTTGTGTAATGTAATATCTTGTACAGACATCTTTCATTAACCTGACACGTTCCACATCATTACGAAGTGTCATATTCATGATCTATGGAACAAGTATTAATCTAATCTCTAATCTAATCTAATCCATATTGGAATGGAGCTGTGAGTGGAGAATCTCATGGTTTACTGGCTTTGTATGTGTGAAAGTCATCGTTATGTGTCATTGAAAGCGGTCATTTTTCGTTGTAATACTTCGCAGACGACTAGTTTACAATAGGATAGGGATTTGGGAAGGTACGTCGTCTATTCTTCACCCATCTTCATTCTTGGTCTCAATCTTGCAAATCTTCAACTTCTGTTCTTCCTGCTTTTTCTCTGCTTCTTACTTGCTTCTTGGTTCTTCTCTGGGCACGATATGGAAATATTTATTGATAACTAGTCGCTTTGAAGTTCTCCTCCTAGTAACAGTTTGATAAATTGTTTGGGCGTGTCATTTTTACTTTGTGGACGTTTTCTACAGTTTCGTGCATCAGCGTGCTCTTTAATAGCATTAGTGTGACTTTTACGCATATTTTTTGCCAGTGATGGCTTGCCCAAGCGGTCTTCTCGTCCGGCCGTTTTTTGCTCGATCCGCTGTGTCGGGGGCGCCCCGGGGTTTACGAGCAGTGAAAATCCGATGTCCCTGCATCGGTCGCTTCTGACGTTCGGCATTCCGTCGCGTCTCTGCAGGGGTCTCTCACTGTGTGGCTCAGTGTTCCATCCCAGCAGGGTTCCTCCTAGCGGGCAAATTTATTGCCCACTTTCTATACAAGGGCCTTCTGTTGGTTTCGCTGTCCTTTCCCTTCTCTCGATGCTCCTGCTATGTAGGAATCGTGTATTGCTAATTACATCCTTTTCTTTCTTGATACATCTCGCGTTGCAACTTGTGGGTAGTTGCATCTCTTCCTTGCTGGAGTTTTTACAATGGTTCTTACAAAAAGTTTTACTTATAATCATCTTACATATGTTTACTACCTACATTGTTTTGTGCCTTTTATTTAAAAGCTTTACAAATTTCGGCGCCCTTTCCATGTTACAATTCTAAGATATTTGGAGTCTTAACATCTACACAAGAATCCTCCAATTCGTTTTTTATTTTTGTGTAGTGTCGTGGTGTATAGCATTTTAGTATTTCATGCTGTTAGACTGTCTACGCTTTATCCCTTCACCTTAATCTATGGTACTGTTGGTGTTATTGAAACTACTTTCTTTTTTCCCACCTTCCTCTCTCTTCTCTCTACTTTCTCCCGAGGATCGTATCTGCAACATAATCTTGAAATATTGTGCTGATTATTTACCAGTAATAAAATTAATCTTCAAACTGGTACTGAAAGTGTTTAATACTGCCAGTCTTAGGTAAAAATACCTATGCTTTATGTCGTAAAATACCCTCTAATTCTCTTTTACTGTGTTCCGAAATACCGTGAACTTCTTGCAATTTTTCGTCGATTTCTTTATGGACTTCTAACATGAGTTGAGGTGATTCCCTCTTTTGTGCATACCATTCTAATTCTTCATCCTCCTTATCTCACATCATTCCTAATTGTTTGTTTATAACTGGTATTTCTTCTAATTTTAGCTTTTGCTCAAAGAGAAGTGTGACATTCCCGAATGTTAGCTTCCTTTCCCCATATCTATTTTCGCTCGTCTATCATTTAAAAAATCTGCACCTATAATCAAATCTACAGTTAGTTTAGGTATAATCTCGAAATTGGCTTCGATCTTTTGACCTTGGCACGAAAGAGTTAACCTTGTTCGTCTCATAACTTCCGCAGCATTGTTTCTAATAGGAGCTCTTACTTTAATCTTACGTGTTTTCAGAACTGGCAATTCCTCAATGGCATTACACTGCATGAATAAATTTTCTGAGATTGCAGTCATTTCACTTCCGCTATTAATTACAATATTGACTGGGATATGCTTTACCATGGCCTTCACAATTGGTTGAATTTGAAAGGGTTGGTTCCGTTCTTCTTCTTGCATCAACGAATCCTCCACTGAATCATACATGAGTCTGTTTAGGAATTTCCCTTGTGCATTCGAACTTTCTGTAGGAGAAGCTTCGTCTGCTACTTCTCTCTCTTTTATTTCCTCTTCGCTATTTCTTCCTTCATTTACGCTTTCTTTTACATCCTCTACTTTTTCCTCATCCTTGTCTATCTTCTTCTTCATCGCTGCTTCCACATACTCGCATCTAAATGCACTAATTATCGCTTCATAATTTCCTTCATTATATACGTGGGGTTGTGTGCCCACTTGTAACTTATTTTCAACTTCTCTCGACTGCGCATTATCCTCATTGAATTCGCTTTCCCTGGTTTCCATCTCAAATAGCTCTGCAATACTCATTACTTCGTCCTTTCGTCCTACATTCGTTGTGCATGCCTCTGGTAATTCATCTCCCTCGTCAGTATTCTCCCAATTAATTTCGTCCCAACACGATATTGTTATTTTCCTGTCTTAGTTCTCATCTGGTCCCTGCGGATTTGCTTCTTCCTTCTTCTCTTGTCGTCATAAGATTCTTACTTCTCTGTTCAAGGTGCTGCAATTGTCCTGGGTCGGTGCGTCATTCTCTTTGGCATGGGCACTTAGCTGTCAACTCGAACGTTTATTGGGGTTTGGTGGCTGATGTGGCTTCTCAATAACTACATTACAGAAAAATCATCACGTTTCAGATTTTTACTTCATGTGGCAAATGTGAACACCATGAGCTTTAATTGACGATCGACACTAGTATTACGCAAAAAGGGGGTGTAACAGATGAGACTTCTGCAGTTCTGAGTGAAGCCTTATGCGCTCAAAAATGCGGCATCGCGTGCGTTCATTACCCTGTCGGTGTTTAGGCAGCGTCAGGGCAGCGGCGGGCAGCACAGCTCCGCTGACCACGCCATCTCGGAAGCAACTCTACTCTAACTTCTCCTTACTACATTTACCGAAGTAGGTTTAAAAAAAAAAAACTATCTGGCTGTGTTTTCATCTGACCAATTAGGGTCTCAATGTTAACCTTAAGCTCCGCCTACAAAAATTCTGTCTATCCAATGAGAAACGTTATACTTTTCATCGTGGGGCAATGTTTTTAAAGTTTGCAACGTAACAGAGACGCTAAAAAGTCTCACGCTAAAACCTGCAGCTGGTGTGGTCCTTTTAGCGTTATCGTAAGATCTATACTGTTCTTCTGGAGGGCTCTATCTTTTAACATGGGCTGGGGGTGGTCCTAATGTAACAGACACGCGAAAAAGTCTCACGCTAAAACTTGCTGGTGGCAGTGGCCCTTTTTGTGTTATCGTAAGATCTATACTGTTTTTCTGGAGGGCTCTAGCTTTTAACATGGGCTGGGGTTTGGTCCTTGACGTAACAGAGACGCATAAAAGTCTCATGCTAAAACGTGCGGGTGGTAGTCTTAGAGGTAGGCTGGCGACGTGGGTGTCCAGTCCGTCCCTTATCGTAGGGCCTTCTAGCTTAACACGGTTCTGCTCTCGGCTTCTGTTCTCGTTTCTTCCCTCGGAACTGCGTCGGTTTCACGGTGGGAAGGTACGACATGCATTTAGGCATTCTTGTGTTAGTCTGTGGTATTCCATTTGCTCACTCGTTACTCGTATTACTTTGGTTAATTTAATGTCACGATTTATTTGGAGCTATGTGCCATACTACTAGATTTGCTTATTATGTCAGGGTTTTCATGGAAGGTGTTGGATTTGTCTGACACCTTACAGATTCCGTAAAACAGGAAAATGATGGGAAACAAATAGACTTCCCCTCTTTGTGCGTGATCTTTAAATGAAAAGCGTTGCCGTCAACGAAGATAATATTGATTCAGTGGATTCTCCTGTACTTACCTTTCAATTGCATCCAATAAATTTTCGATTGGATTCATGGCAGGCGATCTGGGTGGCCAAACCATTCGCTCATATTGTCCAGACTGTTCTTCAAACCAATCGTGAACAATTGTGGCGTGGTGACATGGCGCATTGCCATTCTGTAACGTAGCAGCAAAGTTACTCCGGGTTATCATAGCTGTGGCTAAAGTGTGGAGTGGAGAATGCCTCTGGTCCAGTAGCTGCAGCAGATTTGTTGTTTTCTTTTTCTTATTTTCCTTTTCGTTAGTTAGGACGTAGCTGTCGCACCTACGAGTACATCAGACGCTGCCTGTGACATTGGCTGGGCCTGCCTGTAGAACGCTATGAATGTTTATCCTTCCCGTGAATGTAAGTAAACTACGTTAGTTGTACTCCGATTTTGTTCAAATTCACACATTGCTTTTTGTTATTGCCGAAAATTTCCAAATTTCATTACGTTATTTATCATAGTTTCAAAGATGGAAAATTATACCTAAAAATCACAAAAATTTCAGGATTTCAAAACTGCACTGGAGCGCCAAAGAAACTGGTATAGCCATGCGTATTCAAATACAGAGATATATGAACAGGTGAATAGGACGCTTCGGTCAGCAACACCTATAAAGACAAGTGTCTGGCACAGTTGTTAGGTCGGTTGCTGCTCCTGCAGTAGCAGGTTATCAAGATTTAAGTGAGTTTGAAGGTGGAGTTATGGTCGGGCACACAGTTTTAATCTGCCAGGAAGTTACATGGTTACATGTTTGGGAAGTAACTAATTTTCATCTAACTCTTGATATCACAGATAGCATTCCCTATTCTAAACATTAAGTTTTCTTGCTCTACTGCATGCACTTAACAGTAAATGTGGCAAGTCATTAGGCTACTACTACTTCGTGAGACATAGTATGTAGTTCTGTAGGTGCATGTATGTTAAGATTTTCATATTTGACTGTTATAATCACGGAGGCCTCCCCCCATGAACCATGGACCTTGCCGTTGGTGGGGAGGCTTGCGTGCCTCAGCGATACAGATGGCCGTACCGTAGGTGCAACCACAACGGAGGGGTATCTGTTGAGAGGCCAGACAAACGTGTGGTTCCTGAAGAGGGGCAGCAGCCTTTTCAGTAGTTGCAGGGGCAACAGTCTGGATGATTGACTGATCTGGCCTTGCAACATTAACCAAAACGGCTTTGCTGTGCTGGTACTGCGAACGGCTGAAAGCAAGGGGAAACTACAGCCGTAATTTTTCCCGAGGACATGCAGCTTTACTGTATGATTAAATGATGATGGCATCCTCTTGGGTAAAATATTCCGGAGGTAAAATAGTCCCCCATTCGGATCTCCGGGCGGGGACTACTCAGGAGGATGTCGTTATCAGAAGAAAGAAAACTGGCGTTCTACGGATCGGAGTGTGGAATGTCAGATCCCTTAATCGGGCAGGTAGGTTAGAAAATTTAAAAAGGGAAATGGATAGGTTAAAGTTAGATATAGTGGGAATTAGTGAAGTTCGGTGGCAGGAGGAACAAGACTTCTGGTCAGGTGACTACAGGGTTATAAACACAAAATCAAATAGGGGTAATGCAGGAGTAGGTTTCATAATGAATAGGAAAATAGGAATGCGGGTAAGCTACTACAAACAGCATAGTGAACGCATTATTGTGGCCAAGATAGATACGAAGCCCACACCTACTACAGTAGTACAAGTTTATATGCCAAGTAGCTCTGCAGATGATGAAGAAATTGAAGAAATGTACGATGAAATAAAAGAAATTATTCAGATAGTGAAGGGAGACGAAAATTTAATAGTAATGGGTGACTGGAATTCGAGTGTAGGAAAAGGGAGAGAAGGAAACATAGTAGGTGAATATGGATTGGGGCTAAGAAATGAAAGAGGAAGCCGCCTAGTAGAATTTTGCACAGAGCACAACTTAATCATAGCTAACACTTGGTTTAAGAATCACGAAAGAAGGTTGTATACGTGGAAGAACCCTGGAGATACTAAAAGGTATCAGATAGATTATATAATGGTAAGACAGAGATTTAGGAACCAGGTTTTAAGTTGTAAGACATTTCCAGGGGCAGATGTGGACTCTGACCACAATCTATTAGTTATGACCTGTAGATTAAAACTGAAGAAACTGCAAAAATGTGGGAAATTAAGGAGATGGGACCTGGATAAACTGAAAGAACCAGAGGTTGTACAGAGTTTCAGAGAGAGCATAAGGGAACAATTGACAGGAATAGGGGAAAGAAATACAGTAGAAGAAGAATGGGTAGCTCTGAGGGATGTAGTAGTGAAGGCAGCAGAGGATAAAGTAGGTACAAAGACGAGGGCTGCTAGAAATCCTTGGGTAACAGAAGAAATATTGAATTTAATTGATGAAAGGAGAAAATATAAAAATGCAGTAAATGAAGCAGGCAAAAAGGAATACAAACGTCTCAAAAATGAGATCGACAGGAAGTGCAAAATGGCTAAACAGGGATGGCTAGAGGACAAATGTAAGGATGTAGAAGCTTATCTCACTAGGGGTAAGATAGATACTGCCTACAGGAAAATTAAAGAGACCTTTGGAGAGAAGAGAACCACGTGTATGAATATCAAGAGCTCAGATGGCAGCCCAGTTCTAAGCAAAGAAGGGAAGGCAGAAAGGTGGAAGGAGTATATAGAAGGTTTATACAAGGGCGATGTACTTCAGGACAATATTATGGAAATAGAAGAGGATGTAGATGAAGACGAAATGGGAGATACGATACTGTGTGAAGAGTTTGACAGAGCACTGAAAGACCTCAGTCGAAACAAGGCCCCTGGAGTAGACAACATTCCATTAGAACTACTGACGGCCTTGGGAGAGCCAGTAATGACAAAACTCTACCAGCTGGTGAGCAAGATGTATGAGACAGGCGAAATACCCTCAGACTTCAAGAAGAATATAATAATTCCAATCCCAAAGAAAGCAGGTGCTGACAGATGTGAAAATTACCGAACTATCAGTTTAATAAGCCATGGCTGCAAAATACTAACGCGAATTCTTTACAGACGAATGGAAAAACTGGTAGATGCAGACCTCGGGGAAGATCAGTTTGGATTCCGTAGAAATGTTGGAACACGTGAGGCAATACTGACCTTACGACTTATCTTAGAAGAAAGATTAAGAAAAGGCAAACCTACGTTTCTAGCATTTGTAGACTTAGAGAAAGCTTTTGACAATGTTGACTGGAATACTCTTTTTCAAATTCTAAAGGTGGCAGGGGTAAAATACAGGGAACGAAAGGCTATTTATAATTTGTACAGAAACCAGATGGCAGTAATAAGAGTCGAGGGGCATGAAAGGGAAGCAGTGGTTGGGAAAGGAGTGAGACAGGGTTGTAGCCTCTCCCCGATGTTATTCAATCTGTATATTGAGCAAGCAGTAAAGGAAACAAAAGAAAAATTTGGAGTAGGTATTAAAATTCATGGAGACGAAGTAAAAACATTGAGGTTCGCCGATGACATTGTAATTCTGTCAGAGACGGCAAAGGACTTGGAAGAGCAGTTGAACGGAATGGACAGTGTCTTGAAAGGAGGATATAAGATGAACATTAACAAAAGCAAAACGAGGATAATGGAATGTAGTCAAATTAAATCGGGTGATGCTGAGGGAATTAGATTAGGAAATGAGACACTTAAAGTAGTAAAGGAGTTTTGCTATTTAGGAAGTAAAATAACTGATGATGGTCGAAGTAGAGAGGATATAAAATGTAGACTGGCAATGGCAAGGAAAGCGTTTCTGAAGAAGAGAAATTTGTTAACATCGAATATAGATTTATGTATCAGGAAGTCCTTTCTGAAAGTATTTGTTTGGAGTGTAGCCATGTATGGAAGTGAAACATGGACGATAACTAGTTTGGACAAGAAGAGAATAGAAGCTTTCGAAATGTGGTGCTACAGAAGAATACTGAAGATAAGGTGGATAGATCACGTAACTAATGAGGAGGTATTGAATAGGATTGGGGAGAAGAGAAGTTTGTGGCACAACTTGACTAGAAGAAGGGATCGGTTGGTAGGACATGTTTTGAGGCATCAAGGGATCACAAATTTAGCATTGGAGGGCAGCGTGGAGGGTAAAAATCGTAGAGGGAGACCGAGAGATGAGTACACTAAGCAGATTCAGAAGGATGTAGGTTGCAGTAGGTACTGGGAGATGAAGCAGCTTGCACAGGATAGAGTAGCATGGAGAGCTGCATCAAACCAGTCTCAGGACTGAAGACAACAACAACAACAACAATCACGGAGGCGGCGTTAACAATCCATTTATAACCAAACTAACTACTAGTCGGATTGCTAACACATATTAGCTGTTATTACAGTATTAGAGATTATGTTTCAAGGTCACTTGTGTTTACGTTATCAATGCTATGCCTGCCGTTTTTCCACTTTGTGATTAATGTAAGTGCGTTTTGCTCTGTTAATTTTCATTGTCTTCTTACATCAATATGTTACAGGGATCATTATTTGGTCTATTATAAGGCACAGTTTCTTCTTATCACTGCACGTTGGGTTCTAATTATGTTAGTGAACCTAATTTCAAAAAGAGCAGAGTGTCTGCAAAGTTCAATGTACAGCATTATTCCCTTCTCCTCCCTCTGCCTTTAAAATACCTTCATCTCATTGTTCCTTTGATGTTTATATGATTTAAATTTTACACACTAAAGATTTCAAATAACATAAGTGACTATACTCAAGAAAATCATCCTGAATGAATGTAGGCACTGAGTTACACATTTTCATTCACAATTGGAGAAATAGCTTTACTGTCCAGTGATACACAGTTCTACACCCACCTGTGCTGCTTTTCAGAGTTGCAATTGATACAAATCTGTTTTTTTAATGATAGTGGACTTCTTTGCTGCATGAATTTCTCACTGTTGAAGGACAATGGTTACCACTATTCAGAAATAAATTAAAATAGTTAGGCTCCTTTAGTTCTGATCAAGGATTTCTGGACGTTTCCTATGTTGTTAGCCGAATGGCGGAACAGGTGACTAAGGCCCATGTCACTTATTTATTTGCAACTGGGAAACCTCTTTTGTCCCCTATCCACTAAAAGCTTACCTAGCAAAGGACTGACAAGAATCACAAATATGTAATGGGTTGAATCTAATACAACTCCCTCTATGCATTCAAGTAGCTCTGAGTTTGTGAACAACATTGCACTACTTTCTGTTGTCCTTGACAAAGTTGGTATCCTCTCACATTACCACCAAAAGGTCAGTGCTAATATTCCCTCATCATATAGGCCAATTGTGACGGTTTAGGATCACTGTATCGACAAAAATCATCACGAGCAGTTGACCAGGACCTCACACAAAACTCTCTGACTTTTAGTTCACGTTATGACTTTCTTGAGTTCAGATGCATCTGACACTATGCTCCTTTCATTAATAATAGTGATCTATATTGTATCTATGTCGTATGATTATTCATTATCACCACCACCTACACACTGTAGCACTACATTGGTGACTCTGTCGGCGGTGTTCACTTGTCATTTGAACATTTACAACTATTGCACACTACAGTGGTGCTATTGTACGCTAATTGTATCACATAATTTACGCTGTTGGACAACAGTTCTCACACCACAATGTTGGGTGCTATGGATAACACCCTGCATGTATCTCATTTGATCAGTGCTGTGACTGTGCAGTACACTACTAAACAATGGAGTGTAACAAACAATCTTGCATGAGACCCATATTTGCTGGCAAATGGGGATAGTCCTGAGCCTCAGCAATCAAACCAGTTGCATTACTTGTGAAGAGCTATCAACTGCACTGTGCATGATTCCAAACATCCAGGCCTCAAGCAACCAGCTGCATTGTCTCCCTCATTGCATACCATGCATCATGTCATGATGTGTATAGACTGTACTTGCTCCACTGTTCGTCGTTACAAATGTCGCCTCGGCGACCTATCAGCCACAGGACACAACACAAGCTGCCCCATTTTCAGTCAGATCATCCTATTCTGGTTCGTCATGGTGGATAGCGGTTTTGCTCTGAGTGATGTCATCAGTGGTTTGCACGAAATTCGTCACTCCATTTGGGGGAACATGTGGATATGACAAACAGTATCATCCTCGCCCATCCCACCGACAACAAATACAAGACTGTGAAAACTGCTCTACTCTGCTTCCGAACCTGCTCTCCTGAGGGACAAATCCATCATGTCATTTATGACGAAGTTTTAAGTGGCAAGACTCCATCGCGACTATGGCATCGCCTCTGCACACATATTGGTGTCCACCTCATGGCCGACAACATTTAGTGAGCCTTGTGGGTTGTGAAGGTTCCCCAGTAAGTCCAACTGACCATGGTCGCTCACAAGCGTGAACCCCTAGAATGTATGCATCAAACTCGCTGATCAAACATGCTGTATTATAAAGCTTCGACAATCCATAAATAATGTTCAAACAATAGCATCGAGCGCGATTTGGAACTACAACGGCTCCACAACCGACCTACCACCTACCATGAGCTGAGTCGACCTTACCTGACTTCTGGCGACTCTGGCGATTGACGCTTGGCTGAAGGGACGACCTTCTCACAGCGACAACAAAAACCCACTTATCTGCCATCGGTGTCGCGTCTGTGCCTGTGCAGCACACTGACAACCATGTCACACCTGCAACCGCACTGAACACTGCTGACTGTGTCATGCCTGTGAGGAATTACTTTTGCTGGTACCATGCACAATAAGATAATTCCACTTGCAACTGTCATCCACTACACAATTTCCGAAACAACACACCACACCATACAGAATATCTAAGTTGCCTTGACGCCCATGGCGACAGGATGAGCCGACGCCACCCCTTCTTCATGACAGCAGGCTCTTTACCTCATCAGTGGCTGACTGTGCCTCATCGACACTCGCTCGGGGGACAGCATTTTGCTGCCCTCTTCATCACCTCAAACGGCAGCCCGTCCACCTGCACACCTCCATGCAGTAAATGGTGTGGTAGCTGAAGGCCACGGATCACGTATGCTAGGCGTCACCCTCAACAATGCACTCACTTGCACGTTTATAATTATGAGTGTAGCCAAATCAATTACTGGTGCAGCCTTTCTGCGTCACTCTCATCTGAGTCTGAGGCTGTCTGGCCGGTGCTAACTCACACAAGTAGTGACCAGTCCACCACAGGTGCCATTGGTCACACCCCATCAGTGGCCCAACATAATGGCGCAGCCCACTTCACGTCAAAACCCTGCCTACCACAGATATGCCTGAGTCACTGGATCCTTCAGGCGTGCTTCCACACCACTGGCCATATTCAATATCTTCAACGACTCTGCTTTGACATGCCTGAAAAAAACTTTCACTTACAATATGATGTCATCCAACACAGAGTTCAATACATCAAGTGGGAACGTGACACAACACAGCAAGACGTTGACCCATCTATGTCGACCATTTACACCCATTGTCATCACCTCACCAGCATCTCTACACTATGCCGAATTTCTAACACTACCACCACCCTTGGAGATGCTCACAGTGCCATCTCCATCTGCCACTACAAAGATCAGTACTGTGCTCCTTGCTCACCTGCTCTCTACTTTGTCTCCAAGCATTCTCCCACAAGAACAATCCATAAGGTGTATCATTTACGATGGAATGATTTATAATATTATCACGACCCCAGCCCTTGGTGTGCTACAGACTAGGTCAATTGCCGCTGGATCTATTTAGGGCCACCAAGATGGCAGTGGACAGACTCTTACAAGCAGGGATAGTTTTCTCCTCTGATAGTTCCTGGGATTCACTCATAAAATTAGTCCCCAAAAAAAGTATCTCTCAAGTTGTATGGTGGTTACAGAATCCTCAATGCTCATACCATTATGTACAGCTACCCAGGACCAAACATCCAGGACTTCACCCATTATTTAGCAAATGTCTATGGTCGTGGTGTCATTTACTGTAAGATGGTGTACCTAAAAACACCTATGTGTCCAGAAGACATTCACAAAACGACCATTATCATGCCTTCTGTTTGTTCGAGTTTGTTTATGCCATACAGACTTAGGCATGCAGCACAGACATGGCAATGCTTTACTGATAATTTACTATTCAAGTTCCCATTCTCTTATGTTTATCTTGATAGTATGATTTTCACACCAGACGATACTTCCCATAACAATGACCTGAAGCAAGTTCTTGACACCCTCTTTCACAATGGCCTCATGGTCAATGAAGATAAATGCCAACTTTGAGTCGAAGAAGCCATCTTCCTCGAAGAACTGTAAATGATATGGGCATCCGTCCCATACAATATATACAGGCTATTCAGTAACTGCTACCATAGCAAGATAATCAAGAACTACATCGATTGTTATGTATCATATATTTCTATCGTAGACGTCTTCCACAGGCAGTATTCCCTCAGCCATCACTAAGGCTAGCCCTCACTAGCTCGAATATCACTGGCAAACTCAGGTAGACAATGGAAATACAATCTACTTTTGCACGTAATGGAGATGGCCTTATCCAGGTCATCACCTTGGCGCAATTCCTTCCTGATCCACACCTGATCATAGCCAGAGACACACATAACTCAGTTAGGTGCTGTGCTGCAACGAGAGGTGGACTAGCATTCAGTAATTCCTCAGTTTTTTCTCGTGCAATTTCACACCATCACAAAATAAGTGATCTGCATATGGAAGGGAACTACTAGCCCTCTACTGAGCAGCGTGCTATTGCAGACAAGACGTAGAAGGACGGCCCTGCATTATTTACACCAACCGTGTATAGGCAGGGTGACGACTCCAGGGAGCGAGCAAATGGTGTAAATTGACTTGAAGATGATCTCATCGCGGGTTGAAACAGGTTGGCGGCAACTCTTTAGTGTGACGTCATAAGCGAGTGACTGCGTGTGAGATCGCTCTCTAAGTTTTTATATATTTTTTGGTTTCAGATACATATTTTAACGGTTTTTGTGATAATATTTACTATATAAGTGACTTATTAGTGGTTTCTTTATTCACCTCTAGTTTCTTGTGTTGTGACCTGATATTTGTGAGTGTTTCTTATCGAGCAACGTAACCTCTTACTGTGTTTACATTCCGCGCTGACCAGTTGCAGCTGTAGCGGCACGTCGAAAGCTAAGTACTAATTAATTGCTTGTGTATAGTGGTTTATTTAGGAACTTTAGTAGTCTTCAACCGGTGTTATTGGTGTTTACTGGTGAAATAATTTCAAAAGAACCTTTTGGGAACTGTTTTCAGTTTCGTTACTGTGTCATAAGACGTTTGATTCTCTTTCTGTATTAGTCTTTTGTTATATTCACATTTGTTGTTTATTAATACTGTTAATAATAGTGGTTACTTCCCTTGTAGAGTAAGTTTGTGAGTATTGTAGTCAGGTTTCTAACATCTTCTTACTGTAGTAGCGGAACTTAGAAAAAGTAAAATTTTACCATGAGTGAGAAGTGTGGGCTTTGCGTAGGTCCGTAAGTAGTGGATTGCGGTGTGAGACTTGTTCGAAGTATTTTCACTGGGGAGAATGCAGTGGGGAAGCCAGTGGGCATTCTGGTGAGATCCTGACCTGGAACTGCAGGTTATGTAGCAAGAGTAAGTTGATAGAGGAGCAGCAGCGTAAGATCTGTGCCCTTCAGGTGCAGTTGAAAAACGCACAGAAAGAGCTAGATAGGATGAGGAGGGAGAAGGGGGTTGGGGAATGGGAGCTGGCTG
Source organism: Schistocerca gregaria (assembly GCF_023897955.1). Lineage (NCBI taxonomy): Eukaryota > Metazoa > Arthropoda > Insecta > Orthoptera > Acrididae > Schistocerca > Schistocerca gregaria. The sequence goes on along the minus strand of NC_064920.1, from coordinate 1,209,221,619 downwards.
TTGGCAAGAGATCTGCTAGGAGAAGAAGATTTTCAGATAGTTTTACTATTGGTCTTTACAATAGATATGACCAACTGTCAGAGTCTAATGGAGAGGAATCTCTAGTAGCTGTAGATGTAGAAAGTATGCAGCAGACTTCAGTAGTTACGGTGGCTAGAACAGTTGCAAAGTCGAAGAGGAAGAAGAAGGTTCTGCTGTTAGGTAGTTCTCATGGCAGAGCTGTAGGCCAACAGTTGCAGGAAGTGCTGGGGAGTGAGTACCAGGTCACCAGCATTGTAAAGTCTAATGCAGGATTTGCTCAGGTGACTGTTAACATAGGGGGGTTATGTAGGGATTTTACTAAAGAGGATCAGGTAGTGATTGTGGGTGGGGCTGGTAATAGTGTTGACAGGGATGGGGAGTATGACATAGATGGTGTCCTGGAAAAGATAGCCACTCCGACTAGCAACACGAATGTGCATTTCATGGAACTGTTTCAGCGTCACGATCGGCTTCATCTTAGTACAGTTGTCAGGCGTAATAACATGAGACTTGGGGGTGCGCAGATGACAGAAAGCATGGGTCACATTTCAGTGGTGTCAGTGGAGTCTATCAGTAGGACAGATTTCACTAGACATGGCCTGCACCTCAACAGGTATTGGAAGGGGAGGTTGGCAAAGCTTATAGGTGACAGCATAGGTGGTTCAAATGGTTCAAATGGCTCTGAGCACTATGGGACTTAACATCTGAGGTCATCAGTCCCCTAGAACGTAGAACTACTTAAACCTAACTAACCTAAGGACATCACACACATCCATTCCCGAGGCAGGATTCGAACCTGCGACCGTAGCGGTCGCGCGGTTCCAGACTGAAGCGCCTAAACCGCTCGGCCACACGGGTCGGTGGCATAGGTGGGGTTGGTGTGATCACTCATGGGAAAATTCATGCAGTAGTGGGTGTTAGAGCTGCACCTTTTCTAGATTGAAGTCAGCTGATAGGTATTCCTGCTTAAGGGAAGTCTCTCTAACAAAGGAACCACTTTTGACAAAGCTTAGGTATCCGAGTAATGAGGGAATTAATATATTTCATCTAAATATACAAGATATTAGAGATAAAGTTAGTGAACTGCTTATAGATGTTGACTCTGAAATTATTGATATATCTGAACACTTCTTAAATAAGGAGATAATTCAAAGGCTTCCTTCACCAGGATACAGGTTGGCTGGCAGTTTTTTGAGGAGCTCTTTGCGGTGTGGGGGAGTAGCCATGTATGTGAAAACGGCATCCTATTTGAGTCAGTTGATGTTTCAAATTACTGCACTGAAAAGGTGTTTGAATGTTGTGCAGGTGTGGTTAAATTTAATGGAGCTAAACTTCTAACTGTTGTTATTTATAGATCCCCAGACTCCGATTTCACAACATTTTTGCTAAAGCTAGAGGAGGTTCTTGGTTCACTTTATAGGAAATACAGAAAGTTAGTTATATGTGGTGACTTCAGTATTAATTGTATAAGTGATTGTGCAAGGGAAAGGATGCTGGTAGACCTCCTTAATTTATATAATCTTATGCAAACCGTATTCTTTCCAACGAGAGTGCAAGGGAACAGTAGAACAACCATAGACAACATTTCTGTTCATTCCTCATTACTGGAAGAGCATTCTGTTAGTAAAAGGTGAATGGCCTTTCAAATCATGATGCACAAATTTTAACTCTAAAAGATTTTTGTACTGCAACACGTGTTAAATATAGTCATCAGCTGTTTAGGAAAGCTGATCCAGTTGCTGTAGAGACCTTTGTAAACCATATCAAGGAACAAGAGTGGCAAGATGTTTATAGCGCTGATACAGTAGACGATAAATATAATGCTTTTCTCAAGACTTTTCTCGTGTTCTTTGAAAGCTGCTTTCCGTTAGAACGTTCAAAACATGGCACTAGCACAAACAGGCAGCCTGGGTGGCTGACTAGAGGGATAAGAATATCTTGTAGAACAAAGTGGCAATTGTATCAATACATTAGAAACAGTCAGAATCTAAATGCAGCAGCTCATTACAAACAGTATTTTAAGGTACTTAAAAATGTTATTAGGAAGGCAAAAAGTATGTGGTATGCAGATAGAATAGCTAAGTCTCAAGATAAAATTAAAACCATATGGTCAGTCGTAAAGGAAGTGGCTGGTCTGTAGAGACAGGTCGAGGATATAGAATCAGTACATAGTGGGAATGTCCATGTTACTGATAAGTGGCATATATGTACAGTATTTAATAATCACTTTCTGAATGTAGCAGGTGAACTAAATAGAAACCTAGTCCCAACAGAGAATCATATAGCGCTCTTAGAAAAAAGTGTTCTGAGACTGTTACCTGAAATGCTCCTCCATGATACTGACAAGAGGGAGATTGAGTTAATAATTAAATCACTTAAGACCAAGAACTCTCATGGATATGACGGGGTATCTAGCAGAATACTGAAGTACTGTTCTATGTATGTTAGCTCAGTACTTAGCCATATCTGTCACTTTTCCTTTAGGAGTGGTTGGTTTCGTAGCTGATTAAAGTACTCGGTAGTGAAGCCACTTTATAAAAAGGGAGACATTGATAATGTTGACAATTTTAGACCTATTTCTATGCCATCGGTGTTTGCTAAAGTTGTCGAGAAAGTTGTATATGCAAGGTTACTGGAGCATTTAAATTCACATAATTTGCTGTTAAATGTTCAGTTTGGTTTTAGAAATGGTTTAACAACTGAAAATGCTATATTCTCTTTTCTCTGTAAGGTTTTGGATGGATTAAATAAAAGGTTGCGAATGCTAGGTATTTTCTTTGATTTAACGAAGGCTTTTGACTGTGTTGACCACAAAATATTACTGCAGAAGTTGGACCATTATGAAGTAAGGGGAGTAGCTTACAATTGGTCCGCCTCTTACTTTAGGAACAGAAAGCAGAAGGTAATTCTCCGCACTATTGAGAGCGGTAGTGATGTTCAGTTCCAATGGGGAACTGTTAAGTGGGGCGTCCCCCAAGGGTCGGTGCTGGGGCCACTGCTGTTTCTTATTTATATAAAGGATATGCCTTCTAGTATTACAGGTGATTCAAAAATATTTCTGTTTGCTGCTGAGACCAGCTTGGTTGTGAAGGATATAGTGTGTAATATTGAAACAGTATCAAATAATGTAGTTCATGAAATAAGTTCGTGGCTTGTGGAAAATAATTTGATGCTAAATGACAGTAAGACTCAGTTTTTACAGTTTCTAACTCACAAGTCAACAAGAACCGATATTTTGATCAGACAGAATGGGCATATTATAAGCGAGACGGAACAGTTCAAGTTCCTAGGCGTTCGGATAGATAGTAAGCTGTTGTGGAAGCCCATGTCCAGGATATTGTTCAGAAACTAAATGCCGCTTTATTTACCATTAGAACAGTATCTGAAATAAGTGACACTTCAATACGAAAAGTAGCCTACTTCGCATATTTTCATACGCTTATGTCGTATGGTATTATTTTTTGGGGTAATTCTTCTGATTCAAAAAGGGTATTTTTGGCTCAAAAACGGGCTGTTCGAGCTATATGTGGTGTAATTTCGAGAACCTCTTGTCAACCACTATTCAATAATCTGGGAATTCTGACATTGCCCTCACAGTATATATTTTCTTTAATGAAGTTTTTTGTTAGCAATATTAGCATATTCCAAAGAGTTAGCAGCTTTCACTCAGTTAATACTAGGCAGAAATCCAATCTGCATGTGGAATGCACTTCCTTGACTTGTGCAGAAAGAAGTGCAATATTCAGCTGCATCCATTTTCAATAAGCTACCACAGGAACTCAAAAATCGTAGCAGTAGCCCAAACTCTTTTAAGTCTAAACTGAAGAATTTCCTCATGCCTCACTCCTTCTATTCTGTCGAGGAGCTCCTGGAGGAGCTAAAAAATTAAGCAAATTCCAGTGTTACATTGTTGATTTTCTTTATTTAAACTTACGACTTGTCACCTGAATATGTTTTTTTACATTTCATTTTATCTTGTTTCTAATATTGTTTTATAATTTCATGTATTGACTCGTTCCATGTTCATGGAGACTTCTCCTTAATTTGGTCGCACGGAACAATAAATAAATAAATAAAATAAAATAAATAATGCGAATGCGACTGTCATTTTGAATAATTGATTTGCACTTATCTTCGTCCACTTAGTAACTGTATTTGAAATCCATGCAAGGACACTTGTTGCCGCCAATGGCACTGGATTGCTCGCTCAGTTGACCAGAGGTGTCCTCCACCTGAAAGTTGCGGAGAACATAGTGGCAGACTATTTCTCGCACATCAGCGGCTGTGTTGACAAACATCATCGACTGGAACCTCAGACTAAACTCTCTGCCTGCTAATCTGCGCTACGACTTTGTTGAATTTGCATGTTTCTGACATGCACACTCCTTCTGGTAATAAAAAGTTGTTATATCGTATCTGTCCTGTGTGGTTACTCATTATCACCATCACCTATACACCGTAGCACTACAAGGTCAATAAGAGCCACTGAAGAATTGAAAGGAAATGACAGGTGAAATTTCTTGGCAGATTAAAACTGAATGCCGGACTGAGACTGGAACTCAGGACCTTTGTCTTTCGTGGGCAAGTGCTCTATCGACTGAGCTACCCAAGCACGATTAGCAACCCCTCCTCACACCTTTACCTCTGCCAGTACCTCATGCCCTACCGTCCAGACTTCACAGAATCTCTCCTGCATTACTTGCAAGACTAGAACTTCTGGAAGAAAGAATACTTTGGAGACGTAGCGTAGCCACAGCCAGGGGGAAGGTTTCCAGAGTGAGATTTTCACTATGCAGTGGAATGTGCACCGATATGAAACTTTCCTGGCAGATTAAAATTGTGTGGTGAATCGACTCTCGAACTCACTACTTTGCCTTTTGCAGGCAAGTGCAAAGTGCAAAGGTTCTGAGAGCAAGTCTCAGTCTGGCTCCATAGTTTTAATCTGACAGAAAGTTTCATATTAGCACACACCCCGCTGCAGAATGAAAATCTTATTCTGGAAACACCAGGTGCTTGCATGAAGGAACCAGAGACAGCTTTTTCTGAAGGTACTTCATGGACATTTCACTGGTTCATACAAGAGAATCAAAGAGAATGACACTCAAATCAATGGAAAACATTTCTTTCAGGGCCTTTGTGACAATTTGAAGCAAAGGCTGATTTCAAATGACGATAAAGAATTCACATCCTTCATGGAGGAGATTGATATTTTGGACAGTAAAAAGTGTCTCTGTGTCTTTGAGAGCCAATAGCTAGTAGGGAAAGAAAATCTAAGAAAAATGTTCGATCGTTTACTTCTTTCTTTTCCAAATGAAAAAGAAGGTTAAGGAGATTAGACAACAGGGGAGAAAACATTCCCGAAAACCTGAGACCAGTTTCCTTTCTGTTGATGCAATTCCTGTGAGCACATCGGGCTGTGAAAGAAACTTCAGCACAGTGAACATAGCTAAGACAATATTGCAGAATTCGCTTGCTGTTCCCATCTCTAATCTTTAGTGGCGAATACAATTGTGGGATCTCTGCTACATATACAGAACCCCAGGGATTACATCTAGGTACTGACAAAAACAATTAGGTGTGCTGAGAACAACCAGTGCAGTAATCTGAGCGATACTCCAACTTAAGAGATGTTCTTCAGTGGAATGCCTCCACTAAAAATTTTCAAACTGCAAAAAGTAACCATCAGAATGCTAGCTAATGCAAGAACAGATAAGTGTAGGCCATTATTCAAAGAAATTAAAACTATAACTTTTCACAGGATGTACAACGCGTGATCAAAAAGTAACAGGATTTTATTACTTAAAGAATCTTTCTTTATTCATCAACATCAACTTCACTCCCTTGAAAGTAATCCCTCTCAGATATAATAAACTTGTGTCAGAGCTTTTTCCAATTTTGGAAGCTCTTGTGGAACTCTCTTTTATTTATGACGTACAGCTCCTTAAGAGATTCTGTATTTATCTCATCAGTGGTCGCAAAACGAAGCCCTTTCACCGTTCCCTTCAGTCTCAGGAACAGAAAGAAGCCGCTGGGGGCCATGTTCGGCGAATACAGTGGCTGAGGCAACACAACGATTTTGTTTCTTGCAAAAAAAACTCATGAACAAGCATTGAGGTAAGAGCGTGAGAATGATCGTGATGCAGTTTCCATGAGTGGTTTTGCCACAGTTCTGGTCTTTTTCTTCGGATTGCTTCACGGTACATAACTTCCAACTAGTACTCCCCACTGACTGCGCGACCTTTAGGCAGGAACTCATGAACTCCCTCGTAATGAAAGAAAACAGTGAGAGGAAGCTTAACATTTTTCGGTATTAGCTCTTCAGGCAGTTTCCATTAGGATGCTTGTGTCTTCGCTTTGACGTCATACGCGTATACCCATGTTTCGTCACCTGTTAAAATCTTCTTTAGAAGTTCTGGATCGTTGTCGATTTCATTCAACGATTCCTGACTGATGTCTATGCGACGTCATTTTTGTACGAAGTTCGACAGTATCGGAACAAACCTTACAGCTACACCTTTCATGCCCAAAACACTCGAAAAATTCCAGAAGTTTCACTCGAAAAATTGTTTGACATGAGCCAAAGAATATGCTAACGTCATCGGCAACCTCTCTGATGGTGATTCAGCTCTTTTCCAGAATCACCTTCTTTTCTTCTTCCTCATTGTCTGAAATAAAAAAATTGCAAGTTCTTTAACGCCACTTCGGCGACTTGCAAATCAATGATGATGAAATGATGATGAAGAACACACAACAAGTGCTTGCCAAATATTTGACAATGCACGATGCTGTATGATGTGTTTGTTAAGCATAGGTCGTGTCTGACGTGTTTGAGAGAAATTTTGATTGATATAATAATAATGAAACAAAGTAACTATAATTGTCATAAGGCATATTATTTTATCGTACTTTCACCCCCACTCTGAGGCCAACTTCCAGATATGCATGCCATTGGCTGATTGGCTCATGTCTCCACTTTTTGTTTCGCTCTTTGCACTAGTTTTATGCAGACATATGTAGGCATCTAAGAGCTCTTATTGTATTAATGGTTCAGTATTGTATTATTAATTGCTCCTGCATATATTTTTAGGACCATGGCATTTTCCTGTATGCATTTTATTACTGCACTCGCAAATAATGCGACAAGTATAAGTATGTATCATTTTTATCTTTTAATTTTTAAAATATGTTTAAAATTTTATTCCCTAATTTTGATGTTCTTATCCGAATTATTATTTATGGTATGTTTTCGTGTACAGCCTTCTGAAGAAGGGCACTAACTGCCCGAAAATAGAAAAGAGATTAAATTTCCTTTATGCAACTGGTTGCTTATTGTCACAGCGTGTAGCTAGGAGAACAGTGGAAAACGTCCTTGGATATATGGCCAATCGGATTAAACTCTTTCGCATCTGCATAAATTTGTCATTGTACAGGACAAATCTTGTCATTTTGACCAGTTGGATTTTGAGAAAAACCTGTTCCTCCTACACTGTCGAAGAACTGGATCGAGGAAGAAATGGAAATGGGCCCTGAGGGCAACCAGCCTACCTCCTTGCAACATCCAGCATCACAGAATTCGTGTACTTCAGCGAAATGTTTGCAGAATACTGCGATGGTCACTTGCAAGTGCTTTTACAAGACTCAAGAATTTAGTGAAATGTTAATAGCTATTACTACCTATAGTTGTACCTAACTGCATAGTTGATGTACCTAATGTAAGAAACAAATAGGTACTAAAACTATATGCAGCTTATACATCATTAATTTTACCTCCTTAATGGCATGTCATTCAAGAGTGACCCAGGCGTCAAAGACCTTTGCGGAGTGCCTTTATCTGCCAGGAATCGTTGGTGGTCAAAAAACTGACATTTTGGCGTGTAAACTTCTTCTGTATCAAAATAATTACTAAAAAGGAGAATGAACAATTTCTCCCTCATTACCTACTCAACATACTTTCATCTGTTTTTCTTGTTTGTAGAGCGAATATCAAATTTAGTAACTAGAAAGTCCCTATATAATAAGTAGGTACACATCTTGTTTAAAAAGTATCAGATTGTTTTCAAAATATTTGACGAAAATTAGGTATCTATCCTTCTTTGATCTTTATTGAAAGAACTTCTAACGGATGCAAATTTTTTAATAGTTTCTCAGTTCGCGTTGGCGCCAACTAGCCCTAACAATTCCAAAAATCTTCTAGGGCTTTATTCCTCTTGATCTTGTCATGATAACCTGGATGGGTCACATGCCATAAACATGAGCGTGCGCGATACTTTTCTATGGCTCCAAGAACGAACTCACGACCTCTTGCCATTTTGCACATTCGTACACCTTGGAGTCTAAGTGAAAACTGATATACTGGTCCATGCTTGTACGTGCAGTTGCTAAATAAAAATAAACTATTTTTGTTAAGAGTACAGTACTGGGTACAAACAATATTTTTTGGAACAATTACGTCGTTTGAAGGTACAGTTTTGCATGACTACCACCATTCTACTTTCACTGGGTAACCCTGCGCATAATAAAGAGCGTTTTAAACTTTTAAAAGCAGCCAAGGTATTCCTTGTGGTAATAACCCGGCTGTCAGGACTGGGTTAACTGAGGTTTCATGTTGATATGTATTTTATACGTGTAGTTATTTCAAATTACGGCCTGAACATTTGTATTTCTGGTGCTTCTTTTCGTTTTCTGTATTGACTTGTGGTGCCAGAACAATTATCTTTGTTAAACTACTGCACTATATGAAATGTTTACGCAACATGTTGAACGTCTTTGTTAAATGTACTATATCTTTATTTACCAGTATATTTGTGACATTGCAACATTCTTAAACGGCAATGACGTTACCGTATATTGTTCTTCTATCTTTTCTGTTAAAGCACTGAAACCTATTATAAAGGCCAAATAAATAGTACGTTGCTGTGACGACAATTAATAAATGCTTTAAACATCTGCTGAACAGTGGCTTTGGCAGATCTTCTGAAACAAGGAAGAATTCGACGGCGCTATTTGGTAACAGTGGACCTTACCGTTGGGGGGAGGCTTATGTGCCTCAGCGATACAGATAGCCGTACCGTAGGTGCAACAACAACGGAGGGGTATCTGTTGAGAGGCCAGACAAACGTGTGACTCCTGAAGAGGGGCAGCAGCCTTTTCAGTAGTTGTAGGGGCAACAGTCTGGATGATTGACTGATCTGGCCTTGAAATACTAACCAAAACGGCCTTGCTGTGCTGGTACTGCGAACGGCTGAAAGCAAGGGGAAACTACGGCCGTAATTTTTCCCCAGGACATGCAGCTTTACTGTATGGTTAAATGATGATGGCGTCTTCTTGGTAAAATATTGCGAAGGTAAAACAGTCTCCTATTCGGATCTCCGGGTGGGGACTACTCAAGAGGACGTCGTTATCAGGAGAAAGAAAACTGGCATTCTACGGATTGGAGTGTGCAATGTCAGATCCCCTAATCGGACAGGTAGGTTAGAAAATTTAAAAAGGGGATAGATATAGTGGTATTTAGTGATGTTCGGTGGCACAAGGAACAAGACTTCTTGTCAGGTGAACAGAGGGCTATAAATACAAAATCAAATAGGGGTAATGAGGGAGTAGGTTTAATAATGAATAGGAAAATAGGAATGCGGGTAAGCTACTACAAACAGCATAGTGAACGCATTATTATGACAAAGATAGATACGAGGCCTCACCTACCACAATGGTACAAGTTTATATGCCAACTAGCTCCGCATATGACGAAGAAATTGATGAAATGTATGATGAGATAAAAGAAATTATTCAAATAGTGAAGGGAGGCGAAAATTTAATAGTAATAGGTGACTGGATTTCGATAGTAGGAAAAGGGAGAGAAGGAAATGTAATAGGTGAATATGCATTGGGGGGAAGAAATGAAAGGGGAAGCCGCCTGGTAGAATTTTGCACAGAGCATAGCTTAATCATAGCTAACACTTGGTTCAGGCATCATGAAAGAAGGTTGCAGACATGGAAGAACCCTGGAGATACTAGAAGGTTTCAGATACATTATGTAACTGTAAGACAGATATTTGGGAACCAGATTTTAAATTGTAAGACAATTACAGGGGAAGATGTGGACTCTGACCACAATCTATTGGTTATGAACTGTAGATTAAAACCGACGAAACTGCAAAAAGGTGGGAATTTAAGGAGATGGGACCTGGATAAACTGACTAAACCAGAGGTTGTACAGAGTTTCAGGGAGAGCACAAGGGAAAAATTGACAGGAATGGGGGAAAGAAATACAGTAGAAGAAAAATGGATAGCTTTGAGGAATGAAATAGTGAAGGCAGCAGAGGATCAAGTAGGTAAAAAGACGAGGGCTAATAGAAATCCTTGGGTAACAGAAGAAATATTGAATGTAATTGATAAAAGGAGCAAATATACTGCCTACAGGAAAGTTAAAGAGTCCTTTGGAGAAAAGAGAGCCACTTGTATAAATATCAAGAGCTCAGATGGAAACCCAGTTCTAAGCAAAGAAGGGAAAGCAGAAAGATGGAAGGAGTATATAGAGGGTCCATACAAGGGCGATGTTCTTGAGGACAATATTATAGAAATGGAAGAGAATGTAGATGAAGATGAACTAGGAGATATGGTACTACGTGAAGAGCTTGACAGAGCACTGAAAGACCTAAGTCTAAACAAGGTCCCGGGAGTCGACGACATTCCATTAGAACTACTGACAGCCTTGGGAGGGCCAGGCCTAATAAAACTCTACCATCTGGTGAGACAGGCGAAATACCCTCAGGCTTCAAGAATAATATAATAATTCCAAACCCAAACAATGCAGGTGTTGACAGATGTGAAAATTACCGAACAATCAGTTTAATAAGTCACAGCTGCAAAATACTAACACGAATTCTTTACAGACAAATGGAAAAACTGATAGAAGCCGACCTCGGGGAGGATTAGGTTGGATTCCGTAGAAATGATAGAACACGTGAGGCAATACTGACCCTACGACTTATATTAGAAGAAAGTTTAAGGAAAGGCAAACCTACGTTTCTAGCATTTGTAGACTTAGAGAAAGCTTTTGACAATCTTGACTGGAATACTCTCTTTCAAATTCTGAAGGTGGCAGGGGTAAAATACAGGGAGCGAAAGGCTATTTACAATTTGTAGAGAAACAAGATGGCAGTTATAAGAGTCGAGGGGCATGAAACTGAAGCAGTGGTTGGGAAGCGAGTGAGCCAGGGTTGTATGCTCTCCACGATGTTATTCAGTCTGTATACTGAGCAAGCAGTAAAGGAAACAAAAGAAAAATTTGAATTAGGAATTAAAATTCATGTAGAAGAAATAAAGACTTTGAGGTTCGCCGATGACATTGTAATTCTGTCAGAGACAGCAAAGGACTTAGAAGAGCAGCTGAACGGAATGGACAGGGACTTGAAAGGAGGATATAATATGAACATCAACAAAAGCAAAACGAGAATAATGGAATGTAGTCGAATTAAATCGGATGATGCTGCAGGAATTAGATTAGGAAATAAGACTCTTAAAGTAGTAAATGAGTTTTGTTATTTGGGGAGCAAAATATCTGATGATGGTCGAAGTAGAGAGGATATAAAATGTAGACTGGCAATGGGAAGGAAAGAGAAATTTGTTAACATCGAGTATTGATTTAAGTGTCAGGAAGTCGTTTCTGAAAGTATTTGTGTGGAGTGCAGCCATGTATGGATGTGAAACGCGGACGATAAATAGTTTATACAAGAAGAGAATGAGACCTTTCGAAATGTGGTGCTACAGAAGAATGCTGAAGATTAGATGGGTAGATCACATAACTAATGAGGAGGTATTGAACAGAATTGGAGAGAAGAAAAATTTGTGGCACAACTTGACTAGAAGAAGGGATCGGTTGGTAGAGCATATTCTGAGGCATCAAGGGATCACCAGTTTAGTATTGGAGGGCAGCGTAGAGGGTAAAAATCGGCGAGGGAGACCAAGAGATGAATACACTAAACAGATTCAGAAGGATGTAGGTTGCAGTAGGTGCTGGGAGATGAAGAATCTTGCACAGGATAGAGTAGCATGGATAGCTGCTTCAACCAGTCTATGGACTTAAGACCACAACAACAACAACATTTGGTAACAACCGACACAAATGAGTGACGACTTGGAGCCTGGAGTAACGGACGCCGAACTGTTGAGGCATCTGGTCCTCAAGCAACGGCCGAAAGAGGAAGCTGGGAGAATAAGCGGACCGCTCATTCTATAAGAAGTTCTCATCATACTGCTGGATGGCCTCAGTCAGTACAAGACGTATTATTTGCGCTTAATCGTGTTTACTGAACTTCTAGCAAAATATTTCCTATTCCGGTAGTGGTCGTTACAATGCCGGTAGATGGTGGTACATTAAAAAAATAGTTTCCAATGTTGTGATTTGGTTTTAATTGTAGTATGACGACTGAGCGTAAGCTTTGTTTCTTTAAATGGCTGTAATATCATCGTTTAGACGTTTCAGCATCTTAGAAAGGTGGGTTAACTACCCCAGTCAAGAAATATTAGCCCTTCTTTGATTTATCGGCTTGACGTAATGTATATTGGCAAGAACGGAGTTACTTCGATCTATCACTACTGTAATGCGAAATCCCCCTTCGAAAAAGTATTGCTCCCTTGTGGTATTATTTTTCATGTATCGTAATGCTATTAGGAACTTCAAACTGTTTGAATGCGTGCGTATGTTATGGTGCCGATATTATAAAGTTCTCAGACTAGGCATCATTCCCAGTTTTTATTTGGAGAGTTAATGAGCGTTCATTCAGTGCTGGCAGCAAATCAGCCGGTGTGGTTATATCTCGCTACTCTATATTTTCTTCCTGCCCCCATATAGAATTCGTCAATAAGGCGATATATTACAGAAATAAATATTTCTGTGTGTATCAAAATTGTGGTTACCCTAACAGGCAAAGACAGGTAAAATGAACAATGAATAAAATTATTTTAAGGTAAATAATGAACTGTGCAAAGATAGGTTTCACATGCCAGACACTTTCAATAACTTTTTCTCCTGCCAATAGCAGATATTTTAGATTTAAACACTTGCTGAGTATGGATCATCATCATTATCATCATCATCATTTAAGACTGATTATGCCTTTCAGCGTTCAGTCTGGAGCATAGCCCCTTTATCAAATTCCTCCATGATCCCGTATTCAGTGCTAACATTGGTGCCTCTTCTGATGTTAAACCTAATACTTCAAAATCATTCTTAACCGAATCCAGGTACCTTCTCCTTGGTCTGCCCCGACTCCTCCTATCCTCTACTGCTGAACCCATGAGTCTCTTGGGTAACCTTGCTTCTCCCATATGTGTAACATGACCCCACCATCTAAGCCTGTTCGCCCTGACTGCTACATCTATAGAGTTTATTCCCAGTTTTTCTTTGATTTCCCCATTGTGGACATCCTCCTGCCATTGTTCCCATCTACTAGTACCTGCAATCATCCTATCTACTTTAATATCCGTAACTTCAACCTTGTTGATAAGGTAACCTGAATCCACCCAGCTTTCGATCCCACACAACAAAGTTGGTCGAAAGATTGAGCGGTACACAGATAACTTAGTCTTGGTACTGACTTCCTTATTGCAGAAGAGAGTGGATCGTAGCTGAGCGCTCACTGCATTAGCTTTGCTACACCTCGCTTCCAGTTCTTTCACTATGTTGCCATCCTGTGAGAATATGCATCCTAAGTACTTGAAACCGTCCACCTGTTCTAACTTTGTTCCTCCTATTTGGCAATCAATCCGTTTATATTTCTTTCCTACTGACATTACTTTCGTTTTGGAGAGGCTAATCTTCATACCATAGTCCTTACATTTCTGATCTAGCTCTGAAATATTACTTTGCAAACTTTCAAACGAATCTGCCATTACAACTACGTCACCCGCATGTGCTAGACTGCTTATTTTGTGTTCACATATATTGATCTCACCCAGCCAGTCTATTGTTTTCAACATATGATCCATAAATAATATGAACAACAGTGGAGACAGGTTGCAGCCTTGTCTTACCCCTGAAACTACTCTGAACCATGAACTCAATTTACTGTCTACTCTAACTGCTGCCTGACTATCCATGTAAAGACCTTTAATTGCTTGCAAAAGTTTGCCTCCTATTCCATAATCTCGTAGAACAGGCAATAATTTCCTCCTAGGAACCCGGTCATATGCCTTTTCTAGATCTATAAAGCATATATACAGTTCCCTGTTCCACTCATAACACTTCTCCATTATTTGCCGTAAGCTAAAGATCTGGTCCTGACAACCTCTAAGAGGCCTAAACCCACACTGATTTTCATCCAATTGGTCCTCAATTAATACTAGATCTGGTCCTGACAACCTCTAAGAGGCCTAAACCCACACTGATTTTCATCCAGTTGTTCCTCAACTAATACTCGCACTTTCCTTTCAACAATACCTGAGAAGATTTCACCCACAATGCTGATTAAAGAGATACCTCTGTAGTTGTTACAATCTCTTCTGTTTCGATGTTTAAAGATTGGTGTGATTGCTTTTGTCCAGTCTGATGGAACCTGTCCCGACTCCCAGGCCATTTCAATTATCCTGTGTAGCCATTTAAGACCTGACATTCCACTGTATTTGATGAGTTCCGACTTAATTTCATCCACCCCAGCTGCTTTATTGCACTGCAATCGATTGACCATTTTCTCCACTTCCTCAAATGTGATCCTATTTCCATCATCATTCCTATCCCATTCTACCTCGAAATCTGAAACATTGCTGATCGTATTTTCACCTACATTGAGCAACTCTTCAAAATATTCCCTCCATCTGCCCAAGGCATCCACAGGATTCACCATCAGTTTTCCTGGCCTGTCCAAAATACTTTTCATTTCCTTCTTACCTCCCTTTCGAAGACTGCTACTCACACTCCAGAATGGTTTTCCAGCAGCTTGTCCCATAGTCTCCAACCTGTTTCCAAAGTCTTCCCAAGATTTCTTCTTGGATGCTGCAATTATCTGTTTGGCTTTGTTTCTTTCTTCAACATAACTTTCTCTGTCTACCTGAGTTCTAGTATGTAGCGATTTTTGCTATGCCTTCTTTTTCCTTTTACAGGCTGCCTTGACTGTGTCATTTCACCAAGCTGTTTGCTTCATCCTACTTTTACACACTACTGTTCCAAGACATTCTTTAGCCACTTCTAGTACTGTGTTCCTGTACCTTGTCCATTCCTTTTCCAATGACTGTCATTGACTACATTCAACTAACTGGTACCTTTCTGAGATCGCTATTATGTACTTGTGCCTGATTTCCTTATCCTGAAGTTTCTCCACTCTTATCCTCCTACATATGGACCTGACCTCCTGCCCTTTCGGCCTCACAATCCCAATTTCACTGCAGATTAAATAATGATCAGTGTCATCAAAGAATCCCCCGAATACACGCGTGTCCCTCACAGCCTTTCTGAATTCCTGATCTGTTATTATATAGTCAATGACAGATCTGGTTCCCCTGCCTTCCCAAGTATACCGGTGAATGTTCTTATGTTCAAAAAAGGAGTTTGTGATTACTAAGCCCATACTGACACAGAAGTCCAAGAGTTGTTTTCCTTTCCTGTTGGCCTCCATATCCTCTCCAAATTTACCCATAACCTTTTCATAACTTTCTGTTCGATTTCCAATCCTGGCATTAAAATCACGCATGAGCAGAACACTGTCCTTGTGCTTTACTCTAACAACTACATCACTCAGTGCCTCATAAGAACTATCCATCTTATCTTGATCTGTCCCTTCACAATGCGAATATGCTGACACAATCCTAATTTTCTTGCTAGACACTGTCAAATCTATCCACATCAGTCGTTCGTTTACATACCTTACTGCAAATACGCTGGGTTCCACTTCTTTCCTGATGTAAAGCCCTACACCCCATTGTGCTATTCCTGCTTTGACTCCTGACAGGTAGACCTTGTATTCTCCCACTTCCTCTTCTTTCTCACCCCTTACCCGAATGTTACTAACAGCTAAAACGTCCAGCCTCATCTTACTTGCAGCCTCTGCCAGTTCTACCTTCTTCCCAGAGTAGCCTCCATTGATATTAATAGCTCCCCATCTCATTACCGTTTGTTTGCCAAGTCGTACCTAAGGAGTCCCTGGTTTGTCAGTTAGAGGTGGGACTCCGTCACCTCCAAAGGTCTGAGGCATTTTGCTCTGTTTGTTGCCAGCATCATATTTAAAGTACCAGGGAAGCAGGTTGCTAGCCTTACTTGCCCCGAGTCCCATTGAGTTTTACCCTAACGGTTGAGGGACTAACCGGTGGATTTGGTAGTCTTTGCCGTCTGAGCACAAAGGTGACCACGACTCAGAATATGTCCGAGATGGCCAGCCTTATTCCAAAGTAACTGGTATCCCAACTGTTGGGACCACTTACTTGGCCACTCATACGCTGCCCATGGTTCTTGAACTAGGACATGACTACAGGAACCCACACCATGAACCACCCTGAGTATGGATAGCCTACATTTTTATTAAATCATTCCAAAACATTTTATGAAATGCTGGTACATTTAAAAAATAATATCCAGTGTTGTTATATGTCTGTAAAATGTGTATTCTACAAGTGATTGTGAATAAATCAAATGCTGTTTATCCAATATGTGTAATGTATTGTCATTTACCAGCACTTCACAGAAGTAGGATATAGATCAATGGAACAGTACGATTGATCCACTTCATTGCAGACAGTATTTTCAAAACAATCGCAGGCGATCATGTACAGTAAAATTTATAAACACGCAGTACAGAAAGCCATTCTCACTAATGATAGTAAATAGACAGGAATTCAATTGGGAATGTCAACATTCTGTTTATATATTTCAATAAATATGTCGGACCATTTTACCACTGATAGTGTTTTGTGAGTTGATTAAAGATTTTAATTGCCTGAATGGTGATGTCATGTAAAAGTTAAAATAGGTTGACATGATGGACAGAGCTGGCTAATGTTTGTGTTTCTCATATACAAGATGAAAGCAGTGTGTACTGGTTATTTCAAATCGCACTGCAGTACACACTCAGGAATTTGAAGCAAACATACATGATAAGCAACAGGGTTTAGTTTTATATTCTTTTCTGTTTCTCATAGTTACAAGTCTACATCAATATCATACACTGTGTGGCGACGGGTACTCTGTACCCCTAATAATCATTTACTTTACTGTTCCACTCGCAAATAGAATGAGGAAAAAAAGGTTGTGATTTACCTTCATATGACTCCTAATTTCTCGTATCGTATCTTCATGGTCCTTAAGCGTAATGTACAAGGGTGGCGCACGAAATGTGTTCCAATTGTTTCTTTCACAATTTACGATGCACATTAGATATCCCACTGGGATATCTACAGCAGTACCAGCAGAGCTTGGAAAAACAAATGAGTTACGAAATGACGTCTAATTCACGATACTGCCGCTAGGAGACTAGTAAGCAGCAATGGCTGCCAATGGAAGACTGACGACATAGCAACGATCGGCAATTGTGTTACTTTTTAATTATACTAAAAGCCTTGTTGTGACTCAGAGGCGTTTTCGAAAACAGTTTAACATATGATGGGTCCCTTGCAAGAAGACCATCCACAGGTTGTAGGATAAACTTGTACTGGAAGGAACAGTATTGGAAGCAAAGCGACCTCGGTCTAAGCCAGTTTGTTCGCTGAAGAATACTGAAGCAGTACGAGTTGCTCTACGGAGAAGTCCCAGGAAATCGTGTAGAAAGGCAGCAGTGCAACTAGTAATATCCAGATGCTCCGTACAACGCATTCTTAAAAGTGACCTCCATATGTACCCATACAAGATACCTACGCACAGAAGCTCACTGAAGAACACAAGCAGCAGAGACTACTGTTTGCTCAGTGGGCGGAGGATAGGGAAGAAACTCTCAACAACGTTTGGTTTTCAGACGAGACGCATTTTCATTTAGACTGTGTGGTTAACAAACAAAATGTACGCTTTTGGGCCACTGAAAACTCACAAGTGCTTCATGAACGACAACATTATGCTCCGAGGATTACAGTGTGAGCAGCAATTTGCAGTCACGGACTTATTGGACCATTTTTCTTTGAAGAAACTGTGAACAGCGAGAGTTATTTGAGCATTCTGCGCAATAGCTTCATTCCACAGCTTCTTGCTACTGCCTTGCCCTTCAGCATACAGTGGTTCATGCAAGATGGAGCAAGGTCACATACTGCAACACTGTGTTGGAGTTTTTACATGAGCATTTCGACATGGGGATCATTTTAATCAGGTTTCCAGGTCGCTTCAATGACGGACAAAATTGGCCCTCCAATAGTCCAGACCTCAATCCATGTGACTTTTTTCTTTGGGGGTACCTAAAGGAAAAAATTTTCCCGAAACGTTCACTTGTTTTAATGCAGCTTAGAAGACTTATTCTTCAAGCTTGTAGTGAAAGTATGAAAGACATGTGACGCAGGGTAATCACTAACCTCAGTGTTCGTTTGAAGGAAGTTAGGAATCGAAATGGTGGACATGTTGAGCATGTGCTGAGTTAGAACAATCTCCATGGATGGCTCTTCATTATACTATATGTTCCTTTCAGATTGTATTGACAATAAAGTTTACATTCAAAAACAAAATGGTAACACATTTCGTGCGCCACCCTGTATGTTGGAGGCAACAGAATGTTTCTGTAGCCTGCTTCAGATGGCGATTCTCCACATCTTGTGAACAGTGTCCCTCGAAAAGAATGCAGCCTTCTCTCCAGGGATTCCCAGTTGAGTTCATGAAGCATCTCCATTACATTTATGTGTTGTTCGAACCTACCGGACAGAAATATAGCAGCCTGCCTCTGAACCGCTTTAATGTCTTCCTTTAATCCGACCCAGTACCAATCCCAAACACTCGAGCAGTACTCAAGAATAGGTCGCACCAGAGTCTAGCATGCGGTCCCCTTTACAGGTGAGCCACTCCTTTCTAAAATTCTCTCAATTAATTGAAGACGACCATTCGTTTTTCCTACCACACTTCTTACGTTCCCGTTCCATCTCATATCACTGTGCAACATTAAGCTCTGATATTTACACCATTTGACTGCATCAAGAAGGACACTAGTAATGCTGTATCTGAACATTACAGGTTTTTTTACTACTTACCCGCATTAACTTACATTTTACTGCATTTAGAGCAAGCTGCCATTGATCACACCAACCAGAAATTTTGTCTCAAGCCATCCTGCATTTTTCTACAGTCACCCAACGTCGACACCTTACCTACACCCCAGCAGCAGCAAACAACTGCAGATTGCTCCCCACTCTGTCTGCCAAATCATTTATTTATATATAGAATAAGAGGTGTCTTATCACATTTTCCTGGGACACTCCTGACAATACCCTCGTCTCTGATGAACACTCACCGTCGAGGACAACATACTGGGTTCTATAATTTAATAAACCTTTGAGTCACTTGCGTATCTCTGAACCTAATCCACATGCTCGTACCTTCTTTAACAGCCTGCAGTGGTTCAAATACTTTCCGGAAATCTAGAAATATGGAGTCTCCCAAATCTCCTAGTTGCCCTTTATCTATGGTTTGCAGTACACCATAAGAGAAAAAGACATGGTGAGTTTACTCGAATGATGCTTTCTAGATCCTGCTGATTCATGGAACTAAGCTGTCGGGTCTCAAGAAACGTTATTATATTCAAACTGAGAAAATGTTCAAGAATTTTGCAGCAAACCGATGTTACGGATATCGGTGTGTAATTTTGCAGTTCCGTTCTTTTGCCCTTTCATACGCAGCAGTCACATGCACTCCTTTCCAGTCGCTGGGGACTTTGCACTCGTCGAGAACTCACGATAAATCCAAGCTAAGTAGGGATCAATGCCATAGAGTAATCTTTGAAAATGTTCCACACCACGATTTACAATCTGCTTAAGCTTTGTCCTTGTTATCTCTACGTATATCTTATTGGATAAGAGACGTCAATTCACTGTCCAAGTGAGGTAGTGACAACTGCTTATCTGCTGTTTTTAGCACAAGCACTCTCCTAGCCATCTTAACTGATTTATTAACTTTCGTAACCATTGTTGCTATAATGACATCTCGATCACTAATGTTTGTTTCAATACTGATTTCGATGAGGTGTGGCCTATCTGTAGCTACAAGGTCTAAGGTTTTCCATTGCATGTGTGCTGCCGAACTAGCTGCTCAAGACAGTTTTCAGAAAAGTATTCAAAAGTACTTCACTTGACTTTCTATCTGTACCCCTCCAGTAAATCTGTAGAAATCATAGTGTATACTCTGGAGGTTACAGCTGCCTCCAACTACTTATGCACGATCTGGTATTTACATGTTGCTAACAGTAAACATTTCTTTGAATGACTCCAGAACTGTTGGAGGAAAATTAGGTGGCCAGTAAAAACATCGAACAGTTAACTCGCTTTTCAATAGATGTGTTGTACATGACCAGATAACTGCATTATCACACTTGACTTCACCCTCAGTAGAGGCATTATTTTTGTCAACTACAATCAAACTCCCTCCCCTCATGGCCTCTAATCTGTCTTTCTGACATATGTTCCGTGACTCGTTAAATATCCCACAGTTCTCCATTTTGCGCTTCAGGCAGCTCTTTGTCACGACAATAATTTAAGCCGCTCCCTCACTTGCAGCCTCAAAAGATTTTGGCCTTAAAGAACAACACATTATACCGTCCTACATGGCTGACAAGCTAACAAACAATCAGGTATGGGGTTTCCCAAGGTTCAGTCTTAGGTCCACTACCGTTTCTGATATTTGTGAACGATATTCTGTGTATTACACAACAAGCAGAATTACTTTTTTTTTGCTGATGACATTAGCATTGTAATCAGTCCAAGTGTACAGGTTGTACATAAAGTTTAGGAACACTTTCAATTATTTATTGCACAAGAACCTAATATTCTACAGATATCATACATATCTCAGTTTGAAGAGAAACCCGGAAAGTTTTTTTCATTTATACAGCCACAGTGTAGTTTGGTAATTGGCCTATAGCCAGCGCTAGTCGCAAACATGACGAGTTCAGGTGTGGAGCGAGCCTTCTGTGTGTTGGAGTTTGACAGAAACAGGTGTGCTACAGTTGTTCAACGGATATTAGGAACCAAGTATGGTAAGAAGCCACCAACAAGGAAGGGCATTTACCGCTGGCACAACAAATTCGTTACGATGGGCCGCTTGTTCCCAGCAAAGAGAAGCGAATGTCCCAGTGTGAGTGACGTGAATGTGGAGCACACACGAGAGACAATGATAAGGGCTCCTCCCCCTAATCATCATAATTTGTGACAGTGGCTCGACTGGACTAAGTAAAAATTGGACTGTGGAAAAATTGGGACTTTGTACAGGCACTGCAAGAAGGAATGGGAACTATTAAACACACTGAACAGTAAAAACATCTGGCAGTCAATATGACGCAAGATGGAAAACAATACAGGGAAATTAAATCAAGAAAAAATGCTGGGAAGTTTACTTTGAAAGACTAATTGGTATTTTATGGGAGCAATAGATTAGAAAGAAAGCAAAAAGAAAAATCTTCAGCACAATTACACTCCTGGAAATGGAAAAAAGAACACATTGACACCGGTGTGTCAGACCCACCATACTTGCTCCGGACACTCCGAGAGGGCTGTACAAGCAATGATCACACGCACGGCACAGCGGACACACCAGGAACCGCCGTGTTGGCCGTCGAATGGCGCTAGCTGCGCAGCATTTGTGCACCGCCGCCGTCAGTGTCAGCCAGTTTGCCGTGGCATACGGAGCTCCATCGCAGTCTTTAACACTGGTAGCATGCCGCGACAGCGTGGACGTGAACCGTATGTGCAGTTGACTGACTTTGAGCGAGGGCGTATAGTGGGCATGCGGGAGGCCGGGTGGATGTACCGCCGAATTGCTCAACACGTGGGGCGTGAGGTCTCCACAGTACATCGATGTTGTCGCCAGTGGTCGGCGGAAGGTGCACGTGCCCGTCGACCTGGGACCGGACCGCAGCGACACACGGATGCACGCCAAGACCGTAGGATCCTACGCAGTGCCTGGGGTATCGGCGAGGACCATTCGCAACCGTCTCCATGAAGCTGGGCTACGGTCCCGCACACCGTTAGGCCGTCTTCCGCTCACGCCCCAACATCGTGCAGCCCGCCTCCAGTGGTGTCGCGGCAGGCGTGAATGGAGGGACGAATGGAGACGTGTCGTCTTCAGCGATGAGAGTCGCTTCTACCTTGGTGCCAATGATGGTCGTATGCGTGTTTGGCGCCGTGCAGGTGAGCGCCACAATCAGGACTGCATACGACCGAGGCACACAGGGCCAACACCCGGCATCATGGTGTGGGGAGCGATCTCCTACACTGGCCGTACACCTCTGGTGATCGTCTAGGGGACACTGAATAGTGCACGGTACATCCAAACCGTCATCGAACCCATCGTTCTACCATTCCTAGACCGGCAAGGGAACTTGCTGTTCCAACAGGACAATGCACGTCCGCATGTATCCCGTGCCACCCAACGTGCTCTAGAAGGTGTAAGTCAACTACTCTGGCCAGCAAGATCTCCGGATTTGTCCCCCATTGAGCATGTTTGGGACTGAATGAAGCGTCGTCTCACGCGGTCTGCACGTCCAGCACGACCGCTGGTCCAACTGAGGCGCCAGGTGGAAATGGCATGGCAAGCCGTTCCACAGGACTACATCCAGCATCTCTACGATCGTCTCCATGGGAGAATAGCAGCCTGCATTGCTGCGAAAGGTGGATATACACTGTACTAGTGCCGACATTGTGCATGCTCTGTTCTGTGTCTATGTGCCTGTGGTTCTGTCAGTGTGATCATGTGATGTATCTGACCCTAGGAATGTGTCAATAAGGTGCCCCTTCCTGGGACAATGAATTCACGGTGTTCTTATTTCAATTTCCAGGAGTGTATAACAAGCATTATGATGTATGGATCAGAAGTATGGACAGTTAAATCGCAAATAGTAAAAAGATTGATGGCAACAGAGATGAATTTTTTGAGGCAATCCCCAGGAATATTCAGCCGAGTATGAGCAGAAATGAATTCATCACAAAGAAAATAGACATTACAAATTGAACTGCAGATTTTATAGAATAAAAACAACTGTTATGGTATGGACATACATAAAGGTTGTTAAAAGAGAGATTACCACAGAGAATATGGAATGGGAGCCAGCAGGAAGGAAGAAAACAAGGAGACCACTGACTACATGCATTTAAGGAATTGAGACCTCTATCAGAAGAAGAAATATTGAAGAAACTTTATGGCCAATATAATAGTACTTTGCGGGCAGGCTTGTCAATTAGCATCATATTAATTAAAATGGGGGATAAATAGTCTTTATTTTGGAAGAATTAAAAAGGGGAAAGTAATACAGAACTTTAATAACTGCACAGTATTACTAAGAAGCAATATAATGAAAAGTAACAAAAAGCAAAGTGGCAAAGACCAAGCGGGACAGAAAGATACAGGGGCGCGTTTGTTTTTTTAATGCATATAAAAGAAGATGTAACACATTATTGAGCTCTCTACCTTCAGTTATCGTGATCGGGCTAGTCGATGAAAAAGTGGTACGCGACTGCGAAATTCGTTAAGGAGATTATTTAAGGACTCTTCAAGCACGTTTAAAGTACATTACGTGAGACGAAGTGATCAGAGACGTTAACTGTCTGGTGAAGTGAAAATGATTCCGACAACATACTTAGAACTTTGTGTTAGCTGGGAAAAATACTCTTGGGAAACTATTATGGTTGTGGAACCCACGAAAGTTGTACGCAACGGAAAGCTATAATTTACTTAATTATGCATTTTATAAAATTGTGAAACGCGTGTGAGCGAAACATTAAGAGAATCTTATTCTTGGACGGTTGCGGGGGTAACTGATACGCCAACGCGCCAGCATAAAAATAGTTCGCTTATTAACTACCAGATATTAATTAATGGGGACCTAAAATACTAAAAACAGTGTATACACAGTTAAATTGGACCCTGCGTGTGGAAGACATTACATCGAACATTTCGAGAGCGAAGAATAGACATTTAAGTGCCGAATTGAGAGCCTGGGTCGTGTCGATATTTGGACATTATATGACACGTTATTCAGAACACGATATCGACCATTCTAATACTGAAAAGAAGGATAGGGCCATCACCTCCAATCCCGATTCATATTTCATATTTAGTTAGTGAAGAGTAAAGTGTCAATAAATAAACTTCATTTCAATTTTAACCACGATTTTGGTTTCATTACGTAGTCTTCACTGCATGATAAGCAATATATGTGGAAGTTGTATACAATGTATCCTCATAATATTTAGTCAACCAATATTGTGGGACACCAAAAATGTAAATGCATGAAATTGTTATTACAGCGGATGTATAATGTGTGAGTGCGACGAACTATATTGAGAAACTGAATATCCATTACGCACTTGTATGTTTATCTGCGAAAATGTTCCTTGTCGGTACATCAGCATAGAGTTCGAATAGAATCGGTGGAACGTTACAAACCATTGAGATTAATCAAACATCTAAATAGGCATAATGCTATTATCACCAGGATGTGTTTTTTCTCCTCACCCCTGTGGCAGTAATTGAATTGAGAGTCAGCCGGGAATAACCTTTAAATCAATTGAGAACCATTGGGCTAGCGTCACGAATTTTCAAACGTCCACTGCCATGTATGAAGGCGAGTGACACCACGAGTGCTAACGTCGATAGAGGGGTGTCGTCGTGATCATATTGAATGACATTGAGCGATCACAACAGACAGACAAAAATGGAGGTTGAAAATCAAATTTGGTGTGCAATCTTGCGATACCAGAAAGTATAAAATGTTACGTAATGAAACTGGATAATATTAAATAATAATAATAATAGCAATTTCTTGCCATTCTACTAAACAGTTACATCTGCCCGTCTAGGTGTGCACTGGGTTCTCTGTCGAAGATGGGGGATGTGTACAGCAGCAGAGCTGGGTCCTGGTGAAGATACAACTCTTTATTAGTTCTTTACTAATTCCTACGGCTTCTGATTGCACTCTCATTATCTGGCGCAGTCCAGAGTTCTCTCGTTTAATTGCATCGGCATAGCTGCTGGGTTACGCACGGCCGGTGGTGTGCACTCGCTGCCAATACGCGAGCCAAGCTGAGACGATAGGAAGCTGCCGTGTTGTGGTCACGGGCGGCCACCGCGTCTCCTCTGGCGCAGATGGCTGCGCCGTCCCAGTGGCACGGCAGTGGTGTCGCCTGGAGCCAGTCTGGACTGATGGTGAAGAGCAGGGGCGGCTGGATGGTGCTGTGTTGGCTGCCTGAGGTGGACAGACAGGCAGGGGCCTCTCCTTCACAGCCTAGTGGCAGCAGGGTTCACAGCAAGGTTTCCCAGATGATACTCGAGGGCACCGTGTGTGGCCCTCCTTCGCCAAACGTCATGTACTTGGCTGGGCCAACATTTAATGCTGGTTCTCAGTGTTGAATTTGCGAAGTGGCTGCATTTGTGGGCCACTGCAAACCATCTGGTTCCAGGCCAATGACCAGGGTCTGACGTATTCGTCGACGATGCAGAAGTCAGTTGAGCCGGAGTAGCTTCTCGAAGGCTGGCTCCAGAACATTGACATCTGGAATGGTGCCACAGAAGTCTTGCTGCTGCTGCTGAGGACGTTGATTAAGCAGGGGCAATGGCCATCTGTGACCGATGTCCTTGGCTTGTGTCCTGTTTTTGGCACTTGTGGTCCAACGACACCAGAGCTGATCATGCAGTTCAGTGACCAGCACCTACTCTCTGGCTAAGGTCTCGTTACCATTCTGGGCTCCGACTTCTACTCCAAGTTCTCCTATACTTTTGCCCCATTACATGTCACTGTTTTGTCTCGTCAGTAGCTGCTCGTTTGATTAATACCACTGAATGTAACAAATCAGGCTGTCTTATCTCTACCTCTCGTCCACCTATCTGCCTATGTATCGACAGTTATGTCCACAGTATGTGACCTGTCTCCTCTGTCAACTATTCTTCTGCATGGCTCTTACACCTGTACTCTATGGGCACTACACACTATATGACAAAGAACTCTTTTTAAATTTGACTGATACACTATGTGATCAAAAGTATCCGGGCACTCCCAAACCGTTGGTTTTTCACATTAGTTGTATTAAGCTGACACCTACTGCCAGGTACTCCATATCAACGACCTCAGTAGTTATTAGATATCGTTAGAAAGCAGAATTGGGTGCTCTGTGGAACTTGCAGACTTCAAACGTGGTCAGCTGATTGGGTGTCACTCGTGTTATACATCTGTTCGCGAAATTTCCACACTCCTAAACATCCCTAGGTCCACTGTTTCCGATGTGATAGTGAAGTGGAAACGTGAAGGGACACGTACAGCACAAAACCATACAGGCTGACCTCGTCTGAGACTGCCGACAGTTGAAGAGGGTCGTAATATGTAACAGGCAGACATCTATCCAGACCATTACACAGGAAATCCAAACTGCATCAGGATCCACTGCACGTAATATGACAGTCAGGTGGGAGGTGCGAAAACTTGGATTTCATGGTCGAGCAGCTGCTCATAAGCCACACATAACGCCAGAAAATGCCAAATGAAGCCTCGCTTGGCGTAAGGAGCGTAAACATTGGACGATCAAACAACTGAAAAATGTTCTGTGGCATGACGAATCACGGTACACAATGTGGCGATCTGATGGCAGGGTGTGGGTATGGCGAATGCCTGGTGAACATCATCTGGAAGCTTGTGTAATGCCAACAGTAAAATATGGAGACTGTGGTGTTATGGTGTGGTCGCGTTTTTCATGGAAGGGGCTTGCACCCATTGTTGTTTTGCGTGGTACTATCACAGCACAGGCATGCATTGATGTTTTAACCACCTTCTTGCTTCACACTGTTGAAGAGCAATTTGGGGATGGCGATTGCATCTTTCAACACCATCGAGCACCTGTTCATAATGCAGGGCCTGTGGCAGAGTGGTTGTACGACAATAACAATAATGGACTATCCTGCACAGAGTCCTAACCTGAATCCTATAGAACACCTTTGGGGTGTGTTGGAACGCCGACTTCGTGTCAGGCCTCACTGCAGCCTCAGTGCAGCACTCCGTGAATAATGGGCTGCCATTCCCCAAGAAACCTTCCAGCACCTGACCGAACATGTGCCAGTGAGAGTGGAAGCTCTCATCAAGGCTAAGGATGGGCCAACACCATGGTGAATTCCAGCATTACCGATGGAAGGTAACACTAACTTGTAAGTCATTTTCAGCCAGGTGTCCAGATACTTTTGATCACATAGTGTATGTAAGCAGTAAGAGTGGTAGCTAAGTTAAACAAGGGAGAGCCTTGTAGAGGACGCTTCAGAAAATTTAAAATACTAACCATCAGCCCTGAGTACATTCTGCAGGCAATAATGTTTGTGAAACAAATTCTGGAGTATAATGTATCAAACATTAATGTACATAGGTACAATAAATGGGAAAGGGAAAACTTTCACAGAATTGCAACTAGAAAAGAGGGTGCAGACCACAGTCCACACACAATAGGAACAATCTTTTATAACAAACTACCATCTGACCTCAAGCCAGATATATTAATACCTTAAGGAATAAACTTATGCATTTATTAACAGAGAAAATCTGTTATTCAATAGAAGATTTCATGTGGTAATATCCCTACTAAAATAGTGTGTATACCATAAGTCTATTTTTACAAGAAAAATGATAATTTCTAATCTTCACACATTGTACCAATGCATGCATTTATTTTTCAAGCTCCAGTCTCTCTCTCTTTAAAACAGTGTACATAGCATAAATTTTTTTCAACAAAAATGCTAATATCTGACCTTCACTATTTATTTCAATGTATGCACTTATGTGTGTTAACCAAACACCTGCATATGTGAACTGAAATTTACGACAGTGTCCAAACACCGATTGTTATATGGCCAGCAAACAAACAAATAAGTAAAAATTAAGTTAATATCCATTCTTAAATTGGCATCTTCTATCAATGGTCACCCACTCTTCAAGAAGGGATCAAGTGAGATCATGGAAAATTATTGACCTATCTCGATTCTCCCAGTCCTACCTAAAATATTTTAAAAACGTGTTGTTGCAGTTACAGGAGAAGAATGAGACGGTCTCGTCTGCCCGTGTATAAAGCAGTTTCTACTGTTGAATTTAAACTCGGTGCTGATGGAGTTAATGGAACACGCTGTCTATTCCTCATATGAAGAGATAACGGTTTGTCACTCACAAGATAAGCAGGATGTTCTACATGGCCTGTGCAGCAGCCGCGCGACGAATGACTCCGTCTTACCGGAAACACCACTTATATAGCGCGCGCTTATCTCACTTTCGGTCGACAGCAATTGAGCTGCCAGTGCTTAATTGCAAAATATTCTCTTATTATAAACAATCAATTTGGTTTTCAGCGGAGGAAAAACACCATAGATACAGTAAACAATTTCATTGAGAAAATAAGTACATATTTAGACAAAAGAAATAAGGTTGGAGGAATTCTCTGCAACCTCACAAAGTTGTCTGATTCAGTAAAACATGTATTGCTTGTTAACAAACTTGAAAATATGGCATTAGCGACAGTGCCCTACAATGGCTTAAATTCTACTTATGAAACAGAAAGCAAAGAGTTAGCATCTCTTCAAATGGTGCATCTTATTTTTCTGACTGGAAAAAAAAATTGTCACAGTGTGTTTGACAAGGCTCCATATTAGGCCCAGTCCTATTTTTCTTCTATGTTAATGACTTACCGTTAAATATCAGCTTCCCATCAGTTCTGTTCACAGGTGGTACTTCTGTCTTAATTGAAGATCAGGGTTCAGAAAAAATTCCCAAATCTGTTGTCAATACCCTCACTACCTTAGAAACTTAGTTTCAGCTAAATGGATTGAATATAAACATATCTAAGACTCACATGATGCAGTTCAAAAACAAACAGTCAATAAATGGATTGAATATAAACATATCTAAGACTCACATAATGCAGTTCAAAAACAAACAGTCAACATGTGAGCAGATCAAGATTGGACACAACAACCAAGATATAGAAGAAGTTGACTCAGTCAAATTCTTCGGTTTAAATGTGGACAAAAATTTGAGCTGACAGGCGCACATTGAATACCTAGCAAGCAAACTGAGCAGCTCATATGGACACACGAAACGTAACTTATACAAGCTGCTTCAAATCCATTATCAGGTATGGTTTTGTTTTTTGGGGTAACTCGAGAAACATAGTACAGATACTAAAAGTACAGAAAAAAACATTCGAAATTGTGCACTGCAAATCACAAAGAACCATTCAGAAAACTTAAAATATTAACTGTGCCATCCTTATACATATATGAGATTATTATATTTTTGTCCACCAGACATGAATTATTTGAAGGAAACCATTTTGTCCATTCACTTGACACTAGAAACAAAGAAAATTTTATGCTCCCCACCCACCGCCTCAGACTATATGCCCATGGATCTCAATATATAAGAAAGAAAATTTGTAATAAATTGAAAGGGAACAAGTTGATGCAGATGAATTTAGGTTAACTTTAAAGAAAGCTGTATGAGGTACTGACACTGAAGTATTATCACTCATTGGGTACAATGTGTGACATTCCATGAAATATTCTTATAACATTATTATTTATTGTAGTGATATTATTTATTGACAAAAAATCATTTTAACTGTATTATAGAATAGATTGCAAGGGTACATCATGAGATGAATAAAACACAATTCACAATTCATTACCAAGCAGGACTGACAGTAGAGACTAAATAGATTGAAAAGATAATGTCAGTTTCTTCATTAAGCCAGAGTAAATTTGCTGCATTTGTAGTCAGTATACTGCCGACAGATGCTGAAGCTGATAAGGGTGGTTTCTTATTCTCATGCTATGCTATAATGGGATCGAATGTCAGTTTGTCTGTATAATTTAAATGAGAAACTTATTTTGGTAAAAACTGGGAAACTTAGAATGCAAATACTTAGAAATTTTATAGAAGGACAAGTCATTAAGATGTGTTTTCAGTTTACAGTTCTAATTTCTAAACATGCAAAACTTACTGTGTAAAATCTTCCAGTAGAATTATTGTTGCTGTTTTATGTCTTTGATCCTATCCTAAATATAAATCTCAGAATTTCAATTTCTCCAGTGTACAGACATTCAGATATATCGATATTGGCATACGGGAGCTGTCAGTATCTGGATACTGTCGATTTGTATATTCATTGAGTCAGCATAATTCATGGCACACAAATTATTCAAACTGGATTCATCCAGTATTAGAGAATGAGAGCACTTAATGACTCCCAATAAACTTTACACTTAAAGCTACACTTTTAAAAAACTTTTTCTTACTGATACACTCACAAAACGATGAAAGGAGGAAAAGTTCACTGCTTACTACATTTCTGCCGCTCAGGTAGTGAATCTGCAGCATCACGCACAATGTTTTAATTTATTACTTCTTTCCTGTTAATTCACAACACACTCTGCAGACAATATTCAAATATAGCACTGACACTACCTGCAATGTCATTCCATTGTATAACACACAGTTTGGGAGATATGGTATTTTATGCATGAGAATTCAAATTCAGGAGTCTATTCGGGTCTATGCTATTTCAAACAATAGACCAGTTATTTCTTAATTTGGAAAGGAAAGTCTCAACACTATCCAGATAGGTACCATTCTCTGCTGAAATAAACAAAGTGCTGAGTATCCCGAAGTGCCTTAATCACATGTTGTAAGGAGCAAAAAGAGCGATTCCAGTTTTAGCTATCAAGTAATTTATGCTGGGTATTAGGTATATGATACACAGAACAGCAGCACCTTCATTGTACTTCAGGTCACACAGAATATTTATTCAGAAGGAATTCTAATGATACTAAACAACTCAAGCCTTTGAAAGATAAATGTAATGTTCTTTGGAATCAAGTGTGCATTCCAATGAAACAATATTGATTTCTTCCAAGATCAGTAAGAAAGAGTAATATATTTTTAGAGAACCAAGCTGTGCCAAAGAAAAATAAGGCTTCCAACAAAATTATCATGACACTAGATGAAAAGAAGGCATCACTTTGAGCTTACAAACCAGAGTACAGTATGAAAGTGGATCTGATTCTGTCATTTTTCTAGTTTTTTAATTTCTTCCTTCAAAAACTGTCTAGTGATTGATGAGATTTTGTTTTTAAAAACATAAAATATATCCTATCATTAGAATCATTATATGTAAGACTTCCTGACCTGTAATACATAACATCCACATAGTTTTAACATTTGGATTAACTATTAATGCAACACACAACAACACTGGCATAATATTCCACAATATTTATTATTTGTTAGCTGAAGCAGTTTTCAGCTGTAGCACTACCATCAGGTAGAAAGATAACTATATGTGGTTGTTGGATCAAAAATTTTAAACTAGTGCATTGATGTAGTATCTCCATATCCAGAGACAAAAAATGTTAATGCTAGAAT
The DNA here is from genome assembly GCF_023897955.1 of Schistocerca gregaria. Taxonomy (NCBI): domain Eukaryota; kingdom Metazoa; phylum Arthropoda; class Insecta; order Orthoptera; family Acrididae; genus Schistocerca; species Schistocerca gregaria. The sequence goes on along the minus strand of NC_064920.1, from coordinate 1,209,190,057 downwards.
TAAGAATAAAACTGTAGGAATTACTCCAGTGTAAATGCAATGTAAGATTATTTAACGAAAATAAAACATCTGACACATTAACTAATAAACTGTAGACAAATTACAAGAGTTGTACACAGAAAAAATTAATTGAGGAAAAAACTTTGGTGACATATTCCAAAGATGTGTCTGAACAAAATAATCTTGTCTTTAATAGTTCCTAAATTACAAACAGATAAGATATAATAGTGATATTGAACAGGAGACTGAAGCAGCAGTGATTACAAAAAGTAATTTTTTTTAATGTGACAAGGGAAATTATAGTACCTTAAATAAAGGAAAATGGGACATACGAATACGAAGGGTAATTTACAATGTGACCTGAATGGGATTATGAGTAATACTTGCAATTAGAAGTGGTAAGTAAGGGAACTGTGTCTGGTCATTCAGTATTAAGCTTGAGTTTGTGGACATATATTTATTAATTTCCGATATTTCAAGGTAGTTCATCCTCCAAAAAGGACAGAAAGTAAACTATCCTCCATAAAGAAAGGAAAATTGTGATGAATCATGCTGTGACATACTTTTCCTCCTCATCTTTTGTCATTTGTCCCCTTCAATTCGTTTTTTCACTTTTAACTATTTGACATTAACTTATGTGAGTATAATCTGTATTTTCATAATAGAGAAAGGTTGACCCTCATGTAATTGTTTTTCTAATTTATTTTGACTATTGCTAGCTAGTATCTTTTGTAAAATCAGTAATTGTTCCATAACGTAAATTCTGTTGTTGACATATAAACAAATATAAATTCTGTACTAATTACAAATATTTGGAAGAGGAAATCTTTGTAGTCTTAAAGTAGCTATTTGACTCTATTCGAAAACAAGTTAGCAAAGCAAGCCCTTAATAAATTTCAAAGTAATTAACAGTTTTGTCAAAAGTATTGTTTGGTGATTATCTTTGTTGTTTTCATGATTAAACAAATAATTTGGCTTAACCCTTTCAGTAGAATAAATTGTTAAATAGACGGAATTTTTCGATGTATTCAGTTAACTTAATGAGTTAAGTTTTAATAGTAATTTCTGTAAATTTAACTTTAAACAATGTGTAGTTTCAGGGCCTGTTATTGTGATGATACATAAGGGCCCGATTTTTGTCATGAGACAGTCAGTCGACGGCTGAGTGTCAGGCGATAATTCTACGTTGTTTAGAACAACAATGCATCAACTTAACAGTGTAATAAGTGTTACACAATTAGACCATGTGTTAAAACAGTGACAGTGTCTGCTCCATACGTACCTTTCTATTCTTCAAGGATTGTGAACTTTGTGGTTAGGCTTTTATTGCTCGTAGATGTTCAACAGTAAACTATTGTAGCAGTATGTGGATGGTTCGCCTGCTAAATATTAATGAGGCTTATCGAAAGTTAAACACTAGTAGTGCGCTGATTATATAACTGTGTATTATTATGGGCTTGCGAACAGTGAAATTAAAGAACTGTGAAATGTAACTGTGCACCTGTCGGCTACATTATTTACAGTAGTCAGTGTCGGAACCCACAACCCATTTTTCAACCAGTGTAGCAACGCAGTACGTCGACACCGAGGACATCAAACAAACGAAGAAACAAACAGGAGGAACAGCTACAAGATGAAGTACGACCATAAAGAAAAGAGGATGAACTATGAACTTCAGTTTAGTACCGCATGACCATACACAGCTCCCTTACTTGCCACTTCCAGTTGCAGATATTACTCATAATCACATCCAGGCCATGTCGTAAATCACCCCTCTTACTAACATGCCCAACGTGTTGTGTTAAAAAAAAATTACTCTGAACTGCTGTATCCTGGTACTGGTGCGTGTTGGTGTGAGTGCGCCGGCCCTAGGGTCGCCGTGCGTGTGTACTCGTGTCGACTGCCCACTGTATCGGCGCGAGCCGACCTCTGGAGGGCGTCTGTAGGAACTGTGCGCGCAGCGCGGTCTCCAACGTGCCATGTACCAGCGACTCGCACCTGTGTATATACGCAGCAACACTCACTGACTCAGTGTTCCTCTAGTTTGTACCGCTAACAACTGTTGTTCTGTGTGGAGCCGTGAGATGCGTATTTCTGTTATTATGCAGAGGCTTATGAGTAGAGCCACATTTCAGTTACTTGATCAGTTTTATGTGTTACTTAGTTACTACACGATTGACGACGAGCTCAGAATGGTTTCTGCGTGTGCAGTCTTGAAGAGTGGTTTCACCAGGTTTACTTATTATGGACGCCATACTACCGGCCCTGATTGAACAGCTTACTTTGGCAGTGACCACTTTGTCGCCTTCCATTAACAGATGGTACCGTTCCATCGGTCCAGTCACCCACTTTTCCTCAGTATAATGATTCACTTGAGTATTCTGTAGCTTACGAAAACAAAATCAGACAGCATTTTTTAGCTTTCGGTGTGACAGACTCGGATTTATGCAGAGCCCCCTTCCACGTAAGGTGTACCGATTACTGTGTCAGCTTGCCCCTTTACAAAAGCCAGAGATCTTACTTTAGATCATGGGTGTAGTTTATTGTCCAGTCCACCATCACAAATGAATGCATCTTATAGCGGTACAAGTTGAATTGTACCGATGTTGCAAGAAAGCGAACCAATCATACAGGGTGTGGGCAGCTGGATTCATAGCCTTAGCTGTAAATCTCAGTTCATTACTGATGTCCATAATGACTCTTATGCAGACTCTGCGGTGGGTGATGCAGTTATCTGTGAAGCTCCGGATGAGGAAGTGCACCAGGAAGCTTTACACTGTCAAAAAAAATAAAATAAAATAAAAAAGAAACACGTTGACAGGAGTGTAAATGTCACAGTCTTTCTATGTTTGGCAGACAGCGAGTGATGAATTTGGAACATGGGGTAATTTGGCTTGCACGATGAAGTGGCAGTAAAGATGTGGGCCCAGTGCGAAGCACAGCAAGGCCGGCCCGAACAACCGCGATCGCCACAGTGACAGCATCAGCGTTCTCTGTTTCCATCTTGGCCCTCCTATTTTGTCGAGCTTGAATGTTCGGCGTGCCCTAAGTTTTGGGCTACTTGTAAAGCTTGAGAGAAGAAGGACCACATCACCTCTGTGTGTCATTCACCAAAGGTTGCTCAGTATATGGACATAGATGTAAACTGTGCAGCTCCAATGCCACAGTGACACTTGACGAAAGGTCTCTTCCTAAAGACTGGAAGGAGGCACTGATCACACCAATATTCATGAAACGAAATAGGAGTAACCCATTGAATTACAGACCCATATCACTGACCTCAACTTGCAGTAGAATTGTGGATAATGTATGTATACTTTGAAGAAACTGACTTATTGATACATAACCAACACGGATTCAGAAAATATCATTCTTATGCAACGCAGCTAGCTCTTTATTCCCACGAATTAATGAGTGCTCTTGACAAGGGATCTCAGCTCGATTGCATGTTCCTGTATTTCCACAATGCTTTTGATACCGTTCCTCACAAACGATTATTAATCAAATTTCATGCATTTGGAGTATCGTCTCAGTTCTGTGAGTGGATTCGTGATTTCCGCTGAGGGAGATCGCAGTTCGTAGTGATAGACGGTAAATCATCGACTAGAACAGAAGTGATATCTGGCGTTCCGGAAGGTAGTGTCATAGGCCTTCTGCTGTTCCTGATTTATATAAATGATCTAGCTGATAATCTGAGCAGCCCCCTTAGATTGTTTGCAGATGACGCTGTAATTTACCGTCTAGTAAAATCATCAGACGATCGGTTCCAATTACAAAATTATCTAGAGAGAATTTCTGTATGGTGTGAAAAGTGGCAATTGGCACTAAAGAAGTTAAAGTGAGAGGTCATCCACATGCGTACTAAAAGAAATCCGATAAATTTTGGGTATACGATAAATCGCACAAATCTAAGGGCTGTCATTTCGACTAAATACCTAGGAATTACAATTACGAGCAACTTAAATTGGAAAGACCACATAGATAATGTCGTGGGGAAGGCGAAACAAAGACTGTGCTTTGTTGGCAGAAAACTTAGAAGATGCGACAAACTCACTACAGAGACAGCCTACATTACACTTGTGCTCCCTGTCCTCGAATATTCCTGCGCGTTGTGGGATCCTTAATAGGTAGGATTGACGAGGACATCGAAAAGTGAAAAGAACGGCAGCTCGTTTCGTGTTAGCGCGCTATAGCGGCGAGAGTGTCACTGACACGATACACGAGTTGGGGTGGCAGTTACTGAAACAAAGACGGTTTTCTTTGCGGCGAGATCTATTTACGAAATTTCAATCACCAACTTTCTCTTCCGAATGCGAAAATATTTTGTTGACACACACCTACGTAGAGAGAAATGCCCATCATAATAAAATAAGAGAAATCAGAGCTCGAACGGAAAGATTTAGGTGTTCCTTTTCCCCACGCGCCATTCGAGAGTGGAATGGTAGAGAAGTAGTATGAAAATGGTTCGATAAACCCTCTGCAAGGCACTTAAGTGTGAATTGCAGATTAACCATTTAGGTGTAGATAAGCTTGTGAGTTCTTTCAACTTGTTTGTTGAGATAAGTGTTTTCACCAAGTGCCCCGTCTATTGTGATGTTATTGAATTCTCACACCTATGTGAGGTCAGGCTCGCCACCGTTCACGCCAGTCAGGTGGGAGCTGAACATTATTGCGTTGTTGGGACAATGTACGGCATCTGCCTCTTAGCAGTCAGTGGTTTGTTTCATTACAGTTTTGGTGGTCACTGATGCCGGTGCTGAGAACTTCTCTGGTAGTGACGCTTTTAAGGCATCTGCGTTCTCTGTCACCACTGCAGTTCACCTTATATCGGATTAGGTACTGTACTCTCAATTGGAAAAACTGAACGAGGAGTCTTGGAAGGTGTAAGGTGTGTTAGGAATTTTTCTGTTCATATTTCTTTTGAAATCCACGTTTTTGTCATTCACGTCCTATTCCTGTCATCCTGAAAGATCAAATGAAAGCAGATTTGGACAGGCTTCAATCTGTGGAATTGGTACAATCTCTTATGGATGGTGAACGGTCGTCTCCTCTGGTTACAGTTCGGAAGCCGTTGGGGAAACTTTGCCTATGTGGCAACTTCAGTACCACTGTCAACACACAGTCAATTGTGGGTACGTACCCTCTCCCACACCAGGAGAAACTGTTGGCGAAAATATCGTGTGGCCAGTAATTTTCCAAAAGTGGTGTGTCTACAGCATATGTGCAGGTTTCTGTGGACGAAGAGTCTCGGCTAGTTCTGGTTTTGAATAGTTTTGGTCTCTGGCAATATTTGCACCTACCTTTTCATGTGGCTAGTGCGCCTGCTATTTTCCAACGGCTTTTGGAGCAACTGAGTATGCCTGTTCCGGGTTGCATTAATTATTTGTATGATGATATTGTTGTCACGGGCTCCTCCACAACCGCTCGCTTGAAAAATTTGTGCACTTTGTTTTCTGTCTTACAGTCTGCAGGCTTAACAGTGTAACCTCGTGAAATCTCAGCTTTTTCCAGACCACACCTCCTCAAACTTTATTAACCTTCCACATATTTATTCTTCATGTCTACATATTTGTTTTTCGGCCTAGTCAACACGGAGACGAACACATTTCTCCTAGCAAGTGAGCAGTCTAGTAAGGGCTTCACTGTAGAGTGCTGTAACTTTGTTGACAGAGCCACAGTCTCACCTCTGCTTGCACCTCTTCGCCATTATCAAAGTGAAATCCGGGTGTTCTTCAAGTTTTGGAAGAAGGTGAAAATCGTATGGGGCCAAGTCGGGACTGTATGGCGGATGACCGATGACGGTGAACCCAAGGCGTCGCCCTGCTGCAGCTGTCGCAGCGCTCGTGTGTGCTCTGGCATTGTCATACATGTGTGGACGAACTCTTCTACGGTTGTTCAACGGTTGGAAACTCGATTACAGCACGCTGTTTATATCGCGCACTGAGAGGTGCGCTACACAATGTCAAGTTTCGCGCTAGAATTCGGAGCGGCAGGGGGTTGCAATTTGTGTCAGCGAAATGTTGAAGTCGACTGAGTAGTATGCCCGACGTCTGATACATCAACCGATCTCGTGAGCAGAATTAAAAATTCGGAGACATTGCTCTCCAGCACACTCTCGAGCTCTGCGCAACACTGGACTGCTGAAAATAATAAGTCAGTACATGCTTATTTAATTAGTTATAGAGTGCAATACTGTAAAGCGTTAACCACTTTTATTTGACAAAACCAGCTATTACGTTAGTGGAAAACAGTGTGAAATAACTTCTAAATGACTATACAGATTGGAAATAATACTATGCCAGCAAGCAGCTGCAAGATAATTACAATCATTCCACAAAATTCAGGAACAGTTTACTTGCAAAAAAAGCTAGGTGATGTACAATCAATATTTTGAATGAGCTGGAGTGTAACATGATGTCATGTGTGATGAACATTGCCTTCTTGCCATTACTATGTATTTACCCCAACCGAAGATGCCATTGTTTCAGAAGACAATTTCGGATACTCTTCAGAAAACATGACACTGAAAGTTAATTCGTATTATATACAGCCAAAGTGCCTATTAACTTTCTTTATATCAATTCTACTCAATTTCCTTTTGTACCCAATGGAAGCAAATTCATCCTGTAACACGGAAGTTCTCACATTATTACAGTGACAGATATGATGTTCAGTAAATCTTATTTTATAGATCTTCTTAAATTAAATTTTACATCAGTCGATAGAGAATCCATTCATACTAAAATTGTAAAATTAGTTCCTAACCCCTACAATACAGGAGATGACAGTATGATACTTTGATGGCACCCTTGTATGTAATGGAATCGACAGATACCAGCGAATGCATCCACAATTCTTATTAACAGCTGTTTCATATCAGTTGGCATTTGTCACATGAAAATAGTTCATAAGAAAATCTGTATGGTCATAGAGTATATTGAAGAAAAGTAAAGTCATCTTAGGAACCACATTCTGTTCAATTTTCTGGGAGTGACATCTAATTATCATGGATGCCAGAGATAATTGAGATAGAGCTTCATCATGTTGCAAATTAGTATTATAATATAAAAAACGTATGTTAACATACACAAAAAATAAATATAAAATATGTATGTTAATATAAAAAAGTTACCATACGCTTTTTATATTAACATGTGTGAACATACATTTTTTATATTTATTTTATGGTTATGTTAACATATGTTTTTATATTTATTTATGTTTATGTTAACATACATTAACATATGTTTTCATGTTTATTATTATGTTAATGTTATTGTGCAGCTTAACACCCAAAATTAATTTTTTTATTTAAAGTTTGTTTACCATTTTGTTGTGTACTGTCATTTCAAATTTAATTGATTTTTGTTTATAGTGTAATTAATTTATCATAGTGTAAAGCTTAATTTATCTTTGTTCCAAGTTTAATCAATTTATGCAGAAAATAAAGCAAATTTTGCTAATATTTTGGTCTCACAAAACCTCAAAAAGTAGTTTCAAGTTTGCTTAATATTTGTTTAACATTTATTTGTTTACTGTAATTTCGAATTTAATTGATCTTTGTTCTAAGTTTAATTAATTTATCTTTGTTTTAGGACTACCTAAACTATTGTAAAATAAATAAAAAATTTGGTAACACTAAAACAGTGCTACATAAAAATATTGTAAAATATATAATAATTTAAAACCTTCTTCTGTAAATTTGTCCACCATTGTGTTCTTTTACATCTTCTTAATGTGGAAAATCATCTTCATAATGTTTATCGCTACCTTCTTTTTCACTTTCTTCGTTAGAATCCAAACAGTTTTCTTCCAAATTGTTGTTGTTGTTGCGGCCGTCAGTCCTGAGACTGGTTTGATGCAGCTCTCCATGCTACTCTGTCCTGTGCAAGCTTCTTCACCTCCCAGTACCTACTGCAACCTACATCCTTCTGAATCTGCTTAGTGTATTCATCTCTTGGTCTCCCACTATGATTTTTACCCTCCACGCTGCCCTCCAATGCTAAATTTGTGATCCCTTGGTGCCTCAAAACATGTCCTACCAACCGATCCCTTCTTCTAGTCAAGTTGTGCCACAAACTTCTCTTCTCCCCAACCCTATTCAATAACTCCTTATTAGTTACATGATCTATGCACCTTATCTTGAGCATTCTTCTGTTAGCACCACATTTCGAAAGCTTCTATTCTCTTCTTGTCCAAACTATTTATCGTCCATGTTTCATTTCCATAAATGGCTACACTCCATACAAATACTTTCAGAAACGACTTCCTGACACTTCAATCTATACTCGATGTTAACAAATTTCTCTTCTTCAGAAACGCTTTCCTTGCCACTGCCAGTCTACATTTTATATCCTCTCTACTTCGACCATCATCAGTTATTTTGCTCCCCAAATAGCAAAACTACTTTAAGTGTCTCATTTCCTAATCTAATTCCCTCAGCATCACCCGATTTAATTCGACTACATTCCATTATCCTCGTTTTGCTTTTGTTGAAGTTTATCTTATATCCTTCTTTCAAGACACTGTCCATTCCGTTCAACTTCTCTTCCAAGTCCTTTGCTGTCTCTGACAGTATTGCAATGTCATCGGCAAACCTCAAAGTTTTTATTTCTTCTCCATCGATTTTAATACCTACTTCTAATTTTTCTTTTGTTACCTTTTCTGCTTGCTCAATATACAGGTTTAATAGCATTGGGGTAGAGGCTACAACCCTGTCTCACTCCCTTCCCAACCACTGCTTCCATTTCATGTCCCTCGACTCTTATAACTGCCATCTGGTTTCTGTAAAAATTGTAAATAGCCTTTCGCTTCCTGTAGTTTACCCCTGCCACCTTCAGAATTTGAAAAAGCGTATTCCAGTCAACATTGTCAAAAGCTTTCTCCAAGTCTACAAATGCTAGAAATGTAGGTTTGCCTTTTCTTAATCTAGCTTCTAAGATAAGTCGTAGGGTCAGTATTGCCTCACGTGTTCCCATATTTGTATGGAATCGAAACTGATCTTCCCCAAGGTCGGCTTCTACTAGTTTTTCCATTTGTCTGTAAAGAATTCACGTTAGTATTTTGCAGCTGTGACTTATTAAACTGATAGTTCGGTAATTTTCACATTTGTCAACACCTGCTTTCTTTGGGATTGGAATTATTATATTTTTCTTGAAGTCTGAGGGTATATCGCCTGTCTCATACATTTTGCTGACCAGATGGTAGAGTTTTGTCAGGACTGGCTATCCCAAGGCTTTCAGTAGTTCTAATGGAACGATGTCTAGGTTAACTAATACACTTTATTTATTTACATACATTCACAATGTAAAATTTTTAATACATTTTACTTTTGTTAACTAATACATTTTATTTATTTTCTTATTGCTGTCCATTTTTTGTAGGCCATTTAATTTTTAATATAATTTACTTTTGTTAACTAATACATTTTAATTAATTTACTTACATTCAAAAAGTAGCTGAACTGGGTTGCTGAAAGCATAGTGACGTGATTTTTTATTATAGCTATTATTATATTATTTTATTATATTACATTATTATTAGGTAATGGGATAGTAGGATGATTTTGTATGTTTTGGATAATTAGACTAATTTTGTGAAAAATAGAATATGTGAGTGTTAATGAGCAATTTTCTATTTTTTATATAATTGAGGTAGTGAGCTAGAGCATACAAAATCCTGCTACTACCACCACACTTTTTAAGACATTTATCGTACAGGGAGGCGAGACGGCCAGTTTATGTTTCGTAGAAGGCGGTTTGCCACTGGAGGATTCACAAACATCCCACTTTAGCACATTTCGTCGTCCGACTGAAACCACGTTCTAGACATGTCTTTTTTCAAGTCATCAAGCATTTAAAAATCGAATGGTGAAAGACCTGGGCTGTGCGGACAATGTGGGGCGCATGTTATCGTCACTCCAGGGTGATTCGGTCTGACAATAATCGTTAGGTGTTACGACTTATGACGTGTCGCACTCGCTGCAACGTGTCTTCACCGCGCTGCGCGTTGATTGTGGCTCCACGCTCGAGCAGAAGGCCCTGGCACTAGGAGAAGGTCGTCATGGTCTGGCAAACGGCGAAGGCAACAGCACGATAAAGCCCATCCCCATACTGCCAATCAGACGAAGGCTAAGGTGCAGCGATTGGTTAGCAGACACTGCAACATCCTCCTTACACCCTGAATCTTTCAGCATGTGGTTTTCGCAACTTTGGGGATATGAAGAAAGACATGCCTTGGCGTCGGTTTCAGTCGGACAAGGAGATGCAAGAGTGGGTGCAGTTGTGGATCCGTCAGCAGCTGGCGGCGTTCTACGAACCAGGAACTGATCGTCCAGTCTCCCCGTGGGATGAATATCGTGTGGAGATTACTTTTAATGGGAACAATTTCACGGTACCGCTATGACGGGTACTTGGTTCTCACTTGACTGCCCCTTTGCGCCACAATAAACTCCGAAATACGACTTAATTTGCCTTTTGAATGTGCTTGTCCACTCCGTTTTCTCCATACGCAATCGTTATGCAGTGTGTTTATACATTCCAGCCGCTTGGTAGCGCTGCAGTAGCCAAATTGTAGAAAACCGTGTGAGATTCGTGGCTCGTTATCTTGAAATGGTGTCTCTTGGCGTTACACATACGTGACGCAGAAAGTTAAGTGTGTAAGCGGAGCAGAGACGAATCGGAAACAAAAAATGAAAAGAAAGAAAAAAAGAAATTGCCAGAGATAGGCTTATGGGCCCTGTATCTCTTAAAACCTTTCTCCAAAGTGAAATAAACTCATCATAGCCTCTTAAATCCTACGATGAAGTGAAGGTTGTCTAGAGGGAAAAACTACTATTGACTCTTTTCCTAAGCACACTCCGAAAAAAAGTGAAATCTTTCCAGTGACGATTTGGGCTTAACTATGCTAAAGTTTTACGGAATACATCACATGGCATCGAACATAAACGTTTTTCGTAACTGGGACTTTATTTTTCATCTCCTTGAACGTACACAGACACCATTTCGGCTTGTTCCCGACATGAACACCGAGCTATTCTGCTGTTCGCAGCGCGCTGCATCAGTCACACAGCCTGTAACACACAAGGGAAACACGGCACGTGATCAGAGGAACTGCCACTCGTCAGGCGAGTCAAAGACACATTTCCGGACATATGTCCATGTTTTCCTGCATTTCCAGTCCAGAATCTGGCTCTGCAGTTCGTGTATGTTCGCCCTGTATGCTGCACTTTGCAAACACTTTACTGAATGTACATAAGATACTTCTAATTACTTTTTACCATATGGACCCTATCTGGAATTTACTTTGTTAAGGTAATCAAAAACTATTATTGATTCTTTTCCAAAGCCTGATGAGGCTATGGGTTTCGATTTATAACTTCGGCACACACATAAATAACCCTTCACTTCAACTTTTGTATTCGTTACAACTAGGTTTGTTCTCGGCACAGCAGTATGTAGTATGACGGCTTGAAGGAAACTGGTATTACCGTACCGTATGACAATTCTTCTGTAAAAAACGTTGTTCTACGAGGATTTCTGTCACGATCTCTGAAGGAGCAATTCTTTTTAACGTTTAAGAAATAGTGTTACTATTGCTAAAGTGAAGTTAATTATCTTTTGTCAAATTGGCTCTTACTTAGAGACAAGATGGATGCAAACCATGAAACTAATATGTAGGACATTGACCACACTCAGTTTTGTAATTACATAACTATTGAAATTAATTTGTTAAGAAACTTTGAAGTTATTTCCAAGTAAAGTTATGGTTGACTTATGTTGCTATCTTCTTCCCACAGTGCATTAGCTTAGATGTCAGGTTTACTGTCCTTAATATTCTGCAGTATTCTTGTCATGAGCTAATTCATCAACATTCGAGGTGTTCCTGGCAGACACAGCTTCAATTTTGTCCTACAAGATAATTTATGATTTTGATGAAGACGTTGTTTAGCCTAATTACGTTTTGGCGAAAACGGCTTGCATCTGTGCAATTCATGATTTCAGCAGTTTACTAAAATAATTTTTGGTAGATTAATCTCTCTCGTGTCATCAGATGTAGTAGACTTTTTAACTTGGTCAGGATTTCTGCTTAGAACAAGGAGCTGCACGTCATGTCCTGATATGCTGTTGATTCTAATCTTTATCATATTTTTATAGACAAATCAAAGGAGCAAACTCATACTATGCCCACCAATGGCTGTCTTACAGCATTCAACTATCCTAGTTGGAAAGTTTAATGTAGGGATTAAACTGAAAGACAATGGTGCTAATTGCAACAAATATCTACTGCAATTTTTTTAAGAAAATCTAGGTTTGTATCACTATCAACAACAATGCCTTTAAATAGGTCAATGGAACTTTTAGATGATTTATGAACAGATTATCGTTTCCAGCTGCTGCTCGGTGCTTAGTTACTATTATAAAACATGAGTAACGGAACTCGACTGCTGTTGTACATATTTCCAGATGCATCTAGAGGCTTTGTTCTTGACTGTAAGGCAGTTTCTAAAAAATGTGGCGACTCCACCTCCCTTCGTATCTGCTGCTCTAAAGAGAGAAGAAACTAACTTAAATCGTTAATCTCTTGCTGTATCTATAGCTGTGGTCACATGATGTTGAGAGTGGCACATTATGTGAAATGAGTTGGATGAATCTGAATCATCAATACAGATGAGTAGCTCGTGAAATTCAGTTCTGAGTGCTCGGATGATTTGGTGTATTAACAATAACTGGTTTCGCATACTGACTAAGCTAAAACTGGTTAGACAAAAATGTTCTGGTAATTTCTAAATACTTTCTGTTAAGCACTTGTTTGCACAGAAGCTGTACTTTAAAATCTGTAGTTCAGCCATTTTCTCAAACTGAATGTTTCTTCAACCATAATCTCTCTTACAATGCGCTTTCCTTCTCCTCTCGCTACTCTAAAAGTGGTACATCTCTGACACCTGTAGAAAAAAGCAAGACTCAGGCGAACAAATGTAAGATATGGTAACAGACGGATAATATACAGTATGTACTAGAACCAAGAGGGGGAATAAGAATGGAAGATCAGGAACAATGTTCTGGCATTACAAAAGATACAAGACAGGGTGTTGTCTTTCTCGCTACTGTTCAGTCTATACATCGAAAAAGCAATGGCAGAAATAAAAGGAAGGTTCAGAAGTGGGATGAAAATTCAGGGTCATATAGTCTCAGTAACAAGATTCGCTGATGACATTACCAACCTCAGTGAAAGTGAGGAAGAAGTATTGAAAGTAAAAATGAGCACAATGAGAAGAGTAGCAGAAAGAAGATCACTGATAAATATAACAACAAACTGCAGACTGCAAACTAGACGAAGCGCAGGAATTTTGCTGCTTCAGAAACAAAATAACACGTGAAGGACGAAGCAAAGAGGATATAAAAAGCAGACGAGGACAGCCAAACGCAGCATTCCTAGCCTGAAAAATTTAGTAATATGGAACACTGGCTTTAGTTTGAGAAAGAATTTCCAGCTAAACTGGATTTGGAGCACGTGAATCACGGATTGTGGGAAAACAGGAAAAAAGAGTATCGAAGCGTTTCAGATGCGGTGCTACAGAACAATGTTGAAAATTAAGCAAACTGATAGGATAAGGAATGAAATGGTTCTCCGCTGAATCGGCGAGGAGAAGAAATTTTTTTAGAACACGTTGACAAGATGAAGAAAGATACCAAACGTTTCAAGACGTCAAGGAATAACTTCGATGGTAGTAGAGGGAGCTATGGAGGGTAAAAGCTGTAGAGGGAAACAGAGATGCATTCAACAAATAATTGATGACGTAACGTGACACTCTGAAATGAAGAGGTTGATGCAAGAGGGGAATTCGTGGTGGGTAGAGTAAACCAGTTAAATCACTGACGACTCAAAAAAAAGTAACCACACATTTATAGTGAGAGAACGATATTGAGCACTTTATATCCTAGAGGCTACCATCCTACAGTGCATGCAATGAGGATATGATGAAGACATTGAAGAACGCTAAAGGAATGAGCAGTAAATAAATTATGGAGACTGCTTATGTACAATAATAGATACAGAAGGATTTAAGAAATGTATGTTTAAAAACTTTCAATGTGAAATTTATATACAAATGTAATTTCAATTGTGAAAGAAAATTCAAGTAGCGACAGAGGGCGACAACATGTAAGACTTAACCAAACGATGGGGGGAGGGCATGTTGAGGGGACACAAAGAGACATGCAGACACACACACACACACACACACACACACACACACACACACACACACATACACGCTTCCAGCAACAAAACTGTTCTTAATTTCCGAACAGCTCGGAAATTAGATGATGGCTGTACATATTTTATAAATCGCATTTTGTATGTGTGTCGAAAATGTCTTCCATACTGTTCATAGTAAACCGACGTTTAAGTTACGATACACGTAACAGGATTAATTTGTAAGGTACATCCATTGGTTTTCTTGACGCAGTGTGCTAGACTATAAGAAGCAGAGCAGCAGTCGTGTATCCGTGACACAAATCAAATTTAAAGTCAATTCTTTGGCGGGAATATTTATTAGTAACACCTGAGGCGCTAGGGTGTTTATAAATATATAAAGACAGAAATCTAAGTGCTTCGTTAAGCACATTACATTCATCTTTAAAAGTCCCTTGCTCTTAGGAATATAATATCATCCATTTACTTGAGTACTCTGATTGTTTAACTAATAATGCGGTTGGTTTTTGGGCTGACATACAGCAGTACAAACAAAGTCAAGACCCGTATGTAAATGTAATGGAGTCGTTATAGCAACACAAACTTTCACAAGACAAGCGTCTCATGGACGATTACTTCGAAAAGCTGAATTGTTACTAACAAACTGGATAAAAAGGCCACGATACGACTCTTAAACTCTTACTAATTTTTCAAACTGTCCTGCACATAAATATAATATGTAAATAGTGAACAATTAAAATGTGTCTTGTGCTAATCAAGTATGACCATGTGTATCAGTTATTAAAATAAGATCGTTAAAACAATTTTATCACATACAGGCTGTTCCAGAAATATTACGACTAACTTCTAGGGTTTGTGGAGGACGTTTTGAGGAACATATCAATTACAGAAACCCACGTCTGGAAATGTCGTCCAACTACGCTACAGAGTGTCAAAAGTTACACAGGCGCTAGCGCCTGCCACCAGACCACCGCTTCACCAGCAAACGTGACTTTCTACGCCGACGCACCTTAGGCGGAACGTCTCGAAATATTGTTTGTTATTCAGCGATCAGTACTGATTAGCACGATCGCCAGCGGAAAATGTGAATGTAAGGCTACGTTGTCTTCGTGGATGATGGTTCTGGACACGGGTTTCCATCTGCAGTTTATTTTTCTCCTGTGTGCTGAAAACATTGGATGTTTTAGAGGGTACCAGGAGAAAAATACACTGCGAATGGCAACACGTGTCCGAAACCGCCATCAACCGAAGCCAGAGAGCACCTCTTTCAAAGGAGACAAAGCCTTTCCACGCAGCGGATAGCTCCGCTTCTTCCACTGGCGATTGTGGCAAACAGTTGCCGTCAGTGAATGAGAAACGACATTGTGAAACGTTTCGCGTATGGACCGTCAGTGCACAAAGCCACATTTTCTGCCGAAGGGGCGGCCCAGTGTCAGCAGCCAGCGCCTACAGCTTCGATGCTCTGTAGCATCGTTGGATGACGTTTCCAGACACAGGGTCCTATCCTTGATTTCTTCCTCAAGACACCCTCCACAGTCTCTCAAAGTCTGTCACAACCTTTCTGGGACACACTGTATAGCAGCAAAAACGTCACGATGTTTTGCGGGAATATATGTTTGAAATACTTACGACTGGCTCAATTGTACTTCTGTTGTTACCGGAATATGCTTTCCTGCCGCCATGCATAATGCTGTTATAGTCGTAACCATATCCGTAATCTGTTACATCTTCAGGATTCAGCTTTTTTAAAAAGTTTTCTTTACCTGAAAGAAAAGTATAGGTGCACTTCATAACAATATTCAAATACGTTTCATCTCATTTCTTAAGCTATTGCCTTCTATACGGTATGGCTGCCCTCATTAGATATAGTGACTGAAGGCAGAAAACCACCTAAGAAATCGGTGACGTGACACTGTCGGTTTAAAGGCTGCGCCCAGTAAGCAACGTGTCATGTATGTAAAGGTGTTGGTAGCTACACGAAGAAATGAAGACATCAGACAGAAGCCGGCAGTTTAATATAGGAGCCATAAAATTTCTCCTATCAAATCTACGCTATCGTGTTAACGTAAATCACGCGATATAAAGCCTTCAAAGCTGCCTATAACCCTGGAAAGGGTCTAGTCGTTTTGTCTGGGGATGTGTCCTCAGAGCTTACTGAACTGGCTGTTGTTGGTAGGTACGAAGTTGTGCAGCGTTTGTCATCCTGCCTGTGGACCTGGGTACTACCTGGTGAGCGACAATTCTCCACCACACAGGACTGGGTTGATGAATAGGTACCAAAAAAGCTGGAGATATCTGAAGAATGAAGCAGGCTGAATATGAATGTATCACTGGAGACTGTAACGGAACTGGCTCATTTTTCCTAATGTACTGGATTACTCGACGCACTCCATAAATTTTCTAAGCATTACAGATAAGTTCATATTGTAATATCGCATTTCATACGGTTTTAATGATATAAATAAAATATTTTTGTACACTTACATACAGAACATGTGTTCTAGCATGAATCTGATATCAACAATATAATACAAAATATAATAACACAAAATCTTTCTCCGTGTCATTCTCTATCTGAGCCATACGACTATGGAACGCGCTCCCCTGTGATCTGCGTCTTATCCAGAACTACTCAGCATTCAAGAGGGAACTCAAGACTTACATATTAGGGACGGTATAGCCACCATTGTTGTGCCCCTCCCATCTCTTTCTTTCTCCTCTCCATCACAGCTTCGAATTTTACCGTTCTATTTCTCTTCCTCTAACCTATCCACCTCTTATATATCTCTTTCACCCATTCTATCGTCTTATGTCTCTGCTCGATGAGAATAACTCACAAGCTGCAAGAACATAACGAGAAAATTCCCAACTAACAATGGGACTGACATTCAGAAAAGAAAAGTATGTTTACTTTCATATACATAGTCATTATTATTATTATTATTATTATTATTATTATTCTTGATTGTTATAATTATTTTTTATTGTTATAATTATCATTGTACTACTGTTATAATATCTATTTTTTTCTTTAATATCAATATTGCATAATAGGCTATATGTCCTTAATGTTATGTAGAAACTGTAACTCGTTCAATCTGAGTATGCCTGGTTAGGTGTAAGAGAGGGCCTGAAGGCCCTAATCTTGCCAGGTAAAATAAATGCATAAATAAATAAAATAAATAAATAAATAATTTATATTACTTTAAAAATGCTTAATTTTTTATGTTTGTTGAATTCACTTAGAAATTCGGTTAGCCAATTGTAATTACATACAAAGTCACTGACATTAAAATTGTTAATTATGAACTCTCTAACTGACATCAGGAAATACTATTCGTACGTAACTCATTTGTTATCTAAAATACTTTCTTTGATGTGTGCTTTACCAGTATCCTTCTCGCCTGATCGGAAGTTGGAGGGAAGTTTCTGTAGGCCTAGTTGCATGCTTTTTAGCTTTTTCAAGTTAAGACATCTTTGAATGCTAAAATTATTTTGTGTCAAAAAGGTATAAAACTTGTAAGAAGTTAAATGTTCTATCTGAAAGACAATGTGCCTGGAACAAGTTAATTCACGTACATATTTTAAACTAAATTCTGAATAAATTCCTGCGAGCAGAAATATACCGCTAAATACGGAGCCAAGACAGCCATCGAAATACATCGAATTAAGATAAGGTAAGTGCCTGGAGGAAGAAGACTTCTGGTCAGGTGAATACAGGCTTATAAATACAAAATCAAATAAGGGTAATGCAGCAGTAGGTTTAATAATGAATAAGAAAATATCAGCGCGGATAAGCTACTGCGAACGGCATAGTGAATGCATTACTGTAACCAAGATAGACACGAAGTCAAGTTTATATGCCAAATAGCTCCGCAAATGATGAACAGACTCAAGAAATGTATGATGTGATAAAAGAAAATATTCACATACTTAAGGGAGACGAAAGTTTAATAGTCGTGGAGGGGACTGTGTTGTAACCGCAGAAAAGCCAAGTCTAAATGCAGTTGTTCTCAGACGATACACCAGAAATCATACGGGGAGATAGAGTTAACAGGAGACGCCAGGCGTGTCAGAGGGGTCACAAAAGATAACGACGCAGCCAGATAGCCGAGGCGGCGGTCCAAGCGGCCAGGCAGCTGCGCGTGATAAGGAAGGAAGCAGACTCAGCTATTAAGATAAACAGGGCGCTCTGGGCAGGTCCCTTAATAAACAATAACTTGCAGTATCAACACTCTTGGCTAGAGGGAGAAGTCTGGGAGCGGAGAGAGAAAGAAAGAGGGCCCTAAGTGGGGACCGCACTACGTCATGAGGAGCCAATGAAGGGCTCAGGACGCAGTGCGTGACCATATAGGGAGAGGCCCCTCTACCCCTCCACCCAGCTTCTGAAGAAAAGTACTGAAGTTAATACTAAAACAATCCCTAATAAGGAAAAGTTGCACTCGACGCTACGTCATGCCAAGCGCTGGCAGGGTCGTAGGGGAAGAGCTAACAAAACTCGGAGGCACGCCGCTCCGGAGATCTCTCTCTCTCTCGGGTTTAGGCAGCGACAGTAGTCAGCGTGAGTAGCAGCCGACTTGGGCTGAGGGCGGGCTGCAGGCAGACAGTTGGAGATAGTCGCCGATGAGCGTTTAGGCAGCGACCGCGGGACTCTGACGTAGGGTGCTAGTGTGGGCAGCAAAGTGCTGGAAAGTTCTATCAGGCAGCCAGAACGGTGGAAGTCAGTCACCGTCTCTGTAATGGGCTTGGCTATTCTGTAGGTACAATCACTACGCAGTTAGGGTGATCTGTATTCTTTATGAATAAATTAGAACTTTTATAACGTCCATACGAGTTTACTTCTACCAACATCCTAGCCTTGTACCTTCACACCAGGGAATTTAACATCTTAGCCAGATCAAAAGTCTCCCTCTCAATTAGGTCAACCGGCTAATTCCCGTTTACGAACCGTGTCGCTCAATCCCTCGCAAAACCCACGCTTGGGACGCGACATAAATAAAAGTTTTGGTGCCAGGTGTGGGGTACCACAAAGGCATATAGGCAAAAGGAGATAGGAGCCAGTAGATTTTGCTACAGCGACTGTGGCAATTAGCAGGAAGTTGTGGCGACTCGCAACTTTCAGCATTAGTAGCCCCACTACGACAGAGTCCAGAGAAGTAGTCCTCGCGGGTGCAGGGCAACGCAGGATAGCGGCAGCACGACGCGGAGCGACGAGGCACAGAGGTGCCTAAGCAGCCAGCGTTCGAGACCGGGGGTCCGGGCCGAGCAGCGGCAGCAGCCGTAGCAGCGGCAGCCGAGGCGAGCGACGGGGTCGGCACAGCCCAGCAGAGCGGCGGCCGACGCATCGCGGCAGCGCGGAACAGCGCGGGCATAGAGAGCACAGAGACAGCGCGGAGCAGCGCGGAGCAGCGCGGCACAACGCGGGACAACGCGGATCAGCGGAAGAGACGGCGCACCACAAGAGAAGCGGTACATATAAAATTATATTAAGAATTTTGTATCTTGTATTGTAAAGTGCTAACATAGTTAAGTTGGTAAGATGGCCCAAACTAACGAAGTTCCGTCATCCTCCAGTAGCGGTAAGATATCAGTGAAAGAAGCCTTGTGTATAGTTCCAAAAGTGTTCGAAGGAAATAAGAGAGATCTTAGGGAGTTTATTGAAAATGTAGACGCTGCATTTGAACTTGTGAAACCGGAGGA
This sequence comes from Schistocerca gregaria, assembly GCF_023897955.1. NCBI lineage: Eukaryota > Metazoa > Arthropoda > Insecta > Orthoptera > Acrididae > Schistocerca > Schistocerca gregaria. The sequence continues at coordinate 1,209,170,140 of NC_064920.1, read as the reverse complement.
ACACGAAACGTTACTGAAGTTTGTTAAAGCCAAAATAACCGGAGAGGCCAGATCGAGGCTGCAAGTAAGGGAACGCACTGGGACATGGCAGGAAGTAAAACATGTTCTAGAGGAAAATTATGCGAGTAAGCGTACCATTGACTACTACGCGTGCAAGATATTTCAATCGAGACAGGGACAAGGAGAGCCAATTGCGACATGGGCAAGCCGAATAGATGAAATGCAAAGGGATTTCAGGGAAGCAGTAAGCAGAGTTACGGCTAGGGAGAACTTAAAGGGCGCAATAGAACTGGTTGATTCACTAGGAAGAGCATGCTTTATACAAGGGTTAAGCAATGATAGAATACAGACGATAGTAAGAAGTAGAGGCGATGAAATCACGCTAGCAGCGGCCGTGGAACTAGCATTGCAAGAAGAAAGTGCAATACTGTCAATGAAAGAGCGGGGACTAGCCCCAAGAGTAACTTTCAACCGGGGAAAGGAAACGGTGAAGAATACCAGAGATATTAGAGATTTGAAATGTTTCAATTGTGGATTGAGAGGGCACATGGCAAGCAAGTGTAGAAAGAATAGGCCAGAGGGAAGAGTACGGATAATGACGGGCAAAGAGTTTACGAATTTTTGTTACGGGTGCGACAAGCCAGGACATACAGACGCGGAATGCCGGGTAAGATTAAGAAAAATTCAGCCGATAGATACAAGAGACTTTAGAGGAAATCATAGGGAAGCTGATGGAGGGTTACGAGAGTGGAGTTGCCCACAATGTAATCTACCAGGGAACTGTGGAGTTCCGTGTACGAGGGTAAAAGACGTTGCTTGCTTCAAGTGTAAGCGGCCGGGACATTACGCGAAAGATTGTCACGCAGGGCCCTGGCACGCATGGAGAAAAGGCAGGGTGCCAGTATCGAGCAAAACCGGTAAAGTGGTGCAGGGAAACTAAGAGGCGGCAAGGCCGCACAGTCGGGCCTTGTTGCGGTAGGTAAACCCTCAGTTAGGGTAATCGACTGTGCAACAGAAAATGACGTTTTGGTTTTATACTGCATAGAATTAAAAAGATATTTGAAGTTGCTAATAGACACTGGAGCACAGTTGTGTCTGCTCAAGAGAACGAGTATTCCGATAAATAGTACACTTGCAATTAATGAAGCGGAAAGGCTTCGGCTAAAAGGTGTAACCAGTGAGGCCGTCAGCACAATAGGTACGGTACAGGTACACTTAAGTGTGGACGGTTCTGAGCAAGTAGGGCAAAAATTTCACGTGTACGGGAGAGGATTAGATATTCCGTACGACGGACTGATAGGCAGAAATTTCTTGACAGAGCATAGAGTTAAGTTAGACTATGCAGGTAAAATAGTGAGACTAAAAGGGCGAGATATACCCTTAGTAGTAGAGGAAGAGCCAAAGGGACATGAGAACGAACAAGATTCAGAAGTAGGCGGGGAAATGGGGCCCCGAGAGGAAAAAATAATGTTATTAAAGGTGGAAGGAAATGTAAAAAGGGGAATCGAAAAGGAAATGATTATTCCTAGGCAGGAGATTGCACAAGGGGTACATGTACCTGAAGCGTTAGTAAAAGTGCAAAATGGGAAATGCATAGTAAGTGCATTAAACTTGTCAGAAGACAGAGTGCAGTTAGGAAACGTCAGGTTAATGACGGAAGAATTAGAAAAAGTAGGGAAAATACGCGAAGTAAAATGTTGTACTAATGTCATAGGAAAGACAGAAAGTCGTACTAGTGTGTTGCGAAGGCAATTAAGAATGGATCATTTGAATGCTGAAGAGAAAAGCGCTCTAGCAGAGGTTTGCGCGGAATACGGAGATGTATTTCATCTACCAGGGGACAACCTGTCCTATACTTCCGCAGTGAAGCACAGAATACCGATTGCACCGGAACACGCGGGAAAGGTAGTAAACGCTAGACCGTACAGGATCCCGGAAGCGCAAAAGGAAGTGCTAAGGGAGCAAATAGAGCAGATGCTAAGAGATGACATAATTGTCGAGAGTAAGAGCGCTTGGAACGCACCGTTACTGTTAGTTCCAAAGAAGCTAGACGCTAGTGGCAAACAGAAATGGAGAATTGTAGTGGACTACAGACGATTAAATGATATCACTGTAGGCGATGCATTTCCACTACCGAATATCTCCGAGATACTGGATCAGTTAGGGCAAGCTAAGTACTTCTCGACGCTTGACCTCGCAAGCGGGTACCATCAAATATTGACGGACGAGAAGGACAGAGAGAAAACGGCATTTAGCTCAAACTATCAGCATTACGAATACAAACGAATGCCGATGGGACTGAAGGGAGCCCCAGGATGTTTTCAGAGACTGATGAATACAGTCTTGGCAGGTTTACAAGGAGTGAAATGCTTTGTATATCTAGACGACATAGTATGCTATGGGAAAAACCTGCAGGAGCATAACGAAAAGCTCCGGGAAATATTTGACAGGTTGCGAGAGCACAATTTGAATCTGCAACCAGACAAGTGTGAATTCCTGAGGAAGGAAGTAATCTTCCTAGGTCATTGCATCACTGACAAAGGAATATCACCAGATATGGCGAAGGTGGAGAAGGTGAAGTTCTTCCCACAGCCAAAGACAACTAAGGAACTAAAAGGGTTTCTCGGATTGATAGGTTACTACCGCCGTTTCATTGCTAACTTCAGCAAGATTGCGAAACCTCTCCATGAGCTCTTAAAAAAGGGAGTGGAGTACCGATGGAGCGAACGTCAGAACAATGCGTTCGAAGAACTAAAAGAGAAATTAATAAACCCTCCGTTACTTCAGTACCCTAACTTTACGAAACCGTTCATCATTACAACGGATGCGAGTAACGCAGCCTTGGGTGCAGTGTTATCGCAAGGTAAGAAGATTGGCGAAGACTTGCCCATCGCATATGCATCCAGAGCATTGAACAAAGCCGAACTAAATTATAGCACAACGGAAAAAGAGTTGTTGGCTATAGTTTACGCAGTAAAACAGTTCAGACCATATGTATATGGCAGAAAGTTCACTGTAGTGACAGACCATAAGCCACTAACGTTGATATTTAGTGTCAAAGATCCGAGTTCGAGACTCCTGAAGTGGAGACTGAAACTCGAGGAGTATGATTATGAAGTAATATACAAGCCAGGAAAGTTAAATAGTAATGCGGATGCGCTGAGTAGAATAAGGCATGAAGGGAAGGAAGAGATAGATGCGAAGCAGAAGGTGGAGACGGAGATCTCGGCAGCAAAAGCAAATGGGGAAGAAAGTTCCGTAAACGTGCGGCAAGCACAAGTGTCGAGTGAAATAGAACAGGAAACGGATAGTGGTGAGGAAATTAGTCCCGAAGAAAAAGAAAATATACTAAAGGAAATGCATGACAATCCCTTTGGAGGTCACCAAGGAATGCACAGGACACTCGAAAGAATTAAAGCATACAAGCAGTGGCGCGGAATGAAGCGTGACATTGAAAATTACATTAGGAAATGCCCATCGTGTCAAAAGAATAAAAACACGCAAATGAAAACTAGGATGCCCTTAGAAATTACAGACACAGCAGAAACAGTATTCGGAAAGTGTGCGATGGATATAGTGGGTCCACTAGATGTATCTAATACAGGAAAAAGGTACATGTTAACATTCCAAGACGATCTGAGTAAATTTACCTTAGCAATCCCAATTGACAAACAAGATGCCGAAACAGTAGCTGAGGCATTTGTGGAAAACGTAGTATTAAGGTATGGAATTCCATCACTATTATTAACAGATCAAGGGTCTAACTTTCTGAGTGATGTATTTAAAAGTGTATGTAAATTGTTGAAGGTAAAGCGTATAAATACTACAGCGTACCACCCTGAATCAAATGGTGCACTAGAAAGAAGTCATAGAACTATTGTAGAGTATCTCAGACACTTTGTAACAGGAGATCAAAGTTCTTGGGACAAATGGGTACCGTATGCAATTTTTGTGTTCAACACTACACCACACAGCAGCACAGGATACACACCATTTGAATTACTATACGGAAGAAAGGTTAACATACCAGGAGTACTGCAGCAAGAAACACAGCAGGTAAGTTACAATTATGAAATGTATGTAAATAAACTAAGAGCGAGAATGCAGGAAGCCCACAAAGTGGCCAGAGACTCGATTATAAGAAGTAAGAAAATCAGTAAGGAACAGTATGACATGAAACAAAATCCAAAAAACTTCAAGGTAGGAGATAAAGTATTACTGCACGATGAGTCGGTGAGACGGGGTAGATCTCGGAAATTAGATTCACAATGGAGAGGTCCATTTGAAGTAGTAAAAGTGGAAGGTCCTAACGTAGTAATAAAAGTTAAAAGAAATAAGGAAACAAAAGTACATGCCAACAGGCTGAAACAATTCTTTTAAAATTCAGGTATGGCACTCAAGTGGCAGGTCGTGAAATTCGTCATAGTGATAACAGCATACTACATCACTGCATCAGAGCATGCAACAAATGAGTACCAAGTGACGCCATTTCCGAGTTCATCAGGACTATATTACGATAATAGAGGACAGGTAGAAATATACAGTACCACATGGAGAATAGTCACATACGTAAATCTAGATATAATAACAGAAAGGTTTCAGAATGCAGAGAGGTATGGTAGGGCAGGTACAAAGGTGCCGAGAAACACTAACACAATTAAATGTAGGATTAATAGAATGCAAGGTACTAGACCAACAAGTAACCCATCATGTGGAAAAAATCACAGGATTGCAACTTTTAGTACAGCAGCTAACGAAACACGAGACCAGAAGGAAGAGAGGAGTATTCAACTTCGTCGGGCAGGTAAGTAAAATACTGTTCGGGACGTTGGACGAAGCAGATGCAGCATACTATAAGGAAAGAATAGACGCTATGGAGAAAAACTCAGAAGGGTTGTTGGGGCTAACAAAGGAACCGGTGGCAGTGGTAAGAGCCACATTGGCGGGAGTAAACAGGACGGTATATACACTAGAGTCAAATGAGCACGTTCTGAAGACAGGTATGCAAAGACTAGAACGATTCATGAAGGAATACATGAAGGAAACCGATATAGGGTTTAAACGTGTAGCGTCCTTCGCCACAGTAACAGAGCAAGTATTACAACTATCGGCAGTGTTTGGTCAGATCGAAGAGGAATACGAACAAATGATAAATGCCATTGTAAATGCTCAGAAGGGAATACTACAGCCTCATATAATTAATCCAGTCCAAATTGTAAAATACCTAAGTTTATTACGGGAAGAACTAAAAGATGTAAAGTTTCCTGTTCCTCTTACGGAGTCCTCAGGTTATCTATTGTTAAGAATAATTGATTTAGATGTTTTCATCTCGGGTAGCATACTAGGATATGTAATTAATATTCCATTAATAAATAATAACAATTTCAATTTGTATAGAGTATTCCCACTACCAAAAGAAATTCCAAACATAAAAGGTAAATATGTGTACATACAGCCAGAGAAAGATTTCTTACTAATAGATGAATCCAAAAGGCAGTACGCGAAACTTTCTGCGGAGGAACTAAAATGCAAGGGGCTAAGTAAAAATAGGAGACTGTGCAAACAAGCATTCGCCTTGCTGTCAACATTCGACCACGAAGAGTGCGAAGCCAAATTGTTGCAACCGGTAAGAGAAATTCCGGAAGATTGTGTGCGAAAAATAGTCGCACTGAATCAGAGCCTTTGGACTCATCTAAACAGTAACGAATCGCTATATGTAGCACCGAAGGAAGAAGGCTTAACAGTATTGTGTGGAAGGGAACCACCAAAGGACCTAGTAATAAAAGGGGTAGGAAAAATTAGTTTTTACAGTAAATGTGAGGGGTATGGCACTAGAGTGTTCATACAAACAGATAGAGTGATCCAGAGTAATGTGACGAAGAAAGACATAGTTCCGCAGATCAATCTAGAATTCGATTGTTGCGTGGTAAACAAGGAAAAAAGGAATGTCTCAACGTTAGAATTAGATTTGCCATTGGACCAGGTAATAACACAGTTAGACGACTTGAAAGTCGCAGGAAAAAGACTGGATGATGTCCAGAAGATGGTAGAGAGACAAGAGGAGGAAATGAAGTACTCCAGGTACTTCACACATTACTTCATAACTACGTATGTAGCCATATCAATAGTTATTCTAATCATAATAACATGCTGTTGTAAAAACTGTAAATGTTGTAAAGACTGTTTTAAAAGTATATGGAAATATTTTGAAGACAGTGATTGTTGTGGAAAAGTATGTATAAGAAATACCATAGTGAACCAATATCCAGAGAATAGTTCAGCTAGAAGACACAGTAATAAAGAAACTGAAGAGATAGTAATTTATGAAAGATGTGGTAAAGACCAAGGTGATACGGTCGCTTTCAGAAACAGACGTTAAATAACTGTATTTGAAATGTGTAATTGAAATGTAACTATATTTGAAATATGTAATAGAAATGTAACTGTATTTGAAATGTAATTCTAATTGAAATGTGAATGTATGTATCAATGAAAGTGTCTTTTGATTTTAATGCAAATGCTTTTGGCATAACTGAATGTTAGGCATGTATAATGTAATTGTATTATTGTGTGTTTAATGAATTTGACTTTACTAAATGAAAATGAAAAATACAACATATCAGATGCTAATGTAATAAACCAATCTGTAAAGCATGTAATGGAAAAAAAATAAAAGAGTCACAATTGACGCTACTCTGAGGAGTAACGCCAATTTCCCTGGCGGGGGAGGTGTTGTAACCGCAGAAAAGCCAAGTCTAAATGCAGTTGTTCTCAGACGATACACCAGAAATCATACGGGGAGATAGAGTTAACAGGGGACGCCAGGCGTGTCAGAGGGGTCACAAAAGATAACGACGCAGCCAGATAGCCGAGGCGGCGGTCCAAGCGGCCAGGCAGCTGCGCGTGATAAGGAAGGAAGCAGACTCAGCTATTAAGATAAACAGGGCGCTCTGGGCAGGTCCCTTAATAAACAATAACTTGCAGTATCAACACTCTTGGCTAGAGGGAGAAGTCTGGGAGCGGAGAGAGAAAGAAAGAGGGCCCTAGGTGGGGACCGCACTACGTCATGAGGAGCCAATGAAGGGCTCAGGACGCAGTGCGTGACCATATAGGGAGAGGCCCCTCTACCCCTCCACCCAGCTTCTGAAGAAAAGTACTGAAGTTAATACTAAAACAATCCCTAATAAGGAAAAGTTGCACTCGACGCTACGTCATGCCAAGCGCTGGCAGGGTCGTAGGGGAAGAGCTAACAAAACTAGGAGGCACGCCGCTCCGGAGATCTCTCTCTCTCTCGGGTTTAGGCAGCGACAGTAGTCAGCGTGAGTAGCAGCCGACTTGGGCTGAGGGCGGGCTGCAGGCAGACAGTTGGAGATAGTCGCCGATGAGCGTTTAGGCAGCGACCGCGGGACTCTGACGTAGGGTGCTAGTGTGGGCAGCAAAGTGCTGGAAAGTTCTATCAGGCAGCCAGAACGGTGGAAGTCAGTCACCGTCTCTGTAATGGGCTTGGCTATTCTGTAGGTACAATCACTACGCAGTTAGGGTGATCTGTATTCTTTATGAATAAATTAGAACTTTTATAACGTCCATACGAGTTTACTTCTACCAACATCCTAGCCTTGTACCTTCACACCAGGGAATTTAACATCTTAGCCAGATCAAAAGTCTCCCTCTCAATTAGGTCAACCGGCTAATTCCCGTTTACGAACCGTGTCGCTCAATCCCTCGCAAAACCCACGCTTGGGACGCGACAACTGGAATTCGATAGTGGGGCAAGGAAGAGAAGGAAAAGTAGTAGGTGCATAGCAACAGGGGATAAGCAGTGAAAGAGGAAGCTGGCTGGTAGCATAACTTAATCACAGCTAACACTTGGTTCAGGCATCATGAAAGAAGGTTATATACGTGGAGAAGGCCTGGAGACACTGGAAGATTTCAGATAGATTATATAATGGTAAGACAGAGATTTAGGAACAAGGTTTGGTATTATAAGACATCTATAGGGTCAGAAGTGGACTCTGACCACAATTGATTGGTTATGAACTGTAGATTGAAACTGAAGAAACTGCGGAAAGGTAAGAATTTAAGGCGATGGGACCTGGATAAACTGAAACTATCAGAGATTCTAGAGAGTTTCAGTGAGCATCAGGGAACGATTGACAAATACAGGAAAAAGAAATACAGTAGAAGAAGAGTGGGTAGATTTGAGAGATGAGATAGTGAAGGTCGCAGAGAATCAAGTGGGTAAAAAGATGAGGGCTAATAGAAATCCTTGGGTAACAAAAGGGACATTGAATTTCATTAATGATAGTAGAAAATATAAAAATGCAATAAATGAAGCAGGAGGTTAGTTACTGATCTTCCCCGAGGTCGGCTTCTACCAGTTTTTCCATTCGTTTGTAAAGAATTTTTTGTCGGTATTTTGCAGGCGTAGCTTATGAAACTGATAGTTTGGTCATTTTCACACCTGTGAAGACCAGATTTCTTTGGGATTGGAATTATTATATTCTACTTGAGGTCTGAGGGTATTTCGCCTGTCCCATACATCCTGCTCACCAGATGGTAGATTTTTGTCATGGCTGGCTCTCCCAAGGCTATCACTAGTTCTAATGGAGTTCTAGTTTTCAAGGAGTTCCTTGCAGAGTGAGGGAGTGGCCAGGTACGCAAACAACATAATTTGAGTCCATAGATTTTTGAATTTTGTGCAGGGGCAGTTGAATTTAGAGAAACTAAACTTCTAATTTTTGTTGTTTGTAGATGCCCTGACTCTATCTTCAGACCATTTCTACTCAAGCTAGAGTGGGTTCTTGATTCACTTTATAGGAAGCACCAGAAATTAGTTATATGTAGTGACTTCAATATTAATTTTGTATATAATTGTGCAAGAAAAAGGATGCTGTTAGATCTCCTAAATTCATATGATGTACTGCAGACTGTGCTTTTTCCAACTGGGGTGCAGGGGAACACTAATACAGCCATAGACAATATTGTCGTAGAAGAAGCTGAGTAGGACCGTGGTATAGTGGTTATGATACCTGTTGATAGGAAGGTCGTGATTTCAAAACTCACCTACAATGTACCATTTTAATTTCTATATTCGGTTCGAGTACATTCTAGAAGTATCCACAAATGTCAAGAAGCATTGTACTGGAATGTTCTGTAGCTGTATATATATTGTGTGTGTTCTGACCGGAGGCAGTTTGCTCCGCGTTCATGTATGTGCAAGTGCTGGATAAACCTTCGTTAAGTGAAGTTAGTGTTCGTCATTTATCTAATTACACCTCCTTCTACGTGACATTACTCTGGTGGAGGCGCCGGGTATTTGAACTTGTGATAGCGCACATTATCGACGACACAACGGCTCCCATCAGGCCACAACAGAGCCGCCGTTTACGTGGCGAGAAACCCGAGTTCGAACCATATTCAACAGATCGCAATCTGCTGGAGACAGAAGAAGAACAGGACGTTACGATGACAACCTTTGTGTGCCACCACATGAGACATCCTTCCGGGATCTGTGGTGACGATGGCCAAGATCCAAACAAGTGGCTGACGGTATATGAGTGTATAGCCAAATTGAACAAATGGGATGCCACCGTGTGTTTGGCTAACGTATTTTTCTACTTGGAGGGCACTGCCTAGCAATAGTATAAGAACAACGAGGAGAAGTTCACAAGCTGGGAAGTATTCTAGGCGGAACTGCGCAAGTATTTCTGCGACACACAACGACAGGAGAGCAAGGCTGAAGATAAATTAAAGTGCAGGGCACAGCGTCCAGGAGAAACTACAGCATCCTTCATTCAAGACGTCTTGGAGCTGTGTAAAATAGTGGATCCTAGAATGAAGGAGGAAGATAAGGTTGCACATCTTATGAAGGGTGTTGCTGAGGACATGTATCAAGTCCTACTCCTGAAGGAGGTTTCGACAGCAGACGACTTTATAAAATGGTGCCAGTATATCGAGACAAAGCATCAAAAAAGAATTACACGCAAGAAGTTTCAACGGCTTCCAAACGTCGTATCGATGACTGTAATGGAGGCAGCAACTGATTTCACAAGTTTTCTTCGTCAGATAGTGAGAGAGGAAGTTCAGAAGGCACTTGGATTGTACGGTGAGCAATAAAAACCGAGACGCTTCAAGAGGTCATAAGGGAGGAAGTGGGACAGACATTGAACCCAATCTCTGGCCCTTTATTTCCCTTTAAAGTCGAGTCTGAGGCGGAGATACGTTCCTACAATGCCGCATGACGAACCTGTTTGGGCACCAAGGAAGACACGTCTGGAGGACCCAGGACAACCAACCAACTTGTTTCCACTGCGGAAGACCGCGACATGTGGTGCGCTATTGTTGAGAAAGGCGGCGGATGTTTGATGACGCCCGCGCCAGAAGACAGCAGACCGATCTTAGCAGACACCAACTCCGGGACGACGAAGATGAACAAGAAGATGTGGCTGCAGGACGACGTAAGTGACCATCGCCGCAAGCTAGCCGCTGGAGAGGACGCTCCCCAAAACGCCGATCAAGGTCTCCATCGCCGTTTAGAAGCTCCAGCCGATCACCTAGCCGCAGCAATCTGGAAAATTAAAGGGTGCGACCTTTCTTGGAGGTGAGGCCGCCGAAGATATAAAACCTCCGCCGTCGATCACTACAAAACTGATAGGAAACTACGTCGATACCCTCACGGATGGCCGACCAGCCCAAGCTCTTGTCGACTCTGGAGCATCGTATTCGGAGAAGTAGCGTCGCCAGTTGCAGAAAACCGTATTCGTTGACAGCAAAACATCTCTGCTGAAGGTGGCTAATGGGAAATATGTAAAACCGACCGGAAGATGTACCATTCGTGTGGCTATAAGTGGTCATATACATCCCTTAGAATTCATCGTCTTACAAGCGTGTAGTCTTGACGTCATTCTTGGATGGAACTTTTTGAAAGCTTCTCAGGCAATTATTGATTGTGGTCGCTCGAAGATTATGCTAGACGAGATGAGATACTGTGGACAGGAAGATGCGCATTTAAGTGTGTGGAGACTATGTGTGCTGGATGAAATGATTATTCCTGCAGTCAGTGGTAGGGAGGTAAATGTCACATGTCATGCCATGCATCAACTCATTGACCTTGTAGTGGAATGTAAGAGAAGCACACCACTGAAGAATAACTTTGTCATCCCAGCGTCTGTCGTCTCATTTAAGAACGGATTCGGTGAATTGTAGACAGTTAACTGTCACCAAGAACCGCAGATCCTTCCAAGACGCAAGTGCGTAACAAATGCTGAACCGTTAATTGAAGAACAGCTGAGCATCACAGAAACCTTCCATGCCGAGTCTGTGGGCGAAATTAGCGCTATCACTAGAGAGATCTTGCTCAACTATCACCAGATCTCACTAAGGAACAACAGAAGAAGCCACTTGCCATTCTTCAAGAATTGTCTGACTGCTTCAATCCACAGGTGAAGAGCATATCAGACAAATCGACGGTGAAGCACCGGTTAGCACTGGAGACCATCAACCAATAAGCCAGAGAGTACACCGCGTGTCTGCAACGGAATGTCGAATAATTCGCGACGAGGCAGAGAAAATGATGAAGAATGACATCATTGAGTCTTCGCAGAGCCCATGGTCGTCACCAGTGGTCCTCGTCAGGAAGAAGGACGGCAGTTGGCGCTTTTGTGTTGATTACAGGAAGCTTAATAAGGTAACTAAAAAGGACGTGTACTCTCTTCCACGAATTGACGGTACACTAGATTGTCTGAAGGGGGCTAAGTTTTTCTCAACCATGGACATGTACTCGGGATACTGGCAATTCGAAGTAGATGAGGCTGACCGTGAGAAAACTGCATTCTTCACCCCTGAGGGCCTGTATGAGTTTAAGGCAATGCCGTTTGGTTTGTGTAATCCACCATCAACTTTTGAACGGATGATGGATAATCTTGTAAGGCACCTGTAGTGGACGACGTGTCTTTGTTATTTAGATGAGATTATAGCGTCCTCAGAGACATTTGATGAACATATAAAAAGACTGAGGGCTGTTCTTAAGTGTCTTCAACAAGGCGGACTGAAACTTAATCCAAGGAAGTGTCTCTGTGGAGAAAAATAAATCAAATTACTTGGACGCCTTGTGTCAAACGAAGGTGTGCGTCCAGACCTAGAAAAGGCGAGCACTACAACGGAATTTCCTATTCCTAAAAGTAGTAGAGAAGTGAGAAGCTTCCTCAGATTATGTTGTTATTACCTTTTTTAATCAAAGACTTTTGTATCAAAGCCAGGCCACGCCAAGAATTGTTAAAAGCTGATGTTAAATTTATCTGGGGCGGTGCTCAACAAGATTCTTTCGATGTGCTGCGAAAAACTCTGACGACTGACCCTGTACTTGGTCTGTATGATGAGAGAGCACCTACAGAACTACACACAGATTCCAGTGGGTATGGGCTCGGTGCTGTTCTGGTGCAAATTTCGGATTACAAAAGCCGAGAGAAACTACAGAAAGAGAATGTCTTGCTGTGATCTGGGCCATGTGCAGATTTCGACAGTATCTCTATGGAAGGACATTTACAGTTGTTACAGACTATCATTCATTTTGTTGGTTGATAGGTCTTAAGGATCCAACAGGACGACTCGCCATGTGGGCACTACATCTTCAAGAGTATGACATTACCATAGTGTACAAAAGTGAAGGAAGACACCAAGATGCCGACTGTCTGTTAAGAAACCCTGTGCAAGACCATCAAGACTTCGATGAAGATAGTGACTGTCTCGCTGCACTCCAGGATCTCTCTGCTGAGCAGAAGAAGGACGCCAAGATATCTCAAATTAAGCTTGCCTTAAATCGGCCAGAGGATGGGAAAGGACAATTTAAGGTAGTTAATGGATTGCTTTACAAGAAAAACTATGATCCGTTTGGAAAGACGTGGCCACCAGTGAGTCCTAAACACATGCGCTTACATGTTCTACAGAAAATCCATGACACACCTGGGGCCGGACATTTAGGATTTATTAAGACCTACGATAGAACCCGCAAGAAATTTTTCTGGCCAGGTTTATTTAGGAGTGTCCGTCACTATGTGTCGCACTATAGAGGGTGCCAGAGGAGAAAGGCAGTTTCTCAGAACCACCTGACAGACTCATACCAATTCCACCAGCCGAAACACCTTTCCAGCGTGTTGGGATTGATCTCCTCGGACGATTTCTAGTGTCTGCTAGTGGCGATGGATTATTGTTTGCACAGATTGTCTGGCACGCTATGCCATTACAATAGCCGTTGGTCAAATTCATCGTGAAAGACATTGTATTAAAACACGGAGCCCCAAGGTCGTTAATTACGGATCGAGGGAAAGTTTTTCAGTCGAATCTTGTGACTGAGATAAACTCATCACATGACGACTGCCTACCATCCGCAAACTAACGGGCTTACTGAGCGCCTTAATATGACCTTGGTCGACATTCTATCAATGTTCGTCAATGTTGAGCACAGCAACTGGGATGAGGTGCGACATTTCGTGACGTTTTCCTACAACACCGCCAAACAAGACACCACAGGATTTACGCCATTTTTCCTGGTCCATGGGAGTGGGGCGAGTACGACGATGGACACTGTGTTTCCGTTACATCCTGATGACGTGGGCGACGGCTACATCGGCCGGGTGTTAACCAGAGCTGAGCAAGCTCGGCGCTTACCTCAACTCCGCACGCTGCAGGCTCAAGAGAACGATCGCCGGAGATATGACGCGAGGCACCGCCCTGTTGCCCACCAGCCTTGTGAAAAAAAAAGATTCAAATGGCTCTCAGCACTATGGGACTTAACATCTGTGGTCATCAGTCCCCTAGAACTTAGAACTACTTAAACCAAACTAGCCTAAGCACATCACACACATCCATGCTCGAGGCAGGACTCGAACCTGCGACCGTAGCGGTCACGCGGTTCCTGACTGAAGCGCCTAGAACCGCACGGTCACACTGGCCGGCCAGCATGGTGACCTCGTCTGGACCTTCACTCCTGTTCGGAAGTTTGGTCTCTCTGTGAACCTACTCAGGCGCTACTTTGGACCGTATAAGACTGTAAGACAGTTGTCTAATGTTACTTACGAAGTTGAAGATTTCGACCCCGACGCAAGACGACGAAAGATCAGAGATACGGTCCACGTCCTTCGAATGAATCCCTACAAGGATCCTGCCACCCAGGGTAAAGTCGAAGCTCCGGCGATAGTCAACAAGCGGAAAGGTGACGAAGAGCGTAGCGGAAAAAGAAGTTCTAAGATCACCACCAGGGCGAGCATCAGTCATCGGGCGTCGGAGAGCGCAGGACCGATGACTCGTTCCCGGACTGGGAGGACGGAGCATCGAGACGCTGTTCACTAAAGGAGGGAACAGTGTCGCAGAAGAAGCTGAGTAGCACCGTGGTAAAGTGGTTGTAGATTGGAGGGTCGTACCTGCATTGTACCATTTTAAATTACTGTATTCGGTTCGAGTACATTCTAGAAGTATCCACATATGTCAAGAAGCATTGTACTGGAATGTTCTGTAGCTGTATTATATACTCTACGTGTTTTGGCCGGAGGCAGTTCGCTCCGCACTTTTGTATGTGCAAGTGCTGAATAATCCTTCGTTAAGTGAAGTTAGTGTCCGTCATTCTTCTGATTACACCTTCTTCTACGTGACAATATTTTTATTCATTCTTCATCACTGGATAGGCATTCTGTTAGTAAAAGGGCGAAGGGCCTTTCAGTGTGTGTGTGTGTTTGAGGTTTACGGGCGCTAAACAGCGTGGTCATCAGCGCCCAGGGCCTTTCAGACCATGATGCACATATTGTAACACTAAAAGGTTTTTTTTCTCAAACAAATGTCATATTTAATTACAAACTATGTACGAAAGTTAATCCAGTGGCAATAGATAGTTTTGTAAACCTCGTCAAGGAACAAGAGTCTCAGGATGCCGATAACATATATGACAAATACACTCCTGGAAATGGAAAAAAGAACACATTGACACCGGTGTGTCAGACCCACCATACTTGCTCCGGACACTGCGAGAGGGCTGTACAAGCAATGATCACACGCACGGCACAGCGGACACACCAGGAACCGCTGTGTTGGCCGTCGAATGGCGCTAGCTGCGCAGCATTTGTGCACCGCCGCCGTCAGTGTCAGCCAGTTTGCCGTGGCATACGGAGCTCCATCGCAGTCTTTAACACTGGTAGCATGCCGCGACAGCGTGGACGTGAACCGTATGTGCACTTGACTGACTTTGAGCGAGGGCGTATAGTGGGCATGCGGGAGGCCGGGTGGACGTACTGCCGAATTGCTCAACACGTGGGGCGTGAGGTCTCCACAGTACATCAATGTTGTCGCCAGTGGTCGGCGGGAGGTGCACGTACCCGTCGACCTGGGACCGGACCGCAGCGACGCACGGATGCACGCCACGACCGTAGGATCCTACGCAGTGCCGTAGGGGACCGCACCGCCACTTCCCAGCAAATTAGGGACACTGTTGCTCCTGGGGTATCGGCGAGGACCATTCGCAACCGTCTCCATGAAGCTGGACTACGGTCCCGCACACCGTTAGGCCGTCTTCCGCTCACGCCCCAACATCGTGCAGCCCGCCTCCAGTGGTGTCGCGACAGGCGTGAATGGAGGGACGAATGGAGACGTGTCGTCTTCAGCGATGAGAGTCGCTTCTGCCTTGGTGCCAATGATGGTCGTATGCGTGTTTGGCGCCGTGCAGGTGAGCGCCACAATCAGGACTGCATACGACCGAGGCACACAGGGCCAACACCCGGCATCATGGTGTGGCGAGCGATCTCCTACACTGGCCGTACACCTCTGGTGATCGTCGAGGGGACACTGAATAGTGAACGGTACATCCAAACCGTCATCGAACCCATCGTTCTACCATTCCTAGACCGGCAAGGGAACTTGCTGTTCCAACAGGACAATGCACGTCCGCATGTATCCCGTGCCACCCAACGTGCTCTAGAAGGTGTAAGTCAACTACCCTGGCCAGCAAGATCTCCGGATCTGTCCCCCATTGAGCATGTTTGGGACTGGATGAAGCGTCGTCTCACGCGGTCTGCACGTCCAGCACGAACGCTGGTCCAACTGAGGCGCCAGGTGGAAATGGCATGGCAAGCCGTTCCACAGGACTGCATCCAGCATCTCTACGATCGTCTCCATGGGAGAATAGCAGCCTGAATTGGTGCGAAAGGTGGATATACACTGTACTAGTGCCGACATTGTGCATGCTCTGTTGCCTGAGTCTATGTGCCTGTGGTTCTGTCAGTGTGATCATGTGATGTATCTGACCCCAGGAATGTGTCAATAAAGTTTCCCCTTCCTGGGACAATGAATTCACGGTGTTCTTATTTCAGTTTCCAGGAGTGTATAATGCTTTCCTTAACACATTTGTCATGCTCTTCGAGAGTTGCTTTCCATTAGAACGTTCTGAACGGGGTAAAATGCAGTATAGGCGGCTGACTCGTGGGATAAGGATATCATGTAGAAAAAAAGCGGGAATTATATCAAAATGTTAGAAGGAGTCACAATGCAGTTACAGTAGTCCATTACAAACAGTACTGTAAGGTGCTTATAAACGTTATTAGGAAGGCAAAGAGTATGTGGTACGCAAATAGAATAGCTAATTCACAGGATAAAATTAAAACAATATAGTCAGTTGTGAAGGAAGTGTCTGGTGGACAATAGAAAGTCAGTTCATAGCAAAAATATTTCTGACAAACTGCCTGTTGGATTCTGTCTCGGGTTCTTCGGCCAACGCTCATCTAATGATTTTCCTGACGTTTCGCCAGCACGACTGGCTGGCGAAACGTCAGTAAAATCATTAGATGAACGTCGGCCGAAGAGCCCGAGACAGAAGCCAATAGGCAGTTTGTCAACAAGTGCCCGCGAAAGCCTTAACAATTTTTAAAAATATTTCTGTTACTGATAAAGCAGATATATGTAGAAATTTTACAAAGTTTTCTGAACATTGCTGGTGAATTAAATAAAAATTTACAGCATCATATAACTCTCTTGGCAAATGCCTTTCCGAGATTGATGTCTGAAATACTCCTCTGTGATACAGACAATGAGGAGATTGAGTCAATAATTAAATCACTAAAGACGAAGGACTCTCATGGATATGATGGAGTGCCTAGCAGAATATTAAAGTACCTTGCCGCGCATGCTGTATTTAGCCATATTTATATTTTTGCCTTTAGGAACAGTCAGTTTTCTGCACGATTTAAGTACTCAGTAGTAAAGCCGCTTCATAAAAAGAGAGAAATGGGTAATGTAATCAATTTTAGACTTGTTTCTATGCCATCAGTGATTGCAAATGTTATTGAGTAGTCTGGGTATGTAAGGATAATTGACCATTTTATATCATACAATTTGCTATCAAATGAAGAGTTCAGCTTCAGAAGTCGTTTATCAGCTGAGAATGACATATTCTCTTTTTCTGTGAGGTACTGGCTGGTTAAAAAGAAGGTTTCGAATGCCAGGCATATTTTTTGCTTTAAGTGAGGCTTTTCATTGTGATGATCACAAAATATTGTTCCAGAAGTTGGACCATTACGGAATATGGGTAGTAGCTCTCTGTTGGTTCCTCTATTACTTTAGCACCGATAGCAAAAGGTTATTATTCACAATGATGAGAATGGCTGTGGTGTGGGGTCTGCGTGGGGTGCAGCCAAGTGGGGGGTGCCCCAGGGACCAGTGTTGGGGCACTCCTGTTCCATATTTATATAAATGATATGTCCTCCAGTACTACTGGTAACCCTAAAATATTTATGTTTGCTGATGACACTAGCTTGGTCGTAAAGGATGTTGTGTGGAACATTGGCTGGGTTTCAAATAGTGCACCTCATGACATAAGTTCAAGGCTTGCAGAAAATAAACTAATGCTAAATCACAGTAAGACTCAGTTTTTACAGTTTCAAACATACAATTCATCAAAACAGACGTTTTAATTTAACAGAATGGGCATATGATTAGTGAAACTGGCAGTTCAAATTTCAGATAGACAGTAAACTGTCATGGAAAGCCCACTTTCAAGGTCTTTTTCAAAGACTTAGTATTGCCATTTTTACTATTCGAACGGTAAATGAAGTGAGTGATCGTTCGACACGAAAATTATTCTACTTTGTTGATTTTCATTCGCTTATGTCGTATGGTATTATATTTTGGGGTAACTCTTCCCATTCTAGAAGGATATTTTTGGCTGAGAAACGGACGGTTAGGGCAATAAGTGGTATAAGTTCACAAATCTCTTGTCGATCCCTGTTCAAGAGTCTGGGTATTTTGACATTGGCTTCTCAATGTATATATTCTTTACTGTCATTTCTTGTTGACAACATTAATTAGCTTATTCCCAAGAATAAGCAGCTTTCACTCGGTTAATATTCGGCAGAAATCAAACCTGCGTTTGGATCGGACTTCCTTAACTCATGCACAGAAAGGTGTGCTGTATACTGTTGCAGCCATTTTCAATAAGCTACAACTCGAATTCAAAAATCTTAGCACTAATCCACCCGTTTCAAATAGAAACGGAAGAGTTTCCTCATGGATTACTCCTTCTATTCTGTCGAGGAGTTCCTTCAAAAATTAAGTTGATTCTTGTTGTATTGATTATTCCGTTTACTTAAACTTATGGATGGACTTTTTTCGGGTTTATCAACGTCTTATTTTTATCTGTTATTAGTTTTATGTTGCAGTTTCGCGTACTGGCACGTTTCATGACCTTGGAGAGTTGGTCCTCAGTCTAGTCCTACGGAACATGACGTGTAAATAAATAAATAAATAAACAAACCACCCCAACGTGTAAACATGTTGACCCAATGAAAATGTCAATTACGATTGCAGTGGGCACGCAACCATCGGGCCGGCCGCGGTGGCCGTGCGGTTCTAGGCGCGCAGTCCGGAACCGTGCGACTGCTACGGTCGCAGGTTCGAATCCTGCCTCGGGCATGGACGTGTGTGATGTCCTTAGGTTCGTTCGGTTTAAGTAGTTCTAGGTTCTAGGGGACTAATGACCACAGCATTTGAGTCCCATAGTGCTCACAGCCATTTGAACCATTTTGAGCAACCATCGGGATTCGACAGCAGATCAACGGAAACATGTCGGTTCTTCAGATGAATCACACTTTTGCTAAAGTAGGTCGCTGGTCGTCTCCACAAACGCCGTCATCGAGGTGAACGGCAGCTCGAAACGAGCAGCGCTCTACGAACGCGGGATGGTGGCAGCTGTGTTATGCTACGGAACACACCCTCCCGCCCTTGCGTGGAACTTATGGCAGTAATTGGAGACACGCTTACAGCTGCGAACCTCTTGCATCTCTTCGTACTTGATGCCTTTTCCGCCGGCGATGTCATCTTGTAGTAGTATACTGTCCGTGTCTCGGAACCAGATCCATGCTACAGTGGTTTGAGGAACATCATAGTGAACTCACGTTGATGTCTTGGCGACGCAATTCGCCTGATGGAAATCCTATTGAACCCATCCGGATCGCTATCGGGCGATATCACCTCATATGCAAATCTGCGGTCCGTTATTTACGCGAATTGCATGATCTGTGCCTAGACATCTAATGCCACATACCTCCACAAACCCACCAACAAACAGTCGGACGCCTGATACGCAGAATCGTTTATGTATTTCGTTCCAAAGACAGACAGACAAGCTATTAAACTCTTGGACATAATGTTTTGACCCATCAGTATGTACTCACATTTAACAGATAATGTAGGCCGCAACAGATAGCAGACAATAGTCATACGTGCATATAATCATTCAAATGCATAAACACTGCCATTTTCATCAACCATTAAACATTAAAGCCACGCTAGAAGTCATACGGGCATAGGCCTGTGGTGCTTCCATGAGACAAAAGCCAGACGCCGATACGTGTCTTGGCACTTCGCTAGAAGACGATGAAACAAAGCGTTGCGGTACTTTAACGCTGCCATCAGGTTGTAAAACAGAGGGCTTTGCATCAGTATTGTCGTTCATATTGCAAAAATAAATTACTTACATGTTATTCTATTCCAACATTAGTCTGGAAATTAGAGCATTCCCTTCGTAAGGCATTCTATAAAACTGCGTTGATCGTCATTCAGACGATTCGCGCATTGTTCCCTAGGAGGACCAACTGTTTGGGATTACTAAGCTACGACCATAGAACACAGAACGTATTATTTTGTCCGCCCGATAACTGGGGAAACAACCCAGTGAATGAGTCTATGACAAACGATAAAATTAAAATAATAAGTCTACTCAGAGACTTTCCAGTCTTCTTACCTTTTGCGATATTTTGCGTGTGTATCCGAATGTATTTGTCACGTATAGGTGAATTATGCTCATGACTGAATCCAAGGGCATGCATGAGTTGATGGTATATACAGCCTTTCTTGTAAACACAAGCCGGAGGCTCCAAATTAAGCACCTGTTCGCCGCCTGCTCTCCCAATCGTTGTGTAGCAGCCGTCCGTTTTACCAGTTATAACAATATAATCCGTGTCATTTTCCGTGGCAGGCCGAAAACTCACACAAGTGAAATTATTGAACTCTTTGATGGCAGCTTTTATTCTTTCTGTTTCCTCATCATCTGCACAGAAAAAGCGCATCAGTCAGTTACATATTTTGCTAATTTGTATATACGAGGGCTATCCACAAAGTACATTACGTTTGAAGGCGCAGGCGCCCGAATTTTACGACGAAGGAATTTCCAAGCTCGTCCATCGCTACGATAAGTGCCTTAACTTAAATGGGAACTTTGTAGAAAAGTAGTATTTAAGTGTGGCTTTCATCTGTATATAATAAAAAAAATTCCAATACTTTATTTATTTTTAATTCCAAAACGTGAAGTAGTTTGTGGATGCCCTCGTATATATATTTAAAAATTTCATGTTCTAGTTACATTACTTATGATAACAGCCAAATGATTATCACTTGACAATTCGATGTACTCTATTTCACAGATAATGATCATTAAAATTTTCTCGCATATTGTGCTATGTGTCCAAATGTCTGTGGCTAACCATTAGCATTCCTTTGAAAACCGTCATACGTGCAGATAACAGCGTGAACCATCTTTTCTTGCCATGATACAGTGCAAAATTTATGGAAAATAATCTCCATTAAATAATAATGCTGTAGGTGTTGAAGTGTGTCTATTCTCTCTGAAGCACGGTACGTAGTCGTTTTCAGGTTTTCGTGCAAAATTATCTGCCTTGCAGCAGACAAACATGGTTAACCTAGAACCTAATCCGTGGTGGTTAGAGAGGGTCTAGTCCAACATATCCATCCCATTTTCTTCAGTTAACGTGTCATTGGTCATTCCGGCGTTCAGAGAACCTAAAGTTCTGTTAGAGGAAAAGGGTCCGATTACAAAATATTAGTACAGTGTGGGAAGCAGACTCTTATCTAAAACGTTTCCATAAACGAAAACATCTCTGGAAATCAGGTGCAGCACATCGCATCGCCTTTACCGAACTGCCTTTTTCTTACAACAAATGTTCGTCCTCATCCATGCATCCGTGTTTGGGCGCGGCATGGCACGGAGATGATGAATCAAACCCACAGAATCCTACCGCCTCATTCAGCGTGCGCCACTGCAGCTCGCGCCGCTGGCTGCTCGCTTCTCGCTACGATCCTCGCCAAGCGACGATATGAAGCTGGTTTCTGTTCCGCGCTACGACCGTCCTGTGATTGGCTGCTTCAAGGTCACTCCAGCAGAGCGCTGTTTGACAGCTTGTTGCGCACATGGTACTTTCGTGTCCCATCGCGCACAATATTGTCTGTTGGATGTAGTTTCTGTACAGGCCACAAGCAATGAGTGAAGACTTGAAGCAAATGATTATTTCAGCCGTTTTTGAAAGGGACGCCATCTGGGACCAGAGACATGCAGATCATCACAACCGTTTCATACTGGATAAAATGTGGAAAGAAGTTGCAATAAAATGTGGAACACGTAAGTTGCATTTCAATTTAATTTCATTACACAATACTTTCTTCATTAAACGAACACTGAAACAGATTACTTATTTATGTAAAACATAAGCAGCATATTGTCTGTTGCATTACACAATATTTTATTCATTAAAGAAACGCTTAAACAGATTCCTTATCTCGGTAGCTTCAGCAGGAGCTGCATTGTTTCTTCTTGATGGCTGAACTCCAGGAAGTACGTCTCTGTACTCCACATTGTTCAGTACAGTCTCTTTGTCCACAATCACATTACGTAAAACGCTAACAGCTTTCACAATCAGTTCTGCAGTCTCTACTTCCGTTTCAACTGGTTTGTTTAGTGATCGCCACTTTGCAGCCGCAATTCCAAAGGCACGTTCAACCGTTTTTCTAGTTCGTGAAAGAACATTGTTGAACTTTTCGTTCGAGCAATCAAGATTTCTCCTGGCAAAAGGTTTCATCAGGTGTCTGAGAAGGGGGTACGCTTCATCTCGTATGAACACAAAGGAGGCTTCAACAGCAGTACCTGGTAGAAAGTCGTCTTCAGGAATGTGAAGCATGTCTTCCACCATTTTATCGTACAAAACAGACATCCTGAAAATGCCTCCCTCACTTTGTTTACCAAATGAAAATCTGGAAGGAGTGGAGACTCTCTCTCAGGAAGGCGTCAAGTGAACTTTTATCTGCTTTTTTGAACACATATTATTTTCGTTTATTTTTGGAGGCTTTGGGGGTTACAAATATTCAATCTCTCTACGACAACTCTTGTGTTCACTAATCCCTGTATCCGTTTTGATGTTTGTTATTAGCTCAGGATTATTTGTTGCTAAGAGGTCAAGTGTGTTTTCACAACCGTTTACTATTCGTGTGGGCTCATCAACTAACTACTGCCGCCCGGTGTGGCCGAGTGGTTCTAGGCGCTTCACTCCGGAACCGCGCGACTGCTACGGTCGCAGGTTCAAATGTTACCTCGGGCATGGATGTGTGCGATGTCCTTTGGTTGGTTAGGTTTAAGTAGTTCTACGTTCTAGGGGACACATGACCTCACATGTGTAAGTCCCATAGTGCTCAGAGCCATTTTAACTAACTACTCGAAATAATTTACAGAGAATGTGTTTAGCACAAATTCAGATAATGATTTATGCGTACCTCCGGATTTAAACACGTATTTTCGCTAACATATCGAGGGTAAATTGAATCCGCTCCCAACGATAATTGTATGAGTCGGGTACATGTTTGAGATTAAATTCAAGTTTTCTTTGAAGCTTTCAGCAACTGTATCATCCGAATTGGGAGGTCGGTAAAAGAATCCAATTATTATTTTACTCCTGTTACCAAGAATGACCTCAGCCCATACTAACTCTCAGGAACTATCTGCTTCAATTACGCGACAAGATAAACTACTTCTAATAGCGGCAAACACGTCATCGGCAACTGTATTTAGCCTGAAACTGTATTTAGTCTGTCCATTCGGAACACCGTTAGGTTTTTCGCATTAATTTCGGTTGAGCTTATATCCGGCTTTAGCCAGCTTTCAGTGCTTCTAACGATTTGAGCATTACTGATTTATATTAGCACTTGATGCTATGGTACTTTCCCAACAGAGCTACGACAGCTTTCAACAATTATACTGACGGTACCTCTATCTACGTTCTTCCTGTGTTCGGCCTGCATCCTTTCAGACTGAAGCCCTTTTTGTGTTTTTCGAAGATCCCTGTGGCTAAGAAACCGACCAGTCCACGCCACACAGCCCCTGTTACTCGTGTAGCCGCCTCCTGCGTTTAGTGGACACCTGACCTATCCATCAGAACCCGAAATCCAACCACCCTACGGCATAAGTCGAGAAATCTGCAGCCTACACGTTTGCACAACCGTCTGAGCCTCTGACTCAGACCCTCCACTCGACTCTGTACCAGAGGTTCGCAATATGTCCTGTCGAGTATGCTGCAAATGCTGAGCTCTACTTTCATCTTGCAAGCAACCACCGCTCGAAACCAGAGAGAATCTTTTCTGATCCAAAGCGACACACACCGATGTGAGCCACCACCCACAGCTGGCTGCACCCTATACTCTTCGTGGCATCTGGAAGGGCCCTTTCCATGTCTGTAATGGCTCCACTTGCTCTACACATGGAGTGGACGTTGTCTTTCTTCCCCTTCTTTGCAACCGTGTACCTACGGGGCCCCATAATGCGTCTAACATTGGGGCTCCCCGCTACCAATAATCCCACCCTCTGTTACTGCCCGGATCTTGCAGGCTGAGAGACTTCCTCTGAAACAGGTCAAGCGACTGCATCTGGTTAAGGGACAGTGTCAACCTCAGACAGCACCTGGAACCTGTTTGTCAGACTAACCGGGGATGGCCCCCCGGGAAGTCTTTCGCCACCTGCCTCACCCCGAGGCGGCCTCCCACTCGACCACGGGTGAGGGATCAACCTCAGTGAGAGCAGTAACTGGGCTGGCCGCTGGTGACGACCGATCAGAGGACTCTGACTTGCTGGACGTCCATTGGATCCCCACAGCCAGCCCACAACAGTGATGCCCATCCACTGCAGCTCTTCAGGCAATGTAACCGAAGCCATCATAGCCTTGAGTTGAGAGCGAATTGTCACCAGCTCAGCTCGCATCCGCACACAACAGTCACAGCCCCTATCCATACTAAAAACGGTGAAAAACTACACTACTGAGGCAAACGAACTATCGATGCATGCTGCAGAACTCTAGTGTGGACCCTGACGAAAACACAAGAACTGTGTCTAATAAATTAGATTAATACGCAGAGATTAAAACACCGAACTACCGAAGCACTCGCGTGAGACTAAATAATTCGCTCCTGATTACGTACTTGTAATATGTCACAAACTCGATTTACTTTCTGAGGCAAACGAAAATGCTAGAGCTGTGTCTATTAGATAGTAAATTAACAGAACTCAAGAAACTAAACTATTAAAGCACACAGATGAGGTGATACAATTCGCTCCTCGTTATGAACTCGTAAAAGTCACTAATTCAGTTACTTCTCTGCTGCTACTTCTGTCTCTGCCAGCTGCTGGTGTCTGACTCGAAAGTAATAAGCGAAAATCCGCCATACACTCGTGCAACAGTCACACTAAGGGCCCCAACTTCGGACCTCTCGTCATGACGCAGAATTCCCTCTGAATATTCTCATATTACTTCCAATGTTGATGGACCAACAACGACGCATGTAACTTGAAGTCCGAGAGACCGAAAAATTCTAAGTCACTGGCACAGTAATAACCAATCCCATTTACCTACACAAGTATGACTAGGTGCTACATTTAGAATAGTTGTTCAGAAAGGTATGCAGCAGCGTCATTGCAAGCATGGTATTGTCGCACAAAAATCCATCGTAGCCGTTTTGATATCCCTGGTGTCTTCAGAATGAATTTTTCACTCTGCAGCTGAGTGTGCGCTGATATGAAACTTCCTGGCAGATTAAAACTCAGTGTCGGACCGAGGCTCAAAATTGGGATCGAGATGAGGTACTGGCGGAAGTAAAGCTGTGAGGACGGATCGTGCTTGGGTCGCTCAGTTAGTAGAGCGCTTGCTCGTGAAAGGAAGATCTCGAGTTCAAGTCTGGGTCTAGCACACAGTTTTAATCTGCCGGGAAGTTTCATTCCTGGTGTCGTCTGAAGACGTGAATTCTTGACAGGAGGTACTTTTCAGTCTCGACAGCCCTCTCATAGACAAAATGTTTCACATGGCCTAGCAAGAAGAAATCGAGAGGGGTGAGGACAGTTAAACATGTTGGGCGCAAAACGGGACCTCCTCTGCCTTTTCCAGAGAATGTCTGATCCAAGTGTTCACAAACTCTCAGTCCAACGTGACGTGAGGTTTCATCACATTGCAACCACATGGGTTGACGAATAACAAATGGGATATGTTCAGAGAACATGGGTAATATGTACTGGTACATGTATTCCACGGTCCGAAGTATAAGAACAATTATCGCTTGTGACTTTCGGTTCATTCATTTCTGGACAGGGCTGTCTTACCTTAGATTGATACATTTACCCTTCTACATTAACCTGAAAACTTTTTGACATCATTAAAGAATCATCCTGCCTGTATAATGTAAGCAGGAGATGGAATATAGTGTCTGGTATATTTGTTCAAGCAGCCCAATATATTATAAAATATTACAAATACATACATAAAATACAGATTACAAATTCAGTTTGTATCTTACATATATACAGCATTTAGCTGCCTTTCCTGTTCTCACATTTTCCATTTCTACAACGTTTAGCTTACTTCAATTACCTCACCGGTTTACTCTTACACAAAAACTGATACATATATGTGTGTATATATACCAATAGTGTTAGGAATATAAGAGCAGATATTGTGATAACTGGTACCTTTAAGCGTATGCAATTCAGTGAGCTAGTTGTTTTTTATCTACATGTGACAGCCTTCCCACAAGCGTGTCACAAACGTCATGACCTGATGTTTTCTGCACAGCTGTAACTGCATCACTAAGTGGATAATGCATGTCAGGTTAGGCTAACTGTTTTAGGTCCAACGTGCCCACACTTCAACCCCTGACCTGCTGCCCAGTGGAAAACAACCATTAATGGCTTCCTCGAAAACGGCTCTGAGCACTATGGGACTTAACATATGAGGTCATCAGTCCCCTAGACCTAGAACTACTTAAACCTAACTAACGTAATGACTTCACACACATCCATGCCCGAGGCAGGATTCGAACCTGCGACCATAGCAGCAGCGCAGTTCTGGACTGAAGCACCTAGAAATGCTCGGCCACAAAGGCCGGCAATGGCTTCCCCTTGATCCTTGTACTTGAAAGTAATATCCAACCTAAAACATACTATTCGTAATAATTATAATTATTGGTCTTCAAATGAAGAAAATACGGCCGCGGCCAGTGTGGCCGTGCATTTATAGGCGCTTCAGTCTGGAACCGCGTGACCGCTACGGTCGCAGGTTCGAATCCTGCTCGGGCAAGGATGTGTGTGCTGTCTTTAGGTTATTTAGGTTTAAGTAGTTCTAAGTTCTAGGGGACTGATGACCACAGATGTTGAGTCCCATAGTTCTCAGAGCCATTTGGACCATTTTTTTGAAGAAAATACTGATGTAATGTTGTTCAGTACACTGTCCTCAGTCAGCAATGCACACACACACATACACACGTGATTAAAGCAAATCGAAACCACGTTTCAGTGATATCTGCGAACATGGGAAAATATAAAGCATTCACTAAAGCCTCTGCAGCGGGCTACCATAGTGACATTGAGTCATTGCGGCTCTCTGACTATCGATTCTTCGCGTAAGTGCATGGTCTGTCCACGAGGGCGTGGCAAACGGGTGTTGACGCTCTGTGGTCGCGATTGGGAGGATGCTAAGAGTTAGGCCCCGTTGCGATGAAGAGGAGAGTTGACAATCGGCACAGAGGGGAAGCGGATCGCTCCGTGGTTGAGACGGGAAAGAGAGAACGGGGTGCTGCTGTCAGCCGTGAGTGCAGCAGCGTAGCTTATGTCACCGAATGATTGCTGTTGATGTCAGTAGATTACAACATGTGGAGCCCAAGTCACACGTTTAGGTGATGGCGATTGCTTCTTTTCCAACTGACATATGTTCTAGCCTCCACACGTACAACGGCAGTGGACTTGTCTGTAATATGACCGTAACATTTTGAATAGACCGTTGTGTGTTGGAACGGGTTGAGGGGAGTGACTGGTCCTTTTAGCCTGTTCCCTAGCAGTGGCGTCAAGTGATTTGTCATGCTACTAGATTTCTGCTTGTCATATGATGTCATTTATATATTTTGCCAATTTGTTTGTCTTGATTTAATCTGTTGCGGTCTGGTGCAGACTATTTTGTGAACTCGGAAGCAGGTGATATATTTGTTAATCTGTTTCGTCTGCTCAGACACTGAAAACGTTTGACTATGGTCTCTCCCTTCCTGTATGTAACATTTCATATAACAGATTAAGTACTCCTTGCATTGAATTACTCCAAGTTCATAAATCCTGGCTTTCGTAAGGCTCTGCAATAAGGCAGGATAATAATCAAGTCTGGTCATGTAAGTGTTTTAAAAGTCTGGTTTTAAATTTATGTTGGTATTTTTAAATAATTGCTCGTTTGTACTGTACTAGGACAAGTAGGCTCACCTGGGATCATATTTAATGTTTCATCTACATCTACATTCATACTCCGCAGGCCACCCAACGGTGTGTGGCGGAGGGCACTTTACGTGCCACTGTCATTACCTCCCTTTTCTGTTCCAGTCGCGTGTGGTTTGCGGGAAGAACGACTGTCTGAAAGCCTCCGTGCGCGCTCGAATTTCTATAATTTTACTTTCGTGATCTCCACGGGAGGTATAAGTAGGGGGAAGCAGTATATTCGATACCTCATCCAGAAACGCACCCTCTCGAAACCTGGCGAGCAAGCTACACCGCGATTCAGAGCGCCTCTCTTGCAGAGTCTGCCACTTGATTTTGCTAAACATCTCCGTAACGCTATCACGGTTACCAAATAACCCTGTGACGAGACGCGCCGCTCTTCTTTGGATCTTCTCTATCTCCTCCGTCAACCCGATCTGGTACGGATCCCATACTGATGAGCAATACTCAAGTATAGGTCTAACGAGTGTTTTGTAAGCCACCTCCTTTGTTGATGGACTACATTTTCTAAGGATTCTCCCAATGAATCTCAACCTGGTAAACGTCTTACCAACAATTAATTTTATATGATCATTCCATTTCAAATCGTTCCGCACACATCCTCCCAGATATTTAACAGAAGTAACTGCTACCAGTATTTGTTCCGCTATCATATAATCATACAATAAAGGATCCTTCTTTCTATGTATTCGCAATACATTACATTTGTCTATGTTAAGGGTCAGTTGCCACTCCCTGCACCAAGTGCCTATCCGCCGCAGATCTTCCTGCATTTCGCTACAATTTTCTAATGCTGCAACTTCTCTGTATACTACAGCATCATCCGCGAAAAGCCGCATGGAACTTCCGACACTATCTACTAGGTCATTTATATATATTGTGAAAAGCAATGGTCCCATAACACTCCCCTGCGGCACGCCAGAGGTTACTTCAACGTCTGTAGACGTCTCTCCATTGATAACAACATGCTGTGTTCTGTTTGCTAAAAACTCTTCAATCCAGCCACAATCTGGTCTGACATTCCGTAGGCCTTTATCAGGCGACAGTGCGGAACTGTATCAAACGCCTTCCGGAAGTCAAGAAAAATAGCAACTACCTGGGAGCCTGTATCTAATATTTTCTGGGTCTCATGAACAAATGAAGCGAGTTGGGTCTAACATGATCGCTGTTTCCGGAATCCATGTTGATTCCTACAGAGTAGATTCTGGGTTTCCAAAAACGACATGATACTCGAGCAAAAAACATGTTCTAAAATTCTACAACAGATCGACGTCAGAGATATAGGTCTATAGTTTTGCGCATCTGCTCGACGACCTTCTTGAAGACTGGGACTACCTGTGCTCTTTTCCAATCATTTGGAACCTTCCGTTCCTCTAGAGACTTGCGGTACACGGCTGTTAGAAGAGGGGCAAGTTCTTTCGCGTACTCTGTGTAGAATCGAATTGGTATCCCGTCAGGTCCAGTGGACTTTCCTCTGTTGAGTGATTTCAGTTGCTTTTCTATTCCTTGGACACTTATTTCGATGTCAGCCATTTTTTCGTTTGTGCGAGGATTTAGAGAAGGAACTGAAGTGCGGTCTTCCTCTGTGAAACAGCTTTGGAAAAAGGTGTTTAGTATTTCAGCTTTACGCGTGTCATCCTCTGTTTCAATGCCATCATCATCCCGGAGTATCTGGATATGCTGTTTCAAGCCACTTACTGATTTAACGTAAGACCAGAACTTCCTAGGATTTTTTGTCAAGTCGGTACACAGAATTTTACTTTCATTGGGTTCGCGTTATTGATAAAGTAGGCCTTGTTATTAATTAAATATGGTTCTTGCGTGTTCATTTGTAAGCACACACTGCTTCTCAGGTTCCTGTTTGAATTTGCAATCGGTTATAAGTCAGTGTGTCAGGGTGATCGAAAGTGCTGAATCCTATGATAACTTATTTAGTGCGTTCTTATTTGTTACACTTAATCTTAGTACGCTGCCTTTAACCTTGTTGTTTCAATGTACTGATCTACGATTTGTGTGCCAGGTACCCGCCTCACGATTACATTCGTCCTAGCCCGGAGTGGTGGTTGCGCATTGCTTGGCCAACTTCCTCTGTGCAACCCTGTTTGGACTTTGGTACTCGGCCGAGCGGAATTCGACTACGACGCGGACGAGTAGTGCCCACGCTGGACGTTCCGTGGTTCTGTGGCCGAACTTGGGACTAAGGCACGGCGTATCGTTTGCCAGTTCCAGGATGGAAGTTACTTACCGGATATTTTAAAGATATTTTGGCATCAGCGACTAGAGTACAAGTACCTCAAGAGTACTTTAGTCCTAATGTATCAAGAGATGAGTTAATAACTTGGCCATACCTTTATTGGGACCACTATTTGCTTGTTCTTCCTGTATGTTAAAATTCCCTTTGTGGAAGCTGTATTGACAATCTTATTACCCTGTTCATTAATGAAAATGTAATATTCATATACTGCTGAACGTTTGTATACCGGAAATTGTTCTTCCTCGTAAGTTTAGACCTTGATTTGTTCTGTAACGGGGTTGTAGCCTTAATATTTGTTTTTGATGAAAAAATCTGTTTCAAGTTTCTTACCGAAGATTAAATTAATATTATAATTATAGTTAACAATTTGATCTGTTTTCATTTGGATTTAAATGAAGTCCATGTTAATTGATTGTCTGTTAAATAACTGCACACATAACCGCTGTTCACACTTATTAATACTGTAAAATTGTGTGGTCGTATTTATTAATACTGTAAAATTGTGTGGTGACCATATTTACAAAGATACTTAGTCACTGAGTAAATTGTTAAAATTAATGGTCAACAAAACTGTGTAATATAAAGGTGAACGGAAGTTTGTAAACCTCTGGTCCAGTCCTTACCGAAACGTTCAGAAATAAAATTTAGGTCTACAGATTTCTTCAATTTTCTTCTGTATTCTCTAAGAACATGTTTCATATTTAAAGCCTGAAAAGACTTAGAAATAACAGGAAAGTATTTACCCAACAGCAAGCCGTTTATTGCATCAATAATAAGGCGTGTTTCCTTACGAGCTTTTAATTGACGAATGATTTGTGATGGGAGAATAGCTACAGCTGAGTGAAACATCCAAAAGCTACCAGTGAAACAACGGACAAAGGGTTCAGTTACCAAAGAGCGTGTAACATATGGAGTTTGTTTAAATGCAGGCAATTAGAAGCTTACTCGGATTGCGATAGGCCGGAGGCTCGGCATGAGCATTTCGTAAACTGCACGACTTGTTTGGTGTTCAAGCACCGCTATGGTGAGTATCTTCAATATGTTGCGAAACCAAGGTAACACCACGTCCAGACATTGTGGGGTGGCGCAGTCACCCCTCATTACATATGTCAGACATCGTAGGCAGGGCAGACTGCTTAAACAGGACAGATGGCGAACTGTGGTAGCACTAACATCAGACTTAAATGCTGCGCAGAGTAAAAGTGTGTCTGAATACACAGTGCACTGAACACTCTTCTTAGCGATGGGCCTCTGCCGCCGACAACCCATGCATGTGTCAATGTTAACACCACGACACTGGCAACTGTGACTGAAATGGTCACATGTGGGTGACTGCATCGTCTGTTGAATACCGATACCTTCCTCATCATGCCGATGGGACCTTCCACCTGTATTGCGGGATGGCGACAACCTGTGGCGGCTCCGAATGCCCTGGACAACATTCACCTGGGCACTCATGGGACAGGGGAACTCGCGCAAGGCACCACTACGGCCAAGGAGTATCACAAACTGGTTGCAGACCATGTACACTCTTTCATGACGATCATGTTCCTAGACAGCAGTGGCATTTTTCAGCAAGGTAATGCGCCATGTCACAAGGCCTGGAGAGTGATGGAGTGTCTCGAGGAACACAATGGCGAGTTCCGACTGATGTAAGGGCACCACAACGCGCCAGATCTGAATCTGATCGAACATATTTCGGATGTGACTGAGTTCATCGCCCACCTCCCTGTGATTTACGGGAATTAGGTGATTTGTTGTGCAGACGTGAGGCCAACTCCCTCGAGTGACCTATCAGGCCTCATTTCTTCCACGCCACTATGTGTCGCCACTGTTATTCTTGGACGTGCCAGCTATTAGATAGGTGGTCGTAATGTTTTGGCTGATCAGTACAAATGTCAGAGTAATGTTCCATAATAATATAATGATCTAAAAAACTGTATCTATCGTGCCTGTCTGAGTTTCCATACCAGACTTAATATTCCGTCTCTTGCTCTCATTGCATAGTTTACATAATACGACAGCTCTCAGAATAAAGACTTGCCTGCATGCAAACAGGCAAAGCACGTGGATTACATTATAATTTATATAATCACCATAACTAGAGTAGAATGATACATGCATTGATGTACAAAACTCTCTGATTAGTATATTTCCGAGAAATAAGATAGAAACAGGCGGAGGTGGCAGGGCTTAAGAAGGGTATGAAGATGTGATTGAACCACTAAAATATTTTGTTGTGAAGGGCTGTTTCGTTTCTCTGGCAGGTAAAATACTAGGCTTCGCTTGGAGGAGAGGAGTCGTATGGGGAGGGTTGGGGTGGCAAGAGAGGGAAAAGGATGGGAAGAGGAGAAGGGAGAGAGGAAAGAGTAGAAGTGAGAGGAGAGAGAATGGAGGAGTTGATGGAGAGGAGTGTTGATGTCATGAGGTCGAGGTCAAAGGCCACTGATGACATAATGGATTTCCCTGCTAAGGATTGTAGGCAACCAAAACTCATTATCATCATCATCATTATCGTCATGTTCTTCATTTGAAGGGTTAGACTTTTGCCTGTTCTGAACTCACAAACAAAATCATTGCCATCTGTTCCAAAGTCTTCCAATTTCTCTTTTCCCATCAGGCTTGTACCTCCAGAAGTTCTGGTGAATTGTGTGCCCTGGCATTTTCACGAGGGTTTGTCTTCAATGTTCATGATAGTTTTGAAGTTTCATTATTCATGTAGAAAATATTTAATTCTGTTCTATAATGTTCGCTCTGACCTGTCTCTTATAGCGCAACTCCAGACCTTCCTTAGGAATTTCATCTCTGCTACTTTAATTTTATTTTCTTATTCTTTATGGTAACTCAGCTTTCGTTTCCACAGGAAAAGCAGGAACTGCTATCACTTTTCAGAATTTCATGATGGGCTCTTTTTGTGCTTTATTGCCCAGGGTTTTGCTAATGGTACAACAGTTATTTTCGAATCCATGTATTTCATCTTCAGTACCAGAGTCAAAATCAAAACTTTTCTTAACGCCTAAGTAAGAGAGTTAAGAGAGTTGTTCTAAAACCGAATCACTCAAACAATTTTTGATCTACTGGGTGCTTTCCTCAGAATGTCGTCAGCACTCAATACTTCATGGGAATGAAGAGGTAACTGCGTTGCACAAAATGATATTTTTGAATCCGTGTTGGTTATGTATCAATAAGTAATTTTCTTCAAGGTGATTCATAATATTCGAGTACAGTATATGCTCAAAAATCCTGAAGCAAAAGGAGGCAGCCATGCAGCCCATTGCTTCTTTTGCCTTCCACCCAGTGTCACGAGGGTCCACTTTGTGTCCCACACACTTTCGAGCGAGAATGGACTGGTCAGGCGTTGTCTACCAGAAGATGCAGTGACAACCAGGTCACTAGGGTATTACAATGGTACCAAAGGTGTCACCGGACTTTTCAATGGCATCGCAATATTGCCGCAGCTTTGAACTTAAGTCAGAAGCCAGTTGAATGTGTCCAATGCAACTTATGGCTATTTACAGACGGGAGCCAATCCTCCTTATCATTTCGTACAGTGTAAACAGTTGATATACAATCTCAAAAAATACGAACAAAACAGTCAAGATTATCTTAGAAAGAGCAAGCAGAGGCCTCAACAGAGAAAATTGCCTTACTGTGGTGGAGATGTACGCAATATACATACAAACTCTAAAATCTGTTCTGCAGCTTTCTCATTATAGCCTGAGACTGCAAGGTCAGTAAGCTCCTGAAATAGATATAAATTTCTCTACGGAAGACAGATGTATCAATAGTTTACTAGAAACTCTGCTTACCAAAAAATTACTGCGGGAAATAAATGTGCAATCTCCATCATATCTGAACTGATCTAAACTATATGCTGTGCAAGAACACGGGATTTAAACGTAGAAGCATGACATGGCGCTACTGACAGTGGAGGATTATGTGAGGAAGCTGCCTCGCACTACAACATAGACTAAATTTACGCAGAAAACAAGAACTCGGAGTAATTTGCTAAACAGTAGTTTACATAGTAGAATACACAAGTATAGTTCATTTCTTCGCAAGTATATAGTACATTTCTTCACAGAAGTATGAAAAAAACCAGAGATTCAATTAAATTACTCTGTATCAGACAAGCACTGCTGCTGCTAGAGCTACAGGCATGTGCTCTCACCCAGCCTCTGTTGCCAATAGTCACCCAATTCAAACCGAGTCATGTGATGGATATTATGGCAGTTCTAAATGCGAAAAATTACATGAGGAAGCCACCTTACACAAGGATATGCATAAAAATCTGTGCAAAAACATAAACTTACACTAATTTTCTAAAAAATACACAGGTAAAATTCAGCGAAAAAAACACAAACAGAACTCAATTATTTTTGTGTTGTCTACGTATTTTGCAGATATATTAGAATGTTTCAACATTTTAGACGTTGAAAATAATTAATTTATAAATCTGTTGCACTTTCAACAATGGAGATATCTGTTGGTGACAATGAGAACTACACATGGTACAAAAAATGGACTTTTCATATGCAACCATCTATTGGTGACAGAAATAAGCTCAAAGAACATTGTGATACAAAGAACAAACTTCCCTCGTTTTGTACAGTGTACCTGTCTGCTGGTGACAGGAGCAACTGGGGTACGAAGCAGGACTCAATTAAATTTCACATTTTCAGGGTTTGTGGGATAGTGTTTATGGTAAAACTCATTTTCAACAAATACAAATTCCTGATTCATTATTTATATTTTACAAGCAAATGTTGGTTTTTAATTATTTATAGATAAATATGATGTCTACTTGTTCCACAATTGCTTCATGAATGATATGCTTCAAATGAAATTTACCAATGTGACTGGTGATCCAGTCCTCAAGGGAATTTTTGGAAGTCAGTAATATGAGCTTAGTTCATAAAATTTCTGGCATCTTTGGGTATTTTAGGCATTTCAGATATTTTATTGTATTTGGCTACAGAGTGTGGTTGTGGGTAAGGGCTTGTGGGTCATGGGATGTTTGAGCTGTCATATCCCTATCTCCTCCCCTTCAATGGCCTTTTCTTATTTATTGTGTGCTCTTCTTTTGTGATATGTTCCACATTCCAGAGGATCTCCTCACTACGGATCGACTGGAACGAAAAGTACATCTAATCTAATCAGACGCAACTGACTTTCATAAGATCTCTGTCTGCGACATCCATGTTGATTAATAAAGCGCTCTATTAATATTTTGTTCTACAAAGGTAGTAAATTACGAGCATAAGTTCAACATCTGATTGGCGTCCTTGATATAGGCCTATAACTATTTGTATCTGTCTCCTCCTGAATCGGAAATCGACTGGATTTTCTTCTATCACTTACTACTTTCGTTGTTCCACCCATGTACAGTACACTTCCGAAGAGGAAGAAAATTCTTTCCCATAGTCTACATTGAATCTTACAAGTCATCAGATTCAGACACCTTTCTGCTGGTGAATAATTTTATGTAATTTTCTATTCCGCTACCTTTTATCACAACATCTACTATTTCAGATTTTAAGCGATGGAAGGAGGAACCATGTTACAGTCTTCCAAAGTGAAACTATCTCTGAAAACAAAACGCAGTATTTCGGCCAAATTCTTTCAATTCGGGATGTTCCTCTTTTGTGAGTTTCATGTTTGAAACGCCTACTTTCCTTAATCCTCTCCTCTGTCCAAATTGGTTTACAAACCACTTTGCATTCACCGTCATGTTACAGTGTTCAAATATATACTAGAAGACAAACAAAAAAAAAAAAACGACGCACCACGAAGAACTTATCGGAATGGTAGATGTCGTATACATGTACAGACAAACAAATTATTACAATTTCAGAAAAAATTGGATGATGTAATGGACAGAAAGAGTGACATAAAATGAGCAAGTCAATAACGAGTTGATCCACTTCTGGTCCTTATAAAAGCAGTTATTCGGCTTGGCACTGATTGACAGAGTTGCTGGATGTCCTCTTTGCGGATATCGTACCAAATTCTGTCCAATTGACGTGTTAGAGCATCAATATCCCGAGCTGGTAGAAGGGCTCAATTCAATTGAGGAGAGATCTGGCGACCTCGCTGGCCAAGGAAGCGTTTGGCAAGGATGAAAACAGGCAGTAGGGGCCCTCGCCGGAGGTCGGGCGCTATTTTGCTGAAACTTAAGCCCACGAATGGCAAACCATGAAGGGCAACAAAATTGGGCGTAGAATATCGCCGATGTACCAGTGTGTTGTAAGGGTGCCGTACATTGTACCAGTGTGCTGTAGAGATGCCGTACATGACAACCAAAGGGGCTCTGCTGACAAATGAAATAGTGGCACCCGAGACCATGACTCCTGGTTGTCAGCCCGTATGACGGACTTCAGTCAGGTTGATACCCCATTACTGTTCAGGGCATCTCCAGACACCTCTTCGTCGGTCATCAGCGCTCGATTCGAAGTGGGACTCACCACTCAAGACAATTCTACTCTAGTCGATGAGATTCCAGGTCGAATGTGCCTGACATCACTCCCAACAGGCTTTTTGGTGTACAGTGGCCAATGGTAGTCGGCCCCTAGGAGGCACCCTAAGTTCATTCCCCTTACTGTCAGCCGCCAAAGTGTACAGTTTTGCATTTTCAGTCGATATCTGTATGAGTATCGATTTATGATCAGTTTGCATAACTCCATCTTGGTAGGTCGAATTTTTTTTCTTATAGTGTTTGGGGCCTTGCAATAAGCGATATATATATATATATATATATATATATATATATATATATATATATATATATATATATGCCTACTCATTGCTCTGTCAGTCACTACTCGCCATATTCTGTTCTTATAATATAAGAGACTTGTGGTAGCATATGAGCTCTGTAATATTATAAACAAAGTAGAAAATGAATAATTATAATTCTCTTACAGAAATACAAGGTTTCAATGCGATACGGAATCTCGGTGGTTTGCCACTGCCTTTCCTTGTCCCCAAGAAAAGTTCTCAATTCGAGTCTAGTTGTGACCATAATATCGCCTTCATATTTGTCACCCATTTCCCAGGGACTAACACCACATAACTTCCATCCAGGAAACTTACTATCAGCTGAAATAAAAGAGAATTAACTGATTAGTTTTAATATTTAGCATCATCAATCGGAAACATGTATAGAATATTACATGAATATTAAGATAAAACTCCATATAAATATTGAATGATGTTGCAACTTGAAATACAATTCTAAAACAATCGTTCATGCTTCTTGCTCATATCTAAAACAGCTTTAGTCTACAACTGAACAGCTGCTGAGGGAAATTAAATATAAAAACAAATTGTGGACTTACAGCACCTAATTTTAAACAGGTGAGTCTTCGATACCAATGACATATCGTATTTCATAGTTCAATAAGAAACATATCTCCAGCGCTTCAAGCCTTAGGAATCAATAGGGATGATTTTGAGGAATACGAATTATTCGTCGATTTGGGAAGGTAATGACGGAAAATTTAGTGTTTTCTTCTTTTATTATATCTGAAGATATGAACTGTATCATAATTCTTGTGTTTCTCTGTTATGAGGCTTTTTATGCTGCAAAAATGATATGGAACTAACTATTCTCAAAACATAATCAATGATTGTCATTACGTACAATAAAATAAACAAAACTCCTAACTTGAAATGCAAAACGACAGTCACAGAGCGGTGTAATATATTTAGCAATATTGGTCCAGCTTGTCTTTAAGTAAAAGTCCTCCAGACTTAACACAGTTATTATTCAGTTCAAATCCTGAGTTTCCTTCAGAAATATTTTTAATCATTTGCTGCTCCAGAACTAGCGGTCAAATCTTCATAGCAATAAAGTTTGATATCAGAGAAACAGTCATAAGATGAGTTAACAACAGTTCTTTTCGAATCTACAGTAATGCTACGACACTAATTGGAAACAGTCGTAAAAACTATGACTCAGGTAGACAGTGATAAAACACTGAAGTGTATTTATGTGTCTACTGCAACTGTAAATCGGAACCTCCAATCATATTCGTGCTTTGGTCAGAAGTTCGACTTATTTTTTATTACTTTAATGAAATTTAAATTCAGTTACGACACAACAGTCTAATGTTATTTTAAAAGTTAATTTGAAGCTGATTAAAGGTTAATAGTTGTAAATGTAAAAAATTATATTTGTTAGCGCAGAATATTAAGCCATTACTCTACTGAGTGAAGAACGAATCTGTAACAAACACAGGCATTATGAGCGGCGAACCGATTTTTTTTGTGGCAGTGAGACAGATCGTCAGTCGTTAATAACAAAAAATGGACGAGATACCCGCTGAGTTTAGGTATATATTCCGCCCCTGAGCTATGATTTCCATAGGCTGCATCTCAATTCTATACTGTGTTCAAACTTAGTTAAAAGCAAAAGCAATATAATCAGTTAATAGTTACATTTAAACTACCAACTATTAGGGGTTCGTTGGGGTTCGTTTCCTTTATGGGAAATTTTTTTAAGGTATTTCAGATCAGGTTCACGGTTAAAAGGAATCATGGGTTTGCTTACAAGTTGTTGAGAATTTTGACAGGAGCACTAGGTAATAGTTGGCAGAAACAAGAGAAAGGAATAGATTGCATTGTGCATAGGAAGCGTTGAGAGGAAAACCACTGAAGGCAGCATGAGATCAAATAGGCAAAAGGACAAAACCCAAAATAAATCCTTGGAAAGCACCTGAGATCCCGAATGTAACTGACAAATGGAGAAAATGTAAAAATGCAGCAAATGAAACAGTAAGGAATTATATATGTCTAAAAAGTTAGACTGACAGACAGTACAAAACAGGCAAGGAATTATGCCTAAAAACCTAATGCAAGGCTTTAGATGAATACCCTGTGTAGTAGGGTTATACAAGGAACATGAGAAGAATATTTCAGAAAGGGAAGATGATTTTAATGAAGATGGCCTGGCAGATGATATAACGTGAGAAGGATTTCACACAGCACTGAAAAGCCTAAATCGAAAAAAGCCCAATGGAAGAGACTGTTTCCTACATAATAATTGAGATCCATAGGAGAGCCAGCCAAGACAAAATTGTCCCACATGGTGAGCCACATATATGAGACATCAAGAATAATGTAATAATTCCAATCAAAAAAGGGGAGTTCTAACATTTGTGAATATTACAGACCTGAAAGTTACATACTTCATGCTTGCTAAATAAGCAAGATTTTTTTACAGAATAGTGGAAAAATTGGGAGACACCAACTTTCACGAAGATCAGTTTGGGATTCAGACAAGTAAGAACATCTGAAGTAATACTGACTCTAAGACTTGATCTTAGAATATAGATTAAAAAAGACAAACTTCCATTTATAGGATTTGCATATTTAGAGAAAATTTTTGGTAATGTTGCATTAAAATAGAGGAGTAAAAGTTTATAAAGAACATATTACCAATGACACTCCACTTTAAAGAGTGTATGGTTATGAATGGCGAACAGTAGTTGAGAAGGCAGTGAGACAGCAGCCCATCACTGATGCTACTCAGTCTATACATTGAGCAAGCTGTGAAGGAAACCAAAGAGAAATTTGAAACAGGAATTAAAATTCGGGTGGAAGAAATAACAATGTTGAGGTTTTGTAATGGCATTGTAATGGTCTGAGAACAGCAAAGGAAGTGGAACAGCAGTTGAGTGGAATGGACAGTTTGTTGGAAAGAGGCTGTATAAAAGAAAAATGAAACTAGGTTTTGTAGATCAGGAAATACTGAGGGTATTAATTCCGGAAAAGATATACCAAAAGTAGTAGACGAGTTTTGCTATTTGATAAGCAAAATCAAAATAATTTATGATGACAGAAGTAATGGGAATATAAAATGCAGGCTGGCAATAGCATCAAAATAATTCATGAGACGTTGAAGTATGTTAACATTGAATATAAATGTTAGGAATTATTATCTGAATGTATTTGTCTAGAGTATGACATTATACAGAAGTGTAAAGTGAACAATAAACAGCTAAGACACGCAGATAATAGAAGTTTCTGAAATGTAGTACTAAGGAAAAATACCCAAGATTACATGGGTTGAACAAACAATTAATGAGGGGATTTGTAACAACATAGCTCTAATGCTCTATTGATTTATTTTTGCCTTTTGTTTTATTTAATGTTATATCGTTGAGTATCTGTAAATGTATTTGAATCGATAACATAAAATTGTATACACCTTTCTTCGTTAAAACTTTGATCTCGTGGTTTGATTATATGCAATGTAGTATATCTGTCATTTAAATTCTTTGTCTCCATTGGAGGGAGGCAAAATTTACTGTATACATTTGGAATTTGGGTGAATAATTTTTTGTAGAAATACTAATATGTGCAAATGTTCTGTTTTATTTAAAATGTTTGTTTGCTGTTATGTAAACTGCTGACCTTCACTCAGGATTCTTAGTTATGTGGTCTGTAAAAGGTAGGGTGGTTTCTTCTCGGGTACGGAACTTGGTAGTGCGCGCAAATTGTGGTTGGCCTAGGTACAAAAGGTGGAACCAAGAGCCAGTTGGGGACGAGCTACCAAACTGTGCACTGCCCATGTAAAGGTTGTATACTGTGCTGGTTCCAAGAGAGGCTTCTCCTGCCGCTTACCAATGCCTTGGATGCATGGATAAATAGCTGGAAATATTCTGGAATCGGTATCTATCATCGCCACCAAGGAGGTACAGAGTCCAGCAATTCTGCCTGCAAATCCACCTACCAACATGCAGCTACCACCACATTGCGCAATCATTATAATGGAGCACTATAGTAATGTACAGTGAAGGATCAGCTCATTGGATGTTTTAGTGTGCACAAATATAAGGTAACTTATAACTGAATTCATGTACCTACCTCTCAGGTTCCTCTCCATTTGAACTATGATTACCGATTGTCCTAGTTCATGGAAAAAATGAAAGCTTCCCAATGATAGAAACAGTCTAATTTAAAGTTTTTTTGCAGTTTCAAAGTCAGATATTTAATCATTTACTTGAAAGTAGAAGACTGTGGTAATAAAGACAATTTGCTGTTTCTTTTAAAAATTAAAATTCTTAAAACTGAGGCTTATAAAGTTTTGCTTAGTTAATGATGATAGTGCTGCCTGTAGTAAATTTTAAAAGGCGAGTCAGTTTCTTATAAATTTGTCAACACTGTGTCTCACTGCAGTAAAAGTCGTGAATTGCAGTTGTGGAAAGTTGGACGCTTGCTAAGCACTAGTTTATTTTCGGTATTGAAAGTGCATATTAATAGAGTAATAAGATCCACAGGTTATCCTTTACCACTATTTATGAAAACAATAATTTCTTTATTCAAAAGACAGTGAGAAGAAACATGTTAGTGAATTCCATTTCACTTTCATTCTAAATAGAATAGTATTTAGTTGAGAGATATTTAACCTGTGACCAGTTCATAATTTTGCAATGAACTACGTTTATAATTTTATGTCAGCTAGGAAAATATTTGAACAATAGT
This sequence comes from Schistocerca gregaria, assembly GCF_023897955.1. NCBI lineage: Eukaryota > Metazoa > Arthropoda > Insecta > Orthoptera > Acrididae > Schistocerca > Schistocerca gregaria. The sequence goes on along the minus strand of NC_064920.1, from coordinate 1,209,128,291 downwards.
ACTGAACCTATGTCCAATTAATGATTCTGCAGTGAATATTAATAGCAATGTTATAAAGACCATTTAGTTTGAATAAGCCCTGAATGTAATACTGTTTTTCGTTATCTGTTACATTTATGCAAATAGTTTGTTCTGATCTGTTAGCTTCCAATCTTAGCCGTGAACATATGCAGATGTCAGAGATCGTTGCACTGACGTGTGGCGAAATATAGCTTGTGTTTGTCTGTTAAAGTTACTCATACTTAATTTCTTGAACAAGAATGTCAGTCATCCTCTTCCCTAATTAGGCTGGCGACCGTTTTCCTTGTTCTTTGAACAGTGTAGATAGGTAAAATAGTGTTTGTACTGTTCAAATATTTAAATAATTCTGACTTTCATTTCCGATAAGCCACCCCCGTTAGGTACAACACGGTCAACATAACAAAATTCCTCCCAGAGGGTAACACTGCTCTGTTGCTTTATACCATAATTACTCTAACAAAATAGTTTCATTTTAGAAATTGTCTCCAACTTTAGGGTTACGGTATAGCAGTAGCAGTCGGAAGTGTTATACGTGGCTTTTCCGTGATAGGACTACTTTGTTCTGTTGGGGGATAGTACTTAATAAACCAAACTTGGTAATTGATTGCATAAGCTACACAAATGCGGTTGCAGTGTTATAGATTCTAAATCGAATATGAAAAAAGAGAAAGTTGTGGCACATCTATACTAAAAGAAGGACCCAGTTGACAGGACATATCCTGTGTAATCAATGAATAGTGAATTCTGTAATGAAGAGAAGCATGGAGGGGGAGAGGGTATGGGGAGAATTTTAGAGGAAGAATAAGGTTCGAATACAATAAGCACATTCAAATAGATGTCAATTACAGTAATTAGACAGCTTTATCAAACCATTTTTCAAACTAAAGACCACAGTAACAACAATAGTCACGTACCTATGCTTAATTTCAGTCCTTGTTTGCACTTGTTAAAGAAATCTTCTTCTGTGCCTTTAGAGGACTGTAGCCTTGTATAACATGATTGTAGCCTGTATGACGTGAGATACAGCAGCTGCCTGGTAAATGCTAATATGATAAGTTCAGATAACATAGTAAATAAACTAAAAAAAAGGGAGAAGGAATTGCATGTTATGAGATATATGCAATATTGGTATTAACATTTATAAATAAGATTTTTAACCTAAAAATTCAAAAACAATTTGAAACATAAGCAGGAGCTGGAGACTCTCATCGGGGTAGTTCCTTTTCTAGATTGCCGCACAGATGACAATATGGTGGATATCGAAATAGATGACAGAGGGATAGAAAAATAATTAAATTCGCTCAAAAGAGGAAAGTGTGCTGTACCTGATATGATACCAGTTCGATTTTACACAGAGTACGCGAAGGAACTTGCCTCCCTTCTTGCAGCGATGTACCGTAGGTCTCTAGAAGAGCGTAGTGTTCCAAAAAATTGGAAAAGGACACAGGTCATTCCAGTTTTCAAGAAGGGACGTCAAACAGATGTGCAGCAGTATAGACCTATATCTCTAATGTCGATCAGTTGTAGAGTTTTGGAATAAGTATTATGTTCGAGTATAATGACCTTTCTTGAGACTAGAAATGTACTCCGTAGGAATCTTCATGGGTTTCGAATAAGACGATCTTATGAAATCCAACTCGCGCTATTCGTCCACGAGACTCAGAGAGCCATAGACACGGGTTCCCAGGTAGGTGCCGTGTTTCTTGACTTCCGCAAGGCGTTCGATACAGTTCCCCGCAGTCGTTTAATGAACAAAGTAAGAGCATATGGACTATCAGACCAATTGTGCGACTGGATTGAAGAGTTCCTAGATAATAGAACGCTTCACGTCATTCTCAATGGAGAGAAGTCTTCGGAAGTAAGAGTGAGTACAGGTGTGCTGCAGGGGAGTGTCGTAGGACCGTTGCTATTCACAATATACGTAAATGACCTTGTGAATAACACTGGAAGTTCACTGAGGCTTTTTGCAGATGATGCAATGGCGTATCGAGAGGTTGCTACAATGGAAAATTGTACTGAAGTGTAGGAGGATCTGCAACCAATTGACACATGGTGCAGGGAATGCCAATTGAATCTCAATGCAGACAAGTGTAATGTGCTGCGAATACATAGAAAGAAAGATCCTTTATCATTTAGCTATAATATTGCATGTCAGCAACTGGAAGCAGTTAATTCCATGAATTATCTGGGAGTAGGCATTAGGAGTGATTTAAAATGGAATGACCATATAAAATTAATCGTTGGTAAAGCAGACGCTAGACTGAGATTCATTGTAAGAATCCTAAGGAAATGCAGTCCCAAAACAAAGGAAGTAGGTTACAGTTCACTTGTTCTCCCACTGATTGAATACTGCTCGCTGGTGTGGGATCCATACCAAGTAGGGTTCATAGAAGAGATAGATAAGATCCAACGGAGAGCAGCGCACTTCGTTACAGGATCATTTAGTAATCGCGACAGCGTTACGGAGATGATAGATAAACTCCAGTGAAAGACTCTGCAGGAGAGACGCTCAGTAGCTCAGTACGGGCTTCTGTTGAAGTTTCGAGAACATACCTTCACCGAGGAGTCGAGCAGTATATTGCTCCCTCCTACATATATCTCGCGATGAGGCCGTGAGGATAAAATCAGAGAGATTAGAGCCCACACAGAGGTAAACTGACAATCTTTCTTTCTACGAACAATACGAGACTGGAATAGAAGGGAGAACCGATAGAGGTACTCAAGGTACCCTCCGCCACACACCGTCAGGTGGCTTGCGGAGTATGGATGAAGATGTAGATGTAGAAATAGCTTTTACCACAGTCATAGACATATTGTCACACTTACTCGCTGCACTCCTTATCTCTAAAGAGCGAGGTGATGAACTAGCCAAAAGTAGGTTAAAAAAATGGCTCTGAGCACTATGCGACTTAACATCTGTGGTCATCAGTCTCCTAGAACTTAGAACTACTTTAACCTAACTAACCTAAGGACATCACGCACATCCATGCTCGAGGCAGGATTCGAACCTGTTTCCATAGCGGTCACGCGGTTCCAAACTGAAGCACCTAGAACTGCACAGCCACACAGGCAGCGAAATTAGGGTTGAACACATTAGATAACTTTCACAAATGAAAACAATAATGCATAGAGAAACTTGTAGGAAGTCTTTATCCAATACTAGATATCGAATAGCTAATAAAGATGACTGTGCTGATTTCTTAACATCTAGCACAAAATATATTAAAAATTTAATGCAGAATTTGTGCATGCAAGTAACTATACATTACTACACAAATTTAAAATAAGTATGTTTATAACCTGGGACGAGCTGGCAGTAGAAAGAAATGGGACCTCTACATCTACATCTAGATCTTCAGACGATCTGAAGTTAATGGCAGAGGGTACGTTCACTTTACCAGTTATTAGGGCTGTTCCTCATTCTATTAAAGTAAGGACTGCCGGAAGAATGAATGTTTAAATGCCTTTTGTGTGGACTGTCATTCGTCGAATCTTGTCCTCACGGTACATACGGGACCGATTGTAAAGGATGTGGTAGAATGAAGGAGATACAGAAATACCATCAAACTTCTGTTCAGTTTAACTTTCGCCTGCATTCTCAAAAATTTTAGAAAAGATGATAAATATCTATCTTCTTAACCATCTGACCACAAATAAAATATTATCCACATCGCAATTCAGTTTCGTGAAGGGTTCTGATATTGAGAAGGATTTCTACACATACAGTGTTCATTAATTAGAGGCTATGGGTGTATTCTGTGATTTGTCAAAATGATTTTACTGCGTAAATCAGAATATCCTTCTAAGTAAATCAGCATATTACATTGTAATAGAAAATGCTACAAAATGGGTGAGATCCTATATATCTGGTTTGCTCTTACTTTTTATTGTTTATATCAATCATATTGCATCAGTAACATTACCAGAAGCCACGTACGTTTTGTTTGATGACAGAAATATTGCAGTAAATAGTAAATCTAATATAACATTAGAAAGATCGACTAATGAAAGTTTCATGGACATTCATAAATGGTTCCTAGCCAATTCTCTGTCACTAAACGTTGAAGAACCTACTATATGATGTTCAGAACTTGTTAAAGGTTTCCTGCTAGTGTATGCCTAAAATAAGACGACAAGAGGGTAGAATAAGTTGAGTGTGTTTGGATTACAGGTTGATAACAAATTCAACTAGGAGGAGCATATCACAGAACAGCTGAAGCACATAAAGAAATATCTATTTGCTATGCGAATGTTGTCAGACATAAGTGATATAAAAGTAAAGAAGCTAGCCTACTATGCTTACTTTCATTCCATAATGTCATACTCAAGAACTTCTTGCAGACAGCTGTTTAAGGGACTGGGGATATTAACTATTGCTTGTCAATATATTTATTCCATAATGAAATATGTCATTAAAATATATCTTTTTTTCCAACTAACAGCTCATTTCATGGGATCGATGCTAGAAATAAGAATAGCTTTCACAAAGATTTAAAGACACTTACTTTGTTTCTGATAGGTGTCCACTATTTGGCGATACGAGAAGAGTCAGGAGTTATTGGTGACCAACTCCCTTTACTCTAATGACAAATTTCTTAGCAGAACTTATTGATCCATATGTGTTATTAATAATATCACATAATCTGAATACTATGTGCAATCTGATTTCTGAACAATTTTTTTTGTTATCTGATATGACTATCTTTGCCTTGTAATATATTTGCTTTGATATCCGTATTACAGTCTTCAATATTTTGAAGTATTTCTTGTTATATGCTGTAGCATCAACATCACAACTGTTTCGGATTGACAGACAGAGTTTTCTTTTTGTTTTACAAGATACCCCTATTCCTTGAGTAATTCATGGCTTCTTTGTTGACTTTGCTCTAACCTTGGTTAGTTTTGGGGGAAAACTGTGTTCAGGTAAGGTAAACACTTTATTAGCAAAAGTGTTTTTTTTTCATTCATGTCATGAGCACTGTAAACATCAGTCCAGTGAATGTCTCTGAGGAGTGTCCTAAAATAATAAATTTTTGGCTTATTGTTTATCCTCTTGAGCTCAGATTTAACAGATTTTATATCCTGTCCAGTATTAACATTTAACAGAAGGAACTGCATGTCATGGTCTGAGAGGCCATTGACTATTGGTTTTGTAATATAATTTTGTTCATTGGACTTTTCTATAAAGATATTATCAGTGGCTGTTTGTGAGCAATTGGCTACCCTAGTGGGGAACTTTACAGTTGGACTTAAGTTGAGTGATAGTGTTACTAACTCAAATAAGTTCTTATTTGGAGAGTCTTTAAGGAAATCTACATTTAAATCCCCAGAAACCACTATTTCTTTTTTTGTTGTTGTTAAATGGGCCAGTACAGCTTCAAGGAGGTTTATGAACAGAGTAAAGTTACCGACAGGTGCTCAATATAAACTTAAAATTATGAAGGATTTTGTGTGCAATTCTACCTCTGTTGCACATGCTTCCATGTGCTGTTCTAGGCAAAATTTATGAATGTCTATTTTCTTAAATTTATGACAGTTCCTGATGAATGTGGCAACTCCTTCTTTCTCCATTTTTGCTCTACAAAAGTGAGATGCTAACCTACACCATGTAAGACTTAATAGTTCTATACCAATGGTCACGTGATGTTCAGAGAGGCAGATTATGTCAGCTTGTTTGAAGACTCTAATTCATCTATGCAGATAAGGAATTCATTAATTATATTTACAGTCCTCGAATATTTTGATGCAAGAAAGATAGCTAACATTTCACACTGACTGAGTTAAAATTGGGTAGAGTTGTAATGTCTGCTGACTGTTTAAAACTCTTAACCAATAGCTGTTTATGCTGATGTAATATGCTAGAATTATGTTTTTTGGTTTCTATCTCAAACTGAAAGTTTGTCTCAGTCCTAACCTCTCTTAAAATTTGGTTTCTTTCTGTCCTCACTACCCTAAAAAAGGGTCTTTTCTGAACGCTATAACCACTGGTATTTTACCACTCATGACAGTGCCTCCCCCCTTTAACTTTCGTGCTATTCTCCGAGATACTTTACCCTTCCTTTTCCTGTTGAGGTGAAGACCATGCCTAGTATAATCCCATTTATTGAAGGAATCAACAGCAACCACACCAATGTGTGACTCTGCACCAGACATAGGCAGCCGTTCCAACTCCAAGTTAACTCTCTTGACAGAAGAGTTCAAATGAGGTCGGTCATGGCGCCCAAGAACAGATACAAACTCAACACTAGTATGCTTCTATGCTGATGGAATCTTTGCCAGGCCACACTCTATATTGTGCCCACGATCTGTCAATACTATTCCCTGCCCCACCCACTATAACCCCAGTGTCTTCCTTAGTGAAATGTTTGCAAAGTGATCCTAAATCCCCTGTCACCTGCTCCAGACCAGCACTGTTTTAAAAAAATCGGTGACCTGTTATTGTGATCCTAGTACATCCCACAAAAGTTGGCCAACACCTCTTCCATGGGAGCTACCTAATAACAACACTTTCTTTCTCTATACTGATTTCCCTACATTGTTGCTTTTCAATTTGCTGCAGAAAGATTGTTGTGCCCTGTCTACACCTGCAACTTCTTTAGGCTCACCAGCTTCTACCTGATGCAACAGGTCAAATCTATATTCAACATTCACCACGAATCTGTGAGACAAAGTTCTAGGCCCTGTTCCTCCTGTTGCCTGTTTCCACTTCCCACTTCTCTTTACCCTTCTACCTCCTTGAACAGTCAAAATCTCCCCTTTCTTTGTCTAACTCAGCCCGAAGGGCGGCAATTTTCCCCTCCTGTTCTAGTATCTTCCTACCTTTGCTACAAATCCCACAAAACCATTGATGAGTCTTATTTACTTCCCCTATTTCCACGCCACTAAAGTCACCCACATGAAGAAAACTATAGCACCCATCACACCAAAGCACCGACCTAACAATTCTACGGCAAGTCAAGCACTTTTTACTCATGACAAACGTAATAGCTTATTAAGAATAAGTCAGTTAAATTACAGATAAACACGGAAATATGGTTCCATAAATGTGGCCAGTACGCAACCGTGTGTAAACAAAAACTACAGTGCAGAGTTTCTGAAACAACAACTTAAAATTTACGCTACTTTCCGGAAATGTGAGGCAAATAATGAAGCGGTATGCTACAGTTAAATTGCTGGAGAGAGCAAAGAACAACTAAACACTGTGGCAAAACGTAAACAGAAAATACGACTGTACAATCTTTCCGCGTTTTCTGCTATATTACGTAAAGAAAAATGAAATCTGTAATGGTACGCTTAAAAGGCACTCTAATACACCTTTTTACCATGTGATCAGTACTAAACTACATGTTTTTATAATCTAAAATGACTTATCTTTACAAGAACACCAAAATTCGCGCTAGTCGCCTGGCTGCAGGCCTGCCAACCCTGGAAAATCCCAGGGACCAATATTTTGATTGCCACCAGCGGCAGGCCGATGACGTAATGGGTAGGCGACAGGAACGTCAGAGGTAATGACCTCACACAGGAGGAAAACTGTTACCTAGTGTTTGCAGACTGAGACCATACAGATTAAACCTGCTAGCGATGCCCTTTGTAAAGAAGGCACCTATTAAACAGCACAGAGGTTCCATAATAGAAAATAGAAGGGTGTAGGAGAATGACACTGTAAAACAGTTTGGAAATTTAGTAGTTTTTAGTGAAAGGGAAAGCTATAAAGATCGCAGGAACCGTATTAAGAAGTAACTAAATACAGAAAGTGAAGACTCAGATCAGGTGGTGGGGGTGAATCAACACTACAAAACAAACGATATGATACCTATAGACAATGGAATTAGTACTATAGAAATACAGAAGGGATAGGATGAAAGTGTTGAGGAATTTTTGAATAAAGTGAATCGAGTAATTTCAGAAAGTGAAGACGAAGAATCAGGAGAGGAAAAGATAGGGTAATGTAAATAGTTCTGACTGCAGTGTAGGAAGGATTGCAGAAACAGAGTAGATTAGATTAGATTAATACTAGTTCCATGGATCATGAATACGATATTTCGTAATGATGTGGAATGAGTCAAATTTTCCAATACATGACATAATTAAGTTAATTTAATAACATAATTAAGTTAATATAACAACTTTTTTATTTTTTGTTTTATTTTTAATTTTTTTCTTTTTTTCTTAATTTATATCTAAAAATTCCTCTATGGAGTGGAAGGAGTTGTCTTTCAGACATTCTTTTAATTTCTTCTTAAATACTTGTTGGTTATCTGTCAGACTTTTGATACTATTTGGTAAGTGACCAAAGACTTTAGTGGCAGTATAATTCACCCCATTCTGTGCCAAAGTTAGATTCAATCTTGAATAGTGAAGATCATCCCTTCTCTAGTATTGTAGTTATGCACACTGCTATTACTTTTGAATTCGGTTTGACTGTTAATAGCAAATTTCATAAGAGAGTATAATTACTGAGCAGCTACTTTGAATATCCCTAGATGCTTAAATAAATGTCTGCAGGATGATCTTGGGTGGACTCCCGCTATTATTCTGATCACACGCTTTTGTGCAATAAATACTTTATTCCTCAGTGATGAATTACCCCAAAATATGATGCCATATGCAAGCAATGAGTGCATATAGGCGTAGTAAGCTAATTTACTAAGATGTTTATCACCAAAATTTGCAATGACCATTATTGCATAAGTAGCTGAACTCAAACGTTTCAGCAGATCATCAATGTGTTTCTTCCAATTTAATCTCTCATCAATGGACACACCTAAAAATTTTGAATGTTCTACTTTAGCTATATGCTTCTGATTAAGGTCTATATTTATTAATGGCGGCAAACCATTTACTGTACGGAACTGTATGTACTGTGTCTTATCAAAATTCAGTGAGAGTCCGTTTACAAGGAACCACTTAGTAATTTTCTGAAAGACATTATTGACAATTTCATCAGTTAATTCTTGTTTTTCAGGTGTGATTACTATACTTGTATCATCAGCAAAGAGAACAAACTCTGCCTCTTCATGAATATAGAATGTCAAGTCATTAATATATATTAAAAACAACAAAGGACCCAAGACCGACCCTTGTGGAACCCCATTCTTGATAGCTCCCCAGTTTGAGGAATGTGCTGATCTTTGCATATTATGAGAACTGCATACTTCAACTTTCTGCACTCTTCCAGTTAGGTATGAATTAAACAATATGTGCACTGTCCCACTCATGCCACAATACTTGAGCTTATCTAGCAGAATTTCATGATTTACACAATCAAAAGCCTTTGAGAGATCGGAAAAAATCCCAATGGGTGGTGCTCGGTTATTCAGATCATTCAAAATTGGATTGGTGAAAGCATATATGGCATTTTCTGTTGAAAAACCTTTCTGGAAATCAAACTGACATTTTTTTAGTACTTCATGGTTACAGATATGTGAAGCTACTCTTGAATACATTACTCTCTCAAAAATTTTGGATAAAGCTGTTAGAAGGGAAATTGGATGGTAATTGTTGACATCAGATCTATCCCCTTTTTTATGCAAATGTATAACAATAGCATATTTCAGTTTATCAGGGAAAATGCCTGTTCCAGAGGGCTATTACACAGGTGGCTGAGAATCTTACTTACCTGTTGAGAACAAGATTTTAGTGTTTGCTGGAAATACTATCAATTCCATGTGAGTTTTGCTTTTAAGCAGGTTTATTATTTTCCTAATTTCAGAGCGAGGAGTGGGTGAGATTTCATTTGTATCAAATTGCATAGGTATGGCCTCTTCCATTAACAGCGTAGTATCTTCTAATGAACACCTGGATCCTACTATATCCACAACATTCAGAAAATGATTATTAAAAATATTTTCAACTTCTGACTTTTTGTTCGTAAAGTTTTCATTCAATTTGATGGTAATACTGTCTTCCTGTGCACTTGGTTGACCTGTTTCTCTCTTAATAATATTCCAAATTGTTTTAATTTTATTATCCAAGTTGCTGATTTCAGACACGATACACATACTTCTGGATTTTTTAATAACTTTTCTTAATATAGCACATTACTTTTTATAATGTTTGATAGTTTCTGGGTCACTACTCTTTCTTGCTGTCGGATACATTTCCCTTTTCCGGTTACGAGATATTTTTATACCCTTAGTAAGCCATGGTTTGTTACGTGGTTTCTTACGAGTATATTTAACTATTTTCTTGGGGAAGCAGTTTTCAAATGCATTTACAAAAGTGTCATGAAATAAATTATATTTTAAATTGGCATTAGGTTCACGGTACACTTCATCCCAGTCTAACTGCTGTAGGCTTTCACTGAAATTTGCAATTGTTAAATTGTTGACTGAACATACTACCCTGGAGGACTGTTTAGCACTGCTGAATGGAGCTACGTCATATATTGTAACTAGCTGTGCACCGTGATCAGAAAGACCATTCTCAACAGGCTGAACATTTACCTGGTTAAACTTATCTTGGTCTATAAAGAAGTTATCTATCAGTAAGCTGCTATCCTTTACCACCCGAGCAGGAAAATCAATAATGGGTGTCAAATTGAAAGAACCGAGTAATACTTCAAGGTCATTTTTCCTATTACTCTCTTTCAGAGAATCTACATTGAAGTCCCCACAAATAATAATTTGCTTCCCCATGTCTGACAGATAGCACAACAAGGAGTCCAAATTTTTCAGAAATAGATGAAAATTTCCTGATGGGGACCTATATACAGTTACAATTATAAATATGCCTTTATTGAATTTAAGCTCACAGGCACATGCTTCTATATGTTTCTCCATATTTTCTGTAATTACATGTGCAGATAGCTTATATCCACTTAGATTTACCTTATCCATATCAGTAACAATGTGATGCTTAGACAGGCATAGTATATCTGTTTCATCCTTAGCTTCTAAATCTTCTAAACAAACCAGAAGCTCATCTATTTTATTCTTTAAACTCCCAATATTTGATGAAATATACTTATATTATTTTTAATTATACTTTTATGAGAACCTTTCCTAGGCTCACATTTGCAGTACTCTCCTGTCTGAGTTTCTCATTGTGCTTAGGCCTAGTTCCTATACCAGTGGTCACATGGTGTTCAGAGAGGCAGATTATGTCAACTGGGTTGGGTGACTTTAATTCAGCAATGCAATTACCAAGGACTGAGATACAACTTGGTGGAGATAAAATTTCTGGTGATTGGTGAAAATTCATAATTGACAGCTGTGATTGGTGATCCAATGTGCTAGAATTGTTGTGCTGTTTCATTTCTTTCCTAAACTGAAGATTTGTTTCAATCCTGACCTCTTGTAGAACTTGGCACCTTTCTGTCTTACCTATCCCAAAAAAGGTGCTGCTCCAACACCTGTAACCACTGGTATTTTACCATTCACGGCAGTGCCTCCCGGCCGTGAATTTCCTGCTCTTACCGCAGCCAGTTTCCCCTTCCCTTACCTGTTGAGATGTAGGCCGTGCCTGGTATAGTCCCACCTACTGAGAGAATCAACAGGAACCACACCAATATGAGCTCCCGCACCCAACCCAAGCACCCGTTCCAACTCAGAATTAACTCTCCCAACAGAAGAGTTCAAATGAGGCCAGTCATGGCGTCTCAGGACAGATACAAATTCAACATTGTTGTGTCTCGATGCCGACGCAATCTTTACCAGGTCACACTGTGGAATACGCTTTTTCAAACTTTGAAGGTGGCAGGGGTAAAATAAAGGGAGCAAAAGGCTATTTACAATTTGTATGGAAACCAGATGGCAGTTATAAGAGAGGAGTGGCATGAAAGGGAAGCAGTGGTTGGGAAGGGAGTGAGACAGGTTTGTAGCCTCTCCCCGATGTTATTCAAAAAATGTCTCTGAGCACTATGGGACTCAACTGCTGTGGTCATTAGTCCCCTAGAACTTAGAACTACTTAAACCTAACTAACCTAAGGACATCACACACATTCATGCCTGAGGCAGGATTCGAACCTGCAACCGTAGCAGTCGCGCGGTTCCGGACTGCACGCCTAGAACCGCGAGACCACCACGGCCGGCCCCGATGTTATTCAATATGTATATTGAGCAATCAGTGAAGGAAACAAAAGAAAAATTCGGAGTAGGTATTAAAATCCATGGAGAAGAAATAAAAACTTTGAGGTTCGCCGATGACATTGTTATTCTGTCAGAGACAATAAAGGACTTGGAAGAGCAGTTGAACGGAATGGACAGTGTCTTGAAAGGAGGATATAAGATGAACATCAACAAAAGCAAAACGAGGATAATGGAATGTAGTCGAACTAAGTCGGGTGATGCTGAGGGAATTATATTAGGAAATGAGACACTTAAAGTAGTAAAGGAATTTTGCTATTTGGGGAGCAAAATAACTGATGATGGTCGAAGTAGAGAGGATATCAAATGTAGACTGGCAATGGCAAGGAAAGCGTTTCTGAAGAAGAGAAATTTGTTAACATCAAGTATAGATTTAAGTGTCAGGAAGTCATTTCTGAAAGTATTAGTATGGAGTGTAGCCATGTATGGAAGTGAAACATGGACGATAAATAGTTTGGACAAGAAGAGAATAGAAGCTTTCGAAATGTGGTGCTACAGAAGAATGCTGAAGATCAGATGGGTAGATCACATAACTAATGAGGAGGTATTGAATAGGATTGGGGAGAAGAGAAGTTTGTGGCACACCTGACTAGAAGAAGGGATCGGTTGGTAGGACATGTGTTGAGGCATCACCAATTTAGTATTGGAGGGCAGCGTGGAGGGTAAAAATCGTAGAGGAAGACCACGAGATGAATACACTAAGCAGATTCAGAAGGATGTAGGTTGCAGTAGGTACTGGGAGATGAAGAAGCTTGCACAGGATAGAGTATCATGGAGAGCTGCATCAAACCAGTCTCAGGACTGAAGACCACAACAACAACAATAACAACAACTCTATACTGTACCCAGGATCTCTGTCGATACTGTTCCCTGGCCCTCCCACAATAACCATATCAGATGAGGAGGAGGAAGAAAACGGTGATGCTTTTTATATTTTGAGCGGTTTAGTGGAAGCTGCTAGTAATAGAAATAAGTTGAAAGAGGATCCTGTAAATGTACATGTAATTGCCACAGGAGGGGTAGGTTTCGGCAAACGAGAGATTGTGTAGGATTTGCGAGATGAACCTGAGTCCAAACATTTAAAAATAAATCCATGACAATCTATAATTGAGGTAACAGTTTTTAATGATAAAGTTGAGTGTTTAATAGACAGTGGTTCCGAAGTGTGTGCAATGTCACAGGAATTTCTAATCGCTCTACCTAAAGGTAAAGAAGTAACTATTATGACAGTAAGTGGGTTAAAAATAATTGTTGCTCTGGTAGAAGCAAAAAGGTAGTAAAACAAGAATTAATTATACCCATTACTTTAGGTGGGTTTCAGACTGTCCAGAATTTTTTGATTATTAATGGACTTAGTGTTGAAATGTTGGTAGCGGCCGATTTATTTCATAAACACAAAGGAAGATTAGACTTGCAAAAAATTGAGGCAGTAATAAATGCCTTTGCCTCGCCATGATGTAATCTAATTGAAATCTGATCATACCCCAAAGCCTTATCCAAGTATACCTCCTTGTCTTGTGATTCCTGAACAAAATATTTATTACCAGCCGATATGTACTATTGCAGAACTCAGTCTGTTTCCTCTTTCATTCCTGTTACCAAGCACATATTCTCCTGTGACAGTTTATTCTACTCCGCCCCTCAAAACCGCATCCCATTCCTTTTTCTACCTAATTACCAGTTCAATATCCTTATACAATTTCTCAATCTCTTCATTATCTGCTTGCGACATCAACATTGTATACCTAAACTATTGTTGGCGCCTATTTGTTCTCGACCCTAATAAGAACGACTCTATCAATGAACTGCTCACAGTAACTCAATCTCTGTCCTACCTTCCTAGTCATAACGAATTCTACTGCGATTATACCATTTTCTGCTGCTGTTAATATTACCCTATAACCCTCTTGACCAGAAATCGTTGTCTTCTTTCCATTTCACTTCACTGCCCTCAACTATATCAAGACTGAGATTAAGCATTTCCATTTCCAATTTTCTAGCTTCCCCTTTTTTTGGTCATCAGTCTTCTGACTGGTTAGACGCGCCCCGCCACGAATTCCTCTCCTGTGCCAACCTCTTCATCTCAGAGTAGCACTTGCAACCTATGTCCTCAATTATTTGCTGGATGTATTCCAATCTCTGTCTTCCTCTACAGTTTTTGCCCTCTACGGCTCCCTCTAGTACCATGGAAGTCATTCACTAATGTCTTAACATATGTCTTATTATCCTGTTCCTTCTCCCAGCTTCCCTACCACTTTCAAACTTCTGACATTCGACGCCCCGCCTGGTAGAACGTTATCCTTCCGTTGGTTATCCCTACTCTGATTATACCATTTTCTGCTGCTGTTGATATAACCTCCTCCCTGGCAGTCCTCTCCTGCCGGTACTTATGGGGGACCAGTCCGGAATCCTTTGGCAATGAAGAAATCGTCATAACACTTTTCCAATTTCAGATCACATGTCTTGTGGATACACATTATGCAGTGATTTCCATTGCCTTCTGCATCCTCATGCCGTTGCTCATTTGTGATTTCTCCGCCTTATAGGGGCAGCTTCCCACCGCAAGGGCAAGAGAGTGTCCTAAAGCTCTCTCCGCTGCTCCATCATCTTTGACAAGGCTGTTGGTAGAATGAGAGTGACTTTTTATACCGGAAGTAATTGGCAACACCTGCTGACGGTTTTTATTCAGAATTTAAGCAGTAGCGAGGTTCGATGATAATGGAACGGAGCCAAGTCTGGAGAACAAGCCGCATACCCTAGTATTTCCCAACTGAACGCCTCGATCGTTTCCGTGACCCCTTTTCCTGTGTGTGATGGGACATTATCATGGAGCAATATGACTTTGTGTACCCTTTTTCCATATTCCTGTCGTTTGCCAAATCGATCACCTGCTGCCAGTAGCGACCAGTGTTAACGGTTTCACCAGGTTTCAGCAGCTCGTAATAGATGACACCCTTCTGAGCCCACCAAACACAGAGCATTGGCTTCTTTCCAAATCGATTTGGTCTTGCAGTGGATGTCGCTGGTTTGGCTGGATTCACCCATGATTTACGACGCTTGGGATTCCCAGAGTACATCCATTTTCCGTCACCTGTCACTATTCGATGGAGAAACGACTTTCTTTTGCGTCTGGCGAGCACCATTTCACAAGTGGCCTTCCCATTTGCTTGCTGTCTTTCATTCAGTTCATGCGGAACCCATGTTCCCACTTTCTGTACCTTTCCCATAGCTTTCAACCAAAGAGAAACGGCTTTCTGAGTCACATTCAATTGTTCCGCTGGTTCCTATTGAGTTTGCGTATCATCTTCAACCAATAAGGCCAGCATTTCGCTGTCTTCGAACTTTTTAGGTTGTTTCCCACGCTCGTCGTTTCTCACGTCAAAATCGCTATATTTTTAATTTTTTGAAGCACACAAAACACTGTGTTTTCCCAAGAGCGTGTTCGCCAAACGTTGTGACAGGCATTCGATGTGATTCTGCAGCAGTTTTCTTCAAATGATAACAGAAACACAACGCTGTTAGCAAAACGTAGTTCGTAGACGCAAAACTATACATGTTTACGGGTTTGAAATAAACAAAAGAAATGGTTCCAATGGCTCTGAGCACTATGGGACTTAACTTCTGAGGTCATCAGTCCCCTAGAACTTAGAACTACTTAAACCTAACTAACCTAAGGACATCACACACATCCATGCCCGAGGCAGGATTTGAACCTGCGACTTTAGCGGTCGCGCGGTTCCAGACTGTAGCGCTTGGAACCGCTCTGTCACTCCGGCCGGCGGGTTTGAAACACATACCGATGTATGGAAGTTGGGTCACTGTGTGTTGACATTCGCCGTCAGCCGTTACAGGAAGCATATGGCGCTGCAAACGCGGTCTCAAGATCCCTCCGCTGACAGCTAGCACTGTCTACAGGGAAATTTAGATTCCACACTTCTACACCTGGTATGTAAGGATCACTTTACTCCTGATTTTAAGAAACCTCTCATTTTCCACCTCTGTAAGCAATCCCACTTACTTAAGCAATGTCCAAACCTAGGTTTCCCCACACCTGAAACACCTGCAGTGAAGTTCACCCCACACACTCTGCCAAGTGCAAGGCCAAATCCCCACCTATCAAACCTGAATTAACTGTGCCTCTCCTAGCAATTTGCCATCCTGTCCATCCCAGCAACTCCCACCACTGCTGAGGACATTATCCATTTCCTTACCATCATCCTCCAAAATATCCAACCCTTGCAATCACCACACATTGTATAGCTAAACTCCCTTACTGCCCACTCAATATTCCAACTCAACGCCCATGCCACACCCTGCCAAAACAAGGTCCACTTATTGTTTGTCCATCTCGACATCCTCATATAAATCCCTATGTTCCTAACTCATGCAACCAACTTCCTAGCCACTCATCAAGGCTAGATAGCACTACAGCATCCTATATAGCTACATCCACTCCCTACCCGCCAACAGTCCCCTTTTCATACATACCTGGTCCCAGCACAATATCGATATCTTAATCCTCAATGAAACGTTCCCCTACTCAGGTCACACCATCTGTACTTCTCCCTATATCCTCCACTGCATTGATAACCCGCTCCCCCTGGCCATTAGCCTCTTCTTCCAAGCCCTAAGTGTTACTTGTGCTTACCATCTACTTTCATCCTAACAATTCCATCCCATATGGTTTTCTCACCTACATCAACCCTACCTTTTCCATATTATTGATGCTGATCGCAACATCCATTAAAGGTCCGTTGCAGAACTCCAGTGGGGCGTTTATTTGCTGACTCCCTCCAAGGTGACACTGTCCCCAGCCCACAATATCCCCGTCCTGAAAGTAACACCACCCCAGATATCCTCCTTGCATCTCCCAACTTCCTTGGACTCATCACTGCAGAAGTCGTGTATCCAATTGGAAGTGACTACCTGCTGGTCCTCCTCATCATATCCTAGACACTACCGTGTCTCCATGCACACTAGACAAATCTACATCCAAAAACTGTCCACAACTGTTCCCATGCCAACTGGAATGCCTACCTGGAATCCACAGATACTCAGATTGAAAGCCACCCCATAATCTTACAGCAAACCTGTGCTATCCTCCATTCCACAGCCTTCCTGCAGCAGTCCTTGTCAGATGCTATCTCCACCCATATCCCTACTCAAGTCGTGTATCCTCATTGATCCACCATCCCATGGCAAGCTGTACTTATTCTCCACGAATTGTATCACTTACATTGCTTCTCCCAATGGACCTGTGACCTAGCTACACTTACATGCCAATAGAAAATACAACAACACAATTGAAATTTACACAGTACCAAAACCTGCTGGGACAGGCGCCAGATATGGATTAGACTCAATGCTACCCTCCCAGTTAACTCCTTGAATTACTAGAAGGCGTTCCAACGACTTACTGGCACTCATCCCATCCCTCACTGCCTGGTGCTTCACAGCAACAGCCCTTACCTGACGACTTGCACAAAGCCAATCACTTTGTATTTTGTCTCTCAGACATCTTCTCCATACCTGACAATCATAACTTTGACTACTCCCAATTCCCTACCGTCCACAAATGCACAGATAACACAGTCATATCCCTGGCTCCCATCTTTTGGTACATTAACAACATACCAGAAACAAAACTGAGCACCCCAGTCACAGAATAGGAGATAAAACAAGCACTTCACAGAAAACGCCACACATCCCCTTGTCAAGACCATATTGCCTATGGACACCTCAAAGAATGCACTTTCTCCTTTCTTATCACCTTTGCAACCCTGTGCACCGCTATCACCTGCACAGGTTATTAACCAGACTTGTGGAAAACCTCCAAAGTCCTACTGTACCTCAAACCGAATATATCCCTTGCTGATGCCTCCTCGTGCTACCTCATCTGCCTTACTCAGAGTTATCAAGGTCTTTGAATCTATCCTCTCCTGATGCACCCTGATAGCAGGAAATTTAAAGGGGGGAGGAACTACATCTCATGGTGGAAACTCTTTTTTAGTGTAAGATCAGTGTCCAGTGGGAAACTCAGCCATGCAAGTACTAAAGATGTCAAAAAAGTTCAAGATAGTTGCAAAAGTAAAATGAAAAATGTTAGTATATTTCATCAAAATATTGGGGGATTGAACAATAAAATTGATGAGCTTCTGCTTTGTTTAGAAGATATAGAAACTGAGAATGTAATAGATGTACTATGCCTGTCTGAGCATCACATTGTCACTGATATGCAAAAGGTTAGCATCAATGGGTACAAATTAGCTGCACATGTAAGTAGAGATAATATGATGAGAGGAGGAGTTGCCATATATGTCAAAAGCTTCCACAGTGCAAAAAATTTAGAAACTAAAAATTTTTGTGTAGAGCAACATATGGAAGCATGTGCCACTGAACTTAAACTAAAGGATGGCACTTTCATAATTGTAACAGTGTATAGGTCCCCCTCAGGGAATTTCCAGCTATTTCTGGAAAACTTGGATGCTTTGTTGTGCTATCTGTCAGACAGGGGGAAGCAAATTATCATTTGTGGGGATTTCAATGTTGATTCCCTGAAAGAGTGTAATAGGAAGAATGACCTTTTAGTATTACTCAGTTCTTTCAATTTGAGCTCCGTCATTGATTTTCCTACTCGGATAACAAAGAACAGCAGTACATTGATAGATAACTTTTTTATAGACCAAGATAAGTTTAAGGACATAAATGCTTATCCTGTTGAGAATGGTCTTTCAGATCATAGTGCACAGCTTGTTACAGTACATGACATAGCTCCATGCAGTATAATAAATCAGACTTTCAAAGCAGTGCGTTCAATTAACAATATAAATATTGCAAACTTTAGGGAAAGCCTACAGCAGCTAGACTGGGATGAAGTGTATAAGGAACCCGATGCAAACTTGAAATATAACTTATTTCACAATACATTTTTAAGGGTATTTGAAAATTGTTTTCCCAAGAAAATAGTTAAACATAATTCCAAGAAAACATATAAAAAACCTTGGCTAACTAAAGGAATAAGAATATCTTGCAACCGCAAAAGAGAACTGTATCTAACAGCAAGATGGAGTACTGACCCCGAAATTGTTCAATATTATAAAAACTATTGTGCGGTACTAAGAAAAGTTATTAAAAAGTCCAGAAGCATGTGTATCATGTCTGAGATCAGTAACTCTGATAATAAAATTAAAGCAATTTGGAATATTATTGAAAGGGAAACAGGGCAACCAAGAGCACAGGAAGACTTTAGTGCAATAAAATTGAATGACAAGTGCACTAACAAACAATCAGAAATTGAAAATATTTTGAATAATCATTTTTTAAATGTTGTGGAGAAAATAGGATCTAGATCTTCACTAGAAGAGGCAAGGCTATTAATAGAAGAGGCCATACCTGCACAGTTTGAAACAGCTGTAATTCCACCAACCTCTCCCTCTGAAATCAGTAAAATAATAAACTCACTGAAAAGTAAAAGCTCTTACGGAATTGATTGCATTTCCAGCAAAGTACTTAAAGCTTGTTCCCCACAGATAAGTAGAATTCTCAGCCACGTATGTAATAGCTCTTTGGAGCAGGGTGTTTTCCCTGATAGACTGAAATATGCCATTGTAAAACCATTGCATAAAAAGGGGGATATGTCGGATGTCAACAACTACCGCCCAATCTCTCTTCTGACAGCTCTATCAAAAATTTTTGAGAAAGTAATGTATTCAAGAGTAGCCTCCCATATTTGTAAAAATAAAGTACTAACAAAATGTCAGTTTGGTTTTCAGAAAGGCTTTTCAACAGAAAATGCTATATATGCTTTCACTGATCAAATATTAAATGCTCTGAATAACCGGACATCACCCATTGGTATTTTTTGTGATCTCTCAAAGGCCTTTGATTGTGTAAATCATGGAATTCTTTTAGATAAGCTAAATCATTATGGTTTGAGTGGGGCAGTGCACAAATGGTTTAATTCATACTTAACTGGAAGAATGCAGAAAGTTGAAATAAGTGGTTCGTGTAATGTTAAAACAGCTGATTCCTCAAACTGGGGTGCTATCAAGCACGGGGTCCCACAGGGTTCGGTCTTAGGTCCTTTACTGTTCTTGATATACATTAATGACTTACCATTCCACATTGATGAAGATGCAAAGTTAGTTCTTTTTGCTGATGATACAAGTATAGTAATAACATCCAAAAACCAAGAACTAAGTGATGTAATTGTAAATGATGTTTTTCACAAAATTATTAAGTGGTTCTCAGCAAACGGACTCTCTTTAAATTTTGATAAAACACAGTATATACAGTTCCGTACAGTAAATGGCAAAACTCCAGTAATAAATATAGAATTTGAACAGAAGTCTGTAGCTAAGGTAGAATTTTCAAAATTTTTAGGTGTGTCCATTGATGAGAGGTTAAACTGGAAGCAACACATTGATGGTCTGCTGAAACGTCTGAGTTCAGCTACGTATGCTATTAGGGTTATTGCAAATTTTGGTGATAAGAATCTCAGTAAATTAGCTTACTATGCCTACTTTCATTCACTGCTTTCGTATGGCATCATATTCTGGGGTAATTCATCGTTGAGTAGAAAAGTATTCATTGCACAAAAACGTGTAATCAGAATAATTGCTGGAGCCCACCCACGGTCATCCTGCAGACATCTATTTAAGGATCTAGGGATCCTCACAGTAACCTCACAGTATATATATTCCCTTATGAAATTTGTTGATAATAATCCAACCCAATTCAAAAGTAATAGCAGTGTGCATACCTATAACACCAGGAGAAAGGATGATCTTCACTACGTAGGGTTAAATCTGACTTTGGCACAGAAAGGGGTAAATTATGCTGCCACAAAAGTCTTTGGGCACCTACCAAACAGCATCAAAAGCCTGACAGATAGTCAACTAACATTTAAACATAAATTAAAAGAATTTCTAGATGACAACTCCTTCTACTCATTGGCTGAAATTTTAGATATAAAGTAAGCAAAAAAAAAAAAAAAAAAAAAACTTAATCATTAGTGTCATGCAATATTTTGTGTAATGTAATTTCTTGTACAGACATCTTTTATTAACCTGACACGTTCCACATCATTATGAAGTGTCGTATTCATGATCTATGGAACAAGTATTAATCTAATCTAATCTAATCTAATCTAATCTAAACTTGTACCAACACTATCAGCTTCCTGTTACCTAGTGTGCTTCTGTCCATCCTTCTCCACTGATTATCAACCCTTGAACCTCATTGTCTCCTATCCCAACAACTCAACAACCACAGATCCGTCATATTTGTCTCCCTTGGGTTAGAGTAAGCATACGGCCATGTATGGCTTTCCAGTCTCTCTTTCAAACCCCAGATGTATGTATCCACTTCCAGTGAAATACGTCTGCCTTATTGCATCCTTCCTCTCCAGTCGTTCATCATGTACGCTTGTTAACAACACACACCTTACACCCCTCCAGAAATATCTCAAGGTTCCATTCTTTCCCCTCTCCTTCATCTCTTACAAACTACCAATTTGCACAAACCACCTCCTCCCATCCACCTCCTTCCGTATGCTGATGGCACCACTTTACTTGCCCCCTGTCCCACACTGTAGAAATCCTAATGATCCCTCCAAATCCATCTCAATCAGTTTACCTACTTCAGATTAACCCTTTCAAAACTGCACCTTCTGTCTCCATTACTTCTACCTCACCAGTTACGACTGTCCTATCCAGCTAACAAATACACTGAAGTACCTTGGACTAACCTTTGACTGACAACTAATGCGGAAACCTCAGCTGCTAACCACCCAACAGAGAGCCCATAATAGACTAAAACTACTAATTAGCCAAACATAAGGGTATGCCCCTCTACTGTCCTTCACACATATAAATCCCTGATCCATCCCATCCTTTGCTATGCAAATGCTGCATGAATACCCACCCAATCTTTTGCTATGCAAATGCTGCCTGGATATCCACCCCACCTAAGTTCTGCAAGTCCCTCAGATCCTCTAATACCATGCTGTTTGCCTTGCTTTCTGCATTTACTTGCATTCCTCCACAAGAATCCTTTATCATCTCATCAAATTTCGACTTCCCTCACCTGCATTGAACTCCTCTGAATAACCTACATCATCCGCTAACTCGACTCCAACAATCCTATTGTGTCCCCTCTCATTTCCAGTACTAGTGTGCTGTCATGGCTCCATGTACACACCCCACTGACCTTCCACCTACACCCCCTACATGCCCTCTCTCGAACAAATTTCAATTGCCTCCCTCATCCAGACTCCGAGCTCTACCCCAACGTATACCTACTCTAGCAACTCTGAATCCACACAACACTATCCATCCCCCCCTCCCCCCAAGGCCTCCCTCCTCATCCTCTCCCCATTCTACATCTCCTCCTTTTCCCCTTCCCCATCACCTCCCAGCTTCTTTTCCTCTCAGATGTATAGAACCCAATACCAACTACCCCTCTCTTCCTGTCCCCCACCACAGCCACCCCTGTCTCATCACCACATCTTACCAGTTCTCATCATCACCACTCCCCCTTCTCCCACGATAACAACCTTCCTTTTCATCAACAGTCTACCTTCTGGGGCAGGCCCCTTTCCAGGGAAAGTGTGCAGTACTCTGTTTTTAATGGTCAGTGTCTCTTCTGTAGTGTCTAGCGTTCTTCGGGCATTTTTCTAATGTTTAATGTTTTTTAGGCGCTATTCAAGTGTTTTTAACGATGCTCTCCGCCCACATGCTTATCAATGTTTTTTTTAAACTTCTCATTACGACAGAATTATTTCTTACATTCTCCCATTAACAACATCGTTCAGTATAATTTTAAATTTATGGTAAATATGGGTCCTTGTTTTGTGTTTAGCGTCTAAATTAGAGGATAATGTCTATCGGCTGGAGAGCGGATTAATAGTACCGCTACCAGCTCAACCCCGCCCCCACCTCCCAGCCACATGTGGGAGGGGGAATGAATTAATAATAAAGAAAACAAAAGTTTGACGACTTCGCTTTGCACAGTTACAGGTGGAAAGCGATTTTTAAATTAATTACAACGATATAACCACGTATGTTACTATAGGTGAATATTATGTTTGTGTAATGGTATGTCCAATGTAGTTACATGATTTGTGTTTAGCTGCTTTTTGCTATGGTGTTTTGCAATGTTTTCAGCCACTCTTGAGAATGGGGAATGCTAGAAACTGGCAGTATGAAAAATAAAAATAATTATACACTGTAGTTCTTCAAATTTATTGAAGCTGTGGGACACACACAGAAGAAAATTAGAGGAAACACTTTTATTGGGACTGCTCGGAACCTCAATAATATCATCAATCGTTAAGTTAAAGTGAATGAAAGTACGTAAACACGACAGAGGCAAATATTCACACCCATAACCCATAAGTGCTGACTGTTACAAATGTGTAGTATGAGTTCATTTCCACGTTTCGTGTGTATTTCAATACATAGAACCAAAAGAATTGAAATAATTTGTCTACTACTTATTATTTACAGAGAAAATATTTAATGTGCACAGATTAAAAAGACATTATTCACGTAAACAAAAGATCTCATAACTTGTGAAACATGATGGCAATAAACTTTTGCAGTAGTGTGCCTGAGAAGTTACAAACATGACTTTACAGTATGAAGTGCGTGGCTTCTACAAATGCGTAGAGTGGGCATTGATGAACTAGCATAGACTGAACACCAGTTAAGTCCATATAAACTCACGTTACCTGTATGTAAATCTGGGTACTATAGGGTTAAGTAAATACAGATGTCGAAAGTGACGAGTATACACTGCTGGTGATTTATGTAACAAATTATGTAACAATAACTAATAACTCCAAGACTGTGATAGATGGGCCACACACTGTCAACTGACAACTATGCCTTTCCAATAGCCTGACTGTATGTCAGAATGAAAGCGGTGCTTCAGGGGCTGTTAATGTCGGTTATTCCAGAGGGGACCGACTACATGTCCTTCACGTAACTTTTCAGTTGTTCTCACGAAGCTGTTCTGCTTGCTATTCCTGTTCTCCTCTGTCTTCTGCTTGTAGATGTGCGATGCTTATGGTCAGTTTGAGAGAAAAGAGAGCGCTAGAAACCAATGGCTAACATAAAAGCAGAATGGTGTGTCACAATACAACATTATTTTGTGATGTTCAGTGCTTTGCAGCCACAAGCATCTAGTACAGATGGTGCAAAGGACATGTAGTAACCTAGGGCCTACAATGGGAAAAGTGATTAAAAGTGACCATTTTTAGCGTTTCTCGTGGAACAGATTATTTTACAGTAATGTCAGACACTTCCATAACTGTCAACATCTGAGCACTGTGTATTACGGTTCTCGGGCACAGGCTTAATGTATCAGGTTTCATAACGTTAATAGTAGTAGTAGTAGTAGTAGTAGTAGTTTTATTCATCCGTAGATCTCTTTTTACAAGGATATAGGACATGTCAAAGTATTTACAAGCTTAGATCAATTTACAATAAGCTAATTCGTATACACATATATTTACAGACTTCTAGTTAGAGACAATCATCAGATTTTACTCCTGGTATACAATAATTTATTTACAAATAACTCATTAAATAATGTAATGCCACACTATTCACTCATATTTCCCTATCAGTCACTGCACACACTATACACACATTGTTTCATAACACTTCACTCACTACATACACACACACACACACACACACACACACACAGACACACACAGGTGATCCTTGGGCCATTTTCTGTACTGCAAGTTCCCATTTGCTATCCTGAAAAACTGAGTCAGCATCCCTTCATAATGAGTGAGATGTTGAGCTCAGAAAGAGGAAGAGGTGTTAGTATTGTGCTATGCATAGCTTGAGGGGAGAGTGTCTCTAGAAAGGAAAAAAGAAGAAAAATAATAAAGTGAAGGTGTTATGTGGAATATTGGATGTTTTATAATCATCATTATTATTATTATTTGTTTGTATAACATTTTTTTATCAAACCCCTACTCTGCTTTATCTAAGTAATCCTTCAATGTATAAAATGTATTGCATAACAGGTACTTTTTAGCTGCCTTCTTAAATAAGTGTATTTTTGAAATTTCTTTAATCTCTTTTGGTAATTTATTGTACAGTTTTATTCCTTGGTAGAAAATGCTGTTTTGTGTTTTATGTTTATTTTTTCTTGGTAAATGTAAGTTGAGTCTATCTCTTGTTGCATGGTCATGGACAGAGCTGTTTGTGCAGTAATTGCCAATGTTGCTTTTGATGTGTACAACTGACTGGTAAATGTGTTCACATGGAGCAGTTAAAATTCCCAGTGTTTTGAACAGATCTTTACAATGAGCTCGACTACTATTTCTGGTTATTATTCTTATGGCTCTTTTCTGGAGTTTGAAAATTGTGTTCATATTTTGTGGATTTGTTCCCCAAAAAAGAATGCCATAGCTAAGAATTGAGTGTACATATGAATAATATGTAACTAAAAGACACTGCATGTTACACACAGATGATAGAATTCTAAGGGCATAACATGCTGATGACATTCTGTTTGCAAGTACCTTTGTGTGTTCACACCACTTCAGCTGAGAGTCAATATTCATTCCTAGAAATTTTGCATTTGTTACACAGTCTATAGAGATGCCATCTACATTTAATTTAACATTGTCATTTTTCCTCTTCAAACTGAAGTTCATGGCATTAGTTTTCTTTATGTTTAATGTCAATTTGTTGCTTATTGACCAATCGTAAACTTCCTTGAGAGTTTCATTTGCTTTCTCGGTAAGGAGTTCTCTTGTTCTCTCAGTGACTATAATATTGCTGTCATCAGCGAAGAGAATTTTCTCACCATGAGTAACACTACTGGGAAAGTCATTGATGTATATCAGGAATAGTATTGGTCCTAATATGCTACCTTGTGGAACCCCTATATTAATATGTTTTGGTTCTGATAAGTATTTTACTAAATGTTTAGATCTATTTGAAGTATGTGTTATCTGTACTCTTTGTACCCTATCTGTTAGGTATGATCGAAACCAGTCATTAGCTACCCCTCTTATTCCTAATGCTTCTAATTTATTTAATAGAATCTTGTGGTCGACTGTATCAAAAGCCTTAGAAAGATCCAAAAATATGCCTGTGACACACTCATCTTTATCAAGAGCATTAAGTACAACTTTTGTGAATTCTACTATGGCTGACTCCGTATTTTTGCCACTTCGAAAACCAAACTGTGATTTGCTTAAAAGATTGTATTTATTCAGATAATTCATTAATCTGTCTTTCATAATTGCTTCTATTATTTTTGAGAATGCTGACAGCAGGGAAATGGGCCGGTAATTTTCTATGTCTTCTGCATTACCTTTCTTAAGCAAAGGTACAACTCTTGCCTGTTTTAGCTGCTCTGGAAATGTCCCTGATGTGAAGGATTCATTTATTATATTTGTTAATGGGCCTTGTATAATCCCTATGCATTGTTTCAGTACACACATTGGTACATCATCTAAGCCTTCTGACTTTTTATTTTTTAGCTTTTGAACAGTTTTATTGACTTCATTCTCTGTGGTTGGAAGTAACATCATTGTATCTAGTGCAACAATTTTTGCAGGTGTTATATTTGTTTTGGGGAATTTTTGCTGTAACTTCTCTGCAATACTTGAAAAATGCTCGTTTACATAGTTTGCTAAGTGTTGTGGATCATTTATTACCTTATCCCCCTCCCTTAGCAGAATGTTATTCTGCGTTTGTTTGCCTCTCCCCGTTTCCTTTTTTATAACATCCCAGACTGCTTTGCTTTTATTCTCTGCATTATATATTATTTTGTCATTAAATGACTTTTTTGCAGCGATCAGCACCTTCCTATAAATCTTTTTGTATCTATGATAGAAATTTAAGAATTCTGGATCATTGTGAATCTTTTTCATGGAACTGAGGTGTTTAAGTGTTTGGGAGGACTTCTTAATACCTGCTGTTATCCATCTGTTTTTGTGAGATGTTGATACAGTCATGCATACTTTTGGAAATGCTGTTTCAAAGTTCAATTTAAACAATGTGGAGAATTTGGAGAATTTCATATTCACATTGGTTTCCTTATACACTTCATCCCAGCTTTGTTTTTCTAGTTCTTTTGAAAAATCTTTTATTTTGATTTCTGATAGATGTCGTTTATAGGCTTGTAGTTTAGGGAATGATTCGATGCCTGATTTTACTGTTGTTATTTGACAGAGATGGTCTGATAGTCCGAGATCTTTTACAGCTAAAAGTGGATAAATTAAATCTAAAACAAAATCTTGGTTTAGAGAAAATATCAGAAGCATTTCCGCCACTGCCTACATACAGAGGACTTGATTAGTTAACCATTACCAAAATTCTCCTCGTCTAACAGTCGATATAGTGTGGTCTCGATGTCTCATGAGAATTATGACAGAAGTGGGGACTATTATGTCATTTCTTAATCAGCTGTTAAAACAGTACTAATGCCAACTGCACCAATTATATGCCCATATAAAGTTCCAACTTTTACACAGTCCAGTTTCTACGCAATCCAATCTAGCCACTGTCACGAATGATGATGATGAAATGATGAAGACAACACAAACACGCAGTCTCGGGCAGAGGAAATCCCCAATCCGGCCGGGAATCGAACCCGGGACCCCGTGATCCAGGACCACAATTTTTTAGAGACGTATGAAAATTTTGTGCCGAAATGAGACTCAAACCCGGATTTCTCGCTTAACACGAGCGGATCGCGTTACCTACTTTGGCTACCCACGTACGCTCCCCGGACCGGTCCAAACCTCCGTGTACCAGAGTGCCCGCTAATAGCTCGCACATTATGAGATAGCCGCACCAGGGGGAGATAACATTATTATCATAGTTTAAGCCCGTCTAGGCATGTGGTACAAATGTCTGCATTTTACGATGCCCGCTTAGTGCTATGCAATGATTTTAACCTCCGTCTCACCACACTGTTCGCAACGCCCCACGGCGGTTCCTTACAAGTACCACTTAACACTACTCGCACGCGTTATAGCGTGTACAGGCATGTAATACAAATCTGTTTCACAATGTCTGTATTTTACGGACAAATTGTCCTTCAGACCTGGATGCATGTCTGAAGATCATTGCATAGTACTACAAAGATACTGTAAAATACGGACATCGTGAAATACAATTGTATTACATGCGTAGCCGGGCTAAAACGACGGCAATAACATTGTCTCTCTCTGCTTCGGGAATCACAAACGTGCGAGCACTAGAGAACGTGCACATTGTGGCATAAGGAGGTTTGGATCGGGCTGGGAAGCGTGTACGGAGAGCCGAAGTGGTTAAGGTGGCAGTTGGCGCTGCGCAAGAAGTCCGGGTTCGAGTCCAAGTTCGGCACAAATTTTGATACGTCTCTAATAAACTGTACAGCTGTCATCCAACCGTGTTCCCAATCTGCGAATGCATTTCGTCTTTGTAACATGGCAGTAGGTCGTCAGCAGTGCTCTCTTTCAGACATGTATGCAGGTCAGAACGACAGTGCATAGTACAACGGGCGGTCAAAAAGATTCCGTTCGAAGGTCCTATGGTCCAGAATCGGTTTCCAGTCAGGCAAAATCGCAGTGAACAATGAGTCAATCATCCCACCGACGCACGACGTTGAAAATACCTTTTCGGTAGAACACCTTGTGTTGCTGCATGAAGAAGCCCGTAACTGCCTGCTGGACACCGTCGCTCGACAGGGATCGTCGACCCTTCAGGGCATTCTTAAGGCACCGAAGGTGCGACAGTCGCCTGGGGAGAGGTCAGGGCTACAGGGTGGGTGCTCGAGCGTCTGCCGCTTCAGTTGGCGTAACTTCGGCGTCGCGAGATCTGTGGTATGGGAATGTGCGTTCTCATGAATCGTCAGCACCCCTCGTCGCAGTTTTCCCGGATGTTTCGCCTTAATTGCTCGCCGTAATTTCGCCAGAGTTGCACAGTGCTGTTCCCCAGTGATGTAGAGACAAGGTTCCTTGAAATCAATAAGCAGAGGGCACCATTAGTCAAAGAACAGGGTGAGCATCACATTTTCCGGGGATGACTGGCTCTGGAAATTCTTGGGACGAGGGGACGACGGACGGCACCGCTGTATCGTCTGCACTTTCGACGCAAGTTTCATGTGGTGTCAGCACGTACCGTCGCGTACAACGACCGTTCCCCATAGACATTCATTGTCCTGCGATGGATGTCTAATTGTGTTTGTTCTTCGGCACGTTGGTCGTGTCTGAACGCATTTGGTAATAGCCTCGTCGTAGGTCACGTTTAGCCGGCCGAGATGGCCGAGCGGTTCTAGGCGCTACAGCCTGGAACGGCGAGACCGCTACGGTCGCAGGTTCGAATCCTGCCTCGGGCATGGATGTGTGTCATGTCCTTAGGTTAGTTAGGTTTAAGTAGTTCTAAGTTCTAGGGGACTGATGACCTCAGAAGTTAAGTCCCATAGTGCTCAGAGCCATTTGAACCATTTTGAGTTCACGTTTACGCATTTATCATCCGCACGTCGGAAATAAACGAGAGCCACATTAAACCCTCGACCACCTGTCGGTGCTTATATACATGCATCGGATTCGCGTTACGTTCATATACGCGGCAGCAGTACTCTCAAACGGAAACTTTTTGATCGCCCCTTTGTACACCGCAGACACTACAGAATACAGACATTGCGAAATAATTTTTATAACGTAGCCTAGACGGGCTAAAAACGACGATTGCCACATCGTCTCTCCCTGCTGTGGGAGTCACACAACGTGCGAATACCAAGGGACCTGGACGCTCTGACATAAGGAGGTTTGGAGTGATTAGCCAAAGTGACCAAGTCGACCTCTCGCGTCATGTCAGAAGCCTGAGTGCAGGTCCCAGTTTGGCACAAATTTTCGTACGTCATTAATAAAATGTGCAGCCGATGTGTAACTGCTTACAGTATGCGAGTCGTCTGGTTGCTACGGCTGAAGATTGTCGGCAGTGTCCATTTCTTTAGACCTACATGCATGTCTGAAGACACTGCATACTAATACTAAGGAAAGTAAAGGACAGGCAGTGCGAAATAAATTTGTTCACTTCACAGGCGGACTTAAACGTCCACAAATGAATCTTCCACAACGGTTGCTATTAGAGCACCAAAACCAAACGATGTTCAGCATTGGTAATTTAAGAGAATTAACTTTTAGCTTTTCAGCTTGTCAGAAATACCAAGTAACAAGGCTGCATGACCAGGCAGTAAAAAAGGCTACTTGAAAGGTTAGAGGAGTCTGAAAACAAGCCACATTTCATAACTCTTTTACATTTAATATTTCCCTATTTACGCATTTGCACGTTACAGGTTGCATAATTATAAAACCAGGAGGACTCGTTTCTGCTGTTGACGTTAATGCTGATGTGCTTAATGTGCTTAATGGTAGTTATGAGTTTGGCATGGTAATACACTATTACCGATGGTGGATGGTGAAAAGTATCACGTTGTCATCGCACTGTCGACTTGAGGTCTTCATTCTTTGGAAACTGCTGGATGAACCGACAGCAAAACAATGCAGAAGAAAGATTAGAAATGTTGAAATGCTCAAATTTGACTCCATTGTGATCTGCATCTAAAGGAATCAAAACTAATTCTGCGCCACATTCGTGAGTTGCGCAGCTTGTGTTTATCTTTTCTTTTAACCAGAAACCTCCTTCTCAACACTCTTTTGACCGCAAGAAGTTACTACATGTTTACCTGTATTTGTAGTCTTGTGACAGACCAAATAGTGACATTTTTTTAATCATACCTCTTGCCTCATCTGTTGTAGAGTCTCGACGGTAGGTTCTGTTAGTTCTGTTGGTTCCGTTGGTTCTGCTGCTTCCGTTGGTTCTACAGTTTCTGTTGGCCCTGCTGGGACATTGCAGTGGTTCTCCTTGAGCATCCATCAGTGACAACGTTAGCTGAATCAGCAGGAAAACTGTCCTAGGATCCATCACCCTGCAAAATACCACAAATAGTGAAATGCAAATATGGAGGCACTACTTTCATAGTAGGAGTAGTTCCATATATAGCATGTACAGCATTCATTTTCCAAAGTATGATCGTTTTCGATTTCAAGCGATAATTGGGACTGGATTGAGGATCTTTTGGTGACACATCGACATTGTAGAAGTAAAATGAAATGTCGTGTGACGAAGGCCTCCCGTCAGGGAGACCGTTCGCCTGGTGCAAATCTTTCGATTTGACGCCACTTCGGCGACTTGCGCGTCGAATTATAGAAGTAACTTCAGGTGTATCCCAGGGAAGTATGTAGGGACCATTTCTGTTCATGCTGGATAGTAATGTCGTTGCAGACAATATAAATACACTGCTCAACAAAAGTTTTGAATACCATTGTAAAATGTAGGCTACAATAATAGAGGCGTCGTTGACCTAGGCACTTCATCCACTATCCGGTTACATTAGATTAGATT
This sequence comes from Schistocerca gregaria, assembly GCF_023897955.1. Classification (NCBI taxonomy): domain Eukaryota; kingdom Metazoa; phylum Arthropoda; class Insecta; order Orthoptera; family Acrididae; genus Schistocerca; species Schistocerca gregaria. Next base: position 1,209,096,748 of record NC_064920.1, on the reverse strand, counting down.
AGATTAGTACTTGTTCCATAGATCATGAATACGACACTTCGTAATGAAGTGGAACGTGTGGGTTAATAAAAGGTGTATATAAAAGATATTACGTTACACAAAATATCACATGACACCCAATATTTTTAATTTTTTTTCCGGGGTTGGGAAATTACCCACTTACTATCTCCAAAAATTCATCTAATGAGTAGAAGGAGTTGCCATTAAGAAATTCTTTTAATTTCTTTTTAAATGCTATATGGCTATCTGTCAGACTTTTGATGCTATTAGGTAAGTGACCAAAGACTTTTGTGGCAGCATAATTTACCCCCTTCTGAGCCAAAGTTAGATTTAACCTTGAGCAGTGAAGATCATCCTTTCTCCTAGTGTTGTAGCCATGTACACTGCTATTATTTTTGAATTCGTTCAGATTGTTAATAACAAATTTCATAAGTGAATATATATATATATATATATATATATATATATATATATATATATATATATATATATATATACACTACAGTGAAGATCCCTAGCTCTTTAAATAAGTGTGTGCAGGATGATCTTGGATGAGCCCCAGAAATTATTCTGATTACACGCTTTTGTGCAGTGAACACTCTTTTACTGAATGATGAGTTACCCCTGAATATGTTGCCATACGAAAGCAGAGAATGAAAATAAGCGTGGTAAGCTGATTTACTCAGATGTATGTCGCCAAAATTTGCAATGGCCCTAATAGCATAAGTAGCTGAACCCAAACGTTTCAGCAGATCCTCAGGGTGTTTTTTCCAGTTCAATCCCTCATAAATGCATACAAATAGAAATTTTGAATATTCTACCTTAGCTACCGATTTCTGATCGAAGTCTATATTTATCAATGGTGTCATTCCATTTACTGTGTGGAACTGTATATACTGTGTTTTGTCAAAGTTCAATGAGAGCCCATTTGCAAAGAACCACTTAATTATTTTCTGAAAAACATCATTTACAATTTCACCAGTTAATTCTTGTCTGTTGGGTGTGATAGCTATACTTGTATCATCAGCAAAAAGTACCAGCTTTGCATCTTCGTGAATATAGAATGGCAAGTCATTAATATATATTAAGAACAATGACAGGAACCAAGGCCAAACCTTGCGGCACCCCATTCCTGATTGTTCTCCAGTTTGAGAAATTACCAGTTTTTTTGCATATTATGTGAACTGTTTATTTCAACTTTCTGCTCTCTTCCAGTTAGGTATGATTTAAACCATTTGGAGCACTGTCCCATTCATACCACACTACTTGAGCTTATCTAGAAGTATTCCATGATTTACACAATCAAAAACCTTTGATAGATCACAAAAAATCCCAACGGGTCACTTCCGGTTACTCAGAGCATTTAATATTTCATTAGTGAAAGTATATGTAGTATTTTCCGTTGAAAAACCCTTCTGGAAACCAAACTGACATTTTGCTAAAACTTTATTTTTAGAAAGGTGTGAAGCTACTCTACAATACATTAATTTTTCAAGAATTTTGGGTAAGGCAGTCAGAAGAGAGATTGGGCGGTAGTTGTTGACATAAGTCGTATCCCCTTTTTTTACGCAGTGGTATAACAATGGCATACTTCAGTCTATCTGGGAAAATACTCTGCTTCAGAGAGCTATTACATATGTTGCTAAGAATCCCACTTATTTCTTGGGAACAAGCTTTTATTGTCCTGCTGCAAATGCCATCAATTCCATGTGAGCTTTTATTCTTGAGAGAGTTTATTATCTTCCTAATTTCAGAAGGAGAAGTGGGTGGATTTTCAATTGTACCAAACGGTGTGGGTAAGGCCTCTTCCATTAACTGCCTGTATGCTGGACGGTGCTTGCTACTGGCGCGCTTTGCGGCCGTTTCCCAGTCATGTAAACAAACCGCTGCCGCTGCGGTCCAATACCAACAACTGCTTCCTTCAGTTTGTGTTCAGCACTGCAGGAACATGCCACGTAGATGCATACAACATTCTGATAGAGTCAGGGTAGTTGCTTTACTTTCAGCAGGTCAGAGACAGCAAGATGTTGCCAGTCGGTTACAGATCACTCAAAGCGGTGTGCCTAAGACGTGGAGAAAGTACAGAGAGAGAGGGGAAATGTGACAACATCAGTGCAGCAACGTTTCCTCCAACCATCGGCTCACAGTGCCCCACATCGACAGCCAGAAATATTTGAAATTACTTCTACTGGGCAACAGGGATTCGTATCTCAGACCAAACAGTGCGTAGAAGATTGCATCAGGGTGGTCTTCATTCCCGATAAGATTTGCGCTGGACCAACGGAACCGACGCAGTCGAAGGATGTGGGCTCTTGCACATCAACATTGTACCAATGCAGAATAGAGTAATGTCATGTTTGTTGACGAGGCCATGACTGGTTTGCGACCGGACACTACATCTGCATCTACTTCTACATCTAGAGCGATACTCCGCGAGCCACCAAATGGTGCGTGGTGAGGGGGGCATTCTCTACCACTACTTATCATTTCCTTTTCTGTTCTACCTGCAAACAGAGCGAAGGAAAAGCGACTATCTATATGCCTCCATGTAGGCCCTAATGTCTCGTATCTTGTCTTCGTGATCCTTACGTACAATGTATGTTGGCGGAGTAGAATCATTCGGCAGTCAGCTTCAAATGCCGGTTCTCTAAATTTCCTCAATAGCGTTTCTGGAAAAGAGCGTAGCCTTCCCTCCTAGGGTGCCCATTTGAGTTCCCGAAGCATCTTCGTAACACTTACGTGTTGTTCGAATCTACCGGTAACAAATCCATCACACCACCTCTGAATTGCTTCGATGTTACGGATCCCAAACACTCGAGTAGTATTCAAGTATAGGCCACACCAGGGTCCTGAATGCGGTCTGCTTTGCAGGTGAACCACTCTTTCCTATAATTCTGCCAACAAACCGAAGTCGACCACCGGCTTCCCTAACGCATTCTCACACGCGCGTCCCACCTCAAATCGCTCTGCAACGCCACGCACAGATGTCTAAACGACTTGACTTTGTCAAGCAACACACTAGTAGCACTGTACCGACAGTACAGGTTTGATCTTCCTACTCACCCGCATTAACTTAAATTTTTCCGCATTTAGGGTTAGCTGCCATTCATTACACCAACTGGAAATTTCGTCTAAGTCACCTTGTATCTTCCTACACTGGACGTGTTAGGGCCTGTAAAAGCACTAGACGGCACCAGGAACGCCGGTACATTCAGCGAGTCCATCCGTTTGCAGGCGGAAGTGTCAGTTTCTGGGCGGCAATAATGACGGGATGGCGGACAACTCTAATTCCCGTCTACAGCAGTTTGACGCGTCCCCGAGACCTGCAAGAGTCTACAAAGGATTGTAAGGCCCTGCGGACGTGAAGTTGGTGACATCTTCATCCTAGTCGATGACAATGCAACATCGTAGGGTATTCCAGCAGGTATCGGCATCTTCAAACATGCCGCATCAACACAACGCATTGGTCAGCACAATTCCCAGACAGAAACGCAATTGAGCCTGCATGGGACTTCTTGAAAGCGGTCACTGCACAGCATTCGAATACACCAGACGATATTCGGGACCTCACTGAAGCTGCAACTGACCTCACATCCCAAGATAAACTTGATGCTCTCATACGGAGCATGCGACTCAGAGTAGAGGAACTCATCGGACGTGCGACTAGAGGCTGATAACCATCACGACGAGAGAAAGGTATCTCACTCCTTTTGTTTTCAACATTTACACTTAGATGACAGCTTGCTCTGTTTTGTAATGTTTGTTTGTAACTAACTAAATTCGTTCTTGTTTTCAGAAGGCATTATGTCTGTATTCTTGATAAGATATTGTGCAAACCTCAATTGGTGCACTATAAGAAGTCATTTTAGTAAACTCTTGAGGTGTGTAGTAACCTCAGACTTTTCGCGGACGACGCAGTTCTCTACAACGAAGAAATGTCTGAATAAGCTGCACAAATTTTCACTTTCGCCTTTATAAGACTTCCTTTATTTTAAATGTTTAGGGATGCAAAATTGTGCACGTCAGAGCAAGAAGAATCTTAGTATCCTATGACTGCAGTATCGACGAGTCACAATCAGAAACGGCCAACTCAAACGAAATACACGGGTGTGTCGGTATGAAATGGAAAGATGGCATGCGTTAACCCCTAGGTAAAACAGGTGACAGACCTGGATTCATTGTTAGAGTTTCCGCCTCGGTAGTTACGGGGTCAGTGCAGCTGGAGGCCCACCATGTAAGGTGTCAGGTAAATCCAACACCTTCCATGAAAACCCTGACATGATAAGCAAATCCAGTAGTATGTCACATAGCTCCGAATAAATCGCGACATTAAATTAACCAAAGTAATACGAGTAACGAGTGAGCAAATGGAATACCACAGACTAACACAAGAATGCCTAAATGCCTGTCGTACCTTCCCACCGTGAGGCAGACGCAGACGCAGTTCCAAGGGGAGAAACGAGGACAGAAGACGAGAGCAGAACCGTGTTAAGCTAGAAGGCCCTATGATAACGGACGGAGTGGACACCCACGTCGCTAGCCTACCGCTAAGTCTACCACCCGCACGTTTTAGCGTGAGGCTTTTTCGCGTCCCTGTTACGTCAAGGACCACCCCCAGCCCATGTTAAAAGCTAGAGCCCTCCAGAAAAACAGTATACATCTTACGATAACACAAAAAGGGCCACTGCCACCCGCAAGTTTTAGCGTGAGACTTTTTCGCGTCTCAGGTACGTCAAGGACCACCCCTCAGCCCATGTTAAAAGATAGAGCCCTGCAGAAGAACAGTATAGATCTTACGATAACGCTAAAAGAACCACACCAGCTGCAGGTTTTAGCGAGAGACTTTTTAGCGTCTCTGTTACGTTGCAAACTTTAAAAACATTGCCCCACCACGAAAAGTATAACGTTTCTCATTGGATAGACAGAATTTTTGTAGGCGGAGCTTAAGGTTAACATTGAGACCCTAATTGGTCAGATGAAAACACAGCCAGATAGTTTTTTTAAACTAACTTCGGTAAATTGTAGTAAGGAGAAGTTAGGAAAGAGTTAGTTCCGAGACGGCGAGCTGGATGGCTGCTGCGCCGGCCGCTGTCGCCCTGACGCTGCCTAAACACCGACAAGGTAATGAACGCACGCGATGCCGCATATTTGAGCGCATAAAGCTTCACTCAGAACTGCAGAAGTCTCATCTGTTACACCCCTTTTTTTGCGTAATACTAGTATCGATCGTTAATTACAACTCATGGTGATCACATTTGCCACTTGAAGAACAGATCTGAATCGCGATGATTTTTCTTTTATATAGTTATTGAGAAGCCACATCAGCCACTGTAGTTTACGACAAGTTAAATAAGTAATTAAAGATAATTGAGGGTCACTGTAGACCATTTTGATAGTTTTCTCTTTTGTGAAACTTAAATTAAACCTAGATTATAGATGTGATATGGCATAAGTCATCCTTCGATCGATTGTAGAACGTGGAAACCCATTCCGGGAATATTTGTTCACATTTTTGTTGAACGCAGTTGTTTTTTACCATCCTATATTAAAACATTTCCTTTTATCAATAGTGCAATTTATAAACGATGTTTTGTGAGTAGAATAAAATTTCCAATGGTAAACTTAACTGCTTTTTCGACGTTATTTTACCAGCTAACTAAAAATAGGAAAGCCTTGAACCCTTTCCTCTAAATTTAGTTAGTATTAAGATTCTTTTACAGGGAATGCAGTGGAGCTGACGCTGAGATCATTTAGTATTTGGTTATATCATCGCTAGTCTCACTGAACTCTTCTTAATTCTACATGTCATGTGTGATCTGGCGTCTCCTTACCAGCAACAGGTCCCAGGTTCAAACTAGTTAATTCCCTAAAAAAACACGCTCAGAGCGTCGTTGCGCCAAAGTGGTAGGGAGACACGATATAGAACAAACAGACACCACCATGAATGTTTAGAAAATGGCGACCCTGCCAGGATGGTAAAATACCATGATTGAAGGTCGACCACATGCCTAAATAGGTCAGAAAAATACCTGCTGAAAAATTTTCGTAGAAAAAAAAAATTTCTTTTCTAAAGTTATACATAGTCGAAAACAGTAGCTGCAGCGATAGATAGTAAAAGTATTCAAGAAAGACATTCTACCAGAAACAATAGCATAATTAAGTTATGAATTTTGAAAATTGTTAGAATTAAGTTTTCTCTCCAATGCAAGCGCGCAGGTGGCGGATACATCGTTGACAAGTTCGTTCTGACCCAACAAGTAAGTGAATGGATTGTCAGTCTTAGTAGTGTCAAGTCGTCTGAACAAAAAGTTTATGAAACGCGTGAGATCGTGTGAGCGCATGTTGACGTGAAGTAGGGCACTTGAATTGCTTTTAAAACAGAAAATAAGGGATTCGGAAAGATTAGCAATGGCAGATCGAGACCTTGACCGAATTGAGGTAGAGACCCAGCATGAAAATCGACAGAGAATAGAGGACAGTACAACAGACGATGCAGTATCGTGAGAAGTAGGACAGATAACGCACCATAACGAGGATAATGTACGCCAAGGCACAGAAAACCTAGGTCAGCATACGACAGAGGAGCAGGAAAGTAGAGAGGCAGTCGATGAGGATTCTAACTTGCGTCTTGAATACGTAGAACCCATAGTACAAGTAATCAGAGCTCCCTCACCACAGAGTACAAGGAATGCGAGCAGAAACGTGTCACAGCACAGTTCAATGCAATCGATTGCGAACCAACACTTGGGCGAAAACACAGAGCGTAGGACGTCGGAAGAAAAGGCAATAGGACCCACCAATCTGGCAGAATTATTACAACAAATTACGGAAACCATGACAAGGCAAAATAAAGAAATTGCGAAACAAATTAAAATTCAGAATGCGGAAACCACGAGACAAATGCGTGAGATTAAAGAACAAAACATAAAAATTCAGTTACACCTAAGTCATATTGAAAATGAGGCAAAAGAATCTCGAGAAGTGATAGGAAACTTAATAACAGGTCACAATCAATTGAGAACAGACATTGACAAGGTACAAGCGGACGTACAAACATTGCGTAATGACACTCAGGACGAGATCAAAACATTACGTAACAACACCCAGGGAGAAGTCAAGAAACTAAAGAAACAGATAAACGTAATTACTAGACAAGCAGCAGGTACAGCACGTGAAATTGTTGAAAACAGTGTGTTACACAAATGTATCACAAAAGCAGCTCTGAAAAGATATGATAATCGCATAGTCAAAATAGAAGCGCAAACGAAGCGACAATTTCAGAAATTGCGAGCAGAGTTGTTGCAAACCATTGAAGAGCGTAGTGAACAGCATCGAACAAGCACAGAGTCTGCAACCATATCCGTATCTGTAACAGCACCGGAAAAACAAACAATTAACGAAGATATTACGCATTTGCGATTCCAATCACAGGCGGAAAGTAACATACGTGAAATCAGACAGCCTGCACCGCGGGTACGCGAAAGTTACAGTGGACAATATCCAATGGGTCTACCACAACCGGAAAGAACGACGAGAGAAATGATCAGAAACAAAAGTGGCGAAGAATCGCGAATTTCATATGGAACTATGACGAAGTACGACAACGATCATTTCCTCACAGTTAGAAAATTTCAACACTTTCGAGAAGGAAACTCATTACATCCACGAACTTTTATTGATCAATTCCGAGTAGGATTACAAGAACACTGGACGCTAGCACACAAATTAGACTTTATATGTGCACACATGTTAGGAACAGTCGCAGAAACCATGCAGAATGTTGCAGCGACATGCCGATCGTACGAAGATTTCAGAAAGAAGTTTCTCTCACGATATTGGTCCAGTGAAGCACAAAACAGAGTGAAGTACGAATTATTACAGAACCCATATTTTGAAAATTCAGGAGAGAAAAGTCCCGTGAAATTTTTCGAAGTAATGGCAAACAAAAATCAATGCTTAGATGTACCATACAGTGACGGAGAGTTGATTAAATTATGCGCGATGAAGCTACCATTGAAATACCAGCAATCATTAGTAGGTCGCGGAGGCAATGACGTCGAAGCATTTAAAGGTATTCTAAGGGAACTAGAGTTCATACTCTCGGAAGATGATGCAAGAAAAAGACGAAGCGCACGTGAAAACGAAAGCAAAAAAGCAGTGGAATCCACAAGACACAGTACGAAAAAACAGTTACGAACCACGTGATAACTTTGCACCAAGAAACCAGAAAAGATTTCAACAAAGAACCGGTTATGGACTTAGAAGAGCGAAGAAACAGTTACGAACCACGTGATAACTTTGCACCAAGAAACCAGAAAAGATTTCAACAAAGAACCGGTTATGGGCTTAGAAGAGAATATGGCAATAACTATAATTCACCCAGGAACGGCAACAACTATTACAGACGGAATAACGACAACCGGAACAGGTACTGGAGAACCAATAGACCGACAAATTATCAATCAAGAAACCACTATCAACAAGCTGAACAAGAGAAGCGAATACAGATAGAAGACGTGGAGCTAAGACCACCAAACCCCAATAAAAGTTCGATTTGACAGCTAAGCGCCCATGCCAAAGAGAATGACGCACCGACCCAGGACAATTGCAGCACCTTGAACAGAGAAGTAAGAATCTTATCACGACAAGAGAAGAAGGAAGAAACAAATCCGCAGGGACCAGATGAGAACGAAGACAGGAAAATAACAATATCGTGTTAGGACGAAATTAATTGGGAGAATACTGACGAGGGAGATGAATTACCAGAGGCATGCACAACGAATGTAGGACGAAAGGACGAAGTAATGAGTATTGCAGAGCTATTTGAGATGGAAACCAGGGAAAGAGAATTCAATGAGGATAATGCGCAGTCGACAGAAGTTGAAAATAAGTTACAAGTGGGCACACAACCCAACGTATATAAGGAAGGAAGTTATGAAGCGATAATTAGTGCATTTAGATGCGAGTATGTGCAAGCAGCGACGAAGAAGAAGATAGACAAGGATGAGGAAAAAGTAGAGGATGTAAAAGAAAGCGTAAATGAAGGAAGAAATAGAGAAGAAGAAATAAAAGAGAGAGAAGTACCAGTCGAAGCTTATCCTACAGAAAGTTCGAATTCACAAGGGAAATTCCTAAAAAGACTCATGTATGATTCAATGGAGGATTCGTTGATGCAAGAGGAAGAAGAACAGAACCAACCCTTTCAAATTCAACCAATTGTGAAGGCCATGGTAAAGCATATCCCAGCCAATATTGTAATTGATAGCGGAAGTGAACTGACTGCGATGTCAGAAAATATATTCATGCAGTGTAATGCCAATGAGGAATTGCCAGTTCTGAAAACACGTAAGATTAAAGTAAGAGGTCCTATTAGAAACAATGATGCGGAAGTTACGAGACAAACAAGATTAACTCTTTCGTGCCAAGGTCAAAAGATCGAAGTCAACTTCGTGATTATACCTAAACTAACTGTAGATTTGATTATAGGTGCAGATTTTTTAAATGAGAGATGAGCGATAATAGATATGGGGAAAGGTAGCGTAACATTCGGGAATGTCACACTTCTCTTTGAGCAAAAGCTAAAATTAGAAGAAATACCAGTTATTAACAAACAATTAAGAATGATGTGAGATAAAGAGGATGAAGAATTAGAATGGTATGCACAAAAGAAGAAATCGCCTCAACTCATGTTGGAAGTCCATAAAGAAATCGTCAAAAAATTACAAGAAGTTCACGGTATTTCGGAACACAGTAAAAGAGAATTAGAGGGTATTTTACGAGATGAAGCAGAGGTATTTTTACTTATGACTGGCAGTATTAAACACTTTCAGTAGAAGTTTGAAGATTACTTTTATTACTGGTAAATAATCAGCACAATATTTCAAGATTATGTTGCAGATAAGATCGTCAGGAGAAAGAAGAATGAAGAGAGAGGAAGGTGGGAAAAAGAAAGTAATTTCAATAATAACACAAACAGTACCATAGCTTAAGGTGAAGGGATAAAGCGTAGATAGTCTAACAGCATGAAATACTAATATGCTATACACTACGACACTACACAAAAATAAAAAACGAATTTGAGGATTCTTGAGTAGACTTTAACACTCCAAATATCTGAGAATTTTAACATGGAAAGGGCGCCGAAATTTGTAAAGATTTTTAAGAAGGCGTAAAACAAGTAGATACTAGACATATGTTAGATGATTATCAGTAAAAGTTTTGTAAGAACCATTGTAAAAACTCCAGCAAGGAAGAGATGCAACTACCCACAAGTTGCAACGCGAGATGTATCAAGAAAGAAAAGGACGTAATTAGCAAGACAGGATTCCTACATAGCAGGAGCGTTGAGAGAAGGGAAGGGACAGTGAAACTAACAGAGAGCCCTTGCAGCGAAAGTGGGCAATAAATTTGCCGCTAGGAGGAACCCCGCTGGGATGGAACACCGAGCCGCACAGTGACAGACCCCTGCTGAGACGCGGCGGGACGGCGTTGGGACGGCGAACGCCGGAAGGGTCTCTGAGCCCCGAATGAACGGAGCGAGCAAAAAACGGCCGGACGAGAAGACCGCTTGGGCAAGCCACCGCTGGCAAAAAATATGCGTAAAAGTCACACTACTGCTATTAAAGAGCACGCTGATGCACGAAACTGAAGAAAACTTCCACAAAGTAAAAATGACACGCCCAAACAACTTATCAAACTGTTACTAGGAGGAGAACTTCAAAGCGACTAGTTATCAATAAATATTTCCATATCCTGCCCAGAGAAGAACCAAGAAGCAAGTAAGAAGCAGAGAAAAAGCAGGAAGAACAGAAGTTGAAGATTCGCAAGATTGAGACCAAGAAAGAAGATGGGTGAAGAATAGACGACATACCTTCCCAAATCCCTATCCTATTATAAAATAGTCGTCTGCGAAGTATTACAACGAAAAACGACCGCTTTCAGCGACATATAACGATGACTTTCACGCATACAAAGCCAGTAAACCACGAGATTCTGCACTCACAGCTCCATTCCATTATGGGACCTCCACAACAGCAACACACACTTGCAAAGCCAACAAGGAACGATGAACGAAGCTGTACATCAAATACTTGTCCACATCCATCTCGCTCAAGTCCATCACCTTCGTGCAAAAACAAAACATTCGCCAACCTCATGCTTAAATATTCATAGGATTGTGTGAACGAGTGAAATCAAAGTATGTGATGTAGGAATTGTGCACAAGAAACATGTGAAAAACTAAATAAGTTAAGCACACCAGACAGCTAATAAACTACAAAATTACAGTCATTGACTATGGACTTAAATGAAGAATAGTCTATCAATAAAAATAAGTCATTAGTTCTGAAACGGACAGTATATAAAGAAACAATACGCCACTTATTTACTCCTCATAAAAATAAAATAGTAACTATATTTTACTTATTTTCTCCTTATAAAAACAAAGAATAAAAAATATTCTTGTTGGATGTTTTCCCTTTCTTTAACATTTGTACCATTTATTAGGATAATACCTCAAAATGTGTGTATGTATATTTCTTTGTCAAAACAATTTTTTAACATTTGTACCATTTGTTAGGATAATATATCAATACTTGTGTATGTATATTTCTTTGTCAAAGCAATTCTTGGAAATAATTCTTATTTGTTAGTGTAACAATATTGAAATGAGTGTCTCGAAACAAAAACATTTTACTTGCATATGATTTTTAGAAAATGTGTTAGGAATAGATTTTACTTAATTACTAAATTTATAAAAACAATATTTCTAAGAAAATCGATGTGAAAGACTCCTCACTTTCGAAAACAAACTTCTTAAAAAAAAACTTAACACTTAAATAAAGAAAGAAAATAATTAAAGATTAATAATAGTATAAAAATATTCTTCTCTTGACATTTTTAATTATAATGTGGAAGAATATAAAAATATAAATTAGTAATACCTAGCATAGAACAAAATAACGTGGCTGAACAGTAGGCAACAAAATTTAGACACCGGAATAATTTTTGACTGACTTAGACAACGATTCAATCATTGCCTAACTTCAGTGCAAAAATTAAGTTCAAAGGGTGGTGATATGTTCTCTACAACGAAGAAATGTCTGAATAAGCTGCACAAATTTTCACTTTCGCTTTATAACACTTCCTTTATTTTAAATGTTTAAGGATGCAAAATTGTGCACGTCAGAGCAAGAAGAAACTTAGTATCCTATGACTGCAGTATCGACGAGTCACAATCATAAACGGCCAACTCAGACAAATACACGGGTGTGTTGGTATGAAATGGAAAGATGGCATGCGTTAACCCCTAGGTAAAACAGGTGACAGACCTGGATTCATTGTTAGAGTTTCCGCCTTGGTAGTTACGGGGTCAGTGCGGCTGGATGCCCACCATGTAAGGTGTCAGGTAAATCCAACACCTTCCATGAAAACCCTGACATGATAAGCAAATCCAGTAGTATGTCACATAGCTCCGAATAAATCGTGACATTAAATTAACCAAAGTAATACGAGTAACGAGTGAGCAAATGGAATACCACAGAATAACACAAGAATGCCTAAATGCATGTCGTACCTTCCCACCGTGAGGCAGACGCAGTTCCGAGGGGAGAAACGAGGACAGAAGCCGAGAGCAGAACCGTGTTAAGCTAGAAGGCCCTACGATAAGAGACGAACTGGACACCCACGCCCCCAGCCTACCGCTAAGTCTACCACCCGCACGTTTTAGCGTGAGGCTTTTTCGCGTCCCTGTTACGTCAAGGACCACCCCCAGCCCATGTTAAAAGCTAGAGCCCTCCAGAAAAACAGTATACATCTTACGATAACACAAAAAGGGCCACTGCCACCCGCAAGTTTTAGCGTTAGACTTTTTCGCGTCTCAGGTACGTCAAGGACCACCCCTCAGCCCATGTTAAAAGATAGAGCCCTGCAGAAGAACAGTATAGATCTTACGATAACGCTAAAAGAACCACACCAGCTGCAGGTTTTAGCGAGAGACTTTTTAGCATCTCTGTTACGTTGCAAACTTTAAAAACATTGCCCCACCACGAAAAGTATAACGTTTCTCATTGGATAGACAGAATTTTTGTAGGCGGAGCTTAAGGTTAACATTGAGACCCTAATTGGTCAGATGAAAACACAGCCAGATAGTTTTTTAAACTAACTTCGTTAAATTGTAGTAAGGAGAAGTTAGGAAAGAGTTAGTTCCGAGACGGCGAGCTGGATGGCTGCTGCGCCGGCCGCTGTCGCCCTGACGCTGCCTAAACACCGACAAGGTAATGAACGCACGCGATGCCGCATATTTGAGCGCATAAAGCTTCACTCAGAACTGCAGAAGTCTCATCTGTTACACCCATTTTTTGCGTAATACTAGTATCGATCGTTAATTACAACTCATGGTGTTCACATTTGCCACTTGAAGAACAGATCTGAATCGCGATGATTTTTCTTTTATATAGTTATTGAGAAGCCACATCAGCCACTGTAATTTACGACAAGTTAAATAAGTAATTAAAGATAATTGAGGGTCACTGTAGACCATTTTGATAGTTTTCTCTTTTGTGAAACTTAAATTAAACCTAGATTATAGATGTGATATGGCATAAGTCATCCTTCGATCGATTGTAGAACGTGGAAACCCATTTAGGGAATATTTGTTCACATTTTTGTTGAACGCAGTTGGTTTTTACCATCCTGTATTAAAACATTTCCTTTTATCAATAGTGCAATTTATAAACGATGTTTTGTGAGTAGAATAAAATTTCCAGTGGTAAACTGAACTGCTTTTTCGACGTTATTTTAGCAGCTTACTAAAAATAGGACAGCCTTGAACCCTTTCCTCTAAATTTAGTTAGCATTAAGATTCTTTTACAGGGAATGCAGTGGAGCTGACGCTGAGATCATTTAGTATTTGGTTATATCATCGCTAGTCTCACTGAACTCTTCTTAATTCTACATGTCATGTGTGATCTGGCGTCTCCTTACTTGCAACAGGTCCCAGGTTCAAACTAGTTAATTCCCTAAAAAAACACGCTCAGAGCGTCGTTGCGCCAAAGTGGTAGGGAGACACGATATAGAACAAACAGACACCACCATGAATGTTGAGAACCGAAGTGGCCCGGATTCGATTCCCGGCCGAATCGAGGATGTTCTCCACTCGGGGACTGTGTGTTGAGTTGTCGTCTTCATTATTTCATCATCACCGACACGCTAGTCGCCTATATAGCGTCACCTATAAAGGCTTGCACGCAGCGGTGAAGCCACCACAAGAAAGAAAAAAAGAAAAATTGGTAGAATACTAGGGATAAGCAGTCACACTGCAAAGGAGAATGCTTAAAAACATTCATGTGATTCATCCTAGAATATCGCTCAAGTGTGTAGGAACCATACCAAATAGGACTGACAGGCATATTGAACATATACAGAGAAGGCGACACAGTTTGTCGCTGGTTTGTCTGCTCCTTAGAAGCGTGCCACAGAAATACTGGAGAAACAGAACTTGCAAGCAGTTGAAGATAAATGCACTCTTTCGAGAAAACTTACCAAGTTTCAAGAAACAGCTGTAAATGCAGAATCTAGAAATTCTCTACAACCCTCTATGTACCGCTAACGTAGGGATCGTGTGGAAAAGATTGGAATGATTACAGTGCGCACTTCGATATTGAAAGAGTCGTTCTTCCTGCGCTCCTTGCACGAATGGAACGGAAGAAAGCCGTAACAGCTGGGCTGGTACAATGGGACCTAGCCTCGGGCATGCACATCACAGTGGTTTGCAGAGCATGCATATGGATGTAGCGCTGCTAAATTAAAGAAGCCCCTCCCCCATCGTTCTCTCTCCCTCCCTCTCTTTCTTTCTCTCTCTCTCTCTCTCTCTCTCTCTCTGTCTCTCCATCTATCTATCTTTTCTCAGACACACATACACACACGTTTATTTTGTATGGAGAGTCAATCGACAGCTGTAGAAGCAACTCCAGGTGTGCCCCAACTACGGAGACTTTATTTGCTGACAAAAGCTTATAAAACCGAGCATTATTTGAATGTGCTTGTTATCGTGTGGGACAAGAGGTTTTATGAAAGCAGAAACGGCGTGATATGGTGAGCGATTAAACTCAAAGAGACTAGAAGAAAAAAAATCCATAATTTCTAGAGGACGGGTGACTGAGGATTCGTGGTGTTGCTGAAATGCGGTACGTATTATACACACATCAAAAAAAGTTTTGCATCACCCGGTTCCCAGGAGTCCTGAAGATAGTCGTTGACTATGGATATTATATCATAGACACAGTCCCTTTGACTGTTCAGAGATGTCACTAAATCCGCCCAAAGATGTAAACAACCAGGCATGAGCAGCGCCTATTAGACAGAGGGGGCCGACAGCCGATCAGTTCCAGTCATGCCACCAGGAAGGAGGTACACGGCTCGTGTTGTCTGTACATCACTCAAGCGTAGATGGTCAATACCACGGTTCGACCGCGTCTGCATTGTTACTTTGTGCCAGAAAGGGCCCTCAACAAGGAAAGTGTCCAGGCGTCTAGGAGTGAACCAAAGCGATGTTGTTCGGACAGGGAGGACACGCAGAGAGACAGGAACTGTCGATGACGTGTCTCGCTCAGTCCGCCCAAGGTCTACTACTGCAGTGGAGGACCGCTACCTACGGATTATGGCTGACAGCAACGCCACCACGTTGAACAATGCTTTTCGCGCAGCCACAGGACGCGTATTGCTACTGAAAATATGGGCAGTAGTCTGCGTGATGGGCAACTTCACTCCCGACGTCCATGGCGAGGTCCATCTCAGTGACCACGAGATCATGCAGCGCAGTACAGATGGCCCCACAACATGCCGAATCGACCACTCAGGATTAGCATCACGGTCTCTTCACCGATGAGTTTCGCATTTGCCTTCAACCAGACTGTCGTCGGAGACGTGTTTGGAGGCAAACCGGTCAGGCTGAACGCCTTAGACACACTGTCCAGCGAGTGCAGCAAGGTGGACGTTTCCTGATTTCTTGAGGTGGCATTATGTGGGGCCGACGTACGTCGCTGGTGGTCATGGAAGGCGCCTTAAGGGCTGTACGATCCGTGAATGCCTTCCTCCTATCGATCGGCATCATATTGGCGAGGCCTTCGTCTTCATGGACGACAATTCGCGCCCCCATCGTGCACATCTTGTGAATGACTTCCTTCAGGATAACGACCTCGCTCGAATAGAGTAGCCAACATGTTCTCCAAACATGAACCCTATCGAACATGCCTGGGATAGATTGAAAAGGGCTGTTTATGGACGACGTGACCCACCAGCCACTCTGAGAGATCCACACCGAATCGTCGTTGAGGCGTAGGACAATCTGGATCAACAGTGCCTTGATGAACTTGTGGACAGTATGGCACGACGAAAACAGGCATGCATCAATGCAAGAGGACGTGATACTGGGAATCGGAGGTACCGGTGTGTACAGCAATCTGGACCACCACCTCTGAAGGTCTCGCTGTAAGGTGGCACAACATGCAATGTGTGGTTTTCACTAGGAATAAAAATTGCGGAAATGATGTTTATGTTGATTTCCATTCCAATTTTCTGTACGTTTCCGGAACTCTCGGAAAACTTTTTTTGACGTGCACGTCACATAATCACATTATCGACATTGGTACTCAACTAACCACCAACACTTGCCACCAGGAGGCATCGTTGTGTGATTCTAGTGACATTATAGTCATACTGGAACGTTAAGAGTAGACGGATAAATTAATAGGAAAATAGTGTTTGAAGAAATGTGCAGTCAATAGGAGGAAACACCTATACGTAACATTAAAACAATAGTCAAAACTGAATAAAAATAATTATCAATATATCACATGTTTCATTCGAGGCTGTTGGGATGGTATGAAGAAAGGACAGGGGTAACATGTTGCGACAGTCGTAAACCAATCGTAACTCGTACAGATAGGAGATAACAACATACAGTATTGGCGAATCTGACATTACAGGCTTAGGATAAAGAATCACCTAAGATTCTTTAGGAAATGCACATACACCATAACGGGAACAGGGAGGGGGGTAGGAATCAGGTATAGGAAGAAGCGTTTTTATTGACTTACTCTGAGGAGACAAAAGTCATGGAATACCTTCTAATATCGCGTCTGACTTCCTTTTGCCCTCTGTAATGCAGCATCTCGGGGTGGTGTAGACTCAGTAAGCCGTTGGAAGTTTCCCGCAGATATGGTGGGCCATGCTGCATCTATAGTCTTCCATAATTACGAAAATGTTGCCGGTGCAGGATTTTGTGCTGTTACGGTACAGAGTAATACGGGTACCAAGCATTAAATTTTTTTACAGAGTTCAACCACCTTGACGTAAGACAGGCTGGTTACGTCACGATTAGCGGAGGAACAGGAAGCACAGTGATGCAAGATAGACACGCAGAACAGTCTGCAACTCTGCAGTAGCTGTGTGTGTGTGCGCGCGCGCGTGTGTGTGTCTGAGAGAAAGAGAGAGAGAGAGAGAGAGTACACGCAGCGGAAAAACAGAAACGTAGTAGTAGTAGTGGTAGTGGTAGTAGCTTTGTTCACCCATAAATCTCTTTTGACATGGATATACGACATGTCAAAATATTTACAAGTTTAGATCAATTTAAAATAAGCTAATTCGTATACACATATATTTACAGACTTCTAGTTAGAGACAGTCATTAGATTTACTCCTTGGCGGGGAAGAAGGCCAGTGTTCACTCTGTCTGCTTGCCGGGGGGTCTCATCCGAGATGTGGAGGAGGCCCTGCCGGCGGCAATAGAGAGCACTGGGTGCACCCGACTGCAAATTGTTGCTCATGTCGGCACTAATGACTCCTGCGTCTGGGTTCAGAGGTCATCCTCAGTTCGTACAGGTGGTTGGCGGAGTTGGTGAAGGCGGAAAGCCTCGCCCACGGGGTGGAATCTGAGATAACTATTTGTAGTATCGTTCCCAGAACCGATCGCGGTCCTCTGGTTTGGAGCCGAGTGGAAGGATTAAACCAGAGGCTCAGACGATTCTGCGGAGATCTGGGGTGCAAATTTCTCGACCTCCGCTATCGGGTGGAGAAATGTAGGGTCCCCCTGAATAGGTCAGGCGTGCACTAAATGCAGGAAGCGACTACAGGGGTAGAGGAGTACGTGTGGAGTGCACATGTGGGTTTTTAGATTAGAGAATTCCCTCCCTAGACACGACAAAGCGTCCCCTGAGACGCGACAAGGTAGTAGTGGGCAAAACGCAACAGGGAATAACAATATTAATGTGGTAATAGTGAACTGCAGGAGCGTCTATAGATAGGTCCTAGAACTGCTCTCATTAATAAACGGTCACAACGCCCATATAGTACTAGGGACAGAAAGTTGGCTGAAACTAGACGTAAACAGTAATGAAATCCTAAAATCAGATTGGAATGTATATCACAGAGACAGGCTGGACAGTGAAGGAGGAGGCGTGTTTATAGCGATAAGAAGTGCAATAGTATCGAAGGAAATTGACGGAGATCCGAAATGTGAAATAATTTGGATGAAGGTCATTGTTAAAGCAGGCTCAAACATGGTAATTGGATGTCTCTAGAGGCCCCCTGGCTCAGCAGCTGTTGTGGCAGAACACCCGAAGGAAAATTTGGAAAATATTTCGAGTAGATTTCCCGACCATGTTATAGTTCTGGGTGGAGATTTTAATTTGCCGGATATAGACTGGTAGACTCAAAAGTTTATAACGGGTGGCAGGGACAAAGAATCCAGTGAAATTTTTTTTGAAGTGCATTATCTGAAAACTACCTTGAGCAGTTAAACAGAGAACGGACTCGTGGCGATAACATGTTATACCTTCTAGTGACAAACAGACCAGAGCTATTTGGACAGTTAACGTAGAACAGGAAATCAGCGATCATAAAGCGGTTTCTGCATCTATGATTTCAGCCGTAAATAGAAATATTAAAAAAAGGCAGGAAGATTTTTCTGTTTAGCAAAAGTGCCACAAAGCATATTTCAGAGTACTTGACGGCTCAACACAAAAGTTTTGTCTCAAGTACAGATAGTGTTGAGGATCAGTGGACAAAGTTCAAAACTATCGTACAATATGCATTAGATGAGTATGTGACAAGCAAGATCGTAATAGATGGAAAAGAGCCACCGTGGTACAACAACCGAGTTAGAAAACTGCTGTGGAAGCAGAGGGAACTTCACAGCAAACATAAACATAGCCAAAGCCTTGCGGACAAACAAAAATTACGCTAAGCGAAATGTAGTGTGAGGAGGGCTATGCGAGAGGCGTACAATAAATTCTTTGTACTGACTTGGCAGAAAAACCTAAGAAATTTTTGTCTCATGTCAAAGCGGTAGGTAGATCAAAACAAAATGTCCAGACACTCTGTGCCCAAAATGGTACTGAAACAGAGGATGACAGATTAAAGCCCGAAATACTAAATGTCTTATTCAAAAGTTGTTTCACAGAGGAAGACTGCACTGCAGTTCCTTCTCTAGATTGTCGCACAGATGACAAAATGGTAGATATTGAAATAGAGGACAGAGTGATAGAAAAACTATTCAAATAGTTCAAAAGAGTCGCTGGACCTGATGGGATACCAGTTCGATTTTACACAGAGTACGCGAAGGAACTTGCCCCTCTTCTTGCAGTGGTGTGTCTCTAAAAGAGCGTAGCGTTCAAAAAAATTGGAAAAGGGCACAGGTTATCGACGTTTTCAAGAAGGGACGTCGAACAGATGTGCAGAACTATAGGCCTATATCTCTAAAGGCTATCAGTTGTAGAATTTTGGAACACGTATTATGTTCGAGTATAATGACTTCTCTGGAGACTAGAAATCTACTGTGTAGGAATCAGCATGGGTTTCGAAAAAGATCGTGTGAAACCCAGCTCGCGCTATTCGTCCACGAGACTCAGAGAGCCATAGACACGGGTTCCCAGGTAGATGCCGTGTTTCTTGACTTTCGAAAGACGTTCGATACAGTTCCCCACAGTCGTTTAATGAACAAAGTAAGAGCATATGGACTATCACACCAATTGTGTGATTGGATTGAAGAGTTCCTAGGTAACAGAACGCAGCATGTCATTCTCAATGGAGAGAAGTATTCCGAAGTAAGAGTGAATTCAGGTGTCCCTCAGGGGAGTGTCGTCCGACCGTTGCTATTCACAATATATATAAATGACCTTGTGGATAACATCGGAAGTTCACTGAGGCTTTTTGCGAGTGATGCTGTAGTATATCGAGAGGTTGTAACAATGGAAAATTGTACTGAAATCAGGAGGATCTGCAGCGAATTGACGCATGGTGCAAGGAATGGCAATTCAATCTCAATGTAGACAAGTGTAACGTGCTGCGAATACATAGAAAGAAAGATCCCTTATCATTTAGCTAGAAAATAGCAGGTCAGCAACTGGAAGCAGTTAATTCCATAAATTATCTGGGAGTAGGCATTAGGAGTGATTTAAAATGGAATGATCATATAAAGCTGATCGTCGGTAAAGCAGATGCCAGACTGAGATTCATTGGAAGAATCCTAAGGAAATGCAATACGAAAACAAAGGAAGGCGAACTTGTTCGCCCACTGCTTGAATATTGCCCACCAGTGTAGGATCCGTACCAGATAGGGTTGATAGAAGAGATAGAGACGATCCAAAAGAGAGCAGCGCGCTTCTTTTCAGGATCATTGAGTAATCGCGAAAGCGTTACGGAGATGATAGATAAACTCCAGTGGAAGACTCTGCAGGAGAGACGCTCAGTAGCTCGGTACGGACTCTTGTTGAAGTTTCGAGAACATACCTTCACCGAGGAGTCAAGCAGTATATTGCTCCCTCCTACGTATACCTCGCGAAGAGACCATGAGGATAAAATCAGAGAGATTAGAGCCCACACAGAGGCATAACGACAATTTTTCTTTCCACGAACAATACGAGACTGGAATAGAAGGGAGAACCGATAGAGGTACTCAAGATACCCTCCGCCACACACCGTCAGGTGGCTTGCTGAGTATGGATGTAAATGTAGATGTATACAATACTTTTTTTACCAAGAACTTTTTAAATAATGTAATGCCACACTGTTCACTCATTTCTCACTGTCAGTCGTCACTACACACACACACACACACACACACACACACACACACACACACACACACACTGATGATCTCTGCGCCATTTGCTATCCTGAAAAACTGAGTCAGCATCCCTTCATAATGAGTGAGTTGTTGAACTTAGAAAGAGGAAGAGGTGTCAGTATTGAGCTATGCGTAGCTTGGGGGTAAGTATTTCTAGAAAGGAAAAAGAAGGAATAGAAACAAAGTGAAGGCGTTACGTGAAATGCTGGATGTTTTATAATCATTATTATTATTATTATTTATTTGTATTTTTTTTGTCAAATCCTACTCTGTTTTATCCAAGTAATCCTTCAAAGTATACTTTTTAGCTGCCTTTTTAGATAAGTGTTTTTTTTTGCAATTTCTTTAATCTCTTTTGGTAATTTATTCTATTGTATTCCTTGGTAAAAAATGCTGTTTTAAATTTTGTTTCGTTTTTCTTGGTAAATGTAAGTTGAGTCTATCTTTTGTTGCATGGTCATAGACAGAGATGTTTGTGCAGTAATTACCAATGTTGTTTTTTATGTGTACACCTGACTGGTAAATGTATTCAGATGGAGCAGTTACAATACCCAGTGTTTTGAACAGACCTTTACAATGAGCTCGTATTATTTTTGATTATTATTCTTATGGCTGTTTTCTGGAGTTTGCAAATTGTGTTCATATTTTGCGCATTTGTTCCCCAATAAAGAATGCCATAGCTAAGAATTGGGTGTACATACGAATAATATGTAACTAAAAGACACTGCACATTACACACTGATGGTAGGATTCTAAGGGCATAATATGCTGATGACATTCTGTTTGGAAGCACCTTTGTGTGTTCACACCACTTCAACTGAGAATCAATACTCATTCCTAAAAATTTTGCATTTGTTACACAGTCTATAGAGGTGGCATCTACATTTAATTTAACATTGTCATTTTTCCTCTTCAAACTGAAATTCATGGTATTAGTTTTCATTTTTCCTCTTCAAACTGAAATTCATGGCATTAGTTTTCTTTATGTTCAATGTCACTTTATTGCTTATTGACCAATCATAAACTTCCTTGAGAGTTTCATTTGCTTTCTCGGCAAGGAACTCTCTTAGTGACTATATTTGCTGTCATCAGAGAAGATAACTTTTTCACCATGAGTAACACTACTGGAAAGTCATTTATGTATAACAGGGACAGTATTGGTCCTAATATGCTACCTTGCGGAACCCCTATATTAATGTATTTTGGTTCTGATAAGTGTTTTAGAAAAGTTTAGATCTATTTGAAGTATGTGTTATCTCTACTCTTTGTACCCTATCGGTAGGGTATGATCGAAACAGTCATTAGCTACCCCTCTTATTCCTAATGCTTCTAATTTATTTGATAGAATCATGTGGTTGACTGTATCAAACGCCTTAGAAAGATCCAAAAATATGCCTGTGACACACTCATCTTTATGAACGGCATAAAGTACAACTTTTGTGAATTCTACTATGGCTGACTCAGTGTTTTTGCCACTTCGGAAACCAGTGATTCGCTTAAAAGATTGTATTTATTCAGGTAATTCATTAATCTGTCTTTCGTAATTGCTTCTATTATTTTTGAGAATGCTAACAGCAGGGAAATGGGCCGGTAATTTTCTATGTCTTCTGCATTACCTTTCTTAAGCAAAGGTACAACTCTTGCCTGTTTCAAATGCTCTGGAGAGTGACTAAACAAAACAACACGGACGCACCATCGGCTGTGTGATGGCACAAGAAGCAATAGACACGGCTAAGGAGAACACTCATAGACCAGTTTAACTAGCTGATAAAACAGAATTAAAGCAAGGGTAGCAGAATAACGAGACCACATGCCGTCATCACTAGGAAACAGCACGTCAGATAACTACGGAGAACTCTTTAAATACCAGAGCCCCAGCTCTAAGTAGAGGATAACGGTTCAGGTCAATGGGAACGATAGAGTTTGTGTCGACGACATTCCGTTCCATGACCATGTTGCTTTAGTAAGTCTTGTCCCAGGTCGACCAGCGCAGTACCAGCCATCTGTGGAGTGCTGCAGAGCTGAAATCCACTGAAGAACTTCGTGCTGCGTCACACCAACCACAACTGATGGAAGAGCTGATGGACTACCAGCAGCAGTGCAGTACCAGTACCAGGTGCAGTACTCTCTTAGTGTGGGACGGAAGACGACGACCAGGGTTCCTGGTGGACCACCGTCCGGCCTACCAAGCCGGCAGTATTGGGTTCGACTCCTGCCGCCTACACCACACCGGGGAAAGGTGGTCCACAAAAGAAGAGGGGCGGAGCGGGGAGTGCACTTGTTTAGCCGGTACCAGGCTGGGCTGAGCATCCGTGTCGAAGCACGGGGAACGACGTCTCGCTAGGACGCAGTCTCAAGGACTGGCGCCAAGTCCGACACAGAGAGTATGCCCGTGAGCACGGCAGGGAGCAACTACGGCCAACACTGCACCGCCCTTTGTAAAAGTTCTCAAAATAAGCGAGTCACAGAATAACGATGTCTTCTTAGCACCACGAGCGCATCCAGACGATTCCTGACACCGTGCAGAGGAGTCATCCACTCGGCCCTTCTGCAGTGCACGAACTGACCTGCCGCTTATGACCGAAAGACGTTCGATGAGATTCATGCCAGTCAATCAGGGTGGACAAATCATTCATTCGAATTGTTCACAATGTTCTTCAAACCAATCGCGAACAATCGTGGCTCACTGACATGGCGCATTGTCAACGATAAAAATTCCAGTGTGGAGCCGCCACCAGCTTTCACAGTGCCTTATTGACAACTAGGGTTCCTGGCCACGTATGGTCTCGAACCCTACCAGCAGCCCTTACCAACTGAAATCAGGACTCATCTCACCGAGCCACGGCTTTCCACTCGTCTAGGGTCCACCGACATGGTCACGATCAAGGGAGGGGCAGTTGATGTCGTGCTGTTAGCAAAGGCACTAACGCCAAATTTTGCCCTACTATCCTAACTGATACGTCCGTCGCACGTCCCACGTTCACTTCTGCGGTTATTTCACGCAGTGTTTCTCGTCTGCTGTCACTGACAATTCTACGTAAACGCCGCTGCTCTGGGCCTTTAAGTGAAGGCGATCGGCCACTGCGTAAGACGTAATGCCTGAAATTTGATATTCTCGGTACACTCTTGACGCCGTGGATCTTGGAATATTGAATTCCCTAACGATTTCCGAAATGGAATGCTACCATGCTCCAAAAGACCGTAGGGTTCCAAAGGATTGCAAAAGGGCACAGGTCATCCCCGTTTTCAAGAAGGGACGTCGAACAGGTGTGCAGAACAATAGACCTACATCTCTAACGGCTATCAGTTGTAGGATTTTGGAACAAGTATTATGTTCGAGTATAATGACTTTTCTTGAAACTAGAAATCAACTGTGTAGGAATCAGCATAGGTTTCGAAAAAGATCGTGTGAAACTCAGCTCGCGCTATTCGTCCACGAGACTCAGAGACCCATAGACACATGTTCCCAGGTAGACGCCGTGTTTCTTGACTTTCGCAAGGCCTTCGATACAGTTCCCCACAGTCGTTTAATGAACAAAGTAAGAGCATATAGACTATCACACCAGTTGTGTGATTGGACTGAAGAGTTCCTGGGTAACAGAACGCAGCATGTCATTCTCAATGGAGAGAAGTCTTCCGAAGTTCAGTGATTTCAGGTGTGCCGCACGGGAGTGTCGTACGACCGTTGCTATTTACAATATATATAAATGACCTTGTGGATAACATCGGAAGTTCATTGAGGCTTTTTGCGGGTGATGCTGTAGTATATCGAGAGGTTGTAACAATGGAAAATTGTACTGAAATGCAGGAGGATCTGCAGCGAATTGACGCATGGTGCACTGAATGGCAATTGAATCTCAATGTAGACAAGTGTAATGTGATGCGAATACATAGAAAGATAGGTCCCTTATCATTTAGCTAGAAAATAGCAGGTCAGCAACTGGAAGCAGTTAATTCCATAAATTATCTGGGAGTAGGCATTAGGAGTGATTTAAAATTGAATGATCATATAAAGTTGATCGTCGGTAAAGCAGATGCCAGACTGAGATTCACTGAAAGAATCCTAAGAAAATGTAATCCGAAAACAAAGGAAGTAGGTTACAGTACGTTTGTTCGCCCACTGCTTGAATACTGCTCAGCAGTGTGGGATCCGTACCAGATAGGGTTAATAGAAGAGATAGATAAAATCCAACGGAGAACAGCGCGCTTCGTTACAGGATCATTTAGTAATCGCGAAAGATAAACTCCAGTGGAAGACTCTGCAGGAGAGACACTCAGTAGCTGGGTACGGGCTTTCGTTGAAGTTTCGAGAACATACCTTCACCGAGGAGTCAAGCAGTATATTGCTCCGTCCTACGTATATCTCGCGAAGAGACGATGAGGATAAAATCAGAGATTAGAGCCCACGCAGAGGCATACCGACAATCCTTCTTTCCACGAACAATACGAGACTGGCATAGAAGGGAGAACCGATAGAGGTACTCAAGGTACCTTCCGCCACACACCGTCTGGTGGCTTGCGTAGTATGGATGTAAATGTAGATGTAGATGTAGACATATAGCTCCAACTACCATACGGCGTTCAAAGCCTTTTAAATCCCGTCGCGAGGCCATTTACACACGGAACACGTATAAGTACGAATCAGCTGAGTACAAACGACAGTTCCGCCAAAGCACTGCCCTCTTACATCTCGTGCACGTGATACTATCCCAGTCTGTGTGTGTGTGTGTGTGTGTGTGTGTGTGTGTGTGTGTGTGTGTGTGTGTATCGCTATCCCGTGACTTCTGTCGTCTCAGTTATGCTGCTAATGTACTAAATTCACAAAACAATGAAATATTTGGAA
The DNA here is from genome assembly GCF_023897955.1 of Schistocerca gregaria. NCBI lineage: Eukaryota > Metazoa > Arthropoda > Insecta > Orthoptera > Acrididae > Schistocerca > Schistocerca gregaria. The sequence goes on along the minus strand of NC_064920.1, from coordinate 1,209,070,781 downwards.
TTGTCACGCCGTTAAAAGTATGCTGATATTTCAACCCTATAACCAAACAACGTCTTCTACTGGATACGATATTGCAGTGCCTGTGTTATTCTGAATTACAATGCAACGTTTCTTGGACAGCCGTCGTGAAACACATGAAACTTACCCACAATTGCGAATATGGACAGTCATCATCATCTACTGTGTTCTTTTCTCATTTTGTGGACAATCGTTGCCTAATACTCCCACGAAACTCCCAAGTACACCGCGTTCTTTCAACGTATCCAGGTCCCATCCCCTTAATTTCCTACTTTTTTTGCAATTTCTTCAGTTTTAATGTAGAGTACATACTAATACATTGTGGACATAATACACGTCTGCCCCTGGAAACGCCTTACAGTTGAAAATCTGGTTACGGACTCTGTGTCTTGCCGTTACGTAATCAATCTGAAACCATTCGGTGCCTCCAAGTCTCTTCCACGTATACAGCCTTTTTTCATGATTCTTAAACCGAGTGTTAGTGATGATTAAATTACCCTCTGAGAAGAATTCTACCAAGTAGCTTCCTCTTTCAAAGCTTTCGCCTAACAAATTCACCCACTATTTTTCCTTCTCTTCCTTACATTAGACAACGATGGACTCGAAAAGGGGAAAGGAATACAGTAGAAGATGACGAGTTTGCTTTGATAGATAAAATAGCGAACACAGCAGAGGATCAAAGAGGAAAAAAGAGAAGACCCAGGAAAAATCCGTGGGTAACGCTGAAGATATTTAATTTTATTGGTGAAAGGAGAAAATATAAAAATGAGTCAAATGAAGCAACCAAAGGCAATACAAACGTCTAAAAAATGAGATCGACCGGAAGTGTAAAATAGGAACAGCTGGAGGACAAGTGTAAGGATTTAGAAACATATATCACTGGGGGAAACATACATGCTGTGTGCAGGGTAGGACCGCTGTTAGTCTCTGTATACATAAACGATTTAGCGGATAGGGTCAACAGTAAGCTGCGATTGTTTGCTGATGATGCTGTAGTCTAACGTGTCGAAATTAAGTGCCTGCAGGAGGATACAAGATGGCTTGGATAAAATTCCTAGTTGGTGTGGTGAGTGGCAGATAGCTCTAAATGTAGAAAAATGCGGATGAATAGGAGAAACAAACCCGTAGTTTTCGGATACGCCATTTGTAATGTCCTGCTTGACACGGTCACTCGACACAGTCACTTCGTTTAAATACCTGGGCGTAACGTTGCAGAGTGATATGAAATGGAATGAGCACGTGAGGACTGTGGCTGGGAAACCGAATGGCCAGCTTTGGTTTACTGAGAGAATTAAATGAAAGCGTGATTCACCTGTAAAGGAGAACGTATGTAGGACATTAGTGCGACCTGTCCTTGAGGACTAACTGAGTGTTTTTAATCCGCACCAGGTTGGATTAGAGGAACACATCAAAGGAGTACAGAGGCGCACTGCTGTATTTGTTACCGGGAGGTTCGGACAATACGCATGTGTTACAGAGACGCTTTTGGAACTCAAATAAGAATGCTTGGAGGGAAGGAGATATTCTTCTCGAGTAACTCTACTGAGAAAATGTAGAGAATCGGCATTTGAAGCTGACTGCAGAACGATTCATATGACGCTAGCATACATTGCGCGTAAGATAAGATGCGAACAATTATGATTCATACGGAGGCATATTGATAGTCGTGTTTTGCTTGCTCTATTTGCGAGTGGAACAGGAAAGGAAATGACTACTAGTGGGGCAGAGTACCCTCCGCCACGCGCCGTGCGGTGGCTTGTGGAGTGTCTACGTAGATGTAGACGTAGATTAAAGAGGTCTTTGGAGAAAAGTAATTGTGTCAGTACCAAGAGCTCAGATAGAAAACCATTCTTAAGCAAAGAAGGGGATGCTGAAAAGTGAAAATAGTATATACAAATGGAAGATGAACTTGGAAGCAATTTAATAGAAATGGAAGAGGATGTGGGTGAAGCTGAGGTGAGTGGTATGATACTGCGACAAACATACGTGAGAGCAGTGAAAGACCTTACTTGAAACATGGCCCTTACAGTAGACGACAATCCATCAGAAGTACTGATAGCCTTGGGAGAGCGATCCACGGCAAAACTCTTCCATATGGCGTGTAAGATTTATGAGACAGACGAAATTCCCTCATACTTCAAGAAAAATATAACAATTTCAAGAAAGCAAATGCTGACAGGTGTGAATTTTACGAGACTATCATTTTAATGAGTCATGATTGTAAAATACTAACACGAATTCCCTACAGAAGAATGGAAAACCTGGTAGCAGCCGACCTCAGGGAACAAAGGTTTGGATTCCATAGAAATGTAGGAACACGCGAGGAGATACTGACCCTACAATTTCTTTTTGAGGATAAGTTAAGGAAATGAAAACCTAAGTTTGCAGCATCTGTAGTCTTAGAGGAAGCTTTTGACGGTGTTGACTGCAATACTCTCATTCAAATTCCGAAGGTACACGGGTAAAATACAGGGAGCGTAAGGCTATTTACAACTTGTATACAAAACAAGTGACAGTTAGAAGAGTCCAGGGAGTGTGACAGGGTTTTAGCCTATCCCCGATGTTATTCAATCTGTACAGAAACCAAAGAAAAATTTCAAGTAGGAATTGAAGTTCCCGATGACGTAATTCTGTCAGAGACAACAAAGAGCCTGAAAGAGCAGTTGAACGGAATGGACAGTCTCTTGGAAAGAGAACATAGAATGAACACAAACATAAACAAAAGAAAGGCAATGGAATGTAGTCAAATTAAATCAGGTGATGCTAATTAGATCATGAAAAGAGGCACTTAAAGCAGTACACGAGTTTTGCTATTTGGGCAGCAAAATAACTGATGATGTCCGAAGTACAGAGGATATAAAATGTAGACTGACAATGGGAAGACAAGCGTTTCTGAAGAAGATAAATTTTTTAACATCAAATACAGTTTTAACTGTTAGGAAGTCATTTCTGAAAATAATTGTATGGAGTGTAGCAATGTATCGAAGTGAAACATGCACGATGAACAGTTGAGTCTAGAAGAGAATAGAAGCTTTTGAAATGTGGCGCTGTAGAACCATGTTGAAGACTAGATGGGTATATCACGTAACTAATCAGGAGGTTCGGAACAAAGTTGGGGAGAAAAGAAATTTGCGGCGCAACCTGACCACAAGAAGGGATCGGTTGATGGACCATAATCTGAGACATTAAGGGATCACCAGTTTAGTATTCGAGGGCAGCGTGGTTGGTAAAAATCGTAGAGGGAGATCAAGAGAATAATACAGTAAACAGATTCTGAAGCATGTAAGTTGCCGTAGTTATTCAGAGGTGAAGAGGATAGAGTAGAGTGAAGAGTCACATCAAACTATTCTTCGAACTGAAGACTACAACGATAACCGATAACAACCAAAGAACACAGAGGACAGCCACTGGGGACACGATGGCTAAGGTGCCACATTTGTATAGAATCAAAGTGAAATTATTTTACTGACAGTATGGGAGAGGGCTCCAAAAACGGGGCTGTGGTTGGAGGTGAGAATCGGGGGAGCATGAGGTATGGAGTGAAACATCTTCATTTACTTAAATGATGTTGCGCCAGATACATTAATATACAATTATAAACCTAGGAAAGTTTATAAAAAGGTTTACAAATAACGAAGCAGTAATGAAAAAGGTATGAACTTTAAGACACCTTGAACGGGTAGGTACAGGGAAACTGAATGCATTTTTGAAATAATAAAATCGTACCATCATTATAAAGAATCTCACGGTCGTCTGAAGCCAGAAGGGTACAAGACATTTCAACAATAATTCAAGAGACTAAAAAACGTAAGGTGCCCCATTCTGATTGAATATATCCTAAACTATGTAGAATTGAAGAGATCTGTGCCAGTTCTTACCTTACTGTTGTTGGTGGCACAACGTATGTTCATGCCCCACGAACACAGCAGCAGTTATTTGATGCATGCTGACGACGACGTCGGTATTTTAAAGCGCTCTGCTGTCTGCAGTATTGTGTAAGGAATTTATGGACGCGTGTCTTATCGTACCCATTAAAACATTTAATATATCTGAGACACAAGTTGCTATGTTTTTTTCCAAGAAGCGTACATGTAACAACGATGCGAGAATCTGAAGAGCTCTGATGATGTCAGCCGTATTGTCTAAGAACTTTATGAACACTCGTCGTGTACTTCACTATTAAAAGGTTTAATATACTTGTGATGAAAGTTGTTATTTTTGTCCCTAGAAACAAGGTAGCATATGTAAGCCGACACATCGACTTTCAGAGACGGTAATACGCGAATGTCAGAACTATTACGCTACCAGAGGCACATTTATGAATGTCCTTACGACAAGAATATACATCAGCGAACGTCATACAACGAAGGGTTATAATGAACTGCACACAATACTAGAACTAATAATCACACAGAGAAACGAAAATGACTGTCCATTTTTAAGGAATTAGTGCTGCTGAGAATATTTAACATCCTCTTGCGCCCTCGAGAGATGTGAAGAAAGAAAGGGAGAGATAGAGAGAGAGAGAGAGAGAGAGAGAGAGAGAGAGAGAGAGAGTGCGACGTATGCATTCACTTCCAGAACTCTGGCAAATCTTGGGTATCTGTACTACTTGTGGAACGTCTAGTCCAGTGAAACTGTCAGAAAAAAACCTGTACCTTGCAAAAGGTGGGGTAGAAGATTTTATTTTTTTAACTCGTTCATATTGTTGGAAAGGTTAGAAAACCAAGTTTTGCAACAAAATTTCTCTGGGGAAAATTTTCTGCAGTCAAAAAACTTCGAAAATTTCGGACTTTTTTCAGTTTTTTCAAAATATCCCAGTTTCAATTGCTCCTACCGCTTTGACGTTTATTTTCTTTTTTTAAATAGCACAAAATCCTCGACAAATTTGATTTTTACCTTTTTTTCTACTCCCAATATCTAAGGCGCTAGAGCGCGTCTAGAAAATACCAATTTTTCAAATTTCTTCCATAGTGGCAAATTACCTAATTTTTGAACACTGTTATTTCAGTTTCTATTTGTCTGGTATAAACATATTACTCATCATGTTATTCATTGGAATTTACCATCTCACTCTGCTGCAGGGCCAGGACAAACAGCATCATATTCAGTAACTACGAACGCATTCACGTCGGATTGCGTGAAGTTTATTTGTGTTACAATATGTAATACGATTGCATGCAGGTGCCGTACGTTTTGTACAGTTGATTGACGTTAATGATCAGTTATAAGAAAAAGTATGTAGGAATTGTTCTTTAGTGGACAAAAGCGTATTTATTCTTTGGCTGACGGAAGGAAATTATCTCTAGTGATTGTTCACAGCGCGCTGACAACTATTAGCACACAACAACAAGGGCCCGCATCTCGTGGTCGTGCGGTAGCGTTCTCGCTTCCCACGCCCGGGTTCCCGGGTTCCATCCCCGGCGGGGTCAGGGATTTTCTCTGCCTCGTGATGGTTGAGTGTTGTGTGATGTCCTTAGGTTAGTCAGGTTTAAGTAGTTCTAAGTTCTAGGGGACTGATGACCATAGATGTTAAGTCCTATAGTGCTCAGAGCCATTTGAACCATTTGAACCACAACAACAAGGGTCGTACAGTTTGGAGTCGCTTCCATTCAGTGCTCAGAGCCATTTGAACCATTTGAACCACAACAACAAGGGTCGTACAGTTTGGAGTCGCTTCCATTCAGTATATGTTGTGGTGCAGAAAATGAGTATGTCTGACATGAATTTGTGTTTCGTTTGCGAAAAAACTGTGGTGAGTGGTGGATGCAATGTGAAAAAAAAAGGACTGAGCACACTTATCGATTGCAGTGCTAAACGCAGGGAGCCTGTTCACACCCGTTTTTTGAAAACGCTCAGTGAAGTGATGGTGCATAAAGCATGCTACAAGAAGTACATTAATGAGAGAATTATAGCAGCTAGCCTTCGACATCCTCAGGAACCAACAGGCGTGCTGCGTCGGTCGCAGGAAAAAGGTCAGTTCAAGTTCAGAGAGAAATGCTTCTTATGTTGCAAAGGGGAATTCTGATGACTTTTTAACCAAGCAGTTAAGACTGCCATATGCCAAACGAAATTTTTATGGAGGGTACCTTACCCACAAAGTGACTTGGACTCGAAATGTTTGCTTCAAGTCAATAGCCCAAAGCTATGTTTCTTACCTGCAACGTCAATTTGGATCTCAATTTACTATTGTATTTGATGGGTATCAATGTGAGGGAGACAAATATAGCACAAAGAGTGCTGAGAGGATTCGTAGGTCCAAAAACATTCTTCGGTTGACGCTGTGGTTGTATCAGAGATGGTGAACCAAGTCCTTCAGGACAAGTTCTTGTACAGCGAACGAAACAAGATGCGTTTGACCACACTTCTTAAAAAGGAATTTCTGGAGTGTAGTGTTGAAGTGCACCAGCCACAAGAAGATGCTGACGTTATGATTGTAACATTTGTCATTTCAATAACTACAGATTTTGGAAGTGTTGTCATTGTAGGAGAAGATGTTGACTTGCTTGTGCTCATGACCGGTTTGGGGCAAGGCATTGGAAACTTATTTTTCTTAAAGCCAGGAAGAGGAAATGCAGAAGACAAGTGCTTTTCCACTGCATCTTATAAGTTTGACAGTGAATATATTCTGTTCACTCACGCCTTTAACGGATGTGATACAACATCCGCTTTTTTTGGTCAAGCAAAAATTAAGTGCTGCAATATTGTTGCGAAAAATGAACACCTAACATCAGCACTTTGGACGTTCAATAAACCACATGCTACCCGTGAATAAATAATAACAGCAACAAAACAAGTTACTATCGCATTTTATAGTGGAGGTGTCAGCAGTTCCCACACACTAGACCATTTGCGGTACCAGCTATTCGCCAAGTCTACCACAAAAAGGAAACTGAATCTTGCACGGTTGCCACCAACACTAGATGCTGTACAACATCATTCGTTGCAGACTTACCAACAAGTCCAAAGTTGGATGGGAACTGGAAACCTCCTGAGAAATGGGGCTGGAATCAAAGTCACCACGATCCAATATACGTTATAATGAGCCAAGATACAGCACCTGAAGCACTTCTTCACATTGTTTCATGCTCATGCAAGCTGAACTGTGGCGGAGCGTGCTCCTGCAGAAAAGCGGGTTTGAAATGTTCTTCAATTTGCAAGAAATGTATTGGGGTCAACTGTGAAAACGTGCCAAAATTTTTATATGAAGACAGTGAAGAAAGTGTTATGGAGGATGTTGAGGAAACCACTGACGAAAACAAAGAACTTGCTGAGGCTGGCTCGCTGTTTAAAGAAGAGGTCAATCTGGGATCAACTCTAGGTGCAGACCCTGAATCCGTAACTCAAGGTATTTCTGGTGACAGTGAGGAATCAGGGCCATCAAAACGTTGGAAGTGATACTCATATCTGCTCAAGTGCGCTAATGTGCGATATTACGAGTATTACACACCCAGAACTGTCAACATTTTTTAGTAACTGACAATGCATTTTAATTGTAATAAAGCTACTTATTTTTAATCTCAACTGTGTGGTTTTTATACACAAGAATAATTACCTACCTAATTAGGTTGCCTATTGCAGCTAATAATAGTTCAGTTTCCTGAGGCAATTTATTTTGTGTGTGTGTGTGTGTGTGTGTGTGTGTGTGTGTGTGTGTGTCCATGTCTCTTAATGATGTATTTTTATATTTATAGTTTTACAAATACCAGGGCTGAGGTGGCCCATAGTGAACTTTAGGTAGTGATGTAAGAATCACAATAGTTGGGTGCCCAGCAATCCTCATGTTGCATGCACATAAATTGAATACTTGAAAGTAAGGTGGTAAATTCCAGCATATAGCATCATGTATAATGTATTTATACTACACAAACAGAAACTGAAAAATAGTGTTCAAAAATAAGGTATTTTGCCACTATGCTCAAAATTTGAAAAATTGGTGTTTTTTGGGGCGCTGTAGCGCCTTCGATATTGGGTGTAGAAAAACATGGCAAGAATCAAATTGGTAGAGAATTTTGTGCTCTTTAAAAAAGAAAATAGAAGTTAAAACGATAGGAGCAATTACAACTGAGATATTTTGAAAAAAAAAGCCGAATTTTTCCAAGTTTTTTGACTGCAGAAAGTATTCCCAAGCGATATTTTGTTGGCAAAACTCGGTTTTCTAATATTTTCAACCATATGAACGAGTTGAAAAAATAAACTCTTATACCCCACCTTTTGCAAGGTGTTTCTGCAATTGAACTGGACTAGTCAGCCATCTGCTGACAGAAGTGTAATTTCACTCTGCTGCACATCGTCGCCGCTTTCAGTTTATTCTTGTAGTCTTGCCATTCCCCGGTGGGAGGTCCTAGCGGCGAGCTGCCCTGCTAATACTGAAAACAGGTCAAAGTAGACAGTGAGAAAGTAAAGTCGGAACCTTCGCTCTTTAAGAGTAGTACCTTAGAGGAGACCATCACCGTGAACAACGGACTATCAAGTACCAGTACCAAGGTTACCGAAATAAGAACTCATACCACCATGTTTAATAAGTGATTTGCTGCTAGCGGGTTTAGTTCAGTCCATTTGAAAACAAAAACGTAAGAAATGTAGCATGGCCTTAGTGGAAGTACACACTCGTGCAATTCCGGGCTATCCTCAGCTGTCGATAAATTGAGGAAACCATAACAGTTATGGAAAAGGATCACCAAAGTAGTTGGTCACTCTTTGGTAGTGATATCTTCGGATGCAACGAGCAGACTCGTGACGGCGGCAAAGAGGGGGGGGGGGGGGGGGGGGGTAACGGGCCACCTCCTTTTCCTTCCGTTCCCTCTCCCCCTTCCACTCCTCCCCCTCTACTGGTACTTTGTCATGTTCACATTCTTTCCGTTTTGTAATTTTCAGCATTTAATATCGTGTTCCGAGTCTTACAATCTTGAAGGCAGTCTTTTGCATCCCGAGAAATATGTTGTTTTTCATGACTATCGTACGACAAGGTCCCCAACATGGCTTCCTTTTCTATAATCATTTGTAGATCCATCAAATTGCTGGAACAAAGAAGTGTACAAGCTTCTTTACACAGCCAAGTATGTCTACTATTTGTACTGAGGACAACTTGTGTAACAACCTAATGTAGAATGGTAATGCAAAAAAGTGTCTGCCCTTTATTTATGGCCGCGATGGTTCCTTTGAAAGGGCACGGCCGACTTCCTTCGCCGTCCTTCCCTAACCCGATGACCTCGCTGTTTGGTGTCTTCCCCCAAAAATACCCATACCCTTTATTTATGACAAAAGTGAAGCAGATATGGCGTCTATGTGTTAAAGGCATCCAAAATCTTGAGAGATGGTAATAAAATCGCTAAACATATAGCAAATTGCAAAAATTAGTAATGCTAGATAACACCCAAGTATTAACATTTACTTTTCCATCACACAGTGCAAAGACATTGCCGGATGAAAACATTAGTATGCCTGGAAAGATGAGGTCGATTCTGAACCGATCTGCCACCTGAGGAATAGTAGCTGTACTGGTAATGGTTTCAACGTCGTCGACCAATTTATAGCGTAGTGGTGTAGCTATAAAAGCGTCATTTGTGTCTACCCTTTAATAGCGAATGATAATAGCCGGAAGGCTCAGTGTGGTGCAAACGTGTGAAGCAAGCCCGGTAGATCCACTGTACTTCCTTCAGCCAACTGAGCGACTTTGAAAGGGGTCAAATTGTGATCTTCCGAGTGGGAGGAGAGTCCTTTTGGAAAATCCCCAAGCAAGGTGCTGCATCGGTCTAGCAACAACGCTGATATAAGTGGTTACACGAAAACTCTCACAACCGTAGATGGGTTTCTGGATGTCCGTGGAACACAGACGCCCACCAGGATCGTCGTATTGTAAGGGCAGCAATGGCAGATTGTAGAGCTGCCACACCACAGTTAAGAGGGTTTGGGAGCCCAGACACGTCAACACGGACTGTTGTTAACTTTTTTTTTTTTTTATTAGCAGTGCGACTACGTTCACTCACATCTTTAGCCCGTATTCCACTGACACCACAGCATCAATGTCCAGGGCCCTACTGGTGCCATCAAAGGATCGCCTGGAAGATGGAATGGCACGCCGTGGTCTTCAACGATGAAAGCAGATTCTGCCTGCACGCGAGTGATGGTCGTTTGCGCGTACGACGTAGAGCTGTTAAGCGCTGTCTCGTAAAGAGCACTGGTCCAGGCCTTATGGTCTGGGGTGCGATAAGCTACAACTCTCGTTCACCTTTGGTGTTTGTGGAGGGTCCCTAACCAGCGCTCGGTACGCGCGGAATGTTGTTAAACCCCTTCTCTGCCTGTTCTTGCAACAAAAAAGTGATGCGCTTTTCCAACAGGATAATGCTCACCCACACACTGCCCGCGAAAACCAACGTTCTCTGCAAGACGCGCAGCAACTCCCCTGTCGAGCACGGTCTCCATAATTGTCTCCAATAGAGGACATGTGGGGTGTGATGGGACGAGAAGTGGCTCGTGCGCCTCGCACACCAACAACTTTTACAAAACTATGTGAACAGGTCGGGCAGGCGGGGTACAACGTGTCCCAGCGCAGTATTCGCCATCTGTACGAAGGGCTGACTGCCAGGATCAGCGCCTGCATTGCCGCCCATTGAGCCTACACCATGTACTAATAACATCGGTCTTTCAGCACCGGTCGATACCTGGTACCTCAGAACCGCTTCTGCCATTGATCTGTAAATGTAAACATTTCAAATACTCCACTGCACTGTTGGAACAGTAAATCTTGAGTAGTTTTAAGTGAAATTCGTCCACTGCCTTATTTTCGGCTCGACGAAAAGCACTATATGCACCGAATAAATTTTTGTCCTTCGTTGTCCTGCGAACGTAGTGAATTGTGCACTGAGCATTTTGTATCTTCGTCGTCGTTACTTTAATCACCAACATCTACTATGGGAGCCCCGTAAGGAGAACGGGTTGCATTGCAGATGATTGCCAAAAGTACAGTCGAGGTAAAATATGTTGAACAAATCGAAGATAAAGCAAGGAATGCAGAGTTCCTGTGATCAAAAACCTGGTTCTCTAATATTCATATTTGACAATAAAACACATTCCGTAACTAAAACTTAGTGAAAACTCACCTTTTGTTTGAAAAGAAAACACAAGATTCAGGACTGTCAGAGAGAATGCTTCTTGTTTCACGTACTCTATTACCTGCGTCCTGTGCGGAAGTTTATGCTAATAATACTCCACTTACTGGAGTGTTTAGATAGGGTGGCCGTAATGTCCACTTTGTCCATTCAGGGATGCCGACAAGCTTTCATGTCAACAGGGGAAAAATATTTTTCCCATATTTTTGAAACTGCAAAATATTTTTCCCATATTTTTAAGACGTTACCTACTCATCATGTAATACAAATCTAAAACTTTTTTTTTACTTTTCCAGATTTACGGCTTCTCGCTATTTGCATTGTTTTCTGTTCGCCCCATAGTAAGGCTTTTTCCCTCGATTTTTTTTGCATTAAGAGTTCTTTGTGCACATTAAAACATATTTTAATTTTTTTCTGCGCTATATTCATAGCTCATAGAGTGAATTTAGTTGGATTCCAATTAACAGTTTGGAAGAAAACACGTCATACTTCTGTGAACGCGCCTTACAATAGCGTTCTGTAGTTAGGTTCGAGGTTGGTTCGAAGTTTTTCATACAAGCGACTCGTCATCTGACATACCCTCCCCCCTTCCCCCCTTCACAGGTGTCAGTGTTCGCTGCTAATTGTGATACGCACTTTATAAAAATCTTGCATTCGGGCACCACTGTCACCTCACTCAGCTATTAATTTTTATGAGTCCCGTACGGAAATGACACAGCTTTGGTGACTCTGGCGCCCCTCCCAGCTTGGCGCCCCAAGCGTCGCTTGGGCCTTTAATCAGTCATTGTGTTGCGTCGCAACTGCGAATGATTGGTTCCACTGATATCGCCCCACTGATGAAGAACACGTGGTCAGAGTGGGCTTACACTGCTTCAGGCAAGGCACAGAAGCTGCAAGGGCTACAGAACACAGCTCTGTGGAGAGAGTTACGTGCCCTGTAGTTCACTAGGGTTGCTGGGTTTCTCCTGCAGCCAGGAACCCACCCTTCCTCTGGTGATATAAGACGCCTGTACTATTCTTTATCTTTCCTGCTATACACACAGACAACCTCTGGATCTATGACAGAAATGTCTCTCAGGAACACAGGCAGCCATTGTGGCTATCACATCCGAGCCTCGATTATCTCAGTAACCATGTCACTACTAAGTTACCCTCACGCTATATCAATTGCTCCCTGGACCCTTAACGCTGTCCCCTGGTGTGGAATATTAAAGTAAATGCCGACTGGCAATGAAGAAGTGCGCACCTAGTGAACTGCGTAGTGCAACGGAGACTTTTTCGTTCCCTAGGAAGGCAAATTCCTGAGACATAACTCTCACCGTGGACAGCGTTCTTAGTGGGACTGCCTACAAGTGTTGTAGGCAGTTTCATTTTATTATAGGTTAATACTGATGCACGGAGTTTGTTGACAAGTAGCCTTTCTTTCCTTATGAGCTACGCATCGTAATAAAATGCCGACTATTCTGGGCACAGAAATTGTACTAGTTGCCGGCCGCGGTGGTCTCGCGGTTCTATGCGCGCAGTCCGGAACCGCGCGACTGCTACGGTCGCAGGCTCGAATCCTGCCTCGGGCATGGATGTGTGTGATGTCCTTAGGTTAGTTAGGTTTAAGTAGTTCTAAGTTCTAGGGGGCCGATGACCACAGTAGTTAAGTCCCATAGTGCTCAGAGCCATTTGAACCATTGTACTGGTTGCCCACACATTTTGTATCTGCCACGACGCCGATCATATGAAGGAAGCCCGTGCCCACATGGTCAATACACTGAGCCCTGAAATTGGTGCGGCACGCCCTGCCAAGGGCGAAGTGAGTCGAGTAGCTCTCTACCGAGGAGCGAACCTGAGGACAAAGTGGTGGCTTGCGAGGAGAAGAGTTGCTTCTGGAAGCTACGAGCCGATGCTGTTGGTTGACGCGGTTTTAAGCCGTATGTCTAATGGTGTTTCGTGCTGGAGAACTCAAGAGTTGACACCGCAATTATCTGAGAAGTATGGAGAACGTCGTATTTTCAGTAGCAACGAATTATATGGTACCATATTGTGACTGCACTCTGTTTTTCGTTTTGTGTGTACTGTAATAGAATTGCACTTCGAATTGGTGATGGTGACTGAGGTTATACGAGAGCTATGCACAAAGTACATTACGTTTTCGTTTGTGTCAGTTAGGGGCCTTCTTGGTGTCATGGCATTCCGCCGCTCAGTCGGCATCCTGCCGTGCTAGTGAGAGGTTCGTGCTGTACTCTGTTGAGTTACTGTGACAGTTTGAAATGTCAGCATTAATTGAAAATGCCGCGTGCTGTAATAAGGTTTCTGATTGCAAAAAACTGTACCAGCTTTGTGAAGTGTATGGAGACAACATAATCACTGAAGGTGGAGTGCGTCAATGGGTCATAAAATTTAAAAATGGCCGAACTAACGACGAAGAGCGAAGTAGAAGACTCGGCATAGTGAATGCCGAACTTGTCGAAAAAGTCGATGCCGCGGTCTGTGAAAACCGTAATTTCACAATAGCGGAACTCTCTATGAGTTATCCACAAATTTCACGAAGTTTGTTGCACGAAATCATTACCGAAAAGCTTGGTTACCACAAGTTTTGTGCGAGATGAATACCAAAAATCTTAACAGAGATTCACAAAAATCAGCGAATGGCTGCAGCGTTAACGTTTTTGGACGCTTACAAGAAAGATGGCGACTCATTACTCGATCGCATTGTCACTGGTGACTAAATAAGGGTTAAGCATCTGAACTGCGAGACAAAATTGCAGTCAATGCAGTGGAGGCACACAAATTCCCCCCAAAAACACAAGAAATGCATGCAGACAATGTCGGCAAGGAAGCTGATGGGACATAAAAGGTGTGATTTTTATGGATTTCCTGGAAAGACGCACTACAATAAACTCTCAAAGATATTGCCAAACTCTGCACAACCTCAGAAGAGTAATACAAAACAAGCGCAGGGGAAAGTTTGGCTCAAAGATCTTGCTGATTCACGACAACGCCCGGGCCCACACGGCAAATGCCACTCGTGAAGTTCTCGAATCTTTTAAATGAGAGTTGTTTCCTCATCCCCTGTACAGTCCCGACCTGCACCGAGAGACTTCCACTTATTCCCAGCAATGAAGAAGTGGTTGGCTATGCAGCGTTTTGATGACGATGCACAGCTTCAAGAAGAGGTAACCACGTGGTTGAAGGTGCAGGCGGCCGAATTTTACGAAGAAGGAATTTCCAAGCTCGTCCATCGCTACGATAAGTACCTTAATTTAAATGGCAACTATGTAGAAAAGTATTATTTAAGTGTGGCTTTCATCTGTATATAATTAAAAAAAATTTCCAATACTTTATTTATTTCTAATTCTAAAACGTAATGTACTTTGCGGATAACCCTCGTATTTTAAATACGGTTGGTCATGTCTGTCTGACTTGTCACCTGTAATTCGAACTTACCTCATTGCCCCCATTCGAATATACAATAGGCCGCTACAGTGATTTAGACATCATGGTTGCACTGTGGTAAATCTTCGAAGCGAATTGTTAGTATATCGTTTCGGTTTAGCTATTGCATGCCTCGCATGATTGTACTGTAACATGAATGTGTTACTGGCTGGTAGTTAATGGCTGTTGGCGAGTGGATTTTGGCAAAGGATGAAACCCCCTAGTGTAGTTTTAGCTGAACAAAATATGTATGTAAGTACATTCTACAGAAATTATTATCATTTGAACCATGTCGACCAGGTGAGTTCAAGGCCAACACCGATATCCTGGGGCAACACCACGTTCCGGTAAAATGTGCCTGCGGCTTCGTTGTCGCTATAAACTGAAGGTAGTGGATCATCGCGACTTGAGCAGACGTTCAGGATGCCTCGCAGAGGTATGCGTGAACCGTATCGTCAGATCAGTGAGTTTGAAACAGAGCGCATTATTGGCACGAGAGAATGTGATGCATTAATCTGGGAAAATGTTACACGTGTGGGGCGAAGTGTTTCGTCAGTGCAGCAGGTGTGTGCTAAATGGCTTATGAAAGGCTGTAGAACTTGACGAGATGGGTCAGGTCGCACCACCCAGACCACTCCCCAAGAAGGTCGACACCTCATCCGAATGTCACTGCACGACAGATCTGCGTCCTGCTCGGCTCTGACACAGAACTGAAACAGCGGAACAAATCGAACACTGTCAGGGTTGGCAGTCCGTCGCCATTTACTACGACACGTATAATGTGCGTCTCGTCCACTGCTCCGCCTACCGTTGTCAAATGTGCAGAAACAGACTAGACCACAATCGTGTATGGAACGACGTTACTGTGGACAGGAGTGGCATGAGATAGCGTTTTCGGGCGTATCCAGATTCTCTTTGGTTGAAAATGATGGCCCCATTTTGATTCGACGAATACAGGGGTAGCGGCGTCACAGTGACTGCATTCACAAGACATACAGCGCCAACCTTATGGTGCGGGTTGCTATTGGGCACAACCACAGATCACAGTTGATGCATGTCCAGGGCAGTGTGTCCTGCGTGAATGACTTCTGGCAGTCCCTAACCGTACACTTTCTGGACAACACCCTAGTCACCATTTTTCAACAAGCATGTTAGCCTTCTGCCCTGGCCCGACCGATCTCCAGACTTGTCACCAGTAGAAAATGTGTGGGACACGGTGAAACAACAGCTGCACTGCCGTGGCCCTATGCTAACCACTACAGATGAACTTTGGAACCGGGTGAATTAGCATGGATGGCTATAGCACAGGACGCCATTCACGCCTTATATGCTTCGATGCAGTCAGGAATGGAACAAGTTAGTTGGGTCCATGGCAGACACTGTGCCTACTAGGCAACAGGACAGATGGTAATCATCAGAATATAGTAATGTGCACGTCCTGTGAATATGTATATCCTATCTATAGTCGTTCAAGGTGTTCTGTTTTTTTTCTGAATATGAGTATTTCTATTAGTAAACGAATACTTGAACTTATTTTGCTTGATAAATTATTCACGTGTTACATCAATTGTGTGCATCACGCAGGCGCCCTTGGGTCCACTATAATCACTGTTCTCACGAGGATAAGTATCCAGTTGTAATAAGTCTTATATTTGAATTAAACTAGTTGTGAACTAAACGCATGACAAGTATGGTTAACACAAAACGAAAACTGTTATGTAGTACACTAAACATATACGTTGCTCTGATCCCAGAGAGAGAGAGAGAGAGAGATCATAAGACGGGAACAGTTTTGGCGAAACTGTCAGTTAAAAACACAAGCATGAAACCTAACGAGGTAGCGCAATGTCAACACACTGAACTCGCTTTCATCTACATCTACATTCATACTCCGCAAGCCACCCAACGGTGTGTGGAGGAGGGCACTTTACGTGTCACTGTCATTACCTCCCTTTCCTGTTCCAGTCGCGTATGGTTCGCGGGAAGAGAGACTGCCGGAAAGTCTCCGTGCGCGCTCGAATCTCTGTAATTTTACATTCGTGATCTCCTCGGGAGGTATATATCCAGAAACGCACCCTCTCGAAACCTGGGCAGCAAGCTACACCACGATTCAGAGCGCCTCTCTTGCAGAGTTTGCCACTTGAGTTTGCTAAACATCTCCGTAACGCTATCACGCTTACCAAATAACCCTGTGACGAAACGCGTCGCGAGGGCGACGGGCACAGGGTTACAGTTATTGATTAATATGAAAAAAAAACGTAAATTAGTTACAAGCTACGGCGTGCACTTACTTTATTCAACATGTAAACGTCACTAGAGATCTTCAGATTTAGGTTATGATATGTTCTATACGCGTGCCATAATTGGCGATGCCGTGGAGCAGACAAACAGCTAAATTCTGCATGAACCCTCAAGTGTCGGAACATAGATGCTGTCGATGACCTCCTGAGTGGCTGTTTTTTTGCCAGAAGCCATGGTGTACGCTGCACCCATTTTCACTATCCCTTCTAGTGTAACTATTAAAATATTAGTTAACTTTTTTGGTACTCGAAAAGTTTGAATTTTTACCCACAGCTATCGTAGGGTTTCTTAAAATCAACAAACAATACTACCATTGTTCTTTTTTTTATTCCCAATACTTTGATATGGTTCCATTCTGTACAAATATCTGATGAGCTTGCTTCTGATCCATTATCACTTTCAAATATGGTCACAATATTTTCTAGAGATCCCTGGAGCAAATTTTTTAAGCTGTTCTAATTAAAGAGACGTCACAATAATTCTTGCAGTCTTGTTTATCGCTCATTTTATGGATTCATGCTACGACCACTTTTTCCACTTTCTTCATTCCAAATGTTGTTCACAAGAATGTATATGTGTTTCACAATTGTATCGCCTCCCTTATCAAGTAGCATGGTCACACCACTTATTAAGTGATTGAATGTGTGACTGGTCAATTAATTTGTAAGCAGCATATGTATGTACAGAATAGTTTGATGAACCACTTGTCATAGTTGTGTGTACATTTTTGTTTGTGACTGTGCATACCTGATTGCACGCTATGTGTGCTTGTGGATTATGTGCACACTATACGTGCCTATAAATAGTGTGTGTGTGTGTGTGTGTGTGTGTGTGTGTGTGTGTGTGTGTGTGTGTGTGTGTGTGTGTGTGTCTTCACTTCCTACTGTTATTGTGGTCTTCAGTCCAGAGACTCGTTTGATGCAGCTCTCCATGCTACTCTATCCTGTGCAAGCTGCTTCATCTCCCAGTACCTACTGCAACCTACATCCTTCTGAATCTGTTTAGTGTATGCATCTCTTGGTCTCCCTCTATGAGTTTTACCCTCCACACTGCCCTCCAATACTAAATTGGTGATCCCTTGGTGCCTCAGAATATGTCCTAACAGGCGATCCTTTCTTCTAGACAAGTTGTACCACAAATTTCTCTTCTCTCCAATTATATTCAGTACCTCCTCATTAGTTGTGTGATCTACCCATCTAATCTTCAGCATTCTTCTGTAGCACCACATTTCGAAAGCTTCTATTCTCTTCTTGTCTAAACTATTTATCGTCCACGTTTCACTTCGATACATGGCTACACTCCATACAAATACTTTTAGAAACGAGTTCCTGACATTTAAATCTATACTCGATGTTAACAAATTTCTCTTCTTCAGAAACGCTTTCCTTGCCCTTGTCAGTCTACTTTTTTACATCCTTTCTACTTCGAACATCATGAGTTATTTTGTTCCCCAAATAGCAAAACTAACTCACTGCTTTAAGCATCTCATTTCCTAATCTAATTCCCTTAGCATCATCCGATTTAATTCGACTACATTCCATTATCTCGTTTTGCTTTTGTTGATGTTCATCTTATATCCTCCTTTCAAGACACTGTCCATTCCGTTCAGCTGCTCTTCCAGGTCCTTTGCTGTCTCTGACACAATTACAATGTCATCAGCGAACCTCAAAGTTTTTGTTTCTTCTCCCTGGATTACAATACCTACTCCAAATTTTTCTTTTGTTTCCTTTATTGCTTTCTCAATATACAGAGTTAATAACGTTGGGGAGAAGCTACAACCCTGTCTCACTCCCTTCCTAACCACTGCTTCCCTTTCATGCCTCTCGACTCTTATAACTGCCATCTGGTTTCTGTACAAATTGTAAATAGTCTTTCGCTCCCCATATTTTACCCCTGTCACCCTTAGAATTTGAAAGCGAGTATTCCATTCAACATAATCAAAAGCTTTCTCAAAGTCTACAAATGCTAATAATGTAGGTTTGCCTTTCCTTAATCTTTCTTCTAAGATAAGTCGTAAGGTCAGTATTGCCTCACGTGTTCCAACATTTCTACAGAATCCAAACTGATCTTTCTTGAGCTCAGTTTCTACCAGTTCGCGTTAGTATTTTGCAGCTGTGACTTATTAAACTGATAGTTCAGTAATTTTCACATCTGTCAACACCTGCTTTCTTTGGAATTATTATATTCTTCTTGAAGTCTGAGGGTATTTCGCCTGTCTCGTACATCTTGCTCAGCAGATCGTAGAGTTTTGTCAGGACTGGCTCTCCCAAGGCAGTCAGTAGTTCTAATGGAATGTCGTCTACTCCTGGGGCCTTGTTTCGGCTCAGGTCTTTCAAGTGTTCTGTCAAACTCAACACGCAGTATCGTATATCCCATTTCATCTTCATCTACATTCTCTTCCATTTCCATAATATTGTCCTCAAGTAGATCGCCCTTGTATAGACCTTTTATATACTCCTTCCACCTTTCTGCTTTCCCTTCTTTGCTTAGAACTGGCTTTCCATCTGAGCTCTTGATATTCATACAAGTGGCTCTCTTTTCTCCAAAGGTGTCTTTAATTTTCCTGAAGGCATTATCTATCTTACCCCTAGTGAGATAAGCCTCTACATCCTTACATTTGTCCTCTAGCCATCCTGTCAATCTCATTTTTGAGATGTTCGTATTCCTTTCTGCCAGCTACATTTTTATATTTTCCCCTTTCATCAATTAAATTCAATATTTCTTCTGTTACCCAAGGATTTATACTAGCCCTAGTCTTTTTACCTACTTGATCCTCTGCTGCCTTCACTACTTCATCCCTCAGAGC
The DNA here is from genome assembly GCF_023897955.1 of Schistocerca gregaria. Classification (NCBI taxonomy): domain Eukaryota; kingdom Metazoa; phylum Arthropoda; class Insecta; order Orthoptera; family Acrididae; genus Schistocerca; species Schistocerca gregaria. The sequence goes on along the minus strand of NC_064920.1, from coordinate 1,209,051,119 downwards.
TACCCATTCTTCTTCTACTGTATTTCTTTCCCCCATTCCTGTCAATTGTTCCCTTATGCTCTCCCTGAAACTCCGTTGAAAATCTGGTTTAGTCAGTTTATCCAGGTCCCATCTCCTTAAATGCCCACCTTTTTGAAGTTTTTTCAGTTTTAATCTACAGTTCATAACCAATAGATTGTAGTCAGAGTCCACATCTGCTCCTGGGAATGTCTTACAATTTAAAACCTGGTTCCTAAATCCCTCTCTTACCACTATATAATCTATCTGGCTCCTTCCAGTATCTCCAGGCTTCTTCCATGTATACAACCTTCTTTCATGATTCTTGAACCACTTGTTAGCTATGATTAAGTTATGCTGTGTGCAAATTTGTACCAGGCGGCTCCCTCTTTCATTCCTTACCTCCATTCGATATTCACCTACTATGTTCCCTTCTCTTCCTTTTCCTACTATCGAACTCATACATCTTGCTCACGAGAGGCAGAGTTTTGTCACGGCTGGTAGTTTAAATTTCTCGTATATACTGTATATAGAAAGTGTTTAAAATTGTTAATATTGTGCATGGAACTAAAGGGGGAAATGTGGTATTTAAGTTCTTCTATCAAAAATGGATATTGTATGTTACATTTGTAAATAAATCCAGAAAAGAAAAGTGCTTAATAAAGAAGATACTGTTAACAATTGTATTGCAAAGGAAATTGTCACTAATAAACTTAACTGTTAGTTAAATTGTTATCTCATTATTATTATTATTTCCGAACTGTTTCAGTATACAACTTTTGTTTATAATAATTTATGTATAACAAATTCTGAACATCTTCCCCTGATGCACACTTTTGTTAGTTAGTTACTTACATGTTCCGTTGATCAATCTCACGGTAACTGTTATGTTGTGGAACATGTCAAGTGTATAAGGAATTTATTCATGAATGAAAGCGGTTTTTCTTCTCTCTTTTTTTTAAGCAGTGAAGAGCCTAGCAACTGAACTCGTTGTTAAGGACGATAAGGAGGAGTTGGAGCTTAAATCATATTTGTCCATAAGGGAAGAGGAGGTGTTTCCCCACATTTTAAAGTGCTCCCATTTGCTGAGTGACAGAAGGGGTTTCCCGCAAATTTAATGTCACACAAGAGTATGTGCCTAATATCGACTTAGATCACGATCTAGTCTAGTTGCCTGAGACACACAGATAGGACATGGGTTCTCCTGGCTGACCTTATCATTTGCGGCTTATGCCCAGAGGGAGGGGGACAACATTGAATGTAACAAATACAAATGAGGAACCTGACAAAAGAATCCCTATTATTGACCTTGAGATAACGCCATTTACCGTTCCTATCCTGGTATTGCATAACTACTGAACCTTCAAATCGCATCCCTTCAAAGTCTGTTACCCTAAGATAAGTGTTGCTTTAAATCTAGAACACCCTACATACATACTCTCGACATCGTATGTCTCCGACATAACTATGTCGGAAACTGTCTAAGGCGGATAATGGCAATGTTGCCCGGTTTCTGCAAGAAGCGAATATGCAGATAGAAGTCAGCACGACTCACGCCCGGTACTCACAGCTTTACTTCTGCCAGTATCCGTCTCCTACCTTTCAAACTTTACAGAAGCTCTTCTGCGAAACATGCAGAACTCACCGGGAGTGAGTCGTGTTTCGGTAGCTCAGTTGGTAGAGCACTTGCCCGCGAAAGGCAAAGGTCCCGAGTTCGAGTCTCGGTCTGGCACACAGTTTTAATCTGCCAGGAGTTTCATATCAGCGTACACTCCGCTACAGAGTGAAAATCTCATTCTGGAAACATCCCCCAGGCTGTGGCTAAACCATGTCTCCACAGTATCCTTTCTTTCAGGAGTGCTAGTTCTGCATGTTTCGCAGAAGAGCTTCTGTAAAGTTTGGAAGGTAGGAGACGGATACTGGCAGAAGTAAAGCTGTGAGTACCGGGCGCGAGTCGTGTTTCGGTAGCTCAGTTGGTAGAGCACTTGCCCGCGAAAGGCAAAGGTCCCGAGTTCGAGTCTCGGTCGGGCACACAGTTTTAATCTGCCAGGAGTTTCATATCAGCGTACACTCCGCTACAGAGTGAAAATCTCATTCTGGAAACATCCCCCAGGCTGTGGCTAAACCATGTCTCCACAGTATCCTTTCTTTCAGGAGTGCTAGTTCTGCATGTTTCGCAGAAGAGCTTCTGTAAAGTTTGGAAGGTAGGAGACGGATACTGGCAGAAGTAAAGCTGTGAGTACCGGGCGCGAGTCGTGTTTCGGTAGCTCAGTTGGTAGAGCACTTGCCCGCGAAAGGCAAAGGTCCCGAGTTCGAGTCTCGGTCTGGCACACAGTTTTAATCTGCCAGGAGTTTCATATCAGCGTACACTCCGCTACAGAGTGAAAATCTCATTCTGGAAACATCCCCCAGGCTGTGGCTAAACCATGTCTCCACAGTATCCTTTCTTTCAGGAGTGCTAGTTCTGCATGTTTCGCAGAAGAGCTTCTGTAAAGTTTGGAAGGTAGGAGACGGATACTGGCAGAAGTAAAGCTGTGAGTACCGGGCGCGAGTCGTGTTTCGGTAGCTCAGTTGGTAGAGCACTTGCCCGCGAAAGGCAAAGGTCCCGAGTTCGAGTCTCGGTCGGGCACACAGTTTTAATCTGCCAGGAAGTTTTTATACTAGAAATCCTGACCAATGTGTAGTGAGTGTGCAGTGTGAGTGGGGAGGTGTTTAAAGGTCACTTTTTGATGTTTTTCTTGCACTTCTCGGAAACCGCAAGTTCTTGTACAAAATAAAACCACATTAAATTTGCTACAAAAAGGGTCCAATTTTTTTCTCTAGGTAGTTTCTGTTTTGCACGGAAAGTCGCATATTACTAAAAATAGTGTGTTAATGTTATAACATTATTGTTAAATAAAGTGGCTTAAGAACAAATATTGAATAAAAATTAAAATTGTAGAGCAGCCGTGAATCGTATGTAATTTTCCTTTGTTTTGGCATGTTTCACTCGACTAATGCGAACATCTTATGAAATTACATAGTCGAGAGCTACATATTACAAATACCGTGCTGTATGTGGAGATGCCGTATGATGGGCAATTAATTAAAAAATGAAACATCCTTCGACCATATATACTAGTAGACTGGCCTTGCTGTGCAGAAGCTATACAGCTGGTGTGGCTCCAACATAAACCACTTGACTGTTGGCAAAACGTGGCGGGATTTCAAATCAGCAGTCTGCCATCCTATGTTTGTATCGTATTTTCCCCACATTTCCCATTTGACTGTCAAACGCTTCCAACAAAAATTACTTTTTATTTGCGAAAAATTATGCCAGAACTACATTTGACCTGGATTTGTTCACAGTACCATTTATAAAATCTAACAAATACATCGAACGCCACTCTGGTGCGCAGTGGGACGAAATTATCATAAACTATCAATTAAAGTAAAATTTCGTTAAAATTCTTTTAAACAGTAAGAGTGGGCTCGTGTCAAAACTTTAAACCTTGGATTCGCTCTAGTCACTTATAAAAGAAAATGAGATATGGGAATCATATCAACTATAGGTGCCAAAATTTTCAGTATCAATTTTAGATGTACTTCAAAGGTTCATTTCCCAATATTTTTACAAAAGTTTAAACTATCAGTTTAAAAAAAAATGATATTTTAGATGAAAGGCGAGACTTTCGAGTTTCAGAAAATAATTTTGGAGCTTACATTTATTTAATAGTATTAGAAGGTAGAAAAATTCTCTTAATGTGTCAACTGTAGGTGTTCTTACCTTATTATAATCTCACTTGAATATACAAATCCTTGCTATCTGTGGGCTATTAAGTGCCTCAAAATGAATAATGCATACACCAAAGTGAATATTGTGCACCGTAGTAAAAGATGTCAATTATGACTCAAGAAACACCTATATAATTTCACCTGAAACAGTATTACAGCTCTCAATTTAACCAGGACAGGCCAGTTCCAAGAGACTATACAATGATTTTAATTTTTTAACAGGTATTTTTCACAGTTGATGAAAACAATCTCAAGGAAAACTCTTTTCAAGGTTAAAACACTGTTGTCAACTTCTGTCTTAAGGTACTCATTCTGTGGGGAAACAAACTGCAAAATAATTCCCACACTGAACTGTGACAGTATATAATTTTTTAATAAAACTATCTAAGGGACACTTTTCACTCCTAATATTGCCAAATTGTACTGACCCTCTTCCAGATTAAGAGCTATTTTCCAGGGCACAAACAGGTTAGAGCTCATCTGCCAAAACAAAAACATTTGGCAGTCTCTCAGTACAACAAGAATAGGGGCTGTTATTTTAGAAAAATAATGCCAGTACAGTGATCTGATTTTGTTCAGACACTGTGTGGGATCATGAGGAAATTTTTCCTTGCCTCTGCATAATAATCATGTGGGCATAAATCAAATAAAACTCCCCTTTAATGACATTTTAATGATTATCATTGCAGTTTGTGAACAATTTGAATAGTTTACTATAAATGCAGCAGAAAACAATTAGCCAATGTAGAGGTTAAAAACTCACTTTTTTTAACAGAAATTTTAGGCTTACCTTAGGAGTACCCTTTACAGATAGGAAAAGTTGTTCTTACACTGAAAAGTGAGGTCTGTTTTCTGCAGAGTTCATAAACTGCCAATGCCATGCATAATGTCACATATTCATGACATTTTGTACCAAATTTTGGAAATTGTTGCATATGAATGAAATATATATACCTGTACTTGCTTCACTCAAACAGCATTCCGAATTTCTTATTGAAAGCTTATGCGACAAATCCTTAGTACCTGGTGTCTGTAGTGGATGCATACTGCCAGAGGTGAACACTAACCATTGCAGTAACAACTGAGGTAATAGAAATACTTTTGTGCTTGGCACTGCAATGATACTTACAAACATGCACTGCCAACATCATGCACAATCTCACAATTTCACTAAGTTCCTTAGCAAATTTTGAAAGCTGTTGCATATGAATGAAATATATGTACCTGTACATGCTTCACTACTGAACTTTGTATTACAATCTCGTCTGACAAATCCTTACTACCTGGTTGCTATTACGTATCTATAGCAGACACAATTTACCGAAGTGAACACAATCCATTGCACCAACTACAGATGACTAAGAATCAAGAAACTGGTTTAAACTTTTACGTGAAACAACTTTTGGGGGTTTGAGTTTCCATAGATAAAAGAAACACATGTGGATTCTTTCAAGTGCTTTTCTCATTTTAAATTTATTACACTTTTCTCTCAGTGGCTGCAAGTATTCAAAGAAAACTAACATCTCTTGGGAAAAAATAAATACTCAGAAAAAATTAACTCAATACTTCATTTCACAACATTATTTTATTTCTTCTTGTGTAGACATCATGGTTGAAACATTAATAATAATAATAAACAACATAGCCTTGGCAATTATTAACTCTAATGTAATAGTGATCAGGCATAGAATATTTAATGTCCCTTAAACAGCAAAGTTTTTGTGTATAAACTCCTCACACAATCTTTCTGGAATGTTTCTGTCACAGGCTTTCCAAAATGGTAATTTCTAATTTTAAAATACTCAAATAAAATTGATTTAATTAGAGCATTTCTGTGATTTTCTGTTGGTTCAAAGTCCATAATATGTTCGTTGATGGATTGAAAAACACTACAATTAACATCTGCCATAGCACATGAAACAAGAACAAGCATAACATTTTTCTTTTGCAACATTCCCTTCGCCTGTTGCAACCGATAAGCTTGCTCTGCTGCTTTGCAAATTTTAATAACGACAGCAGAAGGCGTAACTAAACCTGTTGTAACCACAGAAAAGCCAAGTCTAAATGCAGTTGTTCTCAGACGATACACCAGAAATCATACGGGGAGATAGAGTTAACAGGGGACGCCAGGCGTGTCAGAGGGGTCACAAAAGATAACGACGCAGCCAAATAGCCGAGGCGGCGGTCCAAGCGGCCAGGCAGCTGCGCGTGATAAGCAAGGAAGCAGACTCAGCTATTAAGATAAACAGGGCGCTCTGGGCAGGTCCCTTAATAAACAATAACTTGCAGTATCAACACTCTTGGCTAGAGGGAGAAGTCTGGGAGCGGAGAGAGAAAGAAAGAGGGCCCTAGGTGGGGACCGCACTACGTCATGAGGAGCCAATGAAGGGCTCAGGACGCAGTGCGTGACCATATAGGGAGAGGCCCCTCTACCCCTCCACCCAGCTTCTGAAGAAAAGTACTGAAGTTAATACTAAAACAATCCCTAATAAGGAAAAGTTGCACTCGACGCTACATCATGCCAAGCGCTGGCGGGGTCGAAGGGGAAGAGCTAACAAAAGTCGGAGGCACGCCGCTCCGGGGATCTCTCTCTCTCGGGTTTAAGCAGCGACGGTAGTCAGCGTGAGTAGCAGCCGACTTGGGCTGAGGGCGGGCTGCAGGCAGACAGTTGGAGATAGTCGCCGATGAGCGTTTAGGCAGCGACCGCGGGACTCTGACGTAGGGTGCTAGTGTGGGCAGCAAAGTGCTGGAAAGTTCTATCAGGCAGCCAGAACGGTGGAAGTCAGTCACCGTCTCTGTAATGGGCTTGGCTATTCTGTAGGTACAATCACTACGCAGTTAGGGTGATCTGTATTCTTTATGAATAAATTAGAACTTTTATAACGTCCATACGAGTTTACTTCTACCAAAATCCTAGCCTTGTACCTTCACACCAGGGAATTTAACATCTTAGCCAGATCAAAAGTCTCCCTCTCAATTAGGTCAACCAGCTAATTTCCGTTTACGAACTGTGTCGCTCAATCCCTCGCAAAACCCACGCTTGGGACGCGACAAACCTCCCACATTCTTTCTTCTGATTAGTCCAATGTCACTGTCCACTGCCCCACACAAGGAATTTGCACATTCTACACAATGTACTGACTTAGTCAATTTGCGCACAATGAATCCTGCTATGTATGCAACAACATTCCGTACATAATTTGACAGCTGTTCAAATGAGGTAGCAGAAATGCTGTATGACTGATCATGAGAGACTGATGCAACATCTATGCCTAACTTCTCTGAATTACAATTGATAGCTGATGTAAATGGGTTAGATTGCATCACACCCAGTCCAGAAAATACACTGAAAATGTGTCTATGTGGTCCTGTAGTAATTTATATGTAAGCAAGAAATTTAGTTTTGGTTGAGAGCTGTCTATGAGGGAGACATATTTTTCTTAGGCTCTGTATACATACAAGAAAGCCAAGGAAACCAGTCTTTCTGTTAGTATACAAAATAGATGTCCCATTAGCCTCAAGTCTCAGCTCCTTAATATATTTTTCCACTTCATCAAGAAACGGTAAAATATGGCCAGCTGTCTGCATTGACAGAGGTGATTTATACCCTTTGGACAGGAGATTACTACTATTGAAACAATCAAAAAGGTTGTTCATTGTACTTATAAATTTAACTGTATGTTAACATCCTTTAAAGTCAGCTAGCTGCAAATCTTTGTCAAGGAATTCTAGAGCATTAGCTACACTAACACTAAATGGTTGCACAGCAATCCTTACATTCATTTTATGACAATTCCACTCAACATGTTTTGTTCTTACTTTTGTAGCAGCCAGAAGTTTCTCCACTTTTTGCAGCTCATGTAATTTTAATTCATAATCCCATTTTACTGGATTTCTGTTTCCATCGAAAATGACACCTTTACCAGCTAATGTATTGCGTATTAACTTGAACATGTGACATGGATCAAGGAATATGCGAACATCATCCTTACATAGAGGGTGTTTAAAAAAAAGATTTCATTCTGCACGTTGAAAGACAGGCCCCTAACTTGTCTACCATTGCAGTGTTTATGTGAGCACCATCAAAAGTAACAGAAATTACTTCTACTCCAGCATCATATGTAAATTTCAAAGCCTCCTTAAGTAGATTTGATTTTTCAACAGCACCCAGGCCATTGACTAAGAAATAGACAATTGGAATTTTCCATGAACCATTAACAGCAGTCAACATGAATATTAACGGCTCATTTGCAACAGGCAGATTGTCATTGTCAAGATCTGTACCATAATCTATGTAACCAATAAACCTATTTCCACAAAATTCAACATGCTTCCTTATGACAATCTCATCAAATGACATGGCACAAAGCAGTTTCTTACCTTTGCTAATGAGTTCCTGACTATTCTAAGTGCTATTGCTGCTTCTTTACTGAAACCAGGATCCCCATCAACAACACTGTACCATTTTCTTAATGTTCGTGGATGTGGCAGTGATGTTTTAAAATTTTTCCTTACATAGCTATATGCCTTGCTACTGTAAAAATTTAGTGTTAGAGCAAAGGTCCGAAGAGCTGCTGGATACATATTTGCTTCTTTACCTTTACTGACATGTTGGAGCAACTCCGAAGTACCGGGTGGCAACATCTGATAGCAAAAAGCCACATCATTTAAGCATAAGTATTCCAACCTGCAATCAGTCATACATTTTAAAAATGACAGGCATTGTAAATATACTTGCCTTTAGTAAATTAGCCAGGGATTCATTTACAACACGATTATTTTCAAGATTATTTATCAAAGATTCCAAAGACAAGACTTTCTTCTTCATCCCACGAGATTACCGCTGCAAATTCTTCAATTTTCTGGCTTTGATGCTAATCTGCCGTCTTGCCACATCTATCACTTTTTCTGCTATGCCAGGAGTACACAAATAGCTATTCGAAAAGTCCCAAATATACCCGAAACTTTTGTTTTTCGGGTTGTTCGTTTCCATATCGCATAACGTCACTGTAAACAAAACAAAAATGCATGTTTTGAGGTATAATTTGTGGGCGAAGCATGTCCGAAATGGCACTTAACGTAACGTGCTACAGTTCTATTCCAATACAATATCTTACTAACTCGCAGTTGTTACACACGTTCTAACAACATTCAGACTTACAGGCATTAGAAGCACAGATTTCAGAAGACGAGGCATCATCTAACGCCTTCTAGTGTGTAATTTACTGAGCTTAGGGCTCTTCGATTTCATATGCTCCGGAAAATCGAAAAGTGTCGGGATAGCATCACTTCTTAGCCAATTCCCTCCAGTCTTAGCCCTATAAAAACATCAGGTTTAAAAATGACAAACATTGTAAATACAAATTATAAGTATACATTGTAAATAATAACTAACTTATCAAAACATTTCTCCTCGAAGTGCTTCGAGCAAAGGCGCGTTTGTGCAGATGGCGTAAATTTTTTCCGCTTCAGGGCCTGTATCCAAAGCTGCCTTCGGTTTTCATCCTTAGGGAACCTATGAGCAGGAACGAGAAACAGTTATACTTACTTCTGTAACCGAATTATCACAGATACTTTCCAAAATGTAGTATGAGTCTGCCTGTAAGGCACCACTTTCAACACTTTAATTTACGTGATACTCTATTTCAAGTGTAAAAAGCATATAAAAGTCACTTCAGCAGATTTCAATAAACGCATCTGTACTATCATAGAAACACTTACACGTGAAATGTAATGCCATTTTCCCCGACAAAACGCTGAGTTCAGCCATAAGCGCAACACAAAACAACCGTGTTTTGCCAACATTCACGTGACTTCAGCCCAGAGATGTTGGAGCCACGAAAATGACGTCGGGGCGAGACTATTATATTTATGGTCGAAGGAAACATACGAATTGTGTCATCCCATGGAGGCTTTCACGGCCGGCGTTTTCATCAGTAAACACTTCCGGGCTAAATTGCCGTCGGCTCACCTCGGAAGATGTTCTCCGTAGAACGAAATGTCAGGGAGAAGAAGTTATACAGATCGACCACGGCAATTTAGACCGGAAGTGTTACTGATGATTCGAATTGTATGTTATCTCTTCCGTGGATAGTCTTTGGTATACTTATCTTTGACAAGCGCGGCAAGAAGCGATTTAGAAATACTGAAATAGTAATCTGTATATGTGATGTTCGTTGTGAAACTGTGTTCCTGTAACAGCCGACATGTCCTTGTGTGAGTCTCAAGAGAATGTGAACATATATTTTGTTATTCCTCGACACTGTTCGTCGGAGGAATCGTGTTCAAATGATATGAAGTCCGCGTACACGGTAATGAAACCAACTTATACATTGTCACATTATTCAAAAGAATGTTAGCTTTTAGACTTGTGCGTAGAATAATACAAAGCACAATTATTGCCTTTGCTTAAATGGCTCCAATGGTACATTGTTTGCTTTCGTTTTTGCGTTTGGGAACCACATTGCTACTGAGAAATAATTCGTTTTGTGAAATTAAAATGTTCTGTAGATCCCAGTACCGCGCCACTAACTGCTTACGATTCTTTATTGAATGTATATATTAGCCTAACTTCGATCTTCTTTAACAGCTATTATTTTTATTGGGCTAATGTACTGTTACTTCCTGACAGTCTGAGTTCCAGAATCTGCGTGGAAGATTTATTTTCATTCGGTGTTTGCGCTCTGTAAGACTTCAAAATGCCCCTTAATAAATACAAAGATTTCAGAAATGAAAATATTCTGAAGAGAGTGACAGTTTTTCTGAAGTGTAGGCCACAGAGGATTATAACAGTCCCCACAGATCAGCTGTTTATCAGCTGTGCTTATATGTCGTAGCCAACAACAGTGTATATGAATCTACTCGAAAGAACGTTAGTGATATGCTTGCTCGTATGTTATGCACACCTGTGCTTCAAAATTTAAAGAAAAAAATATTTTTGTCGTAATTCCGGGGAATTTGGACTTTATATATTTTTTTGGTTGTGGCTTATTGAGGACCACATGGGAAAAATAATTCCTCATTTATCCTTCCTTTCTCCCCAGTAGCTTTTCATTTTTCCCAGTGTAGTTCTTGGATTCATCTGTCTGTGTTGCGCCTGTCTTGTTTCTCTGCTGGATGGCCTTGAAGCTTTTTACCATTGCTCTGAACATTTCTTTTTCATATTTCTTTCCATTTCCTGTAGGTCTGCTGTAACTTATTTGATTCATGTCACTAATGTTTGTGGGTTTCTGCCAGAAAAGCTAAAAATTGTTGTTGTTGTTTTCCCTCCTAGGCGTGTTTTAGGTGTTCATAGAGTGCACCTCTTTTTCTCGTTGTCTGATACTGTCTATTATGACATAAACTGATTTATTGCTCCTTAATTTTCATTGCTCATTTCTGGTCCTAAGATTTTCCTGAGTCTTTCCATTTCCTTTTTTTTCCCCCAACTGTTTTGCTGTAGGCTAGGGTATTTAACGAAAAGCATTATGAAAGGCATTCTTGTCTAGTGACATGTTGTAGCGCTAGAGTTTTGTGTTTAAGGACGAGGATTTATTATTAGGCTACATAACTAAAAGTTTAGTGAAAAGCCACTTCCATTTTTCCATGTCATTGCTAAGTTAACATGTTATCTAAAGCATTCAGTTCTATTATTTCACATAAGTTTTTAAAATTTGTGGTCATTTTTATTGTTTCATAATCAGCTTCCATATTATTGGTGCCTTCTTTGCGTCTGTCATGCACTGGTTTTTCAGATTAGGTTAGATTAGATATACTTTCATTCCAATTGATCCGTAGTGAAGAGGTCCTTCAGGATGTAGAACATGTCTGAAAAACAATACATAACAAATATTTACAATTCAAACAAATAAGCTAATGTACCATTCCACAGGCCCCAAGTGGAATGACGGTCATTTTTTAATGACCATTATATGAAAGGATCATTTTACAAATACCAATGCACTGAATTTAAAATAAAAAAAAAAATTTATTTATAAGGTAATGAATATGTAATACAACTACTATAATACTTAAACTGAATTTCATTGGTTGTTCAGCTTTTTAAGGCTGCTGGCAAGTTATTGAAAATGTGTGTTCCAGAATAATGCACACCTTTTTGTGCAAGAGTAAGTGAATTTAAATCTTTGTGAAGATTATTCTTATTTCTAGTATTGATTCCATGAATTGAGATGTTGGTTTGAAAAAATGATATATTTTTAATGACAAATTTCATTAAAGAATAAATATATTGGGAAGCAGTAGTTAGTATCCGTAGTTCCCTGAACAGGCTTCTGCAGGATGTTCTTGAGTTCACACCACATATAACTTTTACTGCACGTTTTTGTGCCTGGAATAATTTAGCTTGGCTTGATGAATTACCCCAAAAAATTCAGAACAAAAAGAGGATAGGTTCCTTATACAGAAATACGTAAAAAAGTCTAATAAGCATCGGCTCCAAATTGCTCCTGAAGATGTATGACCACTTATTTGTCTTCAATATGATAAAACAGATTTCATTTACTGCACCGTCTTTACTTTCCATATTTTGAGAGGAGGCAGTATTGATAAAGGAAAATGTTCAGTAAACATGGGGTCTAGGTTGCATACTTAAAGAGATGTGATCACTTGTTCGTCTTTGCTTATGTGAAATATCTCTTCTGCTGAACAAGATGCTCTAAACTCTGAAAATAAACATTTTAGAGCCACTTTTTACTAGACCTTTTTTTCTTGTTTTGGTCCATACTACCTTCTCCCAAAATATGAAGAGCAAAGACCTTGCTTAGAAGGGATGTTCATAATATTGAATATGAAAAAGTGCTCATCTCTCAGGTTGCCCTCTTTCCTCCTAATTATGATTTTTTTAAAAATGTTTATTCTTCTGTTCTTTTCCTACCTTTCCTGATTAGGCCTTCCTTATTAAGTACACAACTGAGTGCAGTGGGGACAATCAATTGCCATATCTTACACTAGTTTTGTTCTTAAAAGCTGTGGTGATTTGATGTCAAATTCAATTTTGTATTTTTAATGTGTCTAATATAATTGCAACTAATTTGTCAACTCCAGACACTCTTTAGTATGTTGGATGATAATTCTCGATCAGTCTAATCCTACGCTCTTTCGAAATCTGCAAGTGTTACATAAAGGCTTTTTGCTCTCATTCTGCAATGCCTTATTAAATCTTCTGCATGTAAAATGTTTTAATTTGTCCTAGGTGCTCTCCTAATTCCTGATTTTGTGGGATTTCAGTCAATGTTGTAATTGTTTTTAAAGCATTTTGTAACTCACTGGTAAGAAGGAATTTCCTGTGTAGTTACTGGGGTCTCCTTTTTGTTGTGAACTGTTTCCCAATCTTCTAGTCTAGTTTCTGTATCCCAGACTTCCTAAAAAATATCTATGTTGCTTCCTGATTGTTCCAACATCTGCAATTTCCCACATTTCAGCAGATATTGAATCTTGTTTCATTCTTCAGATCTATAATGATATTTTAGATTTCTGCTGTGCTGGAAGGTTTTGAGGTTTTGAAAGCACATGCAGGATTTTGTTCTATAAAGTTGGTTCTTTACAATATTTGTTCTTCAAATACATTGCTAATATTTAAAGGTTCTCTTGATTCTTTGGGGCTAATTTTCCTTCTTCAGTTTTGAATGCAATGATGCGGGAGCATACTTTCGAAAGGCCACACTTGCAGCAGTGCTGTGTCGTCCGCAGAGGGCTCCTCGGCCTCAGTTCTTTGTGTGTGTTCCTGCAGCTCTTTGTATACATAATTGGTTCCTGCTGAGTGTTACTTAAATACTGTGTTCAGGTTATTAATACTTCTATGGAATAAAGTTGTGTTCAGTCTGTTGGTTGTATACTTAATTACAACATGATTGGCAACAAGTGTGGTCCTGTTCTCTGTGCAAATTTCTACTCTGGGTGGTCCACCATGTATTCTCACTATGGCTGATGATGTTACAGAGGACATTTTAAGTTGGTTGGTCAAACAGCTAGAAACAGGTGCTGTACAATCAAATTCAGGTACCTGAGTCACTGGCTTCTGTTTTGTCTAGCCAGCATGCTCCCCAGTCTGTGTCACCTTTGTTTTGCCCTCCACAGCACACATGGTTTATCCACCTCCCTTTTCTACGAATGATGAAATTGTCAAGGAATGGGATGTTTACGACAAAACTTTCATGGGTTTGGGATGGTTGACGCTATTTTATGTCACACCTTGTTCATTTTGTGGATATCACCAATGTCAACCCCCCACCCCTGTGGGTTAGGGGGTTAGAATAAGCCCGTGGTGTTCCTGCCTGTCATAAGAGGCAACTAAAAGGAGCCTCAAATGTTTCGGCGTACATGTGATGGTCCCCTCTCGGGTTTGACCTCCATATTTCCAAATTCTTCCAAAGAGCGAGTCAATTGGGGAAGGGCGCCTTACGTGGTGCATTGTGTCCATCGTGCCTTGAGACCTTTAGCCAGCTTTCTCGTTGTCGCATTGCCATTCCGCTTGTTCTCCATCTCTTGGATGAGGATACATGCCTGGGTGCGATTTCCACCATGCGCTGTGCATTGTTGCTTTTTGCGGAGACGATGACCATGGACTTCGTTGCACCTAATATCCAGCATGGTAGCCAGTCTGTTGTGGTGGGGCCACCATGTACCCTGTTGGTTGTAGCCCCCGACAACACAGGGATCGCTCTGCTGATGCCTGCACCTTTAACTTCCCATGTATGCCAAGGAGCAGATGCCTATCTCCCTGGGGCATTGGGACTCCCAGCAATGGTCATCCTGGCAGGTGGCCCTTGCTGAGGCTGGGTGGCGCCCATGGGGAGGGCCCTTGGTTGGAGTGGGTGGCATCAGGGCGGATGTCCCGCAATGAAGCGTGATAAATTGGTTCTTGCTGGTGGCCAGCCAACAGCAGTCTCTAAGCGTTCTTGGGCTCGGTTCAACTCTGAAATATGATCCCAAATCGTTCCCCTCCTTGGCCACACCTTGGGAGGAGCGTAAGACTCAGGATGGCAGTAACACTTACTCACCCTGGTTCCTAGTTTGTACGAGAGCTGATGGGAAGTCTTCCATGGCAACAAAGCTTTAATTCTTCGTAGAACATTTAGAGGACAAGTTTCGGGAGGTGGAGGGCTTGTCCAAAATGTGCTCTGAGTCAGTATTTGTAAAAACGGCATCCTCTGCCCAGTTACGAAGGTTACTTGCTTGTGACAAGTTGGGGAGATGTTTCAGTAACCATCACGCTCCATAAGAGTTTAAATATGGTCCAGGGTATTATTTTCCATAGGGATCTCCTTTTGCAGTCTGATGACAAGCTGCGCACCAGTTTAGAGCGTCTTTGTGTTCATTTCGTCTGGCATGTTCATCGGGGACCAAAGGATAATCAGATTGCTACCAGTGCCTTCATCTTGGCCTTCGCGGGTGATACATTACCGGAGAAGGTCAAGGTGACGGTCTACTGCTGCAATGTAAAGCCCTATATCCCTCCCCCAATGCGGTGCTTTAAGTGCTGAAAGTTTGGCCATATGTCTTCCCGATGTACTTCCAGTCTCACATCTCGAAATTGCGGATGCCTATCACATCCCAATACTCCATGTGCCCCGCCTCCCATCTGTGTCAATTGCGGAGATCATCATTCACTATGCTCGCCAGACTGCAGGATCTTCAGAAAGCGCGGAAAATCGTGGAATATAAGACCCTGGGCCAACTGACCTATACTGAGCCTAAGACGAAATATGAATGACTCCATCGAATTCCAGTTGGCTCACTGAGCCACCCCCTTGTGGGTTCGGGGGTAAGAATAGGCCCACGGTATTCCTGCCTGTCGTAAGAGGCGACTAAAAGGAGTCTCAAACGTTTTGGCCTTGTGAGATGGTCCCCTAACGGGTTTGACCTCCATCTTTCTAAATTTTCCGAAGAGCGAGCCGATTGGGGAAGGGCGCCTTACAAGGAGCGATGTGTCCATCAAGCATTACCATCTCTAGCCAGGTTTGCCGTCATCGCTTAGCAGTCCCGCTCACCTACCATCTCTTGGGCGTGGATTTGTTCTTGGGTGCGGTTTCTTGCAGTCTGCTATGCTGTGCCGCTTTATGCGCCAATGACGATATTGGACTACATCACCTGAAATCCAGCACGGTAGCCAGTCCGTTGTGGTGGGGCCGCCATGTACCCTGTTGGTTGTAGCCCCCTGACTACACAGGGATCGCTCTGCTGATGCCAGCGCCGTTAACTCTCCACGTATGCCAAGGAGTAGATGCCTATCTCCTTGGGGCATTGGGACTCCCGGCAATGGCCATCCTGCCAGGTGGTCGTTGCTGAGGCTGGGTGGCGCCCGTGGGGAGGGCCCTTGGTCGGAGTAGGTGGCATCAGGGCGGATGACCCGCAATGAAGCGTGGTACATCATCTCTTGCTGGTGGCCAGCCGCCAGCAGTCTCTAAGCGTTCCAGGGCTCAATACAACGCAACTACATATGACCCCAAATCGTTCCCCTCCCTGGCTACACCATGGGAGGAACGAAAGACTAAGGATGCCAGCGAACCATACTCGCCCCGCTACCTGGTGTGTACGAGAGCTGATGGTGAATCCTTTACATCCATGAAGCCTCAGTTCTTCGTCGAGCACTTAGAGGACAAGTTCGGGGAGGTGGAGGGCTTGTCCAAAATGCGCTC
Organism: Schistocerca gregaria; assembly: GCF_023897955.1. Lineage (NCBI taxonomy): Eukaryota > Metazoa > Arthropoda > Insecta > Orthoptera > Acrididae > Schistocerca > Schistocerca gregaria. The sequence continues at coordinate 1,209,034,713 of NC_064920.1, read as the reverse complement.
GGGCTCGGTTTTGATCAAATCGGCGTCCTCCGCCCAGTCCCGCCGGTTACTCGATTGTAACAAGCTGGGGGATGTTCCGGTTACAATCACGCCCCATAAGAGTCTTAATATGGTCCAGGGCATAATATTCCATCGGGACCTTCTATTGCAGTCCGATGACGAGCTTCGTGCCAATTTAGAGCGGCGAGGTGTTCACTTCGTCCGGCGCGTACATCGTGGTCCAAGGGATAAGCAGGTTGCCACCGGTGCCTTCATCTTGGCCTTCGAGGTCGATACTTTACCTGAGAAGGTCAAGGTGATGGTCTATCGTTGTTACGTCAAGCCATATATCCCTCCCCCGATGCGGTGCTTTAAGTGCTGGAAGTTCGGGCATATGTCTTCCCGCTGTACTTCCGGCCTCACATGTCGAGATTGTGGACGCCCATCACATCCCGATACTCCATGTGCTCCGCCTCCCATCTGTGTAAACTGCGGAGAGCACCACTCACCTTGCTCGCCGGACTGCAGGATCTACCAGAAAGAGCGCAAAATCATGGAGTATAAGACCCTGGACCGCCTGACATACACTGAGGGCAGGCAGAAGTTCGAACGCCTCCATCCTGTTCGAATGCCTGCCTCTTACGCCGCGGCTACTACTGTTATGGCCCCATTAGCTCTCCCTCAGACTGCCACCTCTCAGAGCCGGAATGCTACACCTGCCCCCTTGATGGTGGGGGGTACTTCACTCCCTGCTGCTCCTGCACTACCTGCCTCAGGAGCAGCAACCCCCCAACCATCGGGGACATCAGTCCCCACTTCTAAGCTGGGGAAGCCCCAAACTTCCCCTGCTCGAATAGCACGGAAAGGGTCCCTTGGGTCCCTTCCTTCCCAGGTTTCCGCCTCTGGGAAGGGTGACGTCAGCCAATGGAAGAAAAGCAGACCAGCGGCTGATCGCAGGGCTTCCCGCTCCTCCTCCGTCCCGGAGACTGACTCGCTGGAGCCCTCCCAGCCAATGAAACCCAAGGACCAGAGAGACAAGACGAAGAAGAAGACCTCTAAGGCCAAGGACCACGCGGTGGCATCCACCCCACTGCTCCCTACAGGCTCTGCGTCTGGGGATGAGGTGGAGATCCGGGCGTCCGCTGAGGACCTGGATCTCGCCAGACCCTCAGACGCCATGGAAGCAGATTGTACTGGTCCTCCATCGGTGGCAGCAGGTGACCCAGTGGCGTGATCTGCCTCCTCGCCTTTATCGGACATGGACAAAGCAATACTCCAGTGGAACTGCAGCGCTTTTTTCCACCACCTTGCTGAGCTTCGCCAACTCATCAGCAGTCACCCTTTCCTCTGCATTGCCCTACAGGAAACTTGGTTTCCGGCAATGCGGACCCCTGCCCTACGTGGGTATCGGGGTTATTACAAGAACCGGGCAGCTTATGAGAGGGTATCTGGTGGAGTCTGCGTCTACATCCTTAACTCTGTCTACAGCGAATGTGTACCTCTTCACACACCTTTAGAGGCTGTCGCTGTAAGGATGTGGACGCCTCAGCCTATTACTGTCTGCAGTTTGTATCTTCCGCCAGATGGTGATGTCTCGCGTCATGTGTTGGCTGCATTGATAGCACAACTGCCTCCTCCTTTTGTGTTACTGGGCGACTTTAACGCCCATAACCCCCTGTGGGGTAGCGCCGCGATTACTGGCCGGGGTAGAGATGTCGAGACTCTTCTCTCACAGCTTGACCTCTGCCTCTTAAACACGGGAGAGCCGACACATTTCAGCGTCGTCCATGGCACATTTTCGGCCATCGACCTTTCTATCTGCAGCCCCGGACTTTCACCATCCATCCACTGGAGTGTCCATGACGACTTATGTGGTAGTGACCATTTCCCCATCTTTCTGTCACTACCACAGCGTCACTCTTCTGAACGCCCCTCCAGATGGGCTCTGAATAAGGCTGATTGGGGCTTGTTCTCCTCTCTCGCCACTATCGCACCTCCTTCCCCTGACACCATTGATGCGGTGGTTCAGTCGGTCACCACCGGCATCGTTTCTGCGGCGGCATCTGCGATTCCCTGTTCATCCGGGTCCCCTCGGAGGAGGACTGTGCCTTGGTGGGCGCCCGAGATCGCAGAGGCGATTAGAGATCGCCGGCGGGCTCTTCAACGCCATAAGCGGCACCCGTCGTTGGAGAACCTCATCGTTTTTAAACAGCTCCGTGCCCGTGCCCGACGCCTTATTCGCCAACGGAAGCAGGAGTGCTGGGAACGGTATGTTTCCACCATTGGCGTCCGTACCTCTGCATCGCAGGTTTGGGCTAAGATTAGGCGACTCCATGGCTATCGGCCGCCTGTCTCTGTCCCTGGGCTTTCGCTGAATGGAGTGGTGTGTACTGACTCCGACACGATTGCGGACCGGTTAGCAGCGCATTTTGCTTAGTGTTCCGCATCGACGAATTACTCCCGGAAAGAGCGGTTGGAAAGTTGGAGGCTTTCCTTTCACACGCGCCACGCGGAGTCGTACAATGCTCCTTTCAGCGACTGGGAATTCCAGAGTGCCCTATCTGCTTGCCCTGATACGGCTCCTGGGCCAGACCGCATCCACAGCCAGATGCTGAAACACCTCTCTGTGAATTGCAAGCGACGCCTCCTAGATGTTTTCAACCGCATCTGGGTTGAGGGTGTGTTCCCGTCTCAGTGGTGAGAAAGCATCGTCCTCCCCGTGTTGAAACCTGGCAAGAACCCGCTGGAGGTGGACAGCTACCGCCCCATAAGCCTCACCAACGTTCTTTGCAAGTTGCTAGAACGTATGGTGAGCCGGAGGTTGAGTTGGCTCCTCGAGTCTCGAGGCCTTCTGGCTCCGTCTCAGGGTGGGTTCCGCAAAGGCCGCTCTGCCGTCGATAATCTGGTCTCCCTAGAGTCTGCCGTCCGTACAGCCTTTGCACGCCGCCAACATCTGGTTGCTGTCTTCTTCGACATGCGGAAGGCGTACGATACGACTTGGCGATATCACATCCTGGCCACACTTCATGGGTGGGGTCTTCGGGGCCCGCTCCCGATTTTTATTCAGAATTTTCTGTCGTCTCGTTCCTTCCGCGTGCAAGTTGCTGCGTCCCATAGTTCCTCCCGGGTCCAGGAGAACGGGGTCCCACAGGGGTCTGTCCTCAGTGTCTCCCTGTTTTTAATTGCGATCAATGGGCTCGCTGAGGCGGTGGGATCGTCCGTCGCAGCTTCGTTGTATGCAGACGATTTCTGCCTCTACTACAGCTCCGCTGGCATTGCAGTTGCTGAGCGCCAGCTGCAGGGCGCTATCCGCAAGGCGCAGTCGTGGGCTGTAGCGCACGGCTTCCAGTTTTCGGCCGCTAAGACCTGCGTTGTGCATTTCTGCCGGCGTCGCACGGTTCACCCTGAGCCACGCCTTTACCTTGACGGTGAACCTCTTGCTGTGGTAGAGACGCATCGGTTCTTGGGACTGGTATTTGATGCCCGGCTGACTTGGCTGCCTCATATTAGGCAGCTTAAACAAACATGCTGGCGGCATTTAAACGCTCTCCGTTGCCTTAGCCACACCGGATGGGGTGCCGATCGGTCCACCCTTCTCCGGCTGTATCAAGCGCTGATCCAGTCCCGCCTTGATTATGGGTGTGTGGCTTATGGTTCGGCGCCGCCATCAGCGTTGCAATTGCTGGATCCCATCCACCACTGTGGGATCCGACTCGCCACAGGAGCATTTCGGACAAGCCCTGTTGACAGCTTACTTGTGGAGGCTGGTGTTCCTCCATTGCGGATCCGGCGCGACCGACTTCTGGCCGCTTATGCTGCCCACGTTTGTAGCTTGCCAGGGCAACCCACCCTGTTGCTCCTGCGCATCCTATTATGGGTGGAGGCTACACTCAACAACAGAGCTAGGTTAGTAATCGGCTCGTTTTACCGACCTCCCGATTCAGCAGCATTAGTGGCAGAACAACTGAGAGAAAATTTGGAATACATTTCACAAAAATTTTCTCAGCATCTGTTTAGCAAGAGTAATAGAAGGAAGATTTCATACTACCTAACAGATCAAAACGAAAATTTCTGTTCTGACACTGACAATGTTGAGTGTTTATGGAAAAAGTTCAAGGCAATCCTAAAATAACGTTTTAGGCAGGTACATGCCGAGTAAAACTGTGAGGGACGGGAAAAACCCACCGTGGTACAACAACAAAGTTAGGAAACTACTGCGAAAGCAAAGAGAGCTTCACTCCAAGTTTAAATGCAGCCAAAACCTCTCAGACAAACAGAAGCTAAACGATGTCAAAGTTAGCGTACGGATGGCTATGCGTGAAGCGTTCAGTGAATTCGAAAGTAAAATTCTATGTACCGACTTGACAGAAAATCCTAGGAAGTTCTGGTCTTACATTAAATCAGTAAGTGGCTTGAAACAGCATATCCAGACACCCTGGGATGATGATGGCATTGAAACAGAGGATGACACGCATAAAGCTGAAATACTAAATTCCTTTTTCTAAAGCAGTTTCACAGAGGAAGATCGCACTGCAGTTCCTTCTCTAAATCCTCGCACAAACGAAAAAATGGCTGACATCGAAATAAGTGTCCAAGGAATCACTCAACAGAGGAAAGTCCACTGGACCTGACGGGATACCAGTTCGATTCTACACAGAGTACGCAAAAGAACTTGCCCCCCTGCTAACAGCCGTGTACCGCAAGTCTCTAGAGGAACGGAAGGTTCCAAATGATTGGAAAAGAGCACAGGTAGCCGCAGTCTTCAAGAAGGGTCGTCGAGCAGATGCGTAAAACTATAGACCTATATCTCTGACGTCGATCTGTTGTAGAATTTTAGAACATGTTTTTTGCTTGAGTATCATGTCGTTTTTGGAAACCCAGAATCTACTCTGCAGGAATCAACATGGATTCTGGAAACAGCGATCGTGTGAGACCCAACTCGCTTTATTTGTTCATGAGACCCAGAAAATATTAGATACAGGCTCCCAGGTAGTTGCTATTTTTCTTGACTTCCGGAAGGCGTTTGATACAGTTCCACACTGTCGCCTGATAAACATAGTAAGAGCCTACGGAATATTAGACCAGCTTTGTGGCTGGCTTCAAGAGTTTTTAGCAAACAGAACACAGCATATTGTTATCAATGGAGAGACATCTACAGATGTTAAAGTAACCTCTGGCGTGCCAAAGGGGAGTGTTATGGGACCGTTGCTTTTCACAATATATATAAATGACCTAGTAGATAGTGTCGGAAGTTCCATGCGGCTTTTCGCGGATGATGCTGTAGTATACAGAGAAGTTGCAGCATTAGAAAATTGTAGAGAAATCCAGGAAGATCTGCAGCGGATAGGCACTTGGTGCAGGGAGTGGCAACTGACCCTTAACATAGACAAATGTAATGTATTGCGAATACATAGAAAGAAGGATCCTTTATTGTATGATTATATGATAGCGGAGAACACTGGTAGCATTTACTTCTGTAAAATATCTGGGAGTATGCGTGCGGAACGATTTGAAATGGAATGATCATATAAAATTAATTATTGGTAAGGCTGGTACCAGGTTGAGATTCGTTGGGAGAGTCCTGAGAAAATGTAGTCCATCAACAAAGGAGGTGGCTTACAAAACACTCGTTCGGCCTGTACTTGAGTATTGCTCATCAGTATGGGATCCGTACCAGATCGGGTTGACAGAGGAGGTAGAGAAGATCCAAAGAAGAGCGGCGCGTTTCGTCACAGGGTTATTTGGTAAGCCTGATAGCGTTACGGAGATGTTTAGTAAACTCAAGTGGCAGACTCTGCAAGAGAGGCGCTCTGCATCGCGGTGTAGCTTGCTCGCCAGGTTTCGAGAGGGTACGTTTCTGGATGAGGTATCGAATATATTGCTTCTCCCTACTTATACTTCCCGAGGAGATCACGAATGTAAAATTAGAGAGATTAGAGCGTGCACGGAGGCTTTCAGACAGTCGTTCTTCCCGCGAACCATACGCGAGTGGAACAGGAAAGGGAGGTAATGACAGTGGCACGTAAAGTGCCCTCCGCCACACACCGTTGGGTGGCTTGTGGAGTATAGATGTAGATGCAGGTGTCCCTGGCATTAACATAAGTGGTTTGTTATCTACCGACGCAAAAGCAATTGCCGAGCCCTATGCTCTAGCCTTTGTGTCAGAGAACTAACCCCCTCCACCCTTTTGCGCCCTCAAACCCTTGAACGGCGGGTGGAAAGATAAGTCCTCTCGTTCACCTAACGCCACAGTGCACCCTATAACGCCCCATTTACAGAATGGGATCTCCTCTGTGTCCGGCCGGATCAGATCCACAGTCAGATGATTAAACATCTTGTTTGACTACAAGCGACATTTCCTCGTCATTTCCAATCGGATCTGGTTCGATGGCATCTTTTCATCGCAGTGGTGGGAGAGCACCGTCAGTCCGCTGCTCAAACCCGGTCAAAATCTAATTGATGTGAGAGTCGTGGCTGGCTCATGTTATGAGTTTGTGTGTGTGTGTGTGTGTGTGTGTGTGTGTGTGTGTGTGTGTGTGTGTACATTGTCGGCTGTTGGGATACTCCCGCAAGCAACGTATGTTGTCAAGTTGGCAAATTTTAGTCACCCTCCTGTGGAGTTTTTGTACTTAGTTATTTTGAATTGAAGTGCACCAGTGGAATCTTCTGCCTTCTGGCCATTAACGTTCCGGTTACCTGCCCTGGCTATTGACGTAAATTCAGGCAGTGTGTTTTCGTCGTCGTGTTGTCACTGTCCAGCACAGTGTGTCGTGGTTGTGGGTGCCAGTGCTTTCTATGTTGTTCCATTGAACTACCTGTTGAGTGCTGGCTGGGTGGAGCAGAAGTTACCTTGTTGGTGCGTTCTTTGACTGACTGTTGGTTGGGTTGTCATCAGATCGGGAATGGTTGGGCCATCTGCCTGACTCACTTAAGCGAGCGTTAGTGTTTGAAGTCCAGGCCGACCCTTGGACACTTCTGAGCGCCGTTGGGTGTACTGCCTTTTCTCATTTGTTCTTGTTGTTTGTATTTGTATGGCTTCTGGCCGATTTTTCAATTAATGTTGTTTTTTCCCTTAAGGTGTAAGATTGTTTGGGCCTTCAGCCTAATTGAAAGAACTGATTTAAGATAAGGCCTTCTGCCTTTTAAATTTCTGATTTTGGTTTGAGTCTTAATAACTGGCTTTCAGCTGATTTTAGATTAAGGTGATCTTGCCCTTAAGGCACGAGATTGTATTGCGCATTCAGCCTGTAATTAAGTTCCCAAAATTAATGCTGTCTTTTTTTAAAAAGTTCTTGGCTCTTGTAATCTTTGGTCAAATAAATAGTTGTATGTTTGACTGTAACTGACAGCCACTTATTTTGGCCCCTTTCCACAATTTAAACTACCTGTCGTGCGGGTTTTGCAGGGCGTCTCAATGTGGATAGCTACGAGCTCTTCAGCCTCTTTCTTTGTAAGCTGCTGGAATGTATTGTGTGTTTGCGGTTGGGTTGGATCCTGGAGCCACATGGCATATTGGCTCCATGTCAGGGCAGCTTCTGTCAGGGTCACTCTACCACTGATAATCTTGTGTCCCTTGAGTCTGCCATTCGAACAGCCTTTTCCAGACGCCAGCATCTGGTTGCCGTCTTTTTTGACATACTTAAAGCATAAAACATGACATGGCGACATCAGGTCCCTGCGACATTGTACAAGTGGGGTCTCCGGGGCTCGCTCTGGATTTTTATCCAGAACTTCCTGTCACTCTGTAATTCCCATGTCAAAGTCAGTGCCTCAGAAAACTGACTGTATCACCTTTCATGTTTTCTGGGCGTCCCAGAATCGGACGGCTGCTTTCTGAAACAGTTTTTCTGTTTTAGATTATCTCCTGTGGTCCTTGCTTATGGAGATATTTATATCACATACAAAAAAATTTGCTGTTCCTGTTGGGGAATGGGTCTGTGCCAATTCACATTTTAAACTTGAGATTCTGAGTCTTAGAGCACCATTTCAACTGCCCCGACATGTGGTACAGATGCCGAACAAATATCGCGCGATCCGGTTACAGACACATTTAGATTTTAATATGTTGCTTTTATATTATCTCTAAAAATAGGTTTGGCAATTCTCTCGCACCAGCGCTCTTCATCTCCTCCACTGCTGTCGAGGTCTCACTGTGCTGAGGTCTTCACTGTGCCACTGGCAAGGGGCCCTCACAAGGAACTGTCACCTGGGCCAGGTGAACTAGGGATGGCTGTTACCATTGAAACAACCAGCTTTTGCTTACATCCCCCTCCCTCTCTGATGCCAATTTAACCTGAGTGTTAAAACTACTCAGAATAATCAGTTTCTGGAAAGACAGATTTTTTTTTATTCCTGTTATTTCCTGTAATAAATGTAGAAATTGGCTCAGTCAGTTTCAAGATACATATTTCAGAATACTAAACTAGGCAAATAAAAAGAAAACGGTTCATCTACTATCTGTTGCCTTTCTTGAAAAGTGATAGCTGGCTGAATACTACAAAAAAATCATTAGTATTCTCTTAATTGATTCTAAATTTTTGAAACTGTGCTCACAAATCATGTTGTAATCAAGGATTCTACTAATTTTTGGGACATTAGGTATAGTCAATGCTAAATGGTGAAAACTGAGGTTGAAAAACTCTATTTTTTATGTTAATTTGTCCATTTTCAAGGGCTGCAAACAGATAAAGGCCTGTTATGTAGACACAGGCAACAGATCAGCTAGTTTTGTTTTTATTGATGCAAGTTTGTTGTGGCTCCTCCTGTTCTTAATCTTTTAAAAGCAATGGAGCTTTGTGATTGATTGGTGGCACAGTTTGTAAAATATTTCCAGACTAGGGATGGTGCCATTCTGTAATACAGCTGATGTCTGATGACGACAGTGTGAAACTACAGAGCATGTGGGGGCAAGTCTCGCACACTGCATGTACACGCATACCATCCAGCAGGCCACACCACATAGTAACAGGTACATTATTGTTACAGCAGTGCTATACCAATTCTCATGCCGTGCTTGTTGCTTGCTTCAGTCGGCATTGTTATTAAAATAGCACTGATCGCTTTTCCCATTTCTGTAATAACACAATATTTCAAAGCAATGAGAATTTTATGAAAAAATGGCTGTTTTTTAATTGGTTATTAATAAAAATAAAAACAAATGCTACAACAGAAACCAAACAAATACTAAAAGAATACTGGTATCAGTTATAACTGGTCGGATTTTCCCATGCTTAAAGTGAACTGAGATTTCTTTTACGGGTTGTTATTTCTCTCCCTCCTCCTTTCTCAACCCAGGCTGGGAACGACTATTTGTTTATTTTTTTTCTGAAGCATATCCTGGATTATAAGACAGCGTGAGGTCTTCAGGTAGGAAGACAGAGTTGAATAGCACATGATGGGACATAATGTTATCATGAATAATTACTCTGACTGCAACTGTCAGATACTGAGTATTAACTTGTGGTATTTAGGTTATGTTCAAATTGTTCTCATTACTATTTTGACACTTTGAAGCTCCAGTTAGAAGTTATACAGTAGAATCTGATGAGATGCCATGTTGTATTGGTCTAATGTTCCTTCAGAAGTCCGGAAGATTGCCTCATGTGTAGGATCTCCAGCCAAGCACCATCATGCCACTGAAGAGTTACATACTGACTACACTTTTCAGTTGTCAGGAAAGAGAGTGTATCGTTGTATGTGTAATGGTGTCGGGTGTGGATGCCATTATTAGCCTGAATGGATGTTTCCGCCTCAGAATGGCTTGTGAAGGAGCTGAGAGTTGTTTGCTGCCAGTACCATGGCGAGTGTGGAATCGGTAGAGGTGATGCAGTAATAACTTTCTTTACTCTGCAAGCATTACGTACAGAGGTGTGTGTGTGTGGGGGGGGGGGGGGGGGGGGGAGGCGTCAACTGCATGTATGATCACACAGGCTGCACCTGCTACCTCAGCATGCAACCAGTGGTGTGCTTGGCACATGTGGATGCAAGACAAGGTTGATGCTTGTGTGGCATTTGTGGTGATGTAAGGAAGGTGCCACAGGCAGCTAGTGGGCCTAAGCCGCAGTGGCCATGAACAGCAGACGTGTTGCACATATGCCTAGCTCTAATCCAGGACCCTTTGAGATTCCCGGAGTGCCGGATGAAAAAACCCTAGCAGAGGTCTTCCTTTGGTGGCATCACTTCAGGCCTTGGTACCGTCATGTCAAGTGGCAGCACTTACGCCAGAAGCTAGCTGATGATGCTGCTTGGCAAATGCGAAGCTGCTCAGTCCCACATAGTGTCTCTGTAGTCAGAAGTTCCAGAACCAGTATAGTATTAATTACAGGTATCCAGGGGCTCAGCAGCGGGTATTTATAGACCCTTTGCCCAGCTATGTTATGACAGCATGCTGCCTTCAGTTATGTATGAGACCATGGCAGTTCAGAGTTTTCCATGGCAAGTGGAAATTCAGCCCACCACTGCAGCGGACTGTGGTGTTGCACGTGATGTGCCACCACTATTATAGCGCCCGGCAGCAGGATTTTGTAGCCAGCTTGCCTGGCTACCCCTCAATGGGCTGTGAATTCTGGTCTGTGGTTGTTGCCGCAACTTATAGTAGCTTCTTTCAGGGCTGGCTTGTCACAATTGCAGTGTATAATGATCAATAAAATGTTAATATCTGAAGTATGATTGTCCCCTTTCAGTAGTCTTGTGATGAGGTACTTTACATACCACTATTTTTTTCATTTCCAGAACTATCTTTCCATAACAGCATTGGTTCTCTCACTTTAGAACTGGTTAGTGTGGACTATCCAAAACAATTATTTTGAAGCTGAGCCAGATAGTTGAAAGTGTTACAGATAAAGGCAAACCGCTGCTGTCACTGATCCCACATTCCTTCCATTTCAACTAACCGTCATCTGTCATTATAGTTTTTATGTCATCAGACCCAACTTTCTCATAATAATCTGCCACATGGTATGTATGTCAGTTGTGCAATCAGGACAAATGCTACAGATGAGTCTGCATTCATGATGGCACATTAAGAAAAACTGTTTTAATCCATTGTAACAAGCTAATTATTTTACCAGGGGATTCAGTAGGGTGCACACAAATTGAAGCAACTGACAGAAATGGTCGAAATCTGGATAATTTTGGAATAAGAATTTACAGTCTTGGAAGTCTTCCTGAGGCAGTGATAGTTGTAAAATGTCAGGAACAAAGTCAGTCAATGCATGTATGCCTTTAAGTTCAGCAAACATACTGTACTGTTTCTGCTTACACACATATGCTTACCATTAAGCACATTCTGCTGTTGTTATACTGTTAAGATCTTGTGTATAAGTTGTTGTGTATGTACATCTGGTTTTTATTCATGTGCTTAAAGACAAGTGGATTGCCTACATTTCAGTGCTGCTGTGGATTGGTGGTCTACACTGTGGCATTGCTGGAAGTAACTGCAGTTTTTGTGATATGTACAGTGATTTGCAAAATGGAATGGTATGCATCTGCAGAACTGAGAGACATGTATTTCCTGTATTGCAGAGCCACTGGCTCAACACTTTTATCGCACTCAGTATCTGAACAGATCTTGACCACAGCTGTAAACGTTTCAAACCGTTCACCACCTATGTGGGGAGGCAGAAGCCTTACATTCAGTGTTTCACGTGAACCACCCTTACTTGATTAACTTGTATATGGAAGAACATTCATCAAGCAGCACACATGTTGACACTCTTAACATACAGGGTGGCGCTCGATAAGTCACCTGATTTGTTTCATGAATAACACATTTGTTGAATGAGATTTTCACTCTGCAGCGGAGTGTGCACTGATATGAAACTTCCTGGCTGATCAAAACTGTGTGGCGGACTGAGACTTGAGCTCGGGGCCTTTGCGTATCGTGGGCAAGTGCTCTACCAACTGAGGCAAAGGCAAAGGTTCAGAGTTCGAGTCTCGGTCCGGCACACAGTTTTAATCTGCCAGGAAGTTTCAACACATTTGTTGTGGACAAGATTTGTAATTTATTGATGTAGAAGTAAAGAATACAGCTTGGAAATACAACCTAATGAATCACATGTGCAATATGACTGCTGTTTTGGTTTAAAACTTAGTGGCACACGAGCATTTGTGACAACTCTCTGACAAATCTTTTGGAATGGTGCGGTATAACGATACTGTGATGGTCCCAAGTTACACTGCATTTTTGAGTTTTCTGTGGTACACCTTCTCTTTAAGGAACCCCCAAAGGAAGAAGTCATATGGCTTAATGTCTGATCTGTGGGGCGGCCGTATTCCTCCTCATGCATAATGATCTGGAAATCTGTTTGATAATACCCGAAGACCAAGTCTTTTGCTTAGGAAATCAAGCACAATGTTGGCAGTATGGGGGCATTCTCCACGCTGCATGAACCATTGTCTGCAGTGGAAGACATGAGGCCATAGGTTGAAAGAACTGGTTTTGCAACATGTGTAAATAGCGTTCACCGGTTACTGTAGCATTGAAGAACGGGCCGATGATTCCATGGCTTGACATCATGACCCACACGCACACTTTCTCCCTTTAGGTGTCTTTTGTGTGGATTATTCGCTGAGGTTCATGTGCCCAGAATTGAACATTCTGTTTGTACACAATGCCATTCATGCAAAAATAAGCTTTGTCAGAAAACCATACATTTTGTTGCACTGCCTCTTGGTCTTGCTCAATTGCCCACCGTGCAAACTGCTGTCTCTGCTCCTTATCTCTCCTAGTAAGCTTGTGTGCCAGTCATCCTGTATGGATACAAGCGAAGGTCAGATTGAATAATTCTTTGTACAGATCGGCTGGAAATTCCTTACTGGGCACTAGCTCTTGTTGATTTACTCAGACTGTGTCAAAACCACTCGAACTGCTTCAGTGTTTTACGGCAAATGTACGGTACATGCATGTCGCTACTGACACATCGAAAACAGACTCAGTACCTTCAAATTCTTTATGTAATCTGGGTATTGACTGGGGGCTGGAAGCCCACCGTGTGCCGAAATGAGCATGAAACCTTCACTGTGTCAATGTAACCCTGTTTGCTGCAGTGAACAGTAACACCATCTTTGTCTTTTGTGTGACGGTCAACCGTCCTTTGTCTGCCATCGTGGCAAACTGAAATGGTGGGCTCACAATGGAAGCAATGACCTCGCAATGACATCTGGCATAATTTTCGTGAACTGCGTGAAGTTGTTTGCACAATTTGAAATTTAGTGCCCCGATAGTATACTTGTAGGATCAAAATTCGATCGGGCGACTTGTCATGCGCCACCCTGCTGATACGTCGCAAAGTACTGTGTGGTGTGTGCTGCTCGAGAACCAGTTGCATCTCTGTCATCACCAGTGAACTCAAAATTTAGGTGAAGTATAATCACCTGTGGATTTGGGTTTTAGTGCAGATGTTTTGGGAGACAGAATGGCAAAATTTCAGCACACACAACAAACTGCATGCCATTAAGGAGACTGTGAATATGTGGAAATCCTTGATGAGGGCCTCTTGCATGGCCTCTGTGGTTCTCTGCCAGCTCCGCATTGGCCATGCCTGGGTGACCCACAGCTACCTCCTGTGCCGTGAAGGCCCACCTCAGTGTCGGTGCAGCGCTCGGTTGCCAGTGGCCCATATTCTTCTGCTCTGTCCTTCTTTGGCTGCCCTGCGACTTCATCTTCAGTTTCCGGACTCGTTATCATTGATTTTAGGGGAGAACGCCTCGTCGGCTGATTTGGTTTCACTTTTCATCCGTGAGGGTGAGTTTTATCATTCGATCTGAGTTTTAGTGCATGTCCTTTGCCCGTATGTGTCCTCCACCCTAGTGCTTTTAGGGTGGAGGTTTTAATGTGTTGCAAGTTGGCTGGCTTTTCCTTTTTATTTTTGTGGTTGGCCGGCCACTGTAATCTGCTTCCATTTTTTTTTTTTTTTTTTTTTTTTTTTTTTTTTTTTTTTTTTTTTTTTTTTTTTGCTCTCTTCTAACTGTTTCTTGCATCTCTCTATTGTTTCCTTGTCCTCTTTTGCTCCTTTTAGTGTTCGTTGCCTTTCCTTTGTTCTTGTGGTCTTTTCTTTCTTTCCGTTTTGTGTTATGTGTCTTGTCTGTTTTATCCTCACACATGTAGTGTTGTTTTACTAGGAACAAGGGACTGATGATCAAGTAGTTTGGTCCCTCTCCCCATCTTTTAAACCAAACAACCAACTGTGGTGCAGATTGCACTACGCTACTGCAGCTCTACAGAGCCCTTATTCAAACTCGCCTTGACTATGGGAGTCTGGTTTATGGTTTACTCAACCCAGTGCTCCACTTTGGCATTCGCCTAGTGAGAGGAGCTTTTAGGATGAGTCCAGTGACCAGCTTCCTAGTGGAAGCCGGAGTTCCTCCATTGCAGGTTAGGCGTGCACAACTGCTGGCCAGTTACATAGCACACATTTGTAGTTCTCCTGTGCACCCGAATCACAATCTCCTTTTCCCACCCTTGACGGTTCATCTCCTGCATCGACGGCCCAGGTCAGGCCTTCCTTCCAATAGCAGTTTGTGTCATATCCCTACTTTCTGATCTGGAGTCCTTGCCTTACCAACTATACTTGAGGTCCATTCGTGCACACTTCCATGGTGTACACGTAGGCTGCAGCATCGCCTGGTCCTTTCACATGGCCCTAAGGACTCAGTTAATCCTGAGGCTCTCCGCGGCCACTTCCTCTTAATTCAAGACAAGTACCGAGGCCACGAAGCGGTTTACACCAACGGCTCAACGGCTGATGTTAACGTCGCCTATATGTATGTCAATGGAGGACATATTGCACAGCATTCCTTGCACAATGGCTGCAGTGTTTTCACTCCCGAGATGGTGGCTATATCCCGTGCTCTTGAGCACATCCAATCATGCTCTGGGGAGGTGTTTCTTTTGTGTACTGACTCCTTGAGAAGTCTACAAGCTGTTGACCAGTGCTACTCTCATCATCCTTTGATAGTTACCATCCAGGTGTCCATCTATGCCCTGGAACGGTCTGGTAGTTTAGTGGTGTTTATCTGGACCACAGGTCATGTTGGAATCCCAGGCAATGAACTTTCTGACAGCCTATGTGGAAACTGCTTTTGGAGATCGACTTCTCTGCAACTGACCTGCATTCAGTACTACACCGCAAGATTTTGTGGATTTGGGAGACGAAATGGCATAGCCTCCGCATGCACAACAAACTGTGTGCCATTAAGTAGACTATGAATGTGTGGCAGTCCTCCATGTGGGCCTCTCACAGGGACTCTGTGGTTCTGTGCTGGCTCCACATTTGCCATGCTTGGGTGACACACGGTTACCTCCTGCGCTGTGATGACCCACCTCAGTGTTGGTGTGGTGCCCAGCTGATAGTGGCCCATATCTTGGTGAGCTGCCCTTCTTTGGCTGCCATGCAAACGGACTCTTCAGTTACCAGACTCATTGCCATTAATTTTAGCTGACAACACCTCATCAGCTAATTTAGTTTTATGTTTTATACATGATGGTGGGTTTATCATTCTGTATAAGTTTTAGTGTGTGTCCATTGTCCCTTTGTGTTCTCCACTCTAATGCTTTTAGGGTGGATGTTTTAATGTGTCTCAAAGTGGCTGGCTTTTCATTTTTATTCTTGTGGTCGGCCAGCCATGGTAATCTACTCTCTTGTTTTTACCCCTTCTACCTCTTCCTTGCTTCTCTCTATGGTTTTCTTTTCCTGTTTCTGTCCATAGTGGTGTTGGTTGTCCTTCTGTCGTTCTTCTGGTTCTTCTGGTTCTTCGTTTCTCTTGTTATTGTGCTGTAAATCTTCTTCCTTTTCTTCTTTCCATTGTGTAATTATTTTACTTTGAACAAGGGACCGATGACCTTGCAGTTTGGTCCCCCCCCCCCCCCCCCCCTTTTAAACCTACCTAGTTTTCATACCATTCTGCTATGGCTTGCTGAAATCTTTCTGGTATGTCAGCCACCAGTACTATATATCTGCATAAAGCAGTGTTTGCATGTAGACTGGCCGTAGTCTACACATTCCAAGGTTTGTGCTGTGGGTTTTGACACTTGCATATTTTTGTTACTTCACCTTTGTTAAAGATGAAGGGACTGACATTACCACCTTGCTTGGTTCCTTGCTCGATTGAGTTATCTTGATTTGTCTCCACCATTAAGAACCACTCACATTGGTTGCACACACACACACACACACACACACACACACACACACACACACACACACACACACACACCACGGTATTTGTCAATTTCGTTGGTACCCTCTTTGCAATGAGTGCTTCCATATATACTGTCTTAGCATGGAATCAAATGCAGCTTTAAGACTGAAAAATGTGAGCTAAAGTTCACAGTTCTTGGTTATACTTTCCTCCATGATTTGTATAATGTAGATGTGATCTTTTCTCTACCTTTTTGCCTAAGAGCATCTTGCTCCTCCTCCATATCCACTTCCACAGCATTTCTTGGTTGCCTCTCCAATACTGATTTTCTGAACTGTAAGCTATTCAGCAAATGTTCCCAGCAGATAGAATAGTTCAGATACTCCAGGACATTACCTACCTTTGTGCACAGACAGAAGAAAGAGGTGACCCTCTTAGACACATGGGAATCGAGGTGAATGAGAAAGCTGCTGCAGTCTGCCAGGAAAATTCCACAGGTGTGTCATGAGGTCGCAGTACGTTGGCTGATTAGGGAATTCAGAGGCTGGAAGAAGTATCCCATAAGAAGCTGTGGTTAGTCAGACTGACTGTAAAATCATGGCACACATCCTCTAGAACTCTAAGAAAGGCCAAAATTGACTTCACGTGCCTTTGCATTGGCATTAATAATATTAATAATAATAATAATAATAATAATAATAATAATAATAATAATAATAATAATAAACTGCCCGTTCACATGCTTATCTCTTGTGGCCTGTGAAGATCCACTGGAATGCAGTGTTGCTTGGCGTCACACTCTTGTTGCACTGTGCTTTAACTTTGTGTTTTGTATGCTGGTAGGAGGGAACCCAGTAGCCGAACGACCAACCAGCCATCAGAACAGCATCCATTGTTTTATTAATACTATTAACATACGTTGACAGTATGAATAGCTGTACTGTAGATTGTGAGAGGGATGATCCAGGACTGTGGCTGTAGTTTGTCCCCTGCTGCTCATTTAGCTAGAGTGACTACTTGTGAACCTGTACAATGATCTTGAGAAAGATGCTGACGACCACAGTCTATTGCCCAAAAATTTTAGATCCATCCATCCAGTATAGGCTTAATAGCCTACTGATGATAGACTAATAGACTTGTAGTATCACAGTCACAGTTGTTCCCCTTCTTATGCAGTGGCATGATTATGTTCTTCCATTTCTGTGGGATGCTATTCTTCTCTCGCACACTCTGTAACAGTAAAGTAAGTTCCTTTATGATTTTCCCCCCTGTGGGTTCGGGGGTAAGAATAGGCCCACGGTATTCCTGCCTGTCGTAAGAGGCGACTAAAAGGAGTCTCAAACGTTTCGGCCTTATGTGATGGTCCCCTACCGGGTTTGACCTCCATCTTCTAAATTCTTCCGAAGAGCGAGCTGATTGGGGAAGGGCGCCTTACAAGGTGCAATGTGTCCATCGCTCATTACCATCTCTAGCTTGGTTGGTCGTCGTCGCATAGCTGTCCCGCCCACTCACCATCTCTAGGGCGTGGCTTTGTTCTTGGGTGCGGTTTTTGCAGTCTGCTCTGCTGTGTCGCTTTATGCGCCAATGACGATCATGGGCTACATTTCACCTGAAATCCAGCACGGTAGCCAGTCCGTTGTGGTGGGGCCGCCATGTACCCTGTCGGTTGTAGCCCCCTGACAACACAGGGATCGCTCTACTGATGCCTGCGCCGTTAACTCCCCGCGTATGCCAAGGAGTAGATGCCTATCTCCTTGGGGCATCGGGACTCCCGGCAATGGCCATCCCGCCAGGTGGTCGTTGCTGAGGCTGGGTGGCGCCCGTGGGGAGGGCCCTTGGTCGGAGTAGGTGGCATCAGGGCGGATGACCCGCGATGAAGCGTGGTACATCATCTCTTGCTGGCGGCCAGCCGCCAGCAGTCTCTAAGCGTTCTCGGCCTCAATACAACGCTCAGGCATATGATCCACAATCGTTCCCCTCCCTGGCCACACCATGGGAGGAACGAAAGGCTACGGTTGGCAGCGAACCTTATTCACCTCGCTATTTAGTCTGTACACGAGTTGATGGGGAATCGTTTATGGCGACCAAGCCTCAGTTTTTTGTCGAGCACTTGGAGGACAAGTTTGGGGAGGTGGAGGGCTTGTCCAAAATGCGCTCTGGGGCAGTATTGATCAAAACGGCATCCTCTGCACAGTCACGGCGGTTACTCGCTTGTGACAAGTTGGGGGATGTTTCCGTCACGATCACACCCCACAAGAGTCTCAACATGGTCCAGGGCATTATATTCCATAGGGACCTACTCTTGCAGTCAGACGACGAGCTACGCGCCAATTTAGAACGGCGGGGTGTTCACTTCGTCCGGCGCGTCCATCGAGGTCCGAGGGATAATCAGGTAGCCACCGGTGCCTTCATCTTGGCCTTCGAGGGTGACGTCCTACCCGAAAAGGTCAAGGTGATGGTCTACCGATGTGATGTGAAGCCCTATATCCCTCCCCTGATGAGGTGTTTCAAATGCTGGAAGTTCGGCCACATGTCATCTCGGTGTACTTCCAGCATGACATGCAGAGATTGTGGACGCCCTTCACATCCTAATACTGCATGTGCGCCACCTCCCATCTGTGTGAACTGCGGCGAACACCATTCCCCTTGCTCGCCAGACTGCAAGGTTCTACTGAAAGAACGAAGGATCATGGAATATAAGGCCCTGGACCGCATGACCTATACTGAGGCTAAGCGGAAATACGAGGGGCTACATCCTGTGGCTCTGACCAGCTCCTATGCCACCGCTGCCAAAACAGTAGTTTTGTCATCTGCTGCACCGATTCCACTGAACACTCTGAGCTGGAATACTACACCTGCCCCCTTGATGATGGGGGGCACTTCCCCATCTGTTGCTCCTGCACCACCTACCTCAGGAGCAACGACCCCCCAACCATCGGGGACACAAGTCCCCAACTCTAAGCCGGAGAAGCGTCCGACTTCTTCGGCGACTCTCTCTCGCAAGGGATCCCTCGGGTCCCTCCCTTCCCAGGTTTCCACCTCTGGGAAGGGTGACGTCAGCCAATGGCTGAAAAGCAGGCCAGCGGCTGGTCGCAGGGCTTCCCGCTCCTCCTCCGTCCCGGAGACTGACTCGGTGGAGCCCTCCCAGCCAGTAAAGCCCAAGGAGCAGAGAGAGAAGACGAAGAAGAAGAAGGCCTCTAAGGCCAAGGAACGCGCGGTGGCATCCACCCCACCGCTCCATACAGGCTCTGCGTCTGGGGATGAGGTGGAGATCCTGGCGTCCGCTGAGGACCTGGATCTCGCCATACCCTCAGACGCCAAGGACACCGATTGTACTGGTCCTCGATCGGTGACAGCAGGTGACCCAGTGACGTGATCTGCCTCCTCGGTCCCTTCACGCCTATTTCGCCCATGGACAAAGTGATTCTCCAGTGGAACTGCAGCGGTTTTTTCCACCACCTTGCTGAGCTCCGCCAACTCGTCAGCAGTCACCCTTTCTTCTGCATTGCCCTCCAGGAAACGTGGTTTCCGGCAATGCGGACCCCTGCCCTCCGTGGGTATCGGGGTTATTATAAGAACCGGGCAGCTTATGAGAGGGTGTCTGGTGGAGTCTGCGTCTACGTCCTTAACTCTATCTACAGCGAGTGTGTGCCTCTTCATACACCCTTAGAGGCTGTCGCTGTAAGGATGTGGACGCCTCAGCCTATTACTGTCTGCAGTTTGTACCTTCCGCCAGATGGTGATGTCTCTCGTCATGTGTTGGCTGCATTGATAGGACAACTGCCGCCTCCCTTTGTGTTGCTGGGCGACTTTAACGCCCATAACCCCTTGTGGGGTAGCGCCGCGATTACTGGCCGGGGCAGAGATGTCGAGACTCTTCTGTCACAGCTTGACCTCTGCCTTTTAAACACGGGATAGGCGACCCACTTTAGTGCGGTCCATGGCTCGTTTTCGGCCATTGACCTTTCTATTTGCAGCCCCGGACTTTCACCATCCATCCACTGGAGGGTCCATGACGACTTATGTGGTAGTGACCATTTCCCCATCTTTCTGTCACTGCCACAGCGTCACTCTTCTGAACGCCCCTCCAGATGGGCTCTGAATAAGGCTGATTGGGACTTATTTACATCTGTCGCAGTGATCGCACCTCCTTCCACTGATCCGATTGATGCGGTGGTTCAGTCGGTCACCACCAGCATCGTTTCTGCGGCGGCATCTGCGATTCCCTGTACATCCGGGTCACCTCGGCGGAGGACTGTGCCGTGGTGGTCGCCCGAGATCGCAGAGGCGATTCGAGATCGCCGGCGGGCTCTTCAGCGCCATAAGCGGCACCCGTCGTTGGAGACCCTCACTGCTTTTAAACAGTTCCGCGCCCGAGCCCGACGCCTTATTCGCCAACGGAAGCAGGAGTGCTGGGAACGTTATGTTTCCACCATTGGCGTCCGTACCTCTGCATCGCAGGTTTGGGCCAAGATTCGGCGACTCCAAGGCTATCGGCCACCTGTCTCTGTCCCTGGGCTTTCGCTGAATGGAGCAGTGTGCACCGACTCCGACACGATTGCGGACCGGTTAACAGAGCATTTTGCTCAGTGTTCCTCGTCAACGAACTACCCGTTGGCCTTCTGCTCCTGGAAAGAGCGGTTGGAAAGTCGGAGGCTTTCCTTTCACACGCGCCACGCGGAGTCGTACAATGCTCCTTTCAGCGAATGGGAATTCCAGAGCGCACTTTCTGCTTGCCCTGATACGGCTCCTGGACCAGACCGCATTCACAGCCAGATGCTGAAACACCTCTCAGTGCCTTGCCAGCGACGCCTCCTAGATCTTTTCAATCGCGTCTGGGTCGAGGGTGCTTTCCCGTCTCAATGGCGGGAAAGCATAGTCCTCCCCGTATTGAAACCTGGCAAGAACCCGCTGGAGGTGGACAGCTATCGCCCCATAAGCCTCACCAACGTTCCTTGCAAGTTGCTGGAACGTATGGTGAGCCGGAGGTTGAGTTGGCTCCTCGAGTCTCGGGGCCTTCTGGCTCCGTCTCAGGGTGGGTTCCGTAAAGGCCGCTCTGCCGTCGATAATCTGGTCTCCCTGGAGTCTGCCATCCGTACAGCCTTTGCGCGCCGCCAACATCTGGTTGCCGTCTTCTTCGACATGCGGAAGGCATACGATACGATTTGGCGCCATCACATCCTGGCCACACTTCATGGGTGGGGCCTTAGGGGCCCGCTCCCGATTTTTATTCAGAATTTTCTTTCGTATCGTTCCTTCCGCGTGCAAGTAGCTGCGTCGCATAGTTCCTCCCGGGTCCAGGAGAACGGGGTCCCACAGGGGTCTGTCCTCAGTGTGTCCCTGTTTTTAATTGCCATCAATGGGCTCGTTGAGGCGGTGGGGTCGTCCGTTGCGGCTTCTTTATATGCGGACGACTTCTGCCTATATTACAGCTCCAGTGGCATCGCCGCTGCTGAACGGCAGCTGCAAGGTGCCATCCGCAAGGCGCAGTCATGGGCTGTAGCGCACGGCTTCCAGTTTTCGGCCGCGAAGACCTGCGTTATGCATTTCTGCCGGCGTCGCACGGTTCACCCTGAGCCGCGCCTTTACCTTGACGGTGAACCTCTTGCTGTGGTCGCGACGCATCGGTTCTTGGGACTGGTGTTCGATACCCGGTTGACTTGGCTGCCCCATATTAGGCAGCTGAAGCAAACATGCTGGCGGCACTTAAACGCTCTCCGTTGCTTAAGCCACACCAGGTGGGGTGCCGACCGGTCCACCCTCCTCCACCTATATCAAGCGCTGATCCAGTCCCGCCTTGATTATGGGTGTGTGGCGTACGGTTCTGCCTCGCCTTCAGCATTGCGATTGCTGGATCCCATACACCACTGCGGGATCCGCCTCGCCACGGGAGCGTTCCGGACAAGCCCCGTCGACAGCATACTTGTGGAGGCTGGTGTCCCTCCATTGCGGTTCCGGCGTGACCGCCTTCTGGCCGCCTATGCCGCGCACGTTTACAGCATGCCAGGGCATCCAAACTACCGTCTCCTGTTCCCGCGCTCGATCGTCCATGTTCCAGACAGGCGGCCCCGGTCAGGGTGTCCCATTGCGGTTCGCCTCCGGGACCTTCTCCGTGGCCTTGACTTTTTTCCTCTGCCGCCTGTTTTCCGGGCCAATCTCCGTCTGCCCCCGTGGAGTGTGCCCCGACCATACCTTCGGCTCGACTTGGCACAGGGTCCGAAGGTCTCAGTGCCTCCGGAGGCCCTCCGCCGCCGCTTTCTTTCCATCCTGGCCGAGTTTCCGAACGCGGCGGTGGCCTACACCGACGGTTCGGTGGTCTCTGATCACACTGGTTACGCTCTCACTCTACGGGATTATTGTGAGCAACGGTCATTGGCAGCTGGCTCCAGTGTATACACTGCCGAGTTGGTTGCCATCTATCGTGCCCTAGAGTTTCTCCGCTCCCGCTCAGGTGAGTCCTTTGTCATCTGTAGTGACTCCCTGAGCGGTTTACGAGCTCTTGACCAGTGTTTCCCTCGTTCCCGTCTGGTGATGGCCATCCAGGAGTCCCTCCATACTCTCGTCCGTTGCGGCCGCTCTGTCACCTTTGTTTGGTCCCCGGGTCACGTCGGCATCCCGGGTAACGAGCGGGTTGACGAACTGGCGAAACAGGCGGTCAGTTCCCCGGCCATGGAGATCGGTCTTTTAGAGAGTGACGTCCGATCCGTATTGCGGCAGAAGGTCCTTGCTGCTTGGCGTGATGAGTGGCGCACCCTGCCCTCTCCCAACAGACTTCGGGCAGTCAAGGAGACAACCAGTGTGTGGCGCTCCTCCATGCGGGGGTCTCGCAAGGACGCTGTCGTCCTCTGCCGGCTCCGCATAGGACATACCCGGCTCACGCACGCGTATCTCTTGTGCCGTGACGACCCGCCTCTCTGTCGCTGCGGATTGGCCCTGACCGTGGTACACGTCTTACTAGACTGCCCACTTTTAACTGCCCTCAGGCAGACGTTCGCGCTGCCTGATACACTCCCTGCTCTTTTAACCGATGACTCTACTATGGCTAACTTAGTTCTCCGTTTTATTCGAGCAGGGGGTTTTTATCATTCAATATGAGAGTCCCTTTTTTTTTTTTTTTTAGTGTCGACTGTGGCTTTTGGCCTGGGGTTTTAGTTTGTGGTGTTTTAATGTGTCCCTTGGTTGTTGGCCTTTCCAGTTTTATTTTCATGGTCGGCCAATGACCGTCGCACTCTGTGTGTCTTTTAATCTCTTTTCTCTGGTCTTCGTCTATGTCTTTCTTGTACTGTGTCGGCCCTTGTCGTCTCCGTTATGTGTTTATTGCTTGTTGGACTTTTCTTCGTGTATTATTATGGTCGTGGAACAAGGGACCGATGACCTAAGTAGTCTGGTCCCTTTAACCCCCTACAAACCAACCTTTATGATTTTTTTTTCTCCTCCTCTGTACTTGATTAGTTCTGGAGCTAACCCATCACATCCCACAGCTGGACGATGAAGACCTCCCATCAAGTGACAGGAGAGAATGGAGAAACTGGGACGAAAGCAAGGGGGGGGGGGGGAGGAATCATGACCATGTGCAACAATAAAGCAGAATGGAAGAAATGGATAGAGTAAGGTTATCCTGATGCTTCGAAGTATAAAGGTAATTGGAGATGAAAGGAGGGGGATGAAGAGGAGAAGGAGGAGGAAGAAGAGGAAGAGGAAGAGGAAGGAGGAGGAGGAGGAGGAGGAGGAGAAGAAGAAGAAGAAGAAGACTATTAAGTTCCTATTCCGCAGTTGTATTTCAAATTCTCTGTTAGCTCTTTCAATTTGTGTGTCGATTTTGAATCGTCTTGTATTTTATTCCATAGGACATATGTGAAATTGATACATTAATATGTAGTGTTTCCCTCATTTTCCCCCTTCCATGGTACATGTCATTATAGTGTACATTATTATTATTATTATTATTATTATTATTATTATTATTATTATTATATTATTTTATTATTGGAGTGTCTGTAAGACATTAATTTCAGATTACATACATGGGGAGAAATTGATTACCACGAGCTATTGTTGGGAACTGTTCTGGCATAATTATGTAATGATTAGATTAAGTTAGATTTACTTTCATTCCAATTGATCTATAGTGAGGTGATCCTCCAGGATGTAGAACATGTCAGAAAAACAATAATACATGACCGATATTTACAACTGAAACAAATAAGCTAATGTACATTCTACAGGTCCCAAGTGGACTGATCGTAATTTTTTTTAATGAACGCTATATGAAAGAGTCATTTTACGAACACTCATTTGCTAAGATTACATTAATGCACTGAATTTAAAATTAATTTTTTTGTTTATAAGGTAATAAACATATAATAGAACTACTACAATACTTATTTACAATGAACACATTACTGCACTGAAATGGTGCAGATGTTAGATTGTAGTTACACGCACACACGCGCGTGCTCTTTTAATTTGATTCTTGGTATTTAGTTTGAGAATCGATACCACGGTACGATAAACACGTCATGGCAGTAGATTGGCACAAAAAATTTAACAACTTTTATAACCACTTTGAGCCCTTATACTCCTTGGCGGTTGATAACAAATCTTCACTGCTTTAAGACATTCTGACTGAAGTTCTAAATATTATGAAGCTTATTTTATCACTACATTTTTATTTTGCCTAATGATTTGAGGAAAGCTTGGAACTCCGAAATTAAAGTAGCTGTTCAGAGCTAGTCATAAATGCTCTTTATAAGAGCAATGTATCTCAAATTCCAATGCTTTAGTGGTTATCTGTTAAATTATATTGGCAGATACTCGTGCAGAGTTTACCTAGAGAGAACCATTAAAGTCAGGCTTGAAAATGTTCATTTTGTCATTGATGTCTATTACTGTATGTAGTGAGTGAATGCTAGACAAGGTACAGTATACATAGTATCTGGCTTGATTCACCTAATTACAGAGTAGATGCACTACACTACCTGAAACCAGGATATAGATAAACTGCTCATTGTCAGCAGGTAACACCTAAAAAATGTTTCCCACTATACAGATAAGTGTAATTGTCTTTCTTCAGTGTATTTCCACTTCCCAGATGATCTACAGGTAAGCATTACAGAGAAAAGTTGAAAAAAAATTAGCTGTAAAGGTTTTGTATTAAAAAAGTGAGCTTTGTCAAAGTACCATTTTGCCAACACACAACCAAACTGTCAAACATTAACATATTATGGGCTTGGACTACACTACAGACCATTATGCCACCACAACTAATACATTGTATTCACATTTGTTGGCTTTACCAACTCACAACTAAGTTGTCATGTTTCAGCCTAACTTATACCTCAAGCTATGCTACAGATGCGCCTGCCACCACAACCTATGTTCCAAAAAATATAGACATTAAAAATGTTGTCAGTTTTCTGTTTTCTTCCTGTTTGTGTTTGTGACATCACACACCACAATGTTATTACATCATGGGATAAAGCCAACATCCAATATTGGTAATTAAATATTTTTCATTCCTGCCAAAATTAACTAAACTCTTATTTTGAGGTTATCTAAAAAAAACTACCAGTAAAGTTTCGTAGCATATAAATATTGGTATTTGCTTCACAGAGTGCCTCTGTAATAAATAACCAAAATTTATCATGCTCTCTTTCCCTCACTCTGCATTACTTTTCATCTGTTTTTCAATTTCAGAGCTGTGTTGAACAATCTCTACATCCAGAATGGATCACAGAAAACTCTTGTCTGAAGCTGACCCCAGTGAAGAAAGATGTTTTTGTCTTCTCAGAATTTGAGGGTGTCGCTTATGAACATTTGTGTAGTAATAAATGTGTGTGAGTATAACCGAAATTACTAATTTTGAAGCGAAAGAAGAAACTCCGTATATGGTACCTTAGAAATCGTATTGTTTTGTGGCTTGCGTATAATAGAATTATGTGTAAGGTAATAGTTAGTGTTTTTGTCTCCATACAGCTAATGAAATTCGAGGTGTTTTCTAGTATATCCCTTAACTGTGAACTCTACTGGATGCACCTATGCTGTCTGGAGGCATTATATCTAGTGTTTTATGTATATTGTTTAATCTCCAATAAAAAATAAAAAACTGGAAATGGATGTATTATGTTAAGAAAGAAAGTCTTGAGATTGCCAAGAAACTTATCTGCTCTTGTCTAATAAGTTTGCGAAACTGAAGCAATGTTTAGTAAAAATAATTTGACATGCTGGTTTGGTTGTATAAAAATTAAATGTTGTTTTTTGTGTACTAACAGCAGCACTGTAGCTAAGTACAATGTTCAAACAGTTGCCTGTGGAAAGGGGAGTCAGTTTGGTTTGCAGTGAAGAGAATACACATGATGTAAATATTCTGCAATTCACAGAATTTGCATTTCAGTGATTTAAACAGTTGAACCACAATGGCATTTGAACTTCAAAATATGGCTATCTGGATAGCACTGTGAATGATAACAAAACAATTAGCACCATTTTTGATTTCAGAGCTCTCTTTTTGTCAGCTTTGGCTTCTGTATGCTCATTCAGTCTCCTATTTGCAATTATGTGACTACTGGATCATGTTTGCAGTGCGGTATTTCATTGCAAATGAGTGGATGCCAGTGAATTCCTGTTTAAAATTGTGCAAGTAATCAGATTTGTATGTCATCATTAAACTATTGTCATTGCACACTAAGTTATATGCACTATTCTTGATCATCAATTCAAAGCTCTATACCTACTTTACACTAGTTGTTCCTCATTGGAAAAACACCCAAGATAATTTCTGGACTGTCTCTACACAAAACTAGAACTGCCTGATTATTGGCACATTAAACACTAGTTCTTATTGTTCTCTCACACAACCATTTTACAAATTAGGGTACATGGGACTTCAATCTGTAAGGTCTAGGTTCAAATAGTGCTGACACTGTGTGTGTGTGTGTCAGTCAGCAGAGTGTAAACAAATGAGAACTTAGGCCAGTGCAGGAGAAAACTGAAAGTTTCATAGAGACAAGTTACAGATATTTCAGTCAGTGTAATTAACTGTACACAACTATTTGCATTGCATGAAGAATGTTTGACGACTTACATTAATCACTTTCACAACCACTCTTGGCTGTGTCAGTATGTGACAGTTCACGTGTGTGTGTGTGTGTGTGTGTGTGTGTGTGTGTGTGTGTGTGTGAGAGAGAGAGAGAGAGAGAGAGAGAGAGAGAGAGAGAGAGAGAGAGAGAGAGAGAGAGAGAGAGAGAGAGATCATCTAATTGTGTTGTCTGTGTTGTGAAATGAGTGATTACTAGTCAGTAGTACTTACCATAGACTATTTCTATTAGACTTTCACATCTCCTGTACTCATTCTCTACCTCCTGCATTCGGAAACACTGCCTTTCATTCTGTTACTGTGAACAGTTTGGAAGGGTGCTGAATGAAAAAGCAGCACCATTCAGTCTTTTGAGATAAGACTGAAAGGCAGTGCCTGTGAGTTTCCGAAGGTTTGCTGCAGACATTTACAGTTGCATCTGTGTGTGGGGCTATATTTAATAGTTATTGAAAAAATAATTGTAGGCACAGTATCATATTTAGCTACTTGGACGACTGCTTCATAGGCTACACCACAGTAAAAAGTACGTACATGCAGGAATGTTTTTTATACAGATCAAAAGTGCACCTAAAATGGCAAAACACAAGAGACGTTGCCTACCCGCCTAAAACTGGACATCATGAGAAGGCTGGAGAAGTGAGAACTGAAACAATTTTGTAAGTGAATTTAATAGTGCATCTTCGACTATATAGGATATGAAAGGAAAAAATCAACATCTTGAAAAATTTGTCGCAGTCTGCTTCTGTTAAAAATATAGATGTTAGGCAGACTCCAAATAAACATACAGATAGTTTTGTGTAGGTGGTTCGGTGCTAAGAGAGCAGAGGGACAGCCAATAAGAGGGTCATTGTTAATTGAAAAGACCAAATTTTTTCACAAGGAATTATTCTGTCCACAGGTGACAGCTCTGAAATTGCACGAGTGATAAATTGTACATCTGCTAATTAACTGGGTGCACTTTCAGCAGAAGTAGTTGACAAACAGATTGACATTGACAGACATTTGTATGAATTATTTGCTGACTGACAACATGATCTAGTAAAATGTTTTTCAGTCACAGGAGGTATAAGAAACGGTGACGAAGAAGATAATTTTTGTCGAAAAAGACATTAATCCAAGAAATAAGGTAGCATTTCTGCAAGGTTCCAGAGGACTCGGAAGAAAGTTTCACATAAGTCATCATTGGTCCTTACATGTCCGACAAATTCCATGTCCTCAATGACGTCGAGTGTCTACTGTTCCTAAAGACATTGATACCAATTAAAGTGCATCAAATTCTTGATGATAATTTATATTAATTAGATTTTCCTTGCTCTTATACAAGTCAGTGGTACTTATTTTATTCCTTAACTGACATACAAAAATTATTTATACTATTAAAATTTTCTAACACTTGGAGCTTTAAATTCTTTTACTATGGCTGTACAGTATTAGACTTCAGTTTAATTTTGTTATTATAGGAAAGTAATAAGAAGTACATTAAATAAATAAAGCAACAATTTTTTTATTGAGCAATTTCGGTTGAAAAAATGCAGAAATTGTCTTGGGACATCATGATATATTCTCACTTCAGCCCCTATAATTTCATGATGTTCAGATAGGTGGCAGCACTATACATAGCTTTCAGAATGCTGTCTGTAATGGACATGTGCTGCAAGCAGAGTGCTGTCATTGAGTTTATTTTGGCGGAAAACCAGAGCATCACAGATATTCGTATGCACCTGAAGAATGTCTACAAAGATCTAACAGTGAGCAAAAGCAGTCAGTCAATGGGGCTTCTATCATCAGAACAAGGTAGTGCAAACATATCCAGCCAGCCACACACAGCTGTGAATTTTGCAGTGTTGGGCTTGGGTGTCCATCCCAACAAAAATGGAAACCCTCTTCTCCTTCTCAATGTCAACACAAGGTGTCACAAAAGTCTGCGCACCTGAGAGGAACTTACAAAACTTCATTAGAATGTCATTATCTTCCCCAGCCCTGATCTTTCACCCTCAGACTTAACCTTTTTGGCCCAATGAAAGAAGCACTTCATGGAAGGCAGCACATGGATGATGGGCAGGTTACTGACGCAGCAAGACACTGGCTCCGATGTCAGCCAGTTGAATGGTACCGTCCTAGGATACAGGCCCTCCCAGTAAGCTGGCATAAGGTTGTCACATTGAATAAACATTATGTTGAAAATCGGATTTTATAGCCCAAAAAGTGGGGAATAATTGGTGCATTGGATTCTTGAATAAAACCAACCTGTTTTCAGAGATAAATGTATTGCATTGCTTATTGAACATACCTTGTACATACTTTTAATTTTTTTAATACTCTAATATCTCCTATTGTATTTGAAAAATAAGATACTTGTTTTCATAAGTTAAGACTACAGGTTTTGCTTTTTTAGTGTTTATTTTTAACCACATTTTTAAAAATGACCTTGATAACCTGCTTTATCGAGCAATAACGGATCACTGAGCATGCTGGATTAACAAGGTCTGCTGTACTATGTCTTGCAACTCAACTAAACTTCTGAATTCTTAATAATTTTGATCACTGTGTTATAACTGGAGAAAAAGAGAGAACTTAAGACTTAAGTAAAAGTGTCATAAGTTGTAGAGGGATATAATGGACACGTAGGCAGCTGCACTTTAACAAGAATTGGGATAAGGAAGGCATAACAGAAGTTTGAAACATGACAGAGAGAATGTGAGTCGCAGAAGACAGCTATTTCTCCTCTGTCAGTTCATCTATCCTTCCAGAAAATTCTAAAGATGAATTTATTTGACTGAGATTCAGCTCTTATGTACTCGTTCTAATGTGGTGCTATGAATGTAAGTTATGAAGAGTACCGCACTAGAGTGTAATAGCAGTGGACAAAGATAGTTCTGAAATGGAACTGGCTACATATGTTCTTGAAGTGAGAGGTCATTCTACTTCTGTCTGTGCCACCAAGAGAGACAGGACAAAAGAAAGCTGCCACTTATTTATGGCTACTATAATGCAATGGAATGTGAGAAAGCAACACATTTCAGGACTGCAAACTGACCATCCACAGTCACTGACCTATCACTCTTGTCACTCTGCTCTCCCACAACTGATCCGTACCAGATAGGGTTGATACAAGAGTTAGAGAAGGTCCAATGGAGAGAAGCGCACTTCGTTACAGGATCATTTAGTAATCGCGAAAGTGTTATGGAGATGATAGATAAACTCCAGTGGAAGGCACTTCAGGAGAGATGCTCAGTAGCTCGGTACGTGCCTTTGTTGAAATTTTCGAGAACATACCTTCACCGAGTAGTCAAGCAGTATATTGCTCCCTCCTGCGTATATCTCACAAAGAGACCATGAGTATAAAATCAGCTGAGCGTGTTGATGGCTGCGGTCAGCCGTCTTCAGGCTGCTGCCTCGGAGTGTAGCGGCAGTGGGGAGTCTGGTGCGTCGCATGGTGCACCCCAGGTGTTAGATGCTTCACCCACTGTCCCTGCTGTCGAGACATCTTCGCGGGTACCGGGCGCGGTTGGGCCACCCTCTCCCCAAGGGGAGTGGCGGGTTCAGCGGCGTTCGCGGCGCACGAGGCGGAGGGTCAATGTGGAGGCTGGCCGTGTGGCATCGCCCGCTCTGCCTGTGAGTGGACATGTGGCTGCTCCTTCAGCAAGGTCCGAGCAGCCACATGGGGGGAGGGGTTTATTAGTTATTGGGAGCTCCAACGTTAGGCGGGTGATGTAGCCCCTTAGGGAAATAGCGGAAAGGTCGGGGAAGAAGGCCAGTGTTCACTCTGTCTGCTTGCCGGGGGGTCTCATCCGAGATGTGGAGGAGGCCCTACCGGCGGCGATAGAGAGCACTGGGTGCACCCGACTGCAAATTGTTGCTCATGTCGGCACCAATGACTCTTGCCGTCTGGGTTCGGAGGTAATCCTCAGTTCGTACAGGCGGTTGGCGGAGTTGGTGAAGGTGGAAAGCCTCGCTCGCGGGGTGGAATCAGAGCTAACTATTTGTAGTATCGTTCCGAGAACCGATCGCGGTCCTCTGGTTTGGAGCCGAGTGGAAGGCTTAAACCAGAGGCTCAGACGATTCTGCGGAGAGCTGGGGTGCAAATTTCTCGACCTCCGCTATCGGGTGGAGAAATGTAGGGTCCCCCTGAATAGGTCAGGCGTGCACTACACGTCGGAAGCGGCTACGAGGGTAGCGGAGTACGTGTGGAGTGCACATGGGGTTTTTTTAGGTTAGAGAATTCCCTCCCTAGGCCCGACAAGACGCCTCCTGAGACGCGGCAAGGCAGGAGTAGGCAAAATGCAACAAGGAATAACAATATTAATGTGCTAATAGTAAACTGCAGAAGCGTCTATAGAAAGGTCCCAGAACTGCTCTCATTAATAAACGGTCACAACGCCCATATAGTACTAGGAACAGAAAGTTGGCTGAAACCAGACGTAAACAGTAATGAAATCCTAAACTCTGATTGGAATGTATACCGCAGAGATAGGCTGGACAGTGAAGGGGGAGGCGTGTTTATAGCGATAAGAAGTGCAATAGTATCGAAGGAAATTGACGGAGATTTGAATTGTGAAATGATTTGGGTGAAGGTCACGGTTAAAGCAGGCTCAGACATGGTAATTGGATGTCTCTATAGGCCCCCGGGCTCAGCAGCTGTTGTGGCTCAGCACCTGAAGAATAATTTGGAAAATATTTCGAGTAGATTTCCCCACCATGTTATAGTTCTGGGTGGAGATTTTAATTTGCCGGATATAGACTGGGAGACTCAAACGTTCATAACGGGTGGCAGGGACAAAGAATCCAGTGAAATATTTTTAAGTGCTTTATCTGAAAACTACCTTGAGCAGTTAAACAGAAAACCGACTCGTGGCGATAATATATTAGACCTTCTGGTGACAAACAGACCCGAACTATTTGAATCAGTTAATGCAGAACAGGGAATCAGCGATCATAAAGCGGTTACTGCGTCGATGATTTCAGCCGTAAATAGAAATATTAAAAAAGGTAGGAAGATTTTTCTGTTTAGCAAAAGTGACAAAAAGCAGATTACAGAGTACCTGACGGCTCAACACAAAAGTTTTGTCTCAAGTGCAGATAGTGTTGAGGATCAGTGGACAAAGTTCAAAACCATGGTACAATATGCGTTAGATGAGTATGTGCCAAGCAAGATCGTAAGAGATGGAAAAGAGCCACCGTGGTACAACAACCGAGTTAGAAAACTGCTGCGGAAGCAAAGGGAACTTCACAGCAAACATAAACATAGCCAAAGCCTTGCAGACAAACAAAAATTACGCGAAGCGAAATGTAGTGTGAGGAGGGCTATGCGAGAGGCTTTCAATGAATTCGAAAGTAACGTTCTATGTACTGACTTGGCAGAAAATCCTAAGATATTTTGGTCCTATGTCAAAGCGGTAGGTGGATCAAAACAAAATGTCCAGACACTCTGTGACCAAAATGGTACTGAAACAGAGGATGACAGACTAAAGGCCGAATTACTAAATGTCTTCTTCCAAAGCTGTTTCACAGAGGAAGACTGCACTGTGCTTCCTTCTCTAGATTGTCGCACAGTTGACAAAATGGTAGATATCGAAGTAGACGACAGAGGGATAGAGAAACAATTAAAATCGCTCAAAAGAGGAAAGGCCGCTGGTCCTGATGGGATACCAGTTCGATTTTACACAGAGTACGCGAAGGAACTTGCCCCCCTTCTTGCAGCGGTGTACCGTAGGTCTCTAGAAGAGCGAAGCGTTCCAAAGGATTGGAAAAGGGCACAGGTCATCCCCGTTCTCAAGAAGGGACGTCGAACAGATGTGCAGAACTATAGACCTATATCTCTAACGTCGATCAGTTGTAGAATTTTGGAACACGTATTATGTTCGAGTATAATGTCTTTTCTGGAGACTAGAAATCTACTCTGTAGGAATCAGCATGGGTTTCGAAAAAGACGATCGTGTGAAACCCAGCTCGCGCTATTCGTCCACGAGACTCAGAGGGCCTTAGACACGGGTTCACAGGTAGATGCCGTGTTTCTTGACTTCCGCAAGGCGTTTGACACAGTTCCCCATAGTCGTTTAATGAACAAAGTAAGAGCATACGGACTATCAGATCAATTGTGTGATTGGATTGAGGAGTTCCTAGATAACAGAACGCAGCACGTCATTCTCAATGGAGAGAAGTCTTCCGAAGTAAGAGTGATTTCAGGTGTGCCGCAGGGGAGTGTCATAGGACCGTTGCTGTTCACAATATACATAAATGACCTGGTGGATGACATCGGAAGTTCACTGAGGCTTTTTGCAGATGATGCTGTGGTGTATCGAGAGGTTGCAACAATGGAAAATTGTACTGAAATGCAGGAGGATCTGCAGCGAATTGACGCATGGTGCACGGAATGGCAATTGAATCTCAATGTAGCGAAGTGTAATGTGATGCGAATACATAGAAAGATAGGTCCCTTATCATTTAGCTACAAAATAGCAGGTCAGCAACTGGAAGCAGTTAATTCCATAAATTATCTGGGAGTACGCATTAGGAGTGATTTAAAATGGAATGATCATATAAAGTTGATCGTCGGTAAAGCAGATGCCAGACTGAGATTCATTGGAAGAATCCTAAGGAAATGCAATCCGACAACAAAGGAAGTAGGTTACAGTACGCTTGTTCGCCCAATGCTTGAATACTGCTCAGCAGTGTGGGATCCGCACCAGGTAGGGTTGATAGAAGAGATAGAGAAGATCCAACGGAGAGCAGCGCGCTTCGTTACAGGATCATTTAGTAATTGCGAAAGCGTTACGGAGATGATAGATAAACTCCAGTGGAAGACTCTGCAGGAGAGACGCTCAGTAGCTCGGTACGGGCTTTTGTTGAAGTTTCGAGAACATACCTTCACCGAAGAGTCAAGCAGTATATTGCTCCCTCCTACGTATATCTCGCGAAGAGACCATGAGGATAAAATCAGAGAGATTAGAGCCCACACAGAAGCATACCAACAGTCCTTCTTTCCACGTACAATACGAGACTGGAATAGAAGGGAGAACCGATAGAGGTACTCAGGGTACCCTCCGCCACACACCGTCAGGTGGCTTGCGGAGTACGGATGTAGATGTAGATGTAGAGAGATTAGAGCCCACACACAGACATACCGACAGTCCTTTCCACGAACAATAAGAGACTGGAATAGAAGGGAGAACCGATAGAGGTACTTAAGGTACCCTCCGCCACACACCGTCAGGTGGCTTGCGGAGTATGGATGTAGATGTAGATGATATTGTCCTTTGTGAAGTGGGGAAGGATTTAAACTCCAGTGACATTTTCCCACTTGCATCCAATGCCACCCATGAATGTTTAACAAAGCTGCTGGGATACTTAACAGCAACTGTGCTGTATTCTAATGTAAATCCACTGCCAAGGAAATGGTAAAGTATGTAAATACCATCACCAGCAGGGTTACTGACATATCCTTTCCAAAGTTGTCTGTTAAACCTGGCACATGGTAAGTTCTATGCTGGAGCAAGGAATTCCATTTAGCTCGTAGGTAGGATCGGCGAGATTCTGAAAGTTCAGACATAATCCACCTGCTGACAACATTACAGCCTTTCTCATTGTTCGGGCAAAAGCTTGGGCTATTATCAGGGAGAAGAAAACACTTATGACAAGGTTGTAAAAAAAACCTTTTAACCATTCCACATCATGAGGAAAGATATGGAAGTCAATACAAAGGAAAGGTGATGTGTGACCATACAGGACAAAGGTGTTCTAATCATTACACCCCAGACACTGTAGCCCAGACGATGGTGAAATACCTCAAGCCAATTGCATCTAATGCCAGTCAAGGTTCTCCATTTCAACTCATTTCAGTATTACATGAAGATGCAGTGGGGCTTTAACTCCTAAATCCAGTAACACTGGAGAATACAGTCATCCCATGTCCATGTAGGAGTTAAAATATGTGCTATCTGTGGCTCTTAATACAATTCCAGGACCAAGTGCACTAAGCCATGTTGCGACGTTTGAATATTGCATTGAAGAACTGTCTGCTCATGTTTTAACAGAATTTGGTCGGAGCGACAATACTTGATTCTTGGAGGGAAGTAATTTCCTCCTAAAACCTGAATGTACCACTTAACACTCGACAATCTAATATTCCTTGAGGCAGTGGTACAAGAGGATAAATTTTCTGCCATCATAGGTAGCAGTTAATGAGAATATATTTGTTACATTAAAGGGGCCTATAACATCATGTGGAGATCAAATATCTGAAACTGAATGGGGTTTGTCCACCCATCGTATATCATTGTTCCTTTCTGGGAGGTAGATGTAGAATTGACAATGCACTCTGAGACCAACATAAGCAGGAGAATGGTGTCCCTCAGGCGAGTGTGTTGTATTCCTATTTTTGCTATAGCCAACACCAACACAGTAACCACAGCCAAGAACCCTGTCAGATTCTATCTTTTTATGGATTACGTTTCAATTTTTATTAGTCTTCATCTCAAGATGAATGCTCAACTGCAACAAACCTTAAGAAAACAGTTATGGGCTAAAATACAAGGACTTCAATTTTTCCCTCGCAAAATGAGCCTCTGCCACTTTCAGTTATTAAGTTATGATTTTAATAAGCCCTAACTGTGAGTGGGGGATACAACTCCTGTTTTATCAGTAATCAGTAAAGTTTTGGGGACTCATCTTTGATAAGAAACTCAACTGGTTTTCGCTCGTGAATCATCTCAAAGTGTGTTCTAAAGGTACTAAACATCTTAATTTACTATTAGATACTGGGGCACCCAACAGTCATCATTGTTTAAACTGTGTATTTATAGCTGTACTGTATTATGGTTGTACACAATGATTATACTTAAAGACCTTGGACTCTTTAATGATGAGTGCATTAGACTGGTAACAGGAGCTTTAAAGACGAGCCCTATACCCAGCCTCATTGCACTTGCCATTAATCATCCATTGGAAGTTCCTCATGGTGTGGCATACATATGTCTGCCAAGTCCCCCACTCTACAGCCTTTAATATTCTTGTCTGACCATCAGCAGGACAAGTGTTCATAAAATGTCGAAGGACAATGAGAGTGTTTGGGATAGAAAAAAGGAGCAGCTTGGAGAAATTGATATGATGGATCTGAATGTTTTAACACAGGTTTGGAGCAAAAGCAAGCCTTTTACGAATTTTTAGAGGAGAACGGATGTTTAACATTTATTTACACTGATGAATCTAGTTTCGCCTGTCAGTGTATTTAGGGCTAGACTTCCAGTCAAATTAAGTATTTGGCACAAAGCTCCAGAGCAAAGGCACTGGAGCAGATTAGGTACAGTTGATGGAGTGACTTTCTTATTTGCTGGTTTCCTAAGTGCCCTACAGACCATTCAGCTACTACACCCAGCGTACTGTGCTCCAGAAACATGCAAGACACACTTCAGATGCTACAGTGTAAAGAAAAGGAAATATCATTCTGCCGAGTACCAAGCCATGTGGGAATCCTGGAAAATGAAAGAGTTGACAAGACAGGAAGGGACGTACGCAAAGGCAGTAATGCTATCTCTTTCAATGCTATTACCTCATTATTGAAGAGTGTTAAGTGGCGATGGGAGAATGCGTGACTTGACATGCAAAATAACAAATTAAGGCTGGTGAAGCATACAGTTTTGGCCTTGTGAACATCATTCCATTCACACAGATGGAAAAAAGCAGCTCCACCACAACAAAGAACAGGCCATTGTCCTCAAACACACAGCCTGGTGCAACAGCAAACACCAGTGTGTGGTGCTTACGGTGTACCAGTGTTGGTGCTACGCGTAGTACTTGATTAAATTTTTATATTTGGATAAGGCCACAACAATTGTTCGTGGTATGATATGTCCAACGTTTTAAACAACAATGAGGAAAGTACTGAAGTTCTAAAGATTTGGTGTGTTAGCAAGACTTTTGGCTAAGTTATTACCTGTCATTTTCATGTTTTTCATAGAGGCGGGTTCATCTGTTTTTACTTAGTGATCAAGCCAGTCATATTATCAGAATAAGTTCTAAAATTTTGACACTATATCTATTTTTCTATAGAAAGAAACTTCCACATGGGAAAAATATATTAAAAACAAAGATTCGAAGACTTACCGAGCAGGAAAGTGCCGTTAGATAGGCGCGCGCACACACACACACACACACACACACACACACACACACACACACACACACACACAGAATTTCGAGCTTTTGCAACTGGCGGCTGCTTCGTCAGGAAAGAGGGAAGGAAAAGGAAAGATGAAAGGATGTGGGTTTTAAGGGAGAGTGTAAGGAGTCATTCCAATCCCGGGAGCGGAAAGACTTACCTTAAGGGGAAAAAAGGATAGGTATATACTACCGCACACACACATATCCATCCGCACATACACAGACACAAGCAGACATTTGTAAAGGCAAAGAGTTCGGGCAGAGCTGTCAGTCGAGGCGGAAGTACAGAGGCAAAGAAGTTGTTGAAAGACAGGTGAGGTATGAGCGAAATTAGTGGAGGTTGAGGCCTGGCGGATATCGAGAAGAGAGGATATACTGAAGGGAGAGTTCTCATTTCCGGAGTTCGGATAGGTTGGTGTTGGTGGGAAGTATCCAGATAACCCGGACGGTGTAACACTGTGCCAAGATGTGCTGGCCGTGCACCAAGGCATGTTTAGCCACGGGGTGATCCTCATTACCAACAAACATTGTCTGCCTGTGTCCATTCATGTGAATGGACAGTTTGTTGCTGGTCATTCCCACATAAAAAGCGTCACAGTGTAGGCAGGTCAGTTGGTAAATCATGTGGGTGCTTTCACACGTGGCTCTGCCTTCGATCGTGTACACCTTCCGGGTTACAGGACTGGAGTAGGTGGGTGGGAGGTTGCTTGTTGGTGGGTTTGATGTGGACAGATGTGTGAAGCTCAACAAGCAACAGTACCTCCATTATGACAGCTGCCACCCATTCCATATCAAATGGTCCCTTCCCTACAGCCTAGGCCTTCGTGGCAAACGAATCTGCTCCAGTCCTGAATCCCTGAACCATTACACCAACAACCTGAAAACAGCTTTCGCATCCCGCAACTACCCTCCCGACTTGGTACAGAAGCAAATAACCAGAGCCACTTCCTCATCCCCTCAAACCCAGAACCTCTCACAGAACAACCCCAAAAGTGCTCCACTTGTGACAGGATACTTCCCGGGACTGGATCAGACTCTGAATGTGGCTCTCCAGCAGGGATACGACTTCCTAAAATCCTGCCCCGAAATGAGAGCCATCCTTCATGAAATCCTCCCCACTCCACCAAGAGTGTCTTTCCGCTGTCCACCTAACCTTCGTAACCTCTTGGTTCATCCCCATGAAATCCCCAAACCACCTTCCCTACCCTCTGGCTCCTACCCTTGTAACCGCCCCCAGTGTAAAACCTGTCCTATGCACCCTCCCACCACCACCTACTCCAGTCCTGTAACCCGGAAGGTGTACACGATCAAAGGCAGAGCCACGTGTGAAAGCATCTACGTGATTTACCAACTGACCTGCCTGCAATGTGACGCTTTCTATGTGCGAATGACCAGCAACAAACTGTCCATTCGCATGAATGGACACAGGCAGACAGTGTTTGTTGGTAATGAGGATCACCCTGTGGCTAAATATGCCTTGGTGCACGGCCAGCACATCTTGGCACAGTGTTACACCGTCCGGGTTATCTGGATACTTCCCACCAATACCAACCTATCTGAACTCCGGAGATGGGAACTTGCCCTTCAATATATCCTCTCTTCTCGTTATCCACCAGGCCTCATTCTCTGCTAATTTCAAGTTGCCGCCACTCATACCTCACCTGTCATTCAACATCATCTTTGCCTCTGCACTTCCACCTCGACTGACATCTCTGCCCAAACTCTTTGCCTTTAAATATGTCTGCTTGTCTGTATATGTATGGATGGAGATGTGCGTGCGCGCCCGCGAGTATATACCTATTCTTTTTTCCCCCTAAGGTAAGTCTTTCCGCTCCCGGGAGTGGAATGACTCCTTACCCTCTCCCTTAAAACCCACATCCTTTCATCTTTCCTTCTCCTTCCATCTTTCCTGACGAAGCAACTGCCGGTTGCGAAAGCTTGAAATTTTGTGTGTGTGTTTGTGTGTTGTTTTATTGGGCCTTTCTACCGGCGCTTTCCCGCTTGATAAGTCTTGGAATCTGTGTTTTTAATATATTTTCCCCATGTGGAAGTTTCTTTCTATTTTATGTATATATTGTGAAACTGTTTCAATTTTTTTTTTGAGAACTTTGATACCCATGTTTAGTATGATTACTTTCCTGTTATTAGCAGACACTGAGCCACAAGTACCAGTGAATAACTTTCAGCATTTTTTAACTAATTCCCTTTTTATGACTATATTTTATTTAAACACGAGGAAAGGGCACAAACTTGCATGTGAACTTAAAGTTATCCCTCTACCATTCCACTCTCGAATGGTGCGCGGAAAAAATGAGCTCTTAAATTTTCCTGCGTTAGCCCTGATTTCTCTTATTTTATCGTGATGATCATTTCTTATTATATTAAATTTCAGACTCCAGTTGCATAAGCAAAGAAACTTTACCTAGGTTTCGGATATAATAATGTAGCCTCCTTCAGAAATGTCACATTATAAAATTAAATTTAAAACATGCCAGATATTGGCTCTGTCATTAGTAGAAGTGACGCAGTCTTATGACTATATCCTGTATTTTAAGTTTGACAAGTTTATATTGTGACATTTCTGAAGAAGGCTAAATTATTGTAGCTGAAACCTAGGTAAAGTTTCTTTGCTTATGCAACTGGAGGCTGAAATTTAATATAATTACATTTTATAGTTGCTGACTCTGCTGCACCATGCTAAAAATATAAATAAATAATAATTTCTCTCTCAACATTTTCGCAATTGGAGGGGAAAACTGGTGATTGAAGTTTCATGAGAATATCGTGTCACAATGAAGAAGCCTTTGTTTAAATGATGTCACTCCAATTTACGTATCATGTCTGTGGCACTATCTCCCCTATTTTGGAGATCACCCCTGTTCTTGTCACTTAATCATTTGTGACATTTGTAATGTAGAAATCATTTTGCTAGGGTGTTCTTGTGGTTATGCTGTCATTTTGGTCTTCAGCTTATGCATAACTAATATGTGTAATTGGTGTTTTAGCAGAATAGTTGGGCCACGCTGCATTCTAACTTGCCTCACGGAAGGAATTTCAATACCTGAAGGCCGTTCTGCAATTTACACTGTGGGAATGAGGGGACTCCTAATTAGCACAACTG
This sequence comes from Schistocerca gregaria, assembly GCF_023897955.1. NCBI lineage: Eukaryota > Metazoa > Arthropoda > Insecta > Orthoptera > Acrididae > Schistocerca > Schistocerca gregaria. The sequence goes on along the minus strand of NC_064920.1, from coordinate 1,208,994,220 downwards.
GTTTTGATGGTGAACCAAAGGTAGTAATATATGGTACAAGGAAAATATTTATTCTGTGTATTTCAGCAGTTGCAGTGCTTGCATGTAAAACATAATGCCTTGTATTTCAGAAACAAATTACAAAACTGGTAGAGTTCATGGGAGGTGTTTTTACCAACAAACTAAGACAGAGTGTCACCCATCTTGTTGCACATTCTGTGCTTTCAGAGAAGTACCAGGTAAGCCCTTGATTATATCCTGCTTTGAGAATATAAATTCTCCTAGATTAATATTGCAACATGCAGTTTATTTTCGCAATATCCTTACGTGCACACCAATACCATATTGCGTTGTGCAGGGTATTTAGTGGGAATTGCTCTCCTACCTTGTTTGCCTTTTAGTCTTTACAGTTATGTCTGCAGCTAATCCAATGATGCTCATTTTTACTAACTTTAATTTCCGTCATGAACTATCATACAGTGTTCTGCCGTTTTTTTTCTGTAGTTTTCTCTGAGCAGTAAACTGACATCAGTATTAACATTGTTTGTAACAATGTTTCTGAGCAGTGTTAACATTGGTTGTAACAATGTTTCTGCTTATCAGTAATTGTTGTGGCTCTCCTGTTTCTCTCAGTACTTCAACTTTAATCTGCAGGAACACACACAAAAATTCTACTGTGATTTCCTTCAAGTCAGTTTCTGCTCCTTACAGGCATGCACTCCATATGTAGTTGAGGAAGAATTTTGTCCCAGGATTCAGGAAGATGCTGTTTGTCAGTGGTTTACTTTTCTGGAGAAGTGATTCCAGTACTTGGGCTGTTGTGCTTTCACATACATTGCACTTGATCTGTCTGCTCTGAGACAGCTTCCCATGTGCTTGGATGTAGTAATGTCAGTTTTTTACCTGTAAAGTGCACAACTACATTTACTTTTCTGTCCCTTATGCATTTTGTCATTTGTATTTTTACCTCTTTTGCTCCCCCTTGAACTGTTGCCCCATTGCCACTGACTTCTAAAATTACATAATTGCATTGTTTGTGTACAAATTGAATAGCAGTGGTTTTGAACCAAATCATCATCATTCCTTTTTCGCAGCCTTGTCTGCACTCTTTCTTCACATATAATGGCACTCTGTTTCATGCAGAATTATTCTTCAGTCCATATAATCCATTTGTTCATCAGTTTGAATATTTTGATGGACTTGGCAGAGTACCTTCTCTCTATATGTGAAGTGGATGAAGGCTAATTAGCTGAACCTCAAAGAATTGTCAGCCGCTAACCGTAATGTGAATATTACCTCTGGTGTTCCAAATTACTTTTTAAGTGTAAGCTAGTCATCTTGTGGACCTTCTGCTTTCTTTTGCAGGTGGTGATAGTTAATGCTAGTTACCATTTTTTAGACTTGTAATAGGAGGTTGAATGCCGTGTACTAATTGCATTTCAATGCTATGCTGGACTCAGGAATGCATGTCATAAGTGTTTCTTCAGAATTACGGATAATTTCTCCTTTCGCGCGTGAAAATTTTCATTTCCAGATTTTTAGGATTATTCAATCTATTTAATGCTTAGTCATATTTGTCCTTAAATACTGTGTACAATGATTGTCTTGGTCAGCCATATTCGTGTTCTAGAGAATGTACAATATGTATTACAGCATTTGTCTTGCAGCATTGTTTGCTGTTTATTGAAACCCAATCTTCGTAGCACTTTATCTATAGAAATATGTTGTCAGCTGTCTTTCCTTCATGATGTCTGCAATTCCTGCATTCCAATCCTTCGTAGACCTGGTCCATTCCCACTTTCCTGAAATTATTCGTGTCTGCACTTTGAGATGTGTTGCCTTCTGTACTCTTCATATTGCTATACCATACCAGCTATTCCCTATCTGTCCACTGTAGTCAATGTTAAATTTATTATGGTCATTTACTTGATGTCTTGATTATTCACCCTGTTGGTATGTGGTGTTTTGCTACACCACCTAAGTAAGTAATTTCCATCAAGTACAGTCTTCCTGTCATTTTCTTTGTCAGAGCTCACACTTCTGATGCATATGATTCAATGCTTCCCACAAAACTCGTGTACCTCCATTTCATAATGTTAGATGTATCCGATCGTTACAATGCTTGATTTCCAAATTTTATTCTGTATATCCTGATTGTCCCTGCCGTTTACTGTCAGTGTGCTACCTTGTATTTAATATGAGATTATTTTTTTAACAATTCTCTTCTCTGTTTCTAAGACTTAAAATTCCTTTCCTACGACTATGTACTGTGGGCTCTAATATATTCATATGCCACTTCTGGCATTCCTCTGCTAATTTTCCACATCTTCATTCTTGGCTACAGTCACTTGTCTACAGACAATAGGCTATACATAGTGTTATTTCCTAATTGCATGGGCATTGAGCAAGCAGTGAAGGACACAAAAGAAAAATTCGGAGTAGGTATTAAAGTCCATGGAGAAGAAATAAAAACTTTGAGGTTCGCCGATGACATCGTAATTCTGTCAGAGACAGCAAAGGACTTGGAAGAGCAGTTGAACGGAATGGATAGTGTCTTGAAAGGAGGATATAAGATGACCATCAACAAAAGCAAAACAAGGATAATGGAATGTAGTCAAATTAAGTCGGGTGATGCTGAGGGAATTAGATTAGGAAGTGACACACTTAAAGTAGTAAAGGAGTTTTGCTATTTGGGGAGCAAAATAACTGATGATGGCTGAAGTAGAGAGGATATCAAATGTAGACTGGCAATGGCAAGGAAAGCGTTTCTGAAGAAGAGAAGTTTGTTAACATCGAGTATAGATTTAAGTGTCAGGAAGTCATTTCTGAAAGTATTTGTATGGAGTGTAGCCATGTATGGAAGTGAATTGTGGACAATAAATAGTTTGGACAAGAAGAGAATAGAAGCTTTCAAAATTTGGTGCTACAGAAGAATGCTGAAGATAAGATGGGTAGATCACATAACTAATGAGGAAGTATTGAATCGGATTGGGGAGAAGAGAAGTTTGTGGCACAACTTGACAAGAAGAAGGGATCGGTTGGTAGGACATGTTCTGAGGCATCAAGGGATCACCAATTTAGTATTGGAGGGCAGCGTGGAGGGTAAAAATCGTAGAGGGAGACCAAGAGATGACTACACTAAGCAGATTCAGAAGGATGTAGGTTGCAGTAGGTACTGGGAGATGAAGAAGCTTGCACAGGATAGAGTAGCATGGAGAGCTGCATCAAACCAGTCTCAGGACTGAAGACAACAACAACAACAACAACAACAACATTTTCCTCCAGGTTTTTAGGGGCATTATCTATGTATATTTTGAAAAACTTTGGAAATAAGCAAAAGCACTTATAATTCCTTGTTAACTGTACTCATCCAAGACATAGTTACGTATTTTCACTATACTTCTGCTGCCTATATGGACAGGCTGCTCCATAGGGCATGGGCTCTCCAGAGTGCCACTAAGCTCACAGTTGGGTGGACACAGCTGCTGTACACTATTCTGCTCGTGCACGAGGCACTAGGCCATGCCTGTCCGCATGCGCCCGACCAGTGCCATAAGATTGTGCAGGCTACGACCTCACTGCCTGTGTGTGTGTCAGCTGCTTTCCTGCGCCCTGCCCACCTAAACTGATGGGAACCAGCTGCCTGCCAGCAGGTGCTCGGGCTGGAAGAGCCTGGTAGAAAACTTTTTCACCGTGTTTATAGAAATTGCAGGAACTTTAGAGAATATTTTCATTCACATCTGTTTCATTACATCAATCCTTAATGGAGAACAGATCTTGTTTTCAGATTCTTTACCTGTAACCTTACATTGCAAATATGTAAAGGGATGTAGTGTTCAGTCAGCCAGTACAAGTTGTTGTTGTATTTTCATGCATATAAACATGCAACATGTGATTGTGATTTTGTTATTGTGACAGGAGTTGGTGTTTAGAAATACTTAAGATTTTGTAGAAGACGCTTCTGTTAACATTTTGATCATTTTCACTCAGTACTAAATGCCTGTCAATTGTTTCAGAAAGCAACTGAGCAGGGCATACCTGTCATGACAGAGAAGTGGGTGCTGGAAGTGTGGGAAGCTAGCAAGCTCAGAAATGTCCATGCAACAGATGACGAATTTATGAGTTATAAGTGCCCAATTTTTCACAACTTGTGTGTGACATCATCTGGGCTACCCCACAAAGAAAGAGACACGATTAAAGAGCTTATAAACAGTAATGGTATGTATGTTTCAAGGTATTGCAATTTATTAATGTTTTATCTTTGTTCTACCATCTCATCCTTAATATGTGTCCTTTGTGTGAAAAGTCTTCGTGAAGATCCTATGTGAATGAAGTGTGATACTGCTATAGTATTCCTATAAGGGCCTCAGAAGCAGAGAGATACCAGTGAAATTTTCATACTTCTGATGTAAATGACCTAAGTTTAAAGATACATAAGAAAATGGTTTCAAATTCAGTAACCGTTAAACCTTAGAAACTGTATTATTATATCTGTAAATTTCCCTCGTAGAAACAAAAGAAGGGAGAATACAGTGTTTTCCAAGCTGTTAAATGGTATAATGTCATTTATGCTGAGTGACTATAAATGATTCAATTGTTTTTAAAGTTCTGTATTTTTCAAAATATTAAATGTATAAATACGATTGATACTTGAATTGAACTGTAAACTTGTAGAGTTTGCGTTGTGTCCACCAGTTGATGTTATGGGTGCAGTGCCTTGACAAAATGGTGACAAAGTAAGAAAAGAGTTATTGTTTGTTGGAATATGCGAGTTGTTTATCTGTTACAACAGTGCAGCATACATTCAAAAGGAGCTGTGCAAAATAGCCACCACATAAATAGAGAACTGTGTCTTGGTATTAACACTGGAAACAGGAAAGTACCAATGGACCAGCTGTAGAGAAGGTGAAAGTAAGTTTTGTACCCAGTCCAAAGAAATCATTGTTCCATGAACTTGGAATACTGCATCTGACTGTGTGGAAGATTTTGCCACAGTGATTACATTTCAAACTGTACTACCTGCAGTTCGTGCAACAATTATAACCAAAATAACACCTAAACGAAGGACTTCCACATTGCTAGATTGGGCATGATGATGATGATGATGATGATGATGATGATGATGATGATGATGATGATGATGATGATGATGATGATGATGATGATGATGATGATGTGGTTCTGTTCCCTTGGCCTCCCAGGTTGCCTGACTTTGTGCTCTGTGACTTTTTTCATTGGAAAAACATTAAGGATTGTCTTTACATACCAGCCCTGATGCCGAGAACAGTGGAATAGCTCAGAAAACGCTTCAGTTCTGCTGCTGCTATGACCATTTGCAGGATGTTGCCACTTAAGATACAGAATGAACTTGTCAGTTGGACATATTCTGTCACCAGAATGACATCTGTAGAGAGCAAAAGGCAAACTTGCAAATTTATGGTTCTATTTGTGCATCAGCCATGTTTTTACTTGAGCTTTGAAAACAAATGAATCATTTATATTAGCTCTGTAATACTCTCTATTGAAATCTTTTAGAGGAAAAGTGATAAAGAACCAAGTTGGCCGTTGTGTCAAAGAATTGCTTTGCTGTGATCTGCAGATTGAACAGGAAGTGTTGTTCCAGTATTCACGTTGGCTGTATCTTAAAAACAGCCTGGCTCATCGTGACACTTTGTCTTCTATTGTTGCTCTTAGCTACTTGTAGCTAGCAATCAGGCACGTACATATGGCTCTCATTTGGTTTTCAATTTGGCCAAAATCTTTGTCATGTTCTTTGAAAATGAGTCCATGCTGGGATAATTTATAATGAATTGAATCAGCTGATGTTTGTAAAAATATTAAAGTTCAGATTATGACAGCCAGAATAAACAATGACTTCATTCTCATGCTGTGGCATACACTTTTTCATGTGAACCCCATTGAGCTACACTGCCATCCCTCTCTATTTGATTGTTCTCATCTTTATTTTTCGCTTTCTTCCTAGTTTTAATTCCAATTGTCATTCTTCCTCCTCCTCATTTTAATCCATACATATTGTCTGACAGTTGCTGGTTCACATGAAGTATTCTCTCTGGCATCTCTCTCTCTCTCTCTCTCTCTCTCTCTAGCAATTCTGTCTCACTGGAGATAAAGAGCTGCTTATTTTCAGTAATCCGTATTTGTACTTTAATATTTACTGTTAAATTAAAGAAGGCACTACCTTTCAAATGAAATGAATAGTGTAAAAATAAACTAAAACTTCAAACGCGATATATTTGGTCATCAGTCAAATGTTTGTATATTGTTGTGAAATTTCTTACAAAGTTTATTGCCTGAAGATGCCTGACTGACAGTTTTTGTCATTAAATGATAGTATTGATTTTAAAAAAAAGGGATATGTTAGATGATTTAATGAAGTCTTCACACTTCATAAACTGCTTAAAACATTGAGGTATAGTCATTCAGTTGGTTTGAGTTAAGTTTGTACAATCAGAAGCAGAAAATCCCTTTTCACTGTTACATACCATGCAACATGCTTGCATTTGAATGAGACATAACAACTCGATTCTCTTCCGGGTGCCATAACTGGATTATTTCCTTCCTACGTGCACCACTAAAATATCATAAGCAATGAAAGATTCTGAAACACAGGTATTGATAAGTGATAGTATGTGACTCAGCAAAGGCAAGTGTTTCACTGTTGTGGAATTATGCCATCCTTGGACATAACCTCTCACTGAGTTTTCGGTTGTCGCAGTGAAACTTTGATTTTATGTTCTCCGGTTGTACAGTTTTTGCAATTCTACACCAAAAATTCATAATCCCCGTGGAAAACCCATATGATTAATGCTAAAAATTTCCCAATTTTACGTTTCTCCCTAGTAAGGTTCACCTCAATTCTATGCTCTTATGTGATGTCTCACTTGACTTTGTCCTGTTTTCTTCCTATTAATATTTGATGTTTTTGAGCAAGTTATATGTGGCACTGCAGGCGGTGATGAAGTTAAGGTATTATTTTAGCTTGTTGTCGAGAGGGGCTGCATAAGAGAGAAAATGCTGACGTAATCCAAGATCGGTATTGCCACCGGAAATTGTAACATTTAACTTCACCGCGCAATTAAGATAAAACTATTGATGGGTTGCGGCAACAGTGGTAAAACAGGAGAGTTGACGCTAAATGTTCCGGACCAAGTCAATACTTGATGAAGGAGCCCAGTCATCACCTTTTCTTGTGCCACTTATATCTCAGTCTCATCTTTTTGCTTGTATTTCTGATTTACTGTATTCAGCAACAATTTTGATCATCAACCCTTCAAATTCAAACACAAAGTCTCTAATAATACGCTTGATCAGATTCAAGAAAACATTGACCATTTCCGGCTAGTGAGCTGTTATTGGTTGATGACTTGTTAAATCACCCAACAGTTATCGCAGACCCTGCACCACACTAACACACTTTGTTTTGCCCACTATGTAATATGTTTACAGGCTGTAGCCTACGAAACATTCGTAATTCCTGAACTACTGGATTGTAAAGTATAAACAAGCACAGAAGCTATAAATCAGTATGTGCAAGAATTTCGTTCTCCTCCCTCATAGGTAACAATTTCACCAGCTCTCCATAATGTCAACTTACATAACCAAGTTGCAAATCCATAAACAAACAAGAAAGAGATTTCAAAATTTTAAGTCATAAAATAGACCTATAAGGGAAAAAAGTGGATTTTACTACTAGTAATACTGTTGTTGTTTGTTGTTGTAGTCTTCAGTCTTGTGACTGGTTTGATGCAGCTCTCCCTGCTACTCTATCTTGTGCAAGCTTCTTCATCTCCCAGTACTTACTGCAACCTACATCCTTCTGAATCTGCTTAGTGTATTCATCTCTTGGTCTCCCTCTACGATTTTTACCCTCCACGCTGCCCTCCAATGCTAAATTTGTGATCCCTTGATGCCTCAAAACATGTCCCACCAACTGGTCCCTTCTTTTTGTCAAGTTGTGCCACAAACTCCTCTCCTCCCCAATTCTATTCAGTATCTCCTCATTAGTTATGTGATCTACCCATCTAATCTTCAACATTCTTCTGTAGCACCACATTTCGAAAGCTTCTATTCTCTTCTTGTCCAAACTATTTATCGTCCATGTTTCACTTCCATACATGGCTACACTCCATACAAATACTTTCAGAATGACTTCCTGACACTTCAATCTATACTTCGTGTCAACAAATTTCTCTTCTTCAGAAACGCTTTCCTTGCCATTGCCGGTCTACATTTGATATCCTCTCTACTTCAGCCATCATCAGTTATTTTGCTCCCCAAATAGCAAAACTCCTTTACTACTTTAAGTGTGTCACTTCCTAATCTAATTGCCTCAGCATCACCCGACTTAGACTACATTCCGTTATCCTCGTTTTGCTTTTGTTGATGTTCCTCTTATATCCTCCTTTCAAGACACTATCCATTCCGTTCAACTGTTCTTCCATGTCCTTTGTTGTCTCTCATAGAATTACAATGTCATCAGTGAACCTCAAAGTTTTTATTTCTTCTCCCTGGATTTTAATACCTACTCCAAATTTTTCTTTTGTTTCCTTTACTGCTTGCTCAATATACTCTTATAACTACCATCTGGTTTCTGTACTAATTGTAAATAGCTTTTCGCTCCCTGTATTTTACCCCTGCCACCTTTAGAATTTGGAAGAGAAGGGCATGTAATTGTGAAAAGATTGTCTTTTTTTCTAATGATATATGAGGCAATTAAGCCATGTCCCCTACACACTAGCGCCACAAATTATACCTTAAAACACAGTTCTGAGGATTCTTTCATTTTATGTTCACCTCGAAAATACAAAAAATTTATAGCCCATATGGGGAAATAAACTGAAAACTGTGAAATACAGTGAAAACTGTTAGATTATATCTTGATCGTTTATTTTCTGCCTGAGCTAACAGTTACATAGTGTGGTGACATCACGCTAATACAGTGGTTTGTAGCATATAGAGTGATAAACAGCAAGCTTATTTGGCGCCTTGTTCCAAAGTGTGGCTGATATGATTGGTGTACATGGCAAATGGAGTGACCACGGCTTTCACGTAGGTTTGGTCAAACAGTAGAAGCTCCTGGTGGGAATACTAACAATGTAGGAGAAGATAATTGCTACTTACAGTAAAGATAGCATGCTAAGTTGCAGACACACACATTTAAGACACATTCACATCAGCTTTTGACCACAGCCTTCGTCAGAAAAAAGAGAACCACACAAGCAAGCACATCTCACACGCGTGTGACTGACAACTCTGGCAGCTCGGGCCAGAATGCAACTATCATGGGATGGTAGCAGCAGTCTGGAGGTGCCAGGGATTGGAAAGGGGAAGGAATAGTAGTGTACGGGTGGAGGAAGAGAGGAGCTCTCTTGGGCGGAATGCGCAGGGACCAGAAAACCAACAGGCCCAGTTTCAGGAGATTGTGGGGAATGGAGGTGGGGAAAAGCAGAGCAATGGGGAAGATACAGACAAGAAAGTCCCTGCTCACTCCGCCAGACAGCACTCTTCTTTTCCTCAACCCATACACTGCTATCCCTTCCCCGCCCACTCCAGATTGCTGCTACCATTCCACATGATAGTTTCATACTGGCCCAAAGTGCTGGATTTGGCATTCGGCTGAATGAATGGTCTGTGTTTCTCTTTTTTCCAGTGAAGGCTGTGGCCAAAAGCTTCTGTGTGATTCTCTTTTAATTGTGCCTGTCTGCAACTTATCGTGTTATCTTTATGGTATGTAGCAACTTGTCTTTTCCTACATTGTTAATGTTCCACTGAGGTTTAAATTATATAGTTATACCTCATATGCCGTTCACTACAGTGCATTAATTTTGCTTTCAGTAGTTTTGCTCCGAGCCTATCGACAGAATGCGTAATGTATTTTGCTTCTACCAGCTACAGCCTTCGTAGGCTACTCCACTTGTTGTGTGCGGCACCATAATTAACAGGATGTGTTCAGTGAACAGTTGTGCGATGGCATGTTAGTCTTTGTTGCAGCCCTCAGTGGTGTTTAATGCTTTGTGATGACAGGCAGATTGCTATAAACGTAACAGATTGCTGAGACAGAGATCACTGAAATCACAGCAGGCTTATCTTTATTTCATATCCATTAACATAAACACACACATGTGAAGGAAAACTTGTGTGTATGTATACTGTATTTTATGGACTATGACACACCATAATCTTTAAGCAGTTTTTAAAACTATAACATTTTTACAATTTTTGTTATTAGATTAGAAAGCCAGAAAAAAACTTCCATTATAAAACTAAACTGATCTTCAAAATCCCTAAATTCATCATCTGAACTTTCTTCCTCGCCATTCTCATTATTATCCACTTCATACATAAGATGGTCTTCACTGCCATCAAGAGCATTACTTATATCCCACTTCTTGAAAGATTTAACAATAATGTCTTCTCTCATTCTAGACTAAGACTGTTTTATCGACTGATACACTTGTTTGACTGTAGGTCTTTTAAAGCTCCCTTCCGCATAAGTCCGTGTTGGGTTTCATCCATTTGTTCCATTCCTCTCATGTACACTTCAAATGCTTTATTTATTGAGACATCAAGAGATTGTTGTTGTCAAGTAAGTCCTCACGGAATAATAGGAAGCTCTAGATTTCCCTGTCTCAATTTCTCTTTCACAGAATTTTTCAAATGACTACTAAACTGATCTAGCACAAGTAGAGAACTACTCTTTTAAAACACCTTTACTTCTCTCCCATACTCTGTAAATCCATAATTTCATACCAGCCTCATTCATCTAAACCTTGTTATGTAAGTGAACACCACCACCTGGCAGTATTTTAGAAGGTTTTGGCTTGTTTTACACTTGAAAATGGTCTTGGATTAAGTTTTGCACTGTCAGCACAACATGAGAGGACAACATTGTAGTGCATTTTTACATGTCCACTTGTTTTTATAGCTATTTTTCGCACCTTTCATGACAACAGGCCTGTTACTCAGCACATCAAACGTCAGAGGAGTTTTGTCTATATTCACCATTCGGCTTACTCCCACATTGATTTTCTTTCGATGTTGAAGAATAAAGTGATAAAAGATAATATTTTCTCTTCAGACTCTTGTGCCCTTTTGGAGATATTTTGGTTTTGATTTGCTTGCTAAGTCCATGATGCTTGATAAACGTGTAGCAAGAACTAAACTCCATCCTTAGTCTGTCAAGTTCGATTGTAGCATAAGCTTACAAGTGGGCATTTGAATCATTTTTGTATTAATTCCAAAGCCATTTTGATGGTGTCATTGAATCCATTTCAGTACGTCTTCGTCTAGTTTTGGCTGTTTTGCAAAGAGTCCTCCATTTGTACACTTAGTCTCTCTCTCTCTCTCTCTCTCTCTCTCTCTCTCTCTCTCTCTCTCTCTCTCTCTCTCTCTTCTTCCGCCCCCCCTCCCCACTCCCCCAGCCCCACCCCCACCCATCTCATCCCTCCCAGTAAGTCTCCCCTGGCCTGGGGTTCTGGATGACTTTTCTGAACTATACCCTCTGTCCCTAAACCACTCCAGTCCTTTTCCTTCGTCCCTTTTCCTTCCCTTTCAACTCTTATGCTGAAAAAAGGAGCCACTGGCTCCAAAGGCTTGTAAAACCTAAACTATTTGGTGCGTGTGCGTGTGTGCATGCGTCCGCCTGCCACCGCATAGTGAGTAGTTTTTTATCTACCTATTTAAATCATAATATCAGTAAAAGATTGATTTCAGTGTTACAAAGTAAGTTGTGCGATATTTTGGCACTATGCCATGTAAAGTAGAACCAATATGAAGCAAGAACGCCTCCTACGTCACAAGCAGAAAGCAAGATGCCATACTGTATTTATCATGCTCAGCAGAAGCCCATATTCGATGGGTTTTATGTTTTTAAGCACCAGCACATTGAATGTCATGAGAACAAATCATTATTGATGCGATTTGTTGTAATTAAATGATGGGAAACGTCATATTGGTGGTTGAAGAATTTTCATATTTAGTTATTTTCATGTCATAACTCATATGTAATGATAGTAAGCCATTTTTAAAGCAAGGACTCGTTTAAAAATCATGAAAATTGGTCATTCTTATTAGGATTTGTTATATAATTCATTTGTCTTATTACACATTCACAAATATAAAGTTTTATTTATGTATACCACAGACAGAGGAACATGACTATCGTATGGTCAGGAAAGGAAATTTTCTTTTTAAGAGAGCTAATGAACGAATTCTCTGTGCACCCATTTTTGTGAACAAACCATATTGGTTTGCGAGCCAGATAAATCTGACAGCTGCCTCTGGAGAGTCCTGAGAGCGCAAAATCATGTCACCCAGCACGTGCCAGGTCTACATGCACATCAATTTTAGCTGCCTCTTCCTGTATGCTGAGGGCTTTAGGGCAGTATGCCTAGTCAGTATAAATACTGATACACCACTGAATGAAAGAAAATCTGATTTTTACAAGTTAATTTTTAATACATCTATTCCCTGTCAGGACTACTTCACGAATGTTTGAGGTCTTAAAGTTGAAGTATCACTGACTGCCCTCAAATCCCACTTCAGTACAAAATAATGTACCTTTCACATGATGAACAATTCAAGATACTGAAAAAGGTTTTGGCACGTGATAGTGCATGAGATAGAGCATTTCACTGTGTGGTTAATGATATTAATTCGTATTTACAAATATATGGAGGCTACTAGTTGACTATCCTGCACTGCAAAGTTACTTATTATCCAAACCTTATACTAAACAGGAAAAGAAATAAAATCTGTATACAGTGTAACACTAACATGTCACCTCCTGTGCATCTCACCCACATCCACTCCCAGTAGTTTTTGATGAGTGTGAGGGATTGGTAGTGGGGAATCCTGTCCATGTTAAACTGTAATTTCCATGTAACTGTAAGTCAGTTCTAAGGTTTGAGGGAGGCGAGGGCATACTGCCCTAATGGGACTATGCCTATTAAAGCACCTTTAAGCTCAAACCAAGCTTCCTGTAGCAGACAGCTTTATCTTCCAGTACACTATTTGCATACTAGGTATGGCTGAAATTTCTCCAGGTGTTCCAGAGCTATGGTGAAAGGTACAAGAATAACACTAATGACGATTATGAACAGTGCTAACATGCATGTTTACTTGCTTATTGCCAGTTTCTTCAAATTACAACATATGCATCACACTGCAGTGCACTGCTTCCCAGGTTCAGTGGCTATCTCTTCTGCTGATTAGCAGATGACAGGAAGTAGGGGGCCATGGGTGTTTTGTTGTGTGGTGTGTTGAGGTTATGCTTTAAGGTGATTTACGTGCAATAATGTCTGCCCACCAGACGGAGTTAAGTTTTTCAACTTCAGGTCACAAAACTATGTATTGGAAGGACTTCCCCTGACCAATTCAGTTACACTTAGAGTTGCTGTGTAACATGACGACGAGATCTTGCTAAGAACTCAAAACAGGTTGTGATACCATTTATGACCTGAAGCTGAAAAATACAAGAAAATTTCGTATTAATTTTTGTGTAAATTTAGTATCTTCAATCTCTTGGAAAAGGCATCAAACATTGAAGATGATACAGGAAATTGTCTGACATCAACACACACCATCAGATAACTCTGCTTTACATTAAAGTTACATATATAATTGCGGGAATTTGTTCTTATTAGAGCATACGTTGTTGTTGGAACTCTGGAAGTACATAAAATTTGTGTCTGTTGTTTTATTTGCATAGGTGGTGAGTATTCAGGCAAACTTATAGGTGACCAGACTCATATGTTGGTTATCCAAGAACCTTATGGAGAAAAATTCAAGTACGCATCACAGTGGCAGCTCCCTTGTGTGCTACCTGCATGGGTTCAAGATAGCGTAAAGAATGGTTACGCACTTCCAGTTGAACCTTATGGTGTGAAACAGAAGCAGAAGTCGTCTACACCAGTGCATGATGACCCCAGTGAGTGTTTCACTGTAATGTGATTCCATCTGTGTCTAGAATATGTGAATATGAGGGTGGTTTGAAAAGTTCTCGGAATAGAATTGGAAAAAAACACTTAAATCACTGAAACTTTTCTATTTTTCAATGTAGTCTCCTTGTAGCTTAATACACTTGGTCCAATGATGTTCCAGTGCCCTTATCCCATCTCGAAAATGAGTTTCCTCCAGGCCTGCAAAATATTTGCCAACTCCAGCTATCAAATCTTTGTTTAAAGTGAATCTTGGCCCACCAAGAAAAATTTTCAGTTTTGGGAACAGATGGAAGTCTGATAGTGCCATATCAGGTGAATAAGGTGGATGCAGCAACAATTCACACGTTGTTGTTGTTGTTGTTGTTGTTGTTGTGGTTGTGGTCTTCAGTCCTGAGACTTGCTTGATGCAGCTCTCCATGCTACTCTATCCTGTCAAGCTTCATCTCCCAGTACCTACTGCAACCTACATCCTTCTGAATCTGTTCTGTGTATTCATCTCTTGGTCTCCCTCCACGATTTTTACCCACCACGCTGCCCTCCAATGCTAAATTTGTGATCCTTTCATGCCTCAGAACATGTTCTACCAACCGATCCGTTCTTCTTGTCAAGTTGTGGCACAAATTTCTCTTCTCCCCAAATCATTTCAGAAATGACTTCCTGACACTTAAATCTATACTTGATGTTAACAAATTTCTCATCTTCAGAAACACTTTCCTTGCCATTGCCAGTCTACATTTTATTTCCTCTCTATTTCGACCATCAAAAGTTATTTTGCTCCCCAAATAGCAAAACTCCTTTACTACTTTCAGTGTCTCATTTCCTAATCAAATTCCCTCAGCATCGCCTGACTTAATTCGACTACATTCCGTTATCCTTGTTTTGCTTTTGTTGATGTTCATCTTATATCCTCCTTTCAAGACACTGTCCATTCCGTTCAACTGCTCTTCGAAGTCCTTTGCTGTCTCTCACAAAATTACAATGTCATCAGCGAACCTCAAAGTTTTTATTTCTTCTCCATGGATTTTAATACCTACTCCGAATTTTTCTTTTGTTTCCTTTACTGCTTGCTCAACTTACAGATTGAGTAACATGGGGGAGAGGCTACAACCCTGTCTTACTCCCTTCCCAACCACTGCTTCCCTTTCATGTCCCTCGACTCTTAGAACTGCCATTTGGTTTCTGTACAAATTGTAAATAGTTTTTCACTCCCTGTATTTTACCCCTGCCACCTTCAGAATTTGAAAGAGAGTCTTCCAGTCAACATTGTCAAAAGCTTTCTCTAAGTCTACAAATGCTAGAAACGTAGGTTTGCCTTTCCTTATTCTTCCTTGTAAGAAAAATTATATGCTAAGTATTGCCTCACGTGTTCCAACATTTCTACGGAATCCAAAATGATCTTCCCTGAGGTCGGCTTCTACTAGTTTTTCCATTCGTCTGTAAAGAATTTGCATTAGTATTTTGCGGCTGTGACTTATTAAATTCATAGTTCGGTAATTTTCACATTTGTCAACACCTGCTTTCTTTGGGATTGGAAGTATTATATTCTTGAAGTCTGAGGGTATTTCACATATCTCATACATCATACTCACCAGATGGTAGAGTTTTGTCAGGACTGGCTCTCCCAAGCCCGTCAGTAGTTCTAATGGAATGTTGTCTACTCCCGGGCCGTGTTTTTACTCAGATCTTTCAGTGCTCTGTCAAACTCTTCATGCAGTATTGTATCTCCCATTTCATCTTCGTCTACATCCTCTTCCATTTGCATAATATTGTCCTCAAGTATTTTGCCCTTGTGTAGAACCTTTATATACTCCTTCCACCATTCTGCTTTCCCTTCTTTGCTTAGAACTTGGTTTCCATCTGAGGTCTTGATGTTTATACAAATGGCTCTCTTTTCTCCAAAGGACTCTTAATTTTCCTGTAGGCAGTATCTGTCTTATCCCTAGTGAGATAAGCCTCTACATCCTTACATTTGTCCTCTAGCCATGCCTGCTTAACCATTTTGCACTTCCTGTGATCTCATTTTTGAGACGTTTGTATTCCTTTTTGCCTGCTTCATTTACTGCATTTTTATATTTTCTCCTTTCATCAATTAAATTCAATATTTCTTCTGTTACCCAGGGATTTCTACTAGCCCTCGTCTTTTTACCTACTTGATCCTCTGCTGCCTTCACTACTTCATCCCTCAGAGCTACCCATTCTTCTTCCACTGTATTTCTCTCCCCCATTCCTGTCAATTGTTCCCTTAGCTCTCCCTGAAACTGTGTACAACCTCTGGTTCTTTCAGTTTATCTGTTCCCATGTCCTTAAATTCCCACCTTTTTACAGTTTTTTCCATTTTAATCTACAGTTCATAACCAATAGATTGTGGTCATAGTACACATCTGCCCCTGGAAATGTCTTAAAATTTTAAACCTGGTTCCTAAATGTATGTCTTACCATTATATAAATCTATCTGATACCTTCTAGTATTTCCAGGATTTTTCCATGTATACAACCTTCTTTTATGAGTCTTGAACCAAG
This sequence comes from Schistocerca gregaria, assembly GCF_023897955.1. Classification (NCBI taxonomy): domain Eukaryota; kingdom Metazoa; phylum Arthropoda; class Insecta; order Orthoptera; family Acrididae; genus Schistocerca; species Schistocerca gregaria. The sequence continues at coordinate 1,208,977,760 of NC_064920.1, read as the reverse complement.
TGTTAGCTATGATTAAGTTGTGCTCTGTGCAAAATTCTACCAGGCAGCTTCCTCTTTCATTTCTTATCCGCAATCCATATTCACCTACTACGTTTCCTTATCTCCCTTTTCCTACTCTTGAATTCCAGTAACCCATGACTATTAAGTTTTCGTCTCCCATCACTATCTGAATAATTTCTTTTATCTCCTCATACATTTCCCCGATTTGTTCGTGGGTTCTTGTAGTTTTGCCATGGCAATGGCACACGGGTGCGGGCGTGCATTGTATTGATGGAAGATGACTTTCTTCCTGTCTAAAGCTGGCCTTTTTTCACATATTTTTTGTAGCAATTTGTCCGGGAGATTAGCAAAGTATCCCCCAGTGGGGAGATAATCTACAAACAGAATCCCCTTTGCATCCCAGAATACTGATGCCCTGACCTTTCCCATAGAAGGAATTGTTTGCTTTCTTTGTTGGCAGATACTCAGCATGTTTCCACTGCTTTGACTGTTGTTTTCTCTCTGGGGTATAGTAGTGCACCCAAGTCTCATCTGTGGTTGCAAACCAGTGCAAAAAATCTTGTTCATTTCTCCTAAAACAGGCCAAGTATTGTTCAGATATGATCATTCTCAAGTGTTTTTGATCCAGCATCTAGAGTCACAGCACCCATCTTGCAGATAATTTTTTTTAATTTCTAATTCTTCAGTTAAAATGTGATATACCCATTCAAATGACATCCGGAAAGAGTGAGCAATTTCACGCACTTTCAATCGGTGATTCTCCATGACCATTTTGTGCACTTTTGCAGTGATTTCTAGAGTAGTGACACATGTTGGCCGACCACTACAGAGATCATCATCTAAGCTCTCCTGACCAAATTTAAATTCATTTGTCAACTTGCAATAGTTGAATATGAAGGAGCAGAGTCCCCCAGTGCATTCTGGAAATTGGCTTAAATGTCCTTTGCTTTCTTACCTTTCTTTTAGAAGCACGTAATCACTACTTGAATCTCAATTTTATTTCCATCTTCGCAAATCACTATATGACGACGACGACGACGACACTCTTGATGATTCCAAGAACTTTTTGAACCACCCTCATATGAATTGGTGTGATAATTTTCAACTGTGTATGCTGTTGAACGATTTGTCATTCCAAAATTAAACTGAAAAAATGTATGTACAATGTTTATGACATAAGAGGAGTATCAGTTTACCAGCTGCTTATATCTGGAGCACTTGAATAGAGCTAGAGGCATAAAAAATAATTTGAATGAATCTTTTGAAATTTGTGTTTTTATAGAGTTCACATATAGGCATAGAAATTGAAGTAAAGTTAAACTTGCTAGAAGTTAGCATAATATCATAGACCATATACGAGGTGTGTTCAGAAAGTAATGGGAATTCCCTAATTTTGCCTGTTCAGAGTCTCACATTTTTTGTGTGTTATTGGTAAATATGTATGAAAAGTATCTGTAAATTGTTAACTGTATTGGAAATTTAATCTGTTGTCAGCTGGCAAAAAGGTTAATTTTGCATTTATAATAAAACAGTGATTATTTATGCAGGAAAGCTTTAGAAATGTTAAATGTATCTATTGGTGAGTCCACTAGGAGTAAAACAAGGCTTTTTATGAGTTGAATAAGCGTTTCAAAGAAGACCATGGTGAGGCTGCTGATGTGTGTTATTGGTAAATATGTATGAAAAGTATCTGTAAATTGTTAACTGTATTGGAAATTTAGTCTGTTGTCAGCTGGCAAAAAGGTTAATTTTGCATTTATAATAAAACAGTGATTATTTATGCAGGAAAGCTTTAGAAATGTTAAATGTATCTATTGGTGAGTCCACTAGGAGTAAAACAAGGCTTTTTATGAGTTGAATAAGCGTTTCAAAGAAGACCATGGTGAGGCTGCTGATGAGTGTCCCAGATGGCTCAGCACATTGTTAACTGATGAAATTGTTGAGAAAGTGAAAGAAATGATTATCAGCAGTCACAATATCATATTCAGAAAAGTAACTGATGATGTTAGAATATCAATTGGTTCATGCTGTGATTTTTTTTAGGAAGTTTTGGGCACGACCCTAGTGTGACAAAATTATGAACTTCAGCTAAAAACAGTGATTAATGTAAGTTGCTCAGGAGTCACTAGATTGTTAGTAATGATTGAGAACCGGTGGAATGTGTCATAACAGGTAGTGAAACATGGAGTTCTGGATACAACTTTGGAACTAAGGTTCTGTCGTCCCAGTGAAAGCATTCTTGATTGCCAGAACCAGAAAAAACTTCTCAAGTGTGATTAAATGAGAAGCATATGCTAAATGTATTATTCAATTGTAATGGCAAAGTGCACCATGAGGTCGCAACACAAGATTGAACAGTCAATAAGGAGTACTACTTAAACATCATTTGCATGAAGCAAGTTGGGAAAGATGAGCAGATAGGTGACAAAACAATTCATCACTTTTACACCACAATACTGCACCTGCTCACACGTCATTGTTTGTTCATGAATTGTTGGCCAAAAACAGAACTGTAATGATGCCCCAGCCTCAATACTTTCCAGAAATAGCCTGATATGACATTTTTCAGTTCCCAAAAGTAAAGAAAACAAAAGTGTTCCAGAGATTGGAAAAAGCACTGTTGTAAGTGTATAACTTCTAATGGGGCTATTTTTGAAATGATAATGTTGATGTAAATGAATAAATGCAATTCTTTTCAAAACACAAATATTCCAGTTGTTTTGAATGAACATTGCATCTTTCCTTGTCCATATTAGGAATGACTTTTAGCAACATGGTATACATCATTTATTCAATTTCACATCTTTTTGCATAATAACAATTGTATAATATTTGAAAAAGCTGAATGTGAAAGACTGTTTTAAAACTTTCTTTTATGGGCAATTGATTGGTTAGTTAAATATTGTTAATATTGTGCACAAAATATATATGCTATCAATTTTCAAATTAGAGTATACAATAAAAATGTGTAGTTTAGCAACAGCAACAGTTAACCCCATGAGCATGTATTGAGCTTCACATAGTTTTCTGTCAGTTGCTTCTGGTATGTTTCAGGATTACCAAATTTCTCAATGATAAGTGCTGTGGGCTTTGGTACAGGTACTGTGGATGAGACTGCAATGAATACGTCCACATTCTCTGTGATTTCAAGTCGAAGAAGCTCAATTGGCAGCTTAAGTAAGTTCAGTCACTGGTGAAATAGGTTTCAAGTTCTTTCAGTCTACTGAATAATGAGATTTACAATGTGTGTGTGTGTGTGTGTGTGTGTGTGTGTGTGTGTTTGAAGATAATCAGCCCGTCATGTATTGTGTTAACTGTAATTAGTTTTGTGGTAAATGATCATCATTCTCCGTCTTGCCAATATTAGTGTAATCATATATCAGAATATTTTTTATGTGAATTTTCAGACAAATAAAATATAAAGGTGCCGAGAACCATAAGGGCCTAAAGCACAGTGTTTCCGATTTTGAGTTTGTAGCAAGTATGCGTGCTCCCGACATCTGTTGATCTTACTGTGAATCGGTTTTATCTGTGTTGTAGGCCCACATTGTGTATATGAACATTTACTAACTAACTAACTGAATAACTATGAACTTTTATGAAATGGTGTCCCACTGATTTATCTGATATTCATGTCCATATGAGCCCGAATCACAATGCACACTCTTGAGCGAGGTGACACAGGGGTTAGCCCACTGGACTTGGGTTCAGGTTGACGACAGTTCAAACCCGTCTCTGCCCATCCTGATTTAGGTTTTCCATGAGTTCCCTAAATTCCTTCAAGCATATCCTGGGATGGTTCATTTGAAAGGGCGTGGCCGACTTCCTTACCTATTTTTCCCTAATCCCATGGGACCAATGACCTTGCTGTGTGGCCCCTTCCCTTGAACCACACGACCAACCGCAAAGCACCATTTTTTTCCCTCTTTGCTGCTCAGTTGTTATCTATGGTTACCAACATAAAACTGTTTGTTTTCTCATCTGATGGTCGGTGTCAGGTTTTACAGAAAACCTTTTATAGTCCGTAAAATGGAAGCTGAGGATTTTAGAACCTTTAATAATATTACAGACCTCACTGTGAAGCTGATAGTTGATGTACATGGTAACAATGTACACTTCAGTAATTTTACAATGATATTTTCAACAGGTTGCCAGAAACTGTTGTTCAAAGTAATATTCTACATTGGAGTCTCTGGAGGCCCCAGATTTGTCATGTCGAGGAAGATCAGTCACTCCCCCCACAGTTTGTAGATGGCCCTGCTAAATCTAGTGCTCAAATATGTAGTGGAAGGCAAATATCAACCTTGAAAGATGGAGACTTAACAAAACTACTAGATTTCAAAGTTGAAAGTGGACAGACGTCTTTGTCTCAACCTAAGCTTTAGGAATGTGCGTGATGAAAGTGATAATAATGAGGACCTTGAATTGTTGGAATGTCTGTGTGTGTGTGTGTGTGTGTGTGTGTGTGTGGTGCTTTTAGTTGCTGTTGTATATGTTCTAGTTATATTTTCACATTTATTGAAAACTTTACAACTGTTAAAAAGGTACTACTATCAGTAGCATATATGTGAAAATTTTGTAAATTAACATAAATATTCCCTTTGCGAGAAAAGTTCCCAAACAGGTTCTTTTTACTTCTGAGTTTGTAATGCAGGGTACACAGCAAAGGAGTCCCTGATATCAAAACTAAATCTCTCAAAAACTAAAATGAATAGACAAGTGCAACAAGTAGTATGTTCATTGTGAGATCTGCAAGAATTTTGTACAGAAGTTTCAAAATAGGCACTTGGTCTAGGGAGTGGCAACTGACCCTTAACATAGACAAATGTAATGTATTGCGAATACATAGAAAGAAGGATCCTTTATTGTATAATTATATGATAGCGGAACACACTGGTAGCAGTTACTTCTGTTAAATAACTGGGAGTATGCATGCGGAACGATTTGAAATGGAATGATCATATGAAATTAATTGTTGATAAGGCGGGTACCAGGTTGAGATTCATTGGGAGAGTCCTTAGAAAATGTAGTCCATCAACAAAGGAGGTGGCTTACAAAACACTCGTATGAAACTTCCTGGCAGATTAAAACTGTGTGCCCGACCGAGACTCGAACTCGGGACCTTTGCCATCTGAGGCAAAGGTCCCGAGTTCGAGTCTCGGTCGGGCACACAGTTTTAATCTGCCAGGAAGTTTCATATCAGCGCACACTCCGCTGCAGAGTGAAAATCTCATTCTACAAAACACTCGTTCGACCTATACTTGAGTATTGCTCATCAGTGTCGGATCCGTACCAGATCGGGTTGATGGAGGAAATAGAGAAGATCCAAAGAAGAGCGGCGCGTTTCGCCATAGGGTTATTTGGTAACCGTGATAGCTTTACGGAGATGTTTAGCAAACTCAAGTGGCAGACTCTGCAAGAGAGGTGCTCTGCATCGCGGTGTAGCTTGCTCGCAAGGTTTCGATGAGGTATTGAATATACTGCTTCCCCCTACTTATACCTCCCGTGGAGATCACGAATGTAAAATTAGAGAGATTCGAGCGAGCACGGAGGCTTTCAGACAGTCTTTCTTCCCGCGAACCATACGTGACTGGTACAGAAAAGGGAGGTAATGACAGTGGCACGTAAAGTGCCCTCCGCCGCACACCGTTGGGTGGCTTGCGGAGTATGAATGTAGATGTAGAAAATAGTTCAAAAAGCTGCTAATAGCTGGTGCTATAATTGCAATACATAGCGCCAATAAATAATGCACTGCTGCTCAGAGTGATTACTTACACTGTTATAGCGTGACAGGTGGTTAGTGTACCGAAGGAAGACATTAAAATCGCGTAGTCCACTGAAAGTTTTTGGAATACCACAGGTTTGAACTCAGTCCTATGGCAACGAGGCACAGTTTTCAGACACAAATGTTCCAAAATAACTCGACGCAGAAACCATTTGCAACCTCTTCACCAAATTCCAACGGGCAGGCAGCTTGACTGATGATCTAACGGGGAATGTTGGCCCTAGGCAGTTTATTTACTGCTGAAAATGTTGCCACAGTTTCTGGAATTATTCAGCCAAATTAAAGGAAATCCATCTGAAACCTTACAGCAGAGACTGGTTGGAAGGGAGGAAATACTGAGACAGAGCCTACACACGTTTCCTTTCAAAACCCAAAGCTACCAGGCCGCCTGTACAAGCTGTGTGACAGAACAATGTTCTCACAGTGATTGATAATGAAGAATTTGATGTTGGCTGCGAAGGATTTGATGTTGGCTGCATCTGGTTCAGATATGAAGTACCCTTCCTGATGAGTGGAGTTGTGAATAAACGAAACTGGTGATTTTGGTGTTCCAAAAATCAGAGCAATGCAAAACCACTGTATTCACTCCAAGTTACTGTTTGGGCTTTGGTATGCATCAGACGTATTATTGGCCCTTACTTTGCACAAGGAACGATCCCTAGTTAACACTATGTTGCAATTTTGGAACTATTTGTTGCTACGCAGCCAGCATTCAAGGATCGGTCAGACACCAAGTGCTTCATACAATATGGGGACAGACTACATTGCACTGAAAAGATGTTTATTACTTAATGAATACTTCAGGAATTGTGTTGGGTTATTGTAAATTCACTAGTGCAGGGATGGATTGGCCTCCATATTCGGCCGATGTGACTTCTTTTGACTACTTTGTATGGGACATATTGGAAGACAGTCTACTGAAACCATTCCACTGCGCTGGACAAGCTCGAATTGCCTAGCTGAATGGCATCTTAGTCCATTTCCGTTGAGAACTACAGGGAGTGTTGGCAGATTTCATTGTTGGTTTGTATTACCTCCGTATTGTGATTTGTGGACATTTAGAAAAGATTGTGATGTGATTGCAAAGACGGCTTGCATAGGACAAGCCTAATTATGCATGCTATTGCTGTTAACGAGCTCCACAGCTTCCAGTGCAATCTTTATGAAACTTTTCAAACTATTGCAAAACTTCGGTACCTAATTCTTATGGCTTTCACAGCTAATATATCTATTCTTTTCATTTGTCTACTGATCTTAGTTTTTGAGATATTAAATTTTGAAATCGGGGGACTGCTTCACTGGACACACTGTATGTCAAAGCAGGAAATGTTAAGTTTTTGTATGTATGTGTCAAGAAAGGCAAATAATATTTATCACACTATTAATTAAGACAAGCTTTGTGTGAGGATTGATATTGAGACAGTGTACAATGAAAGTATAAAATTTTAGGGTTAATTTAAGTGACTGATAGCTATATATTTGAAAAAATTGCTGGCTAAAATCAGTAGTGAGGGAATGTGCTGCAGTCAGTTTGTTGAAGGTTTACATATTTGAGCAAAGCTCTTTGGCAGATAAGACTAGAGTTTATGTACAGCAGTCAGTCATCCCCCTTATTATTCAGTTTTCCAAACTGTATGAGCAACGTAATACTTTCAGTGTCTGCTGCACAGTACTGATGCAGCTTTTGGACACTATATTTGTTGGCAATAAAAATTCTGTTCTGATCTCCTGAATTCACACTCCATAAATATTTCTACATCTACAGGACTACTCCGCAATTGACACTTAAGTATCTGGGAGAAGATTCAATGAACCCCCTCCGGGGTGTCTGTACCATTCTGCTCTTGAGCAAAGAACAGGATGAATGAACACTTAAATCTTTCCACGCCAGCTCTGATTTCTCTTATTTTATTACAATGACCATTTCCTTATGTAGGTGGGTGTCAACAAAATATGTTCACATTTGGAGTAGAAAGTTGCTGATTGAAATTTTGTGAAAAGATCTCACTATAGTGAAAAGCACCTTTACATTAATGATTGCCAGCCCAGCTTGCATATTGCATACGTGCCAGTCTCTTCCCTATTTTGCGATAATACGAGATGAAGTGCTCTTCTTTGAACTTCCTCAATATCCGAGACATCTTCGCGGGTACCGGGCGCGTTTGGGCCACCCTCTCCCCAAGGGGAGTGGCGGGTTCAGCGGCGTTCGCGGCGCACGAGGCGGAGGGTCAATGTGGAGGCTGGCCGTGTGGCATCGCCCGCTCTGCCTGTGAGTGGACATGTGGCTGCTCCTTCAGCAAGGTCCGAGCAGCCACATGGGGGGAGGGGTTTATTAGTTATTGGGAGCTCCAACGTTAGGCGGGTGATGTAGCCCCTTAGGGAAATAGCGGAAAGGTCGGGGAAGAAGGCCAGTGTTCACTCTGTCTGCTTGCCGGGGGGTCTCATCCGAGATGTGGAGGAGGCCCTACCGGCGGCGATAGAGAGCACTGGGTGCACCCGACTGCAAATTGTTGCTCATGTCGGCACCAATGACTCTTGCCGTCTGGGTTCGGAGGTAATCCTCAGTTCGTACAGGCGGTTGGCGGAGTTGGTGAAGGTGGAAAGCCTCGCTCGCGGGGTGGAATCAGAGCTAACTATTTGTAGTATCGTTCCGAGAACCGATCGCGGTCCTCTGGTTTGGAGCCGAGTGGAAGGCTTAAACCAGAGGCTCAGACGATTCTGCGGAGAGCTGGGGTGCAAATTTCTCGACCTCCGCTATCGGGTGGAGAAATGTAGGGTCCCCCTGAATAGGTCAGGCGTGCACTACACGTCGGAAGCGGCTACGAGGGTAGCGGAGTACGTGTGGAGTGCACATGGGGTTTTTTTAGGTTAGAGAATTCCCTCCCTAGGCCCGACAAGACGCCTCCTGAGACGCGGCAAGGCAGGAGTAGGCAAAATGCAACAAGGAATAACAATATTAATGTGCTAATAGTAAACTGCAGGAGCGTCTATAGAAAGGTCCCAGAACTGCTCTCATTAATAAACGGTCACAACGCCCATATAGTACTAGGAACAGAAAGTTGGCTGAAACCAGATTAGATTGGATTAGATTAGATTAATACTTGTTCCATAGATCATGAATACGACACTTCGTAATGATGTGGAACGTAAACAGTAATGAAATCCTAAACTCTGATTGGAATGTATACCGCAGAGATAGGCTGGACAGTGAAGGGGGAGGCGTGTTTATAGCGATAAGAAGTGCAATAGTATCGAAGGAAATTGAGGGAGATTCGAATTGTGAAATGATTTGGGTGAAGGTCACGGTTAAAGCAGGCTCAGACATGGTAATTGGATGTCTCTATAGGCCCCCGGGCTCAGCAGCTGTTGTGGCTCAGCACCTGAAGAATAATTTGGAAAATATTTCGAGTAGATTTCCCCACCATGTTATAGTTCTGGGTGGAGATTTTAATTTGCCGGATATAGACTGGGAGACTCAAACGTTCATAACGGGTGGCAGGGACAAAGAATCCAGTGAAATATTTTTAAGTGCTTTATCTGAAAACTACCTTGAGCAGTTAAACAGAAAACCGACTCGTGGTGATAATATATTAGACCTTCTGGTGACAAACAGACCCGAACTATTTGAATCAGTTAATGCAGAACAGGGAATCAGCGATCATAAAGCGGTTACTGCGTCGATGATTTCAGCCGTAAATAGAAATATTAAAAAAGGTAGGAAGATTTTTCTGTTTAGCAAAAGTGACAAAAAGCAGATTACAGAGTACCTGACGGCTCAACACAAAAGTTTTGTCTCAAGTGCAGATAGTATTGAGGATCAGTGGACAAAGTTCAAAACCATGGTACAATATGCGTTAGATGAGTATGTGCCAAGCAAGATCGTAAGAGATGGAAAAGAGCCACCGTGGTACAACAACCGAGTTAGAAAACTGCTGCGGAAGCAAAGGGAACTTCACAGCAAACATAAACATAGCCAAAGCCTTGCAGACAAACAAAAATTACGCGAAGCGAAATGTAGTGTGAGGAGGGCTATGCGAGAGGCTTTCAATGAATTCGAAAGTAAAGTTCTATGTACTGACTTGGCAGAAAATCCTAAGAAATTTTGGTCCTATGTCAAAGCGGTAGGTGGATCAAAACAAAATGTCCAGACGCTCTGTGACCAAAATGGTACTGAAACAGAGGATGACAGACTAAAGGCCGAATTACTAAATGTCTTCTTCCAAAGCTGTTTCACAGAGGAAGACTGCACTGTGCTTCCTTCTCTAGATTGTCGCACAGTTGACAAAATGGTAGATATCGAAGTAGACGACAGAGGGATAGAGAAACAATTAAAATTGCTCAAAAGAGGAAAGGCCGCTGGTCCTGATGGGATACCAGTTCGATTTTACACAGAGTACGCGAAGGAACTTGCCCCCCTTCTTGCAGCGGTGTACCGTAGGTCTCTAGAAGAGCGAAGCGTTCCAAAGGATTGGAAAAGGGCACAGGTCATCCCCGTTCTCAAGAAGGGACGTCAAACAGATGTGCAGAACTATAGACCTATATCTCTAACGTCGATCAGTTGTAGAATTTTGAAACACGTATTATGTTCGAGTATAATGTCTTTTCTGGAGACTAGAAATCTACTCTGTAGGAATCAGCATGGGTTTCGAAAAAGACGATCGTGTGAAACCCAGCTCGCGCTATTCGTCCACGAGACTCAGAGGGCCTTAGACACGGGTTCACAGGTGGATGCCGTGTTTCTTGACTTCCGCAAGGCGTTTGACACAGTTCCCCACAGTCGTTTAATGAACAAAGTAAGAGCATACGGACTATCAGATCAATTGTGTGATTGGATTGAGGAGTTCCTAGATAACAGAACGCAGCACGTCATTCTCAATGGAGAGAAGTCTTCCGAAGTAAGAGTGATTTCAGGTGTGCCGCAGGGGAGTGTCATAGGACCTTTGCTGTTCACAATATACATAAATGACCTGGTGGATGACATCGGAAGTTCACTGAGGCTTTTTGCAGATGATGCTGTGGTGTATCGAGAGGTTGCAACAATGGAAAATTGTACTGAAATGCAGGAGGATCTGCAGCGAATTGACGCATGGTGCACGGAATGGCAATTGAATCTCAATGTAGCGAAGTGTAATGTGATGCGAATACATAGAAAGATAGGTCCCTTATCATTTAGCTACAAAATAGCAGGTCAGCAACTGGAAGCAGTTAATTCCATAAATTATCTGGGAGTACGCATTAGGAGTGATTTAAAATGGAATGATCATATAAAGTTGATCGTCGGTAAAGCAGATGCCAGACTGAGATTCATTGGAAGAATCCTAAGGAAATGCAATCCGACAACAAAGGAAGTAGGCTACAGTACACTTGTTCGCCCAATGCTTGAATACTGCTCAGCAGTGTGGGATCCGCACCAGGTAGGGTTGATAGAAGAGATAGAGAAGATCCAACGGAGAGCAGCGCGCTTCGTTACAGGATCATTTAGTAATTGCGAAAGCGTTACGGAGATGATAGATAAACTCCAGTGGAAGACTCTGCAGGAGAGACGCTCAGTAGCTCGGTACGGGCTTTTGTTAAAGTTTCGAGAACATACCTTCACCGAAGAGTCAAGCAGTATATTGCTCCCTCCTACGTATATCTCGCGAAGAGACCATGAGGATAAAATCAGAGAGATTAGAGCCCACACAGAAGCATACCGACAATCCTTCTTTCCACATACAATACGAGACTGGAATAGAAGGGAGAACCGATAGAGGTACTCAGGGTACCCTCCGCCACAAACCGTCACGTGGCTAGCGGAGTACGGATGTAGATGTAGATGTAGATGAAGATCCTCTGTCAGTCCTATATGGTAAGGATCCCGTACTGTACGTCAGTACTCCTGAAGAGGGCAGGCAAGCACAGTGTAGACCAACTCTTTAGTAAACTTGTTGCATCTTCTAAGTGTTCTGCCAATAAAACAGTCTCTGGCTCACATTCTCTACTAAATGCTCTGATTGATGGTTCCAGTTTGTTGTAATTGTAACCCCCTCTGTATTTAGTTGACTATTTAATTAACATTCTATGTTGCATTGAATAAATTGTATAATATAATAGGAAAAAAATTCTACTTACCAAACAGTGGCAGGAGAATACACATGAGTTGCGGGAGTCCACAACCTTTCGGAGCAAATGGCTCCTTCTTATGGCAGAACTGTTGAAGGGTAAGGAAGAAGGTGGAAGGGACTGGTGAGATGGGTTGAGAAAGAAAAAGTAATTGGCTAATTGTTGGGGACTGCACTTGATAAGGTCCGAAAACCTGAGAGCTTAAAGAGGGTAGGTAGGGTAATCAGCGAGACAGAGATTACTGACAAAACATTGTGCAAGAGCAAATAATAGTGACAAGCATAAATGAATTATGTGGTAAAGGTGGTGAGGGATAAGCAAGTCAGAAAATCAGATGTAGAAAGCTAAAAGTGTTGCTGCGATCAAAGAAATTAATGTAAATTAAGGCCAGGTGGGTGGCAAGAACAAAGGACCTTTAACTGTGTTTCCCACCTGAACAGTTCTGAGAAAGTGGTGTTGGGGGGGGGGAATAAAGATTACATGGGGCGAAACAGGCACTGAGGTCATGACTCTTCTGTTCTAGAGCATGCTTTACAATAGGATATTGTTTGTTGCCAGTGTGCACCCTTGGTCTGTGCCCATTCATCTTGACTGATAACTTGGTGGTAGTCATGCCAATGTAAAAGGCTGAACAGTATTTACGTAACAATTGGTACATGACATGTGTCATTTCACTGATTGCTTTCTCTTTGATAATATGGGTTTTTTTGTCAGTTAGAGGCTTGTGTAGGCGGCGGTAGGAGGATGCATAGCACAAGTCTTGCAGTGGGCATTGTCACAGGATAGGGAGCCATAGGATAGAGAAATTTGTACAGAAGGAGCATGGGGTCTAACCAGGATATCGTGACTTTGTGTGTGTGTGTGTGTGTGTGTGTGTGTGTGTGTGTGTGTGTGTGTGTGTGTGTGTGTGTGTGTGTTTCTGAGGTGGGGGAGGGGAGGAAGCAATTATAGGTGTGGCTGTCAAAATGCCAGACAGAATGTAACTCACTTCTGGGCATGATTTTAGAAAATCATAGCCATGTCTAAGTAGCAGATCTATACATTTAGGACTAGGGTAGTACTGAGAGACAAGAGCGTATTCTTAAGTTGCTTTTTTGAGATCAGCAGTACCAGAATTGGATGCGTTGGCCCAAGAGGTAGTTTAGTACAAAGTCGGATAGCTTATTGAGGTGAAGTATGGCCTGTTGTTGCAGTTTGAAGTTGATTTGGTGGGTGATACCATTCAAGGCCTCCCCCCATGAACCATGGACCTTGCCGTTGGTGGGGAGGCTTGCATGCCTCAGCGATACAGATGGCCGTACCGTAGGTACAACCACAACGGAGGGGTATCTGTTGAGAGGCCAGACAAACGTGTGGTTCCTGAAGAGGGGCAGCAGTCTTTTCAGTAGTTGCAGGGGCAACAGTCTGGATGATTGACTGATCTGGCCTTGCAACATTAACCAAAACGGCCTTGCTGTGCTGGCACTGCGAACGGCTGAAAGCAAGGGGAAACTACAGCTGTAATTTTTCCCGAGGACATGCAGCTTTACTGTATGATTAAATGATGATGGCATCCTCTTGGGTAAAATATTCCGGAGGTAAAATAGTCCCCCATTCGGATCTCCGGGTGGGGACTACTCAGGAGGATGTCGTTATCAGGAGAAAGAAAACTGGCGTTCTACGGATCGGAGCGTGGAATGTCAGATCCCTTAATCGGGCAGGTAGGTTATAAAATTTAAAAAGGGAAATGGATAGGTTAAAATTAGATATAGTGGGAATTAGTGAAGTTCTTTGGCAGGAGGAACAAGACTTCTGGTCAGATGACTACAGGGTTATAAATACAAAATCATATTGGGGTAATGCAGGAGTAGGTTTAATAATGAATAGGAAAATAGGAATGCGGGTAAGCTACTACAAACAGCATAGTGAACGCATTATTGTGGCCAAGATAGATACGAAGCCCACACCTACTACAGTAGTACAAGTTTATATGCCAACTAGCTCTGCAGATGATGAAGAAATTGAAGAAATGTACGATGAAATAAAAGAAATTATTCAGATAGTGAAGGGAGACGAAAATTTAATAGTAATGGGTGACTGGAATTCGAGTGTAGGAAAAGGGAGAGAAGGAAACATAGTAGGTGAATATGGATTGGGGCTAAGAAATGAGAGGAAGCCGCCTAATAGAATTTTGCACAGAGCACAACTTAATCATAGCTAACACTTGGTTTAAGAATCATGAAAGAAGGTTGTATACGTGGAAGAACCCTGGAGATACTAAAAGGTATCAGATAGATTATATAATGGTAAGACAGAGATTTAGGAACCAGGTTTTAAGTTGTAAGACATTTCCAGGGGCAGATGTGGACTCTGACCACAATCTATTGGTTATGACCTGTAGATTAAAACTGAAGAAACTGCAAAAATGTGGGAAATTAAGGAGATGGGACCTGGATAAACTGAAAGAACCAGAGGTTGTGCAGACTTTCAGGGAGAGCATAAGGGAACAATTGACAGGAATAGGGGAAAGAAATACAGTAGAAGAAGAATGGGTAGCTCTGAGGGATGAAGTAGTGAAGGCAGCAGAGGATAAAGTAGGTACAAAGACGAGGGCTGCTAGAAATCCTTGGGTAACAGAAGAAATATTGAATTTAATTGATGAAAGGAGAAAATATAAAAATGCAGTAAATGAAGCAGGCAAAAAGGAATACAAACGTCTCAAAAATGAGATCACAGGAAGTGCAAAATGGTTAAGCAGGCATGGCTAGAGGACAAATGTAAGGATGTAGAGGTTTATCTCACTAGGGATAAGACAGATACTGCCTACAGGAAAATTAGAGAGACCTTTGGAGAGAAGAGAACCACGTGTATGAATATCAAGAGCTCAGATGGCAGCCCAGTTCTAAGCAAAGAAGGGAAGGCAGAAAGGTGGAAGGAGTATATAGAAGGTTTATACAAGGGCGATGTACTTGAGGACAATATTATGGAAATAGAAGAGGATGTAGATGAAGACGAAATGGGAGATACGATACTGCGTGAAGAGTTTGACAGAACACTGAAAGACCTGAGTCGAAACAAGGCCCCCGGAGTAGACAACATTCCATTAGAACTACTGACGGCCTTGGGAGAGCCAGTCATGACAAGACTCTACCAGCTGGTGAGCAAGATGTATGAGACAGGCGAAATACCCTCAGACTTCAAGAAGAATATAATAATTCCAATCCCAAAGAAAGCAGGTGCTGACAGATGTGAAAATTACCGAACTATCAGTTTAATAAGTCACGGCTGCAAAATACTAACGCGAATTCTTTACAGACAAATGGAAAAACTGGTAGATGCAGACCTCGGGGAGAATCAGTTTGGATTCCGTCGAAATGTTGGAACACGTGAGGCAATACTGACCTTACGACTCATCTTAGAAGAAAGATTAAGAAAAGGCAAACCTACGTTTCTAGCATTTGTAGACTTAGAGAAAGCTTTTGACAATGTTGACTGGAATACTCTTTTTCAAATTCTAAAGGTGGCAGGGGTAAAATACAGGGAGCGAAAGGCTATTTATAATTTGTACAGAAACCAGATGGCAGTAATAAGAGTCGAGGGGCATGAAAGGGAAGCAGTGGTTGGGAAAGGAGTGAGACAGGGTTGTAGCCTCTCCCCGATGTTATTCAATCTGTATATTGAGCAAGCAGTAAAGGAAACAAAAGAAAAATTTGGAGTAGGTATTAAAATTCATGGAGACGTAGTAAAAACCTTGAGGTTCGCCGATGACATTGTAATTCTGTCAGAGACGGCAAAGGACTTGGAAGAGCAGTTGAACGGAATGGACAGTGTCTTGAAAGGAGGATATAAGATGAACATTAACAAAAGCAAAACGAGGATAATGGAATGCAGTCAAATTAAATCGGGTGATGCTGAGGGAATTAGATTAGGAAATGAGACACTTAAAGTAGTAAAGGAGTTTGCTATTTAGGAAGTAAAATAACTGATGATGGTCGAAGTAGAGAGGATATAAAATGTAGACTGGCAATGGCAAGGAAAGCGTTTCTGAAGAAGAGAAATTTGTTAACATTGAATATAGACTTATGTATCAGGAAGTCGTTTCTGAAAGTATTTGTTTGGAGTGTAGCCATGTATGGAAGTGAAACATGGACGATAACTAGTTTGGACAAGAAGAGAATAGAAGCTTTCGAAATGTGGTGCTACAGAAGAATACTGAAGATAAGGTGGATAGATCACGTAACTAATGAGGAGGTATTGAATAGGATTGGGGAGAAGAGAAGTTTGTGGCACAACTTGACTAGAAGAAGGGATCGGTTGGTAGGACATGTTTTGAGGCATCAAGGGATCACAAATTTAGCATTGGAGGGCAGCATGGAGGGTAAAAATCGTAGAGCGAGACCGAGAGATGAGTACACTAAGCAGATTCAGAAGGATGTAGGTTGCAGTAGGTACTGGGAGATGAAGCAGCTTGCACAGGATAGAGTAGCATGGAGAGCTGCATCAAACCAGTCTCAGGACTGAAGACAACAACAACAACCATTCAAGGAAACATTAGGGGCAAGTGTCTGCAGGATTTTGTTGAAGGTGAGAAATCAGGTGGAGTGGAAATTGGCAAATGAGTTCTATAGGTCATAGATTAGACAAGTAGGTGTAGTAGATTACTGTATTTAAGACTGTAAAAGAGGCTGGTGTAGAGTAGGATTACATCCAGAAATGGGGACTCTCAATGTTATGTCTTTGGGGAACTTTCAGGGACAAGCAGGCCTCAAGAAATACGATGTGGGACCTTTGGATGGTGCAAAAGCATGGTTTTGAAAGGACTGAACATGAGATGGGGTTCAAAGTGGTAAGAGAAAGGGGGGAAGTGGTTGGAGTATTAGAAGCAGTGGGGAGGGGGGGATGAGCGGAGAAAAGGAAGAAAAGCAAGGAAAAAGATGCTATTAAAAGGGTAAAATGTAGAAAAATCCGCACAAAAATCATTAGAACAGGCAGGTTAACAAGAGGTAATGCATGGGCGAGAACTTCACGAGAAAAGCGGACTGTATGACACAAAAAGAAAGTTGTGATAGGAAACACTTACAACAATAAATTTTGATTGGGAAAGTTCGTGAAAAAAGACATGAAAACATACAGAAGCTTAAAAACAGGGCAAGCAGAAAGAGGATGTCGTTGAAGAAAATGGAATCTACTGTGTTTGGGATTAAAATAATGCAGATGGCAGCAACAGCTGGTCAGCGCAGTTTGGCAAAAAATGCGTTAAAATGTGAAAGAATCCCATTGAAATGAGGTAAGTGGAGAGAGGGAAAGTAAAGAAAAGTGCTGTCAAATTTGCAAACCTGTCGACAAGACACAATTGGAAGGTTGAGGCCAGGATGGTTACGAAAGCGCGTAGGATGCACGGAAAGTTCCCACCTGCACAATTCAGAAAAGCTGGTGTTGGTGGGAAGGAACCATATGGCACAGGCTATGAAGCAGTCATTGAAATGATGGGTATCATGTTTGGCAGTGTGTTCAGCTACAGGGTGGTCCACTTGTTTTTTGGCCGCAGTTTGTTGGTGGCTGTTCATGCGGACAGCCAGCTTGTTGGTTGTCATACCTACATAGAATGCAGCACAGTGGTTGCAGCTCAGCTTGTAGGTCACATGAATGATTTCGCAGCTAGCCCTGCCTTTGATGTGATAGGTAATGTTAATGACCTGACTGTAGTAGGTGGTGGTAGGAGGATGTATCGGACAGCTCTTGCATCTACGTCTATTACAGATGTATGGGCCTTGAGGTAAGGGATTGGGAGCAGGGATTGTGTAAGGATGGACGAGTATATTGTGTAGGTTTGGTGGACGGTGGAATACCATGGTAGATGGGGTGGGAAGGATAGTGGGTAGGACATCTTTAATTTCAGTGCATGACGAGAGGTAATCAAAACCCTGGCGGAGAATGTAATTCAGTTGCTCCAGTCCCGGATGGTACTGAGTTATGAGGGGAATGCTCCTCTGTGGCCGGACTGTGGGACTTTGGGAGGTGGTGCTTGGAAAGATAAGGCACAGGAGATTAGTTTTTGTTCAAGGATGGGAGGATAATTACGGTCAGTGAAGACTTCAGTGAGACCCTCGGTATATTTAGAGAGGGACTGCTCGTCACTGCAGATGCAATGACCACGGGTGGCTAGGCTGTACGAAAGGGAATTCTTGGTATGAAACGGGTGGTAGCTGTCGAGGTGGAGGTATTGCTGGTGGTTGGGAGGTTTGGTATGGACGGAGGTACTCATGTAGCCATCTCTGAGGCGGAGATCAACGTCTAGGAAGGTGGCTTGTTGGGTTGAGTCGGACCAGGTGAAGCAAATGGGGGAGACGTTGTTGAGGTTCTGGAGGAATGTGAATAAGGTGTCCTCACCTTCAATCCAGATAGCAAAAAATGTCACCACTTAATCTGAACCAGGTGAGGGGTTTAGGATTCTGGGTTTTTATACAAGATTCCTCTAGATGGTCCATGAATAGGTTAGCATAGGATGGTGCCATGTGGTAGCCCATAGCTGTACCAAGAATTTGTAGGTAATGCCTTCAAAAGGGAAGTAATTGTGGGTGTGGATATAGTTGGTCATGGAGACTTGGAAGGAGGTTGTTGGTTTGGAATCCATAGGGCTCTGGAATGGTAGTGTTAGATAACAGTAAGGTCATGGGCATCAGGAAAGTTAGTGTACAGGGAGGTGGCATTAATAGTGACGAGCAGGGCACCGTGTGGTAAAGGGAGAGGAACTGTGGAGAGTTGGTCAAGGAAATGGTTGGTATCTTTTATATAGGAGGATATGTTGCGGGTAATAGGTTGAAGGTGTTGGTCTACAAAAGCAGAGATTCTCTCAGTGGGGGTGCAGTAACTGGCCACACTGGGGCTTCCTGGGTGGTTGGGTTTATGGACCTCGGGAAGCTTGTAGAAGGTGGTAGTGCGGGGAGTGGTAGGGGTAAGTAGAGAGATGCACTCTGGGGAGAGGTACTGGGATGGGCCTAAGGATTTGAGTAGTGACTGGAGATCCCACTGGATTGCTGGAATGGGATCACTCTGGCACGGTTTGTAGGTGACAGTATCTGACAGCTGACTAAGTCCTGCCACGTAATCCTTGCAGTTCCAAGCTACTGTGGTGGAGCCTTTGTCTGCAGGTAGGATTATAAGATTGGGATCAGTTTTTAGATGGTGGACTGCTGTTCTTTTTGCGGATGTAATGTTAGTGTGCATGTTGCGGTATTTGGGGAATGATGGTGAGGCAAGGTTCGAGGATAAGAAATTCTGGAAAGTTAACAGGGGGTGGTTTGGAGGCAGTGGGGGTGGATCACAGATGGATGGAGGAGTGAACTGAGTTTGGCAAGGTTCAATGTTGGTCTTTGGTTGAGTCCGATTGGTCGGGTTGTGGCAAAAAAGTGTTTCCACTGTAGAGACTGGGAGAAGGAGAGAAGGTCTTTTAATTAGTCCTGCATGGTTGAATTTGGGAGTGGGGCAAAAGGTGAGGTCTTCGGAAAGGACTGAGATTTTTAGTGGGACTAAGGCTTCTGGGGGAAAGGTTCATGACTGTGTTGTGGGTCTGTTTAGGATTTGAGTTCTGTGTGTTGGTGGGAGTTTCGGAGGGTGGGGTAAGTATAGTAGGTCTGAGAGACAAGGTTTGTCAGCTATGAGGGGGTGTGGGGGAGGTTTGGAGGTTGTTGAAGAAGTGGTGCATAGTGGTACTCCAAGGTGGGAATCGGAAGTGAGCAGGATGGAGAGCTTTTTGAGGTGGTGGTGTGTATGTTGCTAAAGTTTCTGCAGGGCAAGAGTTTCAATGTGTGTTACAGGTTCCAGAAATCTGGGATTACATAGCAGGAGAATTTTGTGGATGGAGAGAAGGTACTGCAAGGAGGATTGGGCTTGATTGATATGGTTTTACAGTACTATGTTGATGAGGGCTAAGGATTGGCGGAATCTGAACAGGTGGAGGTCATTGTGGAAGGAGGGGTGGCAACCAGAGATGGGTAATGTGATGGTAAGGCCATTAGGGGGATTTCATGAACCAAGCAAGAACACAGGTACAGTATGTGGGACTGGGATGTGGCTAGGGGTGAGGAAACTTTCCTGTATTAACGCAGATGGAAAGACCAGGATCCATGGTGGTGCAAATATTCGAAAAAACATGTAAGAAAGTAGAATTACGTCTGAAAAATTACACAAAAATACAACCAAATATGTGTGAAAAGTACGAAATGGAGGCACAGGGGGGAAAAGAGATGAAATTTGAGGAAGACGAAGATAGTGGAAGGCGAAAAGGGACTGGAGCAACTGGATTACATTGTCCAACAGGGTTTCGATTACCTCTCGCCGTGCCCTGAAATGATAAATATCCTACCCAATATCCTTCCCACCCCTCCTATCATGGTATTCCGCTGTCCACCGAACCTACACAATATACTCGTCCATCCTTACACAACCCCTGCTCCCAATCCCTTACCTCATGGCTCATACATCTGTAATAGACGTAGATGCAAGAGCTGTCCGATACATCCTCCTACCACCACCTACTACAGTCAGGTCATTAACATTACCTATCACATCAAAGGCAGGGCTAGCTGCGAAACCATTCATGTGACCTACAAGCTGAGCTGCAACCACTGTGCTGCATTCTATGTAGGTATGACAACCAACAAGCTGGCTGTCCGCATGAACAGCCACCAACAAACTGCGGCCAAAAAACAAGTGGACCACCCTGTAGCTGAACACACTGCCAAACATGATACCCATCATTTCAATGACTGCTTCATAGCCTGTGCCATATGGTTCCTTCCCACCAACACCAGCTTTTCTGAATTGTGCAGGTGGGAACTTTCCGTGCATCCTACGCGCTTCCGTAACCATCCTGGCCTCAACCTTCGTTAGTCACTGTCCTCACTCATCCAGCCCGCTCCCTGTTCCCAAGTTCTTTATATTTTCATTTCTCTCACCCCCCGCCCCCCCCCCCCCCCCCCCTCCACACCTTCTCTCCTACCCTCCATCTAAACTGCAACACTTCACTATCCACCACTCCCACCATACTATCCTTTCCCCATCCCACCCAAGCCTCCTCCTTACCCCCACCCAGTCACCACTCCCATCATGCACTGGTGCTGTGTGTGTGTGTGTCAAAGTACACTGCAGGGCCGTTTCCCAATTGTGTCTTGTCGACAGGTTTGCAAATTTGACAGCACTTTTCTTTACTTTCCCTCTCTCCACTTACCTCATTTCAATGGGATTCTTTCACATTTTAACGTATTTTTTGCCAAACTGCACTGACCAGCTTTTGCTGCCATCTGCATTATTTTAATCCCAAACACAGTAGATTCCATTTTCTTCAACGACATCCTCTTTCTGCTTGCCCTGTTTTTAAGCTTCTGTATGTTTTCATGTCTTTTTTCACGAACTTTCCCAATCAAAATTTATTGTTGTAAGTGTTTCCTATCACAACTTTCTTTTTGTGTCATACAGTCCGCTTTTCTCGTGAAGTTCTCGCCCATGCATTACCTCTTGTTAACCTGCCTGTTCTAATGATTTTTGTGCAGATTTTTCTACATTTTACCCTTTTAATAGCATCTTTTTCCTTGCTTTTCATCCTTTTCTCCGCTCATCCCCCCCTCCCCTCTGCTTCTAATACTCCAACCACTTCCCCCCCTTCTCTTACCACTTTGAATCCCATCTCATGTTCAGTCCTTTCAAAACCATGCTTTTGCACTATCCAAAGGTCCCACATTGTATTTCTTGAGGCCTGCTTGTCCCTGGCAGTTCCCCAAAGACATAACATTGAGAGTCCCCATTTCTGGATGTAATCCTACTCCACACCAGCCTCTTTTACAGTCTTAAATACAGTAATCTACTACACCTACTTGTCTAATCTATGACCTGTACAACTCATTTGCCAATGTGTGTGTGTGTGTGTGTGTGTGTGTGTGTGTGTGTGTGTGTGTGTATGTGTGTGTGTGTGTGTGTGTGTGTGTTTCTCCTGCTGGCAAAGGCCTTAATGGCTGAAAGCTATGATTGTGTGAAATCATTTTATTGTGCCTATCGCGGCTCAGCATCTGCGCTGTATGGTGAGTAGCAACTTTCCATCTCTTGTATTGTTACATTCCATCCTAGATTTTCCATTGTTTGAAATCAGCACTAGAAAAGATATAGGGTCAATATGTTGATTCATATAGGTGGTACAGATAAACAAACAAGTGAATTAGCACGAAAGGTTGAAAAAAGATGACAGTTTGAAAGAGATAGATGACAACAAAGACTGACAAGGGGGATTAAATAAGGTGGAGTGATGGCCATTAGTTGCGTGATATTTGGTGACCGCAAGTTAACAAATAGTGCTATAACAACTGAAGTGCCTTCTGAAAATTCAGTAGTGTGCTGGTACAGTAAAATACGTCTTACGTAAAATTTTGTACAGAATTACTCATGATAACCACATTGCATTATCTACACTTACTGTGATAAGTGTCAAGACTCCTTGCCAAATAGTAGAGATTTATCCATCAGTGGTTGTCAAACCAAACTCTGTGAGAGA
Organism: Schistocerca gregaria; assembly: GCF_023897955.1. Taxonomy (NCBI): domain Eukaryota; kingdom Metazoa; phylum Arthropoda; class Insecta; order Orthoptera; family Acrididae; genus Schistocerca; species Schistocerca gregaria. The sequence goes on along the minus strand of NC_064920.1, from coordinate 1,208,955,351 downwards.
GTGAGCTGCCTGGGAGGATTACAAATACAGTGTTATATTTTTGTGTTGCAATAGCGATGCACCTCCAGCAAAAACAAGTGTTAACCAGCCATGGAGAATATTTGCCGATGCAGAAAAAATGGAAATGCTACTGGCAAATGTGAGCCGCTCACTAAAAAGAAACATCCCCAGAAATCCATGTAAACTGTGGCTAATTTCAAACGACATTGCAGTCAACTGTTCGTGATAGAGCAACCTACCAAGGTACACTTCCTTTTTGATGCAGATGCTGATATCTCCGTTTATGCTGCTTCTTATCGTCTGTTCTGAACTACTGATGGCAGTTTGCTTTATTCCGCAAATTGATGTTCTGTAATGTCTTACAGCTGTTTCACTATGCAAGTGAATTTCAATTTTTGTCATGAATTTGTATGACGATTTGTTGTTAGTAACATGCTGTACCCAACTGTTGAAGCCAATTTCTTTGATTTTTTATGGTCTCCTTCGAGACCTTTGCCATTGAAATCTTTTTGGTGTTATGACACTGCTATACAATTATGGTACCACTTTCACACTGTCATGGCACAGGTGTCTGTGAGTCAACATTTGACAACCTGAAATGTCAGTTCCCTGTCACCCATCAGTCACCTACTCCAGCACCAATCATCACTTCAGGATATCACATTGCTGTCACACTAGAACCACCGTTATCTGCTACCAGAGAAACCCAAGCTAGAGTTTCTCTTGTATTAGTTGTTGCCCTTCGGATAGTACCTGGGCCTTATCAACCTGTCAGACTGTGTCTTTTATGAGGCTGATGTAAAATTTCTAGGGGTTACTTTATCAATGAAATGGTCTCCTGCCACATCAAGACAGAGTGGTCACTATGTTTCAATTTCTACAGTCCACAACACTACTTATTTATGCCATTTCTTGGGATTGACAGATTGTTTTTGACAGTTACTACACTTTTTGTGTGTTGTTGCCAGTGACTTCTAGTGGCTCCTGAAAGCTTGACATAAACCTAGAGACACCCTCCTCTATTGTATTGGAGAAAGGAAAACATCCTTCACCAGATAAGAGCTGCTAGTGCAGCTGCATTATGCTCATTCTCAACCTGCAAAGGTCTCGCAGTTATGGTCGCTGCAGCATCAACTGCCTTTGGGGATGTGTTACAATAACATGTACGACATGTTCAGTAAAAAATTAAAACCATCGGAAGCAAATCAGTCTATGTACAATCACCAACTCATTGGCCTATGCCCCAATGAAAATGTAAAGGCATATGCTTGAAGGTAGACACTTCACCCTTAGCACAGACCATAAATCGCTTGTTTTTGCCTTTTGTCAGAACCATTTGCTTCAATGTATTGACACCGTGTGGTGCACTTTTCTTTGTTCGATAGTGTAGCAAGGTTTAGTATCTGCACCCACTGCACTGTGCTGAATCTCTTTCCTAGGTTTTGCATGCCTTGACAGTCAGTATTTGTGTCCTATACCAGGAGTTTGTGGTGCCATTGCAGATAACCTTTATCTCAACTCCTATGAATGGACTTTTATTTTGTACAACCAAAGTGAAAAAACACACACACACACACACACACACACACACACACACACACACACACACACACACACACACACACACACACACACAATGTAAATGTGTTGGAAAATCCAGGGAAAACACGGGAATGGGTTTACGTGGGAGACTTCTGTGAATTTTGTAGAATTGTGGAAATTTTTGTTTGTTTTAGTTATCAGTTAATATCTTTAATTTTGAGTGGTAAGAACTGATACTCTCACAAACAATTTTACTTCAGCCCACTACTGCTGAATAACAATGAAACAATAAAACATAAGTCAGAGAATAACACCAAAATAAAAATGCACAGTTTATGATGACAAAGCACAATGCACATACAAGTGACTGCTAACACAAAATGTGTCAAAGGCAGTATCTTGCAGTACTATGCAGTATCATGTAACAATGAACTGTAAAACATTTCTGTAAGGTTGCGGGAAAATATTGCAAATGGGGATTTGAGAAGTAAATTTCCTTCTGCACTAGCTGAATTGTTTTGTGTATGAGATTGTGCGATTAATTTCTTAATTCACAGAGTGTTAGACTCTCATTCAAAATTTAAAACTTTGAGGACCAACCCCTTAGAAAAATTTCGGGCCCAGAAATATCAGCCATTTATACTATTATTTAAAAATTTGCTGGCACATTTGTGTTTGATATATCTTAAAGGGCAAAGTGTGGTAAAAAGACCAAGCTTCAAGGTTAGTTTTTCGTATTTTAATTTTTTTCATAGTCACAAGTTTCGTAATAATGATGGGAAAAAGTACAGTTATGCTCTCAAAAGTGTATAGTGTGTTCTTGAGCAGTTTCACACGTAATTTGATTTTCTATTTAAAAGTCGTAGTGCTCAATGCAATATGTATTCAGCCAGATAATCCACAAAATGTTCAGCCCATTGAAGTGAAATTTATGCTCCTGCTTGTCGGAAATATTCAGCTGCTACAATTTCAGCTGTGCTCTTAAGGAGTCTCCCTAATCCCACCTCCTATTTGGAAAAAAAGTTGGAAACCTGTTCCTAAGGTCGATGCCTCGATGCAGACGTTGTCCAGTGCACGACCATCCACCACGAGCACCTGTACTTTCATGTGTACATGCCAAGACAAAATGAGTAAGGATAAAGCAATCCAAGCAGACGCTTAAGAAGAGACCAGCAGCAGTTCCATAGTAAGTGTCAAGAAAGCATACGACAGAGTGCCTCACAATGGCCCCTTTCCCCCTCATTCTTGGAGGGTCAGGATGCAGGGGAAGATTAAAGACGTTCTGATCAAAAGGTGTCCCAGGCGCCATCAGACATTGTTCTTTTGCGTCTGACTGATGAGGAGGACATCATTGAGTTGGATGCCTTGGATCCAGGCAGTCCCTCCACTCCCCCTCACTCTACTAGTGTCTCACCTCTGCATTGCAGAGATAGCAGTAAATTAAAACCACATCAATGAAATGGCTCCCATCCTACAGTGGAACTTACAGGGGTTCGGGACGCATGTGGAGGAACTCCGTCTTATCTCAGGATAGACTCCGGTGTCTGTCTCTGCAGGAGACTCATTCCCATCAGTTGTACACCCCTGAGCTATGAGGCTATGTACTCCACAAAAAGAACGATCTGAGTGGATAGTTAAGGACGTATTGATCCCCTTTCATAGCCTTGCCCCCCTGGAGGTGATTGTACAATAGGCTTTCCTATGCCGGCATCACATTCTAGGTATATTTTTTGAGATTAGGCAGGACTAAGAGACTACTTGGAGGCATCTTATCCTGGAGCAGCTTCACAAATGGGGTTTTCGTGGCCTTACTGGCTGTTGCAGTAACTATGGCAAAATATGCTGCCATAGTCTGGGGAATGTCTCACAGATTGGTTTGGAGAGTGCCATTCCCCATTACAGCAGCTGTGGGGCACCTGTCTCCTCTCCCAGAAATTCTCCTGATTTTCTTCCACACAACAGAAATTTTGATGGAACAATTAATGGTGTCCAGGAACTGTTGCCATGACCTCTTCTTGCTCTCTTGAATAATTTGGCAACACTTTGCTCTCACCACTCAAAAATACTGCAAGATGCTCTGCAATAGGCCAACACTTGAACCTACGCACAGCTGCACACTTGGTCCTGATTGCAGAGCGACCTTCGGTACTCCACCAAGGGACAGGTTGCTCTTCTTTTGCCACGTGGATTGTGGTATGGATGCTGCAGCGGTGTAATATGATCCAGCCGTGCCTTGACATTTGCACAATGTTCAAACTGGGCCAACTGGCTATAAAATGTCCAGTTGGCTCCGCCAAGCACCCAACGCGGCGAGTGCGACATGTGGGGGCACGTAAAGGGAACATACTGTCAACGGATGATGCACGTGCACTAATAAAGCAACTGCTTGTAAAGTCATTGCAAGTGAGAGAGGCAAGTAGTGGTGAACATACCTAAAGCCTCCTCTACCTTACTATCCACACTGTGTGTTTATGAGGTATTGATCCCCTTTCATAGCCTTGCCCCCCTGGAGGTGATTGTACAATAGGCTTTCCTATGCCGGCATCACATTCTAGGTAAATTTTTTGAGATTAGGCAGGACTAAGAGACTACTTGGAGGCATCTTACCCTGGAGCAGCTTCACAAATGGGGTTTTCGTGGCTGCCTTCCCATTTCTATTCAGTCCTTTCTCTCGTCACGTTTTTTTTTAGATACTGATTTGGTGACGTCGTATCTGATCGCTTTGAGAGCTCACGGTAGTATTTAAAGTGTGTCCGTCTTCTCCATAGCTATTAATAGAATTACCTCCATGGTGAAAAGTTCTGTCCAGTGTTCCTTGTTTGTGGATTACTTCTGTGTTTTGCTCTTCTTCAAGCCTTGCAATGACAACATGTCAGTAGCAGCTAACTCTTCGACGTTTGGCTGAATGGGCCCAAAAGAGTAGTTTTAAGTTTTCCACTGAGAAGTCTGTGTGTGTTCTTTTTCACCATTCTCGTTCCGTTTTAATTTTCATGAGTTGAGGATGAGGGACACTGTCTTTACTTTTAAAGACACAGTGAGGTTCCTGGGTCTCATATTTGACTCTAAGCTTACAAAGTTACCACATCTGAAGGACCTAAAAAAATGATCACTTAAGACTTTGTGTTTTCAAATGTCTTAGCCACAGTATACAGGGAGCAGACAGGACTTGCCTGCTCCAGTTTTACAGGGCATTTGTGTGATCTGAGCTTGATTATAAGTGCATAGTGTATAGATCTGAGAGACCCACTTATGTAAAGATGTTGGAGGTGAGGAGACTGATGACCATAGATGTTAAGTCCCATAGTGCTCAGAGCCATTTGTTGGACGTGGTGCACCACGAAGGGCTTAAGTTGACCACTGGGGCATTCAGAACAAGCCCCATACCGAGCCTCTGCGGAGAGGCTGGTGAATGGCCAATTCACATTATGTGACTGCTACATACGGTGTTCCAGGCATATAAAACACTGTCCACACCATACACACCCACTCACCATGCAATTGCTCAGCCTCCACTGGAAAGGTGTTTTGGTAACCATCAACAGGCAATGAGGCCCTGTGGGATTCGTGCACAGGAATGCCTTCTGTAGAAGGGTGTGGCTGGTCTTCAAGTTTTACATTGCAGTGGGAGCAGATTTCCACCTTGGCTTCTCTGGAGGCCCAGACTTATTTTAGACTTGACCAGTTTTAAGAATGATCGTACATCAGATTTCACATTTCAGTCCCAGTTATTTAACATTTTAGATGTGCATCGTGGTTTCACAATAATGTACACTGATAGCTTGAAACAAGGGAATTCCCTTTGCAGCTCTGACCATGTCAGCAGGATTTGCTTTCCTGATAAGTATACCATTTTCTTAGTGGAGCTCCACACGATCCTCCACGGTTTCTCTTTTGTTCCGAATCCCTTAATGCCTTACAATTGTAACGGAACCTTTACCTAGCTGAGGAGTTGGTCCAACTTATATGACCAACTGTACTTGCCCCAACGGCAGGGTAAGCACATGTCATTCTGCTGGGTGCAAGGTCATGTAGGGATATGGGGAAATGAAACATTCCTTTTGGGCTGCCAAGGAGGCCTGCAGAGGACAGGATATGGCACAGTGTCCTATTCCCTTACTGGCTGTCATTTCTGCACTACACAGGAAGTGCATGCAGTTGTGGCATGAGGAATGGATGGCGGAGACGGCCAATAAGCAGCGGTTGGTGAAGTCAATAACCCTGCCATGGCGTTCCTCCTGCCAGTTGCTCAGGTGGGATGAAGTGACCCTCCCCCCCTGTGGGTCCGGGGGTTAGAATAGGCGCGAGGTATTCCTGCCTGTCTTAAGAGGCGACTAAAAGGAGTCCCTCCCCCTCAAGGGGGTAGTTAGCGCCTGCGTCCGGAGATGGACGGTTTCACGACCTATATTTGCGTTCATTTTGGTTTTTCACTTCTTCTGGTTTCTTCCTTCCTTTGGTTGGTTCCTTTCTTTGTTCTTCTCCATCTCACTGTCTTACTTACTCTTCTCCTTGCCTTCTTCTCCTTCTCTGGTCTCCGCTTCGGCGTTTGAGACAGTCTGTCCTTTCTTTCCCTCTCTCCTTTCTTTTTCCTCTTCTTCCTTCCTCCCTGAAGGCCGACCCACGCGTTCGCACGCGTAGCCGGTGACAGGGTAACGCGTAATTCCCCGCCCTGGGTAGACAAGTAAGGCACGCATGTACCCCCTGGTAAAGGCCAGGCCCAGGGAGGGGTGATTGCCTGAGCTGACACCTTCCGACCATGCCAATTGGTCCCGCTGTCCGTTTCTCGGGAGGTGTGACCTGAGGTGTTAACAATCACCTAAGGCGGGAGTGCCCTCTGAGAGGGTCCCCACAAGGGAGGAGCGCGCCATCGGAGATGCTGGCAATCATGGGGGATTCCTCCGCAATGGATTTCTCTTCTTCTCTCTCGACTTCTGCCCACAAACAGAAACTTGACCAGCCACCAGTGACAAAAGTACTACCGCCTGCCCCACAGTTCCTCGTAGTTTCTCGATCTGAGGACGGAAAGGATTTTTCCTCTGTCAACCCTTTTGTTATCCAGAAGGGCGTAGCTGCCATAGCCGGATCTGTCAAGTCTTGTACCAGGTTGCGTAATGGTACCTTGTTACTAGAAACTGAGAGCTCCTTTCAGGCACAAAAACTGCTTCGGGCCACACTCCTGTACACGTTACCTGTCCGGGTGGAGGCTCACCGCACTTTGAATTCGTCTCGTGGTGTGGTCTATACTAGATCACTCGACGGATTGACTGACGAGGAGATTCAGACTTTCCTCGCTGAGCAGGGCGTGACGGCTGTCCATAGGGTCATGAAAAAGGTCAACAATGACCTTGTACCGACCCAGACACTTTTCTTGACCTTTGATAGTGTTCAGCTGCCGTCGCGCATCAAGGCGGGCTACGAGGTTATTTCTGTTCGCCCCTATGTCCCGACACCTAGGCACTGCTACCAGTGTCGGCGTTTTAATCACACTCGCCATTCTCGTTCCAATGCGGCTACATGTGTGACTTGTGGCAGGGATGCCCATGAGGGTGACTGTCCACCTCCGTCTCCTCGTTGTGTGAACTGTCGCGGTGACCATGCAGCGTCCTCCCGCGACTGTCGTGTCTACAAGGAAGAACGCTGTATCCAAGAAATTCGGGTCAAAGAGAGTGTCTCCATCTCGGCTGCTCGCTAGCTATTCGCTAGTAGGAAGCCCACGTTGCTCCCAGCGGGGAAGTACAGTACTGTCCTCACCTCACCTCGCCTCTCCTCGGACTACCAGGGAGGTGGCGACCCAGACATGCAATCTGACATTCAGCACTACGGTCGTCCGTTCGGCCAGTGCTAAGATCGCCCGGTCGATGTCTCCTCTTCCTCCCGTCGCCCCTCCGACACAAGCACCTTTATCAGCTTCTGCCAGGACGAAGACCCAGAAGTCAGAAGCACGGGCCTTCAAGAAAGAACCGTCTCGTGCAGACCTTCTACGTACCTCGAACCCTCAGCCATCGACCAATCCTTTCACAAAACGACCTTCCAAGAAGGCTCATAGGAAGCACAGTTCTCCTTCCCCGCCACGGCGCATTTCTCCTCCTGCGCCCCCCCAGCAGTTGCCACCCCAGGCCATCATCCGTTTCGCCTGGCCGCACCGCTGCTAGCCGAACATCTGGCCATTCACCAACGGAGGAAGCTCCCCCTCCCGGCCATCTTCACAAGATGGCCGATGAACCTATAGAAAAAATGGACGATGACTGTCCGCCTCCTGCTAGCGGCGGCAGTGCTCGCTCGAAGCCGGGCCCTCAACGGCCTTCGAGATGACCCCTTCTTGCATCTTCTTCCTCTCACGATGGCACTTATTCACTGGAATATTCGCAGCATTCGCTCCAACCGAGAGGACTTGAAATTGCTGCTCCGCTTGCACCGTCCGCTCGTCGTAGCCCTTCAGGAAACGAAGCTACGCCCATGCGATCAAATTGCCTTGGCACACTACACCTCTGTGCGTTTTGACTTAACCCCTATGGCAGGTATTCCGGCTCATGGAGGGGTTATGTTGCTGGTCCGGGATGATATCTACTATGATCCCATCACATTGCACACCGGCCTGCAGGCAGTTGCCATCTGCATTACTCTCCCCACTTTTACATTTTCCATTTGTACCGTTTACACTCCATCGTCGTCTGCCGTTACCAGGGCAGACATGCTGCAAATTATTGCTCAGCTCCTTGCACCTTTTTTGTTAACTGGAGACTTTAATGCTCACCATCCACTTTGGGGCTCTCCAGCATCCTGTCCGAGGGGCTCCCTGTTAGCAGACATTTTCAACCAGCTCAATCTTATCTGCCTCAATACTGGCGCCCCTACTTTCCTTTCAGACCCCTCTCACACCTATTCCCATTTAGACCTCTCTGTATGTACTACCCAAATTGCACGCCGGTTTGAGTGGTATGCGCTTTCTGATACATATTTGAGCGACCACTTCCCGTATGTTATCCATCTCCTGCATCATACCCCCTCTCCGTGCTCAACTAGTTGGAACATCTCCAAAGCAGACTGGGGGCTCTTCTCTTCCAGGGCGACCTTTCAGGATCAAACCTTCACAAGCTGCGATAGTCAGGCCGCACACCTCACGGAAGTCATTCTCACTGCTGCTGAATATTCCATCCCTCACACTACTTCTTCTCCACGCCGCGTACCGGTCCCCTGCTGGACCGCAGCATATGGAGACGCCTTACGTGCTCGTCGACGTGCTTTACGCACCTTTAAACGCCACCCTACAGTGGCGAATTGTATCTATTATAAACGATTAAGTGCGCAGTGTCGTCGAATTTTTAAAGAAAGCCAGCTGGGCTGCTTTCACAAGCACCTTCAACAGTTTTACTCCTTCTTCTGTTGTCTGGGGTAGCCTGCGCCGGCTATCTGGCACTAAGGTCCACTCACCAGTTTCTGGCTTGACAGTCGCGAATGACGTCCTTGTGGCCCCTGAGGATGCCTCCAATGCCTTCGGCCGCTTTTTCGCAGAGGTTTCGAGCTCCACTCATTACCCCCCTGCCTTCCTCCCCTGAAAACAGGCAGAGGAGGCTCGAATTGTGAAAACTACAGTGCCCCATTCACCATGCGGCAGCTCGAAAATGCACTTGCCCGGTCACGGTCCTCCGCTCCGTGGCCTGATTCTATTCATATTCAGATGCTGAAGAACCTTTCTCCTTGCGGGTAAAGGTTTCCTTCTTCGTACTTACAATTGCATCTGGATTGAGGGACATGTTCCCGCATGCTGGCGCGAGTCTATTGTTGTACCGATTCCTAAGCCGGGGAAGGAGAAGCACTTGCCTTCCAGTTATCGACCCATCTCGCTTACCAGCTGTGTCTGTAAGGTGACGGAGCAAATGGTTAACTCTCGTTTGGTTTGGCTGCTCGAATCTCGACGCCTGCTTACCAATGTACAATGTGGATTTCGTAGGCGCCGCTCTGCTGTTGACCATCTGGTTACCTTGTCGACCTTCATTATGAATAACTTCTTGCGGAAGGGCCCGACCGCGGCTGTGTTCTTTGATTTGGAGAAGGCTTAAGAGACCTGTTGGAGGGCGGGCATTCTCCGCACCAAGCATACTTGGGGCTTTTGCGGTCGCCTCCCTCTTTTTATTCGTTCCTTTTTAATGGATCGACAGTTCAGGGTACGTGTGGGTTCTGTCATGTCAGAAACCTTTCGCCAGGAGAATGGGGTGCCACAGGGCTCCATTTTGAGCGTCGCTCTCTTCGCCATAGCGATCAATCCAATAATGGATTGCCTCCCAGGTGATGTACCAGGCTCCCTTTTCGTGGATGATTTTGCCATCTATTGCAGCGCGCAGCGTACATGTTTCCTGGAGCGCTGTCTTCAGCGTTCTCTTGACCGTCTTTACTCCTGGAGTGTCGCCAATGGCTTCAGTTTTTCTTCCGAGAAAACAGTCTGTATTAACTTCTGGCGCTTCAAAGAGTTTCTCCCACCGTCCTTATGACTCGGCCCCGTTGCTCTCCCATTTGTGGAGACGACAAAATTTTGTAAGTCTTACATTTGACAGGAAACTTAGTTGGTCTCCACATGTCATATTTGGCTGCCCGTTGTACCCGTTCTCTAAATGTCCTCCGTGTTCAGTGGCAGGCCGTGGGGAGCGGATCGAACCGTTCTACTTCGCCTACATCAGTCGATCGTCTGCTCCAAGCTGGATTATGGGTGCTTTGTTGTATACTCCTCTGCACGGCCGTCCATCTTACGCCGCCTCAACTCCATACAACATCGGGGTTTACGGCTTGCGATCGGAGCGTTTTATACTAGTCCCGTCGAGAGTCTTCATGCTGAAGCCGGTGAATTGCCACTCAACTACCGGCGCGATATACTGTTTTGTCGTTACGCCTGTCGGCTACTGTCAATGCCCGTCCACCCATCGTATCGTTCCTTTTTTGACGACTCTCTCGACCGTCAATACGGGTTGTATGTCTCTGCCTTGCTGCCTTGCTACCCCCTGGAGTTCGCTTTCGTCGCCTCCTTCAACTCCTTGATTTTTCACTCCCTGCAACCTTTAGAGTGGGCGAGAGCCACACACCACCTTGGCTCCAGGCTCAGGTTCGCGTTCACCTTGACCTCCGCTCGCTCCCAAAGGAGGTTACCCCCAGTTCAGTATACCACTCCCGTTTTGTCGAACTTCATTTGAAGTTCATTAATATGACTTTCATTTATACAGATGGCTCTAAGACCAAAGACGGGGTCGGGTGTTCTTTTATTGTCGGGGCACAAAGTTTCAAATACCGGCTACATGGCCATTGTTCGGTCTTCACAGCTGAGCTCTTTGCCGTCTACCAGGCTGTTCTTTACATCTGCCGCCACCGACATTCTGCTTATGTCATCTGCTCCGATTCTCTGAGCGCCATCCAGAGCCTCAGTGATCCGTATCCGGTTCACCCTTTCGTGCACCGGATCCAACACTCTCTTCAGCAGCTGGTGGACGACGGGTCTCCAGTTAGCTTTATGTGGGTTCCTGGCCATGTTGGTATCCCTGGGAACGAAGCTGCAGATGCCGTGGCCAAGGCTGCGGTCATCCTGTCTCGGACGGCTTCTTGTTGTGTCCCTTCATCAGATTGTAGCACGGTCATTTGTCGGCGCATTTTATCGCTGTGGCATGCCGATTGGGCTGCACTTACGGACAACAAGCTTCTGGCCTTGAAACCTCTTCCCGCAGCTTGGACGTCCTCCACATGTCCTCTCGGCGGGAGGAGGTCGTTTTGGCCCGGCTACGAATTGGACACTGCCAGTTCAGCCATCACCATCTGCTGACGGCAGCGCCGGTGCCGTTCTGGCCATGTGGGCAATCGCTGACGGTCCGCCACATTTTAACGTCCTGTCCGGATTTTACTACGCTGCGTCTTGATCTTGGCCTGCCATGTACTCTGGATGCCATTTTAGCGGATGACCCAGGAGCTGCTGCTCGCGTTCTTCGTCTTACCAACTTGACACACCTGTCTAAGGACGTTTGATTATGCTGTAGTTTTTTAATCCTATGCCTGTTAATACGTCTTTTCTAGTGTTGTCCCTTTTAGTTGCTGTTTTAACCTTGTGCCTCACGGTACATTCCTAAATTAGTCAGGGCGCTAATGACCATTATAGTTGTGCGCCCTAAAACCACAAAAAAAAGACCCTCGCCTGTCTTAGAATTGGACACTGCTCTCTCACTCACAGCTTTTTACTATGGCGAGAGGATTCCCCGTATGTACACATCTGGCGTGCACATCTCTATTCACCATATTTTAACGGAGTGCATTTTATATCGTTAAAATAAATTAAGCCAAAAATGTCAACACTGAAATTTGCTTTAAAGTACTGTTCATTAACCTTATCATTGTTATATTTAAAATTCTTCTTTAACATCCACATGAAGCACACTAATTTAATGGGGTAATATTAAAGTTCAAAACATATACAGGCAAATATTAAACATAAAATAATCTCTCATAGAAAAGAGAAGTAAATTATATACAGCACAAGGAACTGCAGTTATTTTGTGAGAAATGGTGCGCTGCCTTCCACACACACACACACACACACACACACACACACACACACACACACACACACACCCAAAACAGTATATAAGAAGTGTTAAAGTTTCATTGCATGACAAATAATTTTAGACAGCAAAAGGAAAAGTTGTGTTAAGACCTAAATAAACGCTCAAAAATTGAGACTTGCCCTTAAAGCTTCAGATTTTCAAATAATTACTTATTTGAAACATAACTGTAAACATTGACAAATAACACTGTTGTTGTGGTCTTCAGTCTTGAGATTGGTTTGATGCAGCTCTCCATGCTACTCTATCCTGTGCAAGCTTCTTCATCTCCCAGTACTTACTGCAACCTACGTCCTTCTGAATCTGCTTAGTGTATTCATCTCTTGGTCTCCCTCTATGATTTTTACCCTCCACTGCTAAATTTGTGATCCCTTGATGCCTCAGAACATGTCCTACCAACCGATCCCTTCTTCTGGTCAAGTTGTGCCACAAACTTCTCTTCTCCCCAATCCTATTCAATACTTCCTTATTAGTTATGTGGTCCACCCATCTAATCTTCAGCATTCTTCTGTAGCACCACATTTCGAAAGCTTCTATTCTCTTACTGTCCAAACTATTTATCTTCCATGTTTCACTTCCATACATGGCTACACTCCATACAAATACTTTCGGAAATGACTTCCTGACACTTAAATCTATACTTGATGTTAACAAATTTCTCTTCTTCAGAAACGCTTTCCTTCCCATTGCCAGTCTACATTTTATATCTTCTCTACTTTGACCATCATCAGTTATTTGGCTCCCCAAATAGCAAAACTCCTTTACTACTTTAAGTGTCTCATTTCCTAATCTAATTCCCTCAGCATCACCCGACATCATTTGACTACATTCCATTATCCTCGTTTTGCTTTTGTTGATGTTCATCTTATATCCTCCTTTTAAGACACTTTCCATTCCATTCAACTGATCTTGCAAGTCCTTTGCTGTCTTTGACAGAATTACAATGTCATCAGCGAACCTCAAAATTTTTATTTCTGCTCCATGGATTTTGATACCTACTCCGAATTTTTCTTTTGTTTCCTTCACTGCTTGCTCAATATACCGATTGAATAACATCGGGGAGAGGCTACAACCCTGTCTCACTCCCTTCCCAACCACCGCTTCCCTTTCATGTCCCTCGACTCTTGGAACTGCCATTTGGTTTCTGTACAAATTGTAAATAGTTTTTCACTCCCTGTATTTTACCCCTGCCACCTTCAGAATTTGAAAGAGAGTATTCCAGTCAACATTGTCAAAAGCATTTCTCTAAGTCTACAAATGCTAGAAACGTAGGTTTGCCTTTCCTTAAACTTTCTTTTAATATGTCGTAGAGTCAGTATTCCCTCAAGTGTCCCAACATTTCTATGGAATCCAAACTGATCACCCCCAAGGTCGGCTTCTACTAGTTTTTCCATTTGTCTGTAAAGAATCCGCATTAGTGTTTTGCAGCAGTGACTTATTAAACTGATAGTTCGGTAATTTTCACATTTGTAAACACCTGCTTTCTTTGGGATTGGAAGTATTATATTATTGAAGTCTGAGGGTATTTCGCCTTTTTCATACATCATACTCACCAGATTGTAGAGTTTCATCAGGACTGGCTCTCCCAAGTCTGTCAGTAGTTCTAATGGAATGTTGTCTACTCCTGAGGCCTTGTTTTGACTCAGGTCTTTCAGTGCTCTGTCAAACTCTTCACGCAGTATTATATCTCCCATTTCATCTTCATCTTCATCTACATCCTCTTCCATTTTCATAATATTGTCCTCAAGTACATCGCCCTTGTATAGACCCTCTATATACTCCTTCCACCTTTCTGCTTTCCCCTCTTTGCTTAGAACTGGGTTTCCATCTGAGCTTTTGATATCTTGGTTATCTTTTCTCTGAAGGTCTCTTTAATTTTCCTGTAGGTTGTATGTATCTTACCCCTAATGAGATAAGCCTCTACATCCTTACATTTGTCCTCTAGCCATGCCTGCTTAGCCATTTTGCACTTCCTGTGATGTCATTTTTGAGACGTTTGTATTCCTTTTTGCCTGCTTCATTTACTGCATTTTTATATTTTCTCCTTTCATCAATTAAATTCAATATTTCCTCTGTCACCCAAGGATTTCTACTAGCCCTCGTCTTTTTACCTACTTGACCCTCTGCTGCCTTCACCACTTCATCCCTCAAAGCTACCCATTCTTCTTCTACTGTATTTGTTTCCACCATTCCTGTCAATTGTTCCCTTATGCTCTCCCTGAAACTGTGTACTACCTCTGGTTCTTTCAGTTTATCCAGGTCCCGTCTCATTAAATTCCCACCTTTTTGCAGTTTCTTCAGTTTTAATCTACAGATAATAACCAATAGATTGTGGTCAGAGTACACATCTGCTCTTGGAAATGGCTTACAATTTAAAACCTGGTTCCTAAACCTGTCTTACCATTATATAATCTATCTGAAACCTGTCAGTATCTCCAGGCTTCTTCCATGTATACAATCTTCTTTTATGATTCTTGAACCAAGTGTTAGCTATGATTAAGTTGTGCTCTGTGCAATATTCTACCAGGCGGCTTCTTCTTTAATTTCTTACCCAAAATCCATATACACATACTAAGTTTCCTTCTCTCCCTTTTCCTACTGCCGGATTCCAGTCACCCATGACTATTAAATTTTCGTCTCCCTTCACAATCTGAATAATTTCTTTTATCTCATCATACATTTCTTCAATTTCTTCGTCATCTGCAGAGCTAGTTGGCATATAAACTTGGACTACTGTGGAAGGCATGGGCTTCGTATCTATCTTGGCCACAATAATGCGTTCACTATGCTGTTTGTAGTAGCTTACCCGCATTCGTATTTTCCTATTCATTATTAAACCTATTCCTGCATTGCCCCTATTTATTTTGTGTTTATAACCCTGTAGTCACCTGACCTTAAGTCTTGTTCCTCCTTCCACTGAACTTCACTAATTCCCACTATATCTAACTTTAATCTATCCATTTCCATTTTTAAATTTTCTAACCTACCTGCCCGACTAAGGGACCTGACACTCCACGCTCCGATCCGTAGAACGCAAGTTTCCTTTCTCCTGGTAACGACATCCTCTTGAGTAGTACCCACCCGGAGATCTGAATGAGGGACTATTTTACCTCTGGAATATTTTACCCAAGAGGACGCCATCACCATTTAACCATACAGTAAAGCTGCATGCCCTCGGGAAAAATTACGGCTGTAGTTTCCCTTGCTTTCAGCCGTTCACAGTACTAGCACAGCAAGGCTGTTTTGGGTAGTGTTACAAGGCCAGATCAGTCAGTCACCAGACTGTTGCCCTTGCAACTACTGGAAAGGCTGCTGCTGCTCTTCAGGAACCACACATTTGTGGGGCCTCTCAACAGATACCCCTCCGTTGTGGTTGCACCTACGGTACGGCTATCTGTATCGCTGAGGCACGCAAGCCTTTCCACCAACGGCAAGTTCAGTGGTTCAGAAATGCTTCTCATTAAGGAACATAATTCTAATAAAATTCAAATAATGTTTTATAGTAAACATGGCAGCACTAAGTCTTTGAACAAGATCTTGAAAGTGGGCTTTCCATGACAGTTTACTATCTATCTGAACCCCTAGAAATTTGAACTGTACAGTTTCACTAATCAGATGCCCATTCTGTGAAATTAAAACGTCAGGTTTTGTTGAATTGTGTGTTAGAAAGTGTAAAAACTGCGTCTTACCGTGATGTAGCATTAGTTTATGTTCTGCAAGCCATGAACTTAGGTCATGAACTGCACTATTTGAAACCGAGCCAATGTTGCACACAACTTCCTTTATTACCAGGCTATTGTCATCAGCAAACAGAAATATTTTAGAATTACCCATAATATTAGAGGGCATATCATTTATATAAATATGGAACAGGAGTGGCCCCAATACTGATCGCTGAGGCACCCCCTATTTGACTGTACCCCATTCAGACCCCACATCACAGCTATTCTCCACATTGTGAATGATGACCTTTTGCTGTCAGTTAGTTAGTTATATTACTTGTTCCATGGATCATGAACACGATTCTTTCGTAATGATGTGGAACGTGTCAAAGTACAAAAGATTCATTTATCCCAAATAATCTTTGTTAGTCTTATATACGGTACAATTGTTAATACTTACTGTATTTCTTTAGCCTATGTCTAAAAATTCATCTATGGAGTAGAAGGAGTTGTCATTCAGGAATTCCCTTAACTTACTTTTGAATGCCGATTGGTTGTCTGTCAGACTTTTGATATTGTTTGGCACAAAAGGGGGTGAATTATACTGCCACAAAGATTTTTGGTCGCGTGCCAATGTCAAATTCAATGAACGGTAGTGAAGGTCACCCTGTCTCCTAGTATTGTAGCTGTGGACTGTGCTATTAATTCTGAAGTGATCTGGGTTACTAACAACAAATTTCATTAGGCTGTATATATATTGTGAAGCTACTGGCAATATCCCTAATTCTTTAAATAATTGTCTACAAGATGATCTTGGATGAGCCCCAGACATTATTCTGATAACACGTTTTTGTGCAATAAATACGTTCTTTCTTAGTGATGAATTGCCCCAAAAGATGATTCTGTAAGAAAGCAACGAATGAAAATATGCATGGTAAGCTAACTTACTGATGTGCTTGTCTCCAAAATTTGCAATGACACTAATAGCATAGGTAGCTGAGCTCAATCATTTCAGTAGATTGTCAATCTGTTGTTAAGGTAAGAGGTGAACCATTTGTGAGCTACTCCCCATATTCCGTAATGGTCCAACTTCTGGAGCAATATTTTGTGGACAACGCAGTCAAACGCCTTAATTAAATCAAAAAATATGCCTAGCGTTCGAAACCTTTTGTTTAACCAATCCAGTACCTCACAGTGAAAAGAGACTTAGCATTTTCAGTTGTTAAGACTTCTAAAGCCAAACTGTTCATTTGATAGCAAATCGTGTGATATAAAATGATCAGTTATCCTTACGTACACAGCCTTTCCAATAACTTTGGCAAACACTGATGGCATTGAAATAGGTCTAAAATTGTCTGCATTATCCTTTTCTCCCTTTTTGTAATGCGGCTTTACTACTGAGTACTTTAATGGTTCAGGAAACTGACCATTCATAAAGGAAAAATTACAGTGGCTAAATACAGGGCTAATATGTGCAGCACAGTACTTTAATATTCTGCTAGGCACTCCATCATATCCATGAGAGTCCTTAATCTTTAGTGACTTAATTATTGAATCAGTCTCCCCCTTGTCTGTATCACAGAGTAATATTGCAGACACAAATCTTGGAAAGATATTTTCCCAGAAAGTTATATGATTCCCTGTAGAAACTTAAGTTTTATTTAATTCACCAGCAATACTCAGAAAATGATTGTTAAATACTGTACATATATCTGATTTATCAGTAACATACATATTTTTACTATGAACTGACTTTGTCATCGACCTTGTCTGCTGACCAGACACTTCTTTCACAACTGACCATATGATTTTAATTTTATCCTGTGAATTAGCTATTCTATTTGCATACCACACACTCTTTGCCTCCCTAATAACATTTTGTAATCGGATACTATAGCTTGTTTGTGACTACTTCTAACATTTTGATAAAATTCCCACCTTGTTTTACATGATATGCGTATCCCACTAGTCAGCCACCCAGGCTGCCTATTACTGCTAGTACCCCATTTAGAATGTTCTAATGGAAAACAACTCTCAAAGAGAATGAGAAATGTGTTAAGGAAAGCTTTATATTTATCGTCTATGTTATCGGCACTATAAATATCCTGCCACCCTTGGTCATTGACAACGTTTAAAAACCTCTCCATTGCTTTTGGATTAACTTTCCTACATAGTTTGTAATTATATGTGATATTTGTTTGAGTACAAAAGCCTTTTAGTGTTGAAATTTTTGCATCATGGTCTGAAATGCCGTTCACCCTTTCCCTAACAGAATGCCCATCTAGTAATGAAGAATGAATAAAAATATTGTCCATGGGTGTTCTATTGTTCCCTTGCACTGTGGTTGGGGGGAAAAAAAAGGAGATCTACCCATATCCTTTTCCTTGCATCATCATATACAAAATATTGAAGGCACCACATATAACCAATTTCTGGTACTTTCTACAAAGTGGATCAAGAACCCTCTGTAGCTTGAGCAGAAATGAGTGAGTGAGAGAGAGAGAGAGAGAGAGAGAGAGAGAGAGAGAGAGAGAGAGAGAGAGAGAGAGAGAGAGAGAGAGAGAGGGGGGGGGGGGGTAGGTGTGGAGGAGAATGGAACAGTGGCTGTTGTTTGCCGCACAAATGATGAAAATATTGTATGGAGGACCAAGTTTCAAGACTCGTCTACGCACCCTCCCTCCCCGCTCTCCCACCACCACTACCTGTGTTGCAGTCCCATCACAGGTATATCCTATGTTATAAAAGACGGGCTACACATGAAATCAGTTATATCTCGTACAGCCTCACTGTAATTTTTGCACAGCCTTTTAATGTCAGCATAGACACAAATGTCCTGCCAAATGAATGTCAGCTGACAAAAACTGGAGTTAACATCTCAGTAGTAGAACATACTCCTGAGCATAGCATGTTTGACTTTGGCTACTTCGCAACCTGTACCATCTGGATTTCACCCGCCCCCCCCCCCCCCCCCCCCCCCTTTCCTTTCCCACTGCCAGAATCTCTGAAGTACATACATCATCTTTACAACCTATCTTGCATTCCTCTTTACCGCAGTCTCCACTAGCCCTCATCCCATACCCACATCCACCTCTGGTCTCATGCCCCCCCCCCCCCCCCCCCCCCCCACACACACACACACACCAGTGGTTGTAGGCGCGCAGTCCGGAACCGTGCGACTACTACGGTCGCAGGTTCGAATCCTGCCTCGGGCATGGATGTGTGTGATGTCCTTAGGTTAGTTAGGTTTAAGTAGTTCTAAGTTCTGGGGGACTTGTGACCACAGCAGTTGAGTCCCCTAGTGCTCAGAGCCATTTGAACCCCCACGCCAACCCCCCCAAAATAGTGTTTTGTGATCTCTCTCTCTCTCTCTCTCTCTCTCTCTCTCTCTCTCTCTCTCTCTCTCTCTGTCTGTCTGTCTGTCTGTCTGTGTGTCTGTGTCTGTTATCAGTGGATATAGATTTAAAAAAGTATCATTGTGTTTCAGTCCCTCCAAAATATATGGAAGTTGTCAATAAATTGACATTGGCAGATGCAAAGAAGGCTGGTCCTTTCTTGGATGGCTGCAAGGTGAGTTTAAAAAATGTCCAAATATTCTTGTGCATTTATAGTAAGACACTATGAAAATTAAGTTATTAAAATCGTGTGAATAACATAAAATTCAGACATGGCATTTTTAGTCAGGTATGAAATATCATTTATCAGTTGAAAACATTAAATTGTCAGAATACCAGTAATGGTTTTATTTTGGCAGTCCAGTCTCGCCAGATTTGCTATCGTGTATCAGTGTACTTAAATTTTGATATTTCTTTGTACACCATTTCCATAAAAGGTGGCACTTGAAGAGTCTTTTTACAGTGGCAGCTGTAAACAAGCATTGTTCTGACATTTTTTAAAATAATGATAATCATTCACTGTACGTGTGTGCATTAGTATAAAAGTACGTGTTCACCAGTTCGATTTCTACTAGGAAACCTCTGGAGCTTCCACGTGAATGATCATGACTGCCTCCTCCAAACTGTAGTTTAGACTTACACAGAATTAATCAGGAATTGCTGCCAATATGTAAGTCTACTTCTATAACTGTGTGCCACACTATGGTATGCGCCAGAGGGTACTTAGTGTATCAATGTCATTTGTCGTCTAACCTGTTAATAGCAAATATTGCACAGGAAGGAAGAATGTTGGTAATCTTCGTACCCCCCTAATTTTTTTAAGTATTCAGGGTAGTTATAATTAAACTTTCGCTACTCTCCGTTAGCAAGTGTCAGTGTAGACAGAAAACTATTTACCGTATGGGTACCCAACTTTATAGGAATTATATTCAGAGTGTGTGCTGCAGGATTTGAATTGTTGAAGTATTAGTGTCGTGAATTGACATCAGGTACTGGCACTGGTACAGTGACTTAGGATTTAAACAAAAGGGTCAATGTGCATTACAGTTGCAGTGAACGTGAATCTCAAAAAGATGAGCAGGGCTTTAATCATAAAATTGTTTTATCAAAACAACAGCAATAGTGTTGCTACGGCTCTTTGCAATTATCAGTGCATTAAAGGAATACGGAGGGGTCCTCTTTCCACAAGGTAGTTCGAATTAACTGGTGATTTGGGAATTGCTTCTAGTAGAGGCCGATGGCCAATTCTGCCACAGTTTGTTAAAGTTTCTGTTGCCATAGCTGAGAATGTTAGATGTAATGTGTGATCTTCAGGCAGTGCAGAAGCCTGTCATGACACCTGCTCAAAAAGTGCTGTGAACAGTTGTGGCGTGGTATCCATACAAACTTCACATTTCACACCAACTCGGGTGGTAGTCACATTGAGCATGTTGCAAAACGTCTCTCTTGTAGGCTCTGCCACTATTTCTGTTACGGTGTGGCTAATGGCTGTATAGTACTTTAGTAGAGCTGGCCATGATGTCTCCTTTGTTGTCCATGTGGCTTCTCGTTGTCTAAACCATGATTCCTTTGCTGCTCTGGGTCCAAGAAAAGGTGTGGGTTTTTTAGTTATCACTGGACTATCGAAATCATGACGCAGTATTCCACAGTTTCTTTGTATCAAAAACACACATTTATTGTCAAAACTAGATACACAACTACACTCAACCGCGGCCAACACTCAAGTGGCCGAAAACCCATTGTAGACCCAAGATCACGGTCATAAGCTACAAAGAACATAAAATTCCAATATCGATTATTGATCGCAACACCTAACTTAGTATTACCTTAAGCAAAAGCTTTTTTAACATGACTTTAGTGTATAATAAAATAAGATGATGTCTATTTGTCAGTTCCATTACAATAGCCCCCCAAGAATTTTGTAAGTATGAAAATGCGAACAAAATTCTGATCAGAATAATGGAACTGCCAAGAATAAGATTTGAAATAAATTAAAATTTTTAATAGAACTGTTTCCTAAGTAAAGGAACACATACAGTTTTTAACCTTGGAGTAAATGAAATACAAAAGAAGATTCACAATTTTCACATAGAAGAGTCCTTAATGTTGTAGCACTTCACATGAAACCATTGAAAGACTAACTTGTAACTGCAGGTTTGTTTTATTTTCTTTTGTTGCCCACTTTTCACACTACTCACAGTCTGTCCCACATTGTCCATCTGCACGTAGGTGAGTTCCGTTAAAAGGTCTGAGTTCTGCTTTTCCTGCAGTGCGTCTTTTTCCAAAGCTTAGCTGTTTGTATCGCTTCATTGACTATAATGCCATGTTATCTAAAAATCACATACAGAGATCACCTTTTGGTTACATAATGTTTATATGTAAGTACATGGTTAGGATACATAGTTAACCTTCTGGTGGTGGTGGTGGTTAGTGTTTAGCGTCCCGTCGACAACGAGGTCATTAGAGACGGAGCGCAAGCTCGGGTTAGGGAAGGATTGGGAAGGAAATCGACCATGCCCTTTCAAAGGAACCATCCCAGCATTTGCCTGAAGCGATTTAGGGAAATCACGGAAAACCTAAATGAGGATGGCCGGAGACGGGATTGAACTGTCGTCCTCCCGAATGCGAGTCCAGTGTGCTAACCACTGCGCCACCTCACTCAGTAACCTTCTGGTAATGTTTATCTAGTGGGAGAAGTTTACAGAATCTGTCTGAGTAATACTACAAAGTTATGAACTGGTCCAAAAAAAGATTCTTTAAATACTAATAAATTCAATAAACATGTAATACAAATGGGTGTAAAATATCTTATCACAAAGACATTACTCCAAGGATAAAAAAATTAAATTGTTTTCAAAATTAAAGTTACAGGCTGTTTGTTACAAGGGTTCATATTCACAGTAAAAGTGCAAAGGTAGAATCATGGATGAAAGTTTTGAAATGGTACGTATCTATCAAAATTAAAAAAATTTACTGCCCATGCATTTGCAGTGGTTGAGAGAGAAATATACAGTAATTCATGTGGTTTACTGAAAATGATTGTCTCCTTGTAGAGTTGGACATTTCAAGCAGTTACGTGTGTAGTAATTAGGACTCTGCCTTTAAGATTAAAAAAAAAATTAAAAAACTTAATTGTTGCAAGACAGATTTAGTGCTGATTAGTGGCTTGCATTATAAATGATGTCTCAAAAAGTGTGGTGTGAGAAAGTTATTGCACAAATTATCAAATATCAATCAAATTGCATAAACATACAGAAATATCAAGAACTAACATGGCAAGCGTACTACACAGAAAATTCATTGAAAACACTTCATACATTGAATACATATTAAAAAAATAATAAACATTTTAAAGGGCACAAAACTGTGTCAAAATCAGACAATTTTTTATATACAAAATTTCCAGTGAAAAACCTTTGTTGAGTCACCTTTTCACTTTCTCAGACTAGTATTATCCCTTTTGTTTATACAATTCCAACGAAACAATATTCTTTAGCCCGAGAACTTTCCTGGATTTAGGATACACCAAACGGTATGCATTTGGGTGTGGATGCTCTACAATCTCGAATGGACCCATGTATATATCAAAGAATTTCTTTATTTCAGAATAACTCCTCATGTGATTTTACTAAAACATAATCTCCTACTTTAAACTAGGTTGCTTTGATCTTGCCATCATGTCATTTCTTTCTAATTTCCTCCTGTTTTATCATTGTTTCTTTGACTACGGCTTCATCTTCATGCATAGTCATCATTGTGCATGGTGGAAATTCTAAGAGTTCAGTGATAATGTTGTCTGGTTTTAGATGAAACGTAGTTTCATAAGGTGAAAATCCTGTGGAAGTGTGCTGCAAGCTGTTCATAGCATCTTCAAAGTGTCATACATGGTCGTACCATGTAGGATGTTTATGACTGCAATATGTACGACATAAATGTCCAATCTCGCGCATATCCCCCTCAGCTGGGTTTGACAATGGATTATATACAGATATTTGAACATGTTTGATTCCCGATTTATCAACAAAGGTTTTCCAAACTTTTGACAAAAACTGAGAACCGTCATCTGACAAGATTGTTTTTGGTTTCCCAACATTTAAGAAAGTCTCTTTCAACTTTTGTAACTATCTCTGTACCTGTGGCTTTTCTGACAGGATACAACTTGATTAGTTTAGAAAATACATCCACCGTGACAAAAATGTAGCAGTGGCCACTCCTACTCCTCGGAAGCGGCCCACAGAAATCAACAGCGACTAAGTCCAGAGGCTGTGCGGGAATAATGTTTTGCATCTCACCTTGACATTTTCTGTTACTTGCTTTGACTCGTTGGCACTTATCACAAGTTGACAATTATTTTCTAACTTTTTTGGCCATATTGTAGAAGTATATGTTTTTTTGTAATTTCTGCATACACTTCTGTATGCCACAATGACTATAGCTCTCATGAGTATACCTAATTAACCTCTCAGCTTCCTCCTCAGGCCAGCATAGTTTCCGATTATTAGAGTCTTCGTCAGTTCTCCTAAACAGAGTATGTTTAAACACCTTATAGTACTTGTCTAATTTTCCATTGTTCTTTTTCCCTAAACAGCTCTTTACTAATTTCCTATCTGCATCACGGTTCTGGCTCCTCCTGATTTTATCACACAATGATCTAACAACTTTTTCATCTGTGACCCTTTTACTATATGTCATTTTAAACTGTTTTTCTTCATTCTGATCAAAAATTTGTTTCCCCTCCTACTGGTACCCTTGATAGAGCATCCGCAACTATTTTGTCAGTGCCTTTAATATACTTAAGAGTCGAGGGACATGAAAGGGAAGCAGTGGTTGGGAAGGAAGTAAGACAGGGTTGTAGCCTCTCCCCGATGTTATTCAATCTGTATATTGAGCAAGCAGTGAAGGAAACAAAAGAAAAATTTGGAGTAGGTATTAAAATCCATGGAGAAGAAATAGAAACTTTGAGGTTCGCCGATGACATTGTAATTCTGTCAGAGACAGCAATGGACTTGGAAGAGCAGTTGAATCGAATGGACAGTGTCTTGAAAGGAGGATATAAGATGAACATCAACAAAAGCAAAACGGGGATAATGGAATGTAGGCGAATTAAGTTGGGTGATGCTGAGGGAATTAGATTAGGAAATGAGACACTTAAAGTAGTAAAGGAATTTTGCTATTTGGGGAGCAAAATAACTGATGATGGCCGAAGTAGAGAGGATATCAAATGTAGACTGGCAATGGCAAGGAAAAGTGTTTCTGAAGAAGAGAAATTTAACATCGAGTATAGATTTAAGTGTCAGGAAGTCATTTCTGAAAGTATTTGTATGGAGTGTAGCCATGTATGGAAGTGAAACATGGACGATAAATAGTTTGGACAAGAAGAGAATAGAAGCTTTCGAAATGTGGTGCTACAGAAGAATGCTGAAGATTAGATGGGTGGACCACATAACTAATGAGGAAGTATTGAATAGGATTGGGGAGAAGAGAAGTTTGTGGCACAACTTGACCAGAAGAAGGGATCGGTTGGTAGGACATGTTCTGAGGCATCAAGGGATCACAAATTTAGCAGTGGAGGGCAGCGTGCAGGGTAAAAATCGTAGAGGGAGACCAAGAGATGAATACACTAAGCAGATTCAGAAGGACGTAGGTTGCAGTAAGTACTGGGAGATGAAGAAGCTTGCACAGGATAGAGTAGCATGGAGAGATGCATCAAACCAGTCTCAGGACTGAAGACCACAACAACAACAACAATTTCAAAGCTGAATTGTTGTAAATACAATGCCCATCTTGTAAGCCTGTCATTATAGAGCTTGCATTCCTGTATATAGCTTAAGGCTTTATGATCAGAGTACACTATTACCTTATGTCCAAGTAAATAGGTCCTGAATTTTGAAAATGACCACTGTATGGCTAATAGCTCTTTTTCTGTTACTGTATAGTTCTTTTCATGCTTCAGTAACATTCTGCTTGCAAATGCAATTGTAGCATGAACTGTCTCCCCATTGACTTCTTTTAGTTGAAATAATTCAGCACCTAGCCAATAATCACTGCTGTCAGTATGTAAACCGAAAGGTAAATTGAAATCTGGTCTGTGTAACAGGTTCTGGTTATTCAGTTCCTTTTTTATTATGTCGAAAGCCTCTTGACAATCTTTACTTCATATCCAAACAGTATCCTTCTTTAACAAGTTACTTAGACAGGGTGTGTTTAAGCTTTGTTTACTTACAAATTTTCTGTAGAAGCCACATAGCCCATAAAATGATTTCAGTTGTTTTCTGTTACGGGGTATAGGAAACTCTGCAACAGCTTTAATTTTGTCTGGATCAGCTAAAATTCCTTTTTCTGGTATGACATGTCCCAAAAATTTTAACTAGGGTACTGCAACTTTGCACAGTCCTAGTTTTAGTGTCATTCCCCCGCTTCTAAGTTTCTCACACACCTGTCTTAAAAGCCCAACATGCTCATTCCAATCTTGTCCAGTTACTAAAATGTCATCTACATAAATCACTAATTTGGATACAAGTTTCTGCCCAAGCACATGGTCTAAAGCTCTAATGAATTCTCCTACTGATGAGTTCAAGCTAAACGGGACTACACAATACTGATAGCAACGGCCATTGTAAAGAAAAGCAGTGTATTTCCTAAATTTGGGTGCCAGGGGTACTTGGTGAAAGCCTGAGGATAAGTCTAGACTTGACATTAATTTCATGTCCTTAAACTTGTGCAACAGCTCGTCAATGTTTTCAGGGTGGTCTGTTTCCCTGTATAAGATCTTGTTTAAAGGCCTGGAGTCAAGAACTATTCTCACTCCCCCATCCCTCTTTGCCACAACTACCAGTGGGTTGTTATAAGCACTGCTACTCCTTTCAATAATGCCACACACTTCCATCTTATGTAATTCTTTCTCAACTGCTGTACATTTTGCTATGGGCACACCATATGGTTTTATGAAAAATGGGTCATGTGGTCTTAATAGCAAAGTACATTCGTAACCCCTAACTTTCCCTGGAATGTTGCTAAAGACATCAATGTATTCCCATAACAAAGACTCTAGTTCCTGTGCAGTAGAGCGGGTTCGTGACAATCCGATGGACAGCAATGACATCCCAATCAGAGAGGTATGTTTGGATTTCTGCATCAGTCAGACCATCAAGCAGCCTAGTGTAAATAACACGAGAGGAAGAATTCAGCATTCAACAGACGTCGACATGAGCAGGAGAGTTGTGGAGGAGTGAAGCTGCTAGCAATTATTGTGCTTGAGAATCAGAACTAGTATTCAAAGGCGAAGTACCATTTCGTAAAGGAGAGCAGTATTTCATAGGACCAGCAATTGCATCAACACCTTTCTGAATAATAAATGGATTTACCACAGCAAAGGACTGACTGTTTCCAGTACATGAAGCCACGAGGAACCGTGCTGCAGCTGGAAGGCTCTATGAATAGTTAGCCTTATTTCGTTTACATTTAGTAGATGTCGACTGTGAAGATGATGTTTGGCTCATTACAAGAAAATCCCCACGATTCCCGGCGTCTCCAATGGTGCACTCCTTCCATCTGGGGGACCCCCTCCAAAGGGGTCGCACCCACCTTAGGTGATTGGGAGGTAAGACCTGAGGTGCAATCAAACACCTGACAGAGGGACCAATTGGCAATTTAGCTCTTCAGTTAAATTAACTTCCTTATTGACAGTATGTCTTGTGTAATTCACATGAAATTTGCAAATAAGCATTCTGAGTGGCTTCCTATTGACAAATATTGTGCACAAGTAGGTGCAATTAATCATGCTGAGCAGACCTGTCTAATAATTGAGTGGGGTGCATGATTATACAGTTAATGGTGATAACAAGGAGTATGACGCTCAGGATGGAACCCCGAGGAACATCACTTCCCTGGATAAGAAAAAGCTGAATACACGCATAGCATGAAAACTTGGTCTTTTAAAAATTCCTGGGGGAAATTAGGAATGCAGCCAAGGAAGCCCCATGTGTAGAGATACGAAGGATACAAATTCTCCAGGTGTTGTAGCCTAGTATAGTGCATGATTATATTACAATATAAGTGTGTTTTCAACAATGCATTCTGGTACATAAAATATTTTACAAAATAAATTTTTGCTAAATAAATTATTGAAAAAGCCCTTGTCTTAAAACAGAAAAATTCTCTAAAACCTATAATGTCATTAAAACTATTACTGGCACAATGGATAAATCTCTAGAAACAGGCTGTTACTCGAAGTAGGTGAAATGAAGAGCTAAACTTTTTTCTGGACGCTAACTAAAACTCTGACAATGTAAACTAAAACATAATATCTTAAAATATTTGTGTATACTAGATTTCTTTCTTGTGGTATGATAACTGGACTGTAGTCTGAACTATTAAGTGCTGGATAAGTGGCATAAGGAAGTGTATTTGCAGAAACAGACATTCTCAACACAGTTTGTACAGTCATTCGTCAAGAAAAAAATTCTTATTAATAAGCTGCAGCTGGAAAAAAAGAAACACCTCTATTAGCAAAATGTTGAAAAATCTGATGTTCCTCCAATAAATCTAACTTATAACCTTTCTAGATTTTTTTGAGTTTGTTCAGAATTTAACAAATGCTCTGAGTAGGTGGAATATGTACATCATCATCTCAATAGCCTAGCAAGTACTCTTTATACTTTGAATGCCCTTCCAATCTGTCCTACATAATGCCCCTGATAATTATTCCAACAGTCTGTAAACACAGGAGTTGTTAAAAGGATCTCCTTCTACCCCAAGTGTGCTTCTGATTTTTTGGCAGAGAATGTGACCTCACAGTCATATTTTTTTTTAGATAAGAGGCGGCTAATCCTGCATGACATAATACCCCAAAAAGCTACGGAAATAAACTTTTTGTTTTCCCTTTTCCTTTCTTTTATTATTGCCAAGCATCGAACATTTCTTAGCTGTTTTATTACTTATGGTCTGGTGGACAACAACTGGCTCATAGCCATTATTACTCGCAATCATTTCGTTCAGCTTAATTTCTTTCTATAGGTAGTCAGGAGAGAGATGTTTTTGCGGCCTCACCGTACAGGATGTGCTTCATTATTTTCAGTTCCTGTTTCTTCCTTTCTTAAAGGAAGACACTGCAGTCCGTACTCCAGAAATGGTGATCCCTGGAGTCACTTTCTAGGAGATGAACAACCAGTTCAAGGGTTTCATCTCAGTCCCACAAGCAGACAGGGAAATAAAGGTCCAGCCACACAGAGCCCCGCTTACCTGGATGAGTCTAATACAACTGAGGTGCAGCAGTTTCCCCAGAGGCTGCCTACTAGCGCACCGCACACTTTTAGACAGATAAGGCTTTTTTTTAAATAGAGATTTTGACCATTCTTGTAATCTGGATAGCTACAACAAGATTCCCACACTCTCATGGTCATTGACTTATGCCCAGAGCTTAGAGTTACAAGAGGAATGGTGGGACTTACCAGCCCCCTCCCCCCCCTCCCTCCCCCTCAGGAAAGCTGGGATCAACAGCACCACTTCTGTGGAAGTACTAAGCATGGTACTCAGGATATATTCAACAGCCAGCTGCGACGCACGGATGCACGCCAAGACCTTAGGATCCTACGCAGTGCCGTAGGGGACCGCACCGCCACTTCCCAGCAAATTAGGGACACTGTTGCTCCTGAGGTATCGGCGAGGACCATTCGCAACCGTCTCCATGAAGCTGGGCTGCGGTCCCGCACACTGTTAGGCCGTCTTCCGCTCACGCCCCAACATCGTGCAGCCCGCCTCCAGTGGTGTCGCGACAGGCGTGAATGGAGGGACGAATGGAGACGTGTCGTCTTCAGCGATGAGTCGCTTCTGCCTTGGTGCCAATGGTGGTCGTATGCGTGTTTGGCGCCGTGCAGGTGAGCGCCACAATCAGGACTGCATACGACCGAGGCACACAGGGCCAACACCCGGCATCATGGTGTGGGGAGCGATCTCCTACACTGGCCGTACACCTTTGGTGATCGTCGAGGGCACACTGAATAGTGCACGGTACATCCAAACCGTCATCGAACCCATCGTTCTACCATTCCTAGACCGGCAAGGAAACTTGCTGTTCCAACAGGACAATGCACGTCTGCATGTATCCTGTGCCACCCAACGTGCTCTAGAAGGTGTAAGTCAACTACCCTGGCCAGCAAGATCTCCGGATCTGTCCCCCATTGAGCATGTTTGGGGCTGGATGAAGCGTCGTCTCACGCGGTCTGCACGTCCAGCACTAACGCTGGTCCAACTGAGGTGCCAGGTGGAAATGGCATGGCATGCCGTTCCACAGGACTACATCCAGCATCTCTACGATCGTCTCCATGGGAGAATAGCAGCCTGCATTGCTGCGAAAGGTGGATATACACTGTACTACTGCCGACATTGTGCATGCTCTGTTGCATGTGTCTATGTGCCTGTGGTTCTGTCAGTGTGATCATGTGATGTATCTGACCCCAGGAATGTGTCAATAAAGTTTCCCCTTTCTGGGACAATAAATTCACGGTGTTCTTATTTCTATTTCCAGGAGTGTATAACCGGAAAACTGTCTGCGACCGTCAGATTCATGCTTTGCAATTGTTCATTAGCTTGTAAGCGGGCTGCAACAGTCTGATTTAAAGCTAACGTTTGTTCCATCATTTGTAACAGTGATTTAATGTCGGACGTCTCGCGTTCTGATGTATTAAGACTGATCCGCTACTT
This sequence comes from Schistocerca gregaria, assembly GCF_023897955.1. Lineage (NCBI taxonomy): Eukaryota > Metazoa > Arthropoda > Insecta > Orthoptera > Acrididae > Schistocerca > Schistocerca gregaria. Next base: position 1,208,925,465 of record NC_064920.1, on the reverse strand, counting down.
TGACTGACTCAATTTCCGTTTTTATCGGTGTGCCTACGTCCCCAAAGACTAACAAATTTTCACAATCCTGCTCGGATTCAGCACCACTTTTCTCTTTCACAATGGTCATTTTCGTGAAATTTCACACACAAAATAATAAAAGGAATAAACAGCACAACACAAATGTACTTATCTTTTCTGTCTGGGTCCTCACTTGTGTGGTCTGTCCACTTTACTGTTTCGTTTCGTCTCCCTTGACTTCCATGTATAGCACTTCTCTGTACCACGTGGCCATTAGACTTCTGCAAAACAGATTTCGCCAATCCAGTACATATAAATGTCTTAATCCTGGCTCAGTCCCCAGTTGTCACGAACCCGCTCTACTGCGCAGGAAAATTTATCTCCATAAGGACACCGTTACGGTGTGGCTAACGGCTGTATAGTACTTTAGGAGAGCTGGCCATGACGTCTCCTTTGCTGATGCTGCTGAGTCTGTGTTGTCCATGTGGCTTCTCGTTGTCTAGACGATGATTTGTTTGCTGCTCTGGGTCCAAGAAAAGATGCGGGTTTTTTAATTATCACTGGACTATTGAAATCATGATGCAGTATTCCACGGTTTCTTTGTATCAAAAACATACATTTATTGTCAAAACTAGATACACAACTACACTCAACGTCGGCCAACACTCAAGTGGCCGAAAACTCGTTGTAGACCAAAGATCACGGTCATAAGCTACAAAGAACATAAAATTCCAATATCAGTTATTGATCGCAATATCTAACTTAGTATTATCTTAAGCAAAACTTTTTTAACATGACCTTAGTGTATAATAAAATAAAATGATGTCTATTTGTCAGTTCCATTACAGGGTGATGAAAAAAAGTAGATGCATTCTTAGTGCCCACATGCTCTTTTTTCTCACTTTTAATAGAGTGGTGCTTCTGTTAAAGATCAAAGCAGGCCATAAAATTATGACAGTACATTCCAAACCCGATTCACTGCTACCAGTGTCTTCATTCCAATTGCACTTGAGAGTCCTGTCGACACCTGGCCAAATGTGTAATCTGTGCTAGGTATGCTTAAGAGTGCTAGGTATGCTTAAGAGAGTCATTGCATGCCGCCTCCTCCCCACTATATCAACTGCAATGGTGACTGTGCTGCCTCTTCCCGAGATTGTCCCATGTCTCTTGCTGAGTGGTCTGCCCAGGAGGTCAGGGTGAAGGAAAAAGTGCTTTACCTGGCCGCTCGCGAGTTGTTGGCTACTCAGAAACTATGGGTTCCACCGTCTGGCACATACAGTACTGTTCTTGCTGCACCTCGCTCCTCGTAGGACATGGCCACACAGACATGCGACCTCAAATCTAGCACTGCGCTTTTGAAGCTGCCCAGCATCGTGATAGCATCCCCGACTCCCCTCCAGCTGTGCAAGAAGCCACCAAACTTGAGCCACATTTGGCGAAGTCACCTGCTACAGCAGGCCAGAAAGGAGAAAAGGAATACTCCCGCAAAAACTTCCTGTGTCCCTCCAGCCAACAAACATCTGAGTCTTCCTCTGCCAACTGGAACAGCTCCCAAAAGTCAAACAAAGGGAAACAGTCTTCTCCTTAGCTGACTTGGTGATCGTCTTCAACGGTATACAGTACATGACATAGCTCCATGCAGTATAATAAATCAGACTTTCAAAGCAGTGCGTTCAATTAACAATATAAATATTGCAAACTTTAGGGAAAGCCTACAGCAGCTAGACTGGGATGAAGTGTATAAGGAACCCGATGCAAACTTGAAATATAACTTATTTCACAATACATTTTTAAGGGTATTTGAAAATTGTTTTCCCAAGAAAATAGTTAAACATAATTCCAAGAAAACATATAAAAAACCTTGGCTAACTAAAGGAATAAGAATATCTTGCAACCGCAAAAGAGAACTGTATCTAACAGCAAGATGGAGTACTGACCCCGAAATTGTTCAATATTATAAAAACTATTGTGCGGTACTAAGAAAAGTTATTAAAAAGTCCAGAAGCATGTGTATCATGTCTGAGATCAGTAACTCTGATAATAAAATTAAAGCAATTTGGAATATTATTGAAAGGGAAACAGGGCAACCAAGAGCACAGGAAGACTTTAGTGCAATAAAATTGAATGACAAGTGCACTAACAAACAATCAGAAATTGAAAATATTTTGAATAATCATTTTTTAAATGTTGTGGAGAAAATAGGATCTAGATCTTCACTAGAAGAGGCAAGGCTATTAACAGAAGAGGCCATACCTGCACAGTTTGAAACAGCTGTAATTCCACCAACCTCTCCCTCTGAAATCAGTAAAATAATAAACTCACTGAAAAGTAAAAGCTCTTACGGAATTGATGGCATTTCCAGCAAAGTACTTAAAGCTTGTTCCCCACAGATAAGTAGAATTCTCAGCCACGTATGTAATAGCTCTTTGGAGCAGGGTGTTTTCCCTGATAGACTGAAATATGCCATTGTAAAACCATTGCATAAAAAGGGGGATATGTCGGATGTCAACAACTACCGCCCAATCTCTCTTCTGACAGCTCTATCAAAAATTTTTGAGAAAGTAATGTATTCAAGAGTAGCCTCCCATATTTGTAAAAATAAAGTACTAACAAAATGTCAGTTTGGTTTTCAGAAAGGCTTTTCAACAGAAAATGCTATATATGCTTTCACTGATCAAATATTAAATGCTCTGAATAACCGGACATCACCCATTGGTATTTTTTGTGATCTCTCAAAGGCCTTTGATTGTGTAAATCATGGAATTCTTTTAGATAAGCTAAATCATTATGGTTTGAGTGGGGCAGTGCACAAATGGTTTAATTCATACTTAACTGGAAGAATGCAGAAAGTTGAAATAAGTGGTTCGTGTAATGTTAAATACATTAATGACTTACCATTCCACATTGATGAAGATGCAAAGTTAGTTCTTTTTGCTGATGATACAAGTATAGTAATAACATCCAAAAACCAAGAACTAAGTGATGTAATTGTAAATGATGTTTTTCACAAAATTATTAAGTGGTTCTCAGCAAACGGACTCTCTTTAAATTTTGATAAAACACAGTATATACAGTTCCGTACAGTAAATGGCAAAACTCCAGTAATAAATATAGAATTTGAACAGAAGTCTGTAGCTAAGGTAGAATTTTCAAAATTTTTAGGTGTGTCCATTGATGAGAGGTTAAACTGGAAGCAACACATTGATGGTCTGCTGAAACGTCTGAGTTCAGCTACGTATGCTATTAGGGTTATTGCAAATTTTGGTGATAAGAATCTCAGTAAATTAGCTTACTATGCCTACTTTCATTCACTGCTTTCGTATGGCATCATATTCTGGGGTAATTCATCGTTGAGTAGAAAAGTATTCATTGCACAAAAACGTGTAATCAGAATAATTGCTGGAGCCCACCCACAGTCATCCTGCAGACATCTATTTAAGGATCTAGGGATCCTCACAGTAACCTCACAGTATATATATTCCCTTATGAAATTTGTTGATAATAATCCAACCCAATTCAAAAGTAATAGCAGTGTGCATACCTATAACACCAGGAGAAAGGATGATCTTCACTATGCAGGGTTAAATCTGACTTTGGCACAGAAAGGGGTAAATTATGCTGCCACAAAAGTCTTTGGGCACCTACCAAACAGCATCAAAAGCCTGACAGATAGCCAACTAACATTTAAAAATAAATTAAAAGAATTTCTAGATGACAACTCCTTCTACTCATTGGCTGAATTTTTAGATATAAAGTACGTAAAAAAAAAAAAAAAAAAAAAAAAAAAACTTAATCATTAGTGTCATGCAATATTTTGTGTAATGTAATTTCTTGTACAGACATCTTTTATTAACCTGACACGTTCCACATCATTACGAAGTGTCGTATTCATGATCTATGGAACAAGTATTAATCTAATCTAATCTAATCGGTGTTGCCACATGATACCATCGCCCGGCCAACCTTCTCGTTGCCAGTGCACACTGTCAACCGTTTTTCTGCCCTGGACTCCGCAGACCGACAGAAGGAGAATTCCAATGCCTCTGTAGACCTCATGGAGCAGGATCATCCTGCCTCCGTGTCATGTAGCAGCGAGTTTTCGAAGCCTGGCAGTTTTTGAAGCCTGGCACACCCCCTTCTTTTTCACCTCGTCATGACTCTTCTTCAATGGAATGTTTGGGCCTTCGATCCAACAAAGAGGACTTATGGCAGCTCTTAGAATTGCAGCGTCCGCTTGTACCTTGCCTCCAGGAAACAAAATTACATCCTAGCAACCGCTTTGAGCTCTCGTGTTTCTTCCTGGTCCTCTTCAACCTTCCCTCAAAGGACGACATTCCATTCGTGGGGGGAGTCATGCTGCTCATCAAGGATGATGATCATAGTCGACCTATCCCCCTGTCTACCCAGCCCTATGCTGTTATAAACCACATTTTCCTTCCTTGCATGACTTCTTCCCTGTGTACCGTTTATACCACTCCATCATTCAGTGTCACCTCCAGCTTATTGGGCTACTCCCTCACCCCTTGCTGCTGCTTGGTGACTTTAATGTGCACCATCCCCTTTGAGGCACGCCTGTAACCTGAGAGACGCCGTGTTTAACACAGGTGTACTCATGTTCCTGTTAGACTCCAATCTCTCCTATTTCTATCTGGACATCTCCTTATGCACTGCCCAGCTTGCCCATCATCTCGAGTGGTCCATTCTTTCTGACACACACTCGAGCGACCATTTCCTGTGTGCCATCCAATTGCTGACTCCTACTTTACCTGTGTGCACCCCCAAATGGCAGCTTTCTAAGGCCAACTGGAGGCTGTACTCCTCACTGGCTACCTTCAACAAATATTTCCCCAGTTGTGATGACCAGGTAGAATATCTTTCAAACATTACCCTTACCATCGCAGAATGTTACATTCCTTGCACTACTTTTTTTGTGCCATGTCCAGGTCCCTTGGTGGACTGAGGTGTGCTGCAACACTAGTCACCCAGGGAGATGTGCTCTCCACGTTTTTAACCGTCATCCTACGACGGCAAACTGTATTCATTATAAATGGTTGCGAGCACAGTGTCATCTCATTCTTTAGGATAGCAAAAAAGCTTGCTGGGTGTCATTTAATAGTTCTTTTAACAGTCCCACTCCCTCTTCCATCATGTGGGCCAACCGTCGACAGCTGTCTGGGACCTAGGTCCACTCCCCAATTTCCAGCCTGACTGTAGCAGATGATGTCGTAGTGGACACTGTTGCTATCTTCAACACCTTGGGCCACCATTTTGCAGAGATTTTGAGCTGCTCCCACTATCACCTTGCCTTCCTCCATCGGAAACTAGCAGATGAGGCTTGGACATTACCCTTCTCATTTCAGAATAGTGAATGCTACAATGCCGCCTTTACTATGAGAGAGCTAGCTCGTGCTCTCACTTCATCCCAATCCTCTGCCCCAAGACCAGACGATGTTAACATTCAGATGTTGCTTTGTACGTTCAATAGCATCTGGCTAGATGGCACATTTCCCAGATGCTAGTGTTAAGCTACTGCCTTACTCATACCTAAGCCCAATAAGGACAAACACCTCCCTTCTAGCTAATGTCCCATTTCTCTCACCAGATGTGTTTGCAAGATAATGGAACTTAGGAGTCATGTCCTACTGGTATGGCAGATAGAGTCTCACAATTTACTAACCATTGCACAGTGCACAATGTGGCTTTTGTGGACGGTGGGGTGTTCACTTTGTTCGGTGTGTCCAGAAGGGTCAGAAGGACAATCACATTGATACTGGTGCCTTTATCCTGGCCTTTGAAGGGGATTCCCTCCCTGAGAAAGCAAAGATTATGGTTTATTGATGTGACGTGAAGCCATTCATCCCACCTCCTATGAGGTGTTTTAAGTGCTTGTGTTTTGGACATGTCTTCCCGCTGTTCGCAGGCCCCTCTCTGTGGTGACTGTGGATGTTCACTCCATGAGGGGAGTTCCTGCGTTCCCCCTCCTGTGTGTGTTAATTGTCATGGCAATCATTCTCCACGTTCACCAGAGTGCCCAGTATATAAGAAAAAGGCTCGTAAGAAGTATGCACGTCTTCACCCTTTGTCCATGATGTCTAGTTATGCTTTAGTTGCATCTTCACCCCTTCCTCCCCCTTTCTTACCCAGTTCTGAACCCCTTTCCTTCCCCTCTCCCCTGCAGCTCCTACACCCTCTTCTCCGGGCTCCGCTCCCCCTCTCCAGCCGGAGAAGTGTCCCACTTCTTCGGCGTCTGCCGGTCAAGGGCGCCTCTTCCGGGATATCCCTTTCCGACACCTTAGAGGCCAAAGATCTGCTGCCACGTGACGACTGCAAGAACCACGGTCTGTGGGGCCCCCAGGTCACGCGATCTCTTTGTGTTCCCGATCTTGCTGCAGCTGGCTCCCTTAAGCCGCACAGCCCTCCTCGATCTCAAACAGAAAAGAAGAAGAAACATAAATCCCGGGACAAGGAGCATCTGGTGTCACCAGAGGTCTCATCCCCCAGCTTTGCAACCTGATTGTGACCTGTTGTTCATGAATGTTGACCCCTCCTTGTCGGAGACAGGTGGTGACCCGGCGGCATGACTGGCTTTAGCCTCTTCAACCCACATTTGAATCATTGTTCTGTGGTTATCCAATGGAATTGTAATGGATATTACTGACACCTTCCGAAGTTAACATCCCTTATTTTGTCTTACTCTGCAGGTTGTGTGGTTCTACAGGAATCTCATTTTACTGATGATCGCTCACCGACCCTCTGTGGGTTCCATGTTTTCCGTCTAAATCGGGCCGGTCCCCTGCGGGCCTTTGGTGGCATTTGCACGTTGGTCCGTACAGGTGTTGCTAGCACATGGATTGCTCTTCAAACTACATTGGAAGCGATTGCTGTTAGGGTCCATCTGGACTCTGAGGTCACGGTTTGCAATCTGTATCTCCCTCCTGACAGGACTCGTACACCTGCTGCCTTAACTGCCCTTCTTCAGCTACTTCCTCCTCCTCATAGATTTTAATGCTCATCGTCCCTTGTGGGGCAGTGCATTTCCATATAGACTAGGTGTTCTCATAGACCAGTTTCTTGCAGACCACGACTTGTGCCTTCTTAATGATGGTGGCTCCCCTACTCATTTACCTTTTCTCCCATTGATCTTTCTCTTTCTTCTCCCTCCCTCCTCCCATCATTACACTGGTCACGACATGATGACCTTTGTGATAGTGGCCATTTCCTGTTGATTCTCTCGCTCCCTTCCCACTCCCCGATGGACAGGTTACCTTGTTGGTCTTTCCGACGCGCCAATTGGGCTCTATACACTGCACAGGTCATATTTTCTCCCTCTTTGTAGGGTTGTATTGATGACGTCCTGTGTGGCGTGTCTGAAGTGATTGTTTGCGCTACTAGCCTTGCTGCACCGTGCTCATATGCACCATTTCGCTGCAAGTCCCGTGGCAGAGTACGGACATTGCCATTGCCATCTGTGATTGCAGTCGAGCTTCGCTACACCTTAAGAGGCACCCATCTGTTACCAACCTCATTACCTTTAAACGCCTTCGCACTAAAGCCCGTTACTTAATCAGACAGAGCAAATGGATGTGTTGGGAACGCTTTGTTTCTTCCCTCGGTTCTACTGTCCCTATGTCATGGGTATGGTATACACTTCGCTCTCTCCAAGGTTGCCATCGGCAGTCCATCCTCCCAGGCCTTCACCTTCCGGATGGCCTTTGCACGGATCTGTTGATTCTCACGGAACATTTTGCGACCCATTTTGCAACAGCATTAGCCTCCTATCCGGCTGCTTTCCTTCACCAGAAACAGCGGTCCGAAGCTTCCGCCTTACGTTTCACCCCTTGTCAGTCAGAATCTTACAACAAACCTGTTACTGAATGGGAACTTCCTTCCGCACTTTCTTCTTCTTATGAAACGGCCTCTGGCCCAGTCTCCATTCGTAACCAACTGCTTCAACATCTCAGTGCTCCACAACGGCAACATCATCTCTGCGTGTTTAACTGTATTTTGCTCCCGGGTGACTTCCCTTCTCAGTAGAGGTATAGTATCGTAGTTCTTGTCCTCAAGCCTGGTAAGAACCCCTTGTTGTCGAAAGCTATCGGCCAATAGTCTGACAAATGTTGTTTGCTAGTTACTTGAAAGGATGGTAGCCCGTCAGCTCAATTGGGTCCTTGAATCTTGAGATCTATTGTCCCATTACTAGTGTGGCTTTCAAGGAGGACGGTCTCCGATCGATCATTTACTTCGCTTGGAATATGCAGTTCGGCAGGCTTTTCCCAGCACCGCCATTCGACTTTCAAAAGGCCTATGACACGGCTTGGTGCTATCACATCTTACTTACACTTCATCAGTGGGATCTTTGGGGCCCACTCCAGATTTTTATCCGCCAGTTCCTGTTCAATCGGTCGCTCAGGGTTCGCGTTGGTACTGCTTTTAGTTCTACACGGACCCAGGAGAATGGCATCCCACAGGGTTCTGTATTGAGTGTGCTTTTTTTCCTCATTGCCATCAATGGACTTGTGGCCTCTGTCAGTCCTTTGGTCGCCCCTGCTCTGTATGTGGATGATTTCTGCATTTGGGTTACGTTCCTCTTCAATGGCCTCTGCAGAGTGGCAGCTCCAGGGAGCTATATGGCGGGTCTCTGCGTAGACCCTCTCACACGGGTTACAGTTCTCTCCTATAAAATCGCGGGTGGTCCACTTCTGTCACTGTACTACATGCCACCCTGATCCGGAGCTGTATCTCAATGCACAATAATTACTTGTGGTCCTACAGTTTCGTTTCCTGGGTCTTCTTGCCGACAAGTTCACTTGGTTGCCTCGTATCAGACTTCTGAAGGTAGGATGTTTCCGTAAACTCAATGTCCTTCACTTCCTTGCCCATACCTCTTGGGTTGTGGACTGCTCCATCCTTCTCTGCCTATAGTGCTGTCTCGCTTGGACTGTGGGTTGTCAAGTTTATGGTTCAACTGCTCCTTCCACATTTCACCTACTGGATCTGGTCCACCATTGTGGTATCTGTTTGGTGTTTGGCCACTACTAGCCGTGTTGATAATCTCCTGGTTGAAGCTGGGATCTCCCCCCCCCCTTTGTACAGCGGCCCCAGCTTCTCCGTTTCTTATGCAATCGCTGTCCGTTCCTCTCCCCCTCGTCCTTCCTATTCTATCATGTTCCCAGACCATGGACGTCACCCACCTGATTCCCTGCGCTTGCGCGGGTTTACTCATTGGGCTCTGCCTTGCGTCTCTTCGCTGTGATTTTCAGCTTCCTTCATTGTCGTCCCCCCCCCCCCCCCCCCCCCACCCCCCCCCCCACCCCACACGCTCGGCTAGTTCCTCGGCCCCGAATTCGGGTGGATCTCCGCCGAGATCAGAAAGATTCTATTGCCCTGATGGTGTTCTGTTGTTTCTTTCACCAAATTTTATGGGAGTTTCAGGATGCTGTTGTTTTTTTACACCGATGGCTGTAAATCTGCTGATCATGTGGGATATGCCTTCATGTCCTCTGTTGGCATGGAAAATCCTCTCCTGCCACCTACATGTGGAGTGTTCAGTGCGGAGTTGATAGCAATTTCCCAGCCCTTTACCTTTATTAAACAGTCCCAACACACCCGCATTTTGTTACGTATGAACTCAATGAGTGGCCTTCTGGCTATTTAGCGGTGTTTTTCCCCCCATCCCTTGGTCTCGGCCATCCATGACCATCTCGCTGATCTTCACTGTACTGCTTGTTCCATTGACTTCCTTACGGTCCCTGGCTATGTGGGTATTCCAGGTAATGAGCTTGCTGTTCATTTGGCTGGGGGAGCAGTCACTTATCCCCCGTTCTCTGTGTGGTGCCACCGCCAGACACCACACTTGCTAGGTGGTAGCCTTTAAATCGTCCGCGGTCCGTTAGTATATGTCGGACCTGCATGTCGCCACTATCAGGGATTGCAGACCGAGAGCCGCCACACGGCAGGTCTAGTCTCTCTGACTCCCTAGCACTCACCCCAGTTGTACAGCCGACATCGCTAGCGATGGTTCAATGTCTACATACGCTCTCATTTGCAGAGATGACAGTTTAGCACTGTCTTCAGCTACGTCATTTGCTACGACCTAGCAAGGTGCCATATTCGTCTTCAAGAATGTATTCTAAACAGATAACGTTGTGAATCATGTACCGTCAAGAGTGACGTTTATCATTAATGGATTAAAGTTAAGTATTAAACTAATTATGTCCGCTTTCTGAATTCTCATTCCTTGTCATGTTCCAGACCTCATGTCAGTATAGTTCTTCCCTCCTCATGCCAGCCTGCATGAACTAAAACGCGTGCATTTCGGCCTCCATTCGTAACACGGTGTTGGCTCTTCTGCTAACACAACACTCTGTAACCCCTCCTGCAGCGGATTTACGGATTCACATTAAATCCCATTTCGCACAATCATGGGCCAACTCTTGGGAGGCTACCTCCCTGTCTAATGAACTTTGTGCAAGTAAGGTGACACCAGTCCCGTGGCGTTCTTCCTTCCGCATTTCCTGTGTCATCTCTGCATCAGCCATACCAGGCTGACCCATGGTTTTCTTTTGCGTAATGAGCCACCACCACTTTGTGGTTATAGCTTATAGAGCCTTCCAGTCAGTAGCCCACAATTTGGTGGAATGCCCACTTCTTTCGGGTCTGCGTACTAAGTACAGACTTTCCCGCACTTTACCTTTAATGTTGGCTAACGATTCCCGGATGGTCGAACTGGTTCTCAGTTTCCTACATGAAAGTGGTTTTTATTCTCAGTTTTAAGGTGTTGGGGCAGGGCGGTGAGGGTTGGGGTTTCTCCCACAGTAAGCTGTGTTTCAGGATTCCTGACTCCCCTCCCTGGCTAAGATCCTCTTTTCTTTCCCTTTTACTCTGTTTTTATCGCATTTTAGAATTGGTTAGTCTCCTTTTCCCATATGCACATCTACATTCTAGCGGTTGAATGCTTTTAAATTGCAGGTGGTCTTGTTTCTACAGCTTTAGAGGTGGGATGTTTCCTGCCTCTAGCATAGCCTCGTAGTTGCTCTCTTGCTGACTTCTATCATTTTGTCATTTTGTTTTTGCTATTGAGAACATGACTGCACTTTTACGTTTTTTAGCCTTTTCCCTTTTATCGTTCTGACTTTAATGAGATGTCAAACTGTCTGAATGGACCACATTTGAAACAAGGGACTGATGACCTTTCTGTTTGGTCCCTTCAACCCCAATCAACCAACCAACTGTGATGTCTGACGTGTGGAATAATTGGGTCTACTGCCAGATGTTTGTGTCGCTCTGGCACAATATTTCGGCCACGTAACTCGTTGCCTTCTTCAGGTGCTACCTGAAGCACCTGAAAAAGGCAACGAGTTATGTGGCCGAAATATTGTGCCAGAGCGACACAAACATCTGGCAGTAGACCCAATTATTCCACATGTCAAGATCTTGCCAGGAAAGCCTGAAGAGATAAAACTGTGATGTCTGTCTGGGTTCCTGGTCACATTGGTCTAACAGGAAACAAGGCTGCTGACATCCTCCTATCTCAGCCTGCTAGTTCGTAAATTTCCTCTTATAATCTCTGTGCTGCCGTCTGTCAGCAGATGGTGTCACTTTAGCATTACCATTGGTCCTCCCTTCATGGGAACAAGTTAAAGGTCATTAAGCCTCTCCCAGCTGCTTGGATGACCCCCTCTTGGCCCTCTCTCCGTGTGGAGACCATTTTGGCTAGGTTGCATATTGGGCACTGTCTTTTTAGCCATTGCCATTTGTTAAGTGGTGCTCACTCATCACTATGTGCTCATTGCCTTCAACCTTCAACAGTCCACCATTTCCTGACTGAATTCCCTTTTTTTAAACCATTTATGTTCCCATTTGTGTTTGCTGTTGTGTGTTACAGCCAGTTTTAGTGAATGGTGCACAGGCTGTCAACTGTGTTTTACTTTTTATCCGTGATAGAAATATGGTGGAGGACATTTAATATTTATTTCAGGACCTCCATTTGTTATGGCATATTTTATAGACCTTTCTCCACATCACTGTTTTCAGCTGTCTTCTCTTCGGTCTATTGGGATTATTGTGTAGTCGTTTTTAACTCCTGTCTTTTGTCTTCGTGTTCTACAGTTTTGACATGGGTGTGTATGACCCCAGTTGTTTCTGCAACCTGAAACAAAACAAAACTAACTAACTAACTAACTAACTTAACTAACTAACTAACTAACTAAAATTGTGTCATCTGACCAGGCCATTGTTTTGCAGTCACCTAAGATCCAACCTATATGTTAACGAGATCAGGAGAGAGACTGCAAGCGGATATGTTTTTTTAGCAAAGACACTCGCTGTTACAGCCCATTCATGCCAGATTTTGCCACACTGTCTTAAAAGATATGTTCGTCCTACGTCCCACATTCATTTCTGTGGTTTTTTCATATAGAGATGCTTGTCTGTTAGTACTGACAACTCGATGCAAACACTGCTGCTCTGTCATCAGATGAAGGCCATCAGCCACTGTGTTGTTCTTGTTGGGAGGTAACGCCAGATATTTGGTATTCTCAGCACACTCTTGACACTGTGGATCTCGGAATATTGAATTCCTTAACTATTTCCAAACTGGAATGTACTATGTGGCTAGCTCCATCTACCATTCAACTTTCAAAGTCTGTTAATTCCCACTGTGTAGCCATAGTTATGTCGGAAACCTTTTCACATGAATCACTCGAGTGCAAATGATAGCTTTGCCAATGCACTGCTCTTTTATACCCTGTGAATGCAATACTACCACCTCCTGTATATGTGTATATCACAATCTCAAGACTTTTGTTACCACAGCGCATTTTCATATTTGTTGAAATTGCTTCATGACTCTTCGTTAATTTTTCTTGTAAAATATGTTCCCTGATTCAGTGGTATGTTATCCAAGTAGTTTGTTGAGAAATTGAGCTTCATGTACAATATAATGTGTTATAACACTTGATCTCTCTCTCTCTCTCTCTCTCTCTCTCTCTCTGTGTGTGTGTGTGTGTGTGTGTGTGTGTGTGTGTGTGTGTGCGTGTGTGTGTGTGTGTGTGTGTGTTTTAAAAGTAAATGTGTACAATTAATGCACTGGAAATAGCTATTCCTTTCTTTTCTCTTCCATCCCCCTTCACTTTACATTTCTTCTCCCTCCCTCTGCTCCCTCGCTGCTGTAAATGTTAAGAAGGAATTTATTTCTGTGTGTAGGTTTATCTCAGTGGATTTAGTCTTGACGTCTGTGAAAATCTTAGAAAGATACTAAATGCAGGAGGAGCAACAAGATTCAGTGTACTTTCAGATCCAGTGTCCCACATTATTGTTGGTGATCATGTACCTGAAGATGTAAATTACCTGAAGAAGAGTGGAATCAGGTGAGTTGAAAATATTTCTTTGCTTCATCTACTGAACTATTTCATTTGTTACTGACTTCTGATCTGCAGTGCCTTAGTATTATTTTACTGACAAAATAATTGTGACTAAATGGGCTATACACAATATAATTCAAAGCAACGACAGTACCAGTAGGAACTTGTTCAAATTGGATAGGAACTGACACAAAAGATGCTCTCTGATATGTTCCTTTATGCTTCTTTCTTTTCACATCTGTATTTTCTCATAAACATGCATTTGGTTCAGAATAACAATTTCTGTCTCCATGGCTGAGGCAGTAAATGATAAGTCATTCCATTCTACTCCATTATATATAGGGTGTATGGAATTTTCTAGAATTCCAGGAATTTTTTGTTGTTTTAGTCTTCAGCATAAATTTATGAATTTTTGACTTGTAAGAACTGATAAACTGCAAAATGTGCCAAAGGCTTCAGGATGAAGACTGTGGAATAATTACGACAGCAAACTTCATATGTTTAAAATAATTCATTATGTTTTTAATATAGGCAGAACAGTCAGTGACTGCAGTCTTACTTGGGTCTCTTTTGAATTTCATGGTACACACCTTATCTGATTTACAGACCTCATGTCGTAACTATTGACTGGTTGCTTGAAAGCTTGAAGCAAAGACGTCCTGCTCCTGAAGAACTGTTCTTGGTATCTGGGAACAATGCAAAGCCTGCTGAACCACCATCACCATTGAGCAAAAAGGTATGGTGCTGATGTTGAATATATGGCTCAGTATGCAATAATACAGCAGAATCAGTATTAATTTTTATTTCTCCTTTTTATTCTCCTCTTGGCGTAATCCGTATCACTTCAGGTAGTGGGGGTTACCTCCATAGTCTCAGATGTTATTGATTTTAGCATATGTTAAAATTCAGGAGTAAGTAAGAAACACACGTTCTTTTGTTATTCCCAAAAAAATTTGTCGCCCGGAGGTACAGACCTCCAAAGATGAGTGCAAAGACCATTTTGAAGATGTGAAATTTGGAATTTTTAAAAAATGCTGTAGCTTTGCAATAGTTCTAGTTATTTTGTTAGAGTTTTTTATTTGAAAGAGAATTGCTTTATGAATACAGTGGTATCCTCCATTTGGACATATCTGTTGAAGATCTTGTACTGTCGCCTTTTGAATTTTTTTTTATAATTTACAGAATTTTTTTTTCAAGAATGCCAATCTAGATAGTTACATTTTTTTCTGTTTATTAGTACCATGTACTACTATATTCTCTGTAAAGGAGAGCTTCCAGTTTTAAGTTCAGGGTGTGTATGACCAGGGACAACCGGGAGATCCGGGAAAACCCAGGAATTTTTTCATCCGGGAGAAAACTGGGAAAAACGCGGGAATTTTTTAGAATTCCGGGAATTTTTTAGCGTTCCGGGAATTTTCATTGTTTTAGTTTTCAGTTAAATTTTTGTAATTTTGACTGGTAAGAACCGATTCTCTAACAAAGGATATTACTGTATCCTGCTGCTGCAGATTAATACGTCAGCAATGAAACATAAAAGAGAGAAAAAAACAAAAATAACTAAAATTGCAAAGAAATTGTGCCAAATACGACGACACACACAGCGCTCATGCAGACATCTGCCAACAGCAAAATGTGTCAAAGGCTTTAGGAAGACTAATGCATGCTTCATAACAACAAATTGCCTCCGATGAGCGTGAAGTCACAACTGTTTACATTAGATTTGTTTTAACAGATACCGAGCGAGCTCATGCGCATGCGCAGTTGAGCCGCGTTTGAGCATTAGAATCTCCCTCTTCTGGCTACAGGAATGTGGCTGTTGGCTGTGCAAGCAGTCGCAGCAAACAGCTAGATGCTACTGGGAAAAGGGGCTGTCAAATTAATATTCTTGAGGAAAAAAAACCTGTTTCGCAAAGCGCCTAACATCCAGTGTATGTTGGTCTATCGATTATTCATATGATAAACACATACCTGTTGGTTTCTGAACATTTTCGAACACATTTTAAGTTGATTTCTGAATGAATTGTAAGTTGATTTTTGAATTCGTGCATAGTGTATGTGATGTCTCTGTCATAAGAATCCGCATCGCATCTAGAAATAAACCTTCCACAGGTGAAAGGGGATGGAACTATACGAGCTCAGTGGAATAAAGCCGAACTGTTGAATGCCAGTCGCTTTCTGATTATGTAGTTGATTGGGATTGCGAATGATCAGTGTTGTTATAATTACTAGTGATATCCATAGATTCAGACTACCACAATGGAAATAAACGACTAACAGGAATAACAGATGAGGAAGATAATATGTAATCTTTTTGCTGTATCCAAGAAAATGAAATTTTGACAGAAAATTTTTGGCATGATCGCTACACTAGTAAGGACCAGTTGTACAGTCCCCGGCTAGCAGCTGCTTAAGTTCTATTCTGGAAGTAACACGGAAAATGTGTTATACGAACATGTAACAACGCCTATCCGGAGAATAGTCGTGGGCTAACTAAACCGGTGACTCTGGCAGGGTTAATGAAGTTAGGTGGCGAACAAATTTTGACAGAGGCAGAAGTAGCTACAGAATTGGTGATGACAAGATCGTTTGTTAGAATGAGGCAGGAGAAGAAACAGGGACATCACACATAGTATGGGAGAATAAGGCGATTCCAAATTTACATAAAAATTTCTTAATACTGATACTCGATATCATGCATGATAAATGGGTGTGTATGAATGAAATGTGAAACTGTTTCCTAACATAAAGCTTTTTGCTTGTATTAGGCCTAACCAGCATTAGATATTGGTACTTCGTCAGTTACATTGTCACATTATAAAAATGACCATTTGTGCCAAGAGTCTTGTTTATTTGGTGTGTGTTAGAAAATTGCTGCAATATTAGAAAGGCCTATTTTGTTTTATCTAGCAGACAATGACAAAATAGATGTAATCAGATCGAGAAACCACACCAGTGTTGGATATTATTTGTATTAACACCTTTTTTAGTACTAGATATCATTTTGATTTTCCATGTACCAAAACGTTTGACGAACTTTGATGAGGTAATAGATTCTTTTGCAGAAAAGAAAGCACTCCATGTAAAGCTGTAGCAAGATTAGAGAGAAAAAAATGCTAGGAGCTAAGGATAGAAGAAATCTGTACTGACTTTCTTGCTTGTCTTTAGTCTTTTTTGGTTTTATGTATCGTATATTTACTTTTGTCACACGTAACAGCAAGTTATTAACTAATAGACAATGAAGAGTGCCAGTCTTCTGAAGAGTTCTTGTTCTCCCGGTTAAACAAAGAAAAAATAGATGCAGGATGTCAAACCGACCGACTGGGAGCAGGAGAGGAACCACAGGACATGTCAATTTTCACTGTCCTAAATATAGTTTGATGGCATCCAATACAAAATGTACTCATTTCAAACTCCGCAGATAAAAATACAGTGACGTGTTATGGAAGAATGCTGTATGAAGAAGCGTGGCACTGCACTTTGGTACACTTAGTAACATGTCTTACATTTCCTTGAACGCATATTTTTTATGTTTCAGACTTTTCAAAAATATGTATACTACAAGCTGAACATATTTTCGAAATTTCTTTTTTAAATGTTGGCGCGGTTAGCAAATATCTTAGATCCCGGGCTGATGCGCAGAGCAGTCTGAGTTATAGTGGGTAGTCTCCATGTGACCTGTGTTTACATTTAGTGATTATACTGTTTCCACTTCGTTTACTCTCATGTCAAATGAAAACGAAATGGATATCTGTGGCCGGGTGTTATCAAATGAATTAAAATTCATTCACATAATTGCGGAAGGCTAAAATATGTTATTAGTTTCAGATTTTATTTTATTTCCACTTTTCTGAAAGTCAAGCATTAATCGCCTTGCAGAACAATGAAGCTATTTTTTTCTGTTTGCTAAGGAAATTTGACCTTCATTATGTTAATTCCACAGTATTGGCTAGGTTCTACTGACAATACCCTCAGCATTACCCGACTTAATTCGACTACATTCCATTATCCTCGTTTAGCTTTTGTTGATGCTCATCATATATTCTCCTTTCAAGACACTGTCCATTCCATTCAACTGCTCTTCCAAGTCCTTTGCTGTCTCGGACAGAATTACAATGTCATCGGCGAACCTCAAAGTTTTTATTTCTTCTCCATGGACTTCAATACCTACTCTGAATTTTTCTTTTGTTTCCTTTACTGCTTGCTCAATATACAGATTGAATAACTTCGGGGACATAATAAAGAACCAAACATAATATTATACAGTACTCGTGCTCCAAGAAAATTTATATTCCAAAAACCACACTGAAAAGCTTAGTAAGTTGAGCTATGTGTGAGAATGTACCATGTATTTCTTAAATCACAGAGCATTTGACTCTCACTTAAAAATCAACTCTTCAATGACGAGCCATTTAGAAGAATTTCAAACCCTGAAGATCAGACATTTATGCCAATATTACAAATTTTACTTTCACATTTGTCTGATACATCTTATAGTGTAACACGCACAAAAAAGATCAACATTTACGCGAAAGCTCAGCTTCTCTTGCAGCTTATTAACCTCAGAGACCAATATTATATGTGAAAGCTTTGCTTTTCTTGTAGCAACACTATGTATGTTAATTTAAACTATTAACTTTCCCTGTTTGTGTGTTCGTGCTACTTCACAGTGATGTTGCTGTTGGCTAACTACATCACGTGTCCTTCGCTCTGAATATCCACTGTCATCGGCTGGCGAGATAATGTGACATGAGCTATGACTGGTTTACAAAAGCACTTCACAATCTCGATTCAATGATTCGGAATTTAACATGCGGTGTTTGTTGGAATTCCAATGTATACTTTCGTAATATGAAAATAAGCAGCATACATATTGCTGCACATCAAAGATATTTCCAAATCGTGTCTTTTTCCCTGAGTTTCGTTTTCTAAAGTGCGGGGAAATTGTACGCCCGTGTATAAAACCACAAATATTCAAAGGATTGATAAGGGAAAATATACTATTACTTAACATGGTAAAAGTGTGTTTTCACCTGGGAGAAGGTGTATTTTTAACTGAAATCTGGGAAATTGTTTTACTTGTCTGCATTCACACTCTGTAAATTGGACAGATTTTATTTTAAATTTTTTTTTTTTAACTTTCAAGGGTAATGTATGTCTTCACTGAAGTTGGTTCTTACTAATTTCTTTATTTACAATGTTTATTTCTATTGTGCCTGTTGCAGTTATTTCTTATCGCTTTCTTTGTTGCAGTTATTTCTCTTCAATTCCATTGTTGCAGCTATTTCTTACACTTTTTTGTAGTTCTTTGTCAGTTTCTTTGTTGTGGTTGTTCATTGCAGTTTTCTGTATAGTAGTTGTTTAGTGATAATTTGTTTACTGAAGAGGCTTCTAAGAAATCTGAGACCATCCAGTGAGATATCTGTTTTCATGAGGAATTTGCCAGTTGACACAGTTGCAGTGTATTTTGTTAAAAGGACTGTTTGAAATGTCTTCTGACTGGGGACACAGGAGAGTGAAGTGTCCTGGCTATCTGGATATCCATAAAAAGAGTCGTGTATAAGTCAAAAAGCTTTGTTCAGGTTGGGAATAAGTGTTCTCATTAAGACCCTGTTCCAAAGTGAAGATGTTTCCAGTGGCGACTTTTTGTGTTCTAAATGTTTTGATAAAATAACAACAATCATTGTATCAGGACAAGGTGAAGCCTCCCATGGTGCAGATGATGCAGATTTTGCACCAATAGAGGAATAATTAAGTACCCTGAATCAGTTAGTCCTGTTAAGAAATCATGGTCAGTGAAGTAGTCATAAGCTTTATCCATCAAGAAAGCACAGAGAAATTACAAAAGTCATGGATGAATACACTATAGCAAAACTGACCACTCTCTTCAAAGTAGAAATTCCATCTTCAGAGAAAAAAGAACCCAAGCACTCTTGCACCTATTGCCAGGATTTTTTTCACAAATATCAGTTCAGCTGTTGAATATTGTGCGTTTTACAATGAAAAGGTGCATGTTTTAACTATTATTCCAGAGAAATTTTCAAAGAAGTCATTTTTGGACCTTGTTCCATCAATATCAAAATACATGGTTGACAATTAAAAAAATGTGAGGTCTGTAAAAGAAGTCTCTGGAAGACGAGATCACTGTTATGGTCATCCTGTAGAAGCAGCTAAAGTTCAAATAGTGCAGTCATTTTATCTGGAAGATAAATGGGACTGTTCTCTCCCCAGAGTGCCACCAAAAAGACTCTGTAACTGTAGCAGTTGAAGGTTAAAATGTTGTACATGCTCACATATTGGAAGATCAAAATTTTATGCACTGTGACCTAATTGGGTAGTCCCACACCCACCTAGAGATGTTTGTTCGTATTTTGAACTTTGTGTGGTAACGTTGAAGAACTTAATGGAGTACATAACATATGACACCTTGGTTGGGCATGTAAAGTCATTAGTAGTCTGTGATGTAAAGTGAGACACTTGTTTGTTTCAAGAATGTGGTTACAGCCCTGGAAAGGGAGGACTGTATTTACAGACACTTAGCCTGGAAGACAAAGCAGATAACTCTGCAGAAATTATGTATGCAACTTGGGGGGAAAATAAACGAATTAAGAAAACTGTTGTGTTTGACAGTTTCATTGATAAACTTGCTAAATGGTCAGTGAAAGCAGTAACACAGCACCATCAGAAGAAATTGCAACACCACATTGCAGAAGTGAAAGTGTGTGTACAGACTGAACAAGAATGTTTGGTGCTTCACTGTGATTTTGGAGAGAACTGGTCTGCAGTTCTCCCACAAGAAGTACACGGGTGTCTTTGGAGTAATGACCAGGTTTCAATTTTTACAGTAGTGACATTTTCAAAACAAGACCACAAGTATTGCAGTTATAAGTGATGACGACAGGACATGACTCAGCACATACTTTGCTAGCAATACGCAAAATTCAACTGCAAACGGGCAGAAAAGATTATCATTATTTCTGATAGTGCTCCTAGTCATTTTAAAAATTGTTACCAGCTGTTTGAATTGAGGAAGTCGTTTGTGCCAACTGACTGGGTATACAGTGCTGCTGGTCACGGGAAGGGGCCTTGAGATGGTGTAGGGTGCCTGTTAAAGCACAATGCTGCAAAACATAATCTTTCCAGACCAAATAAAACTGCAAATCAGAATGCTGAGGATTTTATGAGAGTTGTGGAATCTTACAGATCCACATTTTTTTCCTCCAAAGAGGAAATCAAAGAATTCTGTGAGCAGAAAAGAGACTGGTCCAAACAAACTACTCCTGTGAAAGGAATTCAGAAGATACGTTTTTGGACTCAAAGTGATGGGCAAACTCGCATTGCATGCCCTTTAAAGAGGAAGAAAGAAGAAATTTCATTCATTAGGCCAACACCTCACAAACAGCAAGATAATATTCAGATTCATGGCCTGGGAAGGTATGTGTGTGTGTGTGTGTGTGTGTGTGTGTGTGTGTGTGTGTCTGGTGGATTGCAGAGATTATAGACACCAATTATAGCTACCACATGGACCAGCTGCTGGATATAGGTTTCCAGCTAAATGACAGCAACAACGCCATTATTGCTTACTTCCTGTTCACAATGTTTTGAAGATTGTAAGTGCTCCAGTTCCTGTTGGTTTAACAGGAAGGCATCACTATGTATCAAAGGAAAATACTGAAGCAGTGGAACACATTTTAGTTAAATGACTCTCTAATTTCAGTACAGAACAGAGTGCACAGATGTTGTATAAATTGAAACCTTCGTCTTTGGACCTTCCACATACATCCTGGAACGATTTAAAATGCTTGAAAAATGAGTCTCTAACTCATCTTTCAAAACTAAAATCATGTTAAATAAGGCTAGGTGTCGATTTTTATGAGCCTGTTATGTGATAATGTAATAAAACAGGTTTTATGTATGGCAAAAATTTCAATTATTTATAAAACCTGTTCAACATGAAAATGGAAGCTCTCCTTTTCAGGGAATGTAGAACTATATTGGTACTCCAGAATAAGATTTTCACTCTGCAGCGGAGTGTGCGCTGATATGAAACTTCCTGGCAGATTAAAACTGTGTGCCCGACCGAGACTCGAACTCGGGACCTTTGCCTTTTGCGGGCAAGTGCTCTACCAACTGAGCTACCGAAGCACGACTCACGCCCGGTACTCACAGCTTTACTTCTGCCAGTATCCATCTCCTACCTTCCAAACTTTACAGAAGCTCTTCTGCGAAACATGCAGAACTAGCACTCCTCAAAGAAAGGATACTGTGGAGACATGGCTTAGCCACAGCCTGGGGGATGTTTCCAGAATGAGATTTTCACTCTGCAGCGGAGTGTGCGCTGATATGAAACTTCCTGGCAGATTAAAACTGTGTGCCCGACCGAGACTCAAACTCGGGAGCTTCTGTAAAGTTTGGAAGGTAGGAGACGGATACTGGCAGAAGTAAAGCTGTGAGTACCGGGCGTGAGTCATGCTTCGGTAGCTCAGTTGGTAGAGCACTTGCCCGCGAAAGGCAAAGGTCCCGAGTTCGAGTCTCGGTCGGGCTGCTCTTTTGCATCTGATGGTTGGAGAAGTGGGATAGGGAACAGGAAATCTGTCTGTGGTATAATGCCTTCTATGAAAGCCTTTTTGGGAACTTTAGTATGTTGGGTAACGGCATTCTAGTTACTATAAGTAGGCTGTGCATGAGTAGTCAGGCTGTACTGTGGCAACACTTTTTGTGGAAAGGGCCACGCCTGTAAAAATGCAGGTGCCACATCAAGTTGCATATTGGCACGGTTAAAAGACACTCTTATGTAGCTTTCAGCTACAGCATTCTTCAGTAAAAGCACAACTCATGTGCACACAGCTGCCAACTCTAGCATCTTGTGGCAGAATGCAGCATCAGGTGGGATGCAAGTAGCAATCTGGGTGGGGTTAGGAAAGGAAGGGGGAAGGGATAGTAGTGTACAGGTAGGGAGAGACACAAATGCTGTCTGGTGGAGTGTGCAGGGAGTAGACTCCCACAGATGCAGTGTCAGGATGTTGCGGGGCTGGGAGGTGAGGAAAAAGAACAGGTGGATATAATGGCAGAAGGCTGCAAATAAACAGGATGAGAAACGAGTATGGAGAGACGACAGGAAAGAGGAGGTGGAAACAGTTCGGTGGAGGGTGTGGGGACAGTATGTTACCGTACGTTGAGGCCGGGATAATTACAGGTGCAGAGAATGTGTTGTAAGGATAACTCTGCTGTTCAGTTCAGAAAACCTGGTGGTGGAGGGAAGGATTCAAATGACTTGGGTAGTAAAGTAGCCATTGAAATAAAGTGTGTTATGTTCAGCTGCATGCTGTTCCACAGGGTAGTCTACTTTGCTTTTGGCCACAGTTTGGCAGTGGCCATTCATCCTGGTGAACAGCTGGCTGGTAGTCATACCAATATAAAAAGTTGTGCAATGATTGCAGCGGAGCTGGTAAATGACATGGTTGCTTCCACAAGTGGTCTGGTCTCTAATGGAGGTAGGATAATCCTGTGGCAGGACTGGAATAGGACGTGCTGGGTCGGTGGAGTGAGCAAGTCTTGCACCTGAGCAGGTTTCGACAGTGGGAGGCAAGAAGATGCTTAAAACATCAATGTAGGCCTGTGCTGTGATAGTGCCATGCAAAACAACAAGGGGCGCAAACCCACTCAGTGAAACACACCGTAACACCACCGCCTCCGAATTTTACTGTTGCCACTAAACACATTGGCAGATTACGTTCACCAGACATTCGCCATACCCACACACTGCCATCGGATCACCACATTGTGTACTGTGATTCGTCACTCCACACACTGTTTATCCACTGTTTAATCGTCCGATGTTTATGCTCCCTACAGCGAGTGAGGCAACATTTGGCATTTAGTGGCATTATGTGTGGCTTATGAGCAGCAGCTCAACTATGAAATCAGTTTCCTCGCCTCCTGCCTAACTGTCATAGTACTTGCAGTGGCTCCTGATGCAATTTGGAATTCCTGTGTGGTGGTCTGGATAGATGTCTGCCTACTACACATTTCGACCCTTTTCAACAGTTGGCAGTCTCAGTCAACAGACGAGGTCGGCCTGTACGCTTTTGTGCTGTATGTGTCCTTTCTTGTTTCCACTTCCCTATTACATTGGACACAGTGGATCTATGGATGTTTAGGAGTGCCCACTTTTTGAATAAATGTTTTGTCTAGTGATGTCCCTTGTATTTTAAAATTTGAAAAATTGTTTTTAATGACTGCTATTACATTCTGTAATTGTTTTAATTTTTTCAGTAAAACTTAACTCAAAACGTTAAATCTTAGTAGCGGAAATAACATTTCCAAGAAATGTTATATGTTTTGGTTCAGGACCCTTCTTAAACATCAGGATGTTGTGAATAAATGTCAACAACTATTAGCTTACTTTTTGCTGGTCATGAAGTATTGTTCTTTTGTTACATAAAATGCATTAGTATTGATAAGATTGTTATAAAAGATTCTGAACCCTGCTTGCACATCAGTGGTCATATAAAAAATGTTTAATGAAGTGCTAATGACAATTAATTAAATTTGATTTTTAAATTTTTGTTGTTGTGGGTTATAAAGTACCTCCACCCTTGACAATACATGATATGGAAAATATGTTGGTATTGCTAGGGTTAATAGTGCCCTCTTAAACAACAGCTATTTGCTTTCATCTTTGCTTCTATTGTCATATGTGATACCAGAAACAGATCTATAGTATGGCTAGTTTGTGGAATTAATCCATCACCTTTGCCTTGACGTTGGATTTCGCTAGCTAACGGTTCCATATTAACTATCACTGGATAAGAAACTTCATTGCCATCTCATGTGATTTGTGATCTCTGTTTTTAACAGATTCCATATTTCAGAATTTGCCAGTCTTTACCATCCAGAAAGGGTGAGGATTATTCTAATATTTTTCTAATGTTGCTTTAACACAATAATATGTAAATAGCATCAACTTAGTGAGTGAATTTACAAAAAGAAAAGCACGATCCGGACATACAAACTAGCAGTGCTGTGCATATTGCTTGCATAGCCATCTTGTTGCTAATCTGATGCACAATGCAGTTATTTAACCTAATTTAAATATTAAATTTGAAGTATGTCATGGGCCATGAACCATCTGCCAGACATACTTACTTTCCAAAATGCGATGCATTTAAAGTAGTTAATTTCTATAATCAAAATTTATTAAAATTATCCTGTTTTATGTACTTGAATTTAATTATTATTGGTTTGTTGGACCATTCTCATCCTTTCCAATGCAACTTGTATCGGTGATTGATCATAATACATGAAAAAAAGGAAACACTATATGTTTTTACATAGTAGAAAGATGTTGTGCATATGTAAAATTAATAAATAAAAATAAAGAAATTTCATGGAAACAGGTTGCCATTTGAAGTGCTTCCTTTCATTCATTCAGCTTCGACAATAGTGCTAATTTTGTAAGTATTCATTGAAAGGAGCCACTTTAACAACAGTGGAACAAAATTTCTTAACCTCCCACATATGATCGCAATTGTTGTTTTAATTATATGCCTTGACTTAAGTGTTTGAATGGTTTTCTTCCGTTAAGATGATTGAAGCTACAAACCAAAAGTAAGTGTTGGTTGTCGGTATGGTTGGCGATGGTATGACTGTGTAACTAAGTTAATACTCTCATGCAGAAAAGTGTTTTGAAAAAGACGATCAGACTTAGTATTAAGATCCGGGTTCACCTTGCAGTAAATAGAAGGCTAATGATAAAATGGGATGGTGCTCAAACGTTGCATCACC
Organism: Schistocerca gregaria; assembly: GCF_023897955.1. Taxonomy (NCBI): domain Eukaryota; kingdom Metazoa; phylum Arthropoda; class Insecta; order Orthoptera; family Acrididae; genus Schistocerca; species Schistocerca gregaria. Next base: position 1,208,900,320 of record NC_064920.1, on the reverse strand, counting down.
TATGGATCAGACTTAAAATGATGATGGGAGCAACTTGCAAGGGAGGATGTGTTGATTTGGATATGAAATGTATTAATTTGTTGCTTGGGTGTTGTTGAACTGTGATCCAGTTGATGGATGTTCCAGAGGATGGGATACACTAATGTTGAAGAGACTGCAATCATTAATAGTGTGTGCCACAAAAGTCACCTATGCTGCCACTGGTCAGGGCAGATGATGCGTGTATGCAACAAAACACAGAGAGAAACATACAGAATGACAGATCTTACATTTGAAGGAATGCTGCAGATGTCATATCCCTGTAACTTGTTCATACTGTTCCTTTACAGTGTGTCTTCCTTCAACGTATAGTTAATGTGCGTGTAATAAGTATGACCCTTTAAGGTACATTTTAAAAACTACGACTTTTCTTAAATGACGAATCATTACCTTTTTATTTGGAATTCTCTCATCATTGACAAATATGTAACAGATCAGTGAGGCAAAGATTGTTGTGCAGCAGTTAATTTGCGTGTAAATAATGCTGACATGCATTTCTGACACAGAAAAATGTGGTTTTTGTGGAGGACAGTGTGTCAACCTTGGCACTTGGCTGGTGTCCTGTTCGCTTTGTCCATTTCTGACAATCCTCTACAGCATCAAATATTACAGTATATATGTTGGTGGCAGTTGAGAGAATTTGACCAATTTTGGGTCACATGTACTAGATTTGCAGCGGTTGACACATTAGCAAAATATAACAAGTTTGCCCCTCTTATGAAATGAGCTTTATTTATTATTATTATTATTTACATTTTATGACTTTCATTGGATCACTTTAGCCAACTTTATACAAAGAATTTTTCAGTTTCCTGTCAGCCCAGTACTTCTTGATTATCTCGTATATTATCTTTCTTTCTTCATCGGAACTCACCCTTCCTATTGCAGTCTGGTTTGTTTGTTTTCGTAGGTCTTCCAATGTAATCTGTAGCTCATCCATATCTTCCTTGATTTCTGTAATAAACTTAATGTTGCACTTACTATTCCACAATTTTTCTATTATTCTCCTGATGGTCCTGTTCTCTGGTGTTCCAGTTAGATGTCTGAAAAATGAAATGCGTTTCTTCCTGATTGTACTCATATCGGTTATATTTCCTTGTACATTGTTTCATTTGTAGCTACTCTCCACTATCCATCTTTCTGGTATGATTTTTTGATGCACATTCTTATAATTCTTCTCTCAATTTTGAGTATTTTGTCTATTTGTGCAGTGTTGGTTGTTTTGAAGATGGTTTCACTTGCATATGTTATTTATGGTTAAGTGATTGTTTTCTTGTGTTTTAATTTTGTTTGTCTTGACAGGCTCTTTTTGTTGTAGGTGTTCTTGGTGATATATTGTGCTCTAGTCAGTTTGTTAGTTCTGTTATGCCGTGTTGGCTTTTCATTGAGGTTATATGTCCGTCTCGATAGCTGAGTGGTCAGTGCGACAGATTGCCGTCCTACGGGCCCGGGTTCGATTCCCAGCTGGATCAGCGATTTTCTCCGCTCGGGGACTGGGTGTCGTGTTGTTATCATCATCATTTCATCCCCATCAGGTTCGCAGGTCGCCCAATGTGGCGTCAAATGTACTAAGACCTGCACCAAGGCCCCGCAAGGGCCCTCCCGGCCAGTGACGCCAAAATGCTCATTTCATTGAGGTTATATGTTATGATTTCTAAAAGATACTTAAATTTATCTGCAGTTTTCATTTCTTGCTTTTGTACGGCAATTTTGTTAATGAGTGGTGGGTCAGTTAAGGTGATGACTGTTTCTTCAGAGGATATTCCAATACCAATTTTCTGTGCTATTTCCTGTAGTGAGATAACTTGTTGTTTGTTTCCTGAATACTAATGGACAAATCCTAGACAATTTAAACTTACTTTGTTTTGGGTCTTCCAATTTGGATGTTATTACAATCACAAATACTTTTACTCTCCTTTCTATCCCTTTCACACACTGACCAGTCTTTTCACTTTTTACACCTATCCTACCTAACCACCTTTTCTCCCTTTCAGTTTCGTGCATATGTAGTGTGGTATTGAGATTTATTGCAGAGTGTATTATGTGAAAATTAACTTATATGATAATTTGGTACTGATGTTTTGTGAAGTTTGATATACATTGACAGCGGGGTTAGAAAAAATGGCACAGTGCCCCTAACAAAAACAGAGCTAAATTTGTCTGTACTAGTGTTTCACATCGTTATTACGCTTGGACTGTTGACAGTAGCATGCAAAACTCTCTCTCTCTCTCTCTCTCTCTCTCTCTCTCTCTCTCTGTCATCACAAATGTATAAATTGTAAACAGAAATGGTAAGCAATAACCATTTGAAACTAAATAAAACAGATTGCATATTAAATGTACAAATTCTAAATTTCAGGGTGCTCATCTTCTCAGAAGACCAAGCGATGTCAGCTCTCCAATTCCCTTGCAGATTGCCTCTGACAAGCCTGTAGAGAAAAAAGATGCTGAAGCAGAAGAACAAGCTGATGTTACAATAGTCCATCAGTATCTAAATGCCAGTCAGTCTGGTCAGTTTACAGTAATGCTGCCTTCATCGAAATTTTTATTTTCACTGTTGGCTGGCGGTGCCACAAGAAACTTTTATTAGTAGTATTAAATAGGAAACATATCCTAATGCCTTGAAAAAATATATTTATTTGGTCATGAACCAGATTTCAGCTTCCTAGTCTGTCATCAGCTGACAACTGAGTGTCGCACACACAAATAAAATGATATGTGGCTTGCACATACATTATTCGTACAGAAAACACAAAGATACAAAAATTATGACATGCAGAATTCTTACATAGCGAAGTATTAAATTTTAGTTGCTGAGGGATAGTAACATTTACTAAAAAAAAGGAATCAAAGCTTTTTTAAGTTCATAATTTAACAACTGGTTAAAAGTGAAGCTAAATTTACAATTGCAATCAAATACTTATGTAACTAAAACTAATTCAACAGGGGGGGGGGGGGGGGGGGATTAGGCTTAATCACATAATACTGACCTAGGATTTTGTGTCATATGTTTGTACCACAGTACCCACACCCAGTTAACGTGCAGATTTTCATTCAGTGGTGCATCACCTAATGCACCACCCACTCATAGAAAATTTTAATTGGTAATGTGTCATGATGCTGAAAAATGGCAGTTCTAAATGTATTAGCATAAAAATAGTGATTTTAAACAGACTTTATCACAATTCTGAAATTTTTTGTTTTAATAGAAAACGTCTTTAATCTGAGAGCATAAATTGCCTAGTACTGGCCTTAAGTGTAGTGCCATATGAAATTTAGTACTTATCTTGTTGCATGATATGTTAAATTTAGTTAGTGTCTGATATCGGGACAACCAACAGTTTCGTTCAGTAGGAAACGTCAAATGTAGCCAGATCATGTGTCTCAACTATTATTATTATTGTTGCAAAATAATTTATCAGCATCACTTGTTATAAAACATTTCATTCTTAAAATAAGACCCTCTGACATTGATGTATCTTTGGCTACTAATTGTGGTGAGTAACGGACTCATTTAGGTCAGTGAAACCCTATAGATGCTCTTAAATTTATTAGGCGTTAGAGTGTTGCATGGATCCCCTATATAAGGTACTTGCATCCTTACTGTTTCTTTGCTGTCTCAGTGAACCATAGTACATACTTCTCTCTCTCTCTCTCTCTCTCTCTCTCTCTCTCTCTCTCCCTCCCCCCCCTCCCTCTCTCTCTCCCCCCTCCCTCTCTCTCTCCCCTCCCCCTCCCTCTCCCTCCCCATGGCATTTAATAGTTGTGCTTTAGTCCACTTTACTACATAGTTACTCTGAGATACTATGTTTATTTTGTCCAACAGAGCCCCTGGAGAATTATGGAAAAGCATCAGGTTCCAAGTACATTCCAGAAGTGAAGCAAAATGATGTAGCTGAAGTGCTTAAACCAAATGAGTCCAGCCAGTCCCTGTTGTCAGAAAATACAAGTCAGTCATCAGGCTGCCCAGCTATTTTCAAAGGTATAAATCATCATGTAATGGAAACAGTTCTTTTTAGTAGTTATGTATCTTCAATAGTTTACTGGAATAAGAAACAGAAAGAACCACCATAACAGAAATCAGTTATAATTTTTTGTTGCCTATGAATAACAAAATCAACATTGAAACAGTCATTAAGCTGCTTTTTCTGCGTGCCATGCATTTGAAAAGTGTTCACTTGCTGAATTCTGATGTTAGCAGTGGAAGACCTTGCCCAAAATCCTTACCCCAATTACAGAAATGTGGTTGGCATGAGACATTTCAAATAACTCCAAAGTAGAGAAGATATCGGATCTAATGTTAAGACAGAATTTGTTTCAGTGATCATTTAAAACTGTTGGACAGTACCTGCTAGACTTGAAACCTATGTAATATCTTTGGTGGACATTTGTAACAGTAGTTTTCTAGTATCTGGATGTCATAGAAACAGTTTGTAAAAATAGACAGTTATAATAATAGCCTTGATTAAGACACTTTCAGAATAGCCATCATACATTATGATTATTTCTGAAGTAGGAAATTTCATGATAAGCAATTATCTGAAGTGAACTAATCCAGAATGCTAAATGAAGCTCACTATGGTCTCTCACTTACTGATTAATGTAGTAAAGAAAAAGTAAACTGTTTGTTTCTTTAAATTCTTTATTTATTAAATATTACTTATAATGCCCTTGTCATGTTCCTCTACATTTTCAAAGTGAATTACACTGTTTTTAAAAACTAGATTCATGTTTGAGACTATTGTCTGTAAATCAGTGATTGCTGTTATAGAAGTTACATTGGTTTTACATAAGTATTATAATATATAGACAGAAGGAGCATTTCAGAACTTAGCCTTGTTCTGCTGTCCGCATAATTGTTTTTTTCTTTGAAATTAATTCACTGACAGTGCATTTCTTGATATCAGCTGTATTAGGTATAGATCTAGTACCCAGTAGTAGCAGATGAAAATTTGTGCTAGCCTGGGACTCAAACCCAGATTTCGTACTTACCATAAACAATCACCTTGACCACTTCTGCTCTTCGAACATGCTCCTCGGACCAACCCAAACCACCTTATGTCACACATCGTTGTATGGGCATCATTGTATGGGCATCGTTGTATGGACATCGTTGTATGGACATCGTTGTATGGACATCGTTGTATGGACATCGTTGTATGGACATCGTTGTATGGACATCGTTGTATGGACATCGTTGTATGGACATCGTTGTATGGACATCGTTGTATGGACATCGTTGTATGGACATCGTTGTATGGACATCGTTGTATGGACATCGTTGTATGGACATCGTTGTATGGACATCGTTGTATGGACATCGTTGTATGGACATCGTTGTATGGACATCGTTGTATGGACATCCTTTGTCTGTCCTAATACGGCTGATAACAAGGAATTCACAGGTGAAAAATCAATTTCAAAGTTTTTCGTGTAGCTGTGGATTGTCAACTGTGTCTGTTCTTTCAGACGTCCATGTAAGAATTATTATTATTATTTTTTTCATTTGAGTTACTCATCTATGAATGAGGTATGTGTGTAATAACAACAAAGCTCTTGTGTAGCTTGCTTGTCTAACTTAAAACTTAGGATACTACCTTCAGAGACTGACTTAGATAAAATCTACACAGAGGGTTAATGGCCATTGATATTATTCACTGGCCTGCTTGAATTGTGGTTTTTATGTGGCCTTCAATGCCCATATAGGCAATTGCTGAACTGGTCACCAATCTCCCATCTGTCAGAATTTAACAACACATAGAACAAAGCTTCCTCACAGACACACAGATGCAGAAGACTTATATCCTATATATTAACTGGCAAATGTGGTTAAAATAAATTAAATTAGGCAAATCATGAAAACAGGGAACCTCATGCCATGTAATAAACACTAGGAAAGCTCAGTAGACCTTTCCAGTTCGTAATCGTCCTATTTCGTAGGAGAGAGAAAATGAGTCATTTTTCAAAAGATTGAAGTAACTGGTAGACATGTTTATGTGAAGTTATGTAGCTACTGATCTTTTGCTGTAACATTGAAGATATGGAATAAACAAACATACAGTTGTCTTATTACTATTTATATCTTCAATGCCTTTGTTTTATATTAAAAACAAAGATTCCAAGACTTACCAAGCGGGAAAGCGCCGGCAGACAGGCACATGAACAAAACACACAAACACACACACAGAATTACGAGCTTTCGCAACTGCAGTTGCTTCGTCAGGAAAGAGGGAAGGAGAGGGAAAAATGAAAGGATGTGGGTTTTAAGGGAGAGGGTAAGGAGTCATTCCAATCCCGGGAGCGGAAAGACTTCCCTTAGGGGAAAAAAAGGACAGGTGTACACTCGCGCGCACACACACACACACACACACACACACACACACACACACACACACACACACACATATCCATCCGCACATACACAGACACAAGCAGAAATATGTCTGCTTGTGTCTGTGTATGTGCGGATGGATATAAGGAGTCAGAAAGATGGTGAAAGTGCAAATGCCGTGATGTTTGTTAAACTGGATAAATGTTTTGTAAAAGATCCAAAATGTTCTGTGACTGACAATGACAAATTGGAACAAAAATTAAAGCCAAACGAAAACGGCAAAACCAGCATAAAACTGCAGCTTCTGCTACACAAAAGGACACACAGAAGACAAGTGCTCTTTGAAGAAGAAACTAATTGTACAATCTGAAAACTATGGTGATCGAGCTCATTGCTGTCGAATTGTGACATAGTAACTTCCCTTAATGGTCCTGTATAATTTAGATGAACATCTCGGGGACATTGAATTTAGTCTGCACCTCTCCTCCTGGTGGTAATACAAGGCTTTGTGAAGCTGTCATCTTGTTAGTATTTGATCAAGTTGCATACAGTTTGAGTCTTTATAGTCCTCTTTGAAGGTTCCCCCACACTCCACCTACAAATACTGCAGGAGAGGGATGTCCCACAAACATCTTTCCTACAGTACCAATTCTATGCAAACACATAACTCAAGTAAGGTTTATATAAAGAAATACTGCAGCTGTTACGTATTTTTTCATGCTTAACAATGCGTTTGAGAAAATATTTTTTTTCTTTGTCAAGTGCAAATATGTACATAAGTATTTTGTGTGGTGTTTGAATATGTGTTATTGTGCCTCTTGAGCACTGTAGTCGTCTTTCTGAGGTTATCAGGTATTGTCCCTCCTCAGTTGTGTAGAATCCCTCCCGCCCTCCCTCCGGCCCGTCCGTCCCTACCTAACATCACAATATATTATCCTCTCACAATCAGTGTTGAATTGGCAGGAATTTTACTACTTCAGCTAACAGTCCACTTAATTTGTTGCCGGCCTTGAAAATCATCAATGCTGTTGAGTGATAGGTGCTTCAGTGCTGTTGCTTAACGTTTCCTGCATTTCACCATGTTTTGAGTATTCTGTGTGAACATACTTGTCTTCCATAGAAACATATACTATTGCTGGGTATTTGTCCATTTGCAAAGTCAGTTCAGATTAAACTAAATTTACAGGGTGTTTCAAAAATGACTGGTATATTTGAAACAGCAATAAAAACTAAACGAGCAGCGATAGAAATACACCGTTTGTTGCAATATGCTTGGGACAACAGTACATTTTCAGGCGGACAAACTTTTGAAATTACAGTAGTTACAATTTTCAACAACAGATGGCACTGCAAGTGATGTGAAAGATATAGAAGACAACGCAGTCTGTGGGTGCGCCATTCTGTACGTAGTCTTTCTGCTGTAAGCGTGTGCTGTTCAATGTGCAAGTATGCTGTGGACAACATGGTTTATTCCTTAGAACAGAGGATTTTTCTGGTGTTGGAATTCCACCGCCTAGAACACAGTGTCGTTGCAACAAGACGAAGTTTTCAACGGAGGTTTAATGTAACCAAAGGACCGAAAAGCGATACAATAAAGGATCTGTTTGAAAAATTTCAACGGACTGGGAACGTGACGGATGAACGTGCTGGAAAGGTAGGGCGACCGCATACGGCAACCACAGAGGGCAACACGCAGCTAATGCAGCAGGTAATCCAACAGCGGCCTCGGATTTCCGTTCGCGTGTTGCAGCTGCGGTCCAAATGACGCCAACGTCCACGTATCGTCTCATGCGCCAGAGTTTACACCTCTATCAATACAAAATTCAAACGCGGCAACCCCTCAGCGCCGCTACCCTTGCTGCATGGGAGACATTCGCTAACGATATAGTGCACAGGATTGATGACGGCGATATGCATGTGGGCAGCATTTGGTTTACTGACGAAGCTTATTTTTACCTGGACGGCTTCGTCAATAAACAGAACTGGCGCATATTGGGACCGAAAAGCCCCATGTTGCAGTCCCATCATCCCTGCATCCTCAAAAAGTACTGGTCTGGGCCTCCATTTCTTCCAAAGGAATCATTGGCCCATTTTTCAGATGTGAAACGATTACTGCATCATGCTATCTGGACATTCTTCGTGAATTTGTGGCGGTACAAACTGCCTTAGATGACACTGTCAACACCTCGTGGTTTATGCAAGATGGTGCCCGGCCACATCGCACAGCCGACGTCTTTAATTTCCTGAATGAATATTTTAATGATCGTGTGATTGCTTTGGGCTTTCCGAAACATACAGGAGGCGGCGTGGATTGGCCTCCCTATTCGCCAGACATGAACCCCTGTGACTTCTTTCTGTGGAGATACTTGAAAGACCAGGTGTACCGCCAGAATCCAGAAACAACTGAACAGCTGAAGCAGTACATCTCATCTGCATGTGAAACCATTCCGCCAGACACGTTGTCAAAGGTTTCGGGTAATTTCGTACCACGTATGGTGGATATGTGGAAAATATCGTACTATAGAGTTTCCCAGACCGCAGTGCCATCTGTTGTTGAAAATTGTAACTACTGTAATTTCGAAAGTTTGTCTGCCTGAAAATGTACTGTTGTCCCAAGCATATTGCAACAAACAGTGTATTTCTATCGCTGCTCGTTTAGTTTGTAGTGCCGTTTGAAATATACCGGTCATTTTTGAAACACCCTGTAGATTCTGCCAAATGCCACTTTAATGTGGTAGATCATAAAGAGCTAGGTACACAGGATGCATTCCCATGGTTGGCAGCACGATGAAATCTGCTGCCCATTTGTTCCTACCCTGCCCCCATTTGACCAAGCTAGAGCCGCTGCATCACATTCCCACCCTTCCAAAATTGACAAATTAAACATGGCTTTATCTCAACTACCAAAGCTTCGTGTGCAAATACGATGACCACCTTGTATTTTTTGAATGATTAATTTGTGGGAAAAAGTCTGTGTTATAGTTCGTCAGATTGAAATTTTGTATAGACATTGCAGTGAAACTTCATGATATAGAAGGAACAACATTGTGGAAAAAGCTGTTCTAATTAGTATTTGTTTCCAGACAATTTAAAAGTAGGTTTGTAGTTGACACCAAGGAACATTGCTTAACGCTTATTTATTGGTAGTTTGTAATCTGAAGATACTCATTTGATCAAAACTAGCAGTTTAGAAATAAATATTTGTTACAACAGCCTTGTCTGTCAAGATGACATTTTTCAAATATATTACAATAGCTGTGGGTTGGGTTATCTACTGTGAAGCTGATAATTGTAGCCTGGACCAAAAGATGACAGGCAGACAACAGACTAAAAGGCGGAACATGTGAAGAAACAAAAACTACAGCAGATTTATGTCTGTACAGTTAAGTTTGGACAGACGAATTCCAGCATGTGGATCAGCCTCTAGCCATGGTCTTAGTTGTTTTCAGCATGAATCTTTCACTCTGCAACATTGTGAAAGCTGATGCTAGTCTGGGAAGGTATGCATAAGCTGGACATTAGGTGAGAAATGCTGCTGAAATTGGAGATGGTAGTTCTAATTAATTCTCATCTTGATAGCTAAATCTGTAAGTGCATTGCCTGTGAAAGGTAAGGATGCAGGTTTGCAATTTGGTCCAACAAATAGTTTTGATATGTTAGTAAGCTGCGCCTGAAGTTATTTGAAGTTTTCTCATGAGAAGGGTCCTGACATTTGGCACAATTGTTGTTTTTGTAGTTGCACTTAGCTCCAAACGATCATTCTACCCTTATACCAAATGTTTTGTTGGCTTCGGGTGCCTCGTGCCTTGCTATTACTTGGCCATTAGTGACTCTTAATTCTTAAAAACGTTGAGTCCAGTATCTGTCAGGACTCTGGGTGAAACATAATGTACTGTTGCTGTGTTCAACTGTATAAAAGGAAAACTGGATTGAGGAAACTAATAAATTGGAGAGACAGTTACTGGCCAGTACTTACCTTAAGGAGACAAATTGTTTATTGCTGTGAAAACACACTCACAAAAGTAACAGTGATGACATTTTCCTAGCTGTTGAAACTGTTACTTCCATCAAAGAGGAGAGAGATACATTGAGGCAGCCAAATAGGCAAGGGAGGACAATCAGATCACAGATGGATGGACCTACATGTAATGTGTTGGTCTGTCCCCATCCTAACTGTAGGTAGGTCCCTCTCGCCTAGTTAGCTATGAACCAGCTGTAAACCTGTTCAATTATTCTCCTTTTCTGCGTCTGATATGGGAGAGTTTGGGCCCTTTATCAGTATACTTGTCATATGTGAACATTACAGTTTCTAAGTCGTCGTCATCAAGCCACCCAATAAGCCTTTACCTGTCTCTGATTTTGGATAGCCTCTGATTCTTTTTGGATAACCTCTGGTTTTTTTTTGGATAGCGCCCGATTCTTTTTGGATAGCGCCCGATTCTTTTTGGATAGCGCCCGATTCTTTTTGGATAGCGCCCGATTCTTTTTGGATAGCGCCCGATTCTTTTTGGATAGCGCCCGATTCTTTTTGGATAGCGCCCGATTCTTTTTGGATAGCGCCCGATTCTTTTTGGATAGCGCCCGATTCTTTTTGGATAGCGCCCGATTCTTTTTGGATAGCGCCCGATTCTTTTTGGATGTCCTCTGATTAATTACATAAAGCATGAAAAAGTTGATATCAATAGATGGAAAAGGTTTTTATAATATCCACATTGTATCATAATTTGGTAGGAGCATTTTCATTACATAAGATAAAAATTAATTGGTTCATGACAGTTCAGTATTAAATGCCTCACAAACTTGATGCAAAATGTGCTCAGTGAAAGTCTTATCTTGAGTAGAAATTTGTGGAATACAAATTGCAAAATGCCGAAAACATATAAGGAGCATAATGTAGAAGTACTACTTAGTCAGTCGTAGTTTACCAGTAAACCTCGAGTTCTTTAAAAGAACTGAACTCTCATATACAATATTTGTCTTTTAAGCATATAAGTGAAAAGAAGTTTAGGAACGGTTTAAAATTATGCTTAAAGTTTGTTCTAAGTCAGGAATTGCTCTCATTATGAAACACTGGTTAAATTAAATGGGGCAATTTGTACTCCATTTAAGCAAAACCTAAGTTTTCACATATCTTAGTGTATGATGTCATGTCTCCTGAAAAGTTTGTCGTACAGAAATATAATTTTTTTGGTACATTAAGTGCAAAGTGTGTTGCAAATAGTTAGTTGAAGAAGGGAAAAAAATTGCAAATTAAAATGTCATAACTGATGCTGAAATTTGACTTCATAAACAGCAAAAATGTAGTAAGTGATAAACTTCTTTTCCTTTCATAATTTTTTGGTGGTGTCAATGAGAAAAAGTTTCACAAACATTTGAAATAATGTTTCAAAGTTATTGGAAATCGTGGAGTGCTCTCATTCTCAAATACTGCAGGAATGAGGTCCGTGTGTTTGCGTGCCATCAGCTACGCTGCCTCAAGACACACACACACACACACACACACACACACACACACACACACACACACACACACACACACAGCATCTAACAGTAATACTTATCTTATTGTTTAAACTTATAATGCCCCTTAATGAGTAGATTATAACAGCATTTTAAATTCAGTCAATAACTATGCACAATATTGAAAATAAAATTTTTGTTGTCTATATGCTGCAAATGGCGTAGCATTTTAGTGATATAGATCCTGTGCATCAAACTGCTGGTATTGTCTGTTTTCTCAACATCACAGGTTAACAAAATGGGGTTCTATTTGTTCTCCATTTGAGGGTTCCCCTAAAATCTTCAGTATGTAATATGTAATTGTTGTGCATGTTGTCTCACCTAGGATAAAAAAAAAAATACAGGCGTATGAGCTGCTATTTGTCTGACCAATGGCATTTTCCTTCATACTGGGACTAAGGATTGATGTTTTTAAGGTACTCACTTACAGAACAGACATAATTCCACAAATGTATTGTGATGCTCAGAAAGGAAACATCGCACACTACAAAAATTCACTATTTTCCTTCCTCTAAAAGATACCAATGTGTAACAATAAACTCCATCCACCCATTTTTACAGTGGCACAATATATTATGTTTGATGTGCTTTCTGAAATACCCATGCTGCTGAGCACTATTCATGTTTTTTGTCAGTTACTCTTCAGACATCACCTAACACTGCATCTTACAATGGATGTCTCAGTATGAATACCATTGTGACTCTTAAGCTTTCCCGGCAGATGTGTTGTAAATAGTTTTCACGGGTTTGCCACTGGATCACGTTGTGTAAATTCCACAATATTGCCTAGAAGCAACTGTCGGACATCTTCAGGTGGTTCAACCTTGCTTGTGGCTAGGTACAATTGACCGTATCCACACACTGACGTCCTGATTTTAGAAAGCGCGTGAAGAATGTGCAGCTGTGGAAATCGCGCATGCGCAGTGATTTGTCCTATTCAGGCACCCTCTGCCACAGAGTGGCTCTCCCGCACATGCGCTGTACGCTGCGTTTGTCAACAGTGTGTCCAGACTTTACTCACCAACAGCCGTGCTAGGCCAGTGTTATGGTGGGCTTGTTATCGAAGAATCTTGATTTTTACATCGTGATTTAATAGCAAACCAATGCAGGATTCCAGGCTGTGCTCAGTTGAAATCTCATATCCTTGTTGATGAGATTATCGGCTGTACATGTGTATTGCTTTCTTAATGACGCAGTCTTTTCATAAATCATATGATGTTCTGTATTCAGGCAGTGTTCTGCAATTGCAGACTTTTCCGGTTGACGAAGGCGTGTATGACACTCATGTTCATCGCAGCTTTCTTGTACTGTGCGACACGTCTGACCTATATACGCTGCCCCACACTGACAAGGAATCTTGTGCACACCACATTTCATCAGTCCAAGGTCATCCTTAACTGAGCCCCAAGAGGTTTCTCAGTTTTGCAGATGGTTTAAAAACACACTTAATTGCGTATCTTTCGAGGACTCTTCAGATTCTTGACGACATGGCACAAAAACACGACAAAAAGGCCAAAATGGTGGGTGTCTGTGTATCTTTATTCTGCTCCATAGATTGAACTTGTATGGGCCTGAATGCATTACGTATGTGTCTCTCAGAATAACGGTTTTGTCGAAATGAATACCATTGTTAGTAAATTATGAAAAGGTGTCACACATTTTTTGTATGTATTCTTCGTGTTTCCCTATCTTGAATGGAAAGACAGAGAAATAGATAAAAGTACAAGAAAACAACAGACATATATAGCTTTGGATGGTTTACGGGGAGGAAGCTTTGAACGAGATAAAATTTTATGATGAGTGGTTTTCTAATTTTAAAATTGGTCAAATGTCAGTTGAAGACAAATCATGAGTGGGACATCCCTTGACTTCCAGAAAACTGAAAAAATCCATGTTGTGATCATGTTTGATCATTGTAGAACGATCAGCGAATTGGTGGAAATAACTGGAATATCCTGGAAAATATGCCAATGTATTTTGTTCAAAGATCTGAAGATAAGAGAGTTACAGCAAAATTTGTTTTGCATGTGCTCTCTGGAGATCAGAGTGTGAATTGTTCACATATGAATCAGGAGTTGGAAAACAGTGAGAAACTGCTGCAGATTCCGATGTAAAAGTTATAATGAGCCATGAATTGTTGTGTTACAGTTAGGACTTGGAAACCTAACAACAATCCAACCATTGGAAGATTTCATCACCACCAAGAAAGCAAGCAGGCAAGATCCCATGTGGAGACACTTTTGGTATGTTTTTTCTATCTCAAGGGAACCATCCATAGTGAATTCGTCTGGCGGAGTACCACAGCTAACGAACATTACTACCTTGAAGTGTTGAAATCGTTGCATGAAGCAGTAAGAGAAAAGACACACATTGTGGGAATCAAGAGACTGGTTTTTGCACCAGACTCTTGTTATTCCCAAGAATGAAAATAAACCTGTAAAGAAAGTTTTTTCAAAACATAGAAGAAGAGGAGAGTAATAGTCCCTTGTATTTTGTACACGGCAGTCTGCAGACATTTGTTTTCTTCTTAAGAGTGCACACAGGAGAAAAAAGATGCTTGTACTGAGTGAAAGTGCCATTAAAACACAGATCATCTTATTTAAAGTTCATTTCAGTTTGTAGAACTAGCCATCACACAAGTTTATCCAAGCATCAATATTCCTTATGTGTGCTGATGTATTCTGCTATGTTCAAAAGGCTTTGCAGTATTTGTGGTAGTTTATGTAAAATATAGTTTTCTATCTTTATAATATTTAGATTGGTTTGTTTCTCCCCCTAGGTCTCACATTTTCAACTGCAGGCTTTACTGAAGAGGAGACACAGGCCTTAGAAGAAGTGATTAAGGAAAAAGGTGGGCGTGTTGTCCATCGTGGATTTAAAGGCATCCCCGATTATGGAATTGTGCCTTTAGAAGGGGAAAGACTTTATCACACAACTAATGCTGTTGTAACTCATCTGTGGGTGGTAAGTGTTTTGTTTGCACATTGCAGAGAAATAATTTTGTTTTCCTTTTTTTTTTTTTTTTTTTTTTTTTTTTTTTTTTTTTTTTTTTTTTTTTTCCTTGCTACAGAGTGGTTTTACATTTTGCATTCTGTCTGTCTGACTAACTAAGCATACTTCAGCAGACCACTATGAAAACTCTCACAAGATACAATGAAGAAGGCTTAAGTGCATCATGTTTCAGAACCCTCTCCTCCTCCTCCTACCCCTAACCCCCCCCCCCCCCCCCCCCCCCCCCCCCTTGTTTTAAGCATTTCAGTATTAGCTCACAGAAGGAATACAGTGGTAAGGACAGAGGAATCAGTCAAGTAGAAGAGCAAGGTGATAATTTCTAAGCCTGGTAGTTACACTTTTTAATTTAGAAAATGCGTTTTTCCTTTATTGTCAGTGCACTTAGACCTTTTTATAATCAGTAGAGCCCATCCCTAAATAAAGATTCAAATAATCTGCAAAATATCCCTTTGTGCCTTCTAAACAATTTGGCAACTAAAAAAGACCTTTAGAGAATATGTGGGAATCAGAAGGTACTAGAGTAGGATTAAGACGAATATTTCAACAGTTCATATTTCAGATTTCTTTTTTTTCCCCCCTCTTTGCTAAAGAGCCTTTGAGGCCTGTGAAGAAAGAAGACATTTTTTCGTTTATATCGCAAGCCTTCTGTGCTAATGTGCACACCCCACACCCACCCACCCACCCTCCCAATCCCACTGACATAGTACTCATTAAGTGGATGACATTGAATGTAGAATGGGAAGAACCTACCTCGGTTCAATAATAATGTTAGAAAGTTACCGTTAAAGTGGATAGATCTGTGCAATAGAGTCAAAGAAAACCCATATAATTGTAAAACTGACTAGTTCCATACCGTAGTGAGAGTTGACAATTATGAACCACGCAACATCTAAATGACCAACCATCCATCCAATCCTTGCTGCTGATCGTTGTCAAGGGAAGCATATGGGCTGCTATGGAAGAAGTGTTTAATGAATTCAGAAGCAAGATCTCCTAAAACATTTTTGTCCCAAAGTAAGTCTGTGGAACATAGGTATCTGCCCAAATATTCATTGACCATTAATGGCAGGACAACACAGTGATAAAACGAAGGCAGAAATTCCAAATCCTGTCTTCTGAAATGGCTTCACCAAAGATCATAATGTAGCTCCTGTATTTGGCTGTCACATAGGTGTGAAATATGAAGACACAAAAGTAAATGATTTTGAAATACAAGGCGAAAAACTTTGCTTCCGCTGTTTTTTCCCCAAAATTTGAGGCTTTAATGAAACAAATTGGTTACACATGTATCATTCAAAGTATTTTCCATCACTAGCCACTACTTTCTCCCATCTTTCAGGCAGTGTATGAATCGCAGGTTGAAAAAATTGTTCATCTCTTGAAGTGATCCACGAATCGATCCAATTTGTGATTTCTTCATGAGATTGGAACTGTTAGTCAGTTAGACCATGTGCCGTTGATCTAAACAGGTGAATAGTCAGAGGGGGCAATGTATGGAGAATGTGGCGGGTGGGGTAGAACTTCCCATTTTAACGTTTCCAGGTACGTTTTGACCTCATTTGCAATGTGGGGTTGAGCATTGTAAAGCTGGAAAGTCACTTTATCGTACCTCTCGCTGTATTGCAGCTGTTGGTCTTTTAATGCTCTGCTCAAACGCATTAATTGCATTGGATAACAAGCACCTGGGATTGTTTCATTTAGTTTTAACACCCCATAGTACATGATGCCGAGCTGGTTCCACTAAATGCAGAGCATGATCTTGGAACTGTGAATATTTGGTTTGGCCATCGATGTGGAAGTGTGGCCGGTATATCCCCATTATTTTTTGCATTTAGTTTTCTCTTAATGAATCCATTTTTCTTCCCCGGTGACAATGTGATTGTGATGATGAAATCCCTTCTGTTTTTGCCTCTGAAGCAACTATTCACAAACACACAAATGCCATTCAACATCTCTTGGTTTCAGCCCATACGGGACCCAAGTAGCTTCTTTCTGAATCATGCACATAGCCGTGAGATATTTTGAAATGGCTTGCTGTATCACTCCCACTAATCGTGCCAATTCTTAAAGAGTTTGATGCTGAGTCTTCACTCAGCAATGTCTCTAATTCTGCATCTTCAAAGACACTCTCTCTTCCACCACTATGTCGTCTATGACTTTAAAATCACCGTTCTTGAAGTGTTGAAACACTCATGACACGTTCTTTCACTAATAGCGTCCTCACCATACGTACTTGAGAGCATTTGATGAGACTCAACTGCTGTTTTCTTTATATTGAAACAAAACTGTAACACCTCCTGCAAATGACAAGAATTAGGCCCGTAAACTGACATTTTCAGCCAAGAACAACTTTAAGATGCAGACACAAATCAAACAATATTTGAATGAGGTTTTGTTGACTTAGGTCCAAACTAACTTCCAGATGTCTGGGATCTGTTTCTTTTGACCGCTGCTTACCGTTGTCCCCACCTAGTGGCAAACGGCGGAAGCCAAGTTCTACACCTTGTAGAAAAAGTTCTCAAGTTGGTCTGTAGAGATAAGGTCTCTCTTGAATTTTTCGTAGGATGCATGCTGCAGAGATTTGAACTGAAACCTATGTTCTGGCTGTCACAAAGATCGGAGATGTGTTAAACCCCATTAAAGAAAATATAGGTACCAGTGTGTGTTGTGTATTTGCACTGCTGCTGATTGTTCTATTGAGCCTGTGTAACATGTCAAACAAAGGTAACTCGAGCACTCAGCTGTGACTGAACACTGCCTGGAAAACGGACAAAAAATAAAATTTAAAAAAAGGAGTGAATTTTCTCAAGCATCATCACATTGGAACTATCAGAAAAGTGTCAAAGATTAAAATGAACTACAATGTTACTTAGTTCAGCTAGTGACAGCACTGGTGGTCAGTAGTTATTACTGGTGGTGGTGGTGGTGGTGGTGGTGGTGGTGGACAATTGTTGAAAGCTTGATTTATTTTATGTGAGCGGCTTGAATATAAAGATGACTTTATTCAGGCATGCTGCCAGGAAAATCCCAGATGTTACATGCATAGGAAATGGCACCTCTCAAAGAACTGGTGTACTGAAGGTCACTGGAGCAAAACCGTGCCCCCTGTGTTTGGATGAAGGAAGTCTGTAAGAAGGATCACAAGACTGAGGGAAAAATTATTGAGCTATCTCACTGACATAAATTTGCTGTATCATCATGCAGCCTAAATTGAGCTCACATATAAGGACTTCACTAGAAGCTGAATAGCTGCAACACAGCAATCAACGTTGTTTCCACAAGCATAAGTCAAAGATGCAGCTTGCACTGAATAAAATTTCCTCAGGCTTTCAGCCACTTCAGATGGTTAAAATGCCACAAGCTTTTGCTCCAGGACACCTCGGTCATTGTCAAATAGAATGGCCATTGATGGGCTGCTGATATGCCCATCTGTACTGTAGCTGCGAGCTTTGATGTGACTGATGCTGATAGCATCACCGTATACGGGCATACATTAACTCCATGTTCGCTGTGTCTGCTTTGCCCTGGAGTCTTCTTTAATGACACCGTCCCAGAAATGGTTTGTGTGAGCCATGAAAGATTTTGCATCAAATTTAATCCAGTGAGAGTTTTCTAAAGCATGCACAGCAAAAGCAGTTTTTTTTTCCCTAGGCAATCAGATGTCTCGTGCTTGTTCCTGCATTTTTCTACAATGCGCGCTGCTTATCCAGTATAATATTTCATGTTCTCGAAAGGTATCT
Source organism: Schistocerca gregaria (assembly GCF_023897955.1). Taxonomy (NCBI): domain Eukaryota; kingdom Metazoa; phylum Arthropoda; class Insecta; order Orthoptera; family Acrididae; genus Schistocerca; species Schistocerca gregaria. Next base: position 1,208,881,678 of record NC_064920.1, on the reverse strand, counting down.
TCCTCTATATAAGCCTTTCACAATAATGTCTTCTGTCTTCTAGTTGAAGAATGAAGGGGAGAGGCAACAACCTTGTCTAATGCCCTTTCAATGCTGCTTCCTTCAGATATTTCATTTCCAGTCCTTATTCTCTGCTTTCTGTAGTATAGCTGTTATGTACCAACTGTTTCTCATGCCAGTCTACTTCCTTCCTCTTAAAAATATCCGGGCGTTTGTTCCATTGCTCTTCGTTAAGTTTTTTCCAAATTGGTAAAAAACATTATAAATTTCTCTATCTTTCTTAGTACATCTTTCACATATGATTCTTAACAGGCCTATAGCATCTGTTGAGGATCCCTCGTTTTGTGATGCTTGTGGTTTTATACTCATGTTAAGTGTGTTTTACCTACACTCATCTCGAGCTGTTTTCATGTTGATGCTGAGGACCTTGCTATCTTATGCCCATACCAACATATCCATCCATCCTGTTCTATTTCTTTTTCTAAATCTGAAGTGTTCCTCTGTATTCGAGCTATCCAACATGCCATATAACCACATATTCAGCACTCTCAGCAATACTTTAGAAAATAGGCTGATAGTCCTACGCTCTTCACATGTTTTGATATTTCTCTTTTCTCGTCTGGTATCATTACCATTGCAAGAAAATCATCAGGCCGCTCCCCTTTGTCATATATCATTACAGAGGTCGACTGTTTCCTTTTCCCCCCTTTCTCCAAGCTCACTGCTTCAGCTGGCAAGTTATTGATTCCATATGCCTTATGATTTATCATCTTCATTGCCTTCTGTACTTCTGCTTCGAAGTTGCTGTACAGCTTTCCATCTTCTGGTACACATTTCATGATCGATTTGACTTGGTACTTGGTCCTCCTTATACAGACATTCTATAAATTCTTGCCCTCTGCTCAGAACTTCCTGTGGTTCTGCAGTCCATGCTTTCTATTTACATGTCAGTCTTCCTTCTTTTACTCTCAGAAACTCTTCTTAGCCAATCTGTACATCATTTCACACCTTCTTCCCCCCCCCCCCCCCCCCCCTCCATTTTCTCTCTTTTCTCACATTTCTCTTCCATTTATCTTTCTCTTGTTTCTTCAGTTCCTCTTCTTAATTTATTATCCAATTTCTTGTATCTCTTTTTGCCTTCTTTATCTTCCATATTTTTCCACTTTGTCATTTCTTCCATTTTATTCTAAGTGTTTTCTGACACCTACTATCTTATACTTTTGGATACTTTAACAGTACTTCTTTGATGAATTCCTTGAGTCCCTCCCACATTTTTATCCATTTGTCATTTACACATTCTTCATTTATACCTCTTTCCCATATTTCCATAAACCTGTCTTCCTGCTCTGAAGCCATACTACCTCCTTGAGTATCTCAAAGTTTAATCTATCTTTTACTTTATCTCTCTTCACTTTCTTCAACTTATTTCATGGCCTGAATTTGTCAGCTCCTAGGTAAATTTGGCATTCTTCTGGCTGTTCCATTTAAAGGTTGTGTCAACAGCCGCATTTAAATTGTCTGTACTTTGATTATTGGATTTTAACCACAACTATTGCGGCATTGTCCGGCGCGCACACCTCACGTGACACTTGCTGCATGCGCACTTGAGTTTGTTAATGCGGCAGTCCAGTTGAGCTGTACATTAGTGTGCTACAGTTTCACAGTCAACAAAAGTGTTCACCCCATTGCTGCAACATGGTGTGCTGAGGCTTGTGCATAGTGAGACCATCAATGCTGTGGTGAGTAGGTTCATCATTTATGGCCCAGGCATTTTTTCCTGTCGTAATCCACATGTTTCAGTGGTGGAACCAGGCTCATGCTATTCAGCATCCCAAAGACCCTTGAATGGGTTAAAGAGAAGTCTCGAACACCCTTATTCGTTTCCGTATCCTCTTTGTGGTAGAATGTCTTGTTGATACCTGAGGATATAAATATTCGCTACTGCTCAACACTGGCACCTTTTTTTTATGGGAACACACACAATTACAGGTTTCTTATGATAACCTAAGTATTTACATTTAAAAATGCATTGACATGCCGGGTTTGAATATTTCGTACTAAGTAAAAGTAAATTTTCATATTGTGTTTACATTTCTTTACGTACATATTATACAAAACTTCACATAAACACTGTAAAGAAATTATACGTACAAGACTTTTAATATTATGTGCACCTCTTCTTTTCTTATGTCACGTAACATCTTTCAGTTTTTACATTATCATTTTTATCACATTTTGCTATTGGGCATTCATTCTGTAAATTTTCATTTGTGAGCAATCTGTATTCATAGTCTCATCTCACTTCAACATTACACAGATTGTCATTTTTTCAGTTTCCAAAATATTGCGTACAACATTATCACACGATGTGCATAAGCTTTGTGTTCATACACCGCACCTGATGTCAGTATGCAGCATTCAGTTTTTACTCTACTACTGCAATCCTTCGTTCATCATGGGAAAACTATTGTGTACATCATTTCATGACTATCTATCCACTTACTTTATGTTTACTATTTGACAGTAGAGTATTGTGTTATAGAAGTGTCATCATTGACTGTAAACAGTGTACTTCAATGTCGGAGACCTAAACTTCATATTACTTTTCTATTCCTGGAATTAACATTTTCCTGCTGTTTATGACATTTTTTATCGGTCGCGTTAAATTTCCTATGTTAATTTGCACCTGATTTTGCGTCAACATATTTATAATTTTCCTGGGATTTGTGTGTTATGAAAAAATGTTTGTGGAGGAAAAAAAAATGATTTTGGGCATCCAGTAGTGTTTATAAATGTTACGTGGTTAAGTTTTGTAACACCAGAGCGCGCTACCCAGTGGTTTTGAACTGGTCAATGTCTAAAAGTTGGAACAATTCGTGCCTTATTTCCTGCCGCTGACAAGCTCTTTTTGGCATGGTGGCGGATATGAATAACTAGATTCGTTCAAATGAAGATATAATGACCAATCACAACCATTTCCAAATTGTCTTTATTACGCAATCGCAGTTTCGTGATTGTTGTGATCATTGTGACACCTTTGTCAAACCATATTTAGTGTGTTTCAGTGTATGGCCACTTGGGGCGCTAGTTGACACAGTCTTTCACTTTGCGTTGCTCGAGTGTTTTTAGTTTAAACACAGCTCCAGTTATGTATTTTATTCATGCTGAGCAAAATGTGTTTTGATAATTTATTCTTCTTGTCAAGTGCAGTATTTATGCATGAATCTTCTGTGATGTTACTCAGTCAATGAATACGAGTGATTTGTACTTAACAGTGAGAAAAAATTCTCAAAACGCATTGTGCCAAGTGTGAAAAAATACATAACTAGTGCAGTATTGATGTCCCTTGAAAAGTGTAAAAGTGTGGTTTCATTGTGTTCTGTTGTGCATGCATATGCCTCTACGAGAATTGTGCCAATGAACAAGTGTAAAACAATTATGAGACAACTTGAGTTCATGTGCAACTGTATAGTAATAATCTTGCTTGGCGCTTTCCTCATTCACATGGACTTAAAAATGTATAGCCTGACCCCTTTAAATTCGTTAGCATAAGACCTAAGTTCAACCTTTTTTATGGAGTTGGTAGCCCTGCGCCTGCTATACGGACGTCTGAGTCACAGCTCTCGTACAAGATAAGTAATTTAAGTAGTAATAAACTGTTTTTAACACTTTAAACTAATTTATTATGTTAATTATAGTGCTCTTCAAGTGTACCATTAAAGGTTTTTGTCTTACTCGTGTATTTTCACAGTAATTTACTGATAGTTTAGTGTGCTAAATATGTTCGCTGTCCCTTTAGATCTGTAGAGTATCGCCATCTCTTAAGTAATTTCCAGTAAAAAACTTCTGAATCACTGTTTACACAGTCGCGAGTAGGCCTAATTTTTCGTACACGTATTTTCAATGTTTTCTGGTAACTTAATTGTCTTTCTGTCACTAAAATCGATTTGTACCATGAGTGTAAAGTGCCTGATATGCCGTAGAATCGTTAGCTCCGGGGTCTGGTGTGATGGATGTGGGAACTTATTTCATTGGGGCGATTGTAGTGGCGTGGGAATTGGGAAAATGGGCGAGACTTATCAGTGGTTCTGCAGGCTATGCAGTAGAGATAGAAAGATTGTGTAACAGGAGGGTAAAATTGCTGCCCTTCAGGCTGAGCTAGATGAGGCTAGGCGAGAATTGGGCAGGTTAAGGGGGGAGAAGGGTAAACAGGGGTGGGAAGTGGCAACAGGCATAAGGTACAGGGCAAGAAAATCCTCTAACAGATTTGTTGTTGTTGTACAAAATAGGTTTGACCTGTTGCCTCAGTCAGAAACTGATGAGCCTCTCACAGAAGTAGATGAAGACAGGGCTCAACAAGCTTTCAGCAGCAAATTGAATAAGAATGTAGGGAAGTCTGCAAAGAGAAAGTAAGTCTTGTTGCTAGGTAGTTCACATGCTAGGGGTGTGGGCCAACTTTTGCAGGATGAATTAGGGTCAGAATACCAGGTCACAAGTTTTTTCAAGCCTAGTGCTGGACTGGGGCAGGTTACAGAGGATTTAGGTTCACTATGTAGAGGCTTTACTAAGGAAGATACCGTGGTTATTGTGGGTGGGCCGGGCAACAGTATTGACAGAGATCCATGGTACAGCATAGAGTGTGACCTGGCAAAGATTGCATAAACATAGTCATACCAGTGTTGGGTTTGTGTCTGTTCTGGAGCACCACGACCGACCTCATTTGAGCTCTTCTGTCAGGAGAGTTAATTTGGAGTTGGAACGGCTACTTGGATATGGTGCAGGGTCACACATTGGTGTGGTTCCTGTTGATTCACTCTGTAAGTGGGACTATACTAGACATGGCCTACACCTCAACAAGAAAGGGAAGGGTAAACTGGCTGGGCTGATAGCAGGAAATTTAAAGGGGGGAGGAACTACATCTCATGGTGGAAACTCTTTTTTTTTAGTGTAAGATCAGTGTCCAGTGGGAAACTCAGCCAGGCAAGTACTAAATATGTTAAAAAAGTTCAAGATACTCACAAAAGCAAAGTGAAAAATAATGTTAGTATATTTCATCAAAATATTGGGGGATTGAAGAATAAAATTGATGAGCTTCTGCTTTGTTTAGAAGATATAGAAACTGAGAATGTAATAGATGTACTATGCCTGTCTGAGCATCACATTGTCACTGATAGGCGAAAGGTTAGCATCAATGGGTACAAATTAGCTGCACATGTAAGCAGAGATAATATGATGAGAGGAGGAGTTGCCATATATGTCAGAAGCTTCCACAGTGTGTAAAAAAAAAAAAAAAAATTAGAAACTAAAAAATTTTGTGTAGAGCAACATGTGGAAGCATGTGCCACTGAACGCAAACTAAATGATGGCACCTTAATAATTGTAACAGTGTATAGGTCCCCCCTCAGGGAATTTCCAGCTATTTCTAGAATACTTGGATGCTGTGTTGTGCTATCTGTCAGACAGGGGGAAGCAAATTATCATTTATGGGGATTTAAATGTTGATTCCCTGAAATAGTGTAATAGGAAGAATGACCTTGTAGTATTACTCAGTTCTTTCAATTTGAGCTCCGTCATTGATTTTCCTACTCGCATAACAAAGAACAGCAGTACATTGATAGATAACTTTTTTATAGACCAAGATAAGATTAAGGACATAAATGCTTATCCTGTTGAGAATTGTCTTTCAGATCATGGTGCACAGCTAGTTACAGTACATGACATAGCTCCATGCAGTATATCAAATCAGACTTTCAAAGCAGTGTGTTCAATTAACGGTATAAATATTGCAAACTTTAGGGAATGTCTACAGCAGCTAGACTGGGATGAAGTGTATAAGGAAACTGATGCAAACTTGAAAATAATTTATTTCACGATACATTTTTAAGGGTATTTGAAAATTGTTTTCCCAAGGAAATAGTGAAACATAATTCCAAGAAAACATATAAAAGACCTTGGCTAAATAAAGGAATAAGAATATCTTGCAACCGTAAAAGAGAACTGTATCTAACAGCAAGAGGGAGTACTGATCCCGAAATTGTTCAATTTATAAAAACTATTGTGTGGTACTAAGAAAAGTTATTAAAAAGTCCAGAAGCATGTGTATCATGTCTGAGATCAGTAACTCTGATAATAAAATTAAAGCAATTTGGAATATTATTGAAAGGGAAACAGGGCAACTAAGAGCACAGGAAGACTTTAGTGCCATAAAACTGAATGACAAGTGTACTAACAAACAATCGGAAATTGAAAATATTTTCAGTAATCATTTTTTAAATGTTGTGGAGAAAATAGGATCTAGATCTTCACTAGAAGAGGCAAGGTTACTAATAGAAGAGGCCATACCTGTGCAGTTTGAAACAACTGTAATTCCACCAACCTCTCCCTCTGAAATCCGTAAAATAATAAACTCACTGAAAAGTGAAAGCTCTTACGGAATTGATGGCATTTCCAGCAAGGTACTTAAAGCTTGTTCCCCACAAATAAGTAGGATTTTCAGCCATGTATGTAATAGCTCTTTGGCGCAGGGTGTTTTCCCCGATAGACTGAAATATGCCATTGTAAAACCATTGCATAAAAAGGGGGATACGTCGGATGTCAACAACTACCGCCCAGTCTCTCTTCTGACAGCTCTATCAAAAATTTTTGAGAAAGTAATGTATTCAAGAGTAGCCTCCCATATTTCTAAAAATAAAGTACTAACAAAATATCAGTTTGGTATTCAGAAAGGCTTTTCAACAGAAAATGCTATATATGCTTTCACTGATCAAATATTAAATGCTCTGAATAACTGGACATCACCCATAGGTGTGAATCTTAAGGCTGCTTCTTCTAATATTTCGGCTGTATACCTTTCAGCCATCTTCAGAGAGAGCAAACGGACTCTATTAAAGTTTTGATAAAACACAGTATATACAGTTCTGTACAGTAAATGGCACAACTCCAGTAATAAATATAGACTTTGAACAGAAGTCTGTAGCTAAGGTAGAATTTTCAAAAATTTTAGGTGTCCATTGATGAGAGGTTAAACTGGAAGCAACACATTGATGGTCTGCTGAAACATCTGAGTTCAGCTACATATGCTATTAAGCTTATTGCAAATTTTTGTAATAAGAATCTCAGTAAATTAGCTTACTATGCCTACTTTCATTCACTGCTTTCGTATGGCATCATATTCTGGGGTTATTCATCATTGAGTAAAAAAGTATTCATTGCTGAAAAATGTGTAATCAGAATAATTGCTGGAGCCCATATATATATAATAGAAAGAAACTTCCACATGGGAAAAATATACTAAAAACAAAGATTCCAAGACTCTTACCAAGCGGGAAAGCGCCGGTAAATAGGCACAATGAATAAAACACACACACAGAATTTCGAGCTTTCGCAACCAGCGGCTGCTTCGTCAGGAAAGAGGGAAGGAAAAGGAAAGATGAAAGGATGTGGGTTTTAAACCCACATCCTCTCATCTCTCTCCCCCCCCCCCCCCCCCCCCCAAAATCCAGTTCAAAAGTAATAGCAGTGTGCACATAGCTATAACACCAGGAGAAAGGATGATCTTCACTATGCAGGGTTAAATCTTACTTTGGCACAGAAAGGGGTAAATTATGCTGCCACAAAAATCTTTGGCCATCTACCTAACAGTACCAAAAGCCTGACAGACAGTCAACCAACATTTAAAAATAAATTAAAAGAATTTCTAGATGACACATCCTTCTAATCATTGGCTGAATTTTTAGATGTAAATTAAGGGAGGAAAAAGAACATAAACATTAGTGTCATGCAATATTTTGTGTAATGTAATATCTTGTACAGACATCTTTTATAAACCTGGCACGTTCCACATCATTACGAAATGTCATAATCATGATCTATGGAACAAGTATTAATCTAATCTAATCTGGCATACTATAGCTGTTTCATAACACATGTACACCATCATAGACATACATATTTTTATACATACAATTATTTATTTTGGTGCGGTCCTTATGCTTTGGTGCCTAACATCTAACTGTTGTGTTCCCTAGTTTACCCAGGACATGATTCTGCATTGTTCACTGGATGGAGCTTAATTACTAGCTTAAAACTAAGTGCATAGTTACTCGCTAGCTACTAATACATACCAATAGTCCAGCTTCCAATACCAATAGTCATAGTTTCAATTCCTATCAGTATGCTGTTCATACCTTATCAGTTCTTTTTTTTAAAGAACGCATATGTAAGTACTGCGCTGGTGGTTTTGACTTTCTTTTTGCACCTGGAAAGAAAAACAGTGTCTTAGGTGGGGCACAATCCTATCTCTCACAGTATATTCAAGACTTAATTTTTATTCCTTCACTCCTCGTGTAGATATCCCCTTTCATATGTGCGTGTGCATGTTTGTTTGTTTGTTTGTTTGTTTGTTTTTTGATTCCTTAGCTTAGTTCTTCTTAATTTCTTAATCTTATTTTAGTTCTGTAGTGTAAAACATTTTACTTCTTTATTAGTCAACTCATATTATACGGTTTCTCTAAACGCAGATTGTTTCAAGTTTCTTTGCGAAGCTATCGTCGTCTGGCAGTGATGCGTCGGCTTACATTGTGCTGTGTGCAATCATGGAGGTTGTCAGCCTTAAAGCTAGGTACTGCGCCTGCAGTAGATCTAGTATGGATAAAGTAGGAGTTGCTATTTTCATAAAACGAGGGTATAAATACAGATCTGTTGAAGTAAGCAAATTTTGTGTTGATCAGCACTTTGAGGTTTGTGCATGTGAACTTCAGCTAGATAATGTTGTGTTGATATTAGCAACAGTGTACAGGTCTTCACTAGGAGATTAGGAGCTAAGTTTGACTCCGTATTATACTGTCAGACAAAAAGAAGTAGTTATTAATCTGTGGTGATTTTAATGTCAACTTTCTAAGCAATTCTGATAGGGAAAGTGAACTGGAAGTGTTGTTAACAACATATAATTTAGAATCAGTGATCTATTTCCCTACATGTATAGCTCAGCTCAGTAGTTCTCTAATAGATAATGTATTTGTACAGCAAGAGAATGTAGAACAAACACATGCTTTCGCTATGGTAAATGGATTATCTGACGATGATGCACAACTGATTAACTTACAAAACCAAACAGGATGTACACTTCAGAAACAATTAAGTAAAAATGTGAGGATGCTCAGCCCAGTATCTATAGATCACTTCAGAGAAAGTTTAGGAAATGTAAACTGGGAAGATGTTTATAATGAGTCAAATGCTAATGATAAATACAGCATATTTCTTGATAAATTTATATCCATTTTTGAACATTGTTTTCCAAAGAAAATTGCTAAATGTAACACCACAAACTTTTCAAAGAAACCTTGGATTACTACATGTATTAAAGTGTCTTCAGAAAGAAAACTGTATGAGACAGCAAGAACGATTAAAGATCCAGAAGTAGTTTTACACTATAAAAATTATTGTAACATGCTGAGAAAAGTTGTAAGGAAATAAAGAAATATGTATGTTAGAGAAGAAATTAACAACTCCAGCAATAAAATCAAATCAATATGGAATGTTGTTAGAAGGGAGACAGGAAAAGTAACAATTGAGGTAGGTAGTATTACTGTTCAAGAGAATGAGACCATCTTAACCAACAGCAGGCAGGTAGCCAATGTATTTAACAATCACTTCTTAAGTGTAGGAGAAAAAATTTGTGAAAATAGTTCAAAAGAAAAAGCCAGACAGTACATGGAAGAGTCAGTTTTGAATAATTTTAGTCAAATTAAGTTTCATCTAACAACCTCTTCTGAAATAAGTAAAATTATTAAATCTTTGAAAAATAAAGGTTCTGTTGGAGTAGATGACATCTCCAACAAGTTATTAAAACAATGTGGAGCAATTACAGCTGATGTTTTGACACACATATGTAGCGCATCACTGACTAAGGGTATTTTTCCAGACAGGTTAAAATATGCCATTCTCAGGCCTCTCTACAAAAAGGGGAAACCACACATGTCAATAATTACTGGCCAGTATCCTTGCCTACAGCATTTTCAAAAATCTTTGAAAAAGTAATGTACTCGAGTGGTTAACCATCTTTACAGTAATAGGATACTTAGTAAATCGCAGTTCAGATATCAGAAATGCTGTTCCACTGAGAAAGCAATGTACAATTTCACTGTCCACATATTAGTCTTTAAATAGTAAAATGTCACAAGTAGGAATATTCTGTGATTTATCCAAAGCATTTGATTGTGTGAACCATGACATTATGTTAGAGAAATTACAATTCTATGGTATAAATGGAACAGCATATGAGTGGTTAAAGTCATATCTGCAGAACAAGAAGCAAAAAGTCTCTTTATATGCTTAAAGTGTTTGTGATTCAAAGGAGTTTGGTATTTCATCTAACTGGGGTGAAATTACATTAGGTGTTCCACAAGGTTCGATCATGGGTCCCCCTCGTCTTCTTGATAATGTGAATGACCCCCCCCCCCCCTTTCTTATGTGAAACAAGATGCTGAACTGACACTGTTTGCTGATGATACAAGCATAATTATTAATCCAGTAAAAGAAAGTCTGATAGAAAGTGACACAAATAAGGTCTTTGGAAAAGTTATTAATTGATTTTCTGTGAATGGGCTAGCTCTGAACTTTGAAAAAACACAGTGCATCCAATTTTCTGCTGCAAAAAGTAAAATTCCTTCAATAAACATAAGACATCAAAAGAAGTCAGTAGCAAGGGTAGAGCATACTAAGTTTTTGGGTGTACATATAGATGAGAATCTTAATTGGAAAATTCATATTTTGGATCTCCTGAAGTGACTAGGTTCAGCAACTTTTGCAATCAGAATAATTACCAATATTGAGGATCTAGAAATGAATAAGCTAACATACTGTGCGTACTTCCATTCTCTGATGACATGTTGTTGTTGTTGTTGTTGTTGCTGTTGTTGTTGTTGTAGTCTTCAGTCCTGAGACTGGTTTGATGCAGCTCTCCGTGCTACTCTATCTTGTGCAACCTTCATCATCTCCCAATACCTACTGCAACCTACATCCTTCTGAATCTGCTTAGTGTAGTCATCTTTTGGTCTCCCACTATGATTTTTACCCTCCACGCTGCCCTCCAATACTAAGTTGGTGATCTCTTGATGCCTCACAACATGTCCTACCAACCGATCCCTTCTTCTGGTCAAGTTGTGCCACAAACTTCTCTTCTCCCCAATCCGATTCAATACTTCCTCATTAGTTATGTGATCTACCCATCTAATCTTTAGCATTCTTCTGTAGCACCACATTTCGAAAGCTTCTATTCTCTTCTTGTCCAAACTATTTATCGTCCATGATTCACTTCCATACATGGCTACACTCCATACAAATACTTTCAGAATGACTTTCTGACACTTAAATCTATACTCGATGTTAACAAATTTCTCTTCTTCAGAAATGCTTTACTTGCCATTGCCAGTCTACATTTGATATCCTCTCTACTTCGACCATCATCAGTTATTTTGCTACCCAAGTAGCAAATATCCTTTACTACTTTAAGTGTCTCATTTCCTAATCGAATTCCTTACGCATCACCCGACATAATTCGACTACATTCCATTATCCTCATTTTGCTTTTGTTGATGTTCATCTTATATCCTCCTTTCAAGACACTATCCACTCTTATAACGGCCATCTGGTTTCTGTACAAATTGTAAATAGCCTTTCGCTCCCTGTATTTTACCCCTGCTACCTTCAGAATTTGAAAGAGAGTATTCCAGTCAACATTGTCAAAAGCTTTCTCTAAGTCTACAAATGCTAGAAACGTAGGTTTGCCCTTCCTTATTCTAGCTTCTAAGGTAAGTCGTAGGGACAGTATTGCCTCATGTGTTCCAACATTTCTACGGAATTCAAACTGATCATCCCCGAGGTCGGCTTCTACTAGTTTTTCCATTCGTCTGTAAAGAATTCACGTTAGTATTTTGCAACTGTGACTTATTAAACTGATAGTTCGGTAATTTTCACATTTGTCAACACCTGCTTTCTTTGGGATTGGAATTATTATATTCTTCTTGAAGTCTGAGGGGTATTTTGCCTGTCTCATACATCTTGCTCACCAGATGGTAGAGTTTTGTCAGGACTGGCTTTCCCAAGGCCATCAGTAGTTCTAATGGAATGTTGTCTACTCTGGGGGCCTTGTTTCGACACAGGTCTTTCAGTGCTCTGTCAAATTCTTCACGCAGTATCGTATCTCCCATTTCATCTTCATCTTCATCTACATCCTCTTCCATTTCCATAATATTGTCCTCAAGTACATCGCCCTTATATAGACCCTCCCTCTATATACTCCTTCCACCTTTCTGCTTTCCCTTCTTTGCTTAGAATGATGACATACGGAATAATATTCTTGGGCATCTCAACACTTAGGCAAAAGGTATTCACTGTTCAAAAGAAAGTAGTTAGAATAATGTGTGGGATTCATAGTGGCACATCTTGTAGGAATCTGTTTAAAAGGTTAGGAATTCTTACAACTGCTTCACAGTACATATACTCAGTAATGAAATTTTTTCTCAACAACATGGACCAGTTTAAAATCAACAGCAACATTCATGATTGCAATACCAGAAAAAAGAAAGACGTACACTATCCTTTACTTAACCTATCTTTGGTACAAAAAGGGGTAAAATATACTTCTATAAAACTTATTTATAAATTAGTAGATGAAATAAAAGTCTGACAAAAAGCAGTAATAGTTTCATAACCAAGTTGAAATTATACCACCTTGACAAATCCTTCTATACCATAGATGAATTCTTGAATATGAGTAAATAAACATGGAGATATATTACATGCATTTTGTGCCATTTAAGGGAATGGGATAGGTAATATAAATATTTGGGTGTAACCCTATAATATAAACAAAAAAACTTGTTTCCTTTCCACATCATAACGGTTTTTCTATGCTATTGATCAATGGAACACATAACTAACTAACTAATTAACCAACCAAACTCAGTATAGTGTCAAATTAAAGAATTTCTCATGCTCGATGAGGATAATGTTTTCTGAGCTACTCTTGCCCGTAAACATACAATAGAAATCTTACATAAGTAAAACTTAGATCTTAATAGGGTAACACACATGGAATAGGCAAAAATGAAATCTTTACTTAATACTAAACATAAATCATAATAAGAATATACAAGTGGACAGTAGCTCACATCATAAAGACACTTATATATGTTTCAGTAGTGCTTGATCAGTGTCAAATGCTATTTAGTTCACAAATTCAAGTAAATCTTTGAGTGGGTAGAGCCCTTTTTGCTTACCGCTGTTTAAGAACTCTAACTTTTTAGATTCATGGGTGAAGGAATATTTGTATAACAAACAGCCCAGTGTACAATAGTTGCCATTTGCAATCCAGCTTCCAATACTTTGTCAGTTTTGGATGAGTCCTAAAGATTACTTCTTGTCTCAGATAGTACTCTACAGTGTGTCCTAATTTGCTGTCATACAACTGTTTTCTGTACTCAGCATTTTCTTCAGTGCTACCAGTGCTCAACATATTTTCTCCCTTTGCAATATTTGCTTCCTAGGGACCTAATAATGGAGCTGGCAGGCACTGACAGCACAGCATACAATTCGACTTCGAGAAAGCATCTTGTAGTGCAACAGCAAATTGTACATTCCCTTTCCCTTGCAGATAAGGTCCGGCTGTATCCAAGGTAACCATCTCCAAGGGTGTTTTAGTCAGTATTTGGTGTAGTTCAATTATTTTTGATTTGTTTATATGCTTAGCCTCATGACTCACAACCCATTTTGTAGCAGTTCCTCCTGCTTTATTTCTTCCTTCATTGTCCTCTGTGTCAATGTACTGCGTTGCTACACTGGCTGAAAAATGAGATGTGGATTTCAACACTGACTACTGTAAATAATGTAGCCGACAGTTGCACAGTTGCATTTCACAGTATTTTAATTTCACTGGTCATAACCACCTAATAATGCTCAGTTATATGGCCAGTGCACTATTGTTTAACTTTCGATAGGCCTCATTAACAGTTTGCAGCAAACCTCCACATACTGCTACAATAGTTTACTGTTGAATATCTAAGAGCAGTAAAAACCTAACCACAAAGTTCACAGTTCTTGAAGAATAGAAAGGTGCGTGTGGTGCAGACACTGTCATTGTTTTAAAACACAGCCTAATTGTGTAACACTTATTTCATAGTTGAAATGTTGTTGCTGTTCTAACCAACACAGGTTTCTTGTCTGAAACTTGGCCGTGGACTGACGGTATCGTGACCGAAAATCGGGCTCTTATATTTCGTCACAGTAATAGGTACTGAACTCATTGTTCGATGTTTAATTTACAGAAATTAAAACTTAACTCATTAAATTAACTGAATACATCGCAAAATTCATTCCTTTTAACAGTTTCTTCTACTACAAGGGTTAGGCCAAATTATTCGTTTAAATCATGAAATTAACAAATATTAGTACGCAAACAATACTTTTGACAAAACTGTTAATTACTTTGGAATTAATTAAGGGCTGCCTTTCCTAACATGTTTTCGAATAGAGCCAAATAGATACTTTCTAGTATTTTGTCTTCCAAATGTTTATAATTAGTACAGAATTTATATTTGTTTATACGCCAACAATAGAATTTAAGTTAAGAAACAATTACTGATTTTGCTCTTTAATAATAACTAGTAATAGTCAAAATGAATTAGAAAGTAAATTACATACATAAAACTAAGCAGGAAATTAGATCTGGTGTTATATTCTTAAAAACTGAGGGCCGACCCTTCTCTTTTATGGGAATACAGATTATACAGGGTGTTACAAAAAGATCGGCCAAACTTTCAGGAAACATTCCTCACACACAAATAAAGAAAAGATGTTATGTGGAGATATGTCCAGAAATGCTTAATTTCCATGTTAGAGCTCATTTTAGTTTCGTTAGTATGTACTGTACTTCCTCGATTCACCACCAGTTGGCCCCATTGAAGGAAGGTAATGTTGAGTTCGGTGCTTGTGTTGACATGCGACTCATTGCTCTACAGTACTAGCATCAAGCACATCAGTACGTAGCATCAACAGGTTTGTGTTCATCACAAATGTGGTTTTGCAGTCAGTGCTATGTTTACAAATGCGGAGTTGGCAGATGCCCAGTTGGTGTACGGATTAGCATGGGGCAATAGCCGTGGCACGGTACTTTTGTATTGAGACAGATTTCCAGAACGAAGGTGTCTCGACAGGAAGACGTTCGAAGCAATTGATCGGCGTCTTAGGGAACACAGAACATTCCAGCCTATGACTCGCGACTGGGGAAGACCTAGAACGATGAGGACACCTGCGATGGACGAGGCAGTTCTTCGTGCAGTTGACGATAATCCTAATGTCAGTGTTAGAGAAGTTGCTGCTGTACAAGGTAACGTTGACCACGTCACTGTATGGAGAGTGCTACGGGAGAACCAGTTGTTTCCGTACCATGTACAGCGTGTGCAGGCACTATCAGCAGCTGATTGGCCTCCACGGGTACACTTCTGCGAATGGTTCATCCAATAATCTGCCAACCCTCGTTTCAGTGCAAATGTTCTCTTTGCGGATGTAACACCCTGTATTCATGTATGTTAACAGTAATTAATTAAAATTGAAAAAAACGAATTTTGAGGAAGCAGATGACATAACAAGAGCAGAATTAAACCTATCCCAGCTTGCTTCATCACAATTTCCCTACTACCTGCAGAACTTTTAATCCTAAATTTCGATAGTAGCAATAAGTGTTCATCTTACTAAGACATTTGGAGATGCTCTAGTGCCCCTAAACATTGTGAGAGTATAATATTAAGTCGTTAAATGATCCTCTGGTAAACAAACACAACACTGTCTCTGCTCCGGGTGGTGTTGGCAAAACACACTTTGGTAAATCATTAAAATATTTTTCAACATGTTGTCATTGTTCTGCATCAGTTTTAGCCTTACCTTTTGCCACCTAGGCTCTTTCTGCTGCAGTGCCTCCATGCTTTTACACATCTTAATGTAGTATGCCTGTTGTGTTTTTCTCTTTCGTCGACAGAACCCTGATTTCAGAATTGTTCTCCGCAAATTCCAGAATTTGTCTAGAGCTTTTGGAAGCCGTGATAAGGCATCGGCAATTAAGTTTTGGTTACCTTTGATCCATATAATTTCAAAATCAGATTCCTGTAAATACTAACACTATATAGTGATCATCCTGTGTAAGAGTTTGCAAGTGAGGAGGAAGGACAAGGACTGATGGTCGCAATACATCTTGGTAAGCTTTCCCCCACAGGTAATATTCGAACTTTTTGAAAGTCCATATTACCACTAGAGCTTCCAATTCGGTCATGGAATATGCCCATTCAGCTTCAGATAGGGTCCTAATAGCAAAATTAATTACCTCGGGGTCAGCTCCCTATTTGTGTCAGTGATTTGGGATAAACAAGCCCCCAGACCTTGCAAGGCCACGTCTTGTACACAGACAAAAATCCTGGGTCATGACAGGATGATGGAAGATTTTGGTATTCAAAAAGAGCTTCTTTAATGTTGTCATAATCAGTTTGGCATTGCTTGGTCCATAACCAAGGGTGGTTGTCCCGTAGGAGATTCAGTAGGAAGCTATTTAAAAGGTGTATAAATTCTCTGAAGAAAAATACTAACCCAAGTTATCCTTCTAACTGTTTCTTATTTTGAAGTACAGGGCGGTATCTGATACCATCAAACTTCTTGGGGTGTGGAAGTATGTCTTGAGGTGATATTATGTTTCCAAGGAATTTAACACCCATTTCTTATCGAAATGTGACTTCATTAGGTTGTCTGTGACTCCAATTTCTGAAAACCGATGACACTTGAGCCACAAGACATACGTGTTCTGACCATATGGAGGTAGCAATCAGTAAATTATCCACATACACAGTGACTCTACTTAAGAATTTAGGTCCTAAGACTCGATCTAAAGCAGAAATAAATATGCCTACACTGACATTCAAACCACAAGGGAGAACACAGAACTCGTAGCTTCTGCCCCCACATACAAAAGCAGTGCACTTACGGCTGTCTTCATTTAGTGCAACTTACCAGTACAAGGCTCGGAGATGTATTATGGTGAGGGACTTAACGTTATGGAATTACAAAAGCTGTTCTTAAAGGTTGTCAGGCGTGTCCTGACAGGCACAATAATTTTATTTATTCCTTGTGCGTTGAGCATGAGGTGGCTGCTACTGTCTGATTTGCTGACGGCCTAAATGGGGCTGCAGTGTGCAGAGGAGGATGGTTGTATTATTTACCAGTTTAGCACTCTGTTGATCTTTCATTACAGCCTCCTCCTTGTTTATCTAAGAAAGCAGCTTTTAACTATAGTTCCATGCTCCCACACCTATTACTGGTCACCAAACAGGGACGTATCAAGACTGCTGTGAGTTTTCCTAATTGATCTGAGCACTGACATCTTCGTTAGGGGTAACCTGAACTATGTGCACTTTTATACATCTGGTTTTGCAAGTTAGTGCGTTGTGCAGTTCTCGATTTGAAATTTTATTGTCCCCGGCCGCTGTTTGTTATTTTGTTGCCTGTTTGCATTCTGCGCTTTCCAGTGGCCGGTCGGGTCATAGAGCGTGGTCAGTGGCACATTGGATACTTGCTGACTATAACCTATCTGGCCATTAAATCCTGTCCAATTGAAATTCTGTCCTTGGTTATTTTTATATCCTCGCTTGAATTTTTGCCCCTTTCCTTTATCAAATTGGTTCCTATTGGTTTTGTTGCGAGGGAGATTTACTGCCAAACGTTTTGGTTCTTATTGCCATTCCCGCCGTGTTGTGTGTTAGTTCGTGTGGAGTCTTCCTGTGTGCTGTCACTTTGTGGTTGCACTGGTGTCTCTTTGTAAATAATATAAATGGAATTGAGAACTGAGAGGAAATTCTCTGTATAGTGCTCAGGAGTTGTCATTAATTTCTCGTGTGCGTTAGCCGGTAGTCAGCTGTTCAAGATTTTTAGGATATCTACATGTGATGTCAGGTTCATTTAGATACTTCTCGAAGTATCTTCTGATCCCTCTGTGCTTGCAGCTGAATGGCACCACGTTACACACTTCGCAGCTTGATCTCTCATGTACTACGATGGACCAGAACTGTTCATAGGTGTGACATTTTTCTGCCAGGTCAGTGGCCGACAGCAGGAAAACACCCTGTGTATAACCTACCACAAGCATATATTCTGAGCTTTGGTGCTATTCCTTGGGAAAACTTTCTGGAGGGCTTTTATGGACATGACTGGATTTGTTTGCTTATCTTCAGAAGAAAATATTGAAAACTGCCTGTTCCATAATAAGCCTTCATCCTTGCACAAACTGTCCGTTGCCGGCGTAATATTGTTTTGATGTATCAGATTGTATTCCGAATACCTCTGCATGCTATGACAGAAGTCGGCAGCATGCGCTGCAGGTTATAGTTGTGATCTGTTTCATTTGACTGATTAGGGTTAAAGTGTGGTTAGATGTTCAGATTATCTATCTTGTCAGTTGACACATGATAGCTTGGGGTTGAATGTTCCCTTTCCTGTTCAGTGTTACTAACAATGTTAGTCCATGATTTTTCCTCCACTGCTTTCAACCGCTGATCAATTTCAGCTCTTAGTTCTGCCTTATGTACCTCCATTGCTCCCTTGATCACATCTACGTAACTCATATGTTCCTCCACTTCCTTCTGCGCCAGGGTACTGCCTTGGTCTAGAAACCAGTCGTAATGTCTTTTTCTATCCTTTCTTGCTCTTTTTTGTGAAATGAGTATTTAAATTTGTGTTACTTAGTTGAAATGACAAGTCTTGTGCCTATTCAGGTTGACATTTGCATGCTGTTAACAACAAGTGAATGGTACCTGCAAATGTGTTTATATTGTAGCACAATTGTGACTGCTCCTGCTGCATTTTTGTCTGAGCCTCAGAGTCTTTCTTCACCTCTTGCACGAACTTTTCTTGTATCTTTCCTACTGATGACACTTTTTGGATTAAATTACCTATATCTTGTGACAAATCACTGAGTAATTGTATTATTAGGTCTTTCCCCATAATTACATGGTTAGCCAATAATTCATTTAAAAGATCAGCACACAGATCTATTGCCAAGTCATTGAACTGTTGCGTTACGTTGGTTTTAAAAGCATCAAGAGTTTGCTATGGCTATTCGGGTAATTCTCTTTGTGTATCTATCTGTCTTGTTTTGAAAACTCATTAAATTTTTCATTAATACTTCCTGTAAGTGTTTGATTTTGCTTATGAAGCTTGTTAAATTTTTTGTTTTTTCTTTTCAAAAATCATTGAAGCTTTGTTTAAATAACTATTGTAACATTTGCATTGTGTGCAATGCTACCTGTCCAGTTATGTTTGCTTTAGGCATAAGTGTGGCAGGCAAAGCAAGTGTTACATTTTCTCCAGGGAAAAAAATGCTTCCCATTTCATCTACAGTCATCATTGTATCATTTTGAATGGTAATGTTAGTATCATCTGTGTGCATGTTAATTGAAAAATGTAATTGGTTGTCATTCTGCAACCAACATTTTCAGGTTCGGTTTCGTTTGTTGCCACATCCATTTCTGCAACCTCTTGTGCTTCACTATCTGGCAGTGGACTGGTAACAATGGAGTTATTGTGTGTACTAATTTTTTAAACTTTTACAAAATGAGAAAATAAATACTTTTTAAAAGAAATGTTCTGTTTGTAATAGTGAGGATACCGCTGTGGAGCCTATTCAGTGGTGCCTTGCTAACATTTATCTAAATACATTGTCAGCGTAACACAGTTCTGTGCACACATTTCTCTCCCTAAAATTAGTTTTCTGTCCAATTGTCTGCATACTTTACTAGAATACTCCAATCTGGTAACTGGAATGTTGGGCTACATGGGAAATTGAGGACAAGCACACTCATCAGGGTTTTGGTCTGACCTCCACCTCCAAGGCGGATCTCTTTATTGTGCACCAAGCACATTTGCCCCAACCATCTGAGAACATGTAATGAACTGCTTGCAACATTTCTTGTATTTCACACAATTGCTCGGAGACCAGCATCAGCCTGGCTACAGAATTACTGATGCATGCAAAGGCTGCTGTTAACACCACAGTGCAAATGGCAGCATTTGAAATGGCGCCATGACATGAAAGCATGGACTGCTAATGAATGGCATCACATTGTGTTCAGTGATAAATCGTGGTTCTGCACACCACACTGGATAGCCATTGTTTGACAGTATGATAGTGACCTGGGGAGAGGTCCCATTCTTTCATTGGATAAGCATAGCAATGTGATTCCTGGCATCATAGTGTGGGAATCCATTGGTTATGATTCCAGGTCATGACTGCTTGTGATTGAGGGAATTCTGATACCACAACAGTACATCACGGCAGTCTTGTATCGTCATTTGGTGTCTTTTATGTGACAGTACTGTAACAATATTATGAGAAATAAAGTTGCTTCTCACTATATAGTGCAGATGCTGAGTTGCAGATAGGCAAGAGAAAATGACTCTTGCCATTATAGCTTTTGGCCATCAAGTCCTTCGTCAATAATACACACACACATGCACACGCACAGACACTCACGTAAACACAACTCACACACACAACTGCAGTCTCGGGAAACTGAAACCACATTGTGGGCAACTGAAACTACACTGCGAGCAGCAGCATCAGTGCACAATGGGAGTGGCAACTGGGTGGGGGAAAGGCGGAGGCTGGGGCAGGGAGGGGGAGGGAAAGTATGGTAGGGGTGGCAGACAGTGAAGTGCTGCAGATTAGACAGAGGAAAGGGGAGAGGTGAGGAGGGGGGCCGGGGTGGAAGTAGCGGATAAGAAGAGAAATAAAAAGACTGGATGTGATGGTGAATTGATGGCTGTGTAGTGCTGGAATGGGAACAGGGAAGAGGCTGGATCGGGGAGGACAGTGACTAACAAAGGTTGAGGCCAGGAGGGTTACGGGAACGTAGGATATACTGCAGGGAACGTTCCCGCCAGTGTAGTTCGCCAAAGCTGGTGTTTATTGGCCACAGTTTGTCGGTAGCCTTCATGCTGACAAGTTGTTGGTTGTCATGTCTACACAGAATGCAGCACAGTGGTTGCAGCTTATCTCGTAGAGCAGTGGTGGTGGTGGTGGTGGTGGTGGTGGTGGTGGTGGTGGTGGTGGTGGTAGGATATATGGGATAGCTTTTGTATCTAGGTCTATTACAGGGGTATGAGCCATGAGGTAATGGATTGGGAACAGGGGCTGTGTAAGGACGGACAAGTATATTGTGTATATTGAATGGAAGGCGGAATACCACTTTGGGAGGGATGGGAAAGATAGTGGGCAGGACATTCCTCATTTCAGTTCACAATGAGAGGTAATCGAAACCCTGACGGAGAATGTCATTCAGGTGCTCCAGACCTGGGTGGTACTGAGTTGTGAGGGGAATGCTCCTCTGTAACCGGATAGTGGGACTTTGGGAGGTGAGGGAGACATTCTTGGCATTTACTTTACTATTTTCGACATTCTCAATTTATATATATATATATATATATATATATATATATATATATATATATATATATATATATATATATTAAAAATAAAGATTCCAAGACTTACCAAGCGGGAAAGTGCCGGCAGACAGGCACATGAACAAAACACACACAAACACACACACAACAAAATTACGAGCTTTCGCAACTGGCAGTTGCTTCGTCAGGAAGGAAGGAAGGAGAGGGAAAAATGAAAGGGTGTGGGTTTTAAGGGAGAGGGTAAGGAGTCATTCCAATCCCGGGAGCAGAAAGACTTCCCTTAGGGGAAAAAAAAGGACAGGTGTACACTCGCACACACACACACACACACACACACACACACACACACACACACATATCCATCCGCACATACACAGACACAAGCAGACATATTTAAAGGCAAAGAGTTAAGGGCAGAGATGTCAGTCGAGGCGGAAGTACAGAGGCAAAGAAGTTGTTGAAAGACAGGTGAGGTATGAGCGGCGGCAACTTGAAATTAGCGGAGGTTGAGGCCTGGCGGATATCGAGAAGAGAGGATATACTGAAGGGCAAGTTCCCATCCCCGGAGTTCGGATAGGTTGGTGTTGGTGGGAAGTATCCAGATAACTCGGACGGTGTAACACTGTGCCAAGATGTGCTGGCCGTGCATCAAGGCATGTTTAGCCACAGGGTGATCCTCATTACCAACAAACACTGTCTGCCTGTGTCCATTCATGCGAATGGACAGTTTGTTGCTGGTCATTCCCACATAGAAAGCATCACAGTGCAGGCAGGTCAGTTGGTAAATCACGTGGGTGCTTTCACATGTGGCTCTCCCTTTGATTGTGTACACCTTCCGGGTTACAGGACTGGAGTAGGTGGTGGTGGGAGGGTGCATAGGACAGGTTTTACACTGGGGGCGGTTGCAAGGGTAGGAGCCAGAGGGTAGGGGAGGTGGTTTGGGGATTTCATAGGGATGAACCAAGAGGTTACGAAGGTTAGGTGGACGGCGGAAAGACACTCTTGGTGGAGTGGGGAGGATTTCATGAAGGATGGATCTCATTTCGGGGCAGGATTTTAGGAAGTCGTATCCCTGCTGGAGAGCCACATTCAAGGTCTGATCCAGTCCCGGGAAGTATTCTGTTACAAGTGGGGCACTTTTGGGGTTCTTCTGTGAGAGGTTCTGGGTTTGAGGGGATGAGGAAGTGGCTCTGGTTATCTGCTTCTGTACCAGGTTGGGAGGGTAGTTGCGGGATGCGAAAGCTGTTTTCAGGTTGTTGGTGTAATGGTCGAGGGATTCAGGACTGGAGCAGATTCGTTTGCCACGAAGGCCTAGGCTGTAGGGAAGGGACCGTTTGATATGGAATGGGTGGCAGCTGTCATAATGGAGGTACTGTTGCTTGTTGGTGGGTTTGATGTGGACGGATGTGTGCAGCTGGCCATTGGACAGATGGAGGTCAACATCTAGGAAAGTGGCATGGGATTTGGAGTAGGACCAGGTGAATCTGATGGAACCAAAAGAGTTGAGGTTGGAGAGGAAATTCTGGAGTTGTTCTTCACTGTGAGTCCAGATCATGAAGATGTCATCAATAAATCTGTACCAAACTTTGGGTTGGCAGGCTTGGGTAACCAAGAAGGCTTCCTCTAAGCGACCCATAAATAGGTTGGCATACGAGGGGGCCATCCTGGTACCCATGGCTGTTCCCTTTAATTGTTGGTATGTCTGGCCTTCAAAAGTGAAGAAGTTGTGGGTCAGGATGAAGCTGGCTAAGGTGACGAGGAAAGAGGTTTTAGGTAGGGTGGCAGGTGATCGGCGTGAAAGGAAGTGCTCCATTGCAGCGAGGCCCTGGACGTGCGGGATATTTGTGTATAGGGAAGTGGCATCAATGGTTACCAGGATGGTTTCTGGGGGTAACAGACTGGGTACGGATTCCAGGCGTTCGAGAAAGTGGTTGGTGTCTTTGATGAAGGATGGGAGACTGCATGTAATGGGTTGAAGGTGTTGATCTACATAGGCAGAGATACGTTCTGTGGGGGCTTGGTAACCAGCTACAATGGGGCGGCCAGGATGTTTGGGTTTGTGAATTTTAGGAAGTAGGTAGAAGGTAGGAGTGCGAGGTGACGGTGGGGTGAGGAGTTTGATGGAGTCAGGTGAAAGGTTTTGTAGGGGGCCTAAGGTTGTGAGGATTCCTTGAAGCTCCGCCTGGACATCAGGAATGGGATTACTTCGGCAAACTTTGTACGTAGAGTTGTCTGAAAGCTGACGCAGTCCCTCAGCCACATACTCCCGACGATCAAGTACCACAGTCGTGGAACCCTTGTCAGCCGGAAGAATGATGATGGATCGGTCAGCTTTCAGATCACGGATAGCCTGGGATTCGGCTGTGGTGATGTTGGGAGTAGGATTAAGGTTTTTCAAGAAAGATTGAGAGGCAAGGCTGGAAGTGAGAAATTCCTGGAAGGTTTGGAGAGGGTGATTTTGAGGAAGAGGAGGTGGGTCCCGCTGTGATGGAGGACGGAACTGTTGCAGGCAGGGTTCAATTTGGATAGTGTCTTGGGGAGTTGGATCATTAGGAGTGGGATCAGGATTGTTTTTCTTCGTGGCAAAGTGATATTTCCAGCAGAGACTACGAGTGTAGGACAGTAAATCGTCGGGAGTATGTGGCTGAGGGACTGCGTCAGCTTTCAGACAACTCTAAGTACAAAGTTTGCCGAAGTAATCCCATTCCTGATGTCCAGGCGGAGCTTCAAGGAATCCTCACAACCTTAGGCCCCCTACAAAACCTTTCACCTGACTCCATCAAACTCCTCACCCCACCGTCACCTCGCACTCCTACCTTCTACCTACTTCCTAAAATTCACAAACCCAAACATCCTGGCCGCCCCATTGTAGCTGGTTACCAAGCCCCCACAGAACGTATCTCTGCCTATGTAGATCAACACCTTCAACCCATTACATGCAGTCTCCCATCCTTCATCAAAGACACCAACCACTTTCTCGAACGCCTGGAATCCGTACCCAGTCTGTTACCCCCAGAAACCATCCTGGTAACCATTGATGCCACTTCCCTATACACAAATATCCCGCACGTCCAGGGCCTCGCTGCAATGGAGCACTTCCTTTCACGCCGATCACCTGCCACCCTACCTAAAACCTCTTTCCTCGTCACCTTAGCCAGCTTCATCCTGACCCACAACTTCTTCACTTTTGAAGGCCAGACATACCAACAATTAAAGGGAACAGCCATGGGTACCAGGATGGCCCCCTCGTATGCCAACCTATTTATGGGTCGCTTAGAGGAAGCCTTCTTGGTTACCCAAGCCTGCCAACCCAAAGTTTGGTACAGATTTATTGATGACATCTTCATGATCTGGACTCACAGTGAAGAACAACTCCAGAATTTCCTCTCCAACCTCAACTCTTTTGGTTCCATCAGATTCACCTGGTCCTACTCCAAATCCCATGCCACTTTCCTAGATGTTGACCTCCATCTGTCCAATGGCCAGCTGCACACATCCGTCCACATCAAACCCACCAACAAGCAACAGTACCTCCATTATGACAGCTGCCACCCATTCCATATCAAACGGTCCCTTCCCTACAGCCTAGGCCTTCGTGGCAAACGAATCTGCTCCAGTCCTGAATCCCTCGACCATTACACCAACAACCTGAAAACAGCTTTCGCATCCCGCAACTACCCTCCCAACCTGGTACAGAAGCAGATAACCAGAGCCACTTCCTCATCCCCTCAAACCCAGAACCTCTCACAGAAGAACCCCAAAAGTGCCCCACTTGTAACAGAATACTTCCCGGGACTGGATCAGACCTTGAATGTGGCTCTCCAGCAGGGATACGACTTCCTAAAATCCTGCCCCGAAATGAGATCCATCCTTCATGAAATCCTCCCCACTCCACCAAGAGTGTCTTTCCGCCGTCCACCTAACCTTCGTAACCTCTTGGTTCATCCCTATGAAATCCCCAAACCACCTCCCCTACCCTCTGGCTCCTACCCTTGCAACCGCCCCCGGTGTAAAACCTGTCCTATGCACCCTCCCACCACCACCTACTCCAGTCCTGTAACCCGGAAGGTGTACACAATCAAAGGGAGAGCCACATGTGAAAGCACCCACGTGATTTACCAACTGACCTGCCTGCACTGTGATGCTTTCTATGTGGGAATGACCAGCAACAAACTGTCCATTCGCATGAATGGACACAGGCAGACAGTGTTTGTTGGTAATGAGGATCACCCTGTGGCTAAACATGCCTTGATGCACGGCCAGCACATCTTGGCACAGTGTTACACCGTCCGAGTTATCTGGATACTTCCCACCAACACCAACCTATCCGAACTCCGGAGATGGGAACTCGCCCTTCAGTATATCCTCTCTTCTCGATATCCGCCAGGCCTCAACCTCCGCTAATTTCAAGTTGCCGCCGCTCATACCTCACCTGTCTTTCAACAACTTCTTTGCCTCTGTACTTCCGCCTCGACTGACATCTCTGCCCTTAACTCTTTGCCTTTAAATATGTCTGCTTGTGTCTGTGTATGTGCGGATGGATATGTGTGTGTGTGTGTGTGTGTGTGTGTGTGTGTGTGTGTGTGCGAGTGTACACCTGTCCTTTTTTTTCCCCTAAGGGAAGTCTTTCCGCTCCCGGGATTGGAATGACTCCTTACCCTCTCCCTTAAAACCCACACCCTTTCATTTTTCCCTCTCCTTCCTTCCTTCCTGACGAAGTAACTGCCAGTTGCGAAAGCTCGTAATTTTGTTGTGTGTGTGTTTGTGTGTTTTGTTCATGTGCCTGTCTGCCGGCGCTTTCCCGCTTGGTAAGTCTTGGAATCTTTATTTTTAATATATTTTTCCCATGTGGAAGTTTCTTTCATATATATATATATATATTCAGTACACAATTTTTGGGCCAAAGTATAAATCATGTAATTGTTTCCTTACCTCCAATTTGACATATTCGAAGTTCTGTTAACTACTGATATATGAAACATGCAGTATATATTTTATCCCCTTTGCTGTATAATGAAGTTTGTGCATCAGATTACACAAAAGAACAGAAAATAGTAACTTATCATGTGTCAAATCTATATTGTGGTCAGCTCTGTCACTACCAGAGGGTCCCACACTAGTTTCTAAATTTCTGTTTTCATTCTATTTAATTTTTAATTGCTGTAAACATTTCAATAATAGTAATTGTAACTTGTTTGAAATTATCTTTTGTCTGTATTAATTCTTTTTTAATGTTTTCTCTTCATTGAATGGTATATCCTGTACTACTTTAGTACTAATTAGATGTTAAACTTTGTTTTCCAACTTGACTTCCGTCAAATCTAAATGAACTCTAAAATCTTGTACATGTTCTAATCTTAATTCCATTCACTTTTCTAGTTTACCTCTTTCAAATTGATTGAGAACCCAAAGCAGTGTATCATCTCTATTAGAAAATCTTTCATTCATCTTAGAAAATCTATTCGACAAAATCTTTTGCCAGTTTGAGAATTTTTTGTTCATAAATTGCATAAATCTTTCGTGAAAACATTGTTCATCTACCTCCTCACACACAATTATGTTAAAAATGCACAGAAGTGGTAGTGACATATTAGGTATCAATACGAAGTGATACCTTTAATGGAAAGTCCAGAATGGAATGTAACAATATTATGAAAAAGAAAGTTGCCACTCACCATACAGCGGAGATGCAGAGTCACATATTGGCACAACAAAAAGACTTTCACAGATAAAGCTTTCGCCCCCCCCCCCCCCCCCTCCCTTTTTAAGTCTCATATATTTTTGACGAAGGCTATGGTCCAAAAGCCTTATCTGTCACAGTCTTTTTGTTGCGCCTATCTGCGACTCAGCATCTCCACTTAAGGTGAGTGGCAACTTTCCTTTTCATAATACTGTTAAGTGATACACTTGTTCTAAATAAATCCCTCATAAATTGATGAAATTCATCTAACAGTTTTAATGTATAAATGCAGATAAAAAAAAATCCTTCACAGAATAAATTGTATCTCATTCAAACAGAACCCACTGTGTTTTGATAAGGAAAACCTCACTCACGGTCTGTACATGCAGCATCCTTTGCTCACTCGTAGGGGGTGCATGTGCTTAGTTGTTATTGTGAGCATGCTGCACTGACTGCCAGCTTGTGCTCAGCATGTGGAACTGTTCACTACAAACAATGGATGCAGATTTCTGCTAGGCAGTTGTAGCAAGCAAATTGTGCTGCTTGTCGTTGCTGTCTCAAACTATATTTTCTGGAAACCAAGCTTCATGCTTCAGCTGTTGGTTCTTCATTGCCCAAGACTATTCAGATTTAAAATAAATATTTATAAAAATCGTGTTTGTATTTCTTAGTGACCATGAAATATCACAGAATAATGGTTGTTAGTGTTGGTTCTTGCTGTTGAATGTCGTGATGAGTTCCTGTTTACATCTGTTGCTCTCAAAAATTCACTCATACATAATATATAAATGCAACATTAATTATTGTAAAAGTGTTTAGTAAGTTTAAATTATGAAGCATTTGACAACTACTAGATGCATTAAGTAAGCATTAGTCTGACTTCTGGATGATGATGATGATGATGATGATGATGATGATGATGATTCTTAATCAGTGTAAATGTTACTTACATTTAACTCATAAACCACTATACCAAATTACTTATTTATCACTTCTAAATAACCTGTCAGTTCAGCATAGAAAAGTACATTTAATCCTCTTTCAGTTTTATAATAAATTCCAGTTGGTCACAAAGATGTTCAGTTGTTTTTATGTTGCACAGTTGCTCAGTTTTAATCACTGTACTGTAGCGCTTTCACATGCAGCAGCATAGCGTGAATTTATGGAGTTCTTGCAGCATTGTTGCTGTGTGAAAGTGGCAAAAAAAAAAACTTCGAGCAGGAACGGAGTTGAAATTCCTAATTATCAACCTTTCCCAGATGAAACCAAACTTCTTTCATCCATGTATGCATCTAATTATGCAACTAGCTTTTGCGCCATATGTTACTATACCTAGTTAACTAAAGTACTGTATTTAATAGTTTTTGTAAAATCAAACAAGGGGTTTCATTAGCTTTTATTCTACCTTTATGTATGCGTGTAATTTTATAATCAAATCAAGCAGAATAATGTTTTTGTTACAAAGATGTGTTGATACCAATGATAAGTTTTTGTACATGATGTAGATATGTAATATTTTATACTGCTCTGTACCTTCACAAGTCCAGTATTATGATTGTGATAGTATGGGTGGTAAATAAATAAATAAATAAAAATTAGGATGATGTATGTTTCCTTCGTAACAAATCTCCCCTCCTGTCCGAATTTTTGAAGAACCCTACAACATTCGTCAAAGTGTAACTTCTTCACCTTTCCTCGTAACATTCCTACAATTACTGCAAATCCGCTGCTCAGTATTTTTAAATAGTTCAAAAAACTCTTTTTAATTATAATGAAGTAATTTTCTGCTATTTGCCAGCAAGAACTTGCACTTTTTTTAATTCTTATAACGTGATTGAGTAAAAGCATATGATATGAGCAAAAGTTAACAAGAGTGTCATTCTTTAGAACTTTTGTTTTCTTTTGGTTTTTCCTCATCAGCTACATTGTGGTTGCACCTTCATTCATTGTGGTTGCATATTCATTGTAGGATCGGGTGGTATAGTGCTTAGAGGTCCTCCTTGGAACTCTGAACTCTATCTGCCACACACCACACACAAGTACCTCAAATAAATAATAAATTCCAAAATAAATACACTACTGGCCAATAAAATTGCTATACCAAGAATAAATGCAGATGATAAACGGATATTCATTGTACAAATATATTATACCAGAACTGACATGTGATTACATTTTCACACAATTGGGGTGCATAGATCCAGAGAAATCAGTACCCAGAAAACCACCTCTGGCTGTGATAACAACCTTGATACATCTGGGCATTGAGTCAAACAGAGATTGGGTGGTGTGTACAGTTATAGCTGCCCATGGAGCTTTATCACGATGCCACAGTTCATCAAGAGTAGAGACTGGCGTATTGTGACGACACAATTTACTGCAGACTTCTTAAACTATCTGTGATGCAGTATGTATCAGATATTAAGCTAATAAGAACAGATTTAATGGTGTCAAGTGAATGTTTAAGTGGTTTGAAGGAAAATGTGGGAAAATTTCACAAGAATATACAGCTTCCAACAGTTTGACACTGGAGTTAAGTGAACAGCAAGTGGCCGTAGCACATGCTGAAAACTCTGTTATGGTCGGGCAGGTTGTGCAGTACTGTGTTGCAACCAGATGGCCAGAAAACAGCTGTAGCTGAAGTCAAAATGGCACTTCTGTTAGACTGGCTTAGTGCGGTACCTCACAGCTCCCAACACTGGCACAAAATCTCACTCCAAATGGCAATTAAAAATGGAATGGATAACATTTGTGCCACCTGATAACTTTACTGTCATGCGCTGCTTAAATCAGTTGTTGTGTGAGATCAATTGTTGTGTGAGAGTGATGATACTCAATTAACTATGTATTTTTCTGAATTTTTTATCTTAAATCTCTGCAGTGAACAGTAAACAAAATTACTGTTATGTCAGACAAGTCGTCCAACTATAGATAAGTAGTGCTGCCCCTATGAAGCTGGGTCAGGTCACTAGTGTAAATATAAACAAGTGTGTAAGGTAAATACAGTGGTTGTTCAGTATGTATTCTTGAAATCAGTAAAAAATGATGATTATATTAGTTGATACCACTATCCATATTAATTGTGTTTTATTTTTTATCTTATTGCAGTTTCTCTGAAGTAGCTATAAAATAGTGATGGTATTTATAACTCTCATAGAATGCATGGAAGAGGAGGAGGTTTTGGCAGCTTCAGATTTGTTTCATTATCCAGATCACATGAAAATGACAGTATATTATGTTTCTCTGTCATAATCCAAAAAAGTTTAATACCTGAATAACTAGAGTAAAGCTAAAACGAAAAATTAAACATTTCCGGAAAGATTTATGGAATAGTAGAATGAAACTAAAATTTCTGTAGTCATCATGTGGTATGGCTGTGATCTCCACACATCTAATTTATGCAGGACAGGAAAATATTCACACTAGGTTGTGAATGATTGGTGTCGCTAAAGAACACCAATTAGTGTAATGTTTGAATGCTGTCCATATGTCCAGATGCCCTCTGTCAGAAAGAAGGCATTAACAAAGAGAAATAAGAAGATAGAGAAACAAAAGGTTATGTTTAATAGACTAACAGTCTGAACAGTGGATTTTTTACCTTGAAAAATAATAAGCAAAAATATTTACTCAGTGGAGGCACAAATGACAGGATAACCAATCAGCAGCCTGGAGCCATTAGAGATACCTCAACTTGACAATATGATGCTTAGTGTAGTAGATATTGCTTCTGTATTCAGATAACATAATACTGTATTTACGCAACTATAAGACAAGATTTTTTCCCAAATTCATCATTCGAAAAATACTGGGTTGTCCTATATGTGCAGATTAAACTTTTTCTGCTCAGATCAACATTTTTCATAGTTCAATAGATTAAGGTAGGGCTTGCCTTACATTGACAGATAAAGCATTGTTTATTGATGTTTTGTACAAATTTATTTTGAAGAATTCTGAAGTTATGGGTTGGCAAACAATGCTTTCATTTGAAACTCTGGGTAGAAATATCAGCAATGTAGGGAAAAGACAGATTGCTACTTACCGTACAGAAGACGTGTCAAGTTGCAGACAGGCACAATTACAAAAGACTAATACACAGCTTTCGGCCATAGTCTTGATCAGTAAAAACTCACACACACACACACACACACACACACACACACACACACACACACACACACACACACACACACAAGTACACGCCATGCACACATAGTAGTGTATGGGTGGGGAGAGAGATGAACACGGTCTAGTGCAGTGTGCAGGGACTAGACTCCAACAGGCGAGGTGTCAGGAGGTTGTGGGGCAGGGAGGTGGGGAAAAAGGAACAAAAAATGAGAGGAGTGGGAAAGACAGGTAGATACATTGACAGAAGGCTGCAAATAAACAGGGTGGGAGACAGGAATGGGGAGGAGATGATAGGACATAAGGGGTGCAAACTGTTGGGTGGAGGGTGTGGAGACAGTATGTTACCGTAGGTTGAGGTCAGGATGATTACGGGAGCAGAGAATGTGTTGTAAGGATAACTCCTGTATGCGCAGTTCAGAAAAGCTGGTGGTGGATTGAGGGATCCAGATGGTGTGGGTAGTAAAGCAGCCATTGAAATAAAGTGTGTTATGTTTCTCTGTATGTTTTGCTACAGGGTGGCCTACTTTGCTCTTGGCCACATAAAAAGCTGTGCATTAATAATAGCAGAGTTCGTAAATGACGTGGCTGCTTCCACAAGTGGCCAGGTTGCTGATGGTGTAGGATAAACCCGGGACAAGACTGGAATAGGAAGTGCTGGGTAGTTGGAGTGGGCAGGTTTCACACCTGAGTCTACCACAGGGATATAATTCTTGTGGCAAGGGGTTGAGAGTGGGAGTGGCATAGAAATGGACTAGGATGTTGTGGAGGTTGGGTGGGCGATGGAACACCAGTTTTAGATGGGATGGGATGTATCTCGGGTAGGATGTCCCTCATTTAAGGGCACGGTGATAGGTAATCAAAGCTTTGGTGAAGGAAGTGGTTGTTGTTTCAGTCCATGGCGGTACTGAGCAATGAAAGGAACACTGCTTTGTGGCTGGCTCTTAGGGTTGGTGGGCTCTTGGGGTTGTGAGGGGAAATGGCATGGGATATCTGTTTGCAGACTAGAGGTGTGGGGGATTGTGCCCACCTGTGAAGGCCTTGGTGAGACCCTCAGTATACTGAGCAAGTGAGTTTTTGTCACTGCAGATATGCTGTCCACAGGTATCCAGGCTATATGGGAGGGATTTTTCAGTCTGAAATGGATGACAACTGCCAAAAAGCAGCCACTGTTGGTGTTTGGTGGGTTTAATGTAAACAGAGGTGCAGATGCAGCAATCAGAGAGGAGAAGGTCAACATCTAAGAAGGTGGCATGCTGGGCTGAGGTGGACCATGTGAAGCAGATGAGAGAGCAGGTATTAGAGGTTGTGAAGGAATGAAAGTAGGATCTCTTAGGCCCTGGGTCCAGATCATGAAGATACCATGAATAAACCTGAACCAGACAAGGAATTTGGTGTTTTGGAAGGCTAGGAAGGTCTCATCCAGACGGCCTCTAAGAACATTGGCAAAGAAGAGTGCCATGCAGATTCCATGGCTGCACTGTGGATTTGTTTATATACCTTCCCTTCAAATAAGAAGTAGTTGTAGCATAGGATTAAGTTAGTAAAGTGTATGAGGAATGAGGTGTTGGGTTTGGAACATAGAGGATACTGGGGAAAGGTAGTGTGCAATAGTGGTAAGACCATGGGCCTGGGGGATGTTGGTGTATAGGGAGGTGGCATCAGCAGCAACAAGTAGGGATCTCCTCACTTCCCCAATCCCCCCCCCCCCCCCCAAGACCCAGCCACAAAGGAGTGTCCTCACCATCACCACCCTAGACTGGAACAAGTGGACCACGTCCTTCGCTAAGGCTTTGATTACCTATCATCCTGCCCTGAAATGAGTCATCCTACCTGAGATATTTCTCACCCCTCCTAAAGTGATGTTTTGTGCCCACCCAACCCCAACAACATCATAGTCCGTCACTACACCACAACCAATCCCAACCCCCTTGCCACAAGGATCTTATCGCTGTGGAAGACTCAGGTACCAAATCTCCAAATCTACCCTATCCACTGACACAGCACTTTCTGCTCCAGTATTGTTGCAGGTTTATCCTACCCCTATCAGATGCCATGCCATCTGTGAAAACAGCCATTTCATTTACCAGTTCTGCTGCAGTCATTGCACAGCTTTTTGTATTGGTATGACTACCAACCACTGTCCACCAGGATGAAAGGCCACCACCAGACTGTGACCAAGAAGAAAGTAGACAGTCCTGTGGCACAATGTGCTGCTGAACATAACACACTGCTGCTTCACTACCCAAGCCATCTGGATCCTTCCCTCCACAATCAGCCTTTCTGAACTGAGCAGATGTGAGGTACTCTTACAACACATTCTCCGCTCCTGTAATTATCCCGACTTCAATCTGTGGTAAAATCCTGCCCCCACACCTCCAGCTAATAGTTTCCACCCCCTCTGTCCTATCATCTCCTCCCCATTCTCATCTCCCACCTTGTGTATTTGCAGCCCTCTGCTGACGCATAGGCTCATCTTTCCCCACTCCTCCCTTTTTTGCTCCTTTCCCCCCCACCTCCCTGTCCCACAACCTTTTGACACTTTTCGTGTTGGGAGTCTAGTCCCTACATACTCCATCAGACCACATTTGTCTCTCCCCACCAGTACACTACTATCTCTTCCCCCTTCCCCACCCTCTCGAGATTGCTGCCTGCATGCAGCATGACGTAGCATTCCGGCCTGAGATACTGGAATCGGCTGTTGTGTGTGTGTGTGTGTGTGTGTGTGTGTGTGTGTGTGTGTGTGTGTTTTACTGATGAAGGCTATGACCGATAGCTATATGTGAGTATCTTTTAATTGCACCTGTCTGCAACTTGATGTGTCTTCTGTATGGTAAGTAGCAATTTGTATCTTCCCACATTGTTAATTCTTTCATTTGAATAACCTTGAGATTTTACATTATGCCGAAACTCTCGATGCAATATCGACTTTGATCAAATGACAATGTGACATTTGACTTGGAGTTCTAGTGCACTGTGCAACGGATACACAAGAAATTGTGAACTAGACACTACAGTAATCTAATGCTCTGCTTAAAAATTGATGATTTTGTGAAATATAGGAGGAAATAGCAATAGATTCTCTCAATCTACAAGCATTTGTTGTATTTGGACAGATCTGCATTATAAGTTCTGGTTCATGTGTGGACGTTGTATACATACTCTACAATTATGCTGCTTTTTAAGTAAAGGTAACATTCAGAGGCGAAAATCTTGTCCTTCAGAAACAATAGCTTGATCCTAAACTCAAGTCAGTATTCTGTTTGGTTTTGAGAAACTGTAAAGATTTACCAAGTAAGTTGAAAATAAGAGATTCAGTTTCTTTTTGCTATTAGAATATTGGGGGAAAATGTCATCAGCTTTAGAGCAAGATGGTGATATTAAGATGAAACAAGGAAGAAAATTAAGCCAGAATTAAATGTCTGACAAACAAAATAAATCACATTAAACAGACTGCAGTTGTTATCGCAAGAATAAACACCAGTGGAAAAGTCCATTGTGGAAATAGTACAAACAGACATCACCAAATCGCAGGTCAAGCCAAAGTTCAATAATTGCACTGAATCATGATTGTGATCTTTTATTTATGTATTAAATGCTGCTTTTATGTATGGCATGTACTGTAGAAAATACCACAGTATGTGTTTCACTGTACAGCACCAGAGACAGATTGGAGAGAGGGGGGGGGGGGTGACACCAGTTTGGCTGAGAACTACTGGGTTGCAGGGTTGGGAGTGGTGAGCAGGCAGCAAATTTCATGTTGGTGACCATGGGAATCTATACTGCTTGCTTTGGTTTTTTATGAACTTCTGTCATGTTTAAACCCCGGTTTGCCTTAATCCATTTGTACTCAGAATTAAATTGGCTTTAAAATTGGACAAATACTCAAAAATAGCATACAATTCTGCAAGAGATGTTAAAAGTCTAGATTGAGGTCAGTGGCATACTTTGTGCAGCAGTGTTCTCAACACTGTGAGGTATGAAAGGAACAGCAGGGGGTATGTCAACTGCTGGTTCTACATAGTCAATGAGAGAGTGGTGGGCAGACATTCTTATGTGAGTATAGAAGAGAGATCCGGTGTGTTTTTTACCAACACAGTCTAACTAAACAAAAAAGGAAGTAAAGATAAAAATGAATTTAAACAATTTCTTTTCATCTGTTTTATTACTCCTTGTGTTATTGGAATGTAGACAGTGGATAAATGTCCAAAGTTTAGGATGTTGTAATTTTACTTTTTAAACAAATACCTTATGTCAGTATAAGTTTGTAATTTTAATTTGATGGAATTTGTTAATATTTTTTTCTCAAGGAGCATCTTGAAAAGAGGGTTGTCTTATATTCAGGATTGTCTTATACTCAGATAAACATGATATGTAGGAGATAGTGGAGGCTCTCTGTGACATGGTTAGAAACCTATATGTACTGTGTGGTGACATGAGTGTAGTTTCAGAGATAAATAGATGTAAATAGAAATATGTCCCACAGTAAAAGTGAGGTGGTACCAAACTACATAAAACTTATTGTTGTAGGATTGCAGTGTCAGTTTGTTACTAGATAACAGGTAAAGTCTGTGGCATAAGGCTGTGACTGGGCTATTGGCCTGACAGCATGTGGAACACAGTCTTTCTTCCCCACAGCAGTAGGCGACGGACATTGTCAGACCCATCACTCCACTCACGTTCTATAACTAAATCACTCCACTTATGTTCTATAACTAAAAAAAAAGTCACCAGTACTCATTTGATAGCAGGTTAAGTGGACCTGAGCCATCCTGGAAGGACTGGAATAAAGAAAAATCCACACCCTTATATGGGATTGAGTTGTGGACCTCCAGGGTCGAAGTCTAATGCTCTACACACTATCCCACTGATATCACTTTTAGTTATTAAATGACTGGTGACAGGAAGGGCATGTGCCCACACAGTTAAATAATATGAATTACTTAGTGATCTGCCCCTTGTAGCTGCACATGTTAATGTCATAACTTCCAGGATGGGAGGTATGCTGCTCCCGGATTGAATCCGCCCAGAGGGTTGACAATGGGTCAGTGGGCTTTTAGGTGATTTCCTACAGCCCAGTTGTTGAAAACAAGGCTGGTTTGCACATTCCATCTAAGATACTCACTACTTGAACATTTAAAACACATTGTCACAGTTGCATACAGAATTTATTATGTACACAGACAGCTTGGGTACACTGCTTCTGTTGTTGGGGGCGAATAAGGTACTGATGATCTCGGCTGTTGGGCCTCCTTGAACAATTAATCAAAATCAGATAACATTACGTAATAATGGAAGTAAAAAAATATAAAAAGTCAGCTTGAGCTTATATAAAAGATGTGTTAAATTTTCACTTTTTGTTGCACTTCCATCTTGTCATAATGTTCTTGTTTTGAATATATCTGTTATATCTGTATGGAGCAGTGATTGGTTGGTAAATTGGGACATTTCTAAGAAATTTTATGGAGGCATCACACCGTTACCTTTACTCTACAACTCAGAATTTGCAGTGAAAGCTAAGAACAATAATCTTCCTCTTCTAATCTGAGAAGTGGTATGGGTGGTCTGCTCTGCAGGAGTGACTTTAATACCTTTGTCCATTACAGGCATAGTCTTTCTAAAACTAGTGTTATTACTTTAGTAATGTTAAAAATAACTTGGAAATTGTTGTTAATTTTTATTTTGTGCCTTTTGCAACCAACTCAGTATAGTTACTACCATATATGGTTGTGCTTTCCAGTTGACTCTCATGAAATATCTTGTCAAACTTCCAGGAAGATTGCTATGAATGTGGAGAACTAGTACCTGTGAATTATTATCATCAGCCTGTATCATTAGATACAAGCACCAAACCATTAAAAAATTGTGTGATAGCTCTGACTACATATGCTGGCAAAGAAAGAGAGTTCATCACTTCTGTTGCAGAACTTCTGGGGGCCAGGTAATTGAATGAAAGTTATATTTCATTTTTGTCATTATAATATCTGGTGGTGTCAGTCACGATTTTTTGTATGTTTAACTTTCCTGGTGTGGGACCCAATTTGAGAGAGAGCACCCATTGTAGCTTAAGAGTTTTATTTAGTTTTGTTAAAAGTTAAACCTGATACTGTGTGTGTGTGTGTGTGTGTGTGTGTGTGTGTGTGTGTGTGTGTGGTGGGCCGTTGTTTTGTTCTGGGGGATGTCATTGTAATATAGTAGGGGGGGGGGGGGGGGAAAGAAAAAAAAACTTTGCCAATGGGATTTTGGTCAAAATACATTGCATGTTTTCTTTTTATTTAATTGTGTTTAGGACTTTCACCTGCAATCAGTTATTTTTATTTATCATCTGGTTTCATAACGTTACATTTTCTGGTAGCCCAAGATCACACGTCTAATTTTATTTTCATCACCAATTTTTGTCTATCTCCCCATAAATTTTCTTCAATATTTGTTCTTCTGATAGAGATCTGAATTCCTTGAATCCTTGTAGTGTGCAGCCCTCCTCTTTATTTTCTTCCTGGTGGCTCACATTCTGTAATTTGCTGTGATAATATCTCTTTTGACATCCTTTTTATATGTCCATAACATAACAGTTGATTTTCTTATGTAAAATCTGCAATTGAATTTGAAATATTCATTTTCTTCCTGATTTTCATTTCTGATTTTTTCTTGCCTAGATATCCCTGCAGACCACCTCCAAAAGTCCCATCTCTGTTACTATTAACCTTTTTACTATTTGTGATTTAACTGGTCGTACTTCCTTCTGATCCATACGTCATAATGCTTCTGATAACTGCGAAGCCCCCCCCCCCCCCCCCCCCCTAAAATACCATTTACTTTTCCAATAGTAAACTTGCTAGCATTTATTCTTGAATTAACTTCCTTGTCTTGTTTTCCATATTGTGTGATATTGACTCCTAGGTGTTTGTGCTCTTTGGTGTGTTTAAAAGTTCCAGTGTCAGTTCTTGATTTGGGTCGCCTTTCACAGTTACACAAGTAATATAGGATATATATTGTTTTTTTGACTGTAATAACTCTTATTTAGACCATACGAGTTTCACATTAAAATAAAGTATCTTTGGTGGTCATTGTAACTATATGGTTTTTCCTTCAAATCTGTTAATCAGTGCTGAAACATGATAGAAATTACTGCTGTTATAGTATTATACTGTTCAGTATTAGTAATTTAAAACATAAGAGCTGTGTATGATCTTGGCAACAAATTTGACAGATTTGTAAGGAGGAAAAAAAACATTCTCTCCTGTGTGCACATTCTCTAGTGGGTAGAGCTAGTGAACCTTTGTACATCTACATACCATTTTTTTTTTAAAGAAATGTTTAATACAGTCCTGCCATCCCATCAAACTAATTGTAGAACTAAATTTTTATACCACTTATTCCCCTTCTTTTTTCCTTGCTATTTTTGCGTGTTTAGACATAATGCATTCATATTTTGAAATTTGATATTGCAAAGAAATTTGCAAACTTGATAACATTGAACAGAATGTGAGCTGAACTAGTTATTGGTCACTTGATTTCTTAGTGGGTCTATAATGTCGTTCATTTCAGAAAATAATGGCTCACTGGTACTGGTTGATGAAAATATTGTCAAGCTAGCAAATGCTAGCATCTGTAGATAGCTATTTTGTGTGGAATTTAATTCCACATTTTGTAATTTCAATGTCAGCATTTTTGTTCATATTGCCTGAGAGTCTTTCCAATTTGTTCACTACCAGTTCTTTTCCTGTTTTGATAAGTTTTTGAGTCTATATTGAACTAGACTGGAAATCAATCAGCTGCATTTTAGTTGCTTCAGTTTCCAAGCATTCTAGTTTAGACAGTTTCAGTTTATCCAGTGAAATCATATCTGTGTATATAATAGATTGTTGTGTTTTTGAAAAATCTTTGAACTGAGAAATTTTTGATGAAAATTCTTTGATTAAACAATGCATTACCAAAGAAAATTCCTTCATAACTGTCTTGGTCTGGCTTTTCGTTGAGCCCAAATTGCTGGTAACTTTTTTCAAATTAAGAAAATACTTGTAGTTCTTGTGACCAATATCATTATTAAAAACTTAATATTTAGTTTATAGTAGCAGTAAGTGTGTTATTTGTGCCCTGAAGCTGTGCATTCAAGTCTTTGAAAAGATGGCACATGTCCATACAAGATATTAATTTTGTAAGCCACGTAATATCATTAACTGTGAATATTGTACAATTTTTCATTTCTTAAAAACAGGTTGATTTCTTCCAAACAATTCTCAACTCTGTGAAGTACATTGCCAAAGCTCAACCGGTGAACCATGTTATACATCAGTAAGCCATTGTACACTGAAATGACTTTGTTTTGGCGACAACAGCTATTATATTATCAAGGGAAGTGAAACCACTCTTTACAGCCATATGCTTTGATGTACTAGCTTAGCATCCACTGCTTTGCTCACCTGGACTGTATGGCCTGAAGAGAGTTTTTTTAAAACCAAATTTTTATGTTGTTCACAAATTGAAACCCCTTATAGACTCTTCACACTAATGAAGGCCATGTAAACGTGGTCTTCCCTGAATGTATTTCTAACCAAAAAGCAATTCTGGTAGCTGGAGTCCAAAGTTTTTGTTAATCATGCCTTTGCGTTCTTGCGAAAATATTTCCATGCCAGCTTTCATCCCCTAACAGATATCCCCCTGTGGGTCCGGGGGTTAGAATAGGCTCGAGGTATTCCTGCCTGTCGTAAGGGGCGACTAAGAGGAGTCCCTCACATTTCGGCCTTCATGTGATGGTCCTCTGTACAGTTTGACCTCCATTCTTCAAAATGTTTTCGAAGAGCGAGCCAATTGGTGAAGGGCACCTTACATAGTGCATTGTCTCCATCGTGCGTTGAGATCTTTAGCCCAGTTTCTTGTTGTCACATTGCAGTCCCGCCCATTCTCTATCTCCTGGGTGAGGACAACTTCTGTGTGCATTTTCCACCACGCACTATGCAGTGCCACTTTCTGCGTCGACGATGACCTTGGACTCCTTTGCACCTGATTTCCAGCACAGTAGCCAGTCCGTTGTGGTGGGGCTGCCATGTACCCTGTTGGTTGTAGCCCCTGACCTCACAAAGATATCGCTCTGCTGATGCCTGCGCCGTTAACTCCCCACGTATCCCAAGAGGTAGATGCCCATCCCCCTGGGGCATCGGGTTCCCGGCAGTGGCCATCCTGCCAGGTGGCCTTTGCTGTGGCTGAGTGGCGCACGTGGAGAGGCACCCTGGTCAGAGTGAATGGCATCAGGGCGGATGACACGCGATGAAGCATAGTTCATCATCTCGTGCTGGTGCTGAAACACCAGCTGTCTCTAAGTGTCCACGAGCTCAATTCAACGCACAGAAATACGATCCCAAATCGTCCCCCCACCCCCACTCCTCACCCTCCTGGCCACACCCTGGGAGGAACGTCAGGCTACGGATGGCAGTGGATCTTATTAGCCCCGGTACCTTGCATGTTCGAGAGCTGATGGGAAATCTTTCATGATAATGAAACCTCCGTTTTTTGTTGAGCATTTAGAGGACAAGTTTGGGGAGGTGGAAGGCTTGTCCAAAATGAGATCTGGATCAGTCTTGGTCAAAACAGCATCCTCTGTCCAGTCACAGGCATTGCATGTGACAAGCTGGGGGATGTTTCTGTAACCATCATGCCCCATAAAAGCTTAAATATGGTCCAGGGTATCGTATTTCACAGAGACCTGCTTTTGCAGTCTGACCACGAGCTGCGAGCCAATTTAGTGCGGCGAGGTCTACATTCCTTCCAGTGTGTCCACCTGTGCCTTCATCTTGGCTTTCAAGGGCTATACAGTACCTGAGAATATCAAGGTAATGGTCTACCGCTGTGACATAAAGCCCTATATCCCTCCCCCGATGCGGTGCTGCAAGTGCTGGAAGTTTCCCCATATGTTTTCCTGTTGTACTTCCAGTGTCACATGTCGAGATTGTGGATGCCCATCACATCCCAGTGCTCCATGCGCCATGTCTCCCATCTGTGTCAACTGCGGAGTGCACCATTCACTTTGTTTGCCAGACTGCAGGATTCTCCAGAAAGAAAGGAAAATCATTGAGTACAAGACCCTGGACCAACTGACCTCTGAGGCTAAGAGAAAATTTGAACGCCTGCATCCTGTGCTTATGACATTGTCTTATGCCGCTGCTACTACAGTCCTGTCAACGTCAGCTCTGCCGATCCAGTCACCTCTCTGAGCCGGAAGACTACACCTGCCCCCTTGATGGTGAGGTGGCATTTCCCTCCCTGTTGCTCCTGCACCACCTATTTCAGGAGCAACACCCCCAAACCATTGGGGACATCCGTCCCCACTTCTGAGCTGGAGAAGCGAAAGTCTTCTTCGGCTTTTCTCGCTAGGTAGGCGTCCCGGGTCACTCGGTGCCCAGGTGTCTACTGGTGGGAAAAATGACACCCACCAATTGCTGACGAGCTCAAAAGCAGCTGGTCATAGTGCTTCATGCTCATCCTCAGTCCCGGAGACTGAGCCAGTGAAGTCCTCCCAGCCAGGAAAACCCAAGGAGCAGTGAGAGAAATCCAAAAAGAAAACTCCTAAGACCAAGAAAATTGCACTGGTACCACACCATCGCTATCTACAAGCTCTGTGTCTGAGGATGCGGTGGAGATTTTGGCGTCCACTGAGGACCTAGCTCTCACCAGACCCTGAGACTATATGGATAAAGACTGCTCAGGCAATAAGTCGGTGGTAGCAGGTAACCCTGAGGCGTAAACTACATCATTGAATATTCCATGCGTTACCAGTCTCACAATGACGTCCTTGCGGCGGTTTTTCCCACCGCCTGTCTGAGCTATAGCAACTGTTAAGCTTTACACCTGCTATCTGGATTGCCCTCCAGGAAACCTGGTTCCTGGCAATGCGGACCCCTGCCCTCCATGGCTATATGGGATATTACAGGGACCATAGCAACTATAATCGAGTGTCAGGTAGAGTTTGCTTATATATCCTAAACTCATTCTGTAGTGAACCTGTGCCCCTTCGAACATCTCTTGAAGCTGTGGCTGTCAAAATAAGGATGATGCAGGAAGTAACTGTCTGCAGTATATATCTTCCCGCAGATGATGCAGTACCCCTGAATGTATTGGCTGCACTGACTGATCAACTCCCTAAACCTTCCCTACTTTTCAGAGATTTCAACGCCCATAACCCCTTGTGGGGTGGCACTGTGCTTACTGGCCGAGGCAGAGATGTCGAAACTTTACTGTCTCAGTTCGACCTGTGCCTCTCAAATACTGCGGCCGCCACACATTTCAGTGTGGCTTGATGTAGTTACTCGGCCACTGATTTATCAATTTGCAGCCCAGGACTTCCCCCATGTATCCACTTCAGAGTGCATGATGACCTGTGTTGTAGTGACTACTTCTCCATCTTCCTGTCACTGCCCCAGTGTCAGGCCCACAGATGCCTGCCCAGATGGCCTTTAAACAAGGCGGACTGGGAAACTTTCACCTTTGCTGTCACCATTGAATCTCCCCCACACGGTTAACATCAATGTGATGGTTGAGCAGGTGACTACAACAATTATTTCTGCGGCAGAAAATGCGATCCCTCACTCTTTATGGTGCCCGAGACATAAGGCCGTCCCTTGGTTGTCACCAGAAGTCGCTGAAGCAATTAAGGAGCGTTGGCGAGCTCTGCAGTGGCATAAGCAGCACCCTTCCCTGGAGCACCTCATAGTCTTTAAATGGCTCCGTGCCCGCTTTCGCCAACTCGTTAAACGATGGAAGTCGGAGTGTTGGGAGAGATGCATCTCGACCACTGTGTGCCATACGTCACCTTCCCAAGTTTGGGCAAATATCAGACATCTTTTTAGGTACCAGACCCCAACAGGTGTTCCTGGTGTTACCATAAACGCCGTGTTATCTACCAATGCAAACGCGATTGTCGAGCACTTTGCTCAAGCCTCTGTGTCGGAAAATTACCCCCCCCCCATCCTTTCTCACTCTCAAATGAAGGCTGAAAGGGAATGTCCTCTCATTCGCTACATGACACAATGAATCCTATAACGCCCCATTTACAGAGCAGGAGCTCATCAGTGCCCTAGCACATTGCTCCAACACAGCTCCTGGCCTCATCGCGGATCCACAGCCAGATGATTAAATAACTCTCATCTGACTACAAGCAACATCGCCCATCGTCTTCAATCAGTTCTGTTGCGATGGTGTCTTTCCATCGCAATTGCGGGAGAACACCATCATTCTGATGCTCAAACCCGGTAAAAATCCGTTTGATGTGGATAGCTATTGGCCCATCAACCTCACCAACATTCTTTGTAAGCTGCTGGAACGTGTGGTATGTTGGCGGTTGGGTTGGGTTCTGGAATCATGTGGCCTAGTGGTTCCATGCCAGGGTGGCTTCCGTAAGGGTCGCTCTACCACTGATAATCTTGTTTCCCTGAGTCTGCCATCGGAACAGCCTTTCCTGTACGGCAACAACTAGTTGCCATATTTTTTGACTTAAGTACAGCATGACACAACCTAGTGACATCATATACTTGCCACATTGTATGAGTGGGGTCTCCGGGGCCCGCTCCTGATTTTATCCAAAGCTTCTTGTCGCTCCATACTTTTCGTGTCCAAGTTGGTGCCTCCCATAGTTACCTCCATAACCAGGAGAGAATGGAGTCCTGCAAGTCTCTGTATTGAGTGTCTCTCTATTTTTAGTGGCCATTAACGGTCTAGCAGCAGCTGTTGGGCCCACCGTCTCACCTTCTCTGTATGCAGACGACTTCTGCATTTCGTACTGCTGCTTCAGTACTGCTGCTGATGGGTGTCGCCTACAGGGAGCCATCCAGAAGGCGCAGTCATGGGTTCTAGGCCACAGCTTGTAGTTTCCAGCCGCAAATTCGTGTGTCATGCACTTCTGTTGGCATCGTACCGTTCATCCAGAGCCCAGAACTTTACCTCCATGACGATCCACTCACTGTAGTGGAGACACATCGATTCTTAGGACTGGTTTTCGATGCTCGATTGACGTGGTTTTCTCATCTTCATCAGCTTAAGCAGAAGTGCTGGTGGCACCTCAGTGCTCTCTGTTCCCTGAGCAACACCAATTGGGGTGCATATCGCTCTACGCTGCTGCGGCTCTACAGAGCCCTTCTCCAATCACAAATTGATTATGGGAGGAGTGTGGTTTATGATTCGGCAGTGCCCTCAGCTTTGCATTTACTCAACCCTGTGCACCACTGCTGTGTTTGACTAGTGAAAGGAGCTTTTAGGACATGTCCCTTGACCAGGGTACTGG
The DNA here is from genome assembly GCF_023897955.1 of Schistocerca gregaria. NCBI lineage: Eukaryota > Metazoa > Arthropoda > Insecta > Orthoptera > Acrididae > Schistocerca > Schistocerca gregaria. The sequence goes on along the minus strand of NC_064920.1, from coordinate 1,208,837,105 downwards.
TGGAGGCTGGGGTCCCTCCATTGCAGATCAGACGTGCACAACTGCTTGCCAGTTACACAGCACACATTTGTAGTTCTCCTGATCATCTGAATTATTTTCTCCTTTTCCCACCCCCAGCAGTCCATCCCCCTCATAGGCTAGCCCAGGTCGGGGCTAACGATTGCGGTTCACGTGCAGTCCCTTCTCTCTGAACTGGAGTCCCCCTTTACCACCTTTACTTGCAGTTCGTTTACGTACACCTCGGCCGAAGCTTCGTCTGGACCTTTCACGAGGCCCTAAGGACTCTGTTAACCCTACAGCTCTCCGCTGTCACTGCCTCTCGATTTTTGACGTGTTCTGGGGCTCTGAAGTAGTTTACAGCGACGACTCGATGGCTGATGTTCACATTGGCTTTGCCTACGTTCGCGGCGGACATATTGAACAGCATTCCTTACCCGATGGCTGCAGTGTATTCACTGCAGAACTGGTGGCCATTTCTCGTGCACTTCAGTATATCTGTTCTTGTCCTGGGGAGTCTTTTCTTTTGTGTACTGACTCCTTGAGTAGTCTGAAAAGTATTGACGAGTGCTACCCATGTCATCCTTTGGTAGCATCCATCCTGGAGTCCATCTATGGCCTGGAATGGTCCAGTTGTTCATTGGTGTTTGTCTGGACCCGCTGGTCACATCGGAATCCCAGGAAATGAACTTGCTGACAAGCTGGCCAAACAGGCAACATGGAAACCACTTCTGGAGATGGGCATCCCTGCAACTGACCTGTGTTCATTATTACACTGCAAGGTTTTTCAGCTTTGGGAGACAGAATGGCAAAATCTCAGCATGCACAACAAATTGTGAGCCATTAAGGGGACCACGAATGTGTTGAAGTCCTCGATTAGGGCCTTTCGCAGGGACTCCATGGTTCTGTGCCGGCTCCGCATTGGCCGTGCCTGGGTGACCCACAGCTACCTCCTGCCCCACGAAGACCCACCTGGGTGTCAGTGCGGCCAGTTGATGGTGGCCCATATTCTTCTGCTCTGTCCTTCTTTGGCTGCCCAGCAACTTCATCTTTTAGGGTAGGGGTTTTAGTGTGTTGCAGGGTGGCTGGCTTTTCCTTTTTAATTTCGTAATCGGCCAGCCACTGTAATCTGCTTCCTTGTTTTACTCTCTTCTAACTGTTTCTTGCATCTCTCTGTTATTTTCTTGTCCTCTTTTGTTCCTTTTAGTGTTAATTGCCTTTCCTTTGTTCTTGCGGTCTTTCCTTTCTTTCCATTTTGTGTTATGTCTCGTCTGTTCCACATATGTGGCAATGTTTTATTAGAAGCGAGGGACCGATGACCTTGTAGTTAGATCCTTTTCCCCCTCTTTTAAACCAACCAACCTAACAGATATTTCTTTATATGTAACTGAGAAGTGAAGTACCAGTTTTCATAAATTTAGCTTTAAATTTTTTTTTAATGTAATGACATATCTTTTTAAAAATTTTCATCCCCTGTTGCATTCCCTTAGGCTCTGAATTTCCAGAAGCACCGCAACACGTATTTTTTTAATTTCTAAGCAGGAAGTCAAATTCCAAAAGTTATAGATGTAGCCTTAAAATCCGTCAGTAGTTCTTTAGTAATTATGTAACAGCAGGTGAAAACTGTTTCACCGTAACAGTTTCACAGTGTGATGCATTTCACTGGAAATCATCATTGTTGGAATAACTTTCAGCATATGTGATCTGACAATGGGTGATGGTGTCATACAGGGTGAGCACAAAGTCTTGTCCAGATTATAACAATTTATTACAGAATAACTGTTTGTCATAATGTAATGTACATTTGATGCCTTTACATAGGTTAGTGTTACTAGTTTTTTTAAGACCACTTACGTTAGTAAACCTCAGAGTGTGCTCCCTTCGTAGCTTGGAGGATGTCGAGGCGGTATTCCAGTTCCCGCCAGGTGTTTCGTAACAACATGTGTTCTGTCACAGTACCCACAGCACCTTGTATCCTGTACTGATTCTTTTTGAAGAATCAGTAAAAAGCCTCCACTCATCAGTAGCATATTATATTTTGAAACATGCCATAAGTCCTGGAACATCACTGCAAAACACCAGGTCATATTCTTGAGAGAAGAAAGATTCAAACTCCTTTACCCTCGATCAATACCAAGAAAAGGATGTACCCAAAGCCAACGTATGTTTATCTTTCAATCTAGATTCTAGAACCTCTGCCGATTCTTTTGAAAGGCTTTGGTCTCTAACTAAATCGTTCAGTTCAGATTGTGAGAATGGAATGGGATCGGTTGGGCCAGGATTGTAGCAGTCTCTGTCTTCTTCACTATCACCTTACTGAGACAATTGATCATCTGTATCATCTAAAGAATCTGGAGGAGAGGGTATTGGTACTTCAGGTACACGAGAAACAGGGTTAATGGCTGATCGAATGTTAGGGTAAGACATATACTTTTCGTTTTTCAAATTGATACCTCGTAAGTCGCAAGAACAAAAATAGCAGTCATGACTATGATTATTGGGCTCCCTCCAAACCATTGGTATTCCAAAGTGTAAGGATTGCTTTTTACTTTGAAACCATTGTCTCAGTTCTTAAACACACACTGAACAAACTTTGTGTGGGGCCCAAGGCTTATCTTGATTGCCCAACTTTATACCAAAATAGCTGAAATATACTTTTTCAACAAAATCGGAAATGTTTCTTTGTTGCTTTTCAATGGATAGTTACCACAAATGTAGCAGAAGCAATCAGGCGGGTTTATACATCCCCTGGTAGCCATTGTCCATAAAACAACTTCACAACACAAGAAAACAGTCACAACTTTGAAGCACTAGTAACAACAACACATGAACAGCACAGAGTGAAGAGATACTGTGAACTGAAGGACAGTAGCAGAAGCTCACTGCTTGGTATTTGGCAGGGGAAGGGGCAGAGTGACAGGCAGGCACTGACATGAAAAATACTGCTGGTCTCTCCTAATTACTCTTTATTTTATATATATCTAGTATAAAAATGGCTAAATAACAGTTTATGGAGATCCTAAAAACCAAAATTCAAACTCACTAGAGTGCTGAAATATAAAAAAAAGCTAAAACTAGACAAGCAGTTTGTGAAATAACTGTACATGATGGAAGTTTCTCACAATTTTTTTCTGAAATCAGCATTGAAAACACTATAATAATCACTTCATAAATCTGAAACAATTTTCATGTCGCAGACCTGGAATATAATAAATAGTGAAAATCCACTGCCTGTTGACAGAGAAATAAGGTGTTTCAGGAGAAGCCTGTAAATGCCTGAGGCCACACAAAACATTAGCTTCCTGATCACAAAGAAATAACTTTTTTGCTGCAGTAAAATAATTACAGAAAAACCCTATTTTTATACTTTTCAGCAGACTGACCCAAAAAGGTGTAAGATACAGGAAAGCATGAGAAACACAAGAAGCAGAAGTGAATAAATAACTCTCATTGACTTTATATTGCTCAAAATGTGAAAGTAAAAAAATTTAAATTTTGCTAGTTCAATAAATATGGAATAATTGTTTTTCTTTTTAACAGCAATTACCGTATTTACTCGAATCTTTTTTCCGGTTTTTGTAATCTAAAAAACCGTTTGCGGTTTAGAATCGAGTGCAAAGCAAGCAGAAATCCTGAAAAAAGCTGGTGGGTGCCGCCACAACTTACTTCTGCCTTCGAATATATGTAGCGCTACACAGGCATGCTTTGTAGTCACAAAGATAAATACTGGCGCCAAAACTTCTGCGTCAGTAAATAATTTTTTTTAAAAAAGTGGAAGACGAGCTATTTTCTCTGCCTCGATTTTCGACCACTACATTTTCATACATTATCCAACGAAGTAAATACAAATTCCATATTGTTCATCTTCGAATGTAGCAGCATTTCAATGTACTACGAAAATCCGACTGGCAAGACTGTTTGGGATGTTTGTCAATATGGCCAACTCTGTGTTCTGAATTTTTTCCTATCTGTGAGAAGAGATGGTTGCTAATAGGAACTTATATAAATTGTGAATCACATGCAGTATTCTCATCACCTTAAGAATAATACGCATATAAACATTTTGCCATGTATTGTTTCATGTTAGCTGCTATCTCATTTAAATCCTATCTGCCTAATAAACTACGAATTTAGTGTGTGACAACAGCAAACGTGGAAGAATATACATATCATGTCATGTTTATGTTCATATTATTCTTATGCTTAATAGTGACCCAGTCAGAAAAGAAGCATGGCAATTGACCAGATTTTTAAATCTAAGGTGACTCTAATTTCTGTGTAGAATGTAATGTACTAAAGAGACGCCTGCAAAGATTTTCAAACGGAGAAAACTTTTCGCTAAACTCTCGTTCAGAACATCTTCTATCATACGCAGTCTATTATTTGGTTCTTGTTGATCATTAAAAGCAGCAGTGTAAGTAACAACAAATAGCAGTTTCTTGCCTTTTTTTTTTTTTTGTAAGCTGCGGTATCGCGCACAAAAGCAAGCCATGCCGCGTGCGGCGACAGGCCGTAAACACGCACTATCAGAATGCGACAAACAATGCATGACACCGTACAGTAATGCATTTTCAGCTTAGAGTGACGTAAACACCTATAACAAAGAAAACTTCGCTTATCAGATCAAATAAAAATAAGCAATCAATTGAAACCAGACACAGCACGTGGAAAAGAAAGGGTACCTGTATAAATACGGACGGAGTGCATGACGCATAGCAATGGCTACCTGGTAAAGCTTAACTGCTAAGCTTACGACTCGAACCAAACTACTGTAGCTGTATCGTCATTCATTCGACCTAAATTGTGTCTCATATTACAATGGACCAACTTTGTTTCGATTTGGAGGTGCTGCCTATAATTTTTCTCTCCCCTTGAATTTCAAGTCTCAAATTTCAGGTGCAGCTTAGATTCGGGAAATTTTTTTTCCCTTGATTTCGAGTCTCCTTTTTCAGGTGCAGCTTAGATTCGAGTAAATACGGTAGATTTATTTGTTTCTCCACAGTATATGAAAAGGTAGTGCCTGACCACTGATGTACACACACAAACGCAAGTGCAGGGCTTCTCATTCCAATCATGTTCAATGATGTAAGCAAAACGCTGAAATAAGAAGACAACAAATAAATGCAGACTGTTTATTAAAAAAAGAACAGGGTGTCTCATAATGTGCTTCTGGACGTCCACACTGGGAGATTCAACAGTTGGATCTTCATAAGATAATTGTAGACGTAGCTATGTCTGGTACTTCGACTGAAGATTGCCAATGATTCACACCTGCCATGTTCTGTCTGATCTACAAGTAAAGCTCCTAAAATTCTGATTCAGCATATCCAAAAGTGGCACATACGTCTACCTGCTCCTCACGGGAGTGGGGGGGATATAAATTAAAAGAAGAGCCATCATCTGTTTAATGGATGTCCCATTTCCAACCTTGGCCTTGATTTCCTTTCCTGCTTGCTCATTATACAGGGTGGACCAGAACTCCAGCAACAAAATTTTGGAGGTTATTAAGGAATATTTACAGATTATTTTGGCATAAGGGACTGTAGGTACTTCGACATCTACACCTATATACACATATAAACTCCGCAAGCCACTAAACGGTACACAATGAAAGGTACCTTCCTTTCCTATTAAACTTACAAATAGAGTGAGTTAAAAGCGAATGTCTGCATACTTCCATATGAGCCCTGATTTATCATATCTTATCTTCATGGTCCTTACACGAAATATACATTGGCAGCAGTAGAATCATTCTGAAGTCAGCATCAAATGCTGGTTCTCCAAATTTTCCCAGTATTGTTCTTTGAAAAGAATGTTGCCTGCCCTTCAGGCTTTCCCATTTGAATTCCTGAAGCATCTCCATAATACTTGCATGTTGTTTATACCTACTAGCAAAAAATCTAGCAACCCCTTCTGAATTGGTTTGAGGGTAATTGTTTTGTTTGCTTTCTTACATCTTGTATTGGCATTGCATAAAAGTGCAAATGTTGATGGTATGTGCTGTATGTATTGTTTGGAAACAAATTTGTTCTATTTGCTCACAGTACTTGCTGTTGACAACAGTAATGCCCTTCTTATCTTGTTGTGCTAAAACTGGTATTCAGTACTGCTCAGTCCTATATTCTGTACTGCTGAGTCCTGTCCCAGGTTTGTTTTTCCAGCAATGTTAGTTGTGCATTAACAGTGATACACACGTGCAGATAGGCTACTGGTGAAGAATTGGCCAATAGGCATCATGTCTATGGATTCACTGTAAGCAGTCAAAAAGTAGCACGATGATGCTATCTCACCTATGGCAACCACATCAAAGTAGTTTCGCACGCGTACACAGGTATCCATAAATAACTGGATCCTTTCTGTTATCACATTTTGGTGATAGCGTATCACAAGCTTTTTCACTATGTTGAAAGCATTTTCACAGAAACAAAGATAATTCTGGCAGCTAAGCTGAATAAATCATAATTACGTTATCACTATGTAATGAGGCACTGGATATCACATGTAATTAGTAACAAAATACTCAGAAAATATCCCTGAAAAACCTATGACATTTTTTTGCCGTAGTTCTGGATTGCCCTGTATGTACAAATGGATTTGCAATGGGGTAGGCTAGAACATTTTCTCAGTTCCTTTTCAAATAATATCTCCCTTTCATGCCCTTCTCCTCTTTAAGACTGCAGTCTGGTTCTATATTAGGTAAATTAATTACCATTATATTAAATAAATATGATTCTATATTAAATCATTTATTCTAGTGCCTAAGAAAAATTATAATATTGCATGATTGTAGCCCTAAATTTAGGAGAAGTAGAAATAGACGTCAAACGCAACATCAGTGGGTACAGTCAGCCGTTCATGAAATTTTGCTTTTGATAGAAGTTTGCCCTCAGTGTTATTCTATGTATGTTCAATGGACTCATGAAAAAACTGCTCACAATTTGTTCAAGTATTGTGCGACACTATAAGCTTAATTTCCGTTCGACGTGTAAAATATTTGTGCCAATTCTTTCCTGTTCACAGAACACAAGAGACTTTTGCAAGAGTAAATAACCCAGAGAAGGGTGCTATTGCATCAACACATCTTATCTGTCCAGAGCCTGGCAGCAAAAAATATTTGGCAGCTTTAAAATGGAGTGTTCCTGCAGTGAACCATAGGTGGTTGCTGGCTTGTGCACGTGAGGGGAGATGTGTTAATGAAGAGCCTTACCTTGTTAAAGAACCAAGCTCCCCTAGAGGTAAAAAGAATTCACTCTCTCTCTTCTTTCTTTCTTTCTTTCTTTCTTTTTTTTCTCGGTAAAATAGTGTATAGGTGGTGACACTTACATAAATTAGCAAAGCATTAACAAAAGTTTTAGCAGAGACAGCTTTAGTCTTCCGAATTAATTTTCTCTGTTGCAGAGTGTGTGCTGATTTGAAATTTCCTAGTACTTTAAATCTGTACTGGACAAGGACTTGAACTTGTATCATTTGCCTTTCACAGGCATATGCTGTACTGGCTAATCGGTCCAGGCATGACCTACCTGGAAAGTTCAGTTAGCATTTGCAGAAGAAAGGCAAAGATTCTTGATTTTGAGTTCCAGTCTGGTACATGGTTTTAATTTTTGTTTAAAAGTTACTTGAAAATAAATTCTGACTGGTGTAAAAATTAATGAGAATACAGGTGGGGAAACTCTTACACCTTAAGTGCTTTAAGGACAAAACAAAAACCAAAATAATACCACTCGTGGAGCACAAGTATGCTAGTCTCATCAACAGAGTAGTCAGAGGAATGGCAAACAGTTCCAAATACTTTCACAGTTAGGTATAGTGATACATTCAAACACTTCCATTTCAAACTTCTTTCTTAATCTCTTCCACTACTATATCTAACTTCATTATTGCTGCAGTTAGCCTGTGAATCAAAATAAGATTCTTACTGCAAAGTACTAGATGCCTTCGATGCTGGTGTTATATTTTGGAGTGTTAATGCTCTGTGAACAGTTGTCTTTACTTCAGTATTGTTTCATTTTGACTGTCTGTATTTATTTCTAGTTTTATGACCACTTCCTCTTCTTATGGGATTTTAAAATTTTATTTCTTTCTAGTTCATAATAATAATAATAATAATAATAATAATAATAATAATAATAATAATAATCATCATCGTCATCACATCGTCTACAGTCTCTAGCCCCTAGCTGGGTCTGTTTCAAACATAAGCATCCACATCTTTACCTGGACCACCACATTTATCTCTATCAGTCTGCCCCAGTCTTCTCCTTTCTTCATCACACTGTGCTTCGCTGCTGGGCTCCGTCAGTTACTGTGTTACTCCAGGTCTTTTGCCTCCTGTTATTTTGTTTGCCACTCTCAGTATCATGCCGACTACATTCTTAACCATGTCTCTTGCATATGTTTCTCTTTCACTACTTCTGTGGTCTCTTGCATATGTTTCTCTTTCACTACTTCTGTTGTTATCTCATTCCTTAATCTCTCCATTCTAGTAGTATTATTCTGCTTCTTTGAAATTTTACGCCTTGCACTTATCTAGCTTGTATACCTTTTCTTCTTCATTACTCACATTTTTATGCATCCATGAGTATCTGAGCAATACTATTCTCAGTATAACACTTCCATGCTTTTTGGTTGTATGTCTTTGCTTATTACGCTGTGCAGCAATACCTTCACTAATCTCCCTTATCATTCCTTCCTCTGTCTTCTATTATGCTTCCATGTGCTTGAAACTTTCCAATTTCTTCAGTACTTGTTCTCTAAATACTTCTATACATTTCTAATCTCGGCTCATTTCTCGTTGTCACCATCATTTCACCCTGCTTTGCATTAAACTCCAATCCATACAGTTCCACCATTTTCTCCTATACATTTAGTCTTTCATTTCCCCAGACCATTAAGACACCTGCTAACACCATTGCTTTCATATTGCTCCTGTTTGAGATGCCACTCCTGCCATCATCTCATCCATAAAGGTTATGGATAGTAGTCAAGGTGTAGGACTTATACCTCCTTCAGTCTCTTTTTTTTCCCCCCCTTACTGAACCATTACCAAGCTGTCTGTAACCTCACAGTCACCTGTATATTATTTTGTCTGAGCTTCCTCCTGTTATTATTTGCATTATAAACAGTTATTCAGTTTTGATGATTAACTTGGTTGTAATGTATTACCAATTTAGCTTTGGCAGTAGATGTGGTGTAGAAGGCAGTCAAATAACACAGGAAAGAACGGACACTGAGAAGAATAATACTATAGAGAAAAGTAACAAATGAAAACATCACAGGGTTGTGGGACGGAAGGAAAGCCATTTCCATTGTTTGTTTTATAATGTATTAAGATATTTCACAACATAAACTGGTAAGCTTAACAAAACATGATTGTTTTCACAATGTTCACACTATTTCTTAAGCAGCAAACACTAGTTAATGTAGATGTTTGCACGATGAGTAATGGGTAGCAACTGACAACGAAATAAGGGATACTGAACACACAGTTTCTACTTATTGATGACTAGTTATACTAGTTACAGACTGACAGAGGTTTTGTGCATGATGCTTAGTATTAAAACAACAAAATGGTAAGATATTGTGCTGTTAAACTTTTGATATTAGTACAAAAAACAGAAAAAGTAAAAGTGATCAAAAATAAAATAAAGGAGAACCTCTCTTGTCCACTTTTGGCTGGTATGTCACTCAGGTTGATCAGACTGTGCTTGAGCCGAACTATCTGTGACTTTTTATCATGGCTCATTACACGTCATGCCATTGTTATGTACTGTATTTTTGTTTACAGGTTTAGTGTTGTTATCACTTGTCCCTTTTAATGCTCTGTCATCTCTCATATCATTTGTCACTGTCAGTGTTTTTTGTACAGTACTGCACTGTGAAGTTTTTAGTGCTTACTGCTTGATGGTTGTATGACACTGTTCTTCTGTATTTGTTACAGTACTGTACATATTTGTTTTACATTGTGTGGTGTACAGTTGTGTGTATGTTTTTTCAAAATGTCTGGAGTGAAAGGTAAACAATGAAAAACTAGCAGGGCTATGAATCACTTTAAAAAGTTGCCAAGGAACTCGGTGTCAGTGTTTAGATTGGAGAAGAAACCGGAAAGACATTGAATCATTTACAGTGATGATAAATGGTGAAAGCTCTCTTAAGAATCGCAAAACATTAAAAACTTGAACTACTTGACAGTGCATTATGGAAATGGTTTCACCAAGAAAGAAGGAAAGGAATCCTGATATCTGGGCTCATAATAAAAGAAAAGGCAATAGTTTAGCGCAGAAAACTAGAAGCCAAAAGTGAGTTCGCAGTTAGCAAAGGTTGGAATCATTGCTGGAAAACCAGTCACAGTGTGAAGCTTGTTTAATTTTCTGGTGAACAAGTATAAGTTAATGCTGAGGCTGCTAAGGAGTTTTCTGCGAAATTTCAAGAACTTGTCAAATAAAAGGACTTGCTACCTTTCCAAATCTATAACATAGACAATGCAGGCCTAAACTATAAAATGCTGCCAAACAACTGCGTCAGGTGAAACCATGGCAGGAACAAAACTTAAAAAAGTTGGGCTACCTATTGCTCCTTGCAGCAACACATATGGCACACACAAGCTTCCCCTGTTTGTTATTGGCAAATGTAAGAAGCTTGCGGCATTCAAAAAACAAAACTAACTTATCTTCCTTGATGGACTATTACTGAAATAAAAAAATCTGCATGGATGGACTGCAGTCTCTTTAAGTCTTGGTTTTATGAAGAGTTTGTTCAACGAAGGGTTTGTTCAGTCCGTCGAAAAAGCCTTGAAACAATAAAAGCTCCCTGTTTATGCTCAGTTGTCATTGAATAACACACCATCACAACCATCTGAAGAGGATGTAGTGAAAAGGGACACAAAAGCTATCCTTCTTCCACCAAATCCAGCAATGGTTCAGGGAGTCATAGTATGGCTAAAGACACAGTATCACAGAAACTACATCAGCTCAATTTTAGAAAAGTTCCAAAGAGGTTGCAATGAACTTGAAGCTATGAAATTCCTCACTGTCATAGATGCTTTCCCTACAGTCGCTGAGTCATGAGAGGAACTAAACCCTGACACACTGCGTAAATCTTAGTGTTACCGTTGATCGGAAGTTATGACCAAAAGTGACTAGATCAAACGTAAGCAAGACGATGACACGCAGATAATTAAGAATCTACAAACTGTACAGTCGAATGTTGTGGCCAGTGAAGTTGAGTAGTGGATTGCCTAGTGTGACAAACAACTGTGAAACCATTGAAGAGCTCAGTGACAACCAGATTATTATTGTTTTGGAAAAAAAAAAATACTGAAGAAAGTGTGAACAAGGGCTCAGACGATGACGACGACGATGACAAACGACGAAGATCCTCCTATTCGGATTTCAAACACAGACGTCAAGAACGCTTTTGGTATTGCCCTTCAGTACATAGAGCAGCACTCAACTACACTACACCTATGGACATTTAGGAGGAACCCTGCAGCAAAGTCCAGAATATCATCTACTACATAAAAATGTATAACTGACTTTCTTCATAAGTAATTTCTTATTAATTTATAGGCTACCTTCAATATTTACAGTACTGTACATATGTACTTTATGTACAGCACATGCGTGCTATACAGTATTGCTCTTTACTAGTATGTAATAACAACAGCTTTTCTTCAGTTTATTGCAGTGTTTTCACTGTAGAGAGCGATATACATATGTAGAGTAGTCATTTTTTAGTTGAAAGATTGTTTACTTTAATGTAAATCCATATTTTTCTGTACTTTTTGATAATCCAACCCCTTTTTTATTCTGACGCATATCCCAGTCTCAAAGATGATGGCTTACAGGGGTTGCACTGTTGGTGGTGAAGTTACGTTAACTAAAAGCTATATAATCAGAAAAATGAGAGGTACTGTGTTATGATTTTCTGTGCACTAGGATTTTCAAAACCTGCTAGTAATTTTCTAGAAAGTTATATCTTATAATTTAGATATTTCCCCAAATAACATGTTATTTTAGTAAAAATACACCTTTTTGGTAATACAAAAACTCTGGCTACGAAACTATAACAGTATAATTTGGCAAATTTGCATTTTAAGACGGGAACATTGCTTCAACATGAAAATTCTGAATACAAATAACTTTTGAAACATTAAATTTTCAGAAAAATAAAATGTTTACTTGAAAATGGAGAATGGGGAGAAGCTAAATAAGCTGTATCAATCTCGACTCAGACTGTTATATGTAAAGTTGAATTTTGACGGGCTCATGGTTACTGGTTTCATAAATTAGGAATATTTCTACATGAGCTATCTATACCAATATCATAATAAGGCTGTAAGTTATACTGTGATTAATAAAGTTTAGTGAAATGCTGCATCAATAAGACTTTGACAATTTTATGTACTCTTCATGTATGCATTACATGTATAATAGAAAGAAAGAAAGAAAAGTGTTTACATATGGAGAGAATTGTAGCAAGTGGAACTGTTCAGCGATCCCTTATCTCAACAGTTTTCATGTATTTGGCTTATTTTCACACTATCACATGCATTCTCAGTATGCAGGAGTACCATACCAGTCTCTCTTCAGGAACACCCCCCCCGGGGCTCATGGGTCTCTCGTGAGTTCATGCATGGCACACACACACAGGGCCCTGAGCTACTGTAGCCCATTCTTCTTCTTCTTCAATGCATTTCCTTCACCCTGCCCCCTCTCCCTATCCTTGCTCCTTCCCTGTTGCCCCCTCCTTACAGTCTCTCGATGTTCTGGTTTATATCGACCTGGCTATCCACTGGTTCCCTATATTGCTTGCAATTTTGTACCTTCTTCCTGCTCTTCCATAGTTTTTGGTGTTTAAGTCCCCGCTTCAGGTTTGACCTCCACTTCTAAATTTTATATTTTTAGTGTGAGCCATTTGGGGAAGAACTTCCTCCCTAGCATCTACGGTGTGGATTCCTCTCCCCCATTCCTTCAGCTCTCCCTTCCCCACAGTAGCCCCTTCCACCCTGATAGAATACAAGCATGTGTAGCCAGTCCATGTGATGGGGCTGTTATACCCATCTAGCTGAGTCCCCTGACAACACAGGGATCGCACTACAGATATCTCAGCTGTCCCCTCTCCATGTATGCCAAGGGACACCAGAACTCCCGGCAACGGCCGCCGTGTCAGGCAGCTCTTACTACAATTGGGTGGTGCCCATGGAGAGAGCTCTGATAGGAGTAGGTGGTATCAGGATGGATGTTTGGCACATGAAGTTTATCAAGCTGCATAAATCTGGCCGTTCTCAAACAGCAGTCTCTTCAAATGGTGAAGGATCATTGAATGCTGCTTCATATGACTGGGCAGCTTTCCCTTCCCTTGCTACACCATGACAGGAGGGCCAGACTGCCGTCTTATGATGAAACACTTTCTCATCTGTACTAGGATGGATGGGAACACATTCACCACTACAAAGCTATTATTTTTTTTATGGAGAATATCAAGGACAAGTTTGGTGAAATCTTAGTAAGACACGGTCAGACTCCCAGTTGATCAGAGCTTCTTCAGGGTGTATATGCTCCGGGACATCTAGGAAAACCCCAGGAATTTTTTCATCAGGAAGGGACATCTGAAAAAATCCAGGAATTTTTTAGAATCCTGTGAATTTTTCATTGCTTTCGACTTCAGTAAAATTTTTGTAGTTTTGACTGGTATGAACTGATAAACAGCAAAATGTGCTTTAGGACGAGGACTATGAAATACTTTATAACAATGAACTACTCCCGATGAGCACGATGTCACATCTGTTTTCATTAAGTTTGTTTTAGCAGTTGCCTGCGGGCTCACGGGCGTGCACAGTTGAGTTGTGTATGGTCAGTACCATCTGCCACTTCCAGGTACTTGAAGTGCGGATGTTAGCTGGAAAATTTTTCTGGCACGCCCAAGCTACCAGATTGCCGCATGCACATAGCAGTCTGGGTTGTAATGGGGAGGGGCAGTCTCCACATAAGCTGTGCTTACATTTAGTGATTTTGCTGTTTCCTCTTTGTTTACACTTCTCACATCAAATGAAAACAAAACGGACTTCTGTAGTTTGGAGCTATAAAGTGAATTAAAATACATTCACACAATTACTGAAGGCTAAATATGTTATTAGTTTCAGTTTTCTGATTTTATTTTATTTCCACATTTTTGACAGTAAGTGGCCTTGCAAGAACAATGAAGTTACTTTTGTCGATTTGCTAAAAAGCGTGGCATTTATTATACTTTTCCTCAGAGACAGTCCATTCATTAGAAACGAAGTGTTTCATTCCACACTATTGGATAGTTTCAAGTGTTCACTGAATTTCAAGTGCACATTTTCATCTTCTGGCCCGTATGGCATTATGTCATAATAAAGAACCAAACAGGAGATAATACAGTACTGGTACTCCCGAAAACTGCACTGAAATATTTAATATCAGGTTGGGGTCTGCTTCATTGTGAAACTGGACGTACGAAAGTGCACTCTAAGCCGAGTTATGCATTTGAGTATGATTTGCGAAATTCCAATGCTCTTGCAGTATCCTATTCCTTCTATGACGTAATGTAAGATCTCTTAATACCAGTTATCATGGCTGCCCATGTGCAGTAACACCTGTTTCTTGGCACTCTCTGGCAACTGCTGAAACAAATATATTTCTAACAGATCATGTGGAAAATATCTTTCCAAAACTTTTTTCAGCAGATTTTTTTTGTTCTCTGAAGTCCATGTTGATGTATAAAACCTTTAGCATTCCAAGGATTGATATTTTTACTGCTCCAATGGAAAGTATACTGCCACTTATCATGGAAAAAGTGTGTATTTCACCTTGGAGGAAGTGTATCTTCATGTTGGGGGAAAAGTGCGTTTTTGACTGGGAAATCCAGGAAAAACCCGGGAACTTTTTTTATTCTTGTCCACTTATACACCCTGTTCTTGCGTCGTCCAATCCACAGCTCTTCATTCGTTTGGTTGTCTTGGCAATGTCTCAGTGTCTATTACTCCTCACCATCCACTGAATGTGGGCCAGGGAGTGATTTTTCAAAGGGACCTCATCCTGCAGTCTGATGAGGAACTTCAGACTAATCTGGAACAACGCGGCGTTCATTTTTTTCGACGTGTGAGAAGGGACGCAAAGACAACCACACTGATACTGGTACCTTCATTGTGCTTTTCGAGAGGGATACCCTCCCAGAGGAGGTCAAGGTTTTGTGCTACAGATGTAACGTGAAGCCAAATCCCCCCCACCCCATGAGCTGCTTTCGGTGCTCGCGTTTTGGACTTATGTCTTCCCGCTGTATGGCGGACCCTCTGTGTGGTGACTGTGGACACCCACTCTATGCCCATGTGTTCCGCCATCTGTGTGTGTCAATTTGTCATGACTGCCATTTCCCTTGCTAGCCGGATTGCCCGACTTACAAGAGAGAAAAGAAGATCCAAGAGTGCAAGTCCCTGGATTGCTTGTCTTATACTGAGGGTCACCAGAAGTATGAGACACTCCATCCAGTGTTGCTACCTTCAACGTTTGCTTCTGTTACGTTCTTTACCCTTCCTACTTCTTTGTTACACCAGCACCCCTCCCTCTCCCCTCCTCCTCTGAAGTTCCCATGACATCCCATCAGGGAGCACCTACCCATCCCCAGCAGTAGTAGTGCCACCCTTCTTCGGCACCTGCAGGTGATGGGGGCTTCCAGGCCAGAAGCCTCTTGCCACAACTTGACCATGAGACGCACCATCTGCACATTCCAAGGTCGCCTGCTCCCTTTCAGTTCCATATCGTGCCAATGCCAGTGCCCCGCCCTCCTCCACTTCTGAAAGAGGAGGAGGAGGAGAACGAGAAGAAGAAGAAGAAGAAACATAAGTTCCAAGACAAGGCCCCCCATTGCCCCTGGAGGTGTCATCTACATCTACATGACTACTCTGCAATTCACATTTAAGTGCTTGGCAGAGGGTTCATCGAACCACAATCATACTATCTCTCTACTATTCCACTCCCGAACAGCGAGCGGGAAAAACGAACACCTAAACCTTTCTGTTTGAGCTCTGATTTCTCTTATTTTATTTTGATGATCATTCCTACCTATGTAGGTTGGGCTCAACAAAATATTTTCGCATTCGGAAGAGAAAGTTGGTGACTGAAATTTCGTAAAAAGGTCTCGCCGCGACGAAAAACGTCTATGCTGTAATGACTTCCATCCCAACTCGTGTATCATATCTGCCACACTCTCTCCCCTATAATGCGATAATACAAAACGAGCTGCCCTTCTTTGCACCCTCTCGATGTCCTCCGTCAATCCCACCTGGTAAGGATCCCACACCGCGCAGCAATATTCTAACAGAGGACGAACGAGTGTAGTGTAAGCTGTCTCTTTAGTGGACTTGTTGCATCTTCTAAGTGTCCTGCCAATGAAACGCAACCTTTGTCATCTACCCCCTAGCAACCAGAGTCTGACATCTTATTTAAAAATTTCAACTCATCTTTGTCGATGACGATCACTGACTGGGTGATGCGACCTGCTCTTGGCTTCTTTATGTGTAACCTGGTCTCTCTCCACATGATCATCCAGTGGAATTGCAACAGATACTATCTTCACCTACTGGAAATACAACATCTTGTCTCCTCCTACTCTGCAAACTGTATCCCGCCCCATCCACTTTCACTACATGGTCCTCTTTTGTAAAGTCCTTACATAAAGACCCTAGGTCCTCTTATCACATGACTTAGCTCTGCATTTGGCTTGAAGATACTGGTGACCTGGTACGCCGCTCCTAAACTTTCCTGTAACTGAGAGCCTACACCTCGCCTATGGCTACTACCTAGCAGCAGCACTTTCTTCTTCCTAACACTTTGTACATTCCTTGATGTTTGATAGATGTCGTTTGTAGGCTTGTAGTGTAGGGAATGATTCGATGCCTGATTTTACTGTTATTTGACAGAGATGGTCTGATAGTCCAAGATTTTTACAGCTACATCACATATTTCCCTGTCCACATTTATGGCCACATGGTCAATTACTGATGCAGTCATTGTGGTAACCCTTGTTGCACTATTGAAGAATAGGGACATGCCAAAACTGTGAAGGATGTTTATGAAGGTGCTGTTGGATTCATTTATAATATTTGTGTTGATGTTAATGTCCCCACACAGAATTATGTTG
Organism: Schistocerca gregaria; assembly: GCF_023897955.1. Lineage (NCBI taxonomy): Eukaryota > Metazoa > Arthropoda > Insecta > Orthoptera > Acrididae > Schistocerca > Schistocerca gregaria. The sequence continues at coordinate 1,208,819,951 of NC_064920.1, read as the reverse complement.
ACCTTTGTACTTGAGGCTTTATCTAGAACTTCTGTTAATTTGTTGAAAAAATTGTCCACACTATCACTGGGAGATCTATACACACACAAAGTGATTAATTTCTTGGTGATATCAAGCCCTGTTAATTCAATAGCTGCTATTTCAAAGTGTTTGTCTTCACTTACTGTACTGAGGTCATGTATTGATTTGAGATGTGTTCCTTTCCTGATATAAATGCATGATCCTCCACCCCTTGAAGTAGTTCTGCAGTAAAAGTGTGCCCTTTCATACAATGATAATACTACACGTTGGATTTCTGTGTCTCTACACCAATGCTCCGTAATACAAACTACAGTGCAGTTCAAAGATTGGAACTCAACTTCTAATAGTTGTATTTTATTTTTTATTCGTTGCATGTTTTTACAGCCATAAGCAGTTAACAAAATATTGTTAATTCTTGCTTTTAATAAGTGGGGTTTTCAGAATTATGTCACTGGAATACATGTGGATGGTGCACAGCATTCTGACAGAGTTTTTAGGGGGAAGCAGCTGCATCTACAGAAGTACAACACTTTGACAACTGCACAGAATGTTTGACATGGACATGTATAGTGAGCATATGTTCTATTGTCACTGTATGATGCCTGTATTGTCAATTTTAGGTGTTGTGTCATTAAGATGAGGCACTTTTATTGCAGCCTCAATATGTCAGGCTCGAGAATGAACCATTCTGTTTGAAACTAATTGCTAAAACATATGTAATGCCACTGTAACAGATCTGTAATACAAACTTCATGAAATAAAAAGGTTACGGGTCCCAATCAATAAACTGTTGAAAATGCAAACATGTGAGATACTACATAGTATCATCACGACGTGCAAACTACAGTCAGATGAAATGTCTTGATAGTTGACACATCATGTGTTTTAACTGATTTCCTCCAACCAGAGCCCTCAGCGTCACACCTGAACTGTTCGCAGTTGCCAAACTGCCACAAGAACTTTCAGTTCATTTCCAATTCCTTGTCTGGCTTTCTTTCTTGATGTGTTTGGGTCCCAGGTCCTGAGTGTGTGTCATTTTTGAAGGCGGCAATTAATTGTTGCCACTAGGTCACCCATAAAAAAACAACTTCCTGAAGTGTAATTGCATAGCCCAGTGTCCCTTCTTTTTTTCCCCTAAAAATCTAACCAAAATACTTTGATTATTAGTTTTACTCATTTAATTGGCTTAAATGTAATTTTTTTAATAATATTTTGCCGTGACATTTTCATCATTGCATTGACTTTTTGTTCACTTTTATTTTTCTTCCTATCATTTTTCTTTTTCTTGTTCAGAGTCTGCTTGTGTCACCAATCACCTGTTATGAAGTATGGACCAGGTTTGCTTATCAGCTGGTAGTATGGCAGCCCATTTATCCAGTGTAAGAATAGTTTCAGGTAACCAATGACAACAAGAAATTACAGTTTGCTTTTACTGCTGAAACTGAAACTTTCTATCTAGAGCTTGCTCATGGAGGATAGCCTTAAACACCATGAACAAAGTGATCATGACTTTAGATCTGCTACAGGTTGTTGATCACCATTTTCTCATATACATTTGCACGTCTCGGGGTTGTGGTTAGGTTAGGACATGTGTTTAAATTCAGAGCTACAAAATGCCATGTCTGCTTCAGTTCAGTTAAAATCAGTTGTTGACAGAGCATCTCCCATTCTTGCCATACCTTGCGGTGGCTCCAAGTTACACATTAAAAGCACTTGTGAAGTGACCCATTGTGTATGTGTGTCTTCTGTAACCGAGCAGCAGTCAGCTGCGGATGTGGTAAGTGACAACTTCGGTCTCCCGCAATTATTTTTCTTCGCCCAGACTTCCTTCATTACCTTCTTTATAAATGTATCTACTGGCTTCATCACCATATCACTTTCCTAAAATCCTAATCCTTGATTGAGCATTTAAAGTATTGCTGTATTCCACAAGAGCTAATAAAAATAAATTACATGATTTTAGTTCTTATAGCTTGTTTTCAAAATCAAACTTCACTCTGCAGTGGAGAAAACGATACAATGAAACTTTATGAAAAATTAAAATTGTAGACTCATACTAAACCCGAGGTCCTTATCAACCAGGCTGATACTACTAGGCATAAAAATTTGTTGACATGTATGTGACTATAGCTATCCATGTTTTGTATATAGGATTGAGTAACAATAAAGATGCTTTTACCTTGACAATGATCCATGCTTCAATGTCTCAGTGGTACACAGTTGCAGTCTGTCAGCAAGTTCTCTTTTGTTTATTTTATGTGAATTACTCTCATCATTACACTAAAAGTTTCTTTCCTGAAATTTCAGAGGTTGAAGGAAGTCATTCCTCTGGGAGAGGCTCTGATGTTAATCACAGTAAGCTTGGCACACCTGTAACACTACCAAAGGAAATACAGAATGCTGAGGAGAAGCAGCCGCAAGCTGCAGCTTTGGTTGTTGAAGAAACTGTACCTTCTGTAAATGTTACAAGAAGTTCAGACAGTGCAAGAAAATCAATGGGTCCACCTGGTACAGCTAAGGTACCAACAACAAATGAAAGGGAGAGACGCAGGACAACTGGGCCAGTTAACTCTCCATCAACACCTGCTGGAAATCCTAAGGGAACAGTTCAGAACTTAGGCTTTTCACCATTCAGCCAGGAAACGCCGATAAGGACGTTAATATCGTCAGTCACTGACAATGCAAATGTAACACCCAATAATGGTTGGACATTTGATCCAAATGAAGCAACCCCAAAGCCTCCAAACTACATGTCTACACCAGAGACACCATATGGACAAGTCTTTAAACCCAACCCTTCACCTACAACTAGGAAGAACTGGAAGAGATGGATTGACAGTATACCAGAATTTGAGAAGCTGGAGCCTGAGGAAAAGAAGAGACGATTGAGCACAGTGAGAAAAATTTCAAATACTCTTATAGCTGACATTGTAGCTCTTTTTGTAAAATATACAAGGAAATGCAGGGTAAATGGTAAATATGTTGAGAGGTGATATTGTTTTCATAATAAACATGAGCCTAATTTTCAGTGGGTATTGATGCTTGAATTTGATTACTAACAGTATTATGAAAAGGAAAGTTACCACTCACTATATAGCAGAGATGCTGTGTCACAGAGAGGCACAACAAAAAGACTGTCACAGATAAAGCTTTCAGCCCGTGAGGCCTTCGTCAAAAGCTTTATTTGTGACAGTCTTTCTGTTATGCCTATCTGCAACTCAGCATCTCTGCTGTATGGTGAGTGGCAATTTTCCTTTTCATAATATTGTTAGATTCCATCCTGAATTTTCCACTGTTTGATGCATATTACTAAGAAAGAGATGACTAGTACAAATGACTTCAGTGTCTCAGTTGAATGGGACTCTGGGTTCCAGCTGACATATTGTAATAGGGCCATGCGATATCAAGTGGTCTAATTTCGAAAATGTTCTCGCATCACCATAAAGGATTTTGATGTAATTTAGGTGGAGATTTACACATTTTGCCAATCAACAGTGGTAAAGTTTTACTGTCATCAATATAATACTTCCAGAAATGATAGTATTTTGTTTGACTCCATAGTGTAACTGTTGAAAGTGTGCCTCCCTGATTTTTTGGCAGCTTTGGGTTAAAAAAATCTTAAGCAGTTTTCATATAAAAACCTGTATCTGGTTCTGAAATGTGAGAATGTAAGCCCTAAAAAATTACAACAAGGTGGAGGTGCATTTAAAATACACCCATATTCCACTGGCACTGAAGTCTAACATCAGTTATTATGCTCTGCAATTATTTAATACTTGCTGTGGAAGATAATATGGGCAGTCCTGTTGGCTAAGACACGAGATTAGGTCAGCAGCAGCAAACACACATAAAAGACAGTTGTAATTGTCAAGCTTTTGGAGCCAGTGGCTCCTTCTTCGGGTAGAAAGGTTGAAGAGAAGGAAGAGTAGTGATGGAAAGTGACTGGAGAGGTCTAGGAAAAGGGGTAGATTTCGACTAAGTCACCCAGAACTGCTGGTCAGGGGAGACTTACTGTATGGAATGTGAGTCTCCCCAGACCTGCGGGAAATCTACCACTTTTTCTATACCTCTCCAGTCCTTTTCCTTCACCCATCTTCCTTTCCCTTCAACTCTCTTGCCTGAAGAAGAAGCCTCTGGAATGTGAGTCTCCCCAGACCTGCGGGAAATCTACCACTTTTTCTATACCTCTTCAGTCCTTTTCCTTCACCCATCTTCCTTTCCCTTCAACTCTATTGCCTGAAGAAGAAGCCTCTGGCTCTAAAAGCTTGCCAATTACAACCGTCTTTTGTGTGTGTGTTCTGCTGCTGCTAGGTGAGTGAATTTTTTTATCCATTCAATTAAATAAGTTTGCCAATAATTGATTTTTAAAATGAAATTGGGTATTTTTATAACATAAAAATGAGATTGAGTTTTTTGTATTTCTATGTACAAAAATGTCGCTTAATTTAGTGCTCATCATTACAAATATATACTTGAAATAATTGGTCAGGCTTCAAACAGAGATGTTGACATTCTTTGGCCAGAGATGTTGACATTCTTTGGCCAAGTACCAGCTGTCCACCCTAATGTGTACAAAAAATTGCTTTTGATGGAACAAGCTTAATAATAGCAGTCAACCGGCAGAGCGAGCGCACGCACGCGCGCTCACACACACACACACACACACACACACACACAAATAAACATGAGCGTACATATCAGAAGAGTATTAAATCCAACAACAACAAATAATAATAGCTGCTGTCATTCACCCTAGGTGAAACTGTTTAAAACATTTGTCTCCTACCGTAGTTTCAGTTACAATTTCAATATTGTACCTTTGAATGCAACTTGGGGCCATGATCCCACCAACGCACATACGTGCAAGTCCCATTTCCCTCCTTTTCATCTCTCCTCTCCCCTTTCCCCCCTCTTCCCCCTACCCCTTCAGCACAGCCACCCGATGCTGCACCTAGCAGCTAATCTAATGTTAGTGTTCACCTTGTGTCAAAGATCATGAAGGTTAATCACAGGGCTATGGAATGATTAGAACCACTGAAGAGCTCTGTAAGGCAGACAACCATACTTTCTAGAAGAACTAGTAACTGATGATAAATCCTGTACGTAAAGCTTCACACTCAAATTACCACCTCATTTGATGGTATGTAAGCATGCTAATAATAATAATAATAATAATAATAATAATAATAATAGCAAACCCAGCTAAATACCGCCCCATAACATGCCTACCAACAATATACAAAATATTAACTTTAGTCATTACACAGAAATTAATCACACATAAAACACAGAAAAAAATATAAATGAAGAACAAAAAGGCTGTTGCAAAGGAGCACGAGGATGTAAAGAGCAACTGATAATAGATGCGGAAGTGACATATCAAGCTAAAACTAAACAAAGGTCGCTACACTACGCATACATTGGTTACCGAAAAGCTTTTGATTGTGTACCCCACTCATGGTTACTACAAATATTGGAAATATACAAAGTAGATCCTAAATTGATACAGTTCCTAAACATAGTAATGAAAAATTGGAAAACCACACTTAATATCCAAACAAATTCAAATAATATCACATCACAGCCAATACAGATTAAGTGTGGAATATACCAAGGAGACTCATTAAGTCCTTTCTGGTTCTGTCTTGCTCTGAACCCACTATCCAACATGCTAAATAATACAAATTATGGATACAAATAAAATAGAAAGAAACTTCCACATGGGAAAAATATATTAAAAACAAAGATTCCAAGACTTACCAAGCGGGAAAGCGCCGGCAGACAGGCACAATGAACAAAACACACAAACACACACACAGAATTACTAGCTTTCGCAACCGATGGTTGCTTCTTCAGGAAGGAGAAGGAAAGACGAAAGGAAGTGGGTTTTGAGGGAGAGGGTAAGGAGTCAAGGAGTCATTCCAATCCCGGGAGCGGAAAGACTTCCCTTGGGGGGGAAAAAAGGACAGGTGTACACTTGCACTCGTACACACACACACACACACACACACACACACACACACACACACACACACACACATATCCATCCGCACATACACAGACACAAGCAGACATATTTCATATTTCATATATGTCTGCTTGTGTATGTGTATGTGCGGATGGATATGTGTGTGTGTGTGTGTGCGCTTTCCCGCTTGGTAAGTCTTGGAATCTTTGTTTTTAATAAATTATGGATACAATATTACTGGAACATACCCACACAAAATCACACATTTGCTATACATGGATGATCTAAAACTACTGGCAGCAACAAATCAACAACTCAACCAATTACTAAAGATAACAGAAGTATTCAGCAAAGATATAAATATGGCTTTTGGAACAGACAAATTTAAGAAAAATAGCATAGTCAAGGAAAACACACTAAACAAGAAGATTACATATTGGATAACCACAGCGACTGCATAGAAGCAATGGAAAAAACAGATGCCTATAAATATCTAGGATACAGACAAAAAATAGGAATACATAACAAATATTAAAGAAGAACTAAAAGAAAAATATAGACAAAGACTAACAAAAATATTGAAAACAGAATTGACAGCAAGAAACAAGACAAAAGCTATAAATACTTATGCTATACCAATATTGACCTACTCATTTGGAGTAGTGAAATGGAGTAACACAGACCTAGAAGCACTCAGTACACTTGCACGATCACAATGTCACAAATACAGAATACATCACATACATTCAGCAACAGAAAGATTCACATTAAGCAGAAAGGAAGGAGGAAGGGGATTTATTGACATAAAAAACCTACATTATGGACATATTAAAAACAAAGATTCCAAGACTTACCAAGCGGGAAAGCGCCGGCAGACAGGCACATGAACAAAACACACAAACACACACACAGAATTACAAGCTTTCGCAACTGGCAGTTGCTTCGTCAGGAAAGAGGGAAGGAGAGGGGAAAAATGAAAGGATGTGGGTTCATTTTTCCCCTCTCCTTCCCTCTTTCCTGACGAAGCAACTGCCAGTTGCGAAAGCTTGTAATTCTGTGTGTGTGTTTGTGTGTTTTGTTCATGTGCCTGTCTGCCGGCGCTTTCCCGCTTGGTAAGTCTTGGAATCTTTGTTTTTAATATATTTTTCCCATGTGGAAGTTTCTTTCTGTTTTATCTACATTATGGACAGATAGACAATTTAAGAAAATTCTTTATAGAACGAGCAGAAACTAGCAAAATACACAAAGCAATCATTCATATAAATACCTCGGCTACACCACTGCAATTTCATAACCACTTCTACAACCCTTTAGATCACATAACATCAACAGATATGAAGAAAGTAAATTGGAAAAAGAAAACACTACATGGCAAGCACCCGTATCATCTAACACAGCCACACATCGATCAAGACGCATCCAACACATGGCTAAGAAAAGGCAATATATACAGTGAGACGGGAGGATTCATGATTGCAATACAGGATCAAACAATAAACACCAGATATTACAGCAAGCATATTATTAAAGATCCCAATACCACAACAGATAAATGCAGACTTTGCAAACAACAAATAGAAACAGTAGATCACACCACAAGCGGATGTACAATACTAGCAAATATAGAATACCCCAGAAGACATGACAATGTAGCAAAAATAATACATCATCAGCTTGCCTTACAACATAAACTTATAAAACAACACGTTCCCACATACAAGTATGCACCACAAAATGTATTGGAGAATGATGAATACAAATTGTACTGTAACTGAACCATTATAACAGATAAAAACAACATCACATAACAAACCTGACATCATACTCACCAATAAAAAGAAGAAATTAACACAACTAATCGAAATATCCATACCCAATACAACAAATGTTCAAAAGAAAACAGGAGAAAAAATTGAAAAATACATCCAACTGACTGAGGAAGTCAAGGATATATGGCATCAGGATAAAGTTGACATTATACCAATTATACTATCAACTACAGGAGTCATACCACACAATATCCACCAGTACATCAACGCAATACAGCTAAATCCAAACGTAATTATACAACTGCAGAAATCTGTAATTATTGATACATGTTCAATTACCCGAAAGTTCCTAAATGCAATATAACATATACCATACAGTTAAAAGGATGTCACGGTTGATCAAGGTCCACGTCACTTTCCACTTTTGACCAGACATAACGTCTGAGATAAGAAAGAAATAATAATAATAATAGAATTTTAGTAATTGCGATATTACTGACTTGAATCGTTGGTGTGCTTCTGCGTGTCCTGCTGAGTTGTTTTGATTTTATGCACAGTACTTTGACAACTGACCTAGCCGTTTACTTTAGATGCTGTGACTTTTGCTATTGTATGTACTCACTGCCTGGACCCCAGGTAGACTGTGAACTGTTTTGGTCTCATGCCACCAGATCGATATCCGACACATAGCACTCCTTTTGATGCTCTTTCGTTTTCAGGACTTGCACTTGTATTCTGCAAAACAAAAATTCATGTTATCTAGCTCTGGTGGATGTGATGTAATGGCTGGTGAGGTTTTAATAAATTGAATGTCAGACCTCAAAGCATTATTTAAATTGATAGCTCCATCCCTGTTTGTTAGGTTTTCTGACTTCTTTATTTCGATAGACGCCTTATTTAAGCTATCCCAGAAACTTGGCGTTTACGCCACAATACCAGTATCATCGTATGATTAGCGTAAGATATTTAAATTTAATTAATATTTGGAGATTGGCACTAAATTTATAAAAAACTCTCCATCACATCCACCAAAGCTGAGAGAATTTGTATTTTGCAAAGGGCATACGAGTGTTGATAATTGAATTCCACTATAAACAGTGGCATGAAACCAACTATAGTTGAGCCTGGTTGGACTCCAAGCGCCTGAAGATATCAGGTTGGTTATCAAATTGTTCTGCATAAATTGGAAACAACAACTTGTCAAGAATGTTGAAGGCACACTATTAATCACGCTGAGAAAATCTTAGAGATCACAGTTTTATCAACTACAAACCACTGTAATACGTGGCACACCAATTAAAGAAATATAATTTGTTTGGGAAAAAATCTCTGTGTGGAACTGAGACACGTAGTCAGTGACAGTATTTAGATTTTTAGTTTACATTTGCTTTTACTTCTAGAAACAATAATAATGTGCAGAATTATACAACTTTTACCATAAAATTGTACATTCTTCTTTTTTTTTTTTTTTTTTTTTTTTTTTCTTCTGTGTTCAGCCTTTGTCCGAGATTAAGCGCCAGATATGGGAAAAATTTGGAGGCATAAAAATTCCAAGAAAGGTACGTGTAAGAGTGCAAATTACTATTATCTTGTACATAGTTTTTGATTCATGGCTATTTTATCATAGTGTGATATTGAGTAAGATGTTATAAATAAAACAGAAAGAAACTTCCACATGGGAAAAATATATTAAAAACAAAGATTCCAAGACTTACCAAGCGGGAAAGCGCCGGCAGACAGGCACATGAACAAAACACACAAACACACACACACAGAATTACAAGCTTTCGCAACTGGCAGTTGCTTCGTCAGGAAAGAGGGAAGGAGAGGGAAAAATGAAAGGATGTGGGTTTTAAGGGAGAGGGTAAGGAGTCATTCCAATCCCGGGAGCGGAAATACTTCCCTTAGGGGAAAAAAAGGACAGGTGTACACTCGCACACACACACCCACACACATATCCATCTGCACATACACAGACACAAGCAGACATATTTAAAGGCAAAGAGTTAAGGGCAGAGATGTCAGTCGAGGCGGAAGTACAGAGGCAAAGAAGTTGTTGAAAGACAGGTGAGGTATGAGCGGCGGCAACTTGAAATTAGCGGAGGTTGAGGCCTGGCGGATATCGAGAAGAGAGGATATACTGAAGGGCGAGTTCCCATCTCCGGAGTTCGGATAGGTTGGTGTTGGTGGGAAGTATCCAGATAACTCGGACGGTGTAACACTGTGCCAAGATGTGTTGGCCGTGCATCAAGGCATGTTTAGCCACAGGGTGATCCTCATTACCAACAAACACTGTCTGCCTGTGTCCATTCATGCGAATGGACAGTTTGTTGCTCGTCATTCCCACATAGAAAGCATCACAGTGCAGGCAGGTCAGTTGGTAAATCACGTGGGTGCTTTCACATGTGGCTCTCCTTTTGATCGTGTACACCTTCCGGGTTACAGGACTGGAGTAGGTGGTGGTGGGAGGGTGCATAGGACAGGTTTTACACCGGGGGCGGTTGCAAGGGTAGGAGCCAGAGGGTAGGGCAGGTGGTTTGGGGATTTCATAGGGATGAACCAAGAGGTTACGAAGGTTAGGTGGACGGCGGAAAGACACTCTTGGTGGAGTGGGGAGGATTTCATGAAGGATGGATCTCATTTCGGGGCAGGATTTTAGGAAGTCGTATCCCTGCTGGAGAGCCACATTCAAGGTCTGATCCAGTCCCGGGAAGTATTCTGTTACAAGTGGGGCACTTTTGGGGTTCTTCTGTGAGAGGTTCTGGGTTTGAGGGGATGAGGAAGTGGCTCTGGTTATCTGCTTCTGTACCAGGTTGGGAGGGTAGTTGCGGGATGCGAAAGCTGTTTTCAGGTTGTTGGTGTAATGGTCGAGGGATTCAGGACTGGAGCAGATTCGTTTGCCACGAAGGCCTAGGCTGTAGGGAAGGGACCGTTTGATATGGAATGGGTGGCAGCTGTCATAATGGAGGTACTGTTGCTTGTGGACTCACAGTGAAGAACAACTCCAGAATTTCCTCTCCAACCTCAACTCCTTTGGTTCCATCAGATTCACCTGGTCCTACTCCAAATCCCATGCCACTTTCCTAGATGTTGACCTCCATCTGTCCAATGGCCAGCTGCACACATCCGTCCACATCAAACCCACCAACAAGCAACAGTACCTCCATTATGACAGCTGCCACCCATTCCATATCAAACGGTCCCTTCCCTACAGCCTAGGCCTTCGTGGCAAACGAATCTGCTCCAGTCCTGAATCCCTCGACCATTACACCAACAACCTGAAAACAGCTTTCGCATCCCGCAACTACCCTCCCAACCTGGTACAGAAGCAGATAACCAGAGCCACTTCCTCATCCCCTCAAACCCAGAACCTCTCACAGAAGAACCCCAAAAGTGCCCCACTTGTAACAGAATACTTCCCGGGACTGGATCAGACCTTGAATGTGGCTCTCCAGCAGGGATACGACTTCCTAAAATCCTGCCCCGAAATGAGATCCATCCTTCATGAAATCCTCCCCACTCCACCAAGAGTGTCTTTCCGCCGTCCACCTAACCTTCGTAACCTCTTGGTTCATCCCTATGAAATCCCCAAACCACCTCCCCTACCCTCTGGCTCCTACCCTTGCAACCGCCCCCGGTGTAAAACCTGTCCTATGCACCCTCCCACCACCACCTACTCCAGTCCTGTAACCCGGAAGGTGTACACGATCAAAAGGAGAGCCACATGTGAAAGCACCCACGTGATTTACCAACTGACCTGCCTGCACTGTGATGCTTTCTATGTGGGAATGACGAGCAACAAACTGTCCATTCGCATGAATGGACACAGGCAGACAGTGTTTGTTGGTAATGAGGATCACCCTGTGGCTAAACATGCCTTGATGCACGGCCAGCACATCTTGGCACAGTGTTACACCGTCCGAGTTATCTGGATACTTCCCACCAACACCAACCTATCCGAACTCCGGAGATGGGAACTCGCCCTTCAGTATATCCTCTCTTCTCGATATCCGCCAGGCCTCAACCTCCGCTAATTTCAAGTTGCCGCCGCTCATACCTCACCTGTCTTTCAACAACTTCTTTGCCTCTGTACTTCCGCCTCGACTGACATCTCTGCCCTTAACTCTTTGCCTTTAAATATGTCTGCTTGTGTCTGTGTATGTGCGGATGGATATGTGTGTGGGTGTGTGTGTGCGAGTGTACACCTGTCCTTTTTTTCCCCTAAGGGAAGTCTTTCCGCTCCCGGGATTGGAATGACTCCTTACCCTCTCCCTTAAAACCCACATCCTTTCATTTTTCCCTCTCCTTCCCTCTTTCCTGACGAAGCAACTGCCAGTTGCGAAAGCTTGTAATTCTGTGTGTGTGTGTTTGTGTGTTTTGTTCATGTGCCTGTCTGCCGGCGCTTTCCCGCTTGGTAAGTCTTGGAATCTTTGTTTTTAATATGTGAGTAAGATGTTACATATATATAAGGCTCTGCACTTTTAACCATATGTAATATCTTATCCATCAAGATTGCGTCATGCAAAACATCAAAACCTACATTTGAGTGTACTTACTGATATTAATGAGCGAGAAGTGGCACTCAGGAGATGGGCTTATATCACCATTTGATTATCAGGTTCAGCTTTGCCATTATTTCCTTAAATGAGATAAGATAAATGCCGGTATTCCATTGATTATTTAGTTCTCCGCCCATGCCCCTTAAGCTTGTTCTCCATCTGGTTTGGTATCAGAATCAGGGTTATGTTAAACTAGGACCTTCTTTCCTGTAATCTCTATAGTTTTGCGTAGGCTAATATCAGTTTTGAAGACACCAACTCAATATGTAACCATACAAATGTGATCTTGAAGTGGAGGTACAAACATACAAGAAGTTATGCAAACACTTGTCATTTTGAGCAGCCTTTAAGTTAAATTATTAATCTGCTTTTAACTATTAAGTTCATTCATATTGATTAGTAAAGAAGTTTGTTAGTGCCTGTTCCAGTTCATATAATGAATGCTCACATTTCCAGACGTATTATGCACTAAAAATGAAAAGTTTGTGAGAAGGCAGATCTCATGCTAAAGTTTACATTTTTTGTATGACAACACAGGATAAACTTACTTCAGATTTATGTATATGCATCTCTGTTCCATTTTTAAGGATGTGTGTCTGAGTACTTCGTATTTGCTAGAGAAATTATTAGAAGTTGTGACTGGTAGGTCCCCCCGAGATATAAACACAACTGTAAAAGGCTCCAGTATGCAAAAATGCATATATATGTGTAATTATTTATGAGGGTTGGAACATTAATTGTGGCAACTATTTATTTACAGCATGTACAAAATAGATAAGTGTTTCGAAGTTTCACTGACCTTCAGAGTCACACACGCACGCACGCATATCCATCCATACGTACACAGACACAAGCAGACATATTTAAAGGCAAACAGTATGGGCATACTCTTTGCCTTTAAATATGTCTGCTTGTGTGTGTGTGTGTGTGTGTGTGTGTGTGTGTGTGTGTGTGTGTGTGTGTGTGTGTGTGTGTGTGCGCGCGCGCGCGCGAGCATATACCTATCCTTTTTCCCCCTAAGGTAAGTCTTTCCGCTCCCGGGATTGGAGTGACTCCTTACCCTCTCCTTTAAAACCCACATCCTTTCATCTTTCCTTTTCCTTCCCTCTTTCCTGACAAAGCAGCTGCCGGTTGCGAAAGCTCAAATACTGTGTGTGTGTTTGTGTTTTATTCATTGTGCCTATCTACCGGCACTTTCCCGCTTGGTAAGTCTTGGAATCTTTGTTTTTAATATATTTTTCCCATGTGGAAGTTTCTTTCTATTTTATTTATTTATTTATTATTTTTTTCAGTCACTTGTTGTCTCTTTTGCCTCTGGCAACAATTTGTTAATGTGATAAATAGCTAGTTGCACCAGATTTAGAGTCCATGTTAAATGGAAAATCCTTGCTAGGTAAGTCAGCTATGTGGAAAACGAGCAACAGGACCATCCCTGGTAAATTAGTATTATGCCATGTAGAAATTTAAGTAATCATATTACTCTTACTTACTGGTAATGTAGACCCTTCACATAACTACTAACTTTTGTTGTAAACAGCTTAAGACAGAAGAGCTACAGCAAGAGGAGGATAATACCCTGGCTTCCCCCCATGTAGCAGCACGTCCACTTCACTTCTCACCTGTAGCTGGCACCTCAAAGGACAATCTGCAGAGTGAAAGCAGTCCACAGGCTGTAAGTATTTCAAGTAAACTGAATTACTTTTTGATGACATTAGCAGACACGTCAAGTGGAAGAAATGTGGTGCTCCACAATTTTAGATCTTGTCATCTACATCAGTGCTCGATACTTGCTAGTGAAACTTCTTTGACGCAGTAGTATATAATAGTGGAACTTCTTTGACGCAGTAGTATATAATAGTGGAACTTCTTTGACGCAGTAGTATATAATGGTGGAACTTCTTTGACGCAGTAGTATATAATGGTGGAACTTCTTTGACGCAGTAGTATATAATACTGGAACTTCTTTGACACAGTAGTATATAATACTGGAACTTCTTTGACACAGTAGTATATAATACTGGAACTTCTTTGACACAGTTGTATATAAGGTAAGTTTAAAGCAATTCAGTAGAAGTTACCTTCTGTTTGCATGTTTATTTACATGTGTGAGATGATGATCAGTTCTCCTCTGTGTACAAATGAGACCCTGTGTCTCATATAAATTTGCTTTGAAATCCTAGATTCTAACATTTTTCATAGAAGCTAAATGTGCTGTTTGTATTTTTATCCCTATTATCTTTAATCAATTATATCAAAACTTCTGCATACTTCTTGACATATTTAGTATTTTTGAACATTAATTAGTGCAATGAAAAATGTAATTTGAATTATGTCATCGCTTGTAAAACTAGATGTATGCATTTATCCACCAATGTTGTGCATTTGTATTTGTTTTCATCACCTCATCACCCAAAAAATAATCAGTTGTAAACTACATTTGTACCTTCTACTAATATTGGTAGCAGTATCTTCAGATTCCATGAAAAGCTGGGTTGTCTTCATAAACTTATGCAGTAAGGTTAAGAACTGTAGGGTCCTCATAAATGGGCCAAGGACGGCCTACACACCAAAGTGCTGTTCCAGTTTACCTGACTGTGTGGAGCATAGGGTAAGGGTTTGTTACATTTTACAACTCTTCATCCAATCCAGCTAATGATAGCTAGAGGAGAGCACAAAATATTATGTAAGACCTAAAGAAATACCCCCTACAGAAACTGTTGTTAAAACAATTATCAATTGCCAAAGCATTCAGGAAAAAATTCCAGTGTTTGAAGCATTCCTAATAAGAAGTGTTGCACACACAGTTCTAGGTACATAGTTGTTTCTAAAGCTCAAAATTGACAGCTGTGAGATTTTTGGTACAAATATATGTTTGTAGCAAAAGTTTAGGTTAATGGGAAATGGAAGTAGTGTATTTGTCACAGTAGACAAGAAACTCATGATAAATTGAAGCAGCATGTGAGGTAGTGAGTAGTATCAAGGGCGGGCATAACTCACAATTCGGTCATCATATCGACCACCACACTCACCTCCAGTTTTGACACAACTTTCAGGATAGCTTGAGATTGCTGGTACATTTGTTCCCGAAAGATAATGTCAGGCTTTGATCATCCAACAGTCAATTGCCGTAACAATATTATTGGTGTCGTTAGATAGCCTGTAAAATGATACCAAATGCATTCTTGTATCACTGCTTTGAACATATTGTTTGGAAACACCCTTCTAGTCAAGCTGTATTAAATGTGTTGGCAACAAATACTCCTGACCGCTTGAAGGAAGTCCACATTGAAACTGACTGTGAGTCAGCTGTAGCAACAATGATTATCAAAAATACAAAGAGCAACTAAAACAAGTAGAAAGTAGAACAGCTATGGATGGGAGAAGGTAGGTGAACATTTCGGTTCTAGCTGCTGTATATGACACATCAACAGACCAGCAAGATAAATATTTACCTTTTTCCACATTTTTTTCTTAGTTTAATTTTAAATTCTTTCCATGTTTTTGTTTTTAAGATGTGTAATCCCGTGTTTTAATAACTAAACTTCAGAATGTAGCACAGTTGTCATTTCATTTGAATGGCCGACTAGATATCTTTGTAAAGCATCAGCCTCCTTTGGTGACACAACAGCAGCATAGCAAGTTATATATTTAAACAATGTAAATTTCAGTATAAAATAACAATAATATGAAAAGATATATCTAAAAACAAAGGTGATGTGACTCACCAAACGAAAGCGCTGGCAGGTTGATAGACACACAAATATACACACAAAATTCAAGCTTTCGCAACCAATGGTTGCTTCATCAGGAAAGAAGGAAGGAGAGGGAAAGACCAAAGGATGTGGGTTTTAAGGGAGAGGGTAAGGAGTCATTCCAATCCCGGGATCGGAAAGGGAAAGAAGGGCATGTATGCTCTCGCGCGCGCGCACACACACACACACACACACACACACACACACACACACTAACATATCCATCCGCACATACACAGACACAAGCAGACATTTGTAAAGGCCTTTACAGGAGTTTTGATAGATGGCATGAGTTGAGAGACATGTGGATAGAGTTCCCAAGGAGCCATTGTTATTGGTGGTACGAACTGACCACAAGTAAACTATAACTGTGAGTAGAACACCAGATATACTGAAAGGATACTGGATGTGGAATTCACCGGCAAGTGGCTGTTTCAAGGCAATGTATGGTGTGAGCGGGGGTGAGGATGGTGGAAAAAGGAGAATGCAACATATGGGGGGGTGGGGGGGGGGGGGGGGGGGGATTCCAGACTTTCAAATAAACACAGTTTGAATAATGAGTTGCAAGTATTAATGTTGAAAAATAAAGTAAACTAATCATAGATTGTGTCTAAGAAATCAGTATATCAATCTGTAGATTTATATTTCGTCATAGGTTTCGGTAGTTAATTAATAGTAAAACTAATTTTGATTCATTACTTTTAATGATATACAAATAAAACCAAATGCACCCCATAAATATTGGTGACATAGTCCATCTTAATGCACAGGCTGTTCCTTCTAAGAGTCATTAGTTGATTTTTATCTAGTGTTTCGCCAGATATTTGCAGTTTTGTTGTTGCAGTGTGTAGTTGGAGTCAGCCCAAACAAGTACTATTCATCACGATCTTTCATGCAACTCCTCATGTCAACAGTAGCATTGGTTTCCTTCTCATTACAAGCAAAAGATTTTTAAAGCAGAATTTTATGTACTTATTCAGTAGTGTGTTCTCGAATTAGTGTAGTGCGATATTTGGTTTAGCAAAATGTATTAAGAGAAACAGTAAAATATGAGAATGCCTAGTGCTTCGGCAACTAATGAGCAGTTGCATAAAATTCCACAGTAAAAATAGTTTTGTTTGTAAATGGAAAACACACACACACACTCACACACACTTTCCATTAACACTGGGTGTCGCCTGAAAGACGTGATAAGTTGTATTTGTTTGGGCTGACCCTAGCTACACATTGCAACAACAAAATTCCAAATACCTGCTGAAGCACCAAAGAAAATGCACCATAACTCTCAGGAGGGACAACTGGTGTACCATTTGTGGTAGCAATAAGCTTAGTCATTGAATAGTCAATGTGTGATGAGCGAGTTATAATGTACAAGATTTTCCTGTGAATCACAGTTAAATTCACTTATTATAACCTACTAGGCGAATCGGTGCATAAGCATGAGTTTTATTATATATTTAGATGTACAGTTTCAGTAGTGATATGTGTATTAAATGCATTTTTGAGAGTTTCCAAAATGGGGATTGACAGCTGTTAAGCAAGATGGTGATAAGAATATGATCAGTATGGTGTACGTGATGAATGTGACAAGACCCAGGAGGGAGAGCAGTATTGTACACTTCTGGAAATTGAAATAAGAACACCGTGAATTCATTGTCCCAGGAAGGGGAAACTTTATTGACACATTCCTGGGGTCAGATACATCACATGATCACACTGACAGAACCACAGGCACATAGACACAGGCAACAGAGCATGCACAATGTCGGCACTAGTACAGTGTATATCCACCTTTCGCAGCAATGCAGGCTGCTATTCTCCCATGGAGACGATAGTAGAGATGCTGGATGTAGTCCTGTGGAACGGCTTGCCATGCCATTCCCACCTGGCGCATCAGTTGGACCAGCGTTCGTGCTGGACGTGCAGACCGCGTGAGACGACGCTTCATCCAGTCCCAAACATGCTCAATGGGGGACAGATCCGGAGATCTTGCTGGACAGGGTAGTTGACTTACACCTTCTAGAGCACGTTGGGTGGCACAGGATACATGCGGACGTGCATTGTCCTGTTGGAACAGCAAGTTTCCTTGCCGGTCTAGGAATGGTAGAACGATGGGTTCGATGACGGTTTGGATGTACCGTGCACTATTCAGTGTCCCCTCGACGATCACCAGAGGTGTACGGCCAGTGTGTAGGAGATCGCTCCCCACACCATGATGCCGGGTGTTGGCCCTGTGTGCCTTGGTCGTATGCAGTCCTGATTGTGGCGCTCACCTGCACGGCGCCAAACACGCATACGACCATCATTGGCACCAAGGCAGAAGCGACTCTCATCGCTGAAGACGACACGTCTCCATTCGTCCCTCCATTCACGCCTGTAGTGACACCACTGGAGGCGGGCTGCACGATGTTGGGGTGTGAGCGGAAGACGGCCTAACGGTGTGCGGGACCGTAGCCCAGCTTCATGGAGACGGTTGCGAATGGTCCTCGCCGATACCCCAGGAGCAACAGTGTCCCTAATTTGCTGGGAAGTGGCGGTGCGGTCCCCTACGGCACTGCGTAGGATCCTACGGTCTTGGCGTGCATCCGTGCGTCGCTGCGGTCCGGTCCGGTCCGGTCCCAGGTCGACGGGCACGTGCACCTTCCGCCGACCACTGGCGACAACATCGATGTACTGTGGAGACCTCGCGCCCCACGTGTTGAGCAATTCAGCGGTACGTCCACCCGGCCTCCTGCATGCCCACTATACGCCCTCGCTCAAAGTCCGTCAACTGCACATACCATTCACGTCCACGCTGTCCCGGCATGCTACCAGTGTTAAAGACTGGGATGGAGCTCCGTAAGCCACGCAAACTGGCTGACACTGACGGCGGCGGTGCACAAATGCTGCGCAGCTAGCGCCATTCGACGGCCAACACCGCGGTTCCTGGTGTGTCCGCTGTGCCGTGCGTGTGATCATTGCTTGTACAGCCCTCTCGCAGTGTCCGGAGCAAGTATGGTGGGTCTGACACACCGGTGTCAATGTGTTCTTTTTTCCATTTCCAGGAGTGTAGATGCATGGCATATCAATTGTTTCTGAAAGTGTTTAACCCCTTTTGTGCAATAGATCTATGGAATTTAAAAACTCTTCGCATGATCATATAGTTAGAAAAATTTCCTACAGTTGATTTTCTCGACTCCTTCACCCTGAACTGCAGCTTGGTGTTAGTCTTAGTAAATCTTTGTACGAGTTTGCAGACCAGTAACATTTTCTGCAACATGTATAATGGGCTTCTAATTACATCATGGAACAAGATGAGTGATTAGAGCATCAGATTATCTTGCAAAAGTTTCACAACTGTAGTATTTAACTGTGAATATTGTGAAATAAACAGTTACTTTGGTAAAGCATATGTACATTGTGTTGAGGGTGGCTATTTCTGTTACTCATACCCTGCCTGCAATTTAAGCAGCTTCCTAGTAATCTGGCAATGCAACAGCTGTGTGACCAACCCATTGAGACTCACTTAGCCAACAAACTGTAAAGCTGGTCATACATCCTCAAGGTAAATTATTGGCCAGCTTCATCAATTAAATTTTATAATTATTATCTGTGTCAAATCTTGTGTGCGCTTTTCTTGACAGAAGATAAGTTATAATCTTTTATGTTTCCAAAAATAGCTTTTTTCCAAACTATAGTCTCTTTTTCAGGAAAAGGTGGTGGCTCAACAGGACCCACAGCAACCAGAAGCTACACAAAATGGCCCATCAGCTGGTATTAATACGTAAGTAATGCATTATGCATTTCTTACAAAAGTAACTGCATTAATATGGACAGTAACACAAGACAGTTCTTTGCTGCTCCAGTTTTTCAAATTCTCATAGTTTTGAATGCCTAACTTACTGTTGCAAATAACACTTCGCAGATTTATGTAATGTCAATTTCAGTTGTCTGAGTTTTGTCTTCCTGCATTATGATACTCCATTTGTCGTTGCACTTCTCTGTTCCACTGGATATACAGTGCCTAGTTGTTAATAATAGAATAATAATAATTATTATTATTCAACATCGAATAATAAAATACAATCCCTAGAAATAATACAGTTTCAGGACATCATACAGATTATTCTTCTGAATACGTCAGTTTACAAATTACAAACTGAAGATTTGTTTGTATTAATAAATTTTGATGGATTTTACATTTGGTAGTATACAATCACGATACATTATATTAGTTGTAGGTTACTTAAAACTATGAGCTTGACATACTTGTGAAGCACTATTTCATACAGATATAATACTCGTCTAGGGAATAAAAAGGGTTTTCAATTAGAATTCTTTTTAGCTGATCTTTTAATTTGTTAGTAGGAAGGGTTGTGAGACTTTTTGGTAGGGCATTAGCTAGCTTCAGCCCAGCATGAAGTGCATTTTTTTTCATATAAAACTGTTCTGTGGCTATTTACATGGTATCTGAACTTATGCCTTGTATCATACTGGTGCAGGTCACAGTTGAAATTTGGATTTATTGTTTTCACAAGCAATATAACTTTCAGTATGTATACACCTATAATGGTAAGCACACCTAATTTTGGGAACAGATTCCGGCATGATTCTCGAGGTTTGGCACCACAAATATTTCTGATAACTTTTTTCTGTAGTATTAATAATGTACTTAAAATAGAAAGAAACTTCCACACGGGAAAAATATATTAAAAACAAAGATTCCAAGACTTACCAAGCGGGAAAGCGCGGGCAGACAGGCACAATGAACAAAACACACAAACACACACACACACACAGAATTACTAGCTAGGATGTGGGTTTTAAGGGTGAGGGTAAGGAGTCATTCCAATCCCGGGAGCGGAAAGACTTACCTTAGGGTGTACACTCGCATGCACACACACACACACACACACACACACACACACACACACACACACACATCCATCCACACATACACAGACACAAGCAGACATATTTAAAGGCAAAGAGTAAGGGCAGAGATGTAAGTCGAGGCGGAAGTACAGAGGCAAAGAAGTTGTTGAAAGACAGGTGAGGTATGAGTGGCGGCAACTTGAAATTAGCGGAGGTTGAGACCTGGCGGATATCGAGAAGAGAGGATATACTGAAGGGCGAGTTCCCATCTCCGGAGTTCGGATAGGTTGGTGTTAGTGGGAAGTATCCAGATAACTCTGATGGTGTAACACTGTGCCAAGATGTGCTGGCTGTGCACCAAGGCATGTTTAGCCACTGAAAACAACTTTTGCATCCCGCAACTACCCTCCCGACCTGGTACAGAAGCAGATAACCAGAGCCACTTCCTCATCCCCTCAATCCCAGAACCTCTCACAGAAGAACCCCAAAAGTGCCCCACTTGTGACAGGATACTTCCCGGGACTGGATCAGACTCTGAATGTGGCTCTGCAGCAGGGATACAACTTCCTAAAATCCTGCCCCAAAATGAGATCCATCCTTCATGAAATCCTCCCCACTCCACCAAGAGTGTCTTTCCGCCGTCCACCTAACCTTCGTAACCTCTTGGTTCATCCCTATGAAATCCCCAAACCACCTTCCCTACCCTCTGGCTCCTACCCTTGTAACCGCCCCCAGTGTAAAACCTGTCCTATGCACCCTCCCACCACCACCTACTCCAGTCCTGTAACCCGGAAGGTGTACACGATCAAAGGGAGAACCACGTGTGAAAGCACCCACGTGATTTACCAACTGACCTGCCTGCAATGTGACGCTTTCTATGTGGGAATGACCAGCAACAAACTGTCCATTCGCATGAATGGTCACAGGCAGACAGTGTTTGTTGGTAATGAGGATCACCCTGTGGCTAAACATGCCTTGGTGCACGGCCAGCACATCTTGGCACAGTGTTACACTGTCTGAGTTATCTGGATACTTCCCACTAACACCAACCTGTCAGAACTCCGGAGATGGGAACTCGCCCTTCAGTATATCCTCTCTTCTCGATATCCGCCAGGCCTCAACCTCCGCTAAATTCAAGTTGCCGCCGCTCATACCTCACCTGTATTTCAACAACTTCTTTGCCTCTGTACTTCCGCCTCGACTGACATCTCTGCCCTTACTCTTTGCCTTTAAATATGTCTGCTTGTGTCTGTGTATGTGCGGATGGATATGTGTGTGTGTGTGTGCGCGAGTGTACACCTGTCCTTTTTTCCCCCTAAGGGAAGTCTTTCCGCTCCCAGGATTGGAATGACTCCTTACCCTCTCCCTTAAAACCCACATCCTTTCGTCTTTCCCTCTCCTTCCCTCTTTCCTGAAGAAGTAACCATCGGTGCCGAAAGCTAGTAATTCTGTGTGTGTGTTTGTGTGTTTTGTTCATTGTGCCTGTCTGCCGGCACTTTCCCACTTG
This sequence comes from Schistocerca gregaria, assembly GCF_023897955.1. NCBI lineage: Eukaryota > Metazoa > Arthropoda > Insecta > Orthoptera > Acrididae > Schistocerca > Schistocerca gregaria. The sequence goes on along the minus strand of NC_064920.1, from coordinate 1,208,797,521 downwards.
GTAAGTCTTGGAATCTTTGTTTTTAATATTGTACTTAGGTTGGCTTGAGTTGTTGCACCCCATATTTCTACAGCATAGTTTAAGTTTGATGAGAGCAGGGCATGATAAGCAGTTTTTAGTAAACACATGTCCTTACAATATTTGCTAATCATATTTATAGCAAACACATTCTTCAACAGCTTATATGCTAAGGAATCAATATGCATGTCCCATTTGAGGCTGTCCTGGATTGTAATTCCCAAGAACTTTGTCCATTTTTCCTTTTTTACAATGTCATTTCCTATGGATAATTTCATGTCAAATTCTATTTGTTTCCTTGTGTTAAATTTCATCATTGCAGTCTTTGAAGCACTTACATTTAGATGGCTTTCATTAAAATACTTGACTATTTCATTATTTACACTGTTGCACTGTACCTCCAGACTCTCATAGTCTTTGTGTTTACACACTATTGATGTGTCGTCTGCATACAATACTTTTGCGCAGTTAGGAGAACAATACTGTATATCATTAACATAAATCAAGAAAAGAAGGGGGTCCCAAGACAGAACCTTGAGGCACTCCATATTTGATGTCTGTAATTTTAGATTTTTAAGTACCACTGTTTGTTTTAAGCAAGACAAATTGTTTTCTATTGCTCATATACGATTTTATTAGCTCATAGCCAGTTCCTCTGATACCCAGGTTCCACAGCTTGTCAACTAATATGGTGATGTTGACACAATCAAAAGCTTTTTCTAGATCAAGGAACACTCCAGTTACATACTCTTTGTTCTCTATGGCTGTTATTATTTTGTCTATCAATTGTGCTGCTGTTACTGATTTTGACTTGTTTTTCACAAAGCCATTCTGATTTTCAAATATTAAATTGTGTTGACTCAGGAATGTCATTAGTCTTGCATAAATAATTTTCTCAACTACCTTAGAAAATGCAGGTAATATTGAGATGGGGCGGTAGTTTTCAATTTTAGATTTATCACCTTTCTTGTGAATCAGGGCTACTTGTGCTGTCTTTAGACTATCTGGGAAACAACCTGATGCAAGTACATCATTTACTGCTGTGGCCATGGCATCAGATATGTTGTCTATGCATCTTTCAGTATACTGACAGACAATCCATCACAACTTGCTGATTTTGTATTTTTTAATGACATTACTATGTTTTTGACTTCCTTGTTATTGGTTGGGGCCAAGTATATGCTTTGTTTGATTGGAATGCCCCTATATCTATGCTGAAGATTCTTAAAATCCTCATTGACAGATTTTCCAACAGAAGAAAAGTACTCATTAAAAACATTTGCAATCTGACATTGACATTTCATGATATGCCATTTATGGTTTATAGTAAAATCACTTGTTGATCTGTCCTTACAATCCCTAAAGCTATTTATTACTTTCCAAACAGCTAAACCTGTTTTAGTAGAGTTTCTTAAAATTGTGGCTACATATTTACTTTTAGTTTCTAGCAGAAGATCTTTATAGTAATCCGGATAGTTCTTAAATTATACCCTTAGTCTATTATTATTGTTCTTATTGATCATTGCATATTGGAAAAGTCTAAGTTTCTCTCTTGCTGTTTTTACTTCATGATTTATCCAGTTATTTTTTTGTATCTTTTTGCAGTCAGTTACTGTAAAGGTCATTTCTGGACACGAGACATTGAAGCAATAATAAAAATCCGATGAAAACTCACTGAAAGTAATGCTGTTTTTTTCACCCCATTGTAAGCTTTTTAGTGAACTGTTGAAATCTTTAACATTGTCGTCATTGGTCATTCTTTTTGTCACATATTGTTTCTCTTTTCTATTAACATGAAGATTTTCAGCTTCTATCAATACCTGTACTGCGTGGTGGTCAGAAATGGCAAGCTTCAGAACTGATCACTGCATGTAAAGTGGGACATGTTAGTTATAATGTTGTCAATGCATGATTTTACACTATTGACCTCTCTAGTGGGCTCATTTATCAGGAATGCTAAGTTAAATTGAGCTAGTATTAGCATTAGTTTTTTAGATACAGTGTCATTGGACAGGAAGTCAATGTTTATATCTCCAGTTAGTATTATGTTAACCCAGCCATTTTTATTGCAGTGTTGAGAGGGAAAGAGAGAGAGAGATGTTTATAATGTTGCACTCTTTATGTTTAGGCAGTTACATGCCCTGGGAGAAATTCTGACTGTTCCTGTAAATTCACCAAGGGCTCCACTGTTTGAGGGTGGAGAAGAAACCCCAAATAAGGTGAAAATTGTAGACCAAGGAGAGAGTAAAAAGACTGAAAACCTGCCAGCGTCTCTGGAGATTAATACAGGTTGGTATAAATTACAGGAAGTGTCCTGCATAGTTTAGCAACAGCAGGCTGTAATGTGTGTTGCTTCCAACTGTGTAGTGTAACATCGTTACATAATTCAGTGCAGTATGCTTTCAGAGTTTGAAAACATATGGTGACTGCTTAATTGACTGTAGATACCTTGTAGAGTGAGGTTGTAAAGAGATTAGCACACTAGACTCAAACTTTGGAGGACTAGTGTTCAAATCTCCATTCAGCTAACTATATGAAAGTTTACCTTGGTTTCCCTTAATGGCTTCAACCACTGTGATGGTTCCTTTCGAAAAGGGCATAGCTGACTTCCGTCCACATCCTTGTACTTAATAAACGTCAGCTGTGTCTAATATCCTTGTGTTCTATGAAGCATTACAATCTTTGTTTCATTCCTTTCTTGTAACATATTAATGTGGACAAGATAAAACGAAAAAATTTAGGTAGCATAGCTGCATTAATGTTCGATGATAATGCAATGGAGAGTTGGTGACATTGGTGAACGAGATTCCGAAAGAAACTGTCACAGTACTCATGTGGCTTGATTTAATTCTTCTGTTTTTCGTTTGTGATGACATTGATATTTGTGTGACGTGATATATCTTGTGTTGTGATTGTCCATCAGAACCAAATTGGGCAGATCCATGTTGATTTATATTTTTACAAAGTAAAGTGCTGTTTTAGTAAATCAATTTTTCGAAAGTAAAAAATATGTTAATGCGTAGATTGCAGCTTTCCTATCACATTTAAAGTACGATGACTAGTTTCAGTTGCTAACTGCAGCCATCTTCAGATAACTCAAAACGTGAAAGAGTGGTGAATACGTAATTGAAAGCATCATTAGCTGTAGAATGCAATAACATGTATTTGAAAATACCAAGACAATAATAGCATGTAATTTACAAACATCATAGTGAGCAAACCAGGTTATAGTCATTAATCTCGCAGGATGACGGTAATACAGGAAAATTTCCAGTTGCATAAATAAATGTTGGATAAAAAGCTCGTTATTTTCAATAGTATAGCAGCTGATGTCATGAGAACAGTATATGCGACAGTTCCAAAAATTGTCAGCTGCTCCATGTCCGAGCTTGCATGAGAATGATCCTGCATGGCATGCGAAGTAATCATCTCTATAAAATGTTGAAGGATGTTAGGACAATTGTGGTCTAGGCATTAAAAGCTATATATTTAACTCCTGTATTTGGTGGTCTCCATATTTATTCCTGCATTCTGCATTTATTCACTGCAGTGAAGATTTCTCAAAAGCTTCCACTTTTTTGAGGGGCTAGTTGGGTGTCAAAAAATGTGATGGTGAAGAAAACTATTACTGGAATGAAGTAAGACATATCGAATATTCAATTGAAATTATATCTGCGGGGGAAATCAGCTATCTTTTTAAGGTTATAAATGAAATTGACAAAAACGTTGAAAGCCAGTTTGGGGTTACATCACTAAATATCACCAATTTCAAGTTATTGTTTGCACAAAATATTATTTTCCATTTAATGTGTTATTAAGTTTCACAAACTGAAAACAGATGTATTTGTGTCACCTGAAAATGAAAGTAGTGAGTCTGGTTTACATGACGACACTGGCTTGCGCTACTGATTGTGTGCATAGAATTGTACGAAGGTGGTTTTGTGTATGTCTGTAGACATGGCACCACCAGTGTACGCTTCAGTTCAGTTGTTTTGTGGCTGCTGCAGCCGCGAGCAAAAGTTTTGGCAGTTCCATCTAGGAGAGGATCCCTTTCGCAAGAAACAATTAATTAATAAATAAAGGACAAATAAAACTCCCTAGAACCAATTGTCTGAAGCAGCATGCCTTAGAACATTCAGCTCCAGTCCCTCAGAGAGGAGAATGAAACAACGGAAAAAGAGCTCTAAGAGTGCTGGCAGAGTTAATGTTGTTTGCATGAAATCGCTGTGGGAGTTGAAAGATACAAAAATAAAAACGTCATTGGATTCGTGACTGCTTGAAGGAAAGACTTCAGCTCGGTTGCTCACCAACTTTGTTGAAAGAAATTGTACTGGAAGACTATAAGTTATTTTAATCATCTGTACTACAGTCTGTGAATGGGAAGCACTGCTGAATGCTATAAATAAATTGAATAATCTGCCAACTTGAACCTCGAAATTTTAGCCTTGTAGACGTGGGCTATTACGCAGCTAGATGTTCTGCTTGCCTGTATTTTCCTTAATTCCTTTGTGTATGTACATCTATAATTTTAACTGACTGGAATTTGCTCTGCAGTCATATATTGTCTGTGAATCCATTTTCAGATCGCATATGACATTCTCAGGCACAGCAACAAGTCGTCGTTTGTTTCTGTAGTCAGCGCCATTTAAATCTTAAAAATACTTACGCATAGCATTGGTACCCATAAAGCGAATGATTTCCTCTGTTGCCCACTTAATATTTCAGTTTGTTTACTCTCCATCGACACACCTAACCTCAATACACATGCAACTAGTGTCGCCAAAGTTGGAACAAGCCAAAAATATTTAATTATTCCAACAAGTTGAGCAAACCCACACCATGCATGCGCAGTAGCCAGTAGCAGAGCTGTGTGTATCTCAGCGTCATCATGTAAACTAGGCTGTAGCAAAATAAAACAGGATTCACAACTATGGTGGAGAAGAACAAATTTGGTTGTGAATTAATCACTAGTCCTGGCACCCAATATGGATAAAAAATTGTAGGATTTAGATGCAATGTGAAGGACAAACCATGTCCCGTGTTCTGCTGTTAAGTCTTGTGTGTTATGTGAACTTCTATCACTATTGCTTCCATTTTCATAATTCTGATATCTTGTCCTAATTTTCTTTTTGCATCTTTCTCAACTTTCTTCGTCCCTTTTCTCATGAGCAGGGGCTTGAAATCGCAGCATCTATTTTATGCAAAATTAGAATATATGACTAGATGTACAAATTTAAAATGTTGTCACACTACTTGGCTGAAAACAAAGCCACTGCGGTAATTTTATTACCAGTTTATGCATTAACACATCTACAAACTTTCACTGCCAAGCAGTAATCACAGTCCACACTGCACCTTCGGGAATGGCAACACTTTCATTATATCTGCCCAGTAAGTCCTCTTACTACCACCTAATCCAGTCTGGTCACAGCCCCCTCCTACCTCAATAAAGGAAGCGCCATGTGTGAAAACTGTGTGCCCACATGAGTGGCAGAGGTCGCAACTGGTCATAGTGGCCAAACGTGGCATTCAACGCAATGTGCTTAACTTTGACTGCTCCACAACCCATGCCATGTGCATTTTCTCACCAACACCTGCTGTTTTGAACTATGTTGGTGAGAACTTGCCCTACAACATACCCTTGTTTCCTGTAACCTTGCCACCACCAACACTACCACAGACCTCACTCCTTCACTGCTTCCAGCCCTTCAGCTGCTGCCTGTATCCTCATCACTAATCCAAACTCCAGCCTCATGTATTCCTGCTGCCCCTCAGTGCACCTGCATAATCCTGTCCGCTTTTCTTATATCTGCTCCCACAACCACCACCAATCCTCTAATCCTCTGCCGCCACCCCGCCCCCCCACCCCCCCACCCCCCATGCCCTTGTGCCAGCACACACATTTGATGCAACACATAGCAGCCAACCATACTGTCCCTGCCATGTACCCTGCACTCTCTCAAATGAAACACTAAAGCATCATCTCACACCTCTACCCAGCCACCCCCCCCCCCTCCCTTCCCACCACCCGCCCAATGTTTCTGTACCTCCCCCCAGATTGGATCACTACTCATCCAGTTGGGCATTAGCCAGAGGTAAAAGTGGCCTTGGCTCTCTCTCTCTCTCTCTCTCTCTCTCTCTCTCTCTCTCTCTCTCTCTCTCTCGTGTGTGTGTGTGTGTGTGTGTGTGTGTGTGTGTGTGTGTGTATCTAATGAAGAATTTTCTCTGATAGTTACAAAAAGGAAAACCTCTCTAGCCGGCCAGTGTGGCCGTGCGGTTCAAGGCGCTTCAGTTTGGAACCGCGTGACCGCTATGGTCGCAGGTTCGAATCCTGCCTCGGGCATGGATCTGTGTGATGTCCTTAGATTAATTAGGTTTAAGTAGTTCTATGTTCTAGGGGACTGATGACCACAGATGTTAAGTCCCATAGAGCTCAGAGCCAGCTTGTGTCTGTGTATGTGCGGATGGATGTGTGTGTGTGTGTGTGTGTGTGTGTGTGTGTGTGTGTGTGTGTGCGCGCGAGTGTACATCTGTCCTTTTTTTCCCCTAAGGGAAGTCTTTCCGCTCCCGGGATTGGAATGACTCCTTACCCTCTCCCTTAAAACCCACATCCTTTCGTCTTTCCCTCTCCTTCCTGAAGAAGCAACCATCGGTTGCGAAAGCTAGCAATTCTGTGTGTGTGTTTGTGTGTTTTGTTCATGTGCCTGTCTGCCGGCGCTTTCCCGCTTGGTAAGTCTTGGAATCTTTGTTTTTAATATAATTATAGATTTCTGTAGTTGTATAATTACGTTTGGATTTAGCTGTATTACGTTGATGTACTGGTGGATATTGTGTGGTATGAATCCTGTAGTTGATAGTATAATTGGTATAATGTCAACTTTATCCTGATGCTACATGTCTATGACTTCCTTAGCCAGTATTTTTCAATTTTTTCTCCTGTTTTCTTCTGTATATTTGTTGTATTGGGTATGGATATTTCGATTAGTTGTGTTACTTTCTTCTTTTTTTGGTGAGTATGATGTCAGGTTTGTTATGTGGTGTTGTTTTAACTGTTATAATGGTTCTGTTCCAGTATAATTTGTATTCATCATTCTCCAGTACATTTTGTGGTGCATACTTGTATGTGGGAACATGTTGTTTTATTAGTTTATGTTGTATGGCGACTTGTTGATGTATTATTTTTGCTACATTGTCATGTCTTCTGGGGTATTCTGTATTTGCTAGTATTGTACATCCGCTTGTGATGTGATCTACTGTTTCTATTTGTTGTTTGCAAAATCTGCATTTATCTGTTGTGGTATTGGGATCTTTAATAATATGCTTGCTTTAATATCTGGTGTTTATTGTTTGATCCTGTATTGCAGTCATGAATCCTTCTGTCTTACTATGTATATTGCCTTTTCGTAGCCATGTGTTGGATGCGTCTTGATCGATGTGTGGCTGTGTTAGATGATACGGGTGCTTGCCATGTAGTGTTTCCTTTTTCCAATTTACTTTCTTCATATCTGTTGATGTTATGTGATCTAAAGGATTGTAGAAGTGGTTATGAAATTGCAGTGGTGTAGCCGATATATTTATATGAGTGATTGCTTTGTGTATTTTGCTAGTTTCTGCTCATTCTATAAAGAATTTTCTTAAATTGTCTACCTGTCCATAATGTAGGTTTTTTATGTCGATAAATCCCCTTCCTCCTCCTTTTCTGCTTAATGTGAATCTTTCTGTTTCTGAATGTATGTGATGTATTCTATATTTGTGGCATTGTGATCGTGCAAGTGTACTGAGTGCTTCTAGGTCTGTGTTACTCCATTTCACTACTCCAAATGAGTAGGTCAACATTGGTATAGCATAAGTATTTATAGCTTTTGTCTTGTTTCTTGATGTCAATTCTGATTTCAGTATTTTTGTTAGTCTTTGTCTATATTTTTCTTTTAGTTCTTCTTTAATATTTGTGTTATCTATTCCTATTTTTTGTCTGTTCCTAGATATTTATAGGCATCTGTTTTTTCCATCGCTTCTATGCAGTCGCTGTGGTTATCCAATATGTAATCTTCTTGTTTAGTGTGTTTTCCCTTGACTATGCTATTTTTCTTACATTTGTCTCTTCCAAAAGCCATATTTATATCATTGTTGAATACTTCTGTTATCTTTAGTAATTGGTTGAGTTGTTGATTTGTTGCTGCCAGTAGTTTTAGATCATCCATGTATAGCAAATGTGTGATATTGTGTGGGTATATTCCAGTAATATTGTATCCATAATTTGTATTATTTAGCATGTTGGATAGTGGGTTCAGAGCAAGGCAGAACCAGAAAGGACTTAATGAGTCTCCTTGGTATATTCCACACTTAATCTGTATTGGCTGTGATGTGATATTGTTTGAATTTGTTTGGATATTAAGTGTGGTTTTCCAATTTTTCATTACTGTGTTTAGGATCTGTATCAATTTAGGATCTACTTTGTATATTTCCAATATTTGTAGTAACCATGAGTGGGGTACACAATCAAAAGCTTTTCGGTAACCAATCTATGGATAGTGTAGAGATCTTTGTGTAGCTTTAGCTTGATATGTCACCTCTACATCTATTATCAGTTGCTCTTTACATCCTTGTGCTCCTTTGCAACAGTCTTTTTGTTCTTCATTTATAATTTTGTTCTGTGTTGTATGTGTCATTAATTTTTGTGTAATGATTGAAGTTAATATTTTGTATATTGTTGGTAGGCATCTTATGGGGCGATTCATAATATTATTATTATTAATAATACTAATACTACTATTTATTCCTATTTATTCAATCATGGATTTTTCATTTTTTGTATGAGGTCCTAACTTTTTCTCTCATTGCTATTGGGAGTATGTTAATAAACGTGATTTGTTTCAGACTGTGTGGACTGGGTTGATCCTGCTGTTAGTGACGAAGCCTCTCAGGTATATATTTGCTCTTATTTTGTTAAAGTAGATTAGATTGTATTAGATTAGTTTTTCGTTCCATAGATCCGTGTTGAGGAGATCCTCGTGGTTGTGGAACATGTCACTTTTTTTTTATTAATTTAAGTTGAAATGTGCAATACATCATTTGTTTCTATTTAAAAAAATCGTCAATGGAGTAGGAGTTGGCCACTAGTAAGTCTTTCAGGCTCCTTTTAAACTGATCTTTATTTGTAACTAATTTTTTTATGTTTGCTGGCAAATTATTGAAGATGAGTGGTCCTGAGTAGTGAACCCCTTTTTGAACTAAAGTAAGTGCTTTTAAGTCCTTGTGCAGATCGTTTTTGTTCCTGGTATTGTATGCATGAACTGAGCTGTTTGTTGGAAAAAGATATATTATTTAGGACAAATTTCATTAAGGAGTAAATATACTGAGAGGCAGTAGTTAGTGTACCCAATTCTTTGAAGAGTTGTTTACAGGATGTCCGTGAATTTACTCCACAAGTAATACCTATTACACACTTTTGGACTGTGAAAACTTTTGTTTGACTTGAAGAGTTACCCAAAATATTATACCATATGACATTATGGAATGAAAGTAGGCAAAGTATGCAAGCTTTTTCACTTTTATGTCACCTATGTCTGCTAACACTCGAATTGCAAATACAGATTTGTTAAGGCATTTCTACAGTTCTGTGGTGTGCTCCTCCCAACTGAATTTATTATTAAGTTGTAATCCCAGGAATTTAAGACTGTCAACCTCTTCTATCTGCTCTTCTTTATGCATATTCTGCAGGTTCTGAATTGCATATAGTGAGTCTTTTCGAAGTTTAATGTCAGTGAGTTAGCTTTAAACCATTTATTAATATCCATGAAAATATCATTAGCAGATCTTTCTAGAACTACACTTGACATACTATTTATTGCAATACTTGTGTCATCTGCACACAAAACGAACTCTGCTTCTGGCATTGTAGCTGATGAGAGATCATTAATGTACACAAGAAAAAGCAATGGCCCTAAGATGGATCCTTGTGGGACACCACATGTAATTTCTTCCCATTCTGATGATGACTGATGACTTAATTCACTAGTCCCTTGCACTGACACCCTTTGTTTCCTCTTAGCAAGGTATGACTTGAACCATTTTGCAGCACTGCCCGTGACACCATAGAATTCTAATTTATTTAAAAGGGTGTTGTGGTTCACACAATCAAATGCCTTTGACAAATCACAGAAAATACCTGCTGCTTGTAACTTGTTATTTAATGAGTTAAGGACATTTTCACTGTAGGTGTAAGTAGCATTTTCAATATCAGAACCCTTCAGAAATCCAAACTGTGTTCTTGATGATATGTTATTTGTGGTCAGATGGTTGAGAATCTGCCTGTACATTACTTTTCCTAAAGTTTTTGAGAATGCTGGTAAAAGTGAAATCGACCTGTAGTTTGATGGCATCTCTTTATCCCCTTTCTTGAATAGAGGCTTAACATCTGCATATTTCAGCCAGTCAGGAAATGTCCCAGTTATAATTGACTGGTTACACAAGTAACTTAGAATTGTATTAAACTCACAAGAACATGCCTTAATTAACTTCGTTGATATTTCATCATAACCACTAGAATGCTTTGTTTTTAAAGATTTTATTAGATTAGATTAGATTAGATTAGATTAATACTTGTTCCATAGATCATGAATACGACACTTCGTAATGATGTGGAACGTGTCAGGTTAATAAAAGATGTCTGTACAAGAAATTACATTACACAAAATATTGCATGACACTAATGATTAAGTTTTTTTTTTTTTTTTTTTTTTACTTTATATCTAAAAAATTATGAAAGTTATTTCTTTTGGTGAAGTGAGTGACATATTCATGTACCTGAAGCTATTTGTAAAGGCTAGTTTCAGATATTCAAGGGCATTATTTACTGATCCTGACAATCCCATTCTATCAGTAACGGGTATAAAGTACTTGTTAAAGAGATTTGCCACACTATGCCCATCGGTTACTAATGTGCCATCTACCCTTAGTGCTATTTGCTCGTGTTCCTTTCTGGTTCTACCAGTCTCCTCTTTCACTATATCCCATATTGTTTATATTTTGTTCCCTGACATTGCTACCTTCTTCATTGCATTTTTTTTTATATATATATTTTACAGTATTCCTTGTATTTAGCTAAATCATCAGCATTGGAGATATTCTTGGCCTACAGATACATTTTCCTTTTTGTCTTACAAGAAATCTTTATTCCTTGTGTGATCCATCGTTTTATTTTAGACTTCTGTTTAATTTGAGTAACTTTCAGAGGAAAACAGTTTTCAAACATGGTGCTGATATTGTTCATGAATGTGTTATATTTTTCATTCATGTCATGAGCACTATAAATATCTTTCCAGTTCACATCTTTGAGCAGTTTTCCAAAACACTGAATTTTTGGTTGATTGAATACTCTCCTGTACTCAGATTTAGCAGTCTTCATAATCTGCTCAGAATTTACATCTAAAACAAGAAGCTGCATGTTATGATCTGATAGTCCATTTATTACCGGTTTTATGATATGATTTTGTTCTTTTGATTTGTCTACAAAATGTTATCAATGGCTGTCCTTGAGGATTTAGTGCTCCTTGTTGGAAAGTTTACAGTGTGAGTTAGATTGAAAGACAACATTACTAACTGCAGTAAATGTTTACTGGAAGATTGAATTAGAAAATCTGTATTAAAGTCACCAGCAATCAAAATTTCTTTGTTTCTTCCTGTTAAATAACCCAAAAGAGCTTCTAGATGATTTATGAATAGATCATAATTTCCTGCAGGTGCTCGGTAAATAGTCACTGTTATATAGGATCTGTTATGGAACTCTACTTCTGTTGCACATGCTTCTAGATGCTGGTCTAAACAGAATTTATTAATATCAATGTTCTTGAATTTATGGCAGTTTTAATAAATGTGGCAACTCCTACTCCATCCATATTTACTCTGCAGAAGTAGGAAGCTAGCTTAAATCCTGAAATGTCTAACATATCTATACCAGTGGTCACTTGATGTTCAGAGAGGCAAATTATGTCAATTTGGTTAGATGAATTCATTTCATTGATACAAATGAGTAGTTCATTAACTTTATTTCTGAGTCCCGGAATGTTCTGGTGTAATAAAGATAACTGATACTGCATACTAATGGGATTATAACTGCTTTGGTGAAGATGAACTGGCAGTTTCTGATTACTTTCTGTTAAACATTGTTTAAATGGAGGCTGTTTGCTAAAATCTGACTCCTGTTCATCTGTTTTCTCAAACTGTGTGTGTGTCTGCCAATCTCTCTTAAAATTCGTTTTCTATCCCCCTTCCCTACCCTAAAAAAAGGCATCCCTCTGACACCTGTGACGACTGGTATTTTACCACTTATGTCAGTGTCCCCCCTTAAGTTTTCTGCAATCAACCCAGACAGTTTTCCCTTCCCTTTCCTGTTGAGGTGAAGCCCACCTATCAATAGCATCCACAGGAATCAAACCAATACGGGACCCTACATCTGTCCTAAGCAGCCACTCCAACTCCAAGTTCACCCTCCCTACAGAAGAGTTCAAAAGAGGCCAATCATGGTGTCTCAACACAGACACAAATCCCACACTCGAATGCTTCGTTGCTGATTCTGTCTTCACCAGGTCACTCTCTATGGAATATTCAGAGTCTCTGTCAGTGCTGTTTCCCGGACCACCCACTATAACCACGGCATCCTCCTTCGTGAAATCCTTGCATAAAGAACCTATATCCTCTGTTACCTGACCCAGATCTGCACTAGGCTTGAAAAAGTTTGTGACCTGGTACTCTGGACCTAGATTTTCCTGCAACACCTCTACCATGGGAACTACCTAACAATAGAACTTCCTTTCTCTTTACAAATTTCCCTACCTTTTTCAAGTCCTTGAAACCTTGTTGTGCCCTTTCTACAGCTTCAGCTACATGAGGCTCATCCGATTCTGACTGAGACAACAGGTCAAATCTATTTTCAAGATTTATCACAAAGCTGTCTGATGCTCTCCTGTGCCTGTTCACCCTATTACCTGTTGCCACTTCCCACCTCTGTTCACCCTTCTCCCTCTTTAACCTGTCCAGATCCTCCCTTGCCTTGTCTAGGTCAGCTTGAAGAGCTGCAATTTTCTCTTCCCGTTCCAGTATTTTCCTATCTCTACTGCAGATCCTACAATACCACTGGTGAGCCTCATTTATGTTCCCATTTCCCACACCACTACATTCGCCCCAATGAAAAAAACTAAAACACCCATCACACCGTACCCCGAAACTAACAATACTACGGCATGTCACACACATCTCACTCATGGCAAAAACAGAAATCGTATAAACTGATTTAATTACTGACTAATACGTGAACAAAGGACCCTAGAAACTGCTCAGGCAGATATAAATAAATTGAAAGAGTAATTAATAAAAAAACCGGTGATCACATATAAGTTTAAGTCACTGTTTACTTAAGATACACGCGTGTGAAATTAGTGAACAAAGGACCCTAGAAACTGCTCAGGCAGATATAAATAAATTGAAAGAGTAATGAATAAAAAAACCGGTGATCACATATAAGTTTAAGTCACTGTTTACTTAAGATACACGCGTGTGAAATTAAGCCTAAAATCTGTGCTATAGGCGCGAGAAGGAAAATAAACTTCTTACCCAATTTAATCTTATTTAACACTTCCACTAATGTAACAACACTTATATTTATACCAACTGGAAACGTTTACCTTGCTTACTTAAGATTCGCCCACGTAAAATTAGGCCTAGGATTCGTGCTACAGGCGCGAGAAGAAAAATACGCTTCTTACACCGTTTAATCTTATTTTATATTTCACTAACACTTCCACTAGTTTAACAACACTTATATTATATTTATAACACCTGTAGACGTTAGGGCAGCAAATACTCGAAGAGTCCGCGTCAGCGCAGTGTTGCCAACCAACCAAAGTACAATCAAACAATAGAAAATGTAGGATGGAATGTAAGCAATATTATGAAAAGGATAGCTGCAACTCATCATATAGCAGAGATGCTGAGTTGCAGATAGACATAACAATAAGGCCACCAGAAAATGAGCTTTTGGCCAACAAGGACTTCGTTAGAGATAAAATTGAGGACTTGTTTCTTTTATGTCTGAATAAGTTGATGTTCCCATGCTAAACATTTCAGCTAACTACTTACCACTTACACCTTTGTCAGATTTTTCAAAGACTTTTCTTTTGACTGCTAATGATAAGACAAAACACAGAGCGCACAGTAAATTACAACATATGCACCAAACAAAACAGAAGATGAGGAAGACAGAATTTATCATGGCAAGTCATGTACAGATTACGGTGAGAACACAGACTGTAGGCCGCACTGAATGAAGGGCACCACAAACATGACAGTGCATGTATTGCACGTACAACAATGCACATAGTGTATTCATTGTGCACTGGGGAACTTTGTCTTCTAATAAATTCTCTACGAATCGAGAAGACATAAGTAGGTGAAGCAGATTTGGGGGTAGGTGTTGAGGTTATGAAGGAAGCTTGAGTAATGGTTGTCTACGTCATGACTCCAGATCATGAAAATCTCACCAGTGAATCTGAACCAGACAAGGGGTTTTAGCTGTTGACTGGATACGAAGTATTCCTCCATATGGACAATAAATAAGTCAGCACAGGATGGAGCTGTGTGAGTACCCATGGCATTGTCATTGATTTGTTTATAGATTTGCCTATGAAAGTTAAATAATGGTGGGGCAGGATGTGGTTGGCCGGAAGAATTAGGAAAAAGGTGGTGGGCTTGATATCAGGAGGATGCTGGGAAAGTAGTGCTCCTTGGCTGGAGTGCCATGTGCTTGTTGATGTTGGTGTACAATGATGTAGCATTCACAGTGACCAACATGGAGTCTATTGGTAATGGGAGAGGAACTGTCAAATGGACAAAATTGATTTTACTCAGATGCCCTCCATGATAGCAGACACACTCTCATTCTTTCTATAAAATTTTCTATAACTTTTTGACAAACTTGCACCTCTAGTTCTGAAATTACATGTCATCCTTGAGTTCTGGAAATGAGAGTGGTTTGGTTTGGTGTACACAATAAATTTCAGATACCTTCACAGAAAGAAATTTCATGTAAATCATAAGATCGTGGTGACCAGTTCGTGTCACACTAGCAAAGAATCACCTAGCCATTTCCCTCATAGCAAGTCCATTATTGCAATCAAGGTGTTACAGGTTGTGCCATCTTACTGAATCCAAACCTCTTCAGCGTTCCCACAATCGAGTTAAGACCACAAAAATTCTCTAAGCGTAGCGTAGTAATATTTTCCATCCGCTGTTAACGTGTTTCTAACACCATAATCAAAGAAGTACTTTCCAGTTACACCCTCAGCCCGAGTGCCACACAACACAGTCCCTCGTAGACGTAACTGCTTCTCCATTACTACACAAAGATTTTCTATGACCCACAACTCAGCTTATTCAGCAAGCAATTTGACAAAGTGCATCTCATGACAGGACATTATTTTCCTTTACGAAATAATTCTCTACATTTTGTTTCATACGCGACCAGTGGCAAATTCTTGGTACTTTCCATGATTTTATGGTTCTGGTATCAGTTGGTTTTTATAGAGCTTAAAGTGCAGATCTCGACCACAAATGTATTGAATGTCTTCAATGGCTTGCAGCCTTCTTGGGTAGATGCCTGTACCTCTGTCGCGTACTGCATCACCAAGGAAACTTTTATTTTAAACTCTGACTTAGAAGACGTAGAAAAGCTTCAGCTTCATCGTGCCACCTGTTTTATGACAATCGGGACCTTTTCTAGTAATTTACAGAGGTCATTTCAAGTGGGAGGAGCCATTTAAAACCATTGACTTGAACTGTTTACTGGTCCACAAGCTGAGGAATTTTATGACTTGTTCTATGGTTGAGATGAAGATGCAAACAGAAGTGTAACCTGGCAAGCACCACACAATATTGGTAGCACTGACCCTAATGTAGAAAGGCTGTATACTTGTGTGACTCAAGAGATAACCTCAGGTTCCAATATCCATGTCATGTCGAAGGACAATATGAACTTCAGCCCATTGAACTTTTGTAATAATTTGTTATTGTTGCTGGGCCAGTCTCCCCTACCCCTTTTGTATTTAGTTTAACCTTTGTATTCCAAAGTTCAAGAATCGACATAAACTACTTAGAGGGGTCAAATGAGCCCCCATGCAATAATAGTGATCTTTGCTTGGAAATGAATAAAATGTAAAAAAGAAGAAAACTCTTTAAGTAAATAACAAATATACAATATTTGTTAATATAACACATTTAAATAATTAAGCAAGTCTACTTGTTTTTATATTTTTCCCTCTGTCATACACACTGATAAAAATTTAATTACATGTTAAAAAAATGTAATACTAGCTAAACTTTCCCTAATGAAACTGTGAACACAACTGAAGGAAATTAGGGGCTATAAAATTTCCAAGCATTTTTCTACTTAATATTTTCACCACATGGAAGACACATACACAGTTCTTGTAAGTTTCTTCAAATGTTTGTGCATATACATTTTTTGCACATCTTGCAGGATACTCTACATTTTGTCAAACTTTCTCAGACACAGCTGACACTGGCTCCCTTTTGAAAACTGGACTTAAGTAGGAACTTCACGATCTTTACTTCCCATAGACTCTGGTTCCAGAACAGATTTTTCATTGCAGTTATCATCATTTCACAGGCCCCGTGTGTCATTTGAGTTATGGTTTGATTAACTCCTTGCCAAGGTTCAGCAGAAAATTTCTCCTCCCATGTTTAGAATTTGATGGAAGATGCTGATACTATAAATCCCCCCCCCCCCCCCCCCCATGCTCAATATGTAAGCATTCAAACACCCAGTGTTGTCAATGTTGAGGAACAAGATGTAATGCCAGCTTGTATCCTCATTATGAAAAACGAAGTACTTTTCTTTACAGAGCTAGGCAACAAAACTTTGAGTGAATGTTTGAGACTGAGCTTGTGATCCAAATTTATTGTAGATATCGCTGCAACCACTTACTATTCTTCAAGTGTGACTCTTGAGAGTCAACAAACCGCTGCATGCGAGATTTCCATGCTTCAGACGCTGAGTCCGGGATGGCCTTGAAAGCCCTCGTCGTGGCAGCTTGGACCTCCGCCAGGTTCCCATGATGGTGTCTTTCAGGGTAGTTTTTAGTATGGGAACAAAAAACGTCTGGCGGGACCACATCGGAACTGTAGGGGAGCATGGGAATTGTTGGAATCCCTTTCTTGGCTGCCGCCACCAGGAAGCAGGTGTGACTCGGCACGTTGTCATGAAACAGATTCCAATCATCGCCGCTGGCTGGCCTCATGCAATGGACCCTGGCTTTCAGTCTCTTGAGCACTTCACAGTAAAAAATACCATTGACAGTTTGGCCTTGGGGCATAAAGTCATGATAAACCATGCCCCTGACATCGGCGGAGGGGGGGGGGGGGGGGGGGAGAAGAAGAAGAAGAAGACAATTAGCATGGCTTTCACCTTCAATTACCTCGTGCAAGCCTTTTTTTGGACTGGGGATGGTGTGGTGTGCCATTCAGCACTCGTGCGCTTCGTCTCCAGGTCGTACTGAAACACCCAGGTTTCATCTCCGGTGATAACATTATTTAAAAACTTCCGGATCAGCTTCAAGGCCCTAGAGATTGTCTTGGCAGACATCCAAACGTGTTTGGTTTTGAACGTTTGACAAAATCTTCAGGACCATCTTGGCAAGGACCATTCTCATTGACAATTCTTTGGTGATGATAATGTGCAATGTCATTGTATCAAATCCGAGGTCGTCCGCTGTCGTCCTTGACATCCATCCTACGGTTGGTGTTTAATAAAATGCACACATGGTGAATGTTTTCATCAGTTTTGCTGGTTGATGGGCGTCTGGAGCGGTCCTCATTCTCAACGCTGTTCTGACCTCCTTTAAAGCTCTTCAGCCACCTGAAAACGTGGGCTTTTGACCGGCAATCATCGCTGTAGGCTTGCTGACACATATCCAACATTTCCATACTGAATTTTCCTAGTTTCACACACAACTTGATGGCGTAATGTTGCACAATCATTTGTTGCATGTTGGGCCACAACCGACATCTTAACAGCATGTTCACTCAACGCATGATGCTGCCGAGACAAGAGCCTGCAGACGTCTGGCACGCCGTGTGTTTCCAGCCAGGCACCCTCTACCACTAATCCCTCCAGACGAGCGCGCGCTGCAAAATAAAGTCGCATCAGCAAAAAGTCAGTCTCATTACTGTTTATACAAGCCCCGTATTTCTTGCTTATTCTTCCTCATTGTTTGATAGAGAGTCAAATTCCTTACGTAGAGTTCAGCTGCAAAGGAAAGAGGCATAATAAAATTATCTGTGATGATGGCATAACCTACTCCAAGATATTTAGTTAAGTCCGGCCTAATATAAGCAACATATGAACAGTCTTCTGGGAAAGAGACAAAGTGTTCATCTGTTGTAAGATGTGAATGAGATTGTAATTAGATTTGCAGTGTTTTACGTAAAATGTGACGACATCTCTGACACCAGTGAGATTATCATTCTTTCTCCTTTCTTTTGTTGCAGTGATGTCATCAAATCTGATGTGTAGATATCTGAAATATAGTAAAAGATCTCCAAGCAACGAAAATGTCTCTTTTTGTATCTAGGTAGAACACACATAGTTACCAGAACAAAAAAAAAAAAAGAGTACATTTCATCAACATTTGTTGACAACCATTTTTGTTGCTTTTCTGGTTATCTTGGGTTCCATTCCTCACAGTCTTCCTGTGCATTTTCAGTAGTACAGTATGCAAGAATTTTTAAAATATTGTCATCAAAGGATGACTTTAAAGCATTACTTACTGATTCTGTTCCACTAGATGCTCTTGTAAGTTGTGGAAGCAATTTAGTAACATAAAGAACTGTTTGATGCATAACTTTTCGTGGATTTCTGGACAGAGATATTCCATTTTTACTTACATATTTTTTATCAGTTGGCATACTATCAATTAACCAGCACATTTTGTTTCATGCAGACTACTTTACTAACATTCTCCACATTATTTAGATCATTTTCTGCATCTTTGTATGCTCTGAACTAGCGCCACTTGTAGAATATAAATTTTTGCAATTTCTTTCAGCACTAAACCCATATAGACTCTTGTATCTGACTTCCGCATCTAGTAAATCGAATACATTGTTGCCTCCAAAACATGGGTTACACTGTTGCTATATTCTTGCCTGTGACGGAGGCATATTTTGGCTGAAAAAATCCAGCCCACATTTATATATTAAAAAAAAAAATAATAATAATAATCAGCACTTCATCCAGGGATAGTAAGAAACTTGATTAGAGCCTACTTTTATAATTCTTAAGGTAACAAGTACTTCATGGTTGACTGGCTTGGTAGCTTCCTCATACCCCTATGGCTTGTCACAATACCAGCATTTACACTGATTTGTTTTCTCGTGACAGTGAGTCGAAAAATGTTTGCATTGTAGCTGAATTTAGATCCCACTGTCTGCAAAAGCTTGTGCCTTTATCATGCCAGTTTAAATAATTATTAATTTCTTTGCATATCACCTTATCTTCCTCTTCAAGCAGGTCACTTTTTATGCCTGAATGACTAAAGTCATTTACTTCAAAGTAGTTAATACTTTATGCTCCCTGATGCAGTAAACAGTTGGAATCTTGGATAGTTTGGTGTAAGTGCCCAACTAAACATCAATTGTGCATTTCACTGTTTTGCTGGCATTCGGGCTAAGTATTTCTTTTCTACTGCACTTTTGTTTACTTTCTCACTTGGGGTTATTGTTGAAAATGAACTTGGAAATTTCCTCATTGCCACATTCTTCACTAGACAAAGGTGCATCCATGTCAACATTTAAAGCGTATGCCAACTCCTGCACATATAATTACTATAATTATTCCACATTCTCTTTTACATATGCCCATTGTTATACATAAAGTAAAGAAAGGGCAGCCATTCACTTTCTGCAGACTAATTTGTGGTCCATAGGCATGTAGCAGAACACGATAGTAACTAGCTTTAGAGCCCTGGGTTACAGTAAGTACATACATGTACACAAACAATTTCATCCTTGCGGTAGTATTGTTATAGTCTTTACTCAAAGTAAGAGGCTCAGACAAGTAATTGTGTATGTAAAAGAGTATGTTGTCACTAATTACTTTTTCATTCCTCGCAATTTATGATTGTAAATGAGTATTGAGTATGCAGGAGTGAATGATAAAGTATCTGGATTTCTTTATATATTCTTTCCCATGCTTCTCCTTCTGCCAAGCACATATGTTAGGCACCTTTCTGTTGCTCACTTTTCAGATATTTAAACTCTATTTGGAGTGTGCTGTGTTAATGCTCCACATTTGACAAATTAATTCCATTTGTCACATATTAGTTACTGTAATGCTTGACCATTCAGTGTCTGGTCGCTTGGCTGAAGCTTAATGTACTACAAGATGTGATACAGTGAAACCCATGTTTCACCTTTTTGTGCAGTCCAGACTTAAAAAACACAAAATTGAGGAAAATGCAGAATCAAGGAAAACATTGAAAACCCCAAAAAATGAACACAAACATATGTAATTGGCATCCATGATTAAAAATTGTAGTCATCTTCAATACATTGTATAAAATCTGAATAAGTGAAGGAAATAAATTTCATCCCCCCCCCCCCTCCCCCCCCTCCCCCCCTCCCGTTGCTGCGGTATGAGCGCTCGACAACAGAGAAAATACTAAAATTGTAACTCTCTTTTTTTGTTTTTCTATCCTTTTCTTTATTGTCTCTCGAGAGCGGAAGCTTAATGCAGACTTGATCTGATTAAGACGAAAAAAACGTATTAATGTGTAGACATTGTGGAAGTTTGCTATGAAATTCGGAGGATGGAGAGAAGCAACTAAAATAAATTGCATTTAATATCAAGATGGTTTTGGATACATTAGAAATTCCTGGACAATGAAACTTATTGCAAGATTTCGGACCAGACTTTTCATGCAGAATTGAAGGAGATTTTTGAAAACCTGGACTCCGCACGAAAGAAGACATGTTAACCTGGTAAAGGATGAACTCTTATCTGCGCCATTTCCCTCTGTTAGTTACATTTGTTACTCTCTGTCTTTTTTCAAATAATTTTTGTAGTTGAAATTGGTTTGACTTTTGCTCAGAAACGCCACACGGACCACCCCAGCAATAGCCTTTCCGAATCATGAAGTCCGATAACTTTTCTGTAATACGAAGTCCGATTTGCATTTAATTCTTTCCTTTTTTCATGGTCATTTACGATTTTAAAACACCCTTTTCATTCACCATTGCTTCCCACTATTTTTAACCTTTTCTTTTATTTTCTTATCTTTTCTTATCTTTTTCTTTTTTTATTAACCACTACAACTGGCGATGTGACAGGACAGATTGTCTAGTCCCGCTACATGGACCTTGCCGTTGGTGGGGAGGCTTGCGTGCCTCAACGATACAGATAGCCATACCTTAGGTACAACCACAATGAAGGGGTATCTGTTGAGAGGCCAGACGAACGTGTGGTTCCTGAAGAGGGGCAGCAGCCTTTTCAGTAGTTGCAGGGGCAACAGTCTGGATGATTGACTGATCTGGCCTTGTAACATTAACCAAATTGGCCTTGGTGTTCTGGTACTGTGAGCGGCTGAAAGCTAGGGGAAACTACAGCCGTAATTTTTCCCGAGGGCATGCAGCTTTACTGTATGATTAAATGATGATGGCGTCCTCTTGGGTAAAATATTCCGGAGGTAAAATAGTCCCCCATTCGTATCTCCGGGCGGGGACTACTCAAGAGGACGTTTTTATCAGGAGAAAGAAAACTGGCATTCTACGGATCGGAGCGTGGAATGTCAGATCCCTTAATCGGGCAGGTAGGTTATAAAATTTAAAAAGGGAAATGGATAGGTTAAAATTAGATATAGTGGGAATTAGTGAAGTTCTTTGGCAGGAGGAACAAGACTTCTGGTCAGATGACTACAGGGTTATAAATACAAAATCATATTGGGGTAATGCAGGAGTAGGTTTAATAATGAATAAAAAATAGGTGTACAGGTAAGCTACTACAAACAGCATAGTGGAACGCATTATTGTAGCCAAGATAGATACGAAGCCCACACCTACTACAGTAGTAAAAGTTTATATGCCAACTAGCTCTGCAGATGACGAAGAAATTGATGAAATGTATGATGAGATAAAAGGAATTATTCAGGTAGTGACGGGAGACGAAAATTTAATAGTCATGGGTGACTGGAATTCATCAGTAGGAAAAGGGAGAGAAGGAAACATACTAGGTGAATATGGACTGGGGGTAAGAAATGAAAGAGGAAGCCACCTGGTAGAATTTTACGCAGAGCATAACTTAATCAAACTAATACTTGGTTTAAGAATCATAAAAGAAGGCTGTATACCTGGAAGAAGCCTGGAGATACTAAAAGGTATAAGATAGGTTATATAATGGTAAGACAGATTTAGGAACCAGGTTTTAAATTGTAAGACATTTCCAGGGGCAGATGTGTACTCTGACCACAATCTATTGGTTATGACCTGTAGATTAAAACTGAAGAAACTGCAAAAAGGTTGGAATTTAACGAGACGGGACCTGGATAAACTGCAAGAACCAGAGATTGTACAGAGTTTCAGGGAGAGCATAAGGGAACAATTGATAGGAATGGGGGAAGGAAATACAGTAGAAGAAGAATGGGTAGCTTTGAGGGATGAAATAGTGAAGGCAGTAGAGGATCAAATAGGTAAAAAGACGAGGGCTAGTAGAAACCCTTGGGTAACAGAGGAAATATTGAATTTAATTGATGAAAGGAGAAAATATAAAAATGCAGTAAATGAAGGAGGCAAAAAAGGAATACAAACGTCCCAAAAATGATATTGACAAGAAGTGCAAAGTGGCTAAGCAGGGATGGCTAGAGGGCAAATGTAAGGATGTAGAGGCTTATCTCACTAGGGGTAAGATAGATACTGCCTACAGGAAAAGTAGAGAGACCTTTCGAGAAAGTAGAACCACTTCCATGAATATCGAGAGCTTTGATGGAAACCCAGTTTTAATCAAAGAAGGGAAAGCAGAAAGGTGGAAGGAGTATATAGAGGGCCTATACAAGGGTGCTGTACTTGAGGACAATATTACGGAAATGGAAGAGGATATAGATGAAGATGAAATGGGAGATACGATACTGCGTGAAGAGTTTGACAGAGCACTGAAAGACCTGAGTCGAAACAAGTCCCCCGGAGTAGACAACATTCCATTAGAACTACTGACAACCTTGGGAGAGCGAGTCCTGACAAAACTCTACCATCTGGTGGGGCGAGATGTATGAAACAGGCGAAATACCCTCAGACTTCAAGAAAAATATAATAATCCCAATCCCAAAGAAAGCAGGTGTTGACAAATGTGAAAATTACCGAACTATCAGAGTAATAAGACACAGCTGCAAAATACTAACGCGAATTATTTACAGACGAATGGAAAAACAGATAGAATCTGACCTCGGGGAAGATCAGTTTGGATTCCATAGAAATGTTGGAACACATGAGGCAATACTAACCCTACGACTTATCTTAGAAGCTAGATTAAGGAAAGGCAAACCTATGTTTCTACTATTTGTAGACTTAGAGAAAGCTTTTGACAATGTTGATTGGAATACTCTCTTTCAAATGCTGAAGGTGGCACGGGTAAAGTACAGGGAGCGAAAGGCTATTTACAATTTGTACAGAAAGCAGATGGCAGTTATAAGAATCGAGGGGTATGAAAGGGAAGCAGTGGTTGAGAATGGAGTGTGACAGGGTTGTAGCCTATCCCCTGTGTTATTCAATCTGTATATTGAGCAAGCAATAAAGGAAACAAAAGAAAAATTCGGAGTAGGTATTAAAATCCATGGAGAAGAAATAAAAACTTTGAGGTTCGCCGATGACATTGTAATTCTGTCAGAGACAGCAAAGGACTTGGAAGAGCAGTTGAACGGAATGGATAGTGTCTTGAAAGGAGGGTATAAGATGAACATCAACAAAAGCAAAACGAGGATAATGGAATGTAGTCGAATTAAATCGGGTGATGCTGAGGGAATTAGATTAGGAAATGACATACTTAAAGTAGTAAAGGAGTTTTGCTATTTGGGGAGCAAAATAACTGATGATGGTCGATGTAGAGAGGTGCTACAGAAGAATGCTGAAGATTAGATGGGTTGATCGCATAACTAATGAGGAGGTATTGAATATTATTGG
This sequence comes from Schistocerca gregaria, assembly GCF_023897955.1. Classification (NCBI taxonomy): domain Eukaryota; kingdom Metazoa; phylum Arthropoda; class Insecta; order Orthoptera; family Acrididae; genus Schistocerca; species Schistocerca gregaria. The sequence continues at coordinate 1,208,773,266 of NC_064920.1, read as the reverse complement.
GGAAAAGAGGAGCTTGTGGCACAACTTGACTAGAAGAAGGGATCGGTTGGTAGGACATGTTCTGAGACATCAAGGGATCTGCAATTTAGTATTGGAGGGCAGCATGGAGAGTAAAAATCGTAGAGGGAGACCAAGAGATGAATACACTAAACAGATTCAGAGGGATTTTAGCTTGCAGTAGGTACTTGGAGATGAAGAAACTTGCACAGGATAGAGTAGCATGGAGAGCTGCATCAAACCAGACTCAGGACTGAAGACCACAACAACAACAACAACAACAAAAACAACCACAAATTTCATCAGTACTTAAAAAATCACATATGTGTAAAAGCAAGTAAAAACTTGTCAGAAAATTGAAATTGGTAATGACATGCATGATATAACTATGTAAATTAAACCTAAGTGGAATCTGCCATCACTCCATTTGCTATACACTGATCACATCAGCCTTACTTTGAAACAAGCCACTCTATATGGTGCAAGTCACTCTGTCAGTATGATGTCACCATGCTACAGAGTTATTGGCTGCAGGTGGAAAGTAAACATCCGACATGTTATCTGGCAGTTTTCAGTTTATTTCACTATCTGGGCTATAAATTGTTGCGATTTTCAAGGTGAACGTAAGATGAAAGAGACTCAAAACTGTGTGTTTTAAGGTGTAATGTGCTGCTGTAGTGTGTTGGGAAATGGTGCATTTACCTCATATATCATTAGCAAAATTGATAATCACTAGTGGCAAAACCCATTTTTTTCCATGATAGGTCTATTATATGACATAAAATTTTGAAATTTCTTTCTTGTTTGATTTTGGATTTGCAATTTGGTTATGTCAATTCATGTTATGAGTATTAGCAAAATTACTACGTAGGAGGAGGAGGAGGGGGAGGGGAATGAAATTCTCGCACCGAATATAATTTATATCTTCTGTGCCCCTTTATATTTTATAATCCAGTACTTTAGAGATTTCAAATTTTACATAATACAAGGTCTGTAAACTTATCACGTAGTGAGCTAAACAAAGTGGGTTTGGTTGGTACATAGTGGCAGTAGGGAAAGCACTGAGGGGTGGGGAAAAGAATCTCATGCAGGGCTAGAAACATTTTTAGAACAGCTCATGTACACTCTTCTACCAAAGACTGTTAATTACCCACAAGTCACTACTCAGAGATGACAGTTTCAAAAGGACATTCTTCACTTTACATAATTTAATGTAAAAGGAAAGTAAAATGCAATGCCAAGTTTTCTGGACAAAAGTGATAAATAATCCAAACTTAATGTGGCAGACTTACCAGGATCACCAGCAGCCACTAAGCACTAACATGGTACGTGGCTGGAGAGAGGGGCTTCTTTGCACATAATATACGAAAGAAAAGTCACACGACTTGACATCCCTGAATTATGCTATTAAATTGAGTTTTTGAGAGCCCCTTTAGGAAATACAAAACAGATTAGAAGTATAAGTTTTATTTGCAGGTTAATTAGTTAGTAATTGCAGTACATTATTCACTTCTTAACACAGTCCAGAATAATCTTTTGGCTGGATTTTTCCTACTGCTTAAGTAAATAGATTTTGTTTTCTAAATTTGATGACATTACTAGCATAATGTCTTCTATATCAGATTCCTGCATATATTTTCTTAGAGTCTTTACGCTCTGCAATGCCTAACAGAAAGCACCACAAATAAGCCTGATATGGCCTTTCTCTACGTGATCAACATAGTCTATTTCACATACACTTAAATTTACGTCACGGGAAACATAGTCACCAAATTCTGCCTGTTGCTCACTCTGCATCCCAATCTTTCCCTTTTCATTAATCCAGAACATCAGGCATGCCAATATAGTCTCTGCCATGTGCCATTGTATTGTGGTGAAGTTTATCCTGTCCCACATCTCAAATAAAGTTAAGAGCAATGAGGAGATTCATCTTTGGTGTGGATGCATCTCGAAGTAGTCCTGCGTCAATCATCTCAACTACTTTCTGCACTAGCTGCTTTTGGTAATTAAATTTAAAAGCATTGATTAGGCCCAAATCTAGAGGCTTCAAGTGGCTAGCACAATTTAGGGGGAAAAATATTACTTTACCATTTCTCAGCATATCAAAACTTTTTGTATGTGCTGCACAGTGATAGATGAATAGGACTATTATTCGATTTTTTCGTCCCCATTTGATAATCTAGTTGGTTGAAGAAGTATTAAAAAAATTTCCAAATCACCCAGGAATTTGAATGTGCTGAGTACTTCATAGATAACTTTGTAATGATTTTTAGGCAGCGTGGTTTTTAAACTTCCCTTTTAAAGAGGTAGAAACGTTTCTGAGCCATCAGCGTAGTAACACAGCAAAACTGTGACTCTCTGTTTAGACTTAGTGCTACCTTGACAGGTATCTCCTTATATGAGAAAATTTTATTTGGTTAATTAAAGAAAGTCCTGTTTCATTTGTGTTGAAAATATCTTTCAGTTGGCAACCCTCAGTCAATTGAATCAAATCACTTTTCCAATCACAGACAAAATTTTTTAATTAACTCTTGCATTTTCTCTGCATAATGTTTTGTAAACTAGATTGTGGTGGTTTTTAAATCGGTATATCTATCCAATTGGAAATTATAAAATTCCAACTGGGCAGCAATATTTAGGGTCTTCTCTTTCAAAACAGTGTCATCCGTGGCAACATTTTCTCTACAGGCTTGCTTGAACCACATCATGAGAACTGATTCCCGTTCTTCAAGTGGTGGTGATTTCATCAATTACCCCCTTCTTAGAAGATGAAGATCCACAATTATGGAAGTTCTTCTCAATGTTTTCACATTTCTTCACAGACGTATTTCAAGACATTACTGGAATTGCAAGAGAGAATGATAACTATACAAAAGTCCCTATATTGGAATCAAGTTGTTTTAGTATCTGCATCTTCTCTTCTAGTGAAAAGACTCAGTGTTTTTGTTGAAATTATTGGTCATGTCTGAAACAAGATTTTTCACATGCACGACTCGCACATACATGACAACTCTGTCTACAGTAATGAACTTCTAATTAATTGTATATTACTGTTCACTGTCTGTGGATTATTTTGGTCAGGATGGTAGTTTTTATAATTTTGGGATTTTTTTGAAATTTCGTCTACTGAGAAAACATGAATGTAGTTTTCTGTTGCAAAAAATGCAAGTCTCAAATAAGAGTATTGTACATAGTGTATCAGAGGTTCATTAAAGTTGTGCCACACCTGCTTACCACATACCACATCGTAATTGGATAATTTTCTTTCCTTTTTTAATATAAAGAAGATTCATGAAAAATGCCGTATGTTATTGTGAACATTTCTGTCTGTTGGATTACAAACTGTGCAAGCAAAATAAATTAAACTTAAAAGTGAACGGTGGCTTTGTGTTTCTGCAGATCCTATTGGGATTTAATGTTTAGCCAGTATTATTAAGTTCAAAATGTGTATTTCTGTAGACCTTCTCTTCAGCAAGTTTGCCACATTCAAAATGTCCTAAGCTTAACAGCATAAGTGTTGGGTATTGTTTGTTAAAGAATGAAAGCTTAAATATTTGATGTGTTCTATTTAAATAATATCAAACAATGGAAAATCCAGGATGGAATGTAGCGATACCACAGAAGGAAAGTTGCTACTCACCATATAGTGGAGATGCTGAGTCGCGATAGGCACAAAAAAAAGATTCACACAATTATAGCTTTTGGCCATTAAGGCCTTTGTTAGCATTAGACACACACACACACACACACACACACACACACACACACACACACACACACAGTCTGCAGTCTCAGAGAGCAGAAACCACACCATTTAAATAAAAGAATTACTGTAAATGTAATGTGATGCGGTGGGCTTCAGCAGAAAGGACTCGTCAGAGACACAGAAATTTTCAGCATCTAATAGCTAAAGTGTCTTCACACATTTTGTAAAATAAGTTATGAGATACAGTAATTTTTATTTTATGTGCTCTGTATGACTGAAATAATGTAGCAAGAAAAAATATAAAACATCACAGCAGCTTAGTGGTTAAACCATAAGCATAAATGTGGACATATGCTTAATGACAAACTTTGTGTCACCATTGCTGTTATTTTTACCGCTGTTCTTGGGAATCGCACTTCTTATGCTCCACCTCATGAAAGTGTTTTTGTTATGTCCAAATAGGTTTAACAAATAATACATTAACTTCAGTGTGTGCTTGTTTGCTTCATTTATCCAAGACCTTTCATTGATTTATTTGTTTTAGACATTAAAAGGTACAATTGCTTCAGAAATGTCTAACAAAGGTCCAATGCCTTTAATTGCTGAACCAATAGGTTACTTGCTCCATTAACTCTTAGTTATACTGAATACTGTACAGTTTGTTTTATTTTACAGGAAGTGAAACAGCCGCCCAAAATAATGCTGTCAAACGTAGAAGTAAGTATCAGCCTACTTATAGATGTAAAGTATACTTTTAATTTTCCAACATGTACAAGAAAACAGAACTGTGATCTTGTGAATTAAATTTATTTCAGGACAGGGATTCGTATGTCAAAATGATCATGGATCTGGGTGGCCATGTATCAGATAAAACTGTCTTTGATCCCACTGCAACACATCTCATTTGTGGTAAACCGGCACGAAGTGAGAAGTTATTGGGTAGTATTGCATCTGGCAAATGGGTATTACACAAGAGCTTCATAGATGCAAGTTGCAGAGCAGGTACTTTTGTTAAGGTAAAAGAAACAGCATTCTTTATCACTTGTTTCAAATAACAGTGGTTAAAATAGAACAATGAAAAGTCCAGGTTGGAATATAAACATTACGAAATGGATAGATTGTCTTCTTCAGAAAGGAAAAGGAAAAGAAAAAAGTTTTCTTTTTGAATGGGCTTTGGCTGAAAGCTCCATCTGTGAAATCTTTTTTCTTGTGCCTGTCCGCATTTCAATGTGTAATCTTTATGGGGTGTAGCAATCTCTCCTTTTCATTATATTATTAATAATTAAAATAGAATTTACATTGATCCACCAATGCATGTGTCAATTTATTTGTAAGAAGAGGCTGATGCAACTAATTTTTATTAGATATTAACACGGGAAAGCAGACTGTTAATGGGACCAATAGCTGAAAAATGTGAAATGGCTCAGGAAATGAGTTCTCTAGAACACTTTTTCTCAGCTGCATTTTTTCATTTATAATGGTTAGAAAAGCTATTAAGACAACTTTTCATTGATAACATGCATCAGGTTTTGTGACTTGTCCTGTTACAGGGTGCATGTAACATGTGAATGGAACATACTCTGTGTTCTCAACTGAAATTAACTACCTGAGTGGTAAGATGAGTTTAACAAATTCAGTCATTGCTTCAAAAGACATTGTAAACACACACACAATGAGAACAGTCTGGCCACTACAGAGTACTACAGGACTAGAAGTTTTAGAAGTGAGACCCAGGCTGTTGTCTGACTAGAGAGGTTTTGACTTTCTAGAGTTTTACTGTATGAATGACAACTACAGCATTGCCATATATATTATGAGTGTAGCAATTAGGAATGCATGTAAAGGTGCTTGTTTTCTTTTTAAAAAAGCAAAAAAGCTTTGACCGTGAGGTATAAACATTCCTGCAGTTTGTCTTATAGTGTTCAACCACAAGAAATATTCACAGTAAATGACAATATTGAGATCTTTGTGCTCAACAGCAGGTGCAAGATACACTCATAAATAGTACCAAAGCTGAAAACACATGGAGCTTGCAGAGCCCATTGATTAATTGTTATGGTATCAAACTAACTGCTTACCAAGAAGACACTCTTTGTAGGATAAAAGGTGATACATTAGCAACAGTAGAAAAGAATCTTCAGTCAAGTGAAATAGAAACTCAATCAACATATGAAATGATTTGCTTGAGTAGCCATCAAGTACAGAATAAAGTTTGTAGCTGGATCATTCTATCACAGTTCATACCCATCTGCAGAACAGAGAATCTCAGAGTCAGTCTCAGTTAACTAGTGTGTAAGCTTCAAAACCATGGTTGAAGATCTTAACAAATTACAAATTTGTAAGTAGTGGATGAGACATACCATTCTGTGATGTCATTACAAAAGCTTACTCTGAATATTTTGAAGAAGAGGTAGTTTGGGCTTAGGTTGTTTATAGTTAGACTTACTGGGTAAGGACCTGACCTCTGTGAGTGTGTTTACTTAGACTGGTATCAGTTATCTCGAAACTATTGTAGTAATCAGCAACTATGTCTCTCAAGTTACTAATAAAAAAGTCAAGAATCAATATACATTCTTATAGGATTGATAGTCATCTTTCTTAAGTCTATAACTTAACAGTAGTGGATGTGTGATATACTTTCAGTAAAAGTAATATAATCACTTTCCACCAAAAATTGTATTGATATAATGATTTGTTTATTCAAACATGGAAAAATAAATTTTTGCTTTTACTGTTGAAACAGTTTGTAATTCCCATAATGTTTGAATGCAAACATTATAATGTGTATTAGTTACAAAGTATTTCATTGTTTTGCAGGAAGAGGAATATGAGTGGGGCAACCCCAAAGCAAAAGAACTGTGGAGCCAGTTGCGACCTGGCAGTGTGGATATGGCATTGGCTAAGGCAGTTTACAGGTGGCGGTGCAAACTGTGCGGTAGCAATCGTGGTGCTTTCTCAGCTATGAGAGCCATCATACACACAAATCAAGAGAAGGCAGCTTCTTTTGCCAGACTTATCAAGGCAGGAGGTGGACAGGTGCTGGATGTCAGGCAAGTTCTTTGCTTCCGTCTCTGGTGTACGAATATTCCAAAGCGTTCTTGTAATGCTGTGCAGCACACTTAATTCAGGGTGGTCATGATGGAATTAACATTGTGATTAACCCATCATAACTGGATCAGATGTGGAGTTTGTAGAACTAACCTTTCTTGGTTTGGCAACTATAATGCAGAAACAGAAAAATGGTTGTACCGTAGAGAGAATGTGAGTAGAAGGTAGAGAAAGACAAATTACATGACAGAAGGCAAGGGGGCAATACAACTGGAAGGGGTTTTGGGGGGGGGGGGTGAGATTTCTGCCAGCTTCGCAGATTCCTTCAGTCACCTCTTTTTAAATTGCTAAACTGACCACTAAGGGTCACACAGCTACTTCATTTTGTCCTCTTTGGTCAGATTTTTCTCTGTTACCAGTACTCCTTCATAGTGTCTCTACACTGTTGCTTTCATTCTTCTGGTTTTGGTACTTCTTTTTCTTGACTTGAAACCTTTCCTAACTTTGAATTCTGTTTGTTAACGTGTCTCGTTCTAACATGAGGACTTCTGGGCATTGGAGCTCTCAGCGTTTTTCCGAGCTGCATTAATTCAAGTCATTTTGATTCTTGTTCAGAGGTAACCAAATATTTATTTTGAGTTTTTGTCCGTTCTTTGTACCCTATGGGAGGCCCTCGTCACACGACATTATTATACTGATGTCCAAGAAATATCAACCTCCCATTCCTCATGCTCTCAGATATTCTCTCTACATTCAATAGACTTCTTTGATGCACCAAAGTTTCCAGGCACATGTGATTTTTCGTAGGAGCCTCCTTTCTAGGATCTCAAATTTCTCTAACTTGTAATTCATTGAGAGACAATCACTGGCACACAGGCATTGTCTTTTGATCACAGCATTATAGTGTCTTAGTTTGACATACCAGGAGATGGGCTATTTGTTGTAAAAGTATTTTGTCAGCTGATATGCTCTTTCCATTTTTGAGATTCGATCGCTTATCATAGTTCTTTTTAGTCCCATCTTCATGTGTGGTCTCATTGAGGCACTAGAATTTCTTTGCCCTCATAATCAGACCTCTCTCTGTGTAACATTGCCTGTGCATGGCTTAAAAATTTTAGAGGAAAAAAAACATAAAAAGAGGCTACAGAGGATAATTCCTCCTATCCTGGAAAAACAATAAAGATTTAGGTAAAACAAGAGTACAACTGATACAATCTTTGCGAAAACATCATGCAAGGCTTCATTTATGTTTTAAGTCTCATTGCAATCTTCAGCTTGGAATAGTCTGCAAACACCCGATTTGTTAAATATTCTTCTTATCTGTAGAATAACTTAATTTTTACTAAAAATCAGGACTTGGCATTTCCGATGTTTTAAGTAACTTTTAATGTGACATATAGTAGGTGATTAGTATTTTGTAACAGGAGGCCTTTCAGATAATGAATGACAATTTTTTTTTATTACAATACAAATATCTACATGTTATTGATATAAACTTCTGGTCTTTGGTACTCCTTGACAGGGTGGCTGGCACAAGAGACTATGTGCCGCCCCTGACTACTTAGCCCACCAAGCCTCCAAGTATGTCTTCAACTCTCTTGGAATGGCACAGAGACCAGGCAGAATACCTTGTGTAAATAATAAAATATACAAAACAATACTTGTCCACAAATAATTCTTCTTGCATAATAATTAAAACTTTATATTCTGAACAATTATCCTGGATATCAAAAAATGCATATAATGCTACTAATAATGCTTGTTCACTTATATTCAAAGTGATATAAGGTTTCACTTCCACTCAGTGAAATTATTTCCAAACTGTAGATACAGAATATCTGGAAAATCTCGTGCCTTCACACCTGCTGCTTTTGACTAATAAGTAGTTTCCACCTACAATAAACAAATGTGAATACAACACACCCACACCCACCCACACACACACACACACACACACACACACACACACACACACACACACTCTTTTTAGTATGTATGTTCCACATACAACTATATTTATATCAGTCTGTAAATCCATCTAACATCACACAATGAAACTAGATTGCAGGTATGCAATTAATAAAACAGAACAGATTGCTTTGGAATTCAATATACTGTTATGTTTGGTAATATCCTGTTCAAATTCTTCATTGCATACAATTAATGAAAATAGATCTTTCAAATCGTATTATGGCATTGAGAAATGCCCTATAGTTAACCAACTAACATTAATATTACTGGGGTCATAAACTGTCTAGGGCTGCACTATGAGTGTAAGGACCCTAGGAGGACAGAAGACAAACCCCCAAGATTGGTACCCTTCCATCCGCCCACCTTAGACTACTCTCCTGGGGGAGATTCTTCACTGGTGTGCTGGAGAATAGTGGTGTTTGTCGATTCTACAGAATTGATACCACCAGCTCCATGCCATCAGGGGGCTAGCTGCTCTTTGGCAGGTTCGTGCTTGGCTACCACGGGGCCCCAGCCTTCGCAGCATCTTTTCCCTTCTGTGCTCCATGTCTATCCTCTTGCTGTTCTTTTCCTCGTCTCTTGGGGAACATGTCTGGGATGTTGTTGGAAATGTGTTCTGCATGTTCAGTTGCCGATGTCAGAACAGTCTCTCCACTTTCTTTTGTTCCTTCTTTCTCTTTTTCTTTCCCCTTCTCCTATCCTTCCTCCACTTCGATGTTTGATGTTCCTCCTTTTCTTCTTTCTTCCTGCATGCTACTGAAGGCCAGCCCCCAAGTCTGTCGCATAACAGGTGACTGGGTAACCCATAATTCCCAGCCCTGGGTTGACAGGTGGGGTTCGCATGTACCCCTTGGTAAAGGCTAGGCCCAGGGAGGGGTGAAGGCCTGAGCTGCTACCTTCCTAAATTGCTGATTGGACCCTCTGTCAGGTGTTCAGGAGGTGTGAACAATCACCTAAGGTGGTGCACTCCCTTCTGAGTGGGCCCCCAGTTGGAAGGAACAAGCCACCGTAGACGTTGGCAATCGTGCTTTTTCACTGTCAATGTCTACCAAATGTAAACGGAATGAGGCTAATGATTCAAAGACCTTACCGCTGCACTGTGGTTCCTCAGTCAGTCAGAAGATGGTCAGTCCTTTACTACGGTAAATCCATAAATATAGAAAGATGTTGATGCAGTTGCTGACTGTGAAATACTGCTCTCGTTTCTGAAATGGTACTTTGGAGTCCCCTTCAGAATCTCAAGCACAACTGCTTGCAGCTTCGCTCCTCCACAGCTATCCTGTTCATCTTGAGGCCCATCAAACACTGAATTTTTCCTGTGGTGTTATTTACAGTAGGCTAATCAGTGGTCTGAGTGATGCAGAAATCCAAACGTACCTCTGTGATGATCAGGGTGTCATTACAGTCCATCAGGTGATTAAAAAAGTAAATGCATCCTTAGAGAGCGCGCGCGCGCGCGCACACACACACACACACACACACACACACACACACACACACACACACACCCTTTATCTGACTTTTGATACAGTAGTGCTTCCATCCAAGATCAAAGCAGGTCATTAAGTTTTGACAATATGACCGACATTCCGAACTTGGTGTGCTACTACCTGTCATCGTTCCAACCATGCTCGAGAGTCCTGACTACACCTGGCCAAATGTGTAACCTGTAGTGTGGATGCTCACGAGGGTTATTGTCTGCCTGCTTCTCCCCATTGTATCATCTACAGTAGTGACCATGATCGCCGCCTCCTGAGAGTGTGTCACGTATCTCGATGAGTGAGCTGTCCATGAGATCCAGGTGAAGGAAAAAGTGCTTTACCCTGTTGCTCACAAGTTGTTGCTAGTCGGAAACCTTTCGGTCTACCATCGGGCAGCTTCAGTTCTTGCTACATCTCGCTCCACGAAGGACCTGGCCACGCACACATGCACCCTAAATTTAGCACCACAGTTGTGAAACCGCCCAGTGTCATGGTAGTATCCCCGTCTCCCCTCCAGCTGTGCAACAAGGCACCAAACTCTCGCTTATGGGGCGACATCATCTACTACACAACTGGTGGGCCAGAAAAGAGAAAAGGAATATTCCCGAGAAGACTTCCTATGTCCCTCCAGGCAACAAACATCTCAATCTTCCTCTATCAACCGCAAAGACTGAAAGAAGTCAAAGAAAGGAAAACTGGTTTCCTCCTTTGCCGACTCGGAGGTTCTCTTTGACAGTGTCACCAGATGATACTCTCACCCGGCCAACCTTTGTATCGTCGGTGTGCACCACCAACCGTTTTTCTGCCCTAGACTCACAGACAGACAGACAGAAGGAGAGTGCCGATACCACTGTAGACCTCGTGGAGCAGGATGCTCTTGCCTCTGCGCCCTGTTCCATTCCTCACACTTCTTTTCTGCTCCATGTTGTGGTCCTTTGGTAGACTGAGGCATGCTGTGATGCCATTCACGTGTGGAGACTGTTCTCCATATTTTTAACTGTCATCCTATGATGGCAAACTGCATTCGTTACCAACAGTTGTGTCCAGTGGCAGAAAAGCTAGCTGGATTTCTTGTACTAGTTCTTTTTAACAGTTCTACTCCCTCTTCCGTCATGTAGGCCAACCTCCGACGGTTGTCTGGGGCTGAGGTCCATTCCCCAATCTCTGGCCTGACAGAAGCAGATGATGTAATCATTGTGGACCTTATTGCTATCTTCAATACATCGGGCTGCTGTTTTGCAGGGTTTTCGAGCTCCACCCCCTTTCACCCCGCCTTCCTCCATCGGAAACGAATGGAGGAGCCTCGGGCAGTACCCTTATCTTCTCAGAATTGTGAGTGCTGCCTTTCCTATAAGGAGCTAGATCATTCTCTTACTTCATGCCAGTCCTCTGCCCAAGGGCCAATTGATGATAACATTGAAACGTTGCTGAACCTTTTTTCTGTGGGCAAACACTTTCTCCTTCATACGTAAAATCCCATCTGGGCAGAGGGCACTTTTTACCAAAGCTGGCATGAAGCCGCTGTCATACTCATACCGAAGCTCAGCAAGGACGAACACCTTCCTTCTAGTTATCGCCACATTCCTCTCACCAGCTGTGTTTGCAAGGTGACGGAATTTATGATATGTGCTCAGTTGGTATGGTGGCTCGTGTCTCGCAGCTTACTAACCACTGCACAGCAAGGGTTTTGAGCATACCGTCTCATCACCTTGCAACCCATGTTGTGACGTACATTTTGACATCTTTCGCAACGTGGGGTCGAGCGTTGTCGTGCTGCAGAATCACTTTATTGTGCCTCTTACTGTATTGTGGCCGTTTGTCTTCTAATGCTCTGCTCAAATGCATTAACTGCATTCGATAACGAGAAAGTGTGATTGTTTTACTTAGTTTTAGCATCTCACAGTACACAACGCCGAGCTGGTACCACCAAATGCAGAGCATGATCTTGGAGCCATGAATAATCGGTTTAACCATCGATGTGGAAGCATGGCCAGGATATCCACATGATTTTTTGCGTTTAGGGTTATCATAATTAAAAATTATTAAATAAATTAACAAACAATGGAACTGATCCTCCTTGGTACACAAAACGGGTTAGAACACTGTTTCAGAAACAACGAAACAAACATGCCAAATTTAAACAAACAGTCGCAATATCCCCTAGATTGGCGATCTTTTACAGAAGCTCGAAATTTAGGGCGGACTTCAATGCGAAATGCTTATAACAGTTTCCACAATGAAACTTAGTGTCGAAACCTGGCAGAAAATCCAAACGATTCTGGTTGCATGTGAAGTATGTTAGCGGCCAGAAACAGTCAATGCCTTCTCTGCATGATAGTAATGGAAATGCTATCGAAGACCATGCTGCCAAAGCAGAATTACTGAACACAGTCTTCCGAAATGCCTTCACAAAAGAAGACGAAGTAAATACTCCAGAATTCGAATCAAGAACAGTTGCCAACACGAGTAACGTAGAAGTAAATATCCTCGGATTAGTGAAGCAACTTAAATCACTTAATAAAAAGCAAGTCTTCTGGTCCAGACTGTATACCAATTAGGTTCCTTTCGGAGTATGCTGCTGCATTAGCTCCATACTTAACAATCATTATACAACCGTTCACTCGACGAAAGATCCATACCCAAAGACTGGAAAGTTGCAGAGGTCACACCAATATTCAAGAAAGGTAGTAGGAGTAATCCACTAAATTACAGGCCCATATCGTTAACGTAGATATGTAGCAGGATTTTAGAACATACTTTGTGTTCAAACATTATGAATTATCTCAAAGAAAACTGTCTATTGACACACAGTCAACATGGGTTTAGAAAACATCGTTCCTGTGAAACCCAACTTGCTCTTTATTCACATGAACTGTTGAGTGCTATTGACAAGGGATTTCAGATCGATTCTGTAGTCCTGGATTTCCAGAAGGCTTTTGACACTGTACCACACAAGGGGCTCGTAGTGACATTGCGTGCTTATGGAACATCGTCTCAGTTATGTGACTGGATTTGTGTTTCCTGCCAGAGAGGTCACAGTTCGTAGTAACTGACAGAAAGTCATTGAGTAAAACAGAAGTGATTCCTGGCGTTGCCCAAGGTAGTGTTATAGGCCCTTTGCTGTTCCTTATCTATATAAAAGATTTTGGAGACAATCTGAGCAGCCGGCTTGGGTTGTTTGCAGATGACGCTGTTGTTTATCGACTAATAAAGTCATCAGAAGATCAAATCAAACTTCAAAATGATTTAGAAAAGATATGTGAATGGTGCGAAAATTGGCAGTTGACCCTAAGTAACGAAAAGTGTGAGGTCATCCGCATGAGTGCAAAAAGGAACTCGTTAAGCTTTGGTTACAATATAAATCAGTCTAATCTAAAAGCCATAAATTCAACTAAATACCTAGACATTACAATTACGAACAACTTAAATTGGAAGGAACACACAGAAAATGTTGTGGGCAAGGCTAACCAAAGACTGCGTTTTATTGGCAGGACACTTAGAAAATGTAACAGACCTACTAAGGAGACTCCCTACTCTACGCTTGTCTGTCTCCTTTTAGAATATTGCTGTGCGGTGTGAAATCTTTACCAGAAATGGCTGATGGAGTACATCAAAAAAGTTCAAAGAGAGGCAGCACCTTTTGTATTATTGCGAAATGTGGGAGAGAGAGTCACAGAAATGATACAGGATTTGGGCTGAAAATCGTTAAAAGAAAGGCGTTTTTTTTTGCGACAGAATCTTCTCACGAAATTCTTATCACCAACTTTCTCCTCCGAATGCACACTATACGAGATTGGAATAATAGAGAATTGTGAAGGTAGTTCGATGAACCCTCTGCCAGGCACTTAAATGCGATTTGCAGTGTATCGATGTATGTGTAGACCCCATTGTTCGGCCCCGGTCACAATGTGATGCAGGAATCCCGTCTGTTTTTGCCTCTGAAGAAACTGTGCACAAACACACAAACGCCGTTCAACGCCTCTTGGTTTCAGCTCACACAAGACCCAAGTTCCTTCTTTCTGAATCTTGCCCATAGCTTTGAGATGTTTTGAAATGGCTTGCTGTGTCACTCTCACTAATTGTGCTAGTTCTTCTTGAGTTTGACGCGAGTCTTCACTCAGCAGTGTCTCCAATTCTGCATCTTCAAAAACATTCTCTCTTCCACCACTATGTCGGTTTACGACATTAAAATCACCATTCTTGAAGCGTTGAAACGTCTCAAGACATGTTCTTTCACTAATAGCATCCTTACCAAACGTATTTCAGAGCATTCTGCGAGACTCGGCCGCTATTTTCTTCATATGGAAACAAAATAGTAACACCTCCCGCAAATAACGAAAATTAGGCTTGTAAACTGACATTTTCAATCAAGAACAACTTTATGATGCAGACACAAATCTTGTAATGTTTTAATGAGGATATGTTGACCGAGGTCCAAGCTATATGCCTGACGTCTGCTATCTGTTTCTTTCGACCACTACTTACTGCTGTCGCCACCTATCGGCAAACAGCGGAAGCCAAGTTGTACTCCTTGTATTTTATACAAATTTTCATTACACACTAAACTAAATTTTCCAATATCGAAATCAATATAGACATTCCCTTACACAAAAACTCTGTACCTAAAATCACATATGTGCTCAGGTCAGGAATTGCCAAAAATTTACATTCGAATTGCTGACCTGCAAATTCAGTAGTTAATAATACTTCTTGTTTAATGCTTCTGATACTTTTCCAGTGGCAGCTATAACCCTGATTCCGGAAATATGCATTATTACTACCCCTTCTCCGTTTTAATGTATTAAAAAATTGTGAAATCTTATTTAATTCAGTATCACTCTCTTCCAAACATTTTACAGATATTCCTTGTACATAAGCTAAACTGACAGGATGCCATATCTCACTGTTAGTTTCCAGCATGTCTTCTTCACATAACAAATAGCAATTAATCTTTTCTTTAGCAAAACTGTCATCCTGATCACCAAATTTATAGTTAAGTACCCCCCCTCCCCTTTATTACTACTTTTACTTTATCATTTATCATTCCCTTACTTAACATATTTCCTTCCTTATCATAAATCCAAATACTTACTCTTTCTCACTTTCTTCATTACTACTTAGTATCTCACTATGTCCATCACTATTTGAACTACTACTTTGTTCTTGGCTAATCAGCTGTTCTTTATTTTCATTGTTTGACCATAAAGCTACATTTGTGGTGTATAATAGTTGGCCTCCATACTTTAATCATTGTAATTTCTTCTGTCATTTCTATTTATATTTAGGATAACCACAATTACTTCCAAAATGTGCCCTACTCTCTCTGTTTACTTGGCGATCTCTCCTTGAGTACTTTCTAGGTTCAAAATGCCTAGTGTGATTTCCTACTGTTGATTTACACTCTCTCTCTCTCTCTCTCTCTCTCTCTCTCTCTCTCTCTCTCTCTCTCTCTCAATTTCCCATATAGTTCAATCAATCATTGATATGGCTCCTTGGAGCTGTAAAAACATTTCTCTATGTTTGTTTTCTAATCCTATTATTAGTGAAGGTCTACCCAGCTCTTTATCTAAGTATTTAATTTTGTTATTCCAATAGTGACAACACCCTTTTTGGTATTAGATGTGTCACTAACCTAGAATTCACTCAGAATCCTTATGCATTCATCTTTAGGCAATATTCCTATGGAAGAATAACTTAAATTTTTCCGATGAATTACAAGACTGTTTCATTTCAGCTGTCCATCCGTAGTAAACTTCCTTTAAATAGCCTCTCACAGAAGAATTTTTTTCTTTACCATTTCAGTTTCCAGACATATAATTAAATTTCCTAATAAAATCAATTGGGTGTGCTTTATCATAGTTAAAAAAATACAAACTTTTTTAAAGTTTGCAAAAGAAGCTCCATTTGATACAGTACATACTAAACTAGACTCTCACCTACCAACC
The DNA here is from genome assembly GCF_023897955.1 of Schistocerca gregaria. NCBI lineage: Eukaryota > Metazoa > Arthropoda > Insecta > Orthoptera > Acrididae > Schistocerca > Schistocerca gregaria. The sequence goes on along the minus strand of NC_064920.1, from coordinate 1,208,757,118 downwards.
ACCATGTCATCCTCAGCAAATACTAGATGTGCGTACGGAGGGGCATGTCATCAGCACATTGCTCTCTCAGCCATTGTCAGTTTTCGTGACCGCAACCACCATTTCTCAGTCAAGCTTTTCAATTGGCCTTACAAGGGGAGAGCACCCCACTTGCCAACAGTACTCAATAGACCTGGATGGTCACCCATCCAAATGCTGACAGTGTTTAACTTCAGTGATCAGATATGCTATCACACTAGATTAGATTAGATTAGATTAGTACTTGTTCCATAGAACATGAATACAACACTTTGTAATGAGGTCATGAATACGACGCTTCGTAATGATGTGGAACGTGTCATGTTAATAAAAGGTGTTAATGCAAGATATTACATGACACTCAATAATATTTTGTTTTATTTTATTTATTTAATTATGTTATTTTTATTTATTTATTTTTGTGGTTGTTGGGAAATTATCCACTTACTATATCCAAAAATTTATTTAATGAGTAAAAGGAGTTGCCATTAAGAAATTCTTTTAATTTGCTTTTAAATGCTATGTGGCTATCTGTCAGACTTCCGATGCTATTAGGTAAGTGACCAAAGACTTTTGTGGCTGCATAATTTACCCCCTTCTGAGCCAAAGTTAGATTTAACCTTGAGTAGTGAAGATCATCCTTCACTAAATTTTTTTTTTTTTTTCAGTTTCAGATTCTACATTTTCATTCATCTCATCCATTTTTTTAGCTGCAATAGTTAATACGTGTTTGTGCTTCTCTTCATTCCCCCAGTGTTTCAATTTTCTTATTTATTTCTACTTTGGTTTGTTCAGTTCATGTCTCAAACTCATCCCTATTTTCAGTACACAATTTCATGATACTACATGGGTCTTTTGACAGAAATTAAAGAAGCTACCATCCTCTCTTCCCGATACTGTACACGTTGTCTATTTTAGCTTCACATTCTTCGCTGGTGGTTTGTATTTTTACATCCATTTCTTTAGTCACTTTTCTAACTTCTTTTCAAAACAGTTTTTCACTGAGTTTGTCTTTCTGATCAGGTTTGTAAGGTTAACATTAAGTGCACCAATTTCTTTGTTCAATTTACTAAAGACACACTTAAACTCCTTTTATTTCACTACCATTTTTAATCATTTCTACTATTATCTTGTATGAATGACCTTATATTGGCAAATGTAGAATTGTAAAACTACCATAGGCTACAGTAAACTGTCATAAGAAAGAGTAGACTGTGGTAGTTTTCATAGTAGCTTTGCTTTCTTAGTCATACCTACTGTTATCTGTACAAAAGGTGTGTTGTATATCTGTCAGTTATTATCTCATAACGATCACTTTCTTTACATATGCAGTCCGTGTTTCACTAGATTCCCCTAAAAACTGGAAGTGGTGAACTCTAGAAACTGAGCGAGGCCTCATATAAGCAAACAATATTTATAGCAAAATTGAAATTGTAAATATTTAGTTTTTATTCAAAAATTGTTGATTTGTAACACAAAACAGTGATATTGTAGTATAAATAAAGAAAATAATACAGATTTGTCATATAATGCTAGAAAACACAATTTCCTCACCAAAAAGGTACAATAAAAAAACAAAACAAAAATATACCAGACATTGCTTCAATACTTCGTCAAACATACATAAAACATGTTCCTGTTACTTGTTAACTACTTTCACATATATCAGTAACAGGAAACTCTTGCCTTTGATCATAATGAAGAACGTTCTGTACATTACAAAATAACAACAGTGTAATATGTTCGTGCGCATAAACTGTACTTTGTAACTGTTTTTGCTGTGTGTTCAACTAATGTTTATTCTTATAAAATGGAATTTATGTTTTGTAAGGATATAAAATATACAACGGCTTAACAGTGAATGATGAATGATGTGCTCTTCTAATTATTTGCAAAACAAACAAACAAAAAACAGAGAAGTCATTGGCTCCCTGTTTCTCTCCTACATATTCATTTGTGTTTCTTTCTCTATCAGTGCTTCCAATACTACTGATAATCCTATTGTTTACTACATCATTTATGTAGTGTACCAAAACTACTGAACCGGGAGTGCAGCTCGAACCAGATCTCATGGTTTCCATATATTTTCTGTCTACTTTGCTTTTGTTCATTAAATTCATTTTGGACATCTCTGTTTCCATTAATACCTGCATCCTCCCAGCCTTTCAACCTATTTAAAGCACACCATCTCCCACTTCTTTGTCACCCATCTTAATAAAACACTTAATCACACACAGTAACAATAACACTTTACCTTAAAGTTCCTGGTGCTGGTTACTGCTTCTGTTCCGTAACTACCAGATACCAAGTTCGTTTTATTTTCCGATGATAGAAACATTGCAATAAATAGCAAATCAAGTATAGTCTTAGAAAGGTCAGCTAATAAAATATTTGTGGACATTAATCACTGCTTCCTAGCCAATTCCTTGTCACTAAACTTTGAAAAAACACACTACATGCAGTTCAGAACTTGTAAGGGGTGTCCCACGAGTAAATGCCTAACATATGATGACAAGCAGATAGAAGAAGTGGAGATGTTAAATTCTTGGTATTACTGCTTGATAATAAATTCAACTGGGAAAAGCACACCACAGAGCTGTTGAAGTATCTTAACAAATCGCTATTTGCAATGCGAATTGTGTCAGACATAGGTGATATAAAAATGAAAAAGCAGGCATACTATGCTTACTTTCATTCCATAATGTCATATGAGATTATTTTTTGGGGTACTTCATCAAGCCAAGCTAAAGTTTTCCGGACACAAAAATGTGCAGTAAGAGTTATATGTGATGTGAACTCAAGAACATCCTGCAGAAGCCTGTATAGGGAACTAGGGATACTAACTACTGCTTCCCAATATATTTATTCTTTAATGAAATTTGTCATTAAAAATATATCACTTTTTCAAACCAACAGCTCAGTTTATGGAATCAATACTAGAAATAAGAATAATCTTCACAAGGATTTAAAGTCACTTAGTCTTGTAAAAAAGGTGTGCATTATTCAGGAACACACATTTTCAATAACTTTCCAGCAGTCATAAAAAGCTTAACAACCAGTGAAATTCAGTTTAAGAGAAGCCTAAAGGATATATTGGTATAAATAAATAAATAAAAACTTTTTTTATTTTAAATTCAATGCATTAGTATTTGTAAAATGATTCTTTCTTGTAGTGTTCATTAAAAAATGATGATCACTCCACTTGGGACCTGTGGAATGGTACATTAGCTTATTTGTTTGAGTTGTAAATATTTGTCATGTATTGTTGTTTTTGTGACATGTTCTATTTCCTGGAGGACCTCCTCACTAGGGATCAATTGGAATGAGAGTTAATCTAATCTATCGTCTGCTTGCTACTCCTGCTCATAACTCCTGTGCCAGCTCACAGTGTTGCTCCTACTGTTGTGCTATACTGATTGGCTGACATCTCATTGAAGATGGCACCTGTCATCCTTGTCCTCTCATTGGTTGAAGAAAGTTGAATTCAGTAGTGTGACATCCATTTATTTTTTATTTGCCGTGACCTATTCAGTCTGAGAACACTTTTTGTTGCTTGAAGTGGTTTTACTGTTCACTGCCACCGTGATATCTAGTTCTTACTTCCCAGTCACTTTTAATCTTAATATCACTGCCTACTGGTTCGTAAATTTTGCCGCATACCTACTACTCTTGCATGTGTGTTCTCACCCGGCAGCACCATATGCATTTGTGCCAATCCTGCTTCGTACATTAAGCCTTTGGAGTACCAATTATTGAAGTCTAGTATAACTGCTGTAAACTGATTTCTAGAAATTGTACTTTTGATGTACTCTACGCAGATTTTAAAGTAATTTAGCGTTTTCCACATTTATATCACCATCAACATTACAATGAATAGACCATTGTTCGAATTAAGTAGTTGTTCACAGGTTGACACGTACTCACTGCTGTGAAACATTATGACAGTGGCAAATACAAAACAATACTGTTGTATAAAAGTCTCACAGGCAAACGCCAGTATTGGCTTCAAATTACATTTTTAGTGAACACAGTAAGTTGCTTGGTGATAGATAATAAGTTGGTAAAGGAGATTAATAATTCAAGGGGATAATGAGATAACAGTACTGAGGAGGCGTAGTGGTCCAAAGCAGTGGAGTAAGGAAAAGTGGGGTATATTGTTGCATGAGGTAGGTAACAGAGTTATTCCTGTATTTGTGAGTGATTGTTGTCTTCATTTTTGTTTACTGATTCTGTCTTAAAATTACTATTGTCTTAATATTTTGCTTGCTAGTTACCTTATTATGTGACTGGGGAAATGATGGATGATATTTACATGAAAGGATCTACAGGAAAAGAAAATGTGACAAACTCATAGTTTTGTTCCATCATCTTTCGGGCGTGCACTCGGGACAGCGACAATTCTTCTTGCAATATTTCGGCTAGAAACCTCCCAGCCATCTTCAAGGCAAGTCGGAGACTGAGTTCATAGTGTTTGTGCGTGCCTATTTATACGGAGAGTTACGTGATACAAAGCTGCTGAGGATTGAAAGCGCATGCATCAAAGATATCAAAGTCTCCACTACTGCGCTAGTCATAGATAAGATGTACATAGCAAAGATAAACATATAAGCACAGAGTGCAAACAAAATAGTGTTGCTGCGAATCCACCGTGCTTGTAAATAAATAATTTATTTATTTAAAATATATAGGCACGCGCAAATGCAATGAACTCAGTGTCCGACTCGCCTTGAAGATGGCTGGGAGGTTTCTAGCCGAAATATCGCAAGAAGAATTGTCGCTGTCCCAAGTGCATGCCCAAAAGATGATGGAACATTATGTCTGCCAGGAAAACTTCAAGAATCACAAAACTCATAGTTGTTTTAAAGGAATTATTTTTTCCTTTGTTTGGTTGATACCAAATTGGTTTGTTTTGTGATACTGTTTGCTACATAGTGCAATGATTTCCCCTTTTTGAGCTGATAGCAGCAGTTGTTGTTATTTTTAAAATGGTTGTAAAATATGCTTGCTGTATGTGCTGTATCATGAGTAATATAGTCCATTGCCTTTTAAGTAAATCATCATCTTCCATAATACAGTGTTGGAAAATTTCTTATCAAGCATAATCAGATGAGAGGAAAGACAGCCAGCTACAACAGAGATATTGAACAGTAGATTGCTGTATAAATAAGGTATTAGTGACTGTGTTCCTACTATCAAATACCTGATATTTGAAGTGTGCTTGGAGACTTTCCTGAGACGTGATAAATCTGTAATTAAGTTTTCAAATCTATGTAACTCCTATGAATAAATGGATGTCGAGTTTCCCTACCAGTGTGAACATTGTTAGAGTGTATTTTATCACATGATTAATGTCACTTACAGTTGCTCAGTACAGCTTATCATGCCCAAATATGTAATATTGTTCTGACTTTTTTTTCTCTATTTGTGAGGTGCATGTGTAGGGCAGCAGCATTAAGAGGTATTCAACAAAAGATGGTGAAATAACTGATTATTATGATTATTTCTCAGGGATGATAAAAACATCTTATGGGTATTATGGAGGCCTAGATTTAAATTACTGATGATCACAATTTGGTTTTAAATTTAACTAAAGAGGATTTTTTCTGGAGCACAACTTAAATGTGTTTAATTTTTGCTGGTACTAATAATTGTTTCTGTTTCAACAGGCCACCATACAAAAATCCTCAGGGTGCAACACATTGCTTTGCTGAACTTAACAAGTTAAATGAACCAATAGATATGGAAGCATTGGTTAAGAATAAAGTACCATGCCTGTCTCCACTCTATCTCAATAATTACCTTGTTAACGATCCTCCACCAGATGCTGATTCATGTGTCCTTCCAGAATTTAGCCGTGTAATGCAACAGTTGGACAGATGATAGTTGTTGCTGCATTTCTGAGACCAACTGCTTTAGCTTTAATGTGATGTGGAGCTATTTATGACATGTGACTATGTACAGTTTTTTAATAAATGTGTGCATGTGTTGTTTTTATATATTTCTCTTAAAGTTGTAACTAGTTTATGATATCAGGACATGTGTACAGGACATTTGACATGGCAGTGCCATAACAAGAAAGGAAAAAAGCCAAGTATTTTAATATACGCATTTTTTTTAAGTATGTCGGAAAGTGTAAACTCGTACTGAGACAAACAGTTCCTGGATAAATAAAATTCCATGTACACTGTATGTTTTAATTGTTGACAGTCTGTGTGTAAATAAAAAAAAATATATCAGCTTGTTTCTGACTTTTTTGTGCCACCCACCCTCACCTCCTCTGATACCTACGCTTTTCATTTACAGTGAGTTACTGGGCTCTATTTGAATAATAATTTAGTCAGTACTTATCTTCAGGAGATAAAATTTCCATACTGCTAATAAACAAATTTTAAAATACAACAATATATATTATCTCTCAGGACTATTAATTCCTTCTTTGAAGCTGCACTAAGCCACAGAATGGGCGCTTGTGACCATAGCTGTATCTCATAGGGTATGCAATGCATTCTCCCACGACAGCACATACCAGTAGATGCATCTCAGTGCATGCTGGCTAATAGAATAATTATTTAATGAATGAAGCTAGAAAATGCTATCAATAGATGCTCACTGATGTCATAGCATTTTCCATTGTAAAGTGTAACTTTCATACTATCTATAAATATGAATAAAATATTTACAGTGAAATGGGAACAGAGAAGGGGTAGATAGGCAGAGGACAGGGACCAGCAAAGGTTGAGGCTAGGTTGGGGTATGGGAACAAAGGATATGTTGTACAGATAGTTCCTACTTGCGCAGTTCGCGAAAGCTAGTGCTGGTGTTGGTGGGAAGAATCCAGAAGACAGCATCTGTGAAGCACATCATTTTGAATGGCATGTAAAATAACTGTGTTATCCAGCTATCTCCCGGCCACAGTTTGGCCAGACCACCAAGTTGCAGAAAATGTTGCTCAGCACAATGTTCTTCACTGTATTGAAAGAATTTTAGGGAACTGTAGCACATTTATCAAGGAGGTTGCATGTATAACGAAAGTGCGACCCATTAGGTTGAATTAAAGGAAAACGTTGAAGCTATTTAGAGGCATGCTGCTAGATTCGTTACTGGTAGGTTCAGTCAACGTGCAGATATTACGGAGATGCTATGGAAATACCCGGGTAGGAGATTATCTCTTGGTGAAGCAGTAGTGAGAAAATTTAGAGCGCTGGCATTTGAAGCTGGCTGCATAATGATTGTACTACCACCACTTACATTTCGTGTAAGATCCTTGAAGATACGAAACATTTAAGCTTGTATAGAAGCATTTAAGCTTTTGTTTCTCTCTCACTTCACTTGGAAGCGGAACAGGAAAGGAAATGATGTAGTGGTACAGAGTACCAAACATCATGCACCATACAGTGGATTCTGGAGTATGTATGTATGTATGTATGTATGTAGAATGACTGTTTAACAGCATGTCCCGTCTGAATTCTCCCAATCAACACCAGCTTTCCTGAATTGCACAGGTGAGAACTATCCCAACGACATATCCTTCATTCCTGTTATCACTGCTGGGCCAAACCTTCATGGTTCCTATCTTTCACCAACCTATCCCCTTCCCAACTCCCTCTACAGTACACACATGGCTTCTACCCTGCTGGTAGAAATGAGTCTTCAGTGGTTCATCCCGCTTTATGTACACTATACCATAGTTGATGGCCACTCATTTTACAATTTACAGTGTATCTTGTAAAATGAGGTGAATCCGATCAGGTGATGTCAATCCGATCATTTACAGATTTTTTCATGTCTGGATAAATGTGCACAGCATTTTAACAATTACATTTCATAATGTTACTTAAAAACCGTCTTGATTGCAAATATTTTTATTCATATGGCCGGTTTCGGTTCATTCAGAACCATCTTCAGATCTGATATTTCAGTTACAGGAGTAACCCGTCCAAATCCAGCAGTTTTCACATGCTACGTCACATGTGACACAAAAGTTTTATCTAAAGTATAGATAGTATTGAGGATCAGTGGACAAAGTTCAAAACCATCGTATTTATGCATTAGATGAGTATGTGCCAAGCAAGATCATAAGAGCTGAAAAAGAGCCACCGTGGTACAACAACTGAGTTAGAAAACTGCTACGGAAGTAAAGGGAACTTCACAGCAAACATAAATACAGCCAAAGCCTTGCAGACAAACAAAAATTACACGAAACGAAATGTAGTTGGAGGAGGGCTATGCGAGAGGCGTTCAATGAATTCAAAAGTAAAGTTCTATTTACTGAGTTCTCAGAAAATCCTAAGAAATTTTGGTCTTATGTGAAAGCGATAGGTGGGTCAAAACAAAATGTCCAGACACCCTGTGACCAAATGGCACTGAAACAGAGGATGACAGACTAAAGGCCGAAATACTAAGTGTCTTTTCCCAAAGCTGTTTCACAGAGGAAGACTGCACTGTAGTTCCTTCTCTAGATTGTCGCACAGATGACAAAATGGTAAATATCGAAATAGAAATAGTTGAGAGAGAGACATAGAAAAACAATTAAAATCGCCCAAAAGAGGAAAGGCTGCTGGACCTGATGAGATACCAGTTCGATTTTACACAGAGTACGTGATGGAACTTGCCCCCTTATTTGCAGCTTTGTGCCATAGGTCTCTAAAAGAGCGTAGCATTCCAAAATATTACGAAAGGGCACAGGTCATCCCCGTTTTCAAGAAGGGACATCGAGCGAATGTGCAGAACTATATTTCTGATGTCGATCAGTTGTAGAATTTTGGAACATGTATTATGTTCGATTATAATGACTTTTCTGGAGACTAGAAATCTACTCTGTAGGAATCAGCATGGGTTTCGAAAAAGACGATCGTGTGAAACCCAGCTCACGCCATTCGTCCACGAGACTCAAGAGGGCCATAGACACGGGTTCCCAGGTAGATGCCGTGTTTCTTGACTTTGCAAGGCATTTTATACAGTTTCCTACAGTCGTTTAATGAACAAAGTAAGAGCATATGGACTATCAGACCAATTGTGTGATTGGATCAAAGATTTTCTAGATAACAGAACACAGCATGTCATTCTCAATGGAGAGAAGTCTTCGAAAGTAAGGGTGATGTCAGGTGTGCCACAGGGGAGTGTCGTAGGTCCGTTGCTATTCACAATATGTAAAAATGACCTTGTGGATAACATCGGAAGTTCACTGAGGATTTTTGCGGATGATGCTGTAGTATATCGAGAGGTTTTAATAATGGAAAATTGTACTGAAATGCAGGATGATCTGTAATGAGTTGACGCATAGTGGAGGGAATGGTAATTGAATCTCAATGTAGACTAGTGTAATGTGCTGTGAATACATAGAAAGAAAGATCCTTTATCATTTAGCTGCAATATAGCAGGTCAGCAACTGGAAGCAGTTAATTCCATAAATTATCTGGGAGTAGGCATTAGGAGTGATTTAAAATGAATGATCATATAAAGTTGATCGTTGCTAAAGCAGATGCCAGACTGAGATTCATTGGAAGAATCCTAAGGAAATGCAATCCGAAAACAAAGGAAGTAGGTTACAGTACGCTTGTTCGCCCACTGCTTGAGTACTGCTCAGCAATGTGGGATCCGCACCAGACAGGGTTGATAGAAGAGATAGAGAAGTTCCAATGGAGAGCAGCGAGCTTCGTTAGAGGATCATTTAGTAATTGCGAAAGCGTTACAGAGATGACAGATAAACTCCAGTGGAAGACTCTGCAGGAGAGACGCTCAGTAGCTCGGTACGGACTCTTGTTGAAGTTTCGAGAACATACCTTCACCGAGGAGTCAAGCAGTATATTGCTCCCTCCTACGTATATCTCGCGAAGAGACAGTGAGGATAAAATCAGAGGGATTAGAGCCCACAATGATGCATATCGACAATCTTTCTTTCCATGAACAATACGAGACTGGAATAGAAGCGGAAACAGATAGAGGTACACAAGGTACCCTCTGCCACACACCGTCAGTGGCTTGTGAAGTATGGATGTAGATACAGTTGTAAATGATTTTGTCCAAAAATATTAAGCGATTATTAAACAAAATAGTGCTGAAGATCGTAATGCACGCCAGCACTTGTAGGCATGTTGTAGTGCCTCGAGAATTTCAACGCAAATTCTAGAGACCCTCCGCTTTCCACCATCTCGAACATCCGATATTTTATGTAAGAATGTGAGAAGCGGGAGAGTGTCTACCTCGCGCCGGTTTTCTGTTTGCACAGGTTGGACGTGTCAAGAGAGTGCCACTAGGTGAATGGTTTATCAGCGCGGGCAAGTGGTTGCCTCGCTCATCACAGAAGCTACAGGACCAGCACTAGGAGCAATTGCGCATTACTCCGTGACGGCGCTACATCAGTCATTATTTTGAGCAGGTGAATTGTGTAAAAGAAAAGACACTCACTTTTACTTAATTACTTAGTAACACTCTAGAGGTGTAGATGGTGGACTTGTGAGAACGTTGAGATATTTTTGGAACTGTATTTATTGTCAAAGTAATTAATAGTTTCTGACGGACTGCGAATCATTGGACTTACAAAATACGACTCATTTATGTGTAAACTGTTATGTGGTGTTCCATTTGTGGACATGAGAATATTGTTGGATTAATTTAAGAGTATCCTGAGTGTATGCAATCATTTTTAAGAGTAGAGAAAATTCTCCACAGCAACACATCTTCGGAGAAGAAGTTGGGCAGATCGTTGCAGCAGACTATCCTGAGAAGAAGATTGGCAAAGCACCTCCAAGTAAGTCCAATGAAGAAGGGGACATGTGAGTCTTGCACACCAGCACCGCATTGCTTCCTCTAGTTGATGGTAACTGCCAGAATGTTGACCTGGTTCAGGTAACAGAGTGGTCTGAGAGAGACCAGACCAAAAAAGTATTAAAATATATGAGTTTAGCAATGGTCAGAACCACTGAAAAGTGAAAAATGCCATTTTTTCACAAAATGGCGAACACGTGAAAAAAAGTGAACTTTGTTTGGGCATTCAGATGTATGTAAAAATTGATATTTTGACAACTGTTTAACTTGTAGAGGTTCTGACCATTGCTAGTTCAATTCTCTACAAAAATTGCTAAGTGGCAGCCAATCGGCTTTTTGGCAGTCGAAGCACCCAGCAAAAAAGACTAGAAATTATGATTACAGTTTTGGAAGGGTTTTTGGACCTTACCATCAGTCTGTGATGCGTTGAGCATACAGTATGCCTTCCTCGATCTCATTCGTGTGCATTGCTTCCTCCTGGGCTGCAGATCTGGCTTCTTTACTGGCCATAAACATGCGATGCCATGAGCGTATAACGCAGTCCGCATTGCGTCTTTTGACATAGTGTTGCCAAGTTGAATGTCCATGATATTTATTGTCTGTGCGAGTCCTGTGAAGATGTTGTTGAAGATAATTGTAGCCAAACTGTTTGCAGTTTCTACTACTTCTTTACCAGATATATGTATTTTGGAGAAAGCGTCCAAATCGTGAATTTTTTCAACTCATTAGAGTTTTGAGTGTTTGCACCAACATGTCTTTCCAGTGGATTGTCATTCGATAGGTCTTTGTATACAGGTCTGATTGCCTCCGAGCACTGTCTGTAGCTCGATGACACAGAACTGCTGGTCCGATGATTGTGTATTTCGACTATATGCAATAGTATATGGGCAAAATGGTTTTGCCCACGTGTTCTCCATAATATAAGGTATCAAAATATACAATAAGAAATTCATTTTTTTGAAACTTTCAGAACGAAAAAAACCCCTTAAGGCAGTGGACCCCTGTTTGCTTGGATTGTGATCTGCAAACCCGTTTGCAATGCTATCTGAAATGTCACTCAGAATTAACGAATGTACTGATTTGAATCCTGCTGATAAGAAAAAGATCAAGAAAATTAATGCAATAAGTTATTTATTCTAAAGGTTCATGATTATTGACTATTATTGACTGGTGAACAAAATTTCAATTGAAAATACAGTAGGTTATGTGATGTCACTAATGCGAGGAATGAAATCCTTTGGGTTTTTCCATAATTACATTGAAATCTAGAATAAATGTTGTCACCATCAGTCTTGGGTCCACTTCCACATTAAGACTATTTCGCTTTAAGGTTTTAATACTGCAAAGAGTAGAAAAGCTCTGCTCACTTGTCATTGGTAGGGAAAGGTACGAAATGTTGCAATTCCTTTTTAAGCAACTCTGCATACCCCCTGTGTAAATGCAACCAAAAGCTATGTAGTTCATTTTCTGTGAAAATGTTTTTTCATGAAGAGAAGAACCATGGCTAATGCCATTTGTTGAGGCTGAAGGTGTGTGTGGTGATGCGGTACTGAAATCCTATTAGAGTTAAATAACAGAGAAAATGCCTATGATAAGCTTATTATTGTGTCTAGCTTCAAAAACACCAGGGGTTAAAACTGTATCATAGCGATAAAAACTTGAAGGTGTGAGGCAGTTAAATCGTGTTTTTCTTATATAACTGCATGATCTAGCTACTGAAAAAAAAAGAGCATCATCAAGCATAGTCTTTTTGTCACTTAACAATACAGCAAATCTGAAGCTTTATGTTTTTATTTTTTAACTGATCATTTATGCAAAATTAAAGAGAGAAAAAATATTGGTTACAACAGTAATGAGACTGCAGTGCAGTTTTATTGTTTCAGAGTTGTTCTTACCTTTCTGGGAAGGAAGCAGTTGAAAAGCATTGTTGTGTGAGTATATCATTTTAATATTTTTAATATTGTTCATAAATTAATGAAATCAAAGCAACATTCTTAATTTTCTATCGTGATCTGTCTACAGAGACAATTTTGTATTAACCGCTCCTAATTTGAGACAAGAGTTACTTGCAGTGGCAGAGTGGCAGATCAAGGAAAAGGAAAATAATTTGGGAGCAGTTTCCCATCTTCTATATTAAAAACAAAGATTCCAAGACTTACCAAGCGGGAAAGCGCCGGCAGACAGGCACATGAACAAAACACACAAACACACACACAGAATTACGAGCTTTCGCAACTGGCAGTTGCTTCGTCAGGAAGGAAGGAAGGAGAGGGAAAAATGAAAGGATGTGGGTTTTAAGGGAGAGGGTAAGGAGTCATTCCAATCCCGGGAGCGGAAAGATTTCCCTTAGGGGAAAAAAAGGACAGGTGTACACTCGCACACGCACACACATATCCATCCGCACATACACAGACACAAGCAGACATATTTAAAGGCAAAGAGTAAGGGCAGAGATGTCAGTCGAGGCGGAAGTACAGAGGCAAAGAAGTTGTTGAAAGACAGGTGAGGTATGAGTGGCGGCAACTTGAAATTAGCGGAGGTTGAGGCCTGGCGGATATCGAGAAGAGAGGATATACTGAAGGGCGAGTTCCCATCTCCGGAGTTCGGATAGGTTGGTGTTGGTGGGAAGTATCCAGATAACTCTGACGGTGTAACACTGTGCCAAGATGTGCTGGCCGTGCATCAAGGCATGTTTAGCCACAGGGTGATCCTCATTACCAACAAACACTGTCTGCCTGTGTCCATTCATGCGAATGGACAGTTTGTTGCTGGTCATTCCCACATAGAAAGCATCACAGTGCAGGCAGGTCAGTTGGTAAATCACGTGGGTGCTTTCACATGTGGCTCTCCCTTTGATCGTGTACACCTTCCGGGTTACAGGACTGGAGTAGGTGGTGGTGGGAGGGTGCATAGGACAGGTTTTACACCGGGGGCGGTTGCAAGGGTAGGAGCCAGAGGGTAGGGGAGGTGGTTTGGGGATTTCATAGGGATGAACCAAGAGGTTACGAAGGTTAGGTGGACGGCGGAAAGACACTCTTGGTGGAGTGGGGAGGATTTCATGAAGGATGGATCTCATTTCGGGGCAGGATTTTAGGAAGTCGTATCCCTGCTGGAGAGCCACATTCAAGGTCTGATCCAGTCCCGGGAACCATATATAAAATAGAAAGAAATTTCCACATGGGAAAATATATATTAAAAACAAAGATTCCAAGACTTACCAAGCGGGAAAGCGCCGGCAGACAGGCACATGAACAAAACACACAAACATACACACAGAATTACGAGCTTTCGCAACTGGCAGTTGCTTCGTCAGGAAAGAGGGAAGGAGAGGGGAAAATGAAAGGATGTGGGTTTTAAGGGAGAGGGTAAGGAGTCATTCCAATCCCGGGAGCGGAAAGACTTCCCTTAGGGGAAAAAAGGACAGGTGTACACTCGCGCACACACACACACATATCCATCCGCACATACACAGACACAAGCAGACTTATCCTTTTTAAGCAGACTTGTGTCTGTGTATGTGCGGATGGATGTGTGTGTGTGTGTGTGTGTGTGTGTGTGTGTGTGTGTGTGTGTGTGTGTGTGTGTGCGCGAGTGTACACCTGTCCTTTTTTCCCCTAAGGGAAGTCTTTCCGCTCCCGGGATTGGAATGACTCCTTACCCTCTCCCTTAAAACCCACATCCTTTCATTTTTCCCTCTCCTTCCCTCTTTCCTGACGAAGCAACTGCCAGTTGCGAAAGCTCGAATTCTGTGTGTGTGTTTGTGTGTTTTGTTCATGTGCCTGTCTGCCGGCGCTTTCCCGCTTGGTAAGTCTTGGAATATATATATATATATATATATATATATATATATATATATATATATATATATATATATATATAAAAATTGGAGGCGAGGGGCAGCCTTGTTGCTTTAAAGCAAAGGAATGACTAACATTACTTCTTTCTTTCCTTAAAAAAATTAATGGGAGCTTTCCACCACCTAAAGATGAAATCCATGATATTCTGAGGTGTTATGCAAGTATTGTACAACTACTTTTGAAAAAGTGCCCTAACAAAGAAAGAATTTCTCTCACTTGAAGTAGTCCTATATAGCTGTTGACTGGCTTAAGGGCAGAAATTTAGTAATATAGGAAAACATTTAAATTTACAAACACAGGTACAATTTCTAATTGCATTCTTTTTAGTAACTGAAAAATACTTCTTGCATAATATATTTCAATTTGTAGCAGTCACGGACTGTAGCAGTCACGGACTCTCTGGGTAGATATCGCAATTTTATCATCATTGCTAGTCATTTTCATCTTCTTCTCAAAACCACGAGATCTGAAATGCTTCAGTAAGAGAGTTCTGTTAATTGAATCAGCCTCGTGAATTTAATAATACTGCTGTACATTGATCATTAACTTTTAAAGAATACTGTAGAAACTAGATCCTCCTTTTAGGTGTTTGTCACATCTGTATTATTGTAACATTTTATGTGCTATGACTGCTGTATATAGTCAATTCTTCTAAGGTGAAGGCCCACATAGTATATGGGCATCATCCACTTCCATAGGTTTCTCTAATGAATTATTCCTTCCTACAATAGATTCAAATTCTACAGAAGTCACTTGAGTGTAGCTTCAAAGTAGCCAGTTATGTTACCTGTCCTTAAATTCAGTAAGTACGGGCAAACCATAATAAACTTTACCATAAAGTATTTGCACTCCTCTCCAATGCCACTACTTATGTTGCAAAGATACTTGATTAGGTATTCAACCCACTTGCTTAATCTTTAATTTTTTAGATTATACAATGTAAGCAATTAACTTGACTACTCAAAGAAATCTAAGTTAGACTCCCCCTGCGAAATAACTTGCACTTACCAACAATAGTATGTAGTACATTCAAAAAAGTACAAACTTCCTTTGCATATACACATACCAATAAATGTTACTACAACATAGTATAAAATGGTATAAACCATCATACCATATTATATTCCATGGAATCTTCATTTATAATTTGTTCTTGAATAGAGAGAGTCATTTATTTAGATAATATTCTTAATATAAACTTCTTAGGAGATTGACATCATTCAATTACAGCATGCCTCTCATAGTGGAAGGAAAACTTGGAGGATGTTCATTTTCCTCAAGCATTTTAATCACCATTAGGATTACTTTTTCCAGTGGACTCTTTGTATTTGAGCTAATTGCAACAAGAAACTGGCCAGTCTCTGTAGTAGGAAAAAACATGGTTTCTCTGTACAGGATGAAAAAGGGTACAAAGACCACAGTAATTACTATTAAATAGGCGCTCCTCTGTAGTGAGTGGGGAAAGCTTTCTTTACTGTACAGAGGACAGTGGGTACTAAGACAATAGTAAATCTTGATACACTTTCCAAGATCCCCACCTCCTTCACACTTCATTAAACTACACCACATAAATGCTCACCACTTAATGGATAAAATAAAATATTTACTCGACTTTAATGTTAACGTTCCTCACAAGTCTTCATGTTATTCAGTCCATAACAACACACCCTTATAGGTGCTAACCTCTCTCACCAACTACGAAAGGTTCTTATCCCACCACAGGGGGTCAATGTTGCTTCCCGTCCATGGGTGTAAACCTGAAATTTGCCCCACATGTGATCCCTAGGTGGTGCTAAGAAGGCAAAAAAACTGGCAGCCAGACAATCTTTCTAGATCTCCTGGCTATTCAAGAAGTACATAACTGAGAGGAAATGACTCGACTCGTTGTTGTTGTGGTCTTCAGACCTGAGACTGGTTTGATGCAGCTCTCCATGTTACTCTGTCCTGTGCAATTGTCTTCATCTCCAAGTACCTACTGCAAGCTAAATCCCTCTGAATCTGTTTAGTGTATTCATCTCTTGGTCTCCCTCTATGATTTTTACTCTCCATGCTGCCCTCCAATACTAAATTGCAGATCCCTTGATGTCTCAGAACATGTCCTACCAACCGATCCCTTCTTCTAGTCAAGTTGTGCCACAAGCTCCTCTTTCCCCAATAATATTCAATACCTCCTCATTAGTTATGCGATCAACCCATCTAATCTTCAGCATTCTCCTGTAGCACCTCTCTACTTCGACCATCATCAGTTATTTTGCTGCCCAAATAGCAAAACACCTTTACTACTTTAAGTGTCTCATTTCTTAATCTAATTCCCTCAGCAGCACCTGACTTAATTCAGCTACATTCCATTATCCTCATTTTGCTTTTGTTGATGTTCATCTTATATCCTCCTTTCAAGACACTGTACAAGTCCTTTGCTGTCTCTGACAGAATTGCAATGTCATCGGCAAACCTCAAAGTTTTTATTTCTTCTCCATGGATTTTAATTCTTACTCCAAATTTTTCTTTTGTTTCCTTCACTGCTTGCTCAATATACAGATTGAATAACATCGGGGACAGGCTAAAGCCCTGTCTCACTCCCTTCCCAGCCGATGCTTTCATTTCATGTCCCTCAACTCTTATAACTGCCATCTGGTTTCTGTACAAATTGTAAATAGCATTTCGCTCCCCGTATTTTACCCCTGCCGCCTTCAGAATTTGAAAGAGAGTATTCCAATCAACATTGTCAAAAGCTTTCTCTAAGTCTACAAATGCTAGAAACATAGGTTTGCCTTTCCTTAATCTAGCTTCTAAGATAAGTCGTAGGGTCAGTATTGCCTCTTGTGTTCCAATATTTCTACTGAATACAAACTGATCTTCCCCGAGGTCGGCTTCTACCAGTTTTTCCATTCATATGTAAAGAATTTGTGTTAGTATTTTGCTGCAGGTGCTTATTAAACTCATAGTTCGGTAATTTTCACATCTGTCAACACCTGCTTTCTTTGGGATTGGAATTATTATGTTGTTCTTGAAGTCTGAGGGTATTTCACCTGTCTCATACATCTTTCTCACCAGATGGTAGGGTTTGTCAGGACTGGCTCTCCCAAGGCTGTCAGTAGTTCTAAGGGAATTTTGTCTACTTCCAGGGCCTTGTTTTGACTCAGGTCTTTCAGTGCTCTGTCAAACTCTTCACGCAATATCATATCTCCCATTTCATCTTCAACTACATCCTCTTCCATTTCCATAATATTGTCCTCAAGTACATCGCCCTTGTATAGACCCTCTGTACACTCCTTCCACCTTTCTGCTTCCCATTCTTTGCCTAGAACTGGGTTTCTATCAAAGCTCTTGATACTTATAAAAGTGGTTCTCTTTTCTCCAAAGGTCTCTTTAATTTTCCTGTAGGCAATATCTATCTTAACCCCAGTGAGATCAGCCTCTACATCCTTACATTTGCCCTCTAGCCATGTCTGCTTAGCCATTTTGCACTTCCTGTCGATCTCATTTTTGAGACATTTGTATTCCTTTTTGTCTGCTTAATTTACTACATTTTTATATTTTCTCCTTTCATCAATCAAATTCAATATTTCTTCTGTTACCCAATGATTTCTACGATCCCTCGTCTTTTTACCTACTTGATCCTCTGCTGCCTTCACTACTTCATCCCTCAGAGCTACCCATTCTTCTTCCACTGTATTTCTTCCCCCATTCCTGTCAATTGTTCCCTTATGCTCTCCCTGAAACTCTGTACAACCTCTAGTTTAGTCAGTTTATCCAGGTCCCATCTCCTTAAATTTCCACCTTTTTGCAGTTTCTTCAGTTTTAATCTGCAGTTCATAACTAATAGATTGTGGTCAGAGTCCATATCTTCCCCTGGAAATGCCCTACAATTTAAAACCTGGTTCCTAAATCTCTGTCTTACCATTATATACTCTATCTTAAACCTGTCAGTATCTCCAGGTTTCTTCCATGTATACAACCTTCTTTTATGATTCTTGAACCAAGTGTTAGCTATGATTAAGTTGTGCTCTGTGCAAAATTCTACCAGGCAGCTTCCTCTTTCATTTCTTACCCCCAATCCATAGTCACCTACTACGTTTCCTTCCCTCCCTTTTCCTGCTACCGAATTCCAGTCACCCATGACTATTAGATTTTCGTCTCCCTTGACTATCTGAATAATGTCTTTTATTTTGTCATACATTTCATCAATTTCTTCATCATCTGCAGAGCTAGTTGGCATATAAACTTGTACTACTGTAGTAGACATGGGCTTCGTGTCTATCTTGGCCACAATAATGCATTCACTATGCTGTTTGTAGTAGCTTACCCACATTCCTATTTTCCTATTCATTACTAAACCAACTCCTGCATTACCGCTATTTGATGTTGTATTTATAACCCTGTATTCACCTGACCAAAAGTCTTGTTCCTCCTGCCACCGAACTTCACTAATCCCCACTATATCTAACTTTCACCTATCCATTTCCATTTTTAAATTTTATAACCTACCTGCCAGATTAAGGGATCTGACATTCCATGCTCCAATCCGTAGAACGCCAGTTCTTTTTCTCCTGATAATGACGTCCTCCTGAGTAGTCCTCGCCCGGAGATCTGAATGGGGTACAATTTTAAGTCCGGTATATTTTACCCAAGAGGATGCCATCATCATTAAACCATACAGTAAAGCTGCATGCCCTCGGGAAAAATTACGGCTGTAGTTTCTCCTAGCTTTCAACTGTTCACAGTACCAGCACAGCAAGGTAGTTTTTGTTAGTGTTACAAGGCCAGATCAGTCAATCATCCAGGCTGTTGCCCCTGCAACTACTGAAAAGGCCGCTGCCTCTCTTCAGGAATCACACGTTTGTCTGGCTGCTTGACAGATACCCCTGTGATGTGGTTGCACCTAGGGTACTGCTATCTGTATCGCTGAGGCATGCAAGCCTCCCCACCAATGGCAAGGTCCATGGTTCATGGTTCATGACTCATAATCATATCAAAAGCCCTTCTCAGGGCCAAACATCAAGGAAACTTGGAACAAGTATTAAAATATACCAACTGAATATTGAGGATGTTAGTAAAACCAAATGCAAAATTCTTCAAAAGTTATTGACTAAGCATAACATTGATGTGGTAACCCTACAGGAAACCCACACACATAATGAAGATCAAATACGCTCCAGAGGAAAAATACCAGGATACGATACTGGGCCATTGCAACAAGGCACACCGATTTTAATACAGTGGAAGAAACCCTGACATCCAATCTGTCTGCCCTGGCAGTGGACTTCCGTAAATGGAGGCTTAGGTATAATGCAGCGAAAGACAGAAGTTACTTGCTTCCACCTCAATAACAGGGAAGGTGACAGAGCTATACTCTGACGACACACGCCTCAACCACATCAAGGAGCCAAGGTAACTGGGGGCCACGTTAGAAAGAATATATTAATTTAAATCATACCAAACAGCTGCGAAGGTGAGAACAAGAAACAACCTCATCCATAAACTCTGTGGAACCACACGGGGATCAATGGCGACAACTCTGAGGACATCTGCGCTGTGCCTGGTATACTCTGCTGCGGAGTACTGTGCATCAGTATGGCTGAACAGTAGCCGTGTGAACAAAAGTGATGTTGAACTTAACAACACCGTGCACATTATTTCTGGAATTGTTAGGTCTACACCTAACATTTGGCTACCTGTCCCAAGGCACCCCCAAAAATGTGACGAGAAGCAGCCTTGGTCAAGGAATACAATAAGATCAAACCAAACCCTGAACTAATAGTACACATCGATATACCTGATCTGAGTATCAAGAGGCTTCATTTAAGACATCCTCCTCTTGCTCTATACTGCCTTACTCCGGCTGACATCAACTCTTGGAGAAGAGAATGGTTACAAAATGCCCCAACAACTTGCCACCTAATGCCTTGTATTACTAAGTCAGTTGCTGGGTTTGATCAGTCCCACGAGATCTGGTCAACTCAGAACCAACTAAGAACTGGTTATGGAAGATGTACTAACTCACTCTTCTAATGGAGACTGTTGTCTTCACCAGCATATGACTGTGGCACGCCTAAACAGACCATCCTACACATCAGAGATGAATGCAGTGCCACAGTGTTCAGTGGGAACTTGGAAGAATTTCTCATGGCATCCCAAAAATCAATTGAATACGGTACATAGAAGAACTAGATGTTTGTCTGTGGATATATGTCATGTTATGTAATGGAAAATAACATGATCCTATACTGAAATGTACTTAAGCCATACGCTAAATAAAATCAAATCAATAAGCCCACTGTACAATAATGCTTATCTAGTATGCTTATTCATTGCGTGTTTGAGAACCCATGACTGTTTATTCAATATAAATATGGAAAACTGCAACCAATCTTTTATAGTTATTGGTTCTATGAACCATTTATCGGAACTTTTCAGGCCTATCTTCAGATGTTGTATAGGAGGTTACATAGCTATTTCAAAGTGTAATGCTGGGTGCTGGCTCTGTGATAAAAACATGGAACATGCTTTACTACAGCACCATGAGAGTTCTTTATATGCTGATTTGGATCCAAAATTTAATTCTGTACTTACTGTGACAGTGTGGGTGGCTTTTGTTGTTAATGTCCATCTGCAGAAATATGTATACCTTTATTATATCACACCAACCAACTATACTGGTGCTGAGATGAACATAATTTAAAAAACATATGTCTGATATTGCTAAAACAGCAAAACTGGAGGAAGCAATAAGTTAAGAACAATTCAAGTTCAACTGTGAATGTTGAAACTTGCTGGCAGATTAAAGCTGTGTGCCGGACCGAGACTCAAACTTGGGACCTTTGCCTTTCGGGGGAAAGTGCTCTGCCGTCTGAGCTACCCAAGCACGACTCATGCCCCATCCTCACAGCTTTACTTCTGCCAGTACCTTGTCTCCTACCATCAAAACTTTACAGAAGCTCTCCTGCAAACCTTGCAGAACTAGCAGTACTGAAAGAAAGGATATTGCAGAGGTCCCAAGTTCGAGTCTCGGTTGCGCACACAGTTTTAATCTGCCAGAAAGTTTCATATCAGCGCACACTCCACTGCAGAGTGAAAATCTCATTCTGCATACTGTGAGTGTTGATCATGAAGAAGGAACACAAAGCAAATGAGGTAAAGGACATCATTACTGTGGATAATAAGTGGACTAAAGAGGGTGAGTAATTAAAGAAAACTACTATACCTGCTACCAAAAACATGTGAAACAATTGTTGATCAGATCAGTGTGGAACTGTGATCAAAGAGTGAAGAGAAATTTTTGAGAAATTAACTGGTATTGATATTTGTTACTTTCTACATGTTCTCTGTATGAGCTTGGGTGAATGTAAGGGACCATTAACTCCATGAAGAAACACAGTAAAATTTTTTTCTTATGTAATGGAATTTCTAAAGATTTTCTGTATGCAAGCTAGAGTGAGTCATGTTTAAAAATTTCACACAAGGAAATTTTGTTGAAACTCAGAGATTAATAATGTTTGCAGTACTCCACTGTGATAACTGCCTAAATAATCACTATTCTACTGTCAAGTTAAAGAAGAAAGATATGCAACAATTTGTATGCTTAAAAATAACTAATTTCTACATTGAAGTGCCAAAGGAAGTGGTATAGCCATGCATATTCAAATACAGAGATATATATTCTGGCAAAATATGGGACTGCGGTCGGCAGCGCCTATATAAGACAACAAGTGTCTGGTGCAATTGTTAGATCCATTGCTGCTGCTACAATGGGATCTCATCAAGATTTAAGTGAGTTTGAATGTGGTGTTATAGACAGCACATGAGTGAGGGGACACAACATCTTCAAGGTAGCAATGGAGTAGGAATTTTCCCATGCGACCATTTCAAAGTCTACAGTGAATATCAGGAATCCAGTAAAACATCAGATCTCTGACATCACTCCGTCCATAGAAAGATATCAAAAGAACTGAACCAAAATGACTGAAGAGAATCATTCAACATGACACAAGTGCAACCTTTTCACAAATTGCTGCAGATTTCATGTGCCATCAAGAAGTGCCAGCATGTGAACCATTCAACAAGACATGGGCTTTGGGAGCTGAAAGCCCACTCATGTGCCCTTGATGACTGCATGATACAAAGCTTTATGCCCATCAACACCGACATTGGACTGTTGATGACTGGAAACAGGTTTCCGGTCAGATGAGTCTCGTTTCAAATTGTATCATGCGGATGAACGTGTACGGGTTTGAAGACAACCTCATGAGTCCATGCATCCTGCATGTCAGCAGGGGACTATTCAAGCTTTTGGAGGATCTGTAATGGTGTGAAGTGTTTGCAATTGAAGTGATATGGGACCCCTTATATGTCTAGATACAATTCTGACAGGTGACACGTACATAAGCATCCTGTCTGATCACCTGCATCCATTCATGTCCATTGTGCATTCCGACGGACTTGGGCAACTCCAGCAGGACAATTTGACATCCCACGTGTCCAGAATTGCTACAGAGTGGCTCTAGGAACACTTCCACTGGCCATCTCCATCCCTCACACTCTTATGAATTTATGGATAGTCCTACAGGATTCATGGCGTCAGTTCCCTCCAGCACTATTTCAGACATTAGTAGAGTCCATGCCATGCCATGTTACGGCACTTCTGCATGCTCATGGGGGCCCTACAAGATACGAGGCAGGTGTACCAGTTTTTTTGGCTCTTCAGTGTATTAGTCATACCAAAACTTTATTATTCAGTGAATAAGAGTCAATATAAAAATCAAAGTCCACAGGATAAACTATGTTGTAAAATACTTATGTTCCATAGGGTCATAAATAACAGCATACATCACTATGCATGATATTGTGTTGTATGCTTGAGGGGGCCAGTACTGAAACAATTCCAAAGGAAAGTTTTTGGAACTGCTGTGATATTTGGTGACTATTAATCAAAATTTCATTTGACGTGGTTTTTGCAATGTATTTTGAAAATCAATTTCTTTATATTTTCACTTTATCTCTGAAAATGTTGATTATCCAGTGAAGTCAGACTTGTTAAGTGCACTAATTATCAGCAGATAAATTTACTTTTGGCAATACATGAATTGTTAAAAATGGGTTATGGAAATTAATGTTATGCATAACAAAATCTTTCATTCTTTCCAAAACATGTTTGTATTTTGAATAATATTTTCTACATTAAGATAAGCACAGTTTGACTGCACTGGCATCTACAAAACCCTTTGTTATCAAAATGTAGAACTTGTGTTGAATGATGCTGGGTGTCAAGTCTGGGACTTGCCGAATTTTAATTATCAGAAATGTATTACTTATAGATGATGTTTGAAAGAGCTTCAATGAAAAAAATTTTGTTTGTCATCAGTGTTAAATATACATCATATGAAGTTAAAGTATTTTATTCAGTAGGTAGCATACTTTAACAACATAAAATAAGGGTTCCCTTTAAAAAATGATACCACAGATAGGGTGAGCAGCAATCTGCAACTGTTTACTGATGATGCTGTAGTTTATGGGATAGTATCATTGCAGGCTGACTGTAGAAGGATACAGGGTGACTTAGACTCAATTTGAAGTTGGTGTTATAAATGGCAGCTTGCTGTAAATGTTAAATAGTGTAATGCAGATGAGTAGGAAACAGCCCTGTAATATTTGAATACTGGCATACTGCTTGATGCAGTTAGATTGATTAAATGTCCAGGCATAATGCAGGAAAGGTAAATGACATAGAACGTGCATATAAGGATGGTAGAATGTGAATGGTTGACTGCAGTTTATTGGGAGAGTTTTAGGAAAGTATTCCTAATCTATAAAGGAGACTGCTTACGAGACACTTATGCAGCCTGTTGTTAAGTACTGAACGAGTGTTTGGGATCCCCATCAGATCACATTAGAGGAAGACTCCAAAGCAATTCAGAGGTGTGCTGCTAGATATGTTACAATTAGTTTCAATCAATGTGCAACTGTTACAGAGATGCTTCATGAATGCAAATGGGGTTCGCTGGAGGGATGACTACATTCTGTTTGTGAAACACTGTTGGAAAAATTTAGGTAACAGACATTTGTGATTTATTGATGAACAGTTCTATTGCAATCAATATACATTTTACATAATACTGCAAAGACAGATAAGAGAAATTAGGGCTCATTCAGAGGAATACACAGTTTTTCCTCCTGCGCCATACACCATATGGTGGCTTATGGAGTAAGGATCTAGATAGAGATGTAGATAAGACTCAATTTCTGCTGGGGAAATATTTAACTCCTTAACATAATGATTTTTTTAAAAGCTATGTTCCAAAAAAATAATATTTTTATTAGTGAAAAACAGCATTTAATGAATGATATTACATATGCACATAGAAAGGTAGCTTTTAAAGCTCAAAATAATAAGTTTCACAAGTTTCAAGAGTACCAGTAATAAAATCCCAAATATACCTGTGCACTGGACTTTTTGACTAAAATATCCTGAAATTGAAGCCATTTTTTTAGTTTCTGTGTTGCTATGAAGACATTCATAGAACTGATTTGCCTCAATGTGCAATGACTCCACCACCTTCAGTGCGGAGACACAATTATGTCCAACCTATTATGGGAATCTCAATGTAGCAAGCATGGAGGACATGGATGGAGAATGCAGATAGATGATGCTATGTGGGAGAGTGGGTTGGCCGGGAGGCATGCCAAGATAGTGTGAATGATTCTGTTAGAGACTGTGTCTGGGTGATGCAGTGGTTGATGCAACTGCCTAGTAAGCAGGAGATACTGGGTCTGAATCCTGGTCTGGTACACATTTTCACTCCTTGTCGTGGATTATGCATGAAGCTCCAATGCCTGTGACATCAGTAATCCCTTCTCTCTCCTTTCCTTTCTCCCTCCCTCCACTCTCAATTTATATAATGATGAACTGTCATCATGGTCAGTCTGTATCGAAGTAACATCACATTCTTTTGCACTTTTTGAGCCATTAAATTCAATGTCAAATTCAGGATCACTATAGCCATCCTTTTTCAGAAGCATTGCTGAAAAAACAATACAGCAGGAGGCTGAAAGTGTACATTTTGGTGCCGAGTACCCAAAGCTGCACACACTAAGGACAATACCTAATGACAACCACTTCAACATGACAGCCAGGCTGCAAATGTAGGGCCAGATGTTCTTTAGTGGATAAACTTTTAACTATCAGTGCTGAAATGGATGTAAGTGGAGTTTTATTTTTTTGAAGGCCTTTTATTAAGTTGCCCAAGTATACTCAGGATTTTAAGTTTCTGCCGAAATAATAAAAATGAGATTACTTGGGAGTTTTATGTTAAGTGTCAAGGAATCATAAAAAGTTTGGTGCTTGGGGAGCTATCCTTGATCTACATTTATGATTTTCACAGGGTAATGTAAGACTTTTTGAAAACTATGATGTTTGCTGATCACACAAGTAAACTGATAAATGGCACATCACATCCACACTGGATACAGCCAGGAGAATAATTAATCAAGCTTACAATTGTTTCACAGCAAATGGCTTAACCTTTAATCTTATGAATTCTCATATTATGTGATTCCAGACAAATAAAAATGACCTTGTAGGTGCCAGAAGTAAGATTCATGGCACACATTGGATGAGCTTCATTGTGTGAAGTTTCTAGGTATCCATATGGATGATAATCTGAGACAGCACCTGCATATGGAAAGCTAACCAATAAACTCAGTTCTGCCTGCCTTGTACTTACAAGTCTCTCTTACTGTTGCACTGCAGACAGGATTGCTAGCACACTTTCGCTGAATGCCGCTTTGTGACACAATTTTTTAAACTGAAAGGAAGAATCTATTCTACAGAATCATACTGTAAGATTATGATCAAATGTTGATATGTGACCATTTGCAGAAGTCTCCTCAGGGACATTAAGATTCTGAATCTTATGTGCCAATATATGTACTCTGTAATGGTATTTTAGATTAGCAACTCAATAACCGAAATACTATCAAGTAATAAAACTGTAAAACAAGGCGTTCCACATGCCTCAGTATTGGGACCCCCTATTTTTCCTCCTGTATATTAATGACTTGAGCCTTAATGTTGATGCACACAAAACAATAAGATTTGCTGATGACACAACTGTACTCCTCAAAGGGGAGAATACAGAGGCTATGCAAAAAGCTGTGAACTTGGCCACTGAACAACTCAGCAACTGGACTAAAATCAACACCACAAAGACAGCTTCCATGAACTTTCACACAACACAAAATGCAAATTCCTGTCAGCCATTTGTCACTGTAAATAACCAGTCAATAGATAACGACACTGTTTTCAAATTCCTGGGTCTGTGGGTTCATGATAACCTGAAATGGAATACACATACAGGAAAGGTAAACGCCAGGATTTGTACTGGCTGTTATGCATTGAGTATACTGAAAACATGTGCTAGCCTGAAAACATTAACCAATGTGTACTACGCTTACATACAAGCCCACCTAAAATATGGTGTAATATTCTGCAGAAATTCTCCAACTGCTCTGAGCACATTCAGAATCCAGAAGAAAGCAATGAGGATTATTACTGTGAGCAAACCCGGAGACTCCTGCAAACCCATCTTCATAAAGTTGGAAATCCTCACACTGCCTTGCCTCTACATTCTTGAGACTCTAAAATTTTTCAGAAACCACATAGTGCCAACTGACCCCAGAGTCGTAAAAAATAATGAAATACATGAACACAACACCAATAAAAATGCAAACCTGCATGTTATATGTACAAACGCTCAACTGTGTAAAAAGGGAACTTGCCACATGGGCCTCCAACTGTTCAACAATCTTCCCACTAGTATAAGTCCATCGAAGACAACACAAAATTTAGCAAAGCCGTGAAGTCATATTTGTTGTGTCACTGTTTTTACTCTGTAAATGAATACATAGTACAGTAATCTTGCTGTTTGTGTTAAATTGAAAACATTGAGCAATATAATATATTAGGATACTATAGGCCTATGTTAATATAACAATGTTAAATGATATTTTCCGACATCTGCAACACACTGTGTACCACCGGATCATGTGGAATAAATAAATAAATAAATAAGTTAGTTTAGCATCAACTGTGCAATTCACAACCACAATATTAGAAGCAAATCTAATTTCCATATGGACTGTACAGCCCTTTCTAGGGCTCTGAGTAGAATATTATATTATGTTTGAAAAGTTGTAATAGTCTGTCAGTAGTTATAAGGCAGGAAATTGTAAATTCCCAGAACTTCAAAAACAAAGTAAATGACTATCTTACTTTCCATTCCTTCCATAAATTATTCAGAATATTTGAATTCAAAGGATGTGAACTCTGCATAACACTGATGTTTGCATTGAACTGGTGTTGACTTTTCTGATAAATGGACAGATGACAGTGTTCTGTATAAAGCTACATAAATGTTTTATTTCAAACAATGAAAAATAGAGGATGGAATGTAACAATACCAGAGAAGGAAAGTTGCTACTCACCATATAGTGGAGATGCTGAGTTGCGATAGGCACAACAAAAAGATTCACACAATTATAGCTTTTGGCCATTAAGGCCTTTGTCAGCAGTAGACACACACACACACACACACAAATGCGCACGCACACACACACACACACACACACACACACACACACACACACACACATGCGTTTGCAATTAAGAACAATTAATAGGAACTATGTCCTGTGAAGAATTCTACCAAAATGTAGGACCAACCAAAAATCATTAGTAACCCTGTGGCTACGCACTACACAAAAAAAAAAAAAAAAATTGATGTTGTGGTCTTCAGTCCAGAGACAGGTTTGACACAGCTCTCTATGCTACTCTATCCTGTGCAATCTTCTTCATCTCCCAGTACCTACTGCAACCTACATCCTTCTGAATCTGATTAGTGTATTCATTTCTTGGTCTCCCTCTACAATTTTTACCCTCCACGCTGCCCTCCAATACTAAATTGGTGATCCCATGACGCCTCCGAATATGTCCTACCAACTGATACCTTCTTCTAGTCAAGTTGTGCCACAAATTTCTCTTCTCTCCAGTTCTATTCAATACCTCCTCATTAGTTATGTGATCTACCCATCTGATCTTCAGCATTCTTCTGTAGAACCACATTTCGAAAGCTTCTTTTCTCCTCTTCTTGCCAAACTATTTATCGTCCACGTTTCGCTTCCCTGCATGGTTACACTACATACAAATACTTTCAGAAAAGACTTCCTGACACTTAAATCTATACTTTGTGTCAACAAATTTCTCTTCTTCAGAAACGCTTTCCTTGCCATTGCCAGTCTACATTTTATATCCTCTTTACTTTGACCATCATCAGTTGTTTTGCTCCCCAAATAGCAAAACTCATTTACTACTTTAAGCAACTCATTTCCTAATCTAAATTCCCTTAGCATCACCCGATTTAATTCGACTACATTCCATTATCCTCGTTTTGCTTTTGTTGATGTTCATCTTATATCCTCATTTCAAGGCACTGTCCATTCCGTTCAACTGCTCTTCCAAATCCTTTGCTGTCTCTGACAGAATTACAATGTCATCGGCGAATCTCAAAGTTTTTATTTCTTCTCCATGGATTTTAATTCTTACTCCAAATTATTCTTTTGTTTCCTTTACTGCTTGCTCAATATACAGATTGAGTAACATCGGGGATAGGCTACAACCCTGTCTCACTCCCTTCCCGACCAATGCTTCCCTTTCATGTCCCTCGACTCTTATAACTGCCATCTAGTTTCTGTACAAATTGTAAATAGCCTTTCGCTACTTGTATTTTACCCCTGCCACCTTCAGAAATGAAAGAGAGTATTCCAATCAACATTGTCAAAAGCTTTCTCTAAGTATACAAATGTTAGAAATGTAGGTTTGCCTTTCCTTAATCTATTCACTAAGATAAGTCATAGGGTCAGTACTGCCTCACGTGTTTCAACATTTCTTAGGAATCCAAACTGATCTTCCCTGAGGTCGGCTTCTACCAGTTTTTCCATTCTTCTGTAAAGAATTCGTGTTAGCATTTTGCAGCCATGACTTATTAAACTGATAGTTTCGTAATTTTCACATCTGTCAGCACTTGCTTTCTTTGGGATTGGAAGTATTATATTCTTCTTGAAGTCTGAGGGTATATTGCCTGTCTCATACATCTTGCTCACCAGATGGTAGAGTTTTGTCAGGGCTGGCTCTCCGAAGGCTATCAGTAGTTCTAATGGAATGTTGTCTACTGCCAGGGCCTTGTTTCGACTTAAGTCTTTCAACTCAACATGCAGTAACATATCTCCCATTTCACCTTCTCCTACCTCCTCTTCCATTTCCATAATATTATCCTCAAGAACATCCCCCTTGTGTAAACCCTCTGTATACTCCTTTCATCTTTCTGCTTTCACTTCTTTGCTTAGAAGTGGGTTTCCATCTGAGCTCTTGATATTCATGCAAGTGGTTCTTTTTTCTCCAAACGTCTCTTTAATTTTCCTGTAGGCAGTATATATCTTACCCCTAGCGAAATAAGCCTCTACATCCTTACATTTGCCCTCTAGCCATGTCTGCTTAGCCATTTTGCACTTCCTGTCGATCTCATTTTTGAGATGTTTGTTTTCCTTGTTGCCTGATTCATTTACTGCATTATTATATTTTCTCCTTTCATCAATTAAATTCAATATCTCTTCTGGTACCCGAGGATTTCTATTAGCCCTTGTCTTTTTACCTACTTGATCCTCTGCTGCTTTCACTATTTCATCTCTCAAAGCTACCCATTCTTCTTCTACTGTATTTCTTTCCCCCATTCCTGTCAATTTTTTCCTTATGGTCTCCCTGAAACTCTGTACATCCTCTGGTTTAGTCAGTTTATCCAGGTCCTGTCTCCTTAAATTCCCTCCTTTTGCAGTTTCTTCAGTTCTAATCTACAGTTCATAACCAATAGATTGTGGTCAGAGTCTACATCTGCCCCTGGAAATGCCTTACAATTTAAAACCTGGTTCCTAAATCTCTGTCTTACCATTATATAATCCATCTGACACCTTCCAGTATCTCCAGGCTTCATCCATGTATACAACCTTCTTTTACGATTCTTGAGCCAAGTGTTAGCTATGATTAAGTTATGCTCTGTGCAAAAATCGATAAAATATGTTAAAAATTCACTACACAATAGATCACAAAAATCAAACAATAAAGCATGAACAGTTCTTTAAGTGAGAAAAACTGGTTCATTTGCTATCATAGAACATTAAGGGTCAATCTCCCAAAAAAACATGTGTCAATGGCTAACAACCATGCACAAAGGAAAATCTCATTCAGATGTGCACGAAACACTTTTTTTTTTTTTTTAATATGACTATTGAATGCCAAAACTGTAAGCACTGCTCGTTATCAATTACACTATTTATTCAGGAATCTAGTCATGTTCATAAATCTCTGTGCCCTCATGCCACACAGTCACAAAACAAAGAAAAAACTTCTAAAAATTCCAAACATCACAAAATTATTCTCAATTTCTGCCGACGCAAGATGACTGGAATATTTATGTAATTTCTGAAACCTAAGAAATGAATTAAGGACTCAGTTAAACTGAAAGTTACACATTCACAAAATTACAGCACTAAGGGCTAAACTAGATGTTACCTCTTTGATCATTTCCAGCTAATTGAGGCTGCTTGCTACTCACCCACACTGTGGACTGGAAGCTGGCACGCAGGCAGTATGCATATTCCACATGTGCCAACTTAACAAAAGTGACAGATCATCACTTGCCAGTGTCTAACACAGAAAAGTTCCTTTTTGCTACAAACAAAAGTTGGCTTAATTGTCCCTACATTCAGTGAAACTTACCCTAAGTCCAAAGACAGACAACAAACATTCTTCCAGGCAGACAACCAGAGGGATGGAACAAGGAAAGCATAGAGTGACAATGCAGATATGTGATGATTGCTTTTCTATATCAAATTAAACTCTTAATATGTATCTAGGTAATGCAGAAAATGATTTACACATGAAATACAATTCAGATATGGTAATTTAATATTGAAATATCAATGTGGCTGCCAGCATATTATCCAGCTGATCATATTTCCCTCAGTTTGAATTTATAGGAGCACAGAAACATAAGTGATGCTGTTCAGAAATTTAAAATTGGGTAGCAACCCTGAAAGTCAATGAACCAAGTTAATGGAGAAGTTTCACTACCACCTTCTACATAGCCACTGTCTGATATAAAGACACACTCCTTTCATGCTTCTGTGCCAGCCAGGACTGGAGCAACTGCATCACATTCAACTACCTCCCATAGTGCCCTAAAATGAAGAATATTCTCCTCACTACCCTCCCCACCTCTCCCACATTGGCATTCTGCCACCAACAGAACCTCTGGAATGTCCTTATACATCAATTTTTCACTCCTGCTCCCAACCCCTTGCTTCATGGCTCATATCCCTGAAATAAAATAGACCTAGATGAGAGAACTTTCTCATACATCTTACGACTACCACGTACCCCTGTTCTGTCACAGGCATCTCCTACCCCATTGAAGGCAGGGCTACCTGCAAAAGCAGCAGTGTGATCTATAAATTAAGCTGTAACCACTGTGCTGATCTCTATGTGTACATGGCAACTAACAAGCTGACTGTGTGCGTGAATGGCCACCACCGGACTGTGGTGGTCAAGAGACAGCTGGACTACCCATTTGCTGAACTTGCTGCCCAACATGATGTGCTTCACAGCTTATTCCATCTGGCTTCTTCATTCCAAAACTAACTTTTCTGAACTGCACAAATAGGTACTCTCCTTACAATATATCCTTTGTTCCAAGGGTATCCATATGATAGTTTGTAGGGGGTGGGGAGATCTAGATCTTGGGGATATGGGTATTTTTAATACACCTTAGGATAGAAAAATATGCACCATGAAGGAATTATCCAAATAGGACAGAAATCAATAGGTATGATGTACATGTCCAGCCAAACAAATAATTGCAATGTCAGAAAAATTGGATTTTTTATTCAAGAGAAAGAACTTCACAAACTCAGCAAGCCAATAACCTGTTGGGCCACCTGTGGTCCTTTTGTAAGCTGTTATTTGGTTTTGTGTTGATTCATGCTTAATTTCCTTCTGAGGGAGATCATGCCAAATTCTATCCAATTTGTGCACCCTGAGATGGTTGGAGGGCCCTGCCCATAATGCTCCAAATGTTTTCATTTGGGAAGAGATCTCACGACCTTGCTGGCCAAGATAAGATTTGGCATAACATCCCTTGGGAAGACATCAAACAACTCTGTCAATCAATGGGAAGCTGAAAAACTACTTCCATAAGAGTTACAGGTGGACCAGTGAGTTATTAATATGCTCAATTTGTATGAACCTAGTTTTTCTGAAATTGTAATCATCTGTTAGTCTGTACATATACATCACATCCACAGATTTCCATCCAATTCAGATAATTTCTCCATGGTGTTTTTTAAAACCATTTTATTGAAAAAGAAACATCTGACTGCAATATATTTTTTTCCTTTCCCTCCGTTAGCCCTGTCCTCCACTTGCCTATCCCCTTCCTAGCTCCCTTTCCAGGACATTAGTCCCTTCACTTCCTTTCTCTCTAATCTCGAATAAAGGTAGAGGAAACAGTTGTGTTAATATATTTCACCAAAATATCAGGGGATTAAGGAACAAAATAGACAAACTAATAATTTGTTTTGAGAATATTAAAAATACAACAGAAGTTGATGTACTGTGCCTGTCTGAACATCATATAACTACACAAATGGAAAATGTAAATATTAATGGGTACAAACTAGCAACTTATTTTTGTAGAGACAATATGGAGAAAGGAGGAGCTGCCATTTATGTTAAGGGGGAACATAGTTTTAAAAACATAGAAACCACAAAATTCTGTGTAGAACAGCACATTGAAGTATGCGCTTGTGAGCTTAAATTGGACAGTGGTAAATTCATAATTGTGACTGTGTATAGGTCCCCACTTGGAAATTTTCAAATTTTTCTTAAAAACCTAGATCTCTTGCTGCGTTATCTGTCAGAAAAGGGAAAACACATTATCATTTGTGGAGATTTTAACGTAGATTTTCTTAAACACTCAAGCAAGAAGAACGACCTTGAACTATTACTTTGCTCTTACAATCTGACATCAGTCATTGATTTTCCTACTCATATTGTACAAGACAGTAGCACCCTGATAGATACCATTTTCATAGACCAAGATAAATTAAAAGAAGTAAGGACCTATCCTATTAAGAACGGGCTTTCTGATCATGATGCACAGCTACTTTCAATTCATGACTTTGCTCCATACAGTAATATGAAAAAAACAAACAAAATAATACGCCCAATTAACCATATAACAATTCAACAATTTAAGGAAAGCTTGAAAAGGGTAGACTGGGAGGATGTTTATCGGGAACCTGATGCAAATGTTAAATTTAACTTATTCCATGATAAACTTGTGGGTATATTTGAAAACAGTTTTCCTAAGAAATTAGTGAATCATAATTCAAATAAACTTGATAAAAAACTATGGCTGACTAAAGGGATTAAAATTTCTTGTAGCCGGAAATGGGAAATATACCAAGACACTCGAATAAGTCAAGATTAAGAAAAGCTCAACCATTATAAGAAATATTGTAATATATTAAGGAAAGTTATATAAAAATCCAGACGTATGTGTATCAAGTCTGAGATTAGCACCTTTGATGACAAAGTTAAAACAATATGGAATATAGTTAAAAGGGAAACAGGGCAACCAAGGTCATAGGACAACAGTATTACTGTTAAGCACAATGAAAAGCTTATAAATGAAAAATCACAGGTTGAAAATATTTTTAATAATCATTTTATAAATGTAGTGGAAAATATAGGCACCAGCTGCTCACCAGATAGGGCAGAACTCTATATGAAAGAGGCATTCCTGGTGCAAACAAATAAAATTGAAATCCTACCCACCTCACCGTCTGAAATTAAGAAAATAATAAATTCACTTAAGAATTCACATGGAACTGATGGTATCTCCAATAGAATACTAAAATCTTGTCCACACCTGATAAGTCGAGTTCTTAGCCACATATGTAATAGCTCATTGAATCAGGGAATATTTCCTGACAGATTGAAATATGCCATAGTTAAACCCTTGTATAAAAAAGGTGACAAGACAGACATCAACAATTATCATCTTATTTCACTTCTGACACCCTTCTCAAAAATGTTTGAAAAAGTAATGTACTCAAGAGTAACTTTACACATTAGTGGGAATAACGTTTTAACAAAATGTCAGTTCGGTTTTCAGAAAGGTGTTTCAACAGATAGTGCTACACACGCTTTCACTAATCAAATTTTAAATGCTCTGTATAGTAGAACATCACCAATTGGGATTTTCTGTGATCTCTCTAAGGCTTTTGATTGTGTGGATCATGAAATCCTCTTAGATAAGCTGATGTACTATGGAATGAATGGTTCAGTACACAGATGGTTCACTTCATATTTAGCTGGTAGAATGCAGGTTGAAACAGTAAACCCACATAGTACACAAAGGGCAGCAGATTATTCAGACTGGGGATGTATCAAGAATGGGGTACCACAGGGTTCTGTCTTGGGGCCTTTATTGTTTTTAATATATACTCCTGGAAATGGAAAAAAGAACACATTGACACCGGTGTGTCAGACCCACCATACTTGCTCCGGACACTGCGAGAGGGCTGTACAAGCAATGATCACACGCACGGCACAGCGGACACACCAGGAACCACGGTGTTGGCCGTCGAATGGCGCTAGCTGCGCAGCATTTGTGCACCGCCGCTGTCAGTGTCAGCCAGTTTGCCGTGGCATACGGAGCTCCATCGCAGTCTTTAACACTGGTAGTATGCCGCGACAGTGTGGACATGAACCGTATGTGCAGTTGACGGACTTTGAGCGAGGGCGTACAGTAGGCATGCGGGAAGCCGGGTGGACGTACCGCCGAATTGCACAACACGTGGGGCGTGAGGTCTCCACAGTACATCGATGTTGTCGCCAGTGGTCGGCGGAAGGTGCACCTGCCCGTCGACCTGGGACCGGACTGCAGCGACGCACAGATGCACGCCAAGACCGTAGGATCCTACACAGTGCCGTAGGGGACTGCACCGCCACTTCCCACAAATTAGGGACACTGTTGCTCCTAGGGTATCAACGAGGACCATTCGCAACCGTCTCCATGAAGCTGGGCTACGGTCCCGCACACCGTTAGGCCGTCTTCCGCTCACGCCCCAACATTGTGCAGCCTGCCTCCAGTGGTGTCACGACAGGCGTGAATGGAGGGACGAATGGAGACCTGTCGTTTTCAGCGATGAGAGTCGCTTCTGCCTTGGTGCCAATGATGGTCGTATGCGTGTTTGGCACCGTGCAGGTGAGCGCCACAATCAGGACTGCATATGACCAAGGCACACAGGGGCTAACACCCGGCATCATGGTGTGGGGAGCGATCTCCTACACTGGCCGTACACCTCTGGTGATCGTTGAGGGGACACTGAATAGTGCACGGTACATCCAAACCGTCATCGAACCCATTGTTCTACCATTCCTAGACTGGCATGGTAACTTGCTGTTCCAACAGGACAATGCACGTCCGCATGTATCCTGTGCCACCCAACATGCTCTAGAAGGTGTAAGTCAACTTCCCTGGCCAGCAAGATCTCCAGATCTGTTCCCCATTGAGCATGTTTGGGACTGGATGAAGCGTCGTCTCACACGGTCTGCACGTCCAGCACGAATGCTGGTCCAACTGAGGCGCCAGGTGGAAATGGCATGGCAAGCCGTTCCACAGGACTACATCCAGCATCTCTACGATCGTCTCCATGGGAGAATAGCAGCCTGCATTGTTGCGAAAGGTGGATATACACTGTACTAGTGCCGACATTGTGGATGCTCTGTTGCCTGTGTGTATGTGCCTGTGGTTCTGTCAGTGTGATCATGTGATGTATCTGACCCCAGGAATGTGTCAATAAAGTTTCCCCTTCCTGGGACAACGAATTCACGGTGTTCTTATTTCAATTTCCAGGAGTGTATGTTAATGACTTGCCTAATTATATTCATGAAGATGGTAATCAAGCCTAGAAAGCAAGAATCAGCTGAGGAAAATGCAAATAATGTTTTTCAAAGAGTAATTAGGTGGTTTTCCGCAAATGGACTTTCATTGAACTTTGAAAAAACACTGTACATACAGTTCAGTACAGGGAAAGGCATAACACCAGAAATAAATATAGAGTGTGGGGGAAAATCTTTAGCTAAAGCAGATTGTTCAAAATTTCTGGGTGTCTGTATTGATCACAATTTAAACTGGAAGACACAGATTGACAATCTACTGAAACGATTGAGCTCAGCTACCTATGCTATTAGTGTCATTGCAAATTTTGGAGATAAGCACATCAGTAAGTTAGCTTACCATGCATATTTTCATTCATTGCTTTCTTACGGAATCATCTTTTGGGGCAATTCATCACTAAGAAAGAAGGTATTTATTGCACAAAATAGGGTTATCAGAATAATGTCTGGGGCTCATCCAAGATCATATTGTAGACAATTATTTAAAGAATTAGGGATTTTGCCAGTAGCTTCACAATATATATACAGCCTAATGAAATTTGTTGTTCGTAACCCAGATGACTTCAGAATTAATAGCACAGTCCACAGCTACAATACTAGGAGACAGGGTGACCTTCACCACCGTTCGTTGAATTTGACATTGGCACAAAAGGGGGTGAATTATACTGCCACAAAGATTTTTGGTCAATTGCCAAACAATATCAAAAGTCTGACAGACAACCAATCGGCATTCAAAAGTAAATTAAGGGAATTCCTGAATGACAACTCCTTCTACTCCATAGATGAATTTTTAGACATAGGCCAAAGAAATACAGTAAGCATTAACAATTGTACCGTATATTAGACAAACATTGATTATTTGGGATAAATGAATCTTGTGTACTTTGACACG
This sequence comes from Schistocerca gregaria, assembly GCF_023897955.1. Lineage (NCBI taxonomy): Eukaryota > Metazoa > Arthropoda > Insecta > Orthoptera > Acrididae > Schistocerca > Schistocerca gregaria. Next base: position 1,208,719,515 of record NC_064920.1, on the reverse strand, counting down.
TTCCACATCATTATGAAAGAATCGTGTTCATGATCCATGGAACAAGTAATATAACTAACTAACTCCCTTCTGCCCTTATCTCCTTTCTGGGCCCCAAACTACATCGCTTCACCCTCCCACTGGGAGCACACAGTCTTCCTCCACCACTACAGTGTTATCCCTCCCCCTCCCCATACCTTGCCTCCTCCTTAAACCACCACCCACTGCGGGAGATTGCTGTTCACCTAAGATGCAATCAGGCCCTGCCTGGAGACAGTTAACAGGTATGTATGAGTTATGCTTGTGTGAATTTATTTATTTATTTAGTCCTTCAAATACTACATGTATAGAATATATACAAGGATATTGGACATGGTTAGGCCTTTACAAGATAAAATACAGTTTGTATTGCATTCCTAAGGACTAGATATTGAAGTTATTTAGCAAAGGATCATATATACAACAAACATTAGATGCAACATACAAAGTAGAATATTCACAATGCATCTTTATTTTTGTTGTTTGGTTTCTAGGTACTCTGTCAGACTGTAAAAGCATGAATCAATTAAATATGCCTTTTGTTTGTGTGCTTTCAATTCTGGAAGAAGGACTTTATCTTAAAATGTTAAGATTTTAGAGCAATCCTTCTCATTGTGCTTATTTGTGACTCAGTGTCTTCTCTATGTGGTGAGTAAGCAATCTATGATTTCCCTATTATTGTTGTTATTCCATGCTACACTCCTCATTGTTTGATTTTATTGTAAATTTCTGGAAGATGCATAGCAGAGTATCCTTCTAATAATAATGATATTTATTCAACATCGAATAATCAAATACAATCCCTAGAAATAATACAGTTTCAGGACATCATACAGATTATTCTTCTGAATAAGTCGGCTTATAAATTACAAACTAAAGATTTGTTTGTATTAATAAATTTTACATTTTGATGGATTTAACGTCTGGTAGTATACAATCACGATATTACAAATATTTTTTATCAACATTATATTAGTTGTAGGTTACTTGAAACTATGAGCTTGACGTACTTATGAAACACTTTTCATACAGATATAATACTTGTCTAGGGAATAAAAAGGGTTTTCAATTAGAATTCTTTTTAGCTGATCTTTTAATTTGTTAGTAGGAAGGGTTGTGAGACTTTTTGGTAAGGCATTAGCTAGCTTCAGCCCAGCATGAAGTGCATTTTTTTCATCTAAAGCTGTTCTGTGGCTATTTACATGGTATCTGAACTTTTGCCTTGTATCATATTGGTGCAGGTCACAGTTGAAATTTGGATTTATTGTTTTCACAAGCAATATAACTTTCAATATGTACACACCTATAATGGTAAGCACACCTAATTTTGGGAACAGATTCCAACATGATTCTCAAGGTTTGGCACCACAAATGACCCTGATAACTTTTTTCTGTAGTATTAATAATGTACTTAGGTTGGCTTGAGTTGTTGCACCCCATATTTCTACAGCATAGTTTAAGTTTGATGAGAATAGGGCATGATAAACAGTTTTTAGTACACACATGTCCTTACAATATTTGCTAATCATATTTATAGCAAACACATTCTTCAACAGCTTACATGCTAAGGAATCAATATGCATGTCCCATTTGAGGCTGTCCTGGATTGTAATTCCCAAGAACTTTGTCCATTTTTCCTTTTTTACAATGTCATTTCCTATGGATAATTTCATGTCAAATTCTATTTGTTTCCTTGTGTTAAATTTCATCATTGCAGTCTTTGAAGCACTTACATTTAGATGTCTTTCATTAAAATACTTAACTATTTCATTATTTACACTGTTGCACTGTACCTCCAGACTCTCATAGTCTTTGTGTTTACACACTATTGATGTGTCATCTGCATACAATATTTTTGCGCAGTTAGGAGAACAATACTGTATATCATTAACATAAACCAAGAAAAGAAGGGGTCCCAAGACAGAACCTTGAGGCACTCCATATTTGATGTCTGTAATTTTAGATTTGTAAGTACCACTGTTTGTTTTAAGCAAGACAAATTGTTTTCTATTGCTCATATACGATTTTATTAGCTCATAGCCAGTATCTCTGATACCCAGGTTCCACAGCTTGTCAAGTAATATGGTGATATTGACACAATCAAAAGCTTTTTCTAGATCAAGGAACACTCCAGTTACATACTCTTTGTTCTCTATGGCCGTTATTATTTTGTTTATTAATTGTGCTGCTGCTACTGATGTTGACTTGTTTTTCATAAAGCCATTCTGATTTTCAAATATTAAATTGTGTTGACTCAGGAATGTCATTAGTCTAGTATAAATAAATTTCTCAACTACCTAAGAAAATGCAGGTAAGATTGAGATGGGGCAGTAGTTTTCAATTTTAGATTTATCACCTTTCTTTTGAATCAGGGTTACTTGTGCTGTCTTTAGATGATCTGGGAAACAACCTGATGCAATTACATCATTTACTGCTGTGGCCATGGCATCAGATAGGTTGTCTATGCATCTTTCCAGTGTACAAATAGACAATCCATCATAGCCTGCTGATTTTGTGTTTTTTAATGACATTACTATGTTTTTGACTTCCTTGTTATTGTTTGGGGCCTAGTATGACATTTCATGATAAGCCCTTTATGGTTTATAGTAAAATCACTTGTTGATCTGTTCTTACAATCCCTAAAGCTATCTATTACTTTCCAAACAACTAAACCTGTGTTAGTAGAGTTTCTTAACATTGTGGCTATGTATTTACTTTTAGTTTCTAGCAGAAGATCTTTATAGTTATCCTGATAGTTCTTAAATTCTACCTTTAGTCTATTATTATTGTTATTACTTATCATTGCATACTGGAAAAGTCTACGTTTCTCTCTTGCTGTTTTTACTTCGTGATTTATCCAGTTATTTTTTTGTATCTTTTTGCAGTCATTTGCTGTAAAGGTCATTTCTGGACATGAGACACTGAAGCAATAATAAAAATCTGATGAATACTCACTGAAAATAATGCTGTTTTTTTCACTCCATTGTAAGTTTTTTAGCAAACTGTTGAAATCTTTAACATTGTCATCATTGGTCATTCTTTTTGTCACATATTGTTTCTCTTTTCTGTTGACATGAAGAGTTTCATCTTCTATCAATACCTGTACTGCGTGGTGGTCAGAAATGGCAAGCTTCAGAACTGATGCACTGCATGTAAAGTGGGACATGTTAGTTATAATGTTGTCAATGCATGATTTTACACTATTGACCTCTCTAGTGGGCTCATTTATCAGGAATGCTAAATTGAGCTAGTATTAGCATTAGTTTTTTAGATACAGTGTCATTGGACAGCAAGTCAATTTTTATATCTCCAGTTAGTATTATGTTAACCCAGCCATTTTTATTGCAGTGTTTACTGTCAACGTCAACAAGCAGGTCATTAAGAACATCAAAGAAACTATCTAGGCTACCAGATGGAGGTCTGTATAGGCCTATAATAATTAAGTTCTCTCTCCCCCACTTATAATTAATTGCTGCTAGTTCTATTACACCCTCAATGCTGAAAGCACTTACATCTATTACACTGTAATTAGTACCACCGGCTGCAAAGATAGCTACCCCACCACCACGTTTCTCTTTTCTACTGAAGGCAGACAAAAAGTTCATGGAAAGTGGCTTACATACACTAATTAGCTCATCTGTGTACCAGTGTTGACTTATAACTAAAACATCAGGCTTATCAATTGTTGCAATGGTATCCAACTCGTGCTTATTGCCAAGACTGAAAGTTCTGCTGAATTAATTTGAAAGTGAGTTTTGACTGTTGAACACTTGATGGACATGTCAGCCTACCAGAACCACTTATACATTTATCCCTAAAAAAGAAATATCAGTTGACAGAGTGGGTTTGGTATTTTTCACTATCCATTTATTCAAGTTGGTCCGTTTCCATGTACTGGGAGCCTGGGAAGAATCAGCTTTACCTGATGTTTTCAGCAGCCATTTGTCCAATGTCGTCTGTCTATACCCATTCCTGCAGTCGTCTTGTGTTGTGGAGCACTCATTCTTTGAATGTGTGTGTTTTGAGTATGCGTTGTTCCTAGAATTTATGATGATTTCACAAATAATGGACGTTAAGTGACTTTTTCTGCGCCGATTGCGGTGAAGGCCGTGACTGGTGTAAAGATCTCTACTAAAATGTTGCACGTTAACCATTTGTACATTTGCATAACAGTTGCAAATTTCTGCATATTGACTGGTTGTATATGCTACTGCCCTGTTTACACACGAGAATTGGGGCAAGTCATACTTGTGTGGAGTATCAAGAACAATGACATTTGAGTCATTTAGATGGTTTAGGGCAGATTTTAGGGCATTAACAGCATGCAAACCATTGTTGTGTGTGCCATCATTTGCACCACCACATATTACAATGAAGTCTTCCTTCATTGTCTTTCAACGGATATTGTTTACAGTTGAAATCACTTGATCAAGACGAGCGCCAGGTTGAATAAAACCTGAAGCATTTACTTCACTGTTTACGCTTTTTATTTCGTGTGCAAGGCCTCTAAGATGACTATCACCCATTAAACATATGTTTATTCTTCTTGCTGCATTTGTGGTGTTAGTTAAATTAACTGTCGTCTTGAATGTTGAATTTACCTTGCTTCTGTTTACGAGTGACAGTTTTGGCTGGCGGGGTTCCACGTTTTGCTTAATAACAGGCTTTTCTTTCAGATGGTGCACGATTTTATCTTTTGTAGATAGGCCTACCATTTTTTGGAGCACGGTAGGAGAATTTATTACTAAAGACGAGGAAATGATTGCACTATGGTTAGCTTTACCGGTACACCCAGAATGTGTTGGAAAACTTGAAATGGCGACGGAATCTTCGGTCACTGTGAACACTTTATTTCCGTCGAATTCACTTATGCCCAGCAGTTTTTAGTTTTCTATGATCATTTTCAAGACATTTGAGTCTATCAGCTAACGCTTTGTTTTCTGCCAGGGATCTGCATACAATTTCATATGACGAGGTTTGCTGATATTCAATTCACTTGAGTTTAGCATGACTGTAGATAAGATAATCTGCAAATCAGGAGTTCAGTCTTATATTCGCTATTCTTATGTAAGCTGTGTTTTTGTCAGTTCTAAAACATTTTTATATTTAGTTCAGAAAATTAGTGCTTGTAATTTTATGGCCGGCCGGAGTGGCCGTGCGGTTCTAGATGCTCCAGTCTGGAACCGAGCAACCGCTATGTCGCAGGTTCGAATCCTGCCTCGGGCATGGATGTGTGTGATGTCTTTAGGTTAGTTAGGATTAATTAATTCTAAGTTCTACGCGACTGATGACCTCAGAAGTTAAGTCGCATAGTGCTCAGAGCCATTTTTGTAATTTTGTGAATTACAAAAAAAAGTCATGGGATTTCTTCCTTTAAGTATTTTAGAGATCACATTTTCACCATGTATGAGGAAGAAATGCATAATTCACACAAGCATGTAGCAACTGAAGTCAGTTTTCTTTGCATAGGCTGAAGCAGAATTCACATACTCTGACTTCAAAATAATATGTATTGCATGCTGACAAAACGAAGATCTGTAACAAAATTTTGCCCTGAGTATATTCTTAATTGAAAATGGGCATCAAAGAATGTCAGTTTAGAAACACAGTAATCCCGTGGATGATAAGAATTTTTATTCAAGATAGTAAAGAAGCACTGTCCAATTAGTGATGTGGGTTGAATGTTGGGCTACAATGGTCAAGGTGGAGTGGTTGTTTACAGGAGTAGGGGTACAGTATTTTTTTTTCAACTTTATTCTTCATTGTATGGTTTCTGGCTTGTCAATCATTACATTGCAGCAATTACAGAAAATGATGTGTAAAACTTGTAGGAATACTTAATAATAAACCAGAAATAAGAGTACCTTTTTATTAAACTTTTAAAGATGCATTCAGCCTTTAAGATTACACTCTGTTCTCTTATCCCACACTACATTTCTCTATAGTTTTTTGTTCACAAGAAAATGAATCTACTAATCTCTAAATGTTTGTAGCTGCAGGGAGGTTACTTTGAGCATCTTCTTGGAAGACAACAGTCATAACCAAACTCAGCACTCATAACATCTCAGTTAAGGACATGGGGAAAAATGAAGAACAAACATTGACAGTCACATTTGATCTCAATGTTCAGTCTGGACAAGAAAATTATGATGTCTTACTGTGCTTTATTGCCACCAGTTCATGATCATGTGGTTACCATTGCTGTCTCTAGATCAGGGAGACTCAGCTTCAGTTCCTGGCTGTGTTGGAGATTTTGTCATTTTGGGATCTGAGAATTGTGTTCTCTTCATCATAATTTCATCATCATTGTTGCGTAAGTCACTAAAGTGCATCAAATAAATAGACCTGCATTAGGCAGCTGAATGACCCAAAGTGGGGTCTCCCTGCCAATATTTCCATACAGGCATTTTATTTCATTGTGCCTCTTTTTCATGTATTCCTTGTATCATGTCCATCAAATCATATGAACTTAGTTATAATGCACCACTTACCTAACAAAGAATTTAGAAAATGCATAGGTCATGCAAGTTTGGGGTAATGATCTCCCAGTATCAAAAAATTCATCTAGAAAATAATTTGGTAACTCGGTTTGGAAGATGAATCATTGTGTTGAATGCAGTGGTGGTGATCTTGCTTTTCAAATGAATGGTATGTTGTACTGAGTGAGGTGAGGATACTGTTTTAAGATAAGTCAAAAAATTGATCTAGTTATTGTAGCTATTTTGAGACCTGTTTTGGAAGCAACTGAGAGCATAAAACTTTGGTCCAGCTGATTTCATCTTAGTTGAGCAACATAGTATTAGACATGGAAATGATAAAAAATAATATAAAAATGAATGTACTATTGCCTGTTATAGAATGTGCCTTAAAATTATGATTTCGTTTTTTTACAATGCACCAATTCACTACTGCCTACAGTACGACTAGAAGACAATGTGATGTTGGACACTGTTATATCTATTATTAAAGTATAAATTATCAATATATGCTTGTCTTTTGTGAGTTAAAAGTGAATAAATACAGCTACAATACCCAATATATAATCAGTTGGAATGCTGGATATACTGAAGGTGAAAAATATGTCCTCCTTCAAAATCTTACTTCCTTATTATCAGTGCTATTCATCACTGTCATTCTTTCAAGTCCACCTGATAACATTACAGTTGACAGTTCATGATAATGTATATGTGAAGGATCATTTTTTAAGCTTAGAGAGTCTTATAAGCTAATTTATCTTATTGTGTGAAGGATTAGTAGAAACAAATAAGTGATACAGCCATGAACTACTCTCACTGCAGTCTACAGAAAACATGGTGCTGTGTAGGACTGTTCTGTATGCAGTGCTTATTACTCTGCCCACAGTTTACCAAGCCTTTCCATACCATAAATCAATTAAGGAGGCATCATGTGGATATGATGTAAGTATATTTGCCTCTTTCAGAAATGCTTAATTGCTATTTTTATTGGTCTACGTTTTAAAGCCTGTGGCACATATAGTTGGATTTATGTAGCTGATACTAGTGTGACAAAGGATCTATATTGCCTGCTCAAAACTGAACTTATTTACCTGTTTTAAAGTACATAGTGAACATAATGTAGGAGTAATGGTAATGATTCACCGAAAAGTAGAGATGTGTCAGACGAGTACACAGTCTTGGGACTGCAATTCTGCAGATAGACTAGACTGAGAGGTTATGTCAGGTGGAGTGGAAGAGTGGAGAAAGTAGGCAGGAAGTTGAAAGGAGCATTGGGGATTAGATTACATTAATTATTCATTCATTCCATAGGCCCATAAAAGAGGGAATCCTCCTGGGTGTGGAACATGTCAGATAAACACATTACAAAAATGTAAATAGAAAAACTTAAATTTCATTAATTTTAATGATCCTCAGTCAATAAACAGTAAAATTATGTACATGAATTTAAATTTAAACTTCTAATATTTACAGGTTTAATACTTAAATCTGCTTTCATTAAATCCATTATTCAGACATTTGCTAGATTCGTGGCTATTACAACCAAGTATTGTCAAAAAATAAAGTAAATTATTCATTTAAGTGATCCTCACTTAAGAACAGTCAGATTATGTACAAGATTTTAAGCTTAACTTCCACTGTTTACAGACTTAAGACTTACATCTGCTTTCCATACATCCATCATTCACACAGTAGATAGTTACTTGGCTGTTACAACCAAAAATTGTCAAAAATTAAAGTATAATAAATTGTCATTAAAATGGTCTGCTGCACCTGTTGAGAAACTCATGGATGGAATAGAAGGAGTTGGCCACCAAAAAATCTTTTAAATTATATTTAAATTGTGCCTTGTCTGAAACCTAACTCTTAATGGTTGCTGGTAACTTATTGAAAATATGTGTTGCTGAATACTAGACTCCTTTCGGGGCAAGAGTAAGTGATTTTAAATCTTCATGTATATTTTTTCTTATTCCTAGCATTGATATTGTGTACTAAGCAGTTAGTTGGAAAAAGAAATGTATTATTTACAACAAACTTAATTAAGGAATAAATATACTGAGAAGCTGTGGATAATATGCCCAATTCTTTGAATAGGTTTTGACATGATGTTCTTGGATTTACACTACTCATTACTCTTATTATATGCTTCTGTACTCTAAAATGTTTCTCTCTGTATATGGAGTTACCTCAAAATATGATACCATATGACATAATGGAGTGAAAATAAGCAAAATATGCAGGTTTTTTTTTATATTTTATCCCCTTGCAACCACCCCCGGTGTAAAACCTGTCCCATGCACCCACCCACCACCACCTACTCCAGTCCTGTAACCTGGAAGGTGTACACGATCAAAGGCAGAGCCACGTGTGAAAGTACCCACGTGATTTACCAACTGACCTGCCTACACTGTGAAGCTTTCTACGTGGGAATGACCAGCAACAAACTGTTCATTCACATGAATGGACACAGGCAGATGGTGTTTGTTGGTAATGAGGATCACCCTGTGGCTAAACATGCCTTGGTGCACGGCCAGCACATCTTGGCACAGTGCTACACCGTGCGGGTTATCTGGATACTTCCCACTAACACCAACCTGTCAGAATTCCAGAGATGGGAACTTGCCCTTCAGTATATCCTCTCTTCTCGTTACCCACCAGGCCTTAACCTCCGCTAATTTCAAGTTGCCGCCGCTTGTACCTCACCTGTCATTCAACAACATCTTTGCCTCTGTACTTCCGCCTCAACTGACATCTCTGCCCAAACTCTTTGCCTTTACAAATGTCTGCTTGTGTCTGTATATGTGTGGATGGATATGTGTGTGTGTGTGCGTGAGTGAATACCTGTGCTTTTTCCCCCTAAGGTAAGTCTTTCCGCTCCCGGGATTGGAATGACTCCTTACCCTCTCCCTTAAAACCCACATCCTTTCGTCTTTCCCTCTCCTTCCCTCTTTCCTGACGAAGCAACCGTTGGTTGTGAAAGCTTGAATTTTGTGTGTGTTTGTGTGTCTATCAACATGCCAACACTTTCATTTGGTAAGTTACATCATCTTTGTTTTTAGATATATTTTTCCCATGTGGAATGTTTCCCTCTATTATAAGCACTAGAATGCTATGATTTCAAGGACTTTATGATGGATTCTATTTCTTTGGGTGATGTATGGCTGTGTACTCTGAGGGTGATAGCAAGTGTACGAGGTAGGAATGTGTGGGGATAGGCACACATAGGTGCACGTGATAGGAATGCATCACACCAGCACTCATGAGTTAGTGCAGTGCACGATGATGATGATGATGATGATGATGATGATGATGATGTGGAGGAGATGACTGGAAGGAGGTGACAGAGCAGAGGAGCAGGAGACTGTGATAAAGAGGCTATGGGTGCAGGATGTGGGACAGAGTGAAAATGGATGTGGGACAAGGGGGTAGCTGAGATTGAGCTCATGAGAGTTATAGGAACAATTCCAGATGTGTGTTACTATATTTTTTACCAACAGTTTCAGTCAACATGAAAGTGTTACAGAGATGCTTCATGAACTAAGTGGAAATGCCAGGATGATGCTCTTTTTCTGCAACACTATTGGGAAACTTCTTTGTTTTTACTGTATATTTCTGGAAAATATACGAGTAGGCTATCCTTCCAATGGGGAGCATGTATTGTGGTTTGTTGCCATTCAATTCAAACAATTTTAAAATGACTGTGGATAGGATGATCATGATTCACTATACTTATTGAAAGAGTGTTTTAGACAGTTCCAAAACATGTCTGTATTAAACTCATGACAGCTAGTTCTTGTAATTTTATAAATTATAAAAAAAAAAACCATGAGATTTCTTCCCTGAAGCAGTTTACAATTCACATTTCCACTATTTATGAGGAATACATACAGAATTCACTCAAGTATATAGCAACTCAAGTCACTTCTCTTTACACAGACTGAACCAGAATTCACATAGCACTCCGACTTCAAAATGTGGTTTCTTGCAAGCTAGCAAAGCCAAGACCCTTAACAAAATTTTGGCATGAACTTATTTTTGATTGAAAATGGACATCAAAGAACGGCAGTTTAGCAGCACTGTAATGACATGGATGACAGGAATCTTTATTGAAGATGGTAAAATAGCACTGCTCAATTAGTGATGTTGGTTGAGTGTTGAGGTAGAATGATCAGTGTGGAGTGCTTGCTTCCAAGAGTAGGGGTATTTGTTTTTATTTCTTAATTTTATTCTGCATTGTGAGGTATCTGGCCTGTCAATCATTATGCAGCAATTACAGAAAACGTTGTACAAAACTTGTAGAAGTACTTAATACTAATCTAGAAATAAGAGTACAACTTTAAAAAGAGTTTTAAATATGTATTTTGCCTTTAAGCATACAATCTGTTCTCTTTCCAAACACTACACTCCTCTATTTTTTTGTTCAGATGAGTACTAATCACCTAGTCTCCAAATGTTTGTAGGTGCAGGGAGGTCACTTTGAGCATCTTCTCTGAAGGCAACTTGTGTGTTGTGAAAGACATACTATCACTGATACTGTATGCAGAATATTTTAGCAGGTTGCGTACATATTGCGTCAGGGTACTTTGTACTGATTTTTTTTTTATGTATGACAAGCAATTTTTAATTATTTAAGTACTAAAGATTTTTGAAATATCTACACCCATAGGTTTTGTATGTATTTTGTCCTGTAACACTGCCAAGTGAGGTGGTGCAGTACTTAGCACACTTGACTTGCTTTTGGGAGGATAATGGTTCAAATCTCTATTCAGCTGTCAAGGTTTAAGTTTTAACTAATTAATGGAAAATCTCATATAAAGATGTGAAACAATTACTAACAAAGAGATAGAGAGGCTGGCCAGTACTTACCTCAGCTCAGTACAGCTGATAGAGACACAAAAAACAACCGAAAATTTAAGTTCCTAGCTTTCGGAATAAATGTTCCTTCATCAGGGAGGAGAGAGGGGAAAGAAAGGGAAGAAGGGAAAGTGATTTAGTTACTCACAACCCAGGTTATGAAGCAACAGGGAAAGGAAAACAGGGAAGGTAGCAAGGATGGAGGCATGGTTGTCAGAGGGAAGCCAAAGATATTCTACTGTAGGTACTGTGCCAGCTTCAAACCAAAGAGGATGCATACAGAAGTAAAGAGGTGTATAGTATAAAGATGTAGGATGAAAAGATGCATGAATGGCTAAAGAGGAAAGGGAAAGAGGAGAAGACTGAAAAGTAAATGGGAGTGAGGTTGTTTAACGTAGGTTCAGTCCAGGGGGATGGTGGGATGAAAGGATGTGCTGGAGTGCAAGTTCCCATCTCCGCAGTTCAGAGGAACTGGTGTTGGGTGGGAGAAGCCAAATGGCACATACGGTGTAGCAGGTTCCTAGGTCCCTAGAATTATGCTGGAGGGCATGCTCCACTACTCGGTATTGGACATCTCCTAGGCGGACAGTTCGTCTGTGTCCGTTCATGAGCTCAGCCAGTTTAGTTGTTGTCATACCAATGTAAACGGCTGTGCAGTGCAGGCATGTCAGCTGATAAATGACATGTGTAGTTTCACACGTGGCCCTGCATTGAATTGTGTATGTTTTACCAGTAGCGGGGCTGGAGTAGGTGGTTGTGGGGGGATGCATGGGGCAGGTTTTGCAGCGGGGTCGGTTACAGGGGTAGGAACCGCTGGGTAGAGAAGGTAGTTTGGGAATATTGTAGGGTTTAACAAGGATGTTACGGAGGTTAGGGGGACGACGAAAGGCAACTCTGGGTGGTGTGGGGAGAATTTTGTCAAGGGATGATCTCATTTCAGGGGTTGACTTGAGAAAGTCATATCCCTGGCAGAATAATTTATTGATGTATTCGAGGCCAGGATAATATTGGGTGACAAGGGGGATGCTTCTGTGTGGTCTGAGGGTAGGAATATTGTTGTTGGACGGGGAGGAATGTATTGCTCAGGAGATCTGTTTGTGGACAAGGTCTGCAGGATAGTTGCGGGAGAGGAAAGCACTGGTCAGGTTATTGGTGTAATTGTTGAGGGATTCGTCACTGAAGCAGATATGTTTGCCACGAATACCTAGGCTGTAGGGAAGGGAGCGTTTGATGTGGAATGGATGGCAGCTATCAAAGTGAAGGTACTGTTGTTTGTTGGTGGGTTTGATATGGACAGAGGTGTGGATGTGAGCTTCAACAAGATGAAGGTCAACATCCAGGAAGTGGCTTGGGTTTTGGAAAAGGACCAGGTGAAATTCAGATTCGAAAAGGAGTTGAGGTTATGGAGGAAATTAAGGAGTGTTTCTTCACCATGAGTCCAGACCACAAAGATGTCATCCCTATACCAGGCCAGGGGAAGCAGCTGTTGGGTCTTCAGGAAAGCCTCCTCCATGCGGCCCATGAAGAGGTTGGCATAGGACGGAGCCATCCTGGTTCCCATGGCAATTCCCCAGATTTGTTTGTAGGTCTGGCCTTCAAAAGTGAAGTAATTATGGGTGAGGATGAAGTTGGTAAGTGTGATAAGGAATGAGGTTTTTGGAAGATCTTCGGGTGGGCGTTGGGAGAGGGCAGAGGGCAGAGAGACCATGGGTGTGTGGGATGTTTGTGTAAAGGGATGTAGCATCTATGGTGACAAGAAAGGTTTCAGGTGGGAGAGGAGTGGGAATGGATTTGAGGCGTTCTAGGAAGTGGTTTGTGTCCTTGATGTAGGATGGGAGTCTGCGGGTGATAGGTTGGAGGTGTTGGTCTACCAGAGCTGAGATACGTTCTGTTGGGGCTTTGAAGCCTGCTACAATGGGACGGCCAGGATGGTTCTCTTTGTGGATTTTGGGTAATAGGTAGAAGGTAGGGGTATGTGGCTCAGGTGGAGTGAGTAAGTCTATGGACTCCGTTGTGAGGCCTTGTGAGGGACCTTGGATTTTTAGGATTTTCTGCAGCTCAGTCTGGATGGAGGGAATGGGATCCTGGGTAACAGCTTTGTAGGTTGAGGTGTCGGAGAGTTGACACAGTCCTTCTGCCACATACTCCACACGGTCAAGTACCACAGTTGTGGAGCCTTTATCTGCCAGAAGGATTACAATAGAGTGGTCTGTTTTCAGCTGCTTAATGGCACGGGATTCAGCTGGGGTGATGTTGGGGGTTGTCAGGATGTTCTTCAAGAAGGACTGGGAGGCAACACTGGATGTGAGGAATTCCTGAAATGTGTGCAAGGGATGGTTTTGGGGGAGGGGAGGAGGATCCCTTTGAGAGGGCGGCCGGAACTGTTCTACACAAGGTTCAACACTTATCACACTTACCAACTTCATCCTCACCCATAATTACTTCACTTTTGAAGGCCAGACCTACAAACAAATCAGGGGAACTGCCATGGGAACCAGGATGGCTCCGTCCTATGCCAACCTCTTCATGGGCCGCATGGAGGAGGCTTTCCTGAAGACCCAACAGCTGCTTCCCCTGGCCTGGTATAATTTTATAGATGACATCTTTGTGCTCTAGACTCATGGTGAAGAAACACTCCCTAATTTCCTCCATAACCTCAACTCCTTTTCGAATCTGAATTTCACCTGGTCCTTTTCCAAAACCCAAGCCACCTTCCTGGATGTTGACCTTCATCTTGTTGAAGCTCACATCATATTTCTCCAGCATACTTCTAGGGACCTAGGAACCTGCTACACCATATGTGCCATTTGGCTTCTCCCACCCAACACCAGTTCCTCTGAACTGCGGAGATGGGAACTTGCACTCCAGCACATCCTTTCATCCCACCATCCCCCTGGACTGAACCTACGTTAAACAACCTCACTCCCATTTACTTTTCAGTCTTCTCCCTTTCCCTTTCCTCTTTAGCCATTCATGCATCTTTTCATCCTACATCTTTATACTATACACCTCTTTACTTCTGTATGCATCCTCTTTGGTTTGAAGCTGGCACAGTACCTACAGTAGAATATCTTTGGCTTCCCTCTGACAACCATGCCTCCATCCTTGCTACCTTCCCTGTTTCCCTTCCCTTGTTGCTTCATAACCTGGGTTGTGAGTAACTAAATCCACTTTCCCTTCTTCCCTTTCTTTCCCCTCTCTCCTCCCTGATGAAGGAACATTTATTCCGATAGCTAGGAACTTAAATTTTTGGTTGTTTTTTGTGTTTCTATCGGCTGTACTGAGCTGAGGTAAGTACTGGCCAGCCCCTCTATCTCTTTGTTAGTAATTGTTTCACAAGATTTAAGTTTTCCCTGATTTCTCTAAAGAGCTTTGAGCAAGTGCTGGGATGATGTCTTTGAAGAAGAGGATGGGCAGTATCCTTCCCCAATATTTCATAATCCAAACTTGTGCTCTGCTTGTAATGACCACACTGTTGATGGGGTGTTACACCCTATATCTACCTTCCTTTTGCAACAGATAATTTTTGTGCCCATGATGATCTAGTGGGTAGAATGCTAGACTATGGCTCTTGTGGCCCTGAGTCCTAAATAAACGATTTATTGCAGCAAAATAGCCACTATAGTTATACATTAGATTACAATCATTTGAGAGTGAATTACAAGGATGCATTGAGTGTCTGCATAATTCTTAGTAGATTACATTCAGTGCAGGTATTATAACAGATTATCATTTGAACCATTTATTGCATAGTCTCTAATTGATCTGGTCCTCTTGTTGCATATTTCTATATTTTATCTCTCACAAGACTATCCACATAGGGTACAATTGCAAAGGTTTGACAGTTTGTGGTATGTTGTATTTGCACAAATTTCATGGTGGAATCCGTGTACTGCGAGTCTTGTAAGTACGTGTCTCATCTCAAAATTTGCTGCTGTCCAAGTGCGGTCGATCAAGGCCCCAGAGCCATAGAATTTCGTTGGTACTTCCTCTCTTTTCTTGAGTAGTGATCTTAGTAGGTTCTCCAATGCTGATGTGTTGGGAAGTAAGAACATTGTCCTTAGATCCTCAATGAGGAAAGATTCTCAGACGAGAAGGTAGACTAATCTTGATCTTGTGGTTTTTGCTACCCCTGATGCTCTTTTGATATAGGTTGCTTTTACTCTTTCCAATGTTTCTAAGTTCTTTTCACTTAGGTGTATCCATATGATTTCTATCCCATAAGCCAGTATCAGTATTATTTTTGATTTGAAGAGTGCTACAGCTGTGTCTAGATTTAGTGTTCTGATGGAACTTATTTTGTTTATTGCTCTGATGGCCTGTGTCGCTTTCTATGTTGTGTGTTTAGTGAAGCACTTTGCAGACGGCTGGAGTGTTATCCCTAGATATTTGTAATCTTTTGTGATAGATATTTGCTTTCCTTGTAGTGCAATTCTTGTCGTTTTTCGGATTTGCCCGCCTGCTCTGAATAGCATCATTTCCATTTTGTTGGTGTTGATTACAAACTTGTGTTTTGTGCACAATTTTTCCATGTCTTCTATAGTTTCTTTAAGTTTTTTGAGCCTATCACAATGTCGTCCGCATAGGCATATGCTTCGACATCTTTGTCATGAACGATTTCCATAATGTCCTTTGCTCCAGAATGAACAGGAGCAGGCTTAGTCGGTCTCCTTGGAGTACTCCGTTTGTTTGCCTTTTTGTTTCAGACAGCTCGAGGTCTGAGATCCTTATCTCATTCCATTCATTTACGGAGTTTATAATCCTCGGCCAGATGCTGTCTCTTCCCAGGGTTTCATTGAGCATCCTTTTTACTAATGATCGATCGAGGAGGTCGAAGGCCTTTGTGAAGTCTATGAAAACGGCATAATATTTTTGCTTCTTATCGACGGTTTCCCATATGTTTTTTAAAAGCAGCTCCACTGCTGTGATAGTGGATCTTTTTTCCCTGAACCCGAATTGAGATTCTGGGAGGTGGTCTTCTAAAGTGTGTCTTATTCTTCCTGTGATTTGTTTTGTGAATACCTTAAAAGGATTGTTTTCCAAGGCTATTCCTTTGTATTTGCTTGTGTCCTTTGGGTCGTCCTTCCCTTTATACATTACCCTTACTATTGATTTTCTCCACTGGCCTGGGATTTTTGCTGTTTCAATGCATTTGTTATAAAGTTTTGTCCAGGTTGGTGCTAGCGGATGGGCTGTGTCTTTAAGGTATTCGTTGTAAAGCATGTCCGGTCCCACTGCTTTCTTCCTTTTTGTTGATTCAATGTTGTTTCGGACCTCATTCAGAGTGAGTGAGGACCAGGCTGCCATCTCTTGTGGTGTGAGCTCTTGACTTGCTACCTCTGTTCCTTCTCTACCATCTTTGTTGAGAATGTCTTTGAAATGTCTCGTCCATTCTTCCATGCTTATATAGTGTGACTGTGCCTGCTTTCGGGGGCAGATTGCAATGAATGGGTCTCTCCTGGCTTATTCAGCTAGTTTTCTTCCCTCTTCTTCCCTGTGTGCCATTCTCTTCTCCCATGTTAGTGTTTTGTAGGATCTTCTTTTCTCAGCATATGTTTGTAGTAGTTAGTGATTATCTGTGTCCGTTTTTAGTCAGTGTAAAGCTTGGAGTACTTATTTTCTTTGCTGATAACACTCTTGATTGAACCATGGTTTAGCTCTTCTCACTTTCCTGGGGGTAGCTGCCTGCTTTAAGAGTTTCTCCAGTTCAAGTGCTGCCTCCTCTACTTTTGAGTTGTTGATTGAGGACTCAATTTGTTCCATCTGGTCGTGGTATTCTTCCACTTTCCTTGGAGCCAGTCTCCTCGAGAGCAGTCTCTTCTCTGGGTTCTCTCTTGCCTTCCAATCACTTTGTATGACTATGTTCATCGGGATGTGTTTTCTTATAGGCATGTGGTTTGCATTCCAAAGTGAGCTTATGTCCCGTGTTATGTTTCCTCTTATGAGGGCGATATCAATAGCACTTTTGCCATTATGGCAGAAGTACGTAGGGACATTTGTGTCATTTAGCAGGATGAGACCTTCTTCTTTTAGTTATTCGATTAGTAATTTTGTTTTGTGATTCTGTACATCCAACCGACAGTTTAAATCCCCTGCGGTAAGTAAAGGGATGTCTTTCTTGCTCCGTCTTATTTGTTGGCCCAGTGCATTGATTATGTCTATGGCCAATTCGCTTGGCTGGAAATAGGTTGCTAATATTGTGATGTGTTTTACTTCTATTAGAATGGAGTGATTTAGTTCTGTTGTCACTATAATTGATGTTATCCACGGTTTCAGTAGGACTGTTATTCCCCCTTGGGGTCAGCTCCTTTCTCCTTGCTTTGCCAGCATATTTATTCTATAGAATTTAGGGTGTTGCCAATGATCTGCGAGAAAAGTTTCTGTGAATATTGATACGTCATAACCTTCGAGAAAGTCTGTTGGAGCTATGCATGCTGCGTTTTTCAATCCTTCTACATTCCATAACATTATCTTCATGTTTTTTCTCCCTTCATTTTCTCCTGGTTTTGTCATCTCTGGGTACATCTGGTTTTGACACTCTAGCACTGGTGTGCTTCTCAGATTGTCTGCTATGTTGTGGCATTGCTGGTCTTGGGCCAGTGAAAATCCTGAGTTTCCTTTGATGACAGTCTCTTGTAGGTTGGCCAGTTTCCGGCTTCATTAAATAGGAAGTCCTGATCCCTGATAGGTTTCTTTTTTCTTTCACCTCTCCCATATCTTATCTGTCAGGACTCTGATGACCTTACTTCTTTTCCTGTTGTTTGCGTTATCTGTTCCTCTTTTGCGGGTGGGGTAGTGGGTCCTCTTCTGTTACTGATGGTGTTGATTCTTTTTCCTCTATCGGGCATGGTGAGGTTTGTGGGTCTGCTTCTGTTGGTGATGAGGTTGTTTCTTTTTCTTTTATATGGCACAGTGGAGACTTTCCTGCCTCTTCCTTCATTTTCAGTAGTATGGGTGCGTGTGTCTGCCCTTGTAGTTTGTCAAATTTTTCCAAAATTTCTTTGCACAGAATAGTTTTTCCATGGTTGTTTCTGTGTAAACCATGCCTTGTGAAATGCTCTCTTTGTGAGCTTGCATTTATGAAAGTCACGTTTGGGAAGCTGCTACATATCTTCCTAAATATCCTATTTGTTCTGGTAATTTCTTTATTTACACAGGACTCGACCATCAAGCCATGTCTTTGAGGAATGCTTAGCACATATACTTCAGAATGAGTAGCTTTCCCTAGAGTTTCCCTCAGTACTCTTCTTGCATTGATACTTTCGTTTCTATAAATGTCATTTCCTCCACCTATAATGACACATTTCGCACCTTTTGTTACGGATGTTTCCCAGGATTTCAACACTTCACTTAATGGCGTGCCTGGCTTGGTGATTCCGCTTACTTTTAGTTTGTTTAGCATATTGGCTATTTTTTTCTGCTAAGCCTCTTCTGTGGCTGTCGGAGAAGATGTATACGTCAATTTTATTTCTATTATTCTCACTTGTCTCATACATATGTTCCTTACTTTTAGTTCCCTGTTTGATCAAGTCTTCACTGGTGTCAGGAAGCTCAACTTTATTTGTTGGTTTCAGATTGTGATGATTTTTACACTGTTTCATACACCAGGTTATTTTATGGCCAGTACTCTGCTCGATTTCCACTTCTTGTTTTTGTTTACGATCCCAATTTACCCCTTGTTTCACACGCCAGCTGACTATAGGACTAGCAAATTACTCATTTTCCACTTTTTGTTTTTGTTTTAGTTGCCTGATTGATTTTTCTAGGTTCTTTGTATACTCTTTAGCTTGCAGTAGATCCTGATCTAGAGTTTGTACGACATTTTATTCCTGCATATTTGCTTGTTTTAATAAACACATTGATCATAAACAACAACTGATTACTCCACAGTCACAAATTGTGCTTACCTTTTGAAGTACGTCCTGTTCTTGTGTATAGCCAGCGTTTCCTTCCTGTGCATTTTCTTGTTTTGATAAACACGTCGGTTGAAAACAACAGTAGCTAATTTCCCCCTTGTCACGTTTCATGTTTACTGCGACGAAGCGTTTGGCACATTTTATAGGAATCTATTTTTGACTTGCTGAACACAGTCTTAATCCATTTAGAAGACTTTCACTGCATAGAATACATTTTATATCGGTGAAATATACGTTTTTCCCGGAGCCCCTTACTACTGCTTCTCTACTCACCAACATGTTTTAATTATTCCTGGTCCTGAGTTCTGTCCTGGGGTATTTCCTTGTTCCAGTCCCTCTAGGATGGTCCCAAATCCACTCAGCGTGCTAACAGATTGAACACTGGGGATATTTCTTGGCAGTAAAAGGCAGCTGGGACAATGGACACACTATCCTCCCCTTCATAGTCCCATAGAGAACAAAAGGCTATGCACTACTTACTGTCTGGTCAGAAGCCTGTTCACAGGTTGAGTGCCACATTCTTTACTTTAATATTAACAGAAAATTTTGGCTTAACTGATCATCACTCTTGATTAATATTCCTTACTTGTCTAATGATTATTTGTTACATTCACTCTTAAAAATACTGCACTTGTGGTTGTAGGGTGTATATATATATATATATATATATATATATATATATATATATATATTTCGCAACCGATGGTTGCTTCTTCAGGAAGGAGAGGGAAAGACGAAAGGATGTGGGTTTTAAGGGAGAGGGTAAGGAGTCATTCCAATCCCGGGAGCGGAAAGACTTCCCTTAGGGGGAAAAAAAGGACAGGTGTACACTCGCGCACACACACACACACACACGCACACATATCCATCCGCACATACACAGACACAAGCAGACATATTTAGGCCTAAATGAGCAAGAAATTGCACTGTCAACTCTGAATGTGCATATTTTTCTTTATCCCGCCACCTGTTCTTCTAACTAAGATCCTATGCAATCAACTAGTATTCATTTGCAAGTGTCAGAATCATGTTATAAAAATCATCTAGTTTTTCAGTAAATTGTATACATGTCACCATACATTGTTTCTTTTTATACACTAGTGAAAATATGAAAAAAAACAGCCTGAAGCAAGTGTCTGAGGTAATGTTTTACTCACATCTTATTGAAGTTTTGCACAGTATGTAATGACAATCACAGAGTCATGTTCCTAATGATTTTAACAATCATGGATAACAATTTAGTATCTGCTATACCTACTTGTAGCTACAACACAGCCTTGCAACAGTGCATAGGAATATATAAGATGTGATCAAAAAACAACAAGAAATTTTTAATTTTGTGAGCTTCATACATCCAGTTTCCAAAACTTTTTTATCTTGTTGGTAGACATGTTCCTCATGTGTGTGTGTATTTTTAGCTGTTTTTAATATTTGTTTATTGTTGACACCCAAAAAGGTTGTACCTATTTTTGAGTGCTCAGCGAATTTTTACTTTCGAAAAAGATGGCTCCAGGAACCTGTATTAAATATTGCATGAAGAATGGAATAGGGTGCAACACCACATTCAAAATGTTGACTGTGACTTATGGCACATCTTCTCTGAGTAGTACAAGAGTTTACGAGTGATGTAAATGTTTCAAAGAGGGTCGAGAAGATGTTGAAGATGAAGACCACCTTGAGCGGCACCCTAACAAATCAATTACTGATGACAATGTGGAAAAAGTAAAAAAAAAATAGTTCTGAAAAATTACTGAATCACAATCAGAGAGGTTACTGACGATGTAGCGCATCCTTGTACAACTGGAAAGATGATGTTGATTTTGATCAATGATGGCATATGCCACTTGGGGGATAGAAGATCCACTGATAATGGTTTCAAAACCATCTGCCAACAGACAGCACAGTGAAATAGCAGCCAGACCACCATCTGTGTCTAACCTTTAGTGGGGAATGCTCACAGCCAAAAGACTCAGTGTGGTGCAGATGTGTGAAGCAAGCAGGCAGCCATGCCACAAAGATGCACTTGTGCTTCCTACAGTCAACTGAGCAAGTTTGAAAGGAGTCAAATAGAGGTCTTTCGAATTGCGGGATGGCCCTTTCGGAGAACTATCACACAAGTTAGATATCTTGCGTCAGTTGTACAACGATGCTGTTATCAGTGGCCACTGGGATGCTCTCACACCCGTAGACAAGGTTCTGGATATCCACGCAGCACAGACATTTGCAAGGATCATTGTATTGTAAGGGCAGCAGTGGCAGATGATGAAGCTGCCTCGGCACAGATGAGAGGGTTTGTGAGCCCATATATGCCCACAAAAACTGTTGCGAACCGGTTATTAGCAGTGAGACTACAGGCACACCCACTTCTTGCCCATCTTCCACTCATGCCACATCACTGATGTGCACAGCTTGACTTGTACCATCAGATGATCATTTGGAAGATGGAATGGTAAGCCGTGGTCTTCAGCAATGAAAGTAGGTCCTGACTGCACACAAATGATGACCATTCGCATGTGCGACGTAGACCTGGTGAGCATCTTCTTGTAGGGTGCGTATCTCCAAAACACACTGTCCCCACCCCACTCCTTGTAGTCCAGGGTGTGGTAAGCTACAGCTATCATTTAGCTTAGGTGTTTCTGGAGGGACACTAACCACTGCTTGGTGTGTGCAGAATGTTGTCAGATGCATTCTTTTGCTGTTCTTGCAACAGGAAAGTTATGTGTTTTTCCAACCAAGCAGTACATGTGAACCTCAAGGTGCTCTGCAAGACATGCAGCAACTTAACTGGCCAACGCAATCTCTGGACTTGTCTCCAATTGAGGATGCGTGGGATATGATGGGATGAGAAGTGACTCGTGCAACTCGTCAATCAACAACTCTTACAGAACTACATGAACAGGTCAATCAGGCATGGCATAATGTATCCTAGGACACTATTCAGAATCTGTGCAATCAACAGGACACCGTAGTCAGTGCGTACATTGCCACACTGTGCACTAATATGGGATATGGGTGCTTCAGCATGGATCAGTACCACCTGGTACCTGAGTGATCTGTGAATGTAATCATTTCATGCAGTTCATATGCACTGTTGCAACAATAAATCCTGAGTGAAATGGAAATTTCTAAAAGGGTGTACAATTCTGCTTTTTTTCCTTTTTCTTTTTTTCAAGTTGAAACTTTTTCAGCTTGTTTTCAAGTTTTGCTTTCCCATCTGTCAAACATTTTATATCTATGGGTTTGTGATCAAAAATTTTAGCTATAGTATTGTGTAACCCTTTCTGTACTAATTAAAACCTAAATGTGGAGTAATAAATGTAATTCTTTCTTCTTGGATTGTAATTATGTTCATCTTTGTCTTTTTGAACCATAGTGGGTTACTTACAACAAACTTAAAGAGGTAATAAATAAATTGTGAAGTAATAGTCAAAATGCCGAACTCCTTCAACACACGTCTGTGGTGGCATCGATCACTGATATCAGTTTCAATTACCAAATTGGTATGAGAAACAATATTGCGTCGGGCTTCCTTTTGCCCACTGTAATCCAGGAACTCAATGTGTCATGGACCTAACAATAGCCATTCATAATTGCAGAAGAATTGCCAGTGAAGTATTTTGTTCACGAAATGGCCTCTTGATTATGTCCCATAAATGTTCAATGGGATTCATGTCAGGAAATCTGGCTGGTCAAATCATTCACTCAAATTGTCCAGAATTTTCTTCAAACCAATCATGAACAATTGTGGCCCGGTGACAATGTCATCATCGTTTGGCAATATTAATTCTATGAATGGCTGCAAATGGTCTCTGAGTAGCCAACCATAACCATTTCCAGTCCATCATTCAATGATCTGTTCACTTGGACCAGAGGACCCAGTCTATTCAATGTTAACACAGCCCACACCATTATGGTGACACCACCAGCTTGTACACTGTCTTGTTTACAACTTGGGTCCATGACTTTGTGAGGTCTGTGCCACACTCAGACTCTACTATCAGTTCTTACCAACTGAAATTTGTACTCATCTGATCAGGTCACAGTTTTCCAGTCACCTGGGTCAAACCAATATTGTCACAAAACCAGGAGAGATGCTGTAGGTGACGTCATGCTGTTAGCAAAGGCACTCATGTTGATGATCTGCAGCCACAGCCCACTGATGCCAAATTTTGCCCTATTGTCTTAATGGATATGTTTGTTGTATGTCCCACATTGATTTCTGCAGTTATTTCATGCAGAGTTACTCATCTATTAGCACTGACACGTCTATGCAAATGCCACTGTACTGATCTGTGGTGAGAGGTAATGCCTGAAATTGGTTGTTTTGAGCACACTTTTGACACCATAGATTTTGGAATACTGAATTCTCTAACAATTTCTGAAATCAAATGTCCCATGTGTGTAGGTCCAACTACCATTCCACGTTCACACTGTTAATTCCTGTCATGCAGCCATAACCCCATAAGAAACCTTTTCAGATTGCACTTGAGTACAAATGACAGTTCAGCCAAAGCACTGCCCTTTTATACCTCGTGTACGTGATACTACTGCCATGTCTGCATGTACATATCTCTTTCCCGTGACTTTTGCCACGTCATTTATATTTAGCAGCATCATATAACTGTTATGGATTCTTTTATACTACTGTACTTATTTCTTTTATTTATGAGATAACTACAGTAAGTTTCTCTGTAATAGGCCAGTGGATATCCCAGTGCTGATTTACTACTACAGCTAGTATAGGACAGTAGAAGATACATTTAAGTTAAACACCACAGGATAGAAAGAGCAGAAGGAACTGTTCTACAGAAAACAAAATATGAAAGTTTGAGGCTGTTAACCCAGAACCTGGTGGTCCTCATTTCACTGAATCTGCAATGCTGGCATATTCTCCTGAGGGTATGGATTTCTCTAGCATGTCGATTTATATAATCCATTCTCTTGATCCACCTCTGGGTCACCTAAGAGTTCTGCAACAGGATGAGGCAGACCAAACAACTCGAAAGATCCTCTGTAGGATGGAAATAATTTGCTTGTTTCCTTTTTCAAACTGGAACTTGGGTGAAAATCTTTTACTAATACCAAGTCACCAATCTGGAAATCAGGTGTGATTGCTTCTTTATTGTCATCCCATATTCTGCTCTGCACTTGTTTTCGCAAATTTTTGTTCAGCATAATTTGCAACTGTTCTGCAATAATTTCTATTGCAGGGGACCATTTAAATTACTTCAATAGTGATTCCCCAATAAAAGTTTTATTCATAATCTGTACTGATGATAAGCCTGTAGACGTATGTGGTAATTCACTCAAGATAACCTGGAACTCAGGAATCATTTGGGCCCATGTGGCATGTTTGTCAGAACAATACATTCTACACAGTCATCCAATCTCTTTCATCCCTCACTCCCAAAGGTTAGACTATGGGTGATATTCTGAAATGGTTTCATGTTGTATTCCTTCCCATGCTAGAAATTCTTTGAAGTTATTACTTGTACATTTCAATCCATTGTCTATGAGGAGACTTGCCTATATATTTTAAATAATCTCATAAACATTTTATTATTCTAAATGTGTTGGCTGGTTTGATAGGATAGAGTTTTATATACTTTGACCAGAATTCTATTAGAACAAAGATATACACAATTCCTCCTCAACCTGTAGGTAGTTGTCCACAAAAAATTCAGCAGCCATTTAATTATGTTATTCTTTGGGTACTATTTGGTATAACTTACATTATAGATGACTATTGTCATCTTTAACCTTCTGGCATACTTCACAGAACTTCTGACCATCTGCACCCTGTTGTTGTCCAATGCTGAGCTAGTGATACTTGGAGTAAGTTTGCAATTTGGCCGGCTGCTCACACTTTCATGGCACTTGCCACACTCAGACAGTGACACATTGCACCAAATGACAGTCAAATTTTAATAACCAATTCTGCTAATAATAAAAGAACTCATGTTTTTTGTTGCTCTTCTTTGTTGTATGTTGATGGCTTGTTGTTGTCTTCCTTTCTGTAGTTCATCATTCTATGATGGACTAGTGTATGATTGGGTTACTGCTTCAATAACAAAGTGAAATCTGGTGGACTTTCTGCAGAATTTCACATATATTTTCAGTCATTTCACTTCAAAACACAAATCAATAAAGTACACATAACTCGTTCTCCAGCTTCAGACTGATAAAACTGACTGCCCAAAAGAATAAAGATTTTCACCTATGAACATGTAGCAAAGAAATTACTACCATATATCAATCAATTTATGCAAAGTAATCTTCAGGACATAAATTTCCTAAATAAAATAACAATCAATTTATGCAAAGTAATCTTCAGGACATAAATTTCCTAAATAAAATAAATTAATTTTCTATCTTTCTTGAGATATCCATAATCATAATTATAATTATACCAAGTATTAACATTGACATTAAACATTTCCACATAACTTTGTAGTAGTGTTTTTTTTCCATCTTTACTGAGGTATCACTCAAATCATATGATCCGAGATTGGGTAGTAGATTTATCTCACTATACTCAGTTTTTTTACAATAGCTCCCCAAAAATTCTGAAAGCATTAAATGCAAGATAAATTTTGATAAAAAGCAATAAAACTGGTCATCCCAACTAGTTTTGGAGTATAACAAATCAATGAACAATGGTTCTTCATTATATGATATACAGCATTTTAACTTTCTTAGCATCACTGCTTCATTCAAATAAGTTCAAGAGCAAAATTACATTTTACTGAGTTATTTTCTCACAAATTTTCAAAAACAGTTTCAAAGTCTAACCTTTTGCCCATTCTGTCACTCACCAACTATTACCAAATATCATATAACATATATGGGATAAGCAAAAGGATGTTACAAATATCAGTGATTTTATCATATTAGCATGATGATAGAATTTGTATTTCGTGAGGACGCCTGTATACCAATATTTATAAATCTGTCTTTAATAGGTGAAATATCATTGATTGGTAATACCCTATGATCGCTAGGAAACATCTCAGTCTGTACCGAGTTATTTGAAGTGTTTATAAACAAAATATAGAGAAATACTTTAGATCACAGGACAAAATTAATGTATTTAGTTAGGAAGTTATCCTTTTTCTCATAATACCAATGATATGTCTTTATAACAACATTTTGTAATGTTTTACTTCTAAATTTATCAGTTTATGCATTAATTTGCATTGAACCCTCAGCATATAAAAATATGCTATAACAAAAATTATTTCTTGCTTTATTTAGAAGAACCCTTTTTTTCACAACATTTTGAACGCTACAAGTGTAGTACCATCAGATAGAATAATCCCCAAAAGTTGTGGTGACATAAATTGGCTAGACCCCAGATAGAAAAGAATAAAAAATATTTAAAAAATGAAGAGCACAGTGGAAACAGGACCTGGATACAACAGAGAGAGAATAGAGTGCGCAAGGAATTAAGAATGGATACACCCAGTTAGGGAAGGCCTCAATCACCACATGACGTGCCTCCAAAATCAGCAGACTCCCTATCTATTCTACGCACAAAAGTATTAGTTTTATCACTCATTTAGTCCTTTAGTCTCTGATTGTTACAAACAGTTTGCATTCATTAATTTTCATGTCACGCAATATGTTATACAATAACTTTTCAAGTCTTTCAAATTACATCACAGAATGAGATAACTAGCTCTTTTTATATGTTTTTGTTAGTTATGTAAAAACTATTGGCCATAAATTATGCCCAAAATGTGAACAACACTGAAATCTGCTTTAAAGTTCTGTTCATTAACTATTAGTCACTGTTATACTTAAAATTCTTCTTTCATGTCTACAAAAAGTAAACTGATTCAATGGAGCAATATGAAAGTTTAGGACATGTACAAAATAATTTCAAACACAAAAATATCTGTCATAGTAAACACATTCCCAAAACTAGTATCCAAGAGATGTCAAACGTTTCTGTGGATGACAAATAATTCTAGGCAGAAAAAGGAGAATAGAGGCTACAAGAAATTGAGAATGGATACATCCAGTCATGGAAGGCACCACGAGCCACTTGGTTATGTAAAACCATTTTTCAGCTTCCAGAGTTTTAACAAAAATATCATGGCAAAAAAAAAAAAAAAAAAAAAAAAAAAAAAAAAAAAAAAAAAAAATTGAAATGACACAAGTACAAATTCATTACATACCACAAAGAAAATTATAGTAATTAACTGAGACTTTCACTTAAAGTTCACTATAAACACTGACAAATAACACTGTAAAAAAAACTAATTACTTCTCATGAAAGAACATAATAAAATACAAATCATGACTTATATACAGCATGAAGAAGAATAACATGTTGTCGTTGTTGTGGTCTTCAGTCCTGAGACTGGTTTGATGCAGCTCTCCATGCTACTCTGTCCTGTGCAAGCTTCTTCGTCTCCCAGTCCCCACTGCAACCTACATCCATCTGAATCTGCTTAGTGTATTCATCTCTTGGTCTCCCTCTACGATTTTTACCCTCCATGCTGCCCTCCAATGCTAAATTTGTGATCCCCTGATGCCTCAAAACATGTCCTACCAACCGATCCCTTCTTCTAGTCAAGTTGTGCCATAAACTTATCTTCTCCCCAATCTTATTCAATACCTCCTCATTAGTTACATGATCTATCCACCTTATCTTCAGCATTCTTCTGTAACACCACATTTAGAAAGCTTCTATTCTCTTCTTGTCCAAACTAGTTATCGTCCATGTTTCACTTCCATACATGGCTACACTCCATACAAATACTTTCAGAAATGACTTCCTGATACATAAATCTATACTCGATGTTAACAAATTTCTCTTCTTCAGAAACGCTTTCCTTGCCATTGCCAGTCTACATTTTATATCCTCTCTACTCCGACCATCATCAGTTATTTTACTTCCTAAATAGCAAAACTCCTTTACTACTTTAAGTGTCTCATTTCCTAATCTAATTCCCTCAGTATCACCCAGTTTAATTTGACTACATACCATTATCTTCGTTTTGCTTTTGTTGATGTTCATCTTATATCCTCCTTTCAAGACACTGTCCATTCCATTCAACTGCTCTTCCAAATCCTTTGCCGTCTCTGACAGAATTACAATGTCATCGGCGAACCTCAAAGTTTTTACTTCTTCTCCATGAATTTTAATACCTACTCCGAATTTTTCTTTTGTTTCCTTTACTGCTTGCTCAATATACAGATTGAATAACATCGGGGAGAGGCTACAACCCTGCCTTATTCCCTTCCCAATCACTGCTTTTCTTTCATGCCCCTCGACTCTTATGACTGCCATCTGGTTTCTGTACAAATTGTAAATAGCCTTTCGCTCCCTGTACTTTACCCGTGCCACCTTCAGAATTTGAAAGAGAGTATTCCAGTCAACATTGTCAAAAGCTTTCTCCAAGTCTACAAACGCTAGAAATGTAGGTTTCCCTTTTCTTAATCTTTCTTCTAAGATAAGTCCTAAGGTCAGTATTGCCTCATGTGTACCAACATTTCTGAATCCAAACCGATCCTCCCCGAGCTCCGCATCTACAAGTTTTACCTTTCGTCTGTAAAGAATTCGCGTTAGTATTTTGCAGCTGTGACTTATTAAACTGATAGTTCAGTAATTTTCACATCTGTCAGCACCTGGATTGGAATTATTATATTCTTCTTGAAGTCTGAGGGTATTTTGCCTGTCTCATACATCTTGCTCACCAGATGGTAGAGTTTTGTCATGACTGGCTATCCCAAGGTCGTCAGTAGTTCTAAAAGAATGTTGTCTACTCCCGGGGCCTTGTTTCGACTCAGGTCTTTCAGTGCTCTGTCAAACTCTTCACGCAGTATCTTATTTCCCATTTTGTCTTCATCTACATCCTCTTCCCTTTCAATAATATTGTCCTCAAGTACATCATCCTTGTATAAACCCTCTATATACTCCTTCCACCTTTCTGCTTTCCCTTCTTTGCTTAGAACTGGGTTGTCATCTGAGCTCTTGATATTCATACAAGTGGTTCTCTTCTCTCCAAAGGTCTCTTTAATTTTCCTGTAGGCAGTATCTATATTACTTCTAGTGAGATAAGCTTCTATATCCTTACATTTGTCCTCTAGCCATCCCTGCTTAGCCATTTTGCACTTCCTGTCGATCTCATTTTTGAGACGTTTGTATTCCTTTTTGCCTGCTTCATTTACTGCATTTTTATATTTTCTCCTTTCATCAATTAAATTCAATATTTCTTCTGTTACCCAAGGATTTCTAACAGCCCTTGTCTTTTTACCTACTTTATCCTCTGCTGCCTTCACTACTTCATCCCTCAGAGCTTCCCATTCTTCTTCTACTGTGTTTCTTTCCCCCATTCCTGTCAATTGTTCCCTTATGCTCTTCTTGAAACTCTGTACAACCTCTGGTTCTTTCAGCTTGTCCAGATCCCATGTCCTTAAATTCCCACCTTTTTGCAGTTTCTTCAGTTTTAATCTACAGGTCATAACCAATAGATTGTGGTCAGAGTCCACATCTGCCCCTGGCAATGTCCTACAATTTAAAACCTGATTCCTAAATCTCTGTCTTACCATTATATAATCTTATACCTATTAGTATCTCCAGGATTCTTCCATGTATACAACCTTCTTTTATGATTCTTGAACCAAGTGTTAGCTATGATTAAGTTATGCTCTGTGAAAAATTCTACCAGACGGCTTCCTTTTTCATTTCTTAGCCCCAATCCATATTCACCCACTATGTTTCCTTCTCTCCCTTTTCCTACTGACGAATTCCAGTCACCCATGACTATTAAATTTTCGTCTCCCTTCACTACCTGAATAATTTCTTTCATCTCATCATACATTTCATCAATTTCTTCATCATCTGCAGAGCTAGTTGCATATAAACTTGTACTACTGTAGTAGACATGGGCTTTGTGTCTATCTTGGCCACAATAATGCATTCACTATGCTGTTTGTAATAGCTTACCCGCACTCCTATTTTTTTATTCATTATTAAACCTACTGCTGCATTACCCCTATTTGATTCTGTAAATATAACCCTGTATTCACCTGACCAGAAGTCTTGTTCCTCCTGCCACTGAACTTCACTAATTACCACTATATCTAACTTTCACCTATCCATTTCCATTTTTAAATTTTCTAACCTACCTGCCCGATTAATGGATCTGACATTCCACGCTCCAATCCGTAGAACGCCAGTTTTCTTTCTCCTGATAACGACGTCCTCCTGAGTAGTCCCCGCTTGGAGATCCGAATGGGGGACTATTTTACCTCCGGAATATTTTACCCAAGAGGATGCCATCATCATTTAATCATTCAGTAAAGCTGCATGCCCTCGGAAAAAATTATGGCTGTAGTTTCCCCTTGCTTTCAGCCATTCGCAGTACCAGCACAGCAAGGCCGTTTTGGTTAATGTTGTAAGGCCAGATCAGTCAATCATCCAGACTGTTTCCCCTGCAACTACTGAAAAGGCTGCTGCCCCTCTTCAGGAACCACATGTTTGTCTGGCCTCTCAACATATACCCCTTCCTTGTGGTTGCACCTATGGTACGGTATCTGTATGGCTGAGGCACGCGAGCTTTCCCACCAATGGCAAGGTCCATGGTTTATGGCGGGAGGGAAAATAAATTCATTGTCATCCAAGCAGATGATATATTGTTTGTACATTATTTATCAACAACTAAGCAGGCTAACCAGCCAAATGACATGACCAACACTTCGTCAACTGTGAAACATTATAATTGTACAAATATGGAAATTTATTGAGATATACTGAGCTCTGCTTGCAAATACTCTACTAATGTTTCATGACTCTAAACATATCATGTACATTTCTTTCAACATGAAGATGCACTTACCATCAGATAAATAACAAACAGTGGGAAATCCAGGTAAATAACAAGAGTTTTGTGAATAGCAGTCTGAAAATGTATTTGTGAAGTGTCCATGAACTAGTTCTTATGTTTATTATAAGATTGTTATTATCAATGCATATAACACAAAACAATTTACAGAAAATTTATTTACTGTTTAGGCATGCCATGAAACCATTCCTGGCATGATAAATGTACACATGATACCACATTCACATGATGATGTTGGATGGTTAAAAACAGTGGACCAGTATTATTATGGAAGTAAGTACCATGATATTAAAAATAAAGCTTTATTTTAAATCAGTATGTAAAAAAAAACATATGCCATTGTTAATGATATCATTGAAGGCAGATGTCGTGCAGTAATCTTCCATCTCCCTTCAGATAGTTAACTTTATATATGGAAGAATATATTTGAAAAACTATGATAAAATTAATGGAAGGAAACCAGAGAAAAATGTTCATTATTTGATTAGTTTTCTGTCACAGTTGCATATAACCTTTAATTTACTAGTTTTGAATACATGCATTAATTTTTGAACCATTATCTGCATCTCTAATATTTGACTGCAACATAATCCCCTTGGAGGATGCTGTGTGTGTGTGTGTGTGTGTGCGAGTGTACACCTGTCCTTTTTTTCCCCTAAGGGAAGTCTTTCCGCTCCCGGGATTGGAATGACTCCTTACCCTCTCCCTTAAAACCCACATCCTTTCGTCTTTCCCTCTCCTTCCTGAAGAAGCAACCATCGGTTGTGAAAGCTAGTAATTCTGTGTGTGTGTTTGTGTGTTTTGTTCATGTGCCTGTCTGCCGGTGCTTTCCCGCTTGGTAAGTCTTGGAATCTTTGTTTTTAATATATTTTTCCCATGTGGAAGTTTCTTTCTATTTTATTTACAGTCAAATATTGTAGATGCAGGCAATTGTTTGAAAATGAATGCACATTTCTAAAATAGTCACCATTAAAGATTACATGCAATTGTGATAGAAAACTAAATAAATAATAATTAAATTTTGTTGCTGGTCCTTTTGACCAATGCAGTGCTAGAATCTGTGTAAATGTGCTTACTATAATGTGAAAGGTAAGAACAAGATAGTGGACGCACCTAATTATTTTATGTGTAGAAATACTGGAGTACAAGTGTAATAAATGATCCACCTACCAAAAAGTGACATAACATGCTTTCTGAACAAGAAAGATGTGCTTGTTTGTGTGAATGTTCATGTTTTTTTCTTTTCCTTTCTCAAAAAGGCTTCGGCCGAAAGTTCATGGTGTAATAGTCTTACTGTTGTGCCTGTCTGCAGCTCAATACGTCATCTTTATGGTGGGTAGCAATCTGTCCTTTTCATAATATTGTTGATATTCCCAACTGGACTTCCCATCATTTAACATAATATTATGTTAATATGAAATTGTATGAATAAGCTAGAGTCTAGAACATCTCAGACTGAACTAGCAATAACTTGAGAGCAGGTGTGGGTTTCAAGCAAATGATGATGGGAACATGAAAGAAATTGTTGAATCAATTAAATTGTTTGGAAATATCTTGAAGAGGATACAATCAAAATTCTTACAAGAAACATTTGAAAACAATGGGTGTACAAAGATAACAGAACTGAAACTTATGTTTTGTATAAATTTACTTTATTACTTGAGACAGCAGATGGTGCACTGATTAACAATAGGGAGAAAACTATACAAGTATTTTTTTATTTTTGTTGTATTTGCACAGTTTAAGGGATGGATCAGAGGCACAGGTAATGAGTCATGGAAGTAATGCTTTTTCATGAGTAATTTAAAACCATTCAGGGTGTGAATGAAGAAAAGACATAAAAAGGTGATGGCATTTCAACAAAATTATCAGAGATGGAAAAGAAATTATAAAGAATGAACTTCCAACAATTATGAATTTGCTGCATGCAGGCAAAGGAAATTCCCCAAAATGTGAACAATGCTGGAATCATTCTACTTCACAAGAAATGAGAAGAGCGAGACATATAAAAAATGAATAAAGGAATAAAATGGTCTGAAGTGCCTTTTGTGCACTAAATATGGTTTTCAAAAGAAGTTACACATCTGTCTGAAATGTAAAGTTTAAGTCTGTTTGTACTGCCAGTTTTGACATTTGTTGGTCAGACAGTTGCAGAAATTGTGATATTCACTGATGACACTAGCATTTTTGTAAAAGGATACACTGAGGATAATCTACAGCAGAGTGTCTCAAGGACAATAAATGAGACAGGAAAATGGTTTAGCAATAATGCTTTGATCATAAATAAGGATAAAACGGTATTGATGAATTTCAGTAATATTAAAAGTAAAACTAGAAGAAGAGTAAAAGCTGAGTGATGGAACTATATTATTGCACAAGCTCTATACACAAAATTCCTCAGTATGTGGGTGGATGAGCACTTGAGACGGGTAAAGGATCTAGAGTAAGAAATTAAGTAAATGATGCTATGTGCTAAGAGTTTTTCAGGAATGTTGCAACACTGAATCATTGCTGTGTGCCTGTTATGCTTACATGAATAGTTTGCTTAGATCTGGTGTGATATTCTGGGGAAAAACAGGTGCAGCAAAACAAGCTTTCAAACTTCAAAAAAGGGCTAATAAAATAACGAAAGGGGTTCCCTGCAGAGTGTCATGCAGGGAAATATTTAAAGAATTTAAAATAGTAACTCTTCCTAGCTTATACATCTATGAATGTGTATGCTTTCTGAAAACTCACCAGGAATTTTCAACATTAAATAATCAGGTTCATAACCATGAAACCAAGAACAAGGATGATTTTCACAGAGGCACCCACAAAGGAGCACTCTACCAAAAAGTGTGAAATACCAGCCCAAAATACTTTTTAGTGCATAATAATAATAATAATTTTATTGTCATTTGGCTGATTACAGCAATAAACAAAGTCAAGAGCACATATTTCTGCATAAATTACTATATCAATGTTTACATAGGAACACGTTAGACTACAGTATTTTCATCTTCAAAAAATTCATCAATGGTATAAAAAGGATTGTTCACTAGTAGCTTGTATAATTTAGCTTTAAAAATATTTGTGGGCAGTTCTTTAAAGTCAGCACTTAGTCTATTAAACATCCTTAGTCCAAGAACTAGGTAGGAGTTCTGCAATTTTGATAGTCTATGATATGGCATGTCTACAGATGTTCTGTTTCTCGTATTGTGGCTATGAACATCACTTCTCAAGACACAATTAGAGACATTGTTGCTAATGAACAATAAAACATTGTAGATGAATATGTTTACTACTATAAGACATTGCATTTTAATAAACAGAGGTTTAGAAAGTTCTGTTTTATCAGAATCCATTATTATTCTTATTACTTTCTTCGGGTAAAAGTAAAACGTCATTTACATGACAGCTACTACCCCACAGTAAGATTCCATAAGAGATGATGCTTTGGAAGAAGGCAAAATATGCTGATCTCACATTGTCATTGGGAACATGTCTTTTTAAATTTCTAATTAGATCAATAACTCTTGAAAGCCTAGCCAATATATTTTAATGTGTGGTTCTCATGTCAATCTATTGTCAATAGTAACACCTAAAAATTTAGCAGCATCTAATTATTGTTAGTTAGGAATGTCTTTGAGGCTAAAGTAAAGTTTCTGGGTTTTCTTTTCATTTAGTGTGTGTGTGCTCCCTGCTGCTGTTGGATAAGCAGCTGCAGCAGCAAGTCGTATAACCCTAACCTACTTGTTTGTTAGATAGTTTAATTAAATTCTTTGCGTGTTTTTGGGTACTTGCATTGTTTAATTCATATATTTCGGGTGTATTATAGTATTTGACAGTTGTAGCATCGCGCTTTAGTGTTTACTTCGTAGATTCTTATTTAAATTGCGTGTGAGTTTCGTATAGGAGGTGCAATTTCGAGTTTCAGTTACTGTAATCGTAAATTCAGCAGATTGCAGTGCAGTCGTTAGGCATTTGTACAGGTTAGTTGATACATTCTTTGTGTGTTTCGCTTGCGTTATCTAGGCACGGACTCGTGTTTCGGTAACTGTTGTTAAACATCGATTAGAATGGACAGGGACTGCGATTGCTGTGTTCGGTTGAGGGCTGACTTGGCATCCCTTCGCTCAGAGCTGCAATCGGCACTGACTTCGGTCGCGCAGCTTGAGGCTGTTGCCAATGGGCACCACTGTGGGGAGCCGGACTTGGGTATCACAGGGATGTCAACCTCGTCCCGTCTGTCCCCAGATCGGTCTGCCGCTGTGGTTGCCCCGGTTGCTGCCCGCAGTGGGGCTGAGCCCTCGCCTGTGGTTGATTGGGAGGTCGTTCCAAGGCGTGGCAGGCAGCGAAAGGCGTCCCTGGAGGCTGATCAGAAAGCCTCCCCGGTGCGTCTGACAAACCGGTTTCAGGCACTGTCTCTGGCTGAGCCAGATGCAGCTGCCTGCCCTGTTTCAGAGGATCATTCTCAGCCTTCAAGGTCTGGGCAATCGCAGAGGGTGGGCTTACTGGTAGTTGGGAGCTCCAATGTTAGGCGCGTAATGGGGCCCCCTTAGGGATACGGCGGCTAAGGAGGGGAAGAAATCCAGTGTGCACTCCGTGTGCATTCCGGGAGGAGTCATTCCTGATGTGGAAAGGGTCCTTCCGGATGCCATGAAGAGCACAGGGTGCAGCCAGCTGCAGGTGGTGGCACATGTCGGCACTAATGATGTGTGTCGCTTTGGATCTGAGGAAATTCTCTCTGGATTCCAGCGGCTATCTGATTTGGTGAAGGCTGCCGGTCTTGCTTACGAGATGAAGGCAGAGCTCACCATCTGCAGCATCGTTGACAGAACCGACTGCAGACCTTTGGTGCAGAGCCGGGTGGAGGGTCTGAATCAGAGGCTCAGACGGTTTTGCGACCGTATTGGCTGCAGATTCTTTGACTTGCGCCATAGGGTGGTGGGGTTTCGGGTTCCGCTGAATAGGTCAGGAGTTCACTATACTCAGCTGGCGGCTACACGGGTAGCGGAGGCTGTGTGGCATGGACTGGGCGGTTTTTTAGGTTAGAAGGCCTTGGGAAAGTGTGGGATGGGCTGCAATGTCAAAGGGTGCTTGGAAATTACAGGACGTGCTTGGATCAAGGAACAGTCGGAATTATAGTTGTAAATTGTTGTAGTTGCGCTGGAAAAGTCCCTGAGCTTCAAGCGCTAATAGAAAGCACAGAAGCTGATATCGTTATAGGTACAGAAAGCTGGCTAAAGCCTGAAATAAGTTCTGCAGAAATTTTTACGAAGTCTCAGACGGTGTTCAGGAAAGATAGATTAGGCAGAATTGGTGGTGGAGTGTTTGTGTCTGTCAGTAGTGGTTTATCTTGTAGTGAAGTCGAAATAGGTACTCCGTGCGAATTGGTATGGGTGGAGGTTATACTTAACAGCCGAATTAAGTTGATAATTGGCCCCTTCAACGACCCCCAGACTCCGATGATACAGTTGCGGAACAGTTCAGAGAAAGTTTGAGTCTCGTAACAAATAAATACCCCACTCATACAGTTATAGTTGGTGGGGACTTCAACCTACCCTCGGTATGTTGGCAAAAATACTTGTTCAAAACCGGTGGTAGGCAGAAAACGTCTTCCGAGATTGTCCTAAATGCTTTCTCCGAAAATTATTTCGAGCAATTAGTCCACGAACCCACGCGAATTGTAAATGGTTGCGAAAACACACTTGACCTCTTAGCCACAAACAATCCAGAGCTGATAGAGAGCATCATGACTGATACAGGGATTAGTGATCACAAGGTCGTTGTAGCTAGGCTCAATACCATTTCTTCCAAATCCATCAGAAACAAACGCAAAATAATTTTAGTTAAAAAAGCGGATAAAGTGCCACTAGAAGCCTTCCTAAAAGACAATTTCCATTCCTTCCGAACTGACTATGCGAATGTAGACGAGATGTGGCTCAAATTCAAAGACATAGTAGCAACAGCAATTGAGATATTCATACCTCATAAATTGGTAAGAGATGGAACGGATCCCCCGTGGTACACAAAAAAGGTCCGAACGCTGTTGCAGAGGCAACGGAAAAAGTATGCGAAGTTCAGAAGAACGCGAAATCCCGAAGATGGGCTAAAATTTACAGACGCGCGAAATTTGGCACGTACTTCGATGCGAGATGCCTTTAATAGGTTCCACAATGAAACATTGTCTCGAAATTTGGTAGAAAATCCAAAGAAATTCTGGTCGTATGTAAAGTACACAAGCGGCAAGACGCAGTCAATACCTTCGCTGCGCAGTGCCGATGGTGCTGTTATCGACGACTGTGCCGCTAAAGTGGAGTTATTGAATGCAGTTTTCCGAAATTCCTTCACCAGGGAAGACGAATGGAATATTCCAGAATTTGAAACACGAACATCTGCTAGCATGAGTTTCTTAGAAGTAGGTACCTTAGGGGTTGCGAAACAACTCAAATCGCTTGATACGGGCAAGTCTTCAGGTCCAGATTGTATACCGATTAGGTTCCTTTCAGATTACGCTGATACTATAGCTCCCTACTTAGTACTCATATACAACCACTCGCCCACCGATAGATCTGTACCTACAGATTGGAAAATAGTGCAGGTCGCACCAGTGTTCAAGAAGGGTAGTAGGAGTAATCCATTAAACTACAGATCTATAACATTGACGTCGGTTTGCAGTAGAGTTTTGGAGCATATACTGTATTCAAACATTATGAATCACCTTGAAGGGAACGATCTATTGACACGTAATCAGCATGGCTTCAGAAAACATCGCTCTTGTGCAACGCAGCTAGCTCTTTATTCGCATGAAGTAATGGCCGCTATCGACAGGGGATCTCAAGTTGATTCCGTATATCTAGATTTCTGGAAAGCTTTTGACACCGTTCCTCATAAGCGACTTCTAATCAAGCTGCGGAGCTATGGGGTATCATCTCAGTTGTGCGACTGGATTCGTGATTTCCTGTCAGGAAGGTCGCAGTTCGTAGTTATAGACGGCAAATCATTGAGTAAAACTGAAGTGATATCAGGTGTTCCCCAGGGAAGCGTCCTGGGACCTCTACTGTTCCTGATCTATATAAATGACCTGGGTGACAATCTGAGCAGTTCTCTTAGACTGTTTGCAGATGATGCTGTAATTTACCGTCTAGTAAGGTCATCCGAAGACCAGTATCAGTTGCAAAGCGATTTAGAAAATATTGCTGTATGGTGTGTCAGGTGGCAGTTGACGCTAAATAAAGAAAAGTGTGAGATGATCCACATGAGTTCCAAAAGAAATCCATTGGAACTCGATTACTCGATAAATAGTACAATTCTCAAGGCTGTCAATTCAACTAAGTACCTGGGTGTTAAAATTACGAACAACTTCAGTTGGAAGGACCACATAGATAATATTGTCGGGAAGGTGAGCCAAAGGTTGCGTTTCATTGGCAGGACACTTAGAAGATGCAACAAGTCCACTAAAGAGACAGCTTACACTACACTCGTTCGTCCTCTGTTAGAATAATGCTGCACAGTGTGGGATCCTTACCAGGTGGGATTGACGGAGGACATCGAAAGGGTGCAAGAAAGGGCAGCTCGTTTTGTATTATCACATTATAGGGGAGAGAGTGTGGCAGATATGATACACGAGTTGGGATGGAAGTCATTAAAGCATAGACGTTTTTCGTCGCGGCGAGACCTTTTTACGAAATTCTAGTCACCAACTTTCTCTTCCGAATGCGAAAATATTTTGTTGAGCCCAACCTACATAGGTAGGAATGATCATCAAAATAAAATAAGAGAAATCAGAGCTCGAACAGAAAGGTTTAGGTGTTTGTTTTTCCCGCTCGCTGTTCGGGAGTGGAATAGTAGAGAGATAGTATGATTGTGGTTCGATGAACCCTCTGCCAAGCACTTAAATGTGAATTGCAGAGTAGTCATGTAGATGTAGATGTAGATGTAGATGTAGTAAGAAGCTATTAGCTTTGAACCATAACGAGGACTGAGCAAGGGTATTTTCGGTCAGTGTTTTTGGTGTACCCAGATCGGAGCTTGTATGTAGAAAAGTTGTGTCATCAGCATACAATATTGTATGAGAATTTATGAATAAGGGCAGGTCATTAATCATTAGTATAAACAGTAAAGGTCCAAGCACTGACCCTTGAGGTACTCCATACCTAACATTAACCAAATTTGATTTCTCCCTACCAATGCACACTACTTGTTGATGGTTCTCTAGAAAATATCTGAACATATTTATACTGTTGTCATCAAAACCACAGTAAACTAGCTTATTCAGCACATTGTCATGCTCTACACAGTCAAAGGCTCTGCTCAGGTCACAAAATGTAGCCTTCTACAATAAAGAAAATTAAAGAATTTCATAAATTCAAGGTAGATCTTCAACAAATTTTACTAAAATATAATTTTTATAGCATTGAAGAATATCTGAGTATGGAAAAGTAATATTATTTATTTATACTGATATAAAATATTTGTATTTATTATCCAAGTTTTTGAAACAAATTAAAGATAAGAAATTATATTGTAATTGACTA
Source organism: Schistocerca gregaria (assembly GCF_023897955.1). Taxonomy (NCBI): domain Eukaryota; kingdom Metazoa; phylum Arthropoda; class Insecta; order Orthoptera; family Acrididae; genus Schistocerca; species Schistocerca gregaria. The sequence continues at coordinate 1,208,679,877 of NC_064920.1, read as the reverse complement.
CATCAATACTATGTATATCATTAACAGATGAATAAAGAGATTGATTGATTGATTGATTGATGGACTTTTAATATAAAAACCATAAAAATGGGGTGATGTAGAAAATAATAGACATATATGTTGGCAATAGTAAGGAGAGGCAGAAAAATAGAAACTGAGGGTGGGTTGAGGAACAGACTGAATTGGAAGTTGTAGTTATTATTGTAAAGAAAATACATGATCAAAGTAGTTGGGCAAATGAGTGGAAGATGTACCCAGAAATTTGATTCTAAGAAATCAGAAAAGAGAAGACAATGATCTAATGAAATGTGGATGAACATCGGTAGGAAATTTGTTGTATTACCATGGATCACTTAATAAAATTTTAAATAATGATAGCACTATCATTGAAGAGTAACATGAGAAAGATGAGTTACTATCTGTAAATTACAAACTTAGTTCTGCAAATCTATGAATAAAATTTGTAGGTATACTCCTTATGTTTAAAAATGTTGTAAAGGAACATATTGTGCAAATTATTACTTGCACCTAAATGATTATCTCGTATATTAAATCAACTACAGCAAGTTCATGATTATCTAGTTTAATGAGGACCTGAGACTGCCCAGACAACAAAAAACATGAAACTTCTTGGCAGAGTAAAACTGTGTGCCGGACCAAGACTCGAACTCAGGACCTTTCCCTTTCGCGGGAAAGTGCTCTACCAACTGAGCCACCCAAGCATGACTCACACCCCGTCCTCACAGCTTTACTTCTGACAGTACCTTGTCTCCTACCTTCCAAACTTAATAGAAGCTCTCCTACGAACCTTGCAGAACTAGCACTCCTGAAAGAAAGGATATTGCAGAGACATGGCTTAGCCACAGCCTGGGGGATGATTCCAGAATGAGATTTTCACTTTGCAGTGAAGTGTGCGCTGATATGAAACTTTCTGGCAGATTAAAACTGTGTGCCGGATTGAGACTCGAAATTGGGACCTTTGCCTTTTGCGGGCAAGTGCCCTACCAGAAAAGCCTCAGTTGGTAGAGCACTTGCCCCGTAAGGCAAAGGTCCTGAGTTTGAGCCTCGGTCTGGCACACAGTTTTAATCTGCCAGGAAGTTTCATATCAGCGCACACTCCACTGCAGAGTGAAAATCTCATTCTGGGAACAAAAAACATGGATAGTCCAAAATACATAGGCAGCTGTTGTTTACTTTATTCACTAAACATTCTACATTTTAAAGGCTACAGCATTCCTGACTCATTATTTGTTGGGGATGGGAAACTTATTTACAAAATTTCACTTGAAATGTGCTGTATATTGTATCACTTGCTTTCATTTCACTTTCAAATTCAGTGTAAACTTACATAAATATTTTATTTAAAGTAGTAGTTAAAAACAGCAACTTAGAACTGTACAGGGAGGGGCAGTTTTCTTTTTAAATGGGCTGTCTTTCTACCAACATAAATGCATAAATTAATCTAGGATAATTACCATAATTTATTACTGGCTTGAGTATAACAGTACTTGTCATGACTTGAGCAGTGTTCACTTCTGCCCATTAAAGTATAATGTGATTCACTGTACATCCCAGAGTCCTCTCCTTCATGAAGGGGTTTACAGAATGTGACATACTAATGAATAAATTAGGAAATACTCATTCGGTTTTTTGCCTTTATCAATTTTTTATTTGCTTTTTTTCCTGATGATTGTTTTCATTTTCTGGAGAGTCAAAACATTGGTACAGTCAAAAAACATTATCCTGAATACTCCAATAACAGATCAACACATTTCAGGGCTGAGGTGGGCAAGAAAATGAGTTCATTCTCATCCTCTACTGAACACAAATTGTTCACTGTACCTGCATCACATAGATGCTCAAATTCCATTTAATAGGCATTGTTGTTTAGCTCCTTGTAGATATTTTCTTCATCTACGTCTTCATAACCAGAAATTTAATTCCCAATGTTGGTCAGAGAAGTAGCTGTAAAAAATTACACACTGCTATAAGGCCTAGGAAACTATCATCCTATTCCTGTTCTTCCAATCTTGTCAAAAGTATTAGAGAAAGTAACTGCATACCAGATCAAAACATTTATTGTAAAGAATGATTTATTATAGGTAAAAAGTTTGGTTCCCAAGAGAAAAACACTCTAGATGCAGTGAATGGCTTTACTGAAAAGATATGTAAGCACTGGATCTGAGGTAAAAAGTTACAGGTATCTTTTGTGAGCCTACAAAAACCTTCGATCGCATAAATCATCCCTTGCTTATTATATTGTTTGGGGAGAGAGAAATATGCATTAGTTACAGGTAAGCTGCACCAAAAATTGTATGCCCAGAAATGTGTTATAATCTTTGTCAACAGCAATGAGCTTGTTGTATTGAGTTTTTTTAGTGGCTTCATTTTCAGGTTTCATGGTGAGTGCACCAGATATTTATGTTCATTCTGAGTGTGGCTGTTTTCCATGACATTATTAAATAATATCTTTCTTTTTTCTTGTTCTGTTGTTATGGTTATGGTGTAATATCTGGATGCATAAAGAAAGGAGCAATTTTTACTCCAATACACTGTATTTCACCCTGTGATTTTCTGCCATACAGAATTAAAGACATCAGGTTATGGGCCCAGGCATACACATACATACGGTATCTGTGTCTGTTCTGTGAATTCTTGCTTTTGGTCAGACTTTTATTCGTGTGAACCATTGTTTTTCTCTGGTCTATTGTGGAAAACCTTCATTTTCATTTTGAACTGTGTATTATAAGTTTGACTTACATTCAGCCTACATGAAGATGGATAAATTGAAAACATGCAGTATCAACAAATTTGACACAAAAAAATTGCCAACTGTGGAAATATCAGTTGCAAATTATTTTTAATGCTGAAAAGTGCTCTATCAAGCGCTTGGCATCAAGGGGAAACCAAGTCCACAGAAGATGGTGAGAGCCAAACAACTTGGGACGACTTAAATGTGAAAGTAATGCTCATTCTACCTACTGCAGTGGAGTTTGACCAACTGCAATCTGTTATGAAGTGCACAAATTCAGCAGACAAATGGGCCAGACTAAAGACTATTTGTGAACAGTCATCTGCAGTTATTGAAATGGCCTTGAAGCAGAAATTTTTTGATTACAGAATGTCGCCAACAGACGTGATCACACAACACATGAGTCAAGTTGAGTCCTTGGTACAAGCATTAGCTGATACTGGGGAACCTGTTACAGAAGTTGACAAAATGGCTAAAATTTTGGGAAGTTTGCCAGCAAAGTTGAAACTTTTCAAACTGCCTAGGACTTGTGTACTGCTGATCAATGTTAATTTAGTAAATATTTTAAGATCCTATGTTAATTTAGTAAATATGTTAAGATCCTAGAATCTCTTTTGTGCTAATGAAAGTCCTACAAGGCATTTTTCCTGTCTTCAAAATCTAATAACAAATGTATACAAATGTGATTTTGAGCTAGGCTTATTTAATGTCTATAACCTGTCGGACCGTAGAGGTAAATGGATGTAACTAAAAACCAAAAGAAGACCAGGAACAAACACTGTGTGAGAGACCATTTACAGATAGAAATATTAGCAAGTATAGAGAAGAACTTAAGATTATAGATTGGAATACTGTTATACACTCCTCCAAAAATGCTGATGAAGCCTTCAGCACATTCCTCAGAATCATCTCTGAAATCTTCCATACAAGCTGTCCACTGGTTAAAAAACAAAAAAGTCAGGAAAGTTAGCCACTCAACTTTACAGAAGTGGTTTTCATTTCAATTACAAAAACTTGGACTATTGGTAATTACTTGTCATGATCAGGTCAGAAAGGTAGCAGTAGATGAAGAAACTTACAAAAACCTGAAAAGAAAATTTCGATCTGAATTTAAAATAGCCAAGTGGAAGGCAAATGACAATTTCATTAAAATTTCACATAATAAGCGTATGGCTGCATGGAAAGCAATAAAAGAATAGAATAGAATATTTTTTATTAGCCTTTCAGTATTTTTCATACAATTGGCTTCATCAAAGTTTACAGAGGGTTTTACTTTCAGTACGATATTCAAATAGTCACAGAAAGGGGAGGAAAGGAACTAAAGACCTTTTCTACAGCATTATGTAAAACAATGTTTTCTACAGTAATTAAATATGCACATAAGAAAAGAATCACAGTAAATAACTAACTTATATAATATCAAAACATTTTCTTCATAACTTAGGTAAAACATATATTTTGATGATTAGATTCTAATAATTCTTCAGTTGTATAGAATTCATTGTTTTTTAGCCAGGTTTGCAATGTATTCTTATATTTATTTAGTGGTACTGTACAAGCTGAGCATGGTAACTTATTGAAGAATTTTATGCTTAAATACTTATAGTTATTATTGACTACAGCAAGTCTTGTGGAAGGCAAGTCCAGCAGGTGACTGTTTCTTGTACTGTGTGCATGCACATCACATCTCATGTTCAATTTTTTCAGATTTTCTCTGGCATATATTAGACAGTTATATATGTACATGCTTGGCACTGTCATTACGCCAAGAGATTTAAAATAATTTTTGCAGGACCATCTTGGTGCTAACCCCTCCATGCACCTGATTGCTTTCTTCTGCCATCTGAAAATACATTCAGCCCCTGGGGAGTTACCCCAAAGCAATATTCCATATTGCAGTTGGGAATGAAAAAAAGCATAGTACGAGTGGGATAGCAATTCCTTGCTCACACTGTTTCTTCATTTATACAATAAGAAAAGTACTTGTGCTAGTTTACTACATATATAATTGATGTGTCCTTCCTATGAGAGCTTTTGGTCTATGATTAGCCCAAGTAATTTCACTGTTTTGTTTTCATTTTTAGTTACTTTGAGATTAAATATTATTTCTTCTGTTTTTGTTAAATTTATACACAGCTGGTTAGCCTGACACCAGTAATTAGCCATTTGCATCATTTCTCTAATTTTGTCCAGTACACTCTGTAAGTTCTCTCCTGCACTTATTAATGTCATATCATCAGCATATAGTATGTTCTTACACGGTATGTATTTCGAGAAGTCATTAACATAGACAATGAACAGAAAAGGTCCAAGAACAGAGCCTTGGGGTATTCCTCTTTCTATAGGGAGTATTTCTGACCTCTGCCTATTTGCATATACAAGTTGTAACCTATTGGTTAGAAAAGATCTGAATAGTCGGAGTGTGTCATCTTCAATGCCATAGTATTTTAACTTTATGATGAGTATGTCATGTGACACCGAGTCAAAAGCTTTACTTAGATTAATAAGTGTTCCAGACATTGATATCCTTTTTTCATACCCTTCATAAACATTGCTTACCAAAGCTTCTACTGCTTTTACAGTTGATAGGTGTGACCTGAAGCCAAACTGTTGTTCATTTAAAATATTGTTGGTTTCAAAATACCTGTATATCTGTTTATGCACACAATTTTCTACTAACTTGGATATGATTGGTAGTATTGCAATGGGTCTATAGTTATTTGGGAGGTTTCTTTCACCTTTTTAATACACAACAGGCAATGTAACTGTGAGCTTAAGACAGTCAGGGAATATTCCTTCATCAAGTACTCTGTTTGATAGTGAGAGAAGTGGTATTTTAATTTCTTTTGCTATAAATTAAATGATGAGATTACTGAGTCCATAATAATCTTCTGTTTTGGAATTACTTAATTTGTTTATTGACTTATGAATATCATTTAATGTGATTCGGGTCCAGGTGAACTTCTCACTTCTTGTTTGTTTTGCACAAGTGAGCAGTGCTTTTGCATCAGAGGCAGAATTGATGGGTGGGGTGATGACGCTATTTACAAAATATTCATTGAGAATATTGCAGTCAATAGGGATACTCCTTTCTTTATTGGTATTATTTATTTCACTTTTAATGACAGTCCAGGCAGCTTTACATTTATTTTTAGAATTTAAAATATATTCATCATTTGCACAGCACTTAGCATTTTTTATTTCTAATCTGTAAAGGTTTCTCATTTTAGTGTAATTTTCCTTGTCCCTATCACTGTTATGAGATTTGTCTTTCATAATCATCAGTAGTATTCCGAGTTTGTTAAGTTGTGGGGTGTACCATTTGTTAGTATTTTGTTGCTTATGAGTAATATAACTCTGTTGGTTACCAAGGGGCATGTCATTTCTACTATATGCTTGATCTCTGTCAGGAAAATGGAAAAGCATTTGTTTAATCGTTTTCTTGTTATCCATTACATGAGTCCAATCCATTTCTTTTAACTGGTTTACAAATGTAAGGATGTAGAGGCTTATCTCACTAGGGGTAAAATAAATATTGTCTACAGGAACATTAGAGAGACCTTTGGAGATAAGAGAACCACATGTATGAACATCAAGAGCTCAGATGGAAACCCAGTTCTAAGCAAAGAAGGGAAAGCAGAAAGGTGGAAGGAGTATATAGAGGCTCTCTACAAGGACAATGTACTTGAGGACAATATTATGGAAATGGAAGAGGATGTAGATGAAGATGAAATGGAAGATACGATACTGCATGAAGAGTTTGACAGAGCACTGAAAGACCTGAGTCGAAACAAGGCCCCCGGAGTAGACAACATTCCATTGGAACTACTGACAGCCTTGGGAGAGCCAGTCCTGACAAAACTCTACCATCTGGTGAGCAAGATGTATGAGACAGGCGAAATACTCTCAGACTTCAAGCAGAATATAATAAATCCAATCACAAAGAAAGCAGGTGTTAACAGATGTGAAAATTACCGAACTATCAGTTTAATAATTCACAGCTGCAAAATACTAACGTGAATTCTTTACAGACGAATGGAAAAACTAGTAGAAGCTGACCTCGGGGAAGATCAGTTTGGATTCTGTAGAAATGTTGGAACACATGAGGCAATACTGTCCCTACGACTTATCTTAGAAGCTAGATTAAGGAAGGGCAAACCTACGTTTCTAGCATTTGTAGACTTAGAGAAAGCTTTTGACAATGTTAACTGGAATACTCTCTTTCAAATTCTGAAGATGGCAGGGGTAAAATACAGGGAGCGAAAGGCTATTTACAATTTGTACAGAAACCAGATGGCAGTCATAAGAGTCGAGGGGCATGAAAGAAAAGCAGTGGTTGGGAAAGGAGTGAGACAGGGTTGTAGCCTCTCCCCGATGTTATTCAATCTGTATATTGAGCAAGCAGTAAAGGAAATAAAAGAAAAATTCAGAGTAGGTATTAAAATCCATGGAGAAGAAATAAAAATGTGGAGCAAAATATCCATGGGTGTACTGCCGGTCTATAGTGTCCAACGGGCACAATATTTCAGCGATCAAACATGTCGCCATCATTGGCGACATGTTTGATCGCTGAAATATTGTGCCCGTTGGACACTATAGACCGGCAGTACACCCGTGGATATTTTGATTATCAAATACGCCAGGAGAAACTCAAGAATAAAAAATGTTGAGGTTCGCCGATGACATCGTAATTCTGTCAGAGACAGCAAAGGACTTGGAAGAGCAGTTGAACGGAATGGAGATGACATCGTAATTCTGTCAGAGACAGCAAAGGACTTGGAAGAGCAGTTGAACAGAATGGATAGTGACTTGAAAGGAGAATATAAGATGAACATCAACAAAAGCAAAATGAGGATAATGGAATGTAGTCGAATTAAGTCAGGTGATGCTGAGGGAATTAGATTAGGAAATGAGACACTTAAAGTAGTAAAGGAGTTTTGCTATTTGGGGAGCAAAATAACTGATGATGGTCAAAGTAGAGAGGATATAAAATGTAGACTGGCAATGGCAACGAAATCGTTTCTGAAGAAGAGAAATTTGTTAACATCGAGTATAGATTTAAGTGTCAGGAAGTCATTTCTGAAAGTATTTGTATGGAGTGTAGCCATGTATGGAAGTGAAACATGAACGATAACTAGTTTGGACAAGAAGAGAATAGAATCTTTCGAAATGTGGTGCTACAGAAGCATGCTGAAGATTAGATGGGTGGATCACATAACTAATGAGGAAGTATTGAATAGGATTGAGGAGAGGAGAAGTTTATGGCACAACTTGACCAGAAGAAGGGATTGGTTGGTAGGACATGTTCTGAGGCATCAAGGGATCACCAATTTAGTATTGGAGGGCAGCGAGGAGGGTAAAAATCATAGAAGGACACCAAGAGATGACTGCACTAAGCAGATTCAGAAGGATGTAGGTTGCAGTTGGTACTGGGAGATAAAGGAGCTTGCACAAGATAGAGTAGCATGGAGAGCTGCATCAAACCAGTCTCAGGACTGAAGACCACAACAACAACATCATTTTGTTTACATTGGATTCACCTAGAATTCTATATGTCACTTCTCTCTCTGTAGAACTGAAGGCTAACTTTTCTATTTGAAGCCATAGCCCTTCATGATCTGATATTCCTAATTCTATTACATCACATTGTATGGAGTCTCTTTGTACATTGCCAATTATGTTATCAAGGCATGTGTTCTGTCTAGTGGGTTTTCATTGAGACAGTAATAGTTTAATCATTTCAGAGTGTTAAACATATGAATTACATTTTTTCTCTTTGCTCTTATACCTATGTTAATACCACCTACAATTACAATCCTATGCTGTTTATATTTTGACAACAACGACATAAAAGTATTAATGTTTTCTATTAATACTATCTCATCAGAGCCTGGGATTCGATAGATTGAGACAATTACAGTTTTCTGTTCATGCATTACCACACCGGGTACTTCTATTGCAGCTTCAAGGCATATTCTTCTAAGGTCTATAACTGAGTAATGCAATTCAAGGTCACTTTTGACATATATTGAGAGCCCACTGTACTTTTTCTGCAGTAGCTTATAACTAACAAATATCCAAGAGGAACACACAAGTCTATTTCAGTGTCTTTCATCCAGTGTTCATTGATGCATAGAACACTGCAGTTGATTTTATCGAGCCAGTATTGTAATTCATTGATTTTACACCTAAGAGATTGTACAGATATATTAAGGAGGAGGAAACTGTCACTGCTACTCAATGGTGTTCTACTTTCACAGAACCTTCTGTATTCATTTATTTTTGCTACATGATCTATGGTTTCACAATTATCTGAATGAATTAAACTGCTGCAGTTTTCACTTAATGTGGTTTCTAACTTTCCTTCATGTGTAATGTCGTTTTCTCTAAAAAAGGAGGTGTTCAGATATGCTCTGTGGGACTGTCTTTTAAGACAAGTCTGCTGCGTGCTCGTATTTCATTTACAACTTTGTTAATCTCCTGACACAAAAATGTTTTCCCACGGTAATTTAGATGCTCACCATGTTCAGTGTGCAAATTTCTTTCAAGAGCTAGGTATGGATATAAACTATAAAGACAACACAAATGCTGCCAACATCACTGCTGATGATTTCAATCCCTTTTTTTCAACTCTGCCAAACTTAACCTTTCAACTCAGGGCAACCAGAATTCCAATTCTACACAACCAGCTATTTCTCACCCTACATCTGGCAGAAATTTTCAACAAAACATTATAAACATACAGTCAGTTTGTACAAGTAATTGATATAAGTAAAGTACCCTCAAAATTAGGATACTCCAGATTTGAAGATGTTTATGGCCTGTCAAACTTTGTAATTAAAAAATTGTAAATCTCATATCATTCCCTCTTTGCATACTGATAAACTGGATGCTCTCTAGTGGACACTTTCCAGAATGTCTCAAAAAGGCAGATGTCATACCATTTTACAAAAAGGGTGACAAGTCCTGTATCAATAATTATAGATCAATTTCTCTTGTGCCCATTCTTTCAAAAATACTAGAATATTGCATACTGCAGCAAATATGCATACACCTATCAGACAATATTATATTAAATGATTCTAAGTATGGATTTAGTCAAACTTATCAACAGTCAAAGCAGTTGAAAACCTTATATTTTTTGCACTAAGCTCATCCAAGTCAGAATTATCTACTGAAGTCATTCAAAATGACTTGAGTAAGGCTTTTCCCCCAGTTAACCACAAATTATTATTAGATAAACTGTGTTGCTATGGAATCAAACACTTGGAACTATCAGTAATTAAATCATACCTCAGCAACAGAAAACAAATTGTAAAGCATAGTGGCCAAAAGTCACAGACCTCATGCAGACCTTATTTTAAAGACTTAAAAATTCTCACAGTCCCATCTCTTTGCATATATTGTTGCCTATTACACATAAAATAAAACTTAAACCACTACACTATAAGGAAATCTGTTCATCAACACCATACTCGACAAACAAATATGATTGATATACCCACAACTAGGCTTAAGAAAACCCAATACAGCTATGAATACATAGACATAAAATTATTCAACACTTTACCTGTACAGGTTCAGTTGGTTTCACTGGTTATTTTCAAAACTAGAACCAAAGTGTGGATGAAGGAAAATACTTTGTACAGTATAGAAGAATTTCAGAATAGTTGTAAAGGTGACCTAATTTATTGATAAATTAAGGCTTACTGTTATGTATAGATATGGGTGTAGAGGCATCTATAAGCTAATAGAGTACAACATTGCTATATCTTTTACCATGTAATGTTTTGTTATACGAATCACAATGTACAAATAGCTATAATTCTTCTGACGACATCGATTTCTTGTTAATGCTGATAAATTACGACTTACTGTTATGTATAGATATGGATGTAGAGGCAGTTACAAGCCAATAGGGTACAACACTTTATATTTTTACTATCTAACATTTTGTTATGTAAAACATAATGTACAAATAGCTGTAATTCTTCTGATGACATTGATTGCATGTTAATGCTAAAAGATGGATAAAATAAATCAATCAATCAACAGACTTTCAATAATTTGACTTTAAGGTTATTGAAAGAAGAAAAATAAGTTTTACATTGTCTACATCTACATCTACATCTACATGACTACTCTGCAATTCACATTTAAGTGCTTGGCAGAGGGTTCATCGAACGACAATCATACTATCTCTCTACTATTCCACTCCCGAACAGCGAGCGGGAAAAACGAACACCTAAACCTTTCTGTTCGAGCTCTGATTTCTCTTATTTTATTTTGATGATCATTCCTACCTATGTAGGTTGGGCTCAACAAAATATTTTCACATTCGGAAGAGAAAGTTGGTGACTGAAATTTCGTAAAAAGGTCTCACCGCGACGAAAAAAGTCTATGCTGTAATGACTTCCATCCCAACTCGTGTATCATATCTGCCACACTCTCTCCCCTATAACGTGATAATACAAAACGAGCTGCCCTTTTTTGCACCCTTTCGATGTCCTCCGTCAATCCCACCTGGTAAGGATCCCACACCGCGCAGCAATATTCTAACAGAGGACGAACAAGTGTAGTGTAAGCTGTCTCTTTAGTGGACTTGTTGCATCTTCTGAGTGTCCTGCCAATGAAACGCAACCTTTGGCTCGCCTTCCCGACAATATTATCTATGTGGTCCTTCCAACTGAAGTTGTTCGTAATTTTAACACCCAGGTACTTAATTGAATTGACAGCCTTGAGAATTGTACTATTTATCGAGTAATCGAATTCCAACGGATTTCTTTTGGAACTCATGTGGATCATCTCACATTTTTCGTTATTTAGCGTCAACTGCCACCTGACACACCATACAGCAAATCTTTTCTAAATCGCTTTGCAACTGATACTGGTCTTCGGATGACCTTACTAGACGGTAAATTACAGCATCATCTGCGAACAGTCTAAGAGAACTGCTCAGATTGTCACCCAGGTCATTTATATAGATCAGGAACAGTAGAGGTCCCAGGACGCTTCCCTGGGGAACACCTGATATCACTTCAGTTTTACTCGATGATTTGCCGTCTATTACTACGAACTGTGACCTTCCTGACAGGAAATCACGAATCCAGTCGCACAACTGAGACGATACCCCATAGCTCCGCAGCTTGATTAGAAGTCGCTTGTGAGGAACGGTGTCAAAAGCTTTCCAGAAATCTAGATATACGGAATCAACTTGAGATCCCCTGTCGATAGCGGCCATTACTTCATGCGAATAAAGAGCTAGCTGCGTTGCACAAGAGCGATGTTTTCTGAAGCCATGCTGATTACGTGTCAATAGATCGTTCCCTTCGAGGTGATTCATAATGTTTGAATACAGTATATGCTCCAAAACCCTATGCAAACCGACGTCAATGATATAGGTCTGTAGTTAAATGGATTACTCCTACTACCCTTCTTGAACACTGGTGCGACCTGCGCTATTTTCCAATCTGTAGGTACAGATCTATCGGTGAGTGAGCGGTTGTATATGAGTGCTAAGTAGGGAGCTATAGTATCAGCGTAATCTGAAAGGAACCTAATCGGTATACAATCTGGACCTGAAGACTTGCCCGTATCAAGCGATTTGAGTTGCTTCGCAACCCCTAAGGTATCTACTTCTAAGAAACTCATGCTAGCAGATGTTCGTGTTTTAAATTCTGGAATATTCCATTCGTCTTCCCTGGTGAAGGAATTTCGGAAAACTGCGATCAATAACTCCGCTTTAGCGGCACAGTCGTCGATAACAGTACCATCGACACTGCGCAGCGAAGGTGTTGACTGCGTCTTGCCGCTTGTGTACTTTACATACGACCAGAATTTCTTCGGATTTTCTACCAAATTTCGAGACAATGTTTCATTGTGGAACCTATTAAAGGCATCTCGCATCGAAGTACGTGCCAAATTTCACGCGTCTGTAAATTTTAGCCCATCTTCAGGATTTTGCGTTCTTCTGAACTTCGCATACTTTTTCCGTTGCCTCTGCAACAGCGTTCGGACCTTTTTTGTGTACCACGGGGGATCCGTTCCATCTCTTACCAATTTATGAGGTATGAATATCTCAATTGCTGTTGCTACTATGTCTTTGAATTTGAGCCACATCTCGTCTACATTCGCATAGTCAGTTCGGAAGGAATGGAAATTGTCTTTTAGGAAGGCTTCTAGTGGCACTTTATCCGCTTTTTTAACTAAAATTATTTTGCGTTTGTTTCTGATGGATTTGGAAGAAATGGTATTGAGCCTAGCTACAACGACCTTGTGATCACTAATCCCTGTATCAGTCATGATGCTCTCTATCAGCTCTGGATTGTTTGTGGCCAAGAGGTCAAGTGTGTTTTCGCAACCATTTACAATTCGCGTGGGTTCGTGGACTAACTGCTCGAAATAATTTTCGGAGAAAGCATTTAGGACAATCTCGGAAGACGTTTTCTGCCTACCACCGGTTTTGAACAAGTATTTTTGCCAACATACCGAGGGTAGGTTGAAGTCCCCACCAACTATAACCGTATGAGTGGGGTATTTATTTGTTACAAGACTCAAACTTTCTCTGAACTGTTCCGCAACTGTATCATCGGAGTCTGGGGGTCGGTAGAAGGAGCCAATTATTAACTTAATTCGACTATTAAGTATAATTTCCACCCACACCAATTCGCACGGAGTATCTACTTCGACTTCACTACAAGATAAACCACTACTGACAGACACAAACACTCCACCACCAATTCTGCCTAATCTATCTTTCCTGAACACCGTCTGAGACTTCGTAAAAATTTCTGCAGAACTTATTTCAGGCTTTAGCCAGCTTTCTGTACCTATAACGATATCAGCTTCTGTGCTTTCTATTAGCGCTTGAAGCTCAGGGACTTTTCCAGCGCAACTACAACAATTTACAACTATAATTCCGACTGTTCCTTGATCCAAGCACGTCCTGTAATTGCCAAGCACCCTTTGACATTGCAACCCATCCCGCACTTTCCCGAGGCCTTCTAACCTAAAAAACCGCCCAGTCCATGCCACACAGCCTCCGCTACCCATGTAGCCGCCAGCTGAGTGTAGTGAACTCCTGACCTATTCAGCGGAACCCGAAACCCCACCACCCTATGGCGCAAGGCAAGGAATCTGCAGCCAATACGGTCGCAAAACCGTCTGAGCCTCTGATTCAGACCCTCCACCCAGCTCTGCACCAAAGGTCTGCAGTCGGTTCTGTCAACGATGCTGCAGATGGTGAGCTCTGCCTTCATCTCGTAAGCAAGACCGGCAGCCTTCACCAAATCAGATAGCCGCTGGAATCCAGAGAGAATTTCCTCAGATCCAAAGCGACACACATCATTAGTGCCGACATGTGCCACCACCTGCAGCTGGCTGCACCCTGTGCTCTTCATGGCATCCGGAAGGACCCTTTCCACATCAGGAATGACTCCTCCCGGAATGCACACAGAGTGCACACTGGATTTCTTCCCCTCCTTAGCCGCCGTATCCCTAAGTGGCCCCATTACACGCCTAACATTGGAGCTCCCAACTACCAGTAAGCCCACCCTCTGCGATTGCCCGGACCTTGAAGGCTGAGAATGATCCTCTGAAACAGGGCAGGCAGCTGAATCTGGCTCAGCCAGAGACAGTGCCTGAAACCGGTTTGTCAGACGCACCGGGGAGGCTTTCTGATCAGCCTCCGGGGACGCCTTTCGCTGCCTGCCACGCCTTGGAACGACCTCCCAATCAACCACAGGCGAGGGCTCAGCCCCACTGCGGGCAGCAACCGGGGGCAACCACAGCGGCAGACCGATCTGGGGACAGACGGGACGAGGTTGACATCCCCGTGATACCCAAGTCCGGCTCCCCACAGTGGTGCCCATTGGCAACAGCCTCAAGCTGCGCGACCAAAGTCAGCGCCGATTGCAGCTGTGAGCGAAGGGATGCCAAGTCAGCCCTCATCCGAACACAGCAATCGCAGTCCCTGTCCATTCTAATCGATGTTTAACAACAGTTACCGAAACACGAGTCCGTGCCTAGATAACGCAAGCGGAACACGCAAAGAATGTATCAACTAACCTGTACAAATGCCTAATGACTGCGCTACAATCTGCTGAATTTACGATTACAGTAATTAAAACTCGAAATTGCACCTCCTATACGAAACTCACATGTAATTTAAATAAGAATCTACGAAGTAAACACTAAAGCGCGATGCTACAACTGTCAAATACTATAATACGCCCGAAATATATGCATTAAACAATGCAAGTACCCAAAAACACGCAAAGAAATTAATTAAACTATCTAACAAATAAGTAAGCTAGGATTATACGACTTGCTGCTGCAGCTGCTTATCCAACGGCGGCAGGGAGCATTGTGATGAAAACTCAACAGCCTTCACAGCAGTTAATTTGGACAAAACATGCAAGTTCTGTTCAAATACCGGTAACAACAGTCCATCTAACATGGTCAATAGAAAAGATGTTGAGTGTTATTGCTGTCATAAAAAGGGACATTTTAAACCTAAGTGCAGAAAACGTTTAGCAAAACTTAATACAAAAACTGATGCACCTGAGCACCAAGCTTTCAAGCACAGAACATGTGTGCATTTTTGCTCCAGGTTGTGAATAAATTTGGTTAGTCGACATGCTGCATCAAAACATACCACTTCACACAAAGAGTGGTTCAACACATTAATGTCAATTCAGTTGGATGACTCATTTGTTCAAATTGGAGACAACTTTATCATCAAAGCAGAAGGCATTGTATCAACTGAAGTAGTGTCATTAGTTGAGGGAAATGGCAGCCTTGCACTTTGGAAAACAAATTATATATTCCTAAGCTAAAGAAAAAATTGTTTTTAGTGGGAGCAGTCACAAAAAGAGAAATTAAAGTTATTTTTGACAGCAAGAGAATGGAAGTTTGCAAGTCAGGTCCAATTGCAGCAGGAATGAAGATGGACAATCAGTGTTATCAAATGTTGTTTAAATGTCGAGATGTACTACAAGCAAACACTGCTTCCCTGAATTCTACCATGATCTGCCATGAGAGACTTGGGCACATTCATTTCAGTGATCCCAAGAATATGACTGATCTGAACTTAATACCTGATTTCAATATGAAGAAAGTTGAAAATCTTCATTGTGAACTGTCTCAGCATGACAAGATGAAAAGAAAATCTTTTAATTAAAATTTGGAATCAAGATCAAAAATTCCTCGTGAATTCATTCAAGTGGATTTGAGTGAGTGGATGAGAAAACTGTCTCTTGGAGGTGCACAATTATACAAAGCTTTCATCGATGATACTAATGAACACATGTAAGAAAATCAAAAAGATGTTCAAGAGGAATCTGAAGAGGGTGATACTGGTGAAAAAATAAAAGAAAATCAAAGGGCGAATCTGTGAGATTGGTATAATCTGTGAGCACCTGCTCTTTTTTGGGACCAAGATGTAACTTATTCTGCCTTTATCTTTGAACCGCAAACTTCTGAAGAAACAATGGCATCAAAAGAGTCATCAAAGTGGAAACAAGCAATGGAAGAGGAAATGACACCCTTGAAGAAGAACAAAACTTGGGATCTAGTACCATTACCACACAACTGCAAGGCAGTTGGATGTAAGTGGGTTTGTTGCGTGAAGCAGAATTCTGAGGGGAAAACTGAGAATTTTAAATCTACATTATGAGCAAAAGATTATTCGCAATAAGAAGGCATTGATTATGAAGACACATTCTCTCCTGTGGTCTGATATGAATCAATCAGAGTTTTAATGGCCATAGTAGCTTCATGAGATACAGAAATTAGGCATTTTTGTGTTAAGACTGCATTCCTGAATGGAGATTTGAAAAAAGAAGTTTACATGGAGCAACCAAAAGGTTTTGTTGTAGAAGGCTCAAATAATGTTTGCCAACTAAAGAAGAGCATATATGGACTCAAGCAATCACCACATTGTTGGAATCAAAAATTTGTACAGTTTCTGACAATGTTTGGCTTTGAACAACTGAATGTAAACAAATATGTTTTCCATACTTTAACAACTGACACTGACATTTACCTGGCACTTTATGTGGATGATGGCTTGCTTATTTTTAAGTCTCCAAAAATACTGGAAAATGTTTTGACAGCACTGGGATCAATTTTGAAATTACTGTGTGCAATGAAAAAGACTTCTGTCATTTGGAAATTGAACAAAGCCCTTCTACAAAAGAAATTTATACAGACCAGCAAAGATACATCAATTGCTTACTTCAGAAGTTCAGCATGGCCGATTCAAAACAAACTCCACTCCTTTTGATGTTAGAACCACATTGCATAGTGGGCAGTATCCTGCAAACCAACATGGGGTAAAGGAGATGGAAAGCAAATCTTACTAGCAGGCAGTACACAGCTTAATGTTTGCAGCAACTGTATCACAGCCAGACATCTTGTTCTCTGTGAGCATAGTGAGATAGTTTTTCCATAATCTGGGGCTCGGTCATCAGCATGCTGTTAAAAGGATTATAAAGTATCTACAGGGGACCAGGGACTTGACCATAAGGTAAAAAGCTGACTACTGGAGTGGTGGTCTACTCAGATGACAACTTTACTGATGACTGACACTCATTGGTCAACAACAGGCTATGTGAGCTTGTTAGCACGTGGGCGTGTGACATGGTGTTCTCGTTGGCAGAAATGTGTAAGCAGATCAACAACAGAAGCAGAATACATAGCCGCTTCGGATGCTGCTACTGAAGTTGTGTGGTTTTCTCAGTGAGCTTGTTTTCAGTTAGACAATACAACAACACTCTATGTTGAACATCAAAGTGCAATTCACCTGATTAAAAACACAGAACATCACAAACATACCAAGCACATTGACATTAAATACCATTATATATGTGAACATGTTGATAATAATGAGATTGAAGTTTGTTATAATTATTCCGAAAAACAGTTGGCAGATTTATTCACAAAACCTTTCACTATAGACATATCCATATCAAACAGAAAAGCCCTATCAATGATCTCCAAACAAACTCAATAAAACAAGAGTGGGAGTGTTGACAGCAGTTAGATTGTTGTATTGGGTTAGTTAGTTAGTTACGTGTTTCATCGATCAACAGCATGGAAAACCGTTATGATGTGGACCGTGTCAAATGCACAAGAAATGAGCATGGGAAACAAGTTTTGTTTCTTTCTTTCTTACTTTTTTTTACATTGTAGTGTTATACTTAAATGTTTATATTATCTATCCCATTCCCTTAAATGGCACAAAATGCATATATTATATCTCAAGATTTATTTACCAAGCGGGAAAGCGCCGGTAGATAGGCACAATGAATAAAACACACAAACACACACACAGAATTTCAAGCTTTCGCAACCGGCGGCTGCTTCGTCAGGAAAGAGGGAAGGAAAAGGAAAGATGAAAGGATGTGGGTTTTAAGGGAGAGGGTAAGGAGTCATTCCAATCCCGGGAGCGGAAAGACTTACCTTAGGGGGAAAAAAGGGCAGGTATATACTCGCGCGCGCGCACGCACACACACACACACACACACACACACACACACACACACACACACACACACACACACACACACACAACACACGCATATCCATCCATACATACACAGACACAAGTGTCTAGATCCTCAAAATTGGCAATTATTCTGATTGCAAAAGTTGCTGAACCTACTCGCCATGGAAGATCCAAAATATGAATTTTCCAATTAAGGTTCTCATCTATATGTACACCCAAAAACTTAGTATGCTGTACCCTGGCTACTGACTTCTTTTGATGTGTTATGTTTATTTAAGGAATTATACTTTTTGCAGCAGTAAATTGGATGTACTGTGTTTTTTCAAAGTTCAGAGCAAGCCCATTAGCAGAAAACCAATTAACAACTTTTCCAAAGACACTATTTGTGTCATTTTCTATTAGACTTTCTTTTTCTGGATTAATAATTATGCTTGTATCATCAGCAAACAGTGTCAGTTCATCATCTTGTTTCACGTAAGAAGGGAGGTCATTCACATATATCAAGAACAGGAGGGGACTCCTGATCAAACCTTGTGGAACACCTAATGTAATTTCACCCCAGTTAGATGAAGTGGCAAACTCCTTTGAATCACTTGAAGCATATAAAGAGACTTTTTGCTTCCTGTTCTGTAGATACGACAAACCAATCATATGCCGTTCCATTTATACCATGGAATTGTAATTTCTATAACATAATGTCATAGTTCACACAATCAAATGCTTTGGACTAGTCACAGAAAATTCCTATTGGTGACATTTTACTGTTTAAAGACTCTATTATGTGGACAGTGAAATTGTATATTGCTGTCTCAGTGGAACAGCATTTCTGAAATCCGAACTGTGATTTACTAAGTATCCCATTACTTTTGAGATGGCTAACCACTTTTGAGTACATTACTTTCTTGAAGATATTTGAAACTCCTGTAAGCAAGGATACTGGCTGGTAATTACTAACATCTGTGCTTTTCCCCTTTTTGTAGAGAGGCCTGACAATGGCATATTTTAACCTGTCTAGAAAAATGCTCTGAGTCAGTGATGCATTACATATGTGACTCAAAACATCAGCTGTAATTGCTCCACATTGTTTTAATAACTTGTTGGAGATGTCATCTACTCCAACAGAACCTTTATTTTTCAAAGATTTAATAATTTTACTTATTTCAGAAGAGGTTGTTAGATGAAACTTAATTTGACTAAAATTATTCAAATTGACTCTTCCATGTACTGTCTGGCTTTTTCTTTTGAACTATTTTCACAAATTTTTTCTCCTACACTTAAGAAGTGATTGTTAAATACATTGGCTACCTGCCTGCTGTTGGTTAAGATGGTCTCATTCTCTTGAACAATAATACTACCTACCTCAGTGGTTACTTTTCCTGTCTCCCTTCTAACAACATTCCATATTGATTTGATTTTATTGCTGGAGTTGTTAATTTCTTCTCTAACATACATATTTCTTTATTTCCTTACAACTTTTCTCAGCATGTTACAATAATTTTTATAGTGTAAAACTACTTCTGGATCTTTAATAGTTCTTTCTGTCTCATACAGTTTTCTTTTTCTTTCTGAAGACACTTTAATACATGTAGTAATCCAAGTTTTCTTTGAAAAGTTTGTGGTGTTACATATAGTAATTTTCTTTGGAAAACAATGTTCAAATATGGATACAAATTTATCAAGAAATATGCTGTATTTATCATTAGCATTTGACTCATTATAAACATCTTCCCAGTTTACATTTCCTAAACTTACTGGACTGAGCATCCTCACATTTTTACTTAATTGTTTCTGAAGTGTACATCCTGTTTGGTTTTCTAAGATTATCATTTGTGCATCATCGTCAGATAATCCATTTACCACAGGGAAAGCATGTGTTTGTTCTACATCCTCTTACTGTACAAATACATTATCTATTAGAGTACTACTGTCCTGAGCTATACGTGTAGGGAAATTGATCACTGATTCTAAATTATATGTTGTTAACAACACTTCCAGTTCACTTTCCCTATCAGAATTGCTTAGAAAGTTGACATTAAAATCACCACAGATTAATAACTACTTCTTTTTGTCTGACAGACAGCGTAATAGGGAGTCAAACTATTTTTATGAATAGCTCCCAATCTCCTAGTGGAGATCTGTATACTGTTGCTAATATCAATACAACATTATCTAGCTGAAGTTCACATGCACAAACCTCAAAGTGCTGATCAACACAAAATTTGCTTACTTCTAGTTTTGCATTTATACCCTTGTTTCATGAAAATGGCAACTCCTCCTTTATCCATCCTAGATATACAAGTGTAAGGTGCTAAATTATACCCACTTATACTGACACTATTCATGCCCACAGTTACATGGTGTTCAGACAAACAGAGTATACCAATCTCATTCTTATTTTTGAGATCATCTAAACACAGTAATAGCTCATCTGCTTTATTTTTTATTCCCCTGATATTTTGATGAAGTAAGTTGATACTGCCCTTAGCTTTATCCCTATTTACTGTACATGAAGTGTTTCTTTTATTCTATTTATCTTGATTGTCATCTGTCTGGACTTTGGCTTTAACCTTAAAAACCTGTCTGCCTGGACCCATTAACGACATCATTGAACCCTCTGCCAGTAGCTGGTCTACGCCTATACTTACGACACCCAAGAAAGACGGGTCCTGGTGCATGTGCGGAGACTCCCGTCGACTAAACGCACGTACAATTATGGACACCTACCACATACCCAACATTGCCGACTTTACCAGTTCCCTCGCAGGTGTGACCACGTACTCTGTCATTGATTGCAAATGGGCCTACCACCAGATCCCCCTGGCACCTGAAGAAATTGAGAAGGAAGCTCCTCACCACCCCGATCAGGTTATTTCAGTTTTGTTTCATGCCCTTTGGTCTGAGAAACACAACCCAGACCTAGCAACGCTTCATCAACAAAGTGCTATTCGACCTAAAATTCTGCTTTGCATATCTTGATGACATTCTTGTGTTCAACTCCTCTGCCGAGGACAACAATCGACATGTGCAAACTGTTATGAAGACTATCGTGGCAGCAGGCATTGAAACCAACCAGGACAAATTGCAGCTACATCAACCCGCTGTCACTTTTCTTAGTTTTCGGGTCTCTGCCGATGGCATTTCACCACCCCCTGAGAATGTACAAACAATACTAAACCTACCCAGACCTTAGTCATTCAAAGAGCTCCAGCGCTTTCTGGGGACAGTTAATTATTATCGCTGACATCTACCTCAGGCTGCGGAGATTCAGGCTCCACTGATGGACGGCTTGGCAGGCACCAAGACTTCTGGATCATGGCCCGTTCCATGGACCCTGCTGTGACTGACTCTTTCACTGCCCTCAGAAATGTTCTTGTCGAGGCCTGCACCATTGTGCATCCTCATCCCAATGCGCAGCTTTTCATCACTACAGATGTGAGCAATACTGCCATCAGCACTGTCTTTAGCCAGACAATCGATGGCCAAACGTCGCCTCTGCAGTTCTTCTCGCACAAGCTCACAAATACACAACAGAAATATTCTGCATTTGACAGGGAGCTGCTCGTGGTCTATGAAGCGATCAAGCATCTTAAGACTGATGTGAGGGACGCCCTTTCTATGTTTAACAGACCACAAACCACTAGCTGCGGCCATTACAAACCTGTCAGCTGACCCGCCTCCTCGCCACTTCGGATACATGGACTTCATATCTCAGTTCACCACCAACGTCAGACACACAAAGGCTGCTGACAATAAAGTTGCTGATTTCCTTTCATGAGTCGAAATCGTCCGTTTGCTGTTAGACCTCTCTGATCTGCCTAACCTCCAACCCGTCGACGAGGAAACACAAAACCTGATTTCAGACTCCACTTGTTCACTACACTTCGTCTGCACCACCTTCTCTGGCATTTCTGATGACATCTGGTGTGACGACAGCATGGGCACATTATGCCCCCTCATCCCAATCACACTACGTCAAGCTGTCTTCAACGCATTGCATAATTTAGCCCATCCCGGTGGTCATGCGTCCACCCACCTCCTAGTGGAGTGCTTTGTGTGGAGAAGTGTCAGCCAGCAATGGGCACACTCCTGCATTGCGTGTCAACACTGAAAAGTACACAAGCGTACTTCACCCCCCCCCCCCCCCACTCCCATCAGCATCTTTTTGATCCCTCCTGACAGCTTTGTTATTAATGTATAAAATAGGTTTGACCTGTTGCCTCAGTCAGAAACTGATGAGCCTCTCACAGAAGTAGATGTAGACAGGGCTCAACAAGCTTTCAGCAGCAAATTGATTAAGAATGTAGGGAAGTCTGCAAAGAGAAAGAAAGTCTTGTTGCTAGGTAGTTCGCATGCTAGGGGTGTGGGCCAACTTCTGCAGGATGAATTAGGGTTGGATTACCAGGTCACAAGTTTTTTCAAACCTAGTGCTGAACTTGGGCAGGTCACAGAGGATTTAGGTTCACTATGTAGAGGCTTTACTAAGGAAGATACCGTGGTTATTGTGGGTGGGCCGGGCAACAGTATTGACAGAGATCCATGGTACAGCATAGAGTGTGACCTGGCAAAGATTGCATAAACATAATCATACCAGTGTTGGGTTTGTGTCTGTTCTGGAGCACCACGACCGACCTCATTTGAGCTCTTCTGTCAGGAGAGTTAATTTGGAGTTGGAACGGCTACTTGGATCTGGTGCAGGGTCACACATTGGTGTGGTTCCTGTTGATTCACTCTGTAAGTGGGACTATACTAGACATGGCCTACAGCTCAACAGGAAAGGGAAGGGTAAACTGGCTGGGCTGATAGCAGGAAATTTAAAGGGGGGAGGAACTACATCTCATGGTGGAAACTCTTTTTTTAGTGTAAGATCAGTGTCCAGTGGGAAACTCAGCCAGGCAAGTACTAAAGATGTTAAAAAAGTTCAAGATACTCACAAAAGTAAAGTGAAAAATAATGTTAGTATATTTCATCAAAATATTGGGGGATTGAAGAATAAAAGTACTAAAGATGTTAAAAAAGTTCAAGATACTCACAAAAGTAAAGTGAAAAATACTGTTAGTATATTTCACCAAAAATATTGGGGGATTGGAGAATAAAATTGATGAGCTTCTGCTTTGTTTAGAAGATATAGAAACCAAGAATGTAATAGATATACTATGCCTGTCTGAGCATCACATTGTCACTGATATGCAAAAGGTTAGCATCAATGGGTACAAATTAGCTGCACATGTAAGTAGAGATATATGATGAGAGGAGGAGTTGCCATATATGTCAAAAGCTTCCACAGTGCAAAAAATTTAGAAACTAAAAAATTTTGTGTAGAGCAACATATGGAAGCATGTGCCACTGAAGTTAAACTAAATGATGGCACTTTCATAATTGTAACAGTGTATAGGTCCCCCTCAGGGAATTTCCAGCTATTTCTAGAAAACTTGGATGCTTTGTTGTGCTATCTGTCAGACAGGGGGAAGCAAGTTATCATTTGTGGGGATTTCAATGTTGATTCCCTGAAAGAGTGTAATAGGAAGAATGACCTTTTAGTATTACTCAGTTCTTTCAATTTGAGCTCCGTCATTGATTTTCCTACTCGGATAACAAAGAACAGCAGTACATTGATAGATAACTTTTTTATAGACCAAGATAAGTTTAAGGACATAAATGCTTATCCTGTTGAGAATGGTCTTTCAGATCATAGTGCACAGCTTGTTACAGTACATGACATAGCTCCATGCAGTATAATAAATCAGACTTTCAAAGCAGTGCGTTCAATTAACAATATAAATATTGCAAACTTTAGGGAAAGCCTACAGCAGCTAGACTGGGATAAAGTGTATAAGGAACCCGATGCAAACTTGAAATATAACTTATTTCACAATACATTTTTAAGGGTATTTGAAAATTGTTTTCCCAAGAAAATAGTTAAACATAATTCCAAGAAAACATATAAAAAACCTTGGCTAACTAAAGGAATAAGAATATCTTGCAACCGTAAAAGAGAACTGTATCTAACAGCAAGAGGGAGTACTAACCCCGAAATTGTTCAATATTATAAAAACTATTGTGCGGTACTAAGAAAAGTTATTAAAAAGTCCAGAAGCATGTGTATCATGTCTGAGATCAGTAACTCTGATAATAAAATTAAAGCAATTTGGAATATTATTGAAAGGGAAACAGGGCAACCAAGAGCACAGGCAGACTTTAGTGCAATAAAACTGAATGACAAGTGCACTAACAAACAATCAGAAATTGAAAATATTTTGAATAATCATTTTTTAAATGTTGTGGAGAAAATAGGATCTAGATCTTCACTAGAAGAGGCAAGGCTATTAATAGAAGAGGCCATACCTGCGCAGTTTGAAACAACTGTAATTCCACCAACCTCTCCCTCTGAAATCAGTAAAATAATAAACTCACTGAAAAGTAAAAGCTCTTACGGAATTGATGGCATTTCCAGCAAAGTACTTAAAGCTTGTTCCCCACAGATAAGTAGGATTCTCAGCCACGTATGTAATAACTCTTTGGAGCAGGGTGTTTTCCCTGGTAGACTGAAATATGCCTTTGTAAAACCATTGCATAAAAAGGGGGATACGTCGGATGTCAACAACTACCGCCCAATCTCTCTTCTGACAGCTCTATCAATAATTTTTGAGAAAGTAATGTATTCAAGAGTAGCCTCCCATATTTGTAAAAATAAAGTACTAACAAAATGTCAGTTTGGTTTTCAGAAAGGCTTTTCAACAGAAAATGCTATATATGCTTTCACTGATCAAATATTAAATGCTCTGAATAACCGGACATCACCCATTGGTATTTTTTGTGATCTCTCAAAGGCCTTTGATTGTGTAAATCATGGAATTCTTTTAGATAAGCTAAATCATTATGGTTTGAGTGGGGCAGTGCACAAATGGTTTAATTCATACTTAACTGGAAGAATGCAGAAAGTTGAAATAAGTGGTTCGTGTAATGTTAAAACAACAGCTGATTCCTCAAACTGGGGTGCTATCAAGCATGGGGTCCCACAGGGTTCGGTCTTAGGTCCTTTACTGTTCTTGATATACATTAATGACTTCCCATTCCACATTGATGAAGATGCAAAGTTAGTTCTTTTTGCTGATGATACAAGTATAGTAATAACATCCAAAAACCAAGAACTAAGTGATGTAATTGTAAATGATGTTTTTCACAAAATTATTAAGTGGTTCTCAGCAAATGGACTCTCTTTAAATTTTGATAAAACACAGTATATACAGTTCCGTACAGTAAATGGCACAACTCCAGTAATAAATATAGACTTTGAACAGAAGTCTGTAGCTAAGGTAGAATTTTCAAAATTTTTAGGTGTGTCCATTGATGAGAGGTTAAACTGGAAGCAACACATTGATGGTCTGCTGAAACGTCTGAGTTCAGCTACGTATGCTATTAGGGTTATTGCAAATTTTGATGATAAGAATCTCAGTAAATTAGCTTACTATGCCTACTTTCATTCATTGCTTTCGTATGGCATCATATTCTGGGGTAATTCATCGTTGAGTAGAAAAGTATTCATTGCACAAAAACGTGTAATCAGAATAATTGCTGGAGCCCACCCACGGTCATCCTGCAGACATCTATTTAAGGATCTAGGGATCCTCACAGTAACCTCACAGTATATATATTCCCTTATGAAATTTGTTGATAATAATCCAACCCAATTCAAAAGTAATAGCAGTGTGCATACCTATAACACCAGGAGAAAGGATGATCTTCACTATGTAGGGTTAAATCTGACTTTGGCACAGAAAGGGGTAAATTATGCTGCCACAAAAGTCTTTGGGCACCTACCAAACAGCATCAAAAGCCTGATAGATAGCCAACTAACATTTAAAAATAAATTAAAAGAATTTCTAGATGACAACTCCTTCTACTCATTGGCTGAATTTTTAGATATAAACTAAGGAAAAAAAAAAACTTAATCATTAGTGTCATGCAATATTTTGTGTAATGTAATTTCTTGTACAGACATCTTTTATTAACCTGACACGTTCCACATCATTACGAAGTGTCGTATTCATGATCTATGGAACAAGTATTAATCTAATCTAATCTAATCTAATCTAATCCTGGGCGTTTCCAGCATATTCACATTGACATTGTTGGCCTTCTCTCCCCCTCTAACAGCTTTGTTATGTTCTCTCGTCTATCGACTGAACAACTCGCTGGCTCGAGGCTGTCCCCCTCCCCAATATTACGGCAGAAACTGCTGCTCAAGCTTTCATAGAGTCATGGGTATCGCAATTCGGATGTCCAGCTATCAGCACGACTGACCAGGGCAGACAATTTGAGTCAGCCCTGTTCAATGAGATTTGTAAGATTTGTGCCATCCGGTGCATGCATACCACAGTATATCACCCACAAAGTAACGGACTAGTCGAGCGCCGGCACCGCACTTTCGAGGCGGCTCTTCAATGCCACGACTCTCTATGGACGGAGGCCCTTCCCCCTGTGCTACTTGGCATTTGTGCGATCTACAAGGAAGACCTCAAATGCACAATAGCTGAGTTCGTATGTGACCAGAACATTGTTCTCCCTGCTGAACTCGTGAGCCCTTCCACTTCTCTCCCTCAGTCTGACTTACCTTCCTTTGTGGACCACATTATACACCACTTCATAAACCACCAAATCCCTCTGCCTGCCAGCCACTCCTGCCCTAAGGTTCACGTCCTGAAATCTCTGGACAATTGCAAATACATCATGCTCTGACATGACACTGTCCATGCTCCCCTCCAACCTCCATATACCGGCCCATACCGAAGTCTCTGACCTCAGCCAACACCTATGACATCCAGATGAAAGACTCAGCTGTTACAGTCTCTCTCAACAGACTTAAGCCTGCTCATGTCGAGCCTTCTTCTACCACCCTTCAGACCATGACCACGCCACTCACTGTCGTGGCTCACAACGCTGTGACCACTCCCTCCACGTCAGACTTACACACTCGACCGAGTGACTTCTAGCTCCAATCGTTGAGCTCTCCTCTGACCTCTCCCTCTACTCCGGTCTCATGCACTCTGTTGAGTGACCACATGCTACTCATGTCAAGCCTCCCTACGATCACACCCTTGCCGCCGGGCCCTTCGCTGGTCCCTTCGACCTATCCACCATCGCCTGCCTCATCCTGTTAAGGTTTCTCATGCCCCCCCTCCCCCCCCCCATCCTCCTGTCTTGAATGTGCCCTCACTCGAGGTGTTTCTGCCTGTTCCTCCAGACATAATCCACGATATCTCAATAAACTGCGTGATCGTACACTGTTCGTCATGTGTTTCCCTTCATCCGGTGCTCATGACAGAACCTCTGCCATTACCTGCCACCTGGTGAAATGTGTTCCCCTCCCACCTGACGTCGACCTGGACATTCTTCGTGTGTTCGCCATGCCCACTGGAGACATCGCCGTCGTTGCTCCGTTCCACCCACAAAACGTGTTAGGTGGCCAAACCTTTCTTCACACAGCTCCCCAATGATGCTGTTGAGCTGACCATGGTCCGGCTCCAGCGGACCACCCTTGCCGACGCCATCGTCACCCCCCCCCCCCCACCCGGCCTCTCAAGAGTACTCTGTACTGTGGGGGAGAGGGCTCAGGGGGGGGGGGGGGGGCGGGACTATGTGGCACCGATAAAATCAAAACCAACATCGATATGCATACATCTTTGGACTCTAAGTATTATCTTTGGCTATTCCCCCATGTTGAGTTCAGTTCTTTGTGATCCTTGTATGTGTTAAGGTTAATAAATGAACTATTGCTAAATGGGCGTGATTATTGGTGCAATCAACCCAGTAATCCTCCTCAAATATATTATTGTCTGATAGGTGTATGCATATTTGCTGCAGTACGCAATGTTCTAGTATTTTTGAAAGAATGGGCACAAGAGAAATTGATCTATAATTATTGCTACAGGACTTGTCACCCTTTTAGTAAAATGGTGTGACAAATGTCTTTTTGAGGCATTCTGGAAAGTGTCCACTAGAGAGCATCCAGTTTATCAGTATGCAAAGAGGATATGATATGAGATCTACAATTTTTTTTAATTACAAAGTATGACAGGCCATAAACATCTTCAGATCTGGAGTATCCTAACTTAGAGGTCACTTTAATTATTTCAATTACTTGTACTTCTCTCCATTTACAAACTGACAGTATGTCTGTAATGTTTTGTTGAAAATTTCTACCAGATGTGAGATGAGAAATAGCTGGTTGTGTAGAATTGGAATTCTGGTTGCCCTGAGTTGAGAGTCTAAGTTAAGCAGAGTTGACAAAAAAGTGATTGAAATCATCAGCAGTGATGTTAGCAGCATTTGTGTTGTCTTTATAGTTTATATCCATACCTAGCTCTGCTTTTATTGCTTTCCATGCAGCCTTACATTTATTGTGTGAAGTTTTAATGAAATTGTCATTTGCCTTCCACTTGGCTATTTTAATTTCAGATCTGTATTTTTTTTCTGGTTTTTGTAAGTTGCTTTACCTACTGCTCCCTTTTTGACCTTATCGTGACAAGTAATTACCAATACTCTTAGTTTTTGTAAGTGAGGTGAAAGCCACTTCTGTACAGTTGAGTATCTAGGTTTCCTGACTTTTTTGTTCTATAACCAGTGGAAAGCTTGTATGGAAGATTTCAGAAATGATTTTGAGGGATCTGCTGAAGGCTTCATCAACATTTCTGGGGGAGTATATAACAGTATTCCAATCTATAGACTTAAGTTCTTCTCTATACTTGATAATATTTCTATCTGTAAATGGTCTCACACAATGAGCTTGTTCGAGGTCTTCTTTTGGTTTCTCAGTAATTAGTTTCATCCATATACCTCTATGGTCCAACATGTAATCAACATTAAATAAGCCTAGCTCAAAATCACATTTGTATACATTTGTTATTAGATTTTCAAGACAGGAGAAATGCCTTGTAGTACTTTCATTAGGATCTTAACATATTTACTAAATTAACATTTCTGGCTGTCATTTTCCTGATAACTGTGTTTAGATCCCCAAAAATTTATATTTTGTATTTAGTATACTTTTGTATACTGATCGCAAGTTTTTCTACATTACTATCAGGAGTGTGATATAAAGAAACAGTTATGAGCTGTACACCAGGTATAATCAAAGCAGCTGCTTCAAAAACACCTTTATTGCATTAGTCACTAACTTCAAGAATACAAAACTTTAAGTCTAAATCATTGCTAACATATGTGGAAGAACCCCCATAACATTCACTGGGTCTGCAGTAGTATGTAACTAATTTGAGACCTGATGGTGCATACAGTTTTATATCTTCTGCTTTAACTAACATTCATTTATACATAAAATCATTCTTCTGTTACTTTTTAATAGTATACCAGTCTCATCAGCTTTATTTTTCAGAGACCTGACATTTAAGAGCAGTAGTAAGATAGAGTTTATATCACAGGAGGGGAAGAGTGCAGTATTATGGGTTAATGGAGAACATTTAATTGTTTTTCCAGCCCTGGAATCTATGTTAGGTGGTGGTTGAGCTTCCTTGGAATAATCATTTGGTAACACTTCATCATGAGACAAAGATGATACTTTACTTACTGTGACTGGACTATTCTTTTCTGCTACCCCTGAAGATGATGGAAGAGGAGCTGGTTCTGTTTCTGCTGGTGGAGAAGTTAGTTTAGTTGCTACTGGTGGAGGAGTTGTTTCTGCTACTGCTGGTGTGGGAGATGGTGCTGCTGCTATAGAAACTGGTTCTACTGCTGGAGGAGTTGTTTCTGAGGTTGCTGATGGTGTTTCTTCTGCTATTGCTGGTGAAGGAGCTTGTTCTGCTACTGCTGGTGAAAGAGATGGTGTTGTTACTGTAGGAGCTGGATCTAATGCTGGAGGAGTTACTTTTGCTGATACTGATGGTGGTTCTTCTGATGCTGTTGTTGATTCTACTGCTGTTAGTATGGCTGCTTTAGGTACTTCTGCTGCATTTTCTGTTACTGTATCTGATTCTGCATTAGTCATCCCTGGAAATACTTTCTGTGGTGATGATACAGGTACCCCTGATGATGTTGTTGGTAATCACTTTATAATTTCCATTAGCTTTCATGTAACAAGTTGCTTTCCAAGGCCATTATTATCATCAAAATTCCTCCTATCATTTTCCACTGATGGCTTCACTCACTCCACTTTATCACACTTTATCAACATAATACAAAAAGATCAGGAATATTATCCCTAGGGGCAGGTAGAAGTAATACACTAAATTTGTGAGGCAACTTAGTTTCTGAACCCATAATTATTGATATACTACCTACCTCTTTGTCCAAATATTTCAGTTTGCTTATCCAAAACTGATAGAAACCTTTCACAGTAGCCTCTCTACAGTCAAATCTGTCTCCTCCCAAAAATTCGTCCAAAATTCTATGCTGCTTCTCTTTGGACAAATATTCATATAAAAAGGCTTTCTTAAAGATGTGCCATGAAGTGCAACTATCAGATATCTGAGCTGCCCATCCAAAAGCATCCCCTTTCAAGAAACCTGTCTTTATCATTCCATATTTCAGGCAAATCACTAAATTTCCTAATGAAATCCAGTGGATGCACATCACTATATAGTTCAAAATTATTAAATTGTGTACAACTATCAAATGAAGGACTGTTCGGGATACTTTAAATTCGAAACTTTAGATTTTGTACCTCTCCCACCATTTCCTTCATTCCAGCCAATTTTGATTCTACATTTTTATTTAATTTTTACCAGTTTTTCCTCTACCATTGCTGCACACTTGGTTTCTACCTCTGTTTTTAAATCATTTTTAATCCGACCAATTTGGTTCTCAAGTTTAACTCCATTTTCTGCACAAAATCTCCTTGCTGCTTTGACTTCACCTTTACACTGTTTCTCAGAAGCCTCCAACCTCCTACTATAGTCATCACAAAGTTCCTTTCTCTCTTCTGCACATTTCTTACTCATTAGTGTTAATTTCTCTGGCCTCTAAATATATATATATTTATTTAGCAACCAATAGATCACACATGTGATATAGGATTTGTCATTTGATTACAAGTAACACATACACGTAATAAGTGGACAAATAAAAGTGTGTCAAGTGAAAACAATTTCAAAACATTCATAACTATGTCCTAGATGTTTTCAATGAAACTTTTCCCCCTCAGGCCAGGCATCAGAGAGTGGCCAATAAAATAAGTTGGATTACACCAGAAATAAAAGTTTCTAGTGCCAGTAAAAGACAGCTTCACAATGAGTTAAAACGTAACAAAACTGCTGACTTTGTGGGGTATGTAAAGAGATATAAATGTGCATTAAAAATTGTACAGGCACCAAAAAAATTGGCTAACAACCTGTATCTTGGTAAACATGAAAATAAATCAAAGGTAATTTGGGATGTCATCAAATCTGACTTGGGAGTGTGGTGACAGTCGATTGCCAGTATCTCACCGGCGAAGCGCAGAGTAAACAGTCTTTGGAGACTCTAGCTTCTTTGGCAGTTCCGTCTGCGACTTGACTAGGGATACACGTGTCGTGAAATTGTGCATTGTTTTTCTTGTGTTTCTGTAAATATACGAACGGTAAATAAAGTGTCTTATCGTAATAAGTTGGAGTTTTCGGTGCGTGGTCCCTCACCATAGCCATAAAACCCATATTGGTGACCCCGAGTCGCGAAAATACGTTGCAGTCGCTCACTGAGTATCACCAGTTCGCGCCAATAGACAATGTCGCAGCCTCCAGTTTTTACGGCAGTGCATGACGCCGCGACCGCAGAATGGACATTTGACTGTGAAGCGCAACGCTTCGCCCCGTGTGCCACTAATACACCAGGAATGTTCGTATCTCCCGTGTTTGCCTTGTCTGGCCGGACGACTCTAACCTCCGCCGGCATACCACACATAGTCGCAGACACCTTCTATGGCATTCTATTCTTGACAGAATGCCCCTTCAGCACAGGACCCCGGAAACCCCAAGTTTCTACTGCACAACATGGACCATGCGGCGGGCCAGTTTCTGGGTCCACATGCACGGTCGCCGTTTAACGTGTCTCCCTTCACGCCGGTCAAAGGGACACTCGCGCCAACCACACCGGACCATTCATAAGCCTATCCATCCTGACGCCCCGCGCACACTTCGGGCGACGCACCTCCGTCCCGTCACTCGGTGCTCAATCGCGATCTCGCACCTCTGCTCGAGATTCTGGCTGCACCGGCAGTTGACCCGCCCATGCCTGCCATGCCGTGCTTGTCGTGTGGCCATACAGATTCCGTGCCTACAAGGACTGGATACCACGTCTCACCTACACAGCTAATGGACGTTCAACGCAACACATTGCCTGCCACTTAGGCCCATTTCGCACCAGTGAAAACCTTGCAGAATCCCTGTGTGTTTCGTGCCTCTCTTACAGCCCCACAAACAGTGGCCCCCGGCCGTTTTCCGAAGCTGCCACCATAGCAACCGGACAACCCAGTGACGTGGTTTACATTGGTGGACAACATGTTGGACAAACATGGTATTGCGGATGACAGCACCCGTTTCGTGTGTTTAGTGAACCACCTGCAGACCACCCTGATCTCATCAGTGACTTATTGCTGAACCGACCTAAGAGCAACAAGTATGCCTCTGCTCGGGCATTACTTATCGAATGCCTGTCTCGTCTGCCGGCTGATACTATTCACGACATAATTTATGACAAGACTTTAGGCAACAGAACACGCTCACAGCTGTGGCGACGCTTGCGTGCACAGGTGGGTACCAAGATCCTGCCAAACTTAGCGCTCTGGGCATTGTGGTTGGTGAAGCTACTGCAAGAACTACAGTTACATTTGCTCCCACATACCGCAGCATCACTCGAGGATAAACTATGGCTGGCAGACCAGGCATACGCCATTATTCGACACAGCCACCTTCCCCCGCGTGGCACAGTCCCTAACATCGCCGAGGTTGGTACATTTCTACCGTCGGGCGGTAAAGGCCGGAGGTGTGTGTATAGCGGACAGCAAACGGAAGTGGAGCCACCTAGTGGCCAAGACCGGGAACTGCCAGCGTGTCGGCAACAGCCGCTCCCCACCCCAACCAGGCTAGCGCCTGCCTGCCTGATGCTTCTGCTGGCGGGATGAGTACAGCCAACTCACGCGTATGTTGGTTTCATACCACTTTCAGGGACGCCGCTCACAACTGCCGTCCACCCTGCATGTTCCCAAACGCCGCATGCAGGCCGCAGTAGGCGCCACGGCCCGTGGATACAGGCAGGGACGCCCACAGACATTGCATTCTGTCAGATCCCCCACCCCACGAGGACGTCTGTACACCTGGTATGTAGGTTCACGCCGGTATTTCCTCATCGATACCAGAGCAGACGTTAGTGTCATACCTCCCACATTTTCTGTAAAGGACACGACACCAACCAAACTGTCTCTTCAAGCAGCAAATAGGTCGACACTTCATGTCGAGGGTTTGGCCAAGTTACCTATTGAACTCATACCTGGTAAACAGTTCACTTGGTCCTTCTACGTGGCTGATGTCGAAGATCCAGTATTAGGCATCGACTTCCTCTTCCACTTTGGACTGTCTCCAGATCTTCAGTCAGCCACATTATTGCACCACGCCTCGTCCAAGCACATGCATGTTCAATCGCCTCTTCGGGCCCCCCACCCCCTCAGCTGCCCGCCGACCTGGACACAGTTCCCATCAAGTGCTCTTCATTGGCGGACAGCCTCACAATTGCCACTGCCCATCTCCAGCCTTAATGCCCTGCAGTCAATGATCTCTGTGCCCACAATGCCGAACAGAACCATGCTAGATCATTGGCTACGCGAGGCCTCACCTAGGCACGACGCCTCGTACAACGCCTGCCAACGCCGCCACCATCTGACGCCGGAGATGCACCTCGTGGAACTTTGTCGCCACCAAAGCAGACAGCTCCTCTGGCACATCAGGTTAGTGACTCTTGTGTGCTACCGATCCCCATTCACGATGGTCCCTGAATGAGTCTGCCAGCCGAACTGAACGCTATCACGAATGGCACGACACACAAAATTGTCATGACAGATGGGCCTCCAGTGCGCCACAAAGCACGTCGACTGCCGCCACATAAACTACGCCTTGCTAAAGCCACAGTGGAGGAACTTCTAAGGACAGGCATTGTTCGCCCATCAGACAGTAACTGGTCCTCCCCCATACATTTAGTTCCCAAAAAGGACGGCACCATGCGCCTGTGCGCCGACTATCACCACCTCAACGCGTGGACGGTATTAGACAATTACCCGATACCTCACATACAAGACTTTGCACAAGTACTAAGCGGAGCACGCATCTTCAGTGTCTTGGACTGCTGCAAGGCATATTTACAGATACCAATGGAACAGAGTGACATTCCAAAGACAGCAGTAATCACACCTTTTGGCCTGTACGAATTTTGTTACCTGCCTTATGGTCTCAAAAACGTGGCCCAAACTTGGCAGCGTTTTATAGTCTCACTTCTTTTTAACTGCACATATTGCTACGCATACCTCGATGACATACTAATTTTCTGCCCCTCTGACAAGGAACAGGAACTCCACCTGGCCACGACACAGGACTTATTGACACGTAACGGAGTCGAGATCAATAATGACAAGTCACAACTCCGCTGCACCGCTGTCACTTTTCTGGGGTACACCGTCTCCTTGGATGGTATACGCCCCCCACAGGAGTGGGTTGACTGCATTCGTGAGCTACCCCTCCCAGTGTCGTTTTGCAAATTACGCCGGTTTTTAGGAACTGTCAATTTCTACTGTCGTAACCTGCCGATGGCAGCAGCAGTTCAAGCCCCTTTGACTGATGCATTGGCCGGGAAACAAACCTCAGGCAGTCACCGAGTACTGTGGTCTGACAACATGGTGAGAGCTTCGTGGTGTCACCCTCGCCCATCCTTTGCCAGATGCCTGCATCTCGATTACAGTCGATGCAAGTGATTTCGCAATCGGTGCAGTCCTACAATGGCATGTCACTGACACAACTCAACCACTCTGGCTTTTCTCCAAAAAATTATCTACAGCTCAACGTAAATGGTCAGCATCCGACAGAGAATTGCTTGCAGTTTATGAAGCTGTAAAATATTTCTGCACAGACATTGAAGGAAGGAATATAACAATTTTCATGGACAACCGCCCCCTCGCGGAGGCTATCCGTAACCCCGCTACTAACCTTCCCCCACGTAGGTTCCGGCAAATGGACTTAATTTGCCGATACACAACAGACATCCGTTACATTCGAGGATCAGAAAATATGGTGGCTGGCTACCTACCACGTATCACTGCAATTTCATCCCCCATTAATTTCGATGAATTGGCCCATGCACACGACAGTGACACCAAATTGCACAAACTCCGACAGGACCCAGATACTTCCCTTCAGATCGTTTCATGCAACCTACCGGGCTCAGCCAAGCGACTGTGGTGTGATACATCCACGGGCACTGCTCAGCCTATTGTTCCCCCTGCGCTGCGTCGCCAAGTGTTCACTACTTTACATAACCTGGCACACCCTGGTGCTAAGGCTACTACGCGCCTGGTTACAGAATGCTTTGTGTGGCCAGGTGTGAAGAGGGATTGTCGTACTTGGGCTTGTGCCCGTTTACATTGCCAGCGCAGTGAAGTCGGCAGGCACACATGACCCAGTCTAGGTAAATTCAACATCCCGAAAGGCCGCTTCCATCACGTGCGTGTGGATCTCATGGGACCATTACCCGTTTCGGATGGTTTCAGGTATATCCTGTCCGGCATTGACCGCGTTACACGACGGGTGGAGGCAATCCCCCTGCAGGACATCACAGCAGATTCTGTAGCATGCGCATTTGTATCCTCCTGGATAGCTTGATTTGGCTGTCCTACATCCATCACCACCGAGCAGGGAAGACAGTTTGAATCTCCACTGTTTAACAAACTCTGCGCTCTCTGTGGGGTGGATAGATTCTGCACTACAGCTTACCACCCCCAGAGCAATGGACTGGACGAGTGGTGGCACAGAATGCTGAAAGCGGCACTCGTGTGCCACGGTGGTGAGTGGTGCGATGCCCTTCCCTGGGTTATGCTAGGAATATGCATGGCTTACAAGACACACCTCCAAGCTTCACTCGCAGAGCTCCTGTATGGAGAGACCCTAGTTTTCCCTGCACAGTTCGTCAATGATGAAGCAATCGCCGACCTATCCGACCTACCCGACCTACCCATGCTAGCTGAATTCGGACACACATAGTCGCTATCTGCACGCTGCCTCCACGGCCACATACCCGCCCTCGGGTGTTCAGGCATGTGGCACTGAGTTCGTTATGTTATGGGATGACACAGTCAAACCGGCATTACAGCCATCCTACTCCGGCCCACATCGAGTAGTGGCCCACACGAACAATACTATGGACATTCTCATCAGTGGTCGCCGGCAGACAGTTTCCCTCCAACGTGTGAAACCAGCGTGGATGATCGAAGAATCTGTTACACCCCTCCCCCCTCTCTGCATAGGAGACACTTCACGTGGGTCCACACCCACGTCACACATCACCATCCTGCGCACAGTCCCTACCCCATATGGGGTGGATACGGCTGCCATAACTGCAACGT
Organism: Schistocerca gregaria; assembly: GCF_023897955.1. Lineage (NCBI taxonomy): Eukaryota > Metazoa > Arthropoda > Insecta > Orthoptera > Acrididae > Schistocerca > Schistocerca gregaria. Next base: position 1,208,643,031 of record NC_064920.1, on the reverse strand, counting down.
TCAGCGCCGACAGGATGCTCAAGATTCGCATCACCCTCTGCGCCGGTACTGCAACGACATCTCCTGTGCCCGTCCAGCTCATGCGCACAAGTCGACCAGTCCGCCCCCCCCCCCCCCCCCCCCCCCTGGATGGCGGACTATACAAGCACTAGTCCACCCTGCACAGACAGTATGGACACTTAGCACACACTGCTATCAACCAGCGAGCATCCCACAACACCACTACACAGGAAGACACCCATGTCCTTCCCTCAGTGCTCCGCACTCCCGGGAGGGGGAGCTCTATGGTGACAGTCGACTGCCAGTAATTCACCAGTGAAGTGCAGAGAGTGCAGAGTAAACGGTCTTTGGAGACTCTAGCTTCTTTGGCAGTTCCGTCTGCGGCTTGACTATTGATACACATGTCATGAAATTGTGCATTCTTTTTCTTGTGTTTCTGTAAATATACGAACCATAAATAAAGTGTCTTATTGTAATAACTTGGAGTTTTCGGTGCATGGTCCCTCACCACAGCCATAAAACCTACAGGAGTAAAGAAAAATTGCCAAGAAATTTTCCAAATAAAAATTAAAAATGATATAATTATAGATTCTTTTCAAATGTCAAACTGTTTCAATGATTTATTCATAAATGTTGCCAAATCAGAAGCAGATATCACAGCCCACCAGGACAAGGTAGATGTCAACCTTGTAAATGTAGAACAAAATGCAAACCTCAAAACATTCAAAAGAATTATCCAAAATATGTAGAACATGCTATTGTGTCATAAGAAAACGAAATCAGCTTGATGGAATGGAATTCCATGCACTGTAGTCAAGGCTGTTTATAACATCATTTCTCAACCTTTGGCTAAAATTATTAATCAGTCATTTGAGAAAGAATGTTTCCCACATGCTGAAATAAGACTTTTGTTCAAGAAAGGCTCACCAGGTGAGATGGGAAATTACTGCCCTATTTCCCCATTGATAGTTATTGCTAAGGTGATAGAAAGGATTGTTGCAAAACAGCTTGAAAACTTTCTTATAGAAAACAATATTGCAATTAAAAATCAATTTGGATTTCAAAATGGGAAAAATACAATAAATACTATCAATGAATTCACTTAAAAGATAAACTCTGCTTTAGACAGGGGTAAAAAGGTCAGTCATTTTTTGTGATTTGACCAAAGCTTAATCAGTTGCTACTTCTACACAAGCTAGAGAGCTATGGGATCATGGACAGGGAATTGCAGTGGTTCAAATCTTATTTGTGAGAAACAAAACAGAGGGTTACTCTAAATTCAAATTAAAATGGGAAAAAAAATCAATGTCGGACTAGTAAAAGATTTGTGCTGAGGTCCCACAGGGCTCAATTTGTGGGCCTATCTTTATCTGCTGTACATAAATGATTTAGCTTTAAGCACTGATGTTCACTCCATTTTATTTGCAGATGACACCTCAGTTTTAATTGAAAATGACAATTTAGAACAAATTCATAATACTGTGGAAAATATAATGGAAAACCTAGAACTATGGTTTCAGTAAAATAGATTAAAACTCAATGTCAGAAAAACTCAGTCAGTGCATTTCAGTACTAAAACGTCATCAGCATCTCCCATAAAAATAGTACACAGCAATCAGGAAATGACTGAAGTGAGTTATGTAAAATTTCTAGATCTAAATCTTGGCAAAGATTTAAATTGTAAGGCACATGTAGACTTCAAAGCAAACAAACTAAACAGTCTAGTTCATGCGATGAATGTCTTATGTAGTTCCTCACTTATGGACATCCAGAAGATAATGTACCATAGCTACTTTGAGACTACAATTCGATACCTTGCAGACATTTATTTAAGGAACTGGGGATATTCACAGCACCTTCGCAATACATATATACTCTTATGACATTTGTCATTAATAATCCATCCCAGTTAAAAAACAACAGCTAAGTGCACAGCTACAACACTAGAAGAAAGGATAATTTTCACTATTCTGGATTAAATCTCACTTTGGCATAAAAAAGGGGTGAATTATGCTGCCACAAAAATCATTGGTCATTTGCCAAATAGTATTAAAAGTCTGATAGATAGCCAACCAACATCTAAAAGTGAATCAAACAAATTTCTGAATGACAACTCCTTCCTTCTACTCAACAGATGAATTCTTAGATATGAAGCAGTAACAATAAAAGAAAAAAAAAGAAAAATAAATAAATAAAAAAAATAAAGTGTAAAGAAAGCTTTGTTTAAGTGATACGTTCCACATCATTATAAAATGTTGTATTCATTATCTATGGAACAAGAATTGATGTATGTATGTATGTACGGAATAATTTTCCGGGGAAACTCTGAGAACGGCCCAAGATTAGTTACACTTCAAAAGAGAATAATAAGAAACATGTATTTAGTCCAAAGAAGAACATCATGTCACCCATTATGTAAAACATACTAACCATTCCTTGTCTGTACATCTACAAAATTTTTATATTCATCTGTAAAAATCAAAACTCCCTTGACAATTTTCATTTCAACCACAATTACAGTACTCATCACAGACGCAGTTTCAAACTTCCCTCTCTTAATTTAAAGCTTGTGTTCAAACACCATTGTACATGAGATTAATTATTTAAAATACATTAAATCTGCTAAATATGTAGTCTGACCCACTAAAAATATTTTTATTTAATACACTAATGGAAAAATATTATTCAATTGAAGAATTCAAGCAGCACAGTTTGGCAATTTGAAGAGCCCTAATCTCTCTTGTCTTATCTTTGTGCTCTTTCCGCGAAATGGAAGTTGGCAGCAGTAAAATTGTACTGCAGTCAGCCTCAAACGCTGGTTCTCTAAATTTCCTCAGTAGCGATTCATGAAAATAATGCCTCCTTTCCTCTAGAGACTCCCACCCGAGTTTCTTTAGCATTTCCATAACACTCTCATAATGATCAAACCTACCAGTAACAAATCTAGCAGCCCGCCTCTGAAATGCTTCTATGTCCTCCCTCAATCAGATCTGATAGGGATCCCAAACGCTCGAGCAGTACTCAAGAACAGGTCTCACCAGCGTTCTATAAGCAGTCTCCTTTACAGAGGAACCACATCTTCCCAAAATTCTACCAATGAACCGAAGACGACCATCCGCCTTCCCCACAACTGCCATTACATGCTTGTCCCACTTCATATTGCTCTGTAATGTTACGCCCAAATATTTAATCGACGTGACTGTGTCAAGCACTACACTACTAATGGAGTATTCAAACATTATAGTATTCTTTTTCCTATTTATCTGCATTAATTTACATTTATCTATATTTAGAGTTAGCTGCTATTCTTTATACCAATCACAAATCTTGTCCAAGTCATCTTGTATCCTCCTACAATCACTCAATGACAACACCTTCCCGTACACCACAGCATCATCAGCAAACAGCCACACATTGCTATCCACCCTATCCAAAAGATCATTTATGTAGATAAAAAACAACAGCGGACCTACCACACTTCCCTGGGGCACTCCAGATGATACCCTCACCTCCGATGAACACTCACCATCAAGGACAACGTACTGGATTTTATTACTTAAGGAGTCTTCGAGCCATTCACATACTAGGAACCAGTCCTATATGCTCATACCTTAGTTAGGAGTCTTCAGTGGGGCACTGAGTGAAACACTTTCAGAAGTCAAGGGATATGGCATCCATCTGATACCCTTCATCCATGGTTTGCAAGATATCATGTGAAAAAAGAGCATTTTGCAGGAACGATGCTTTCTATAACTGTGCTGATGCATGAACAGCAACTTCTCTGTCTCAAGGAAATTCATTATATTTGAACTGAGAATATGTTCCAGAATCCTGCAACAACCGGATGTTAAGGATATTGGTCTGTAATTTTGAGGATCCATCCTTCTACCCTTCTTATATACAGGCGTCACCTGCACTTTTTTCCAGTTACTCGGGACTTAACGTTGGGCAAGAGATTCGCGATAAACGCAAGCTAAGTAAGGAGACAATGCAGTAGAGTACTCACTGTAAAACTGAATTGAAATCCCATTGGGACCTGGCTATTTATTTATTTTCAAGCCATTCAGCTGCTTCATAACCCCAGGGATGTCTATCACTATGTCCTCCATATAGGAATCTGTACGAGACTCAAATGGCGGTATGTTTGTACGATCCCCCTGCGTGAAAGATTCCTCAAATGCTAAATTTAAAATTTCAGTTTTCGTCTTGCTGTCTTCCATTGCCAGGCCAGACTGATCAGTGAGTGACTGGATACAAGCCAATTTTACGTAAGACCTGAAATTCCTTGTGTTTTCAGCAAGATCTTTTGCTAAGGTATGACGGTGCTAGTGGTTGAATGCTTCATGCCTTGCTCCTTTTACAGCAGCATGAATCTCTACTAACTTTTGCCTGTCCTCTTTCTCCCGATCTCTCTTGTACCGCAAGTGCAACTGCTTTTGCTTCCTGAGCGTTCTCTGAATTGCGCTGTTAAACCATGACGGGTCTTTTCCGTCCGTAACGCACTTTTTCAGCACATACTTGTCCAATGCATAATTTACAATGTGTTAAAAATTTGCCCATAATTCTTCCACGGCCATCGTACCGGAAGTAAATGAAGTCGATTCATTTACTAAGTGCAATGCTAACAACTGCTTATCTGCCCTTTCTAGTAAGAATACTCTCCTAGCCTTCTTGACCGACTTTTTAGCTTTCATAACCATAGTCGTAATGACAGCATCAGGATCACTAATCCCTGTCTCAACACTGACACTGTCGATGAGGTCTGGTCTGTTCGTAGTTACCAGATCTAAAATATTTCCATTACACGTCGACTGTCGATTTAGCTGCTCAGACAGTTTTCGGATAATGTGTTCAAAAGTAATTAACACGCGGCTTGTCTGTACCACCTGTAATGTATCCATAGACATCCCAGTCTATCCTAGGTAGGCTGAAGTCGCCTCCGACTAATATAGCATGATCCGGGTACTTCTGCGATACAGAATGTAGACTCCCTTTGAATTATTCTAGAACTGTCCCGATGGAACCAGGTGGTCAGTAATAACACCCCACAATTAGCTTTATTTCCCCTAGCCCTGTTAAATGTATCCAGATAACTTCACAATTACACTCTACTTTGACCTCAGTAGACACAATATTTTTGTCAACTGCAATGAAGACACCACCTCCTACGGTATCTAATCTGTCTTTCCGATATGCGTTCCAACCCTCACTAAATATTTCAGAACTTCCTATCCCAGGGTTCAGCCAGGTCTCAGTCCCAAGAACAATTTGCGCGCCACACGCTTCCTAGAGGGCAGTAAATTCAGGAACTTTATTCCGAACACTCTGAAAATTTACTGTTATATCTTGATAGTTGAAGTATCTTTACACTGAGCACATCCTGATTTCCCTGCATGCACGTTGACTGGTGAGTGTTCATCAGGACACCTCGCACTAATGTGCACACCACAAGTACTCTGCTGCCCGAGTAGCCGCTTCCTTTGTGTAGTGCACCTCTGTCCTATCTTGTGGCAGCCTAGAATTCCCCACCAAATAGTGCAAGTCTAGAAATCTGCAGCCAAGACTGTCACAGAGTCGACGAAGCCTCTAGTTGAGACCCTCCACTCAGTTCCAAACCAAAGGACCCCGACCCACTCTGGGAACGACGCTGCAAATAGAGAGCTCTACTTGCACCACGCTTGTGAGGCCAGCGGTCTTCACAAAACCCACCAGCCGCCTGTACGAACGGAGGATCACCTCAGAACCCAAGTGACAGTCATCATTGGTGCCAACATGAGCAACTACTCGCAGATGACTGCACCCCATACGTTCGATAGCCGCAGGCAAGGCTGCCTCCACATCTTGGATGAGGCCCCCCGGCAGACAAACCGAATGCATATTAATATATTGTCTAAATTGTATTGCAAGCTGAAAAATGACTGTAAGTGTTATATATGTTCTTATTTAATTGTTCATGTGTAAAAAAGCAGAAATATGTTAACTATTATAATCTTTTTTTAGAAAAAGTAATTTAATGTGTCTCCAGTACAAAAATCTTTGGTTTGTATCTTTACATTATGAGATGAATAAACTACATTCTACATTCTAATATTCTTTTGCTTTGGCACCAAAATGTAATGTGGCATCATAATAAACTGTCCATTTAGTGCTTGCAAGTGCTGTGACATAATTTGAATTTAATAGCTTCTTGCAGATGTTGATTTCTTCAAGGTTCAATGTCAGATTTCAAGTTCTTTGGCACAGTTTTGAGAATATAATGTTTTCAATGTTAATGATTAGTTTTGTAGAAATTTTACTTTTCTTGTGAGTGGTGACTGCTGATTATAACTTATGTCACCTTTATGCTTGACCACAGATAAAGTTCAGACTTCATCTTCAGATTCATCAGAAAATGGTAGAAGTCAAGTATTTGGCATGGTATGTTATTATATAAATAAATATGATGCTGCTCCAGCCAGTGCGATTCTGATGTACATTCCTGAAGACTGTAAGACACAGAAAAGTTTGGGGCTGCCTTTATCCATAGGATTACTTCAAATGGTCGACAATGGTGAAATGCTATTGAGTAAGCACACAATGTGTCAGGATATAGCTGTTGCAGTACACACACTCCCACATGTGATTTGCAGTTACTACTATTCCAGTACAAGTTTATAGTTAATAACACATACTTATGGTATTTGAATGAAGATATGGCATTAACTTACTGAACACTGGGAGAATAAATAAATAAAGCAGTTTGATAAATTTAGTTTAAACGTTGTACAGAAATATGCACACCAATCTGCCAATCCTTTCAGATTCTACAAAGAAATGAAAAATCTGAACAATAAATCTAAGCTGGAAGAATCACACATTTGTTTTGTGGAAGGGTTCCTGCCAGTAATTCAGAAACGCTGATGATGATGTACTACTCACACAGATACAAGCTGTTTCTAAACGTATCTTCCAAACTCCGAGGATGCTTAAAATTTTATTCATGGCTGTTAATCAGAATTTTAAGAATAGGTATAATTAGTCATCAGTTGCACAAAAATAGGGTATAGGAATGAACATGTTAAACATTGTGATTCACTTTCTCACTAGGTAAAAGAGCAATGCAGTTTCTTCCGTAAATATTACCATCAATATTTTTCGCCCTGAATTTTAATTACACTTCTGATTCTTTCTTTTACTTTCTACATTGTTTCTTCAAAATACTGGTTCAACAGGGGAGGAGAAAGACCACTTACATACTTCTTAATCTGGGCACATCTCTCTTGGTCATCCAATTATATTGTTTCCAATTGGTTCTTGCTCATACTGTATGTTACCCACATTTTCCTGTAAAGTATATTGATTTATTTTGAGGATTTCAAACATCTTACACCACTTTCCATTGTTGAACACTCTTCCTTCTTCAATGGATGCTGTGAAAATGCCCTGATTTACACAAAACGTGTGTAAGGGAAATTTAGAAACATAATAGGTACTATCACAGATCTCTTACTTTCCATAGGGTATTTTTTGATCAACTTGTAAGCACGCATGGCTGAACACCACCAATAATCCAGTGGAATACCAGGGGCCAACATATGAAAAAAAACTTATACAGATGATAAGATCTCATATGTGAGAGCTAATACAAAATATTCAGTCTGAAAGAAAAAAAAAATATTGGTCAGAGAGCATTGTCTGTAAGCTGTGGAGTTTTAAAAAATACTGCCTGATATTTTAGTTCATTCATAAATGTTAGCATGAGATAGAAATAGAAAAATAATGGGTGTCACCCTTAGCATCACATCATTTTTTCAGGTAAGCCATCTGTACGGAAAGCAGGTGTGCAGTACATTATAGACACTGTGATAACAGAGCTGCAAGAAAATCCAGACAGACGGTGAGTGACCAGTATATATACTTATATAAAATCATGACATATGCTAACTACCAGTAATTCAAGTAAAGTGCTGTTACATTCCACATCTATTTAACATTGCACACTTTTATCAAGAGAGGGAGAGAGAGAGAGAGAGAGAGGGAGAGCGAGAGAGAGAGAGACGTAGAGAAAACAAAGGAGGGTATTATACTTTCAGTACAACTAATAATACCATCAATTCAGCCCAATCACCCATAGTAGCACAAAATGCTTTTCCTACAGTAGTTCACTACTAGGTAGTTGTATATGCATACTTGCTAATATCTAAACATACACTTGCTTGACAGGATGGCACTAAAAGAGAAGTGTGGCAACACAATTCAAAAGTATAACTATCATTTAGTAACACTGACTATTTACAATAAATGTACTTAACTTCCTGGTAGCTTGATGCATGACACTTGAAATCCTGTACCTAGTACAATGGAATATAAATAAATTTGCTTTCTCTTGATAGTTTATAGTCACAATAATTGAAAGTACTTTGCTGACACTCACAGTTAATTGTTCATATTGCTCCATAGTGATTATTATGTTGGAAATGTAGTCACTGTAGAACCTTGGCACTCTCTGTGAGAGAAATAGAACATTAGCACAAATAGCTTCTGAAAGGAACTGTCAGAACTGTGCTCCATAGCTTAACTGCAGAAACTGTCAGAACTGTGCCAGAACTGAGTGAGTGTCAGAAACAGACCATCTCTTGTGCCTGTTGATAGAAGGATCTCCTTCCACACCCATACCTGCCAGAAGTGAGGTAGCCAGTGATTGTCAGTGGCCTGTGTGGCTGCTGGCAACACAATGAGTGGGTGCATGTGACACACTGATGAACATTTTGTGGAAGCAGAATATAGTCCCAGTTGGCGAGCAACATTTAGAGACTGCTGATCAGAACTGAGGAGAACCCTGAAAGTGATATACCTGTAGGTGGTAGCCTCTTGTGGTATGTCTGTATATCTCTTGAGCTATGTACACAGCAGACTGCAAAAAATATTTACATTATAAGCTGCTGTTCATACAGATGCTAGATTAGTTATAATCAGATTAGGTTAGATTAGATTTACTTTCATTCCAATTGATCCATAGTAAGGAGGCTCTCCAGGATGTAGAACACGTCAGAAAAACAATAATACATGACAAATATTTACAACTGAAACAAATAAGCTAATGTACCTTCCACAGTTCCCAAGTGGAATGATTGTCATTTTTTTGAATGACCACTATGTGAAAGAATCAATTTACAAACACTCATTTACTAAGACCACATGTAATTAATTCCTAGTTGGATGATGACTGATAGCTTAATACATGTCTCTTTCCTAATAACATCCTTTGTATCCTGACAGAGATATAAAATTTGAACCATTTTGCTGCAATTCCTGTTACACCACAATATTCTAATTTACTTAAAAGGAAATTGTGATTTACACAGTCAAATGTCTTTAACAGATCACAAAATATATCAGTTGCCTGCAATTTTTTGTCTAATGAATTAAGTACATTTTCACTGTAACTGTAGATAGCCTTCTCAATATCAGAATCCTTTAGAAATCTGAACTGCGACTTTGACAGTATGCTATTTGTGATAAGATGGTTATAAAGCCAATTGTACATTACTTTTTCTGAAATTTTTAAGAATGCTGGCAAAAGTGAAATTGAACAGAAATTTGATGCTATTTCTTTATCTCCCTTCTTAAACAGTGGCTTAATTTCAGCATATTTCAACCATTCAGGAAATATTCCACTGATAAATGACTGGTTACACAGATAGCTTAATATGTTACTTAGCTCAGAATCACATTCTTTAATTAACGTTGTTGGTATTTCATCATACCCACTAGATGTTTTATGATGGACATTACTTCTGCTGGGGTACTGAGGATTAAATTCATGTTGTGGAAGTTACTTGAAATGTCTGGTCTGAGGTATTCCATAGCAGAATTTACAGCACCTGACAACCCCATCTTTTCAGTAACATTTATAAAATGTTTGTTAAAAAGTTCTGCAACACTATATACATCTGTCACTAATGTTTCATTTACTTTTATTGCTATTTGTCCCTCTTCATGTCTGGTTCTACTGGTCTCCTCCTTCACTATATCCCATATTATCTTTATTTTGTTATCTGATATGACTATCTTTTCCTTGTAATATATTTGCTTTGATGTTCATATTACAGTCTTCAATATTTTACAGTATTTCTTGTTAAGTGGTAAAGCATCAACATCAAAACTGATTTATATTGACAGATACAGTTTTCTTTTGTTTTACAATACACCTCTATTCCTTGAGTAATCCATGGTTTCTTTGTAGACTTTGCTCTAACCTTGGTTAGTTTTGGGGGGAAACAGTGTTCAAATAAGGCAAGCTCTTTATCAGCAAAAGTGTTATACTTTTCATTCATGCCATGAGCACCATAAACATCACTCCAGTGAATGTCTCTGAAGAGTGTCCTAAAATCGTCAATTTTTGGCTTATTGATTACCCTCTTGAGCTCAGATTTAAGAGATTTTATATCCTATTCAGTATTAACATTTAACAGAAGGAACTGCATGTCATGGTCTGAGAGACCATTGACTATTGGTTTTGTAACATAATTTTGTTCACTGGATTGTTCTATAGAGATATTATCAATGGCTGTTTGAGAGCAACTGCCTACCCTAGTGGGGAACTTTACAATGGGAATTAATTTGAATGGTAGTGTTACTAACACAAATAAGTTCTTATTGAGAGAGTCTTTAAGGAAATCTACATTGAAGTCACCAGCAATCACTATATCTTTGTTTTTGGTTGTTAAATGGGCCAGTATACCTTCAAGGTGGTTTATGAACAGATTAAAGTTACCTGCATGTGCTCGATATACACTTAATATTAAGAAGGAATTTTTTTGGTGAAATTCTACTTCTGTTTGCAAATACTTCCATACACTGTTCTAGGGAAAATTTATGAATGTCTGCGTTCTTAAATTTATGACAGTTTCTGATGAATGTGGCAACTCCTCCTTTCTCCATTGACTGAGTAAAAATTGGATAGAGTTGAAATTTCCGTTGATTGTTGAAAATTCTTAAGCAACAGCTGTTTATGCTCATGTAATAAGCTAGAATTATGTTTTTTGGTTTCTTTCTCAAACTGGAGGTTTGTCCCAATCTTAACCTCTCTTAAGACTTGGTTTCTTTCTGTCCTCCCTACCCTAAAAAAGGGTCTTTTCTGAACCCTACAACCACTGATACTTTATCACTCGTTACAGTGCCTCCCCCCTTTAACTTTCCTGCTATTTTCCCAGCCAGTTTACCCTTCCTCTGCCTGTTAAGGTGAAGGCCATGCCCAGTATAATCCCACCTACTGAGAGAATCAACAGGAACCACAACAGTGTGTGATCCTACAACCAACATAAGCAGCCGTTCCAACTCCAAGATAAATTTAAGGACATAAATGCTTATCCTGTTGAGAATGGTCTTTCAGATCATGGTGCACAGTTAGTTACAGTACATGACATAGCTCCATGCAGTATATCAAATCAGAATTTCAAAGCAGTGCGTTCAATTAACAATATAAATACTGCAAACTTTAGGGAAAGCCTAAAGGAGCTAGACTGGGATGAAGTGTACATGGAACCCGATGCAAACTTGAAATATAACTTATTTCACGATACATTTTTAAGGGTATTTGAAAATTGTTTTCCCAAGAAAATAGTGAAACATAATTCCAAGAAAACATATAAAAAACCTTGGCTTACTAAAGGAATAAGAATATCTTGCAACCATAAAAGAGAACTGTATCTAACAGCAAGAGGGAGTACTGACCCCAAAATTGTTTAATATTATAAAAACTATTGTGCGGTACTAAGAAAAGTTATTAAAAAGTCCAGAAGCATGTGTATCATGTCTGAGATCAGTAACTCTGATAATAAAATTAAAGCAATTTGGAATATTATTGAAAGGGAAACAGGGCAACCAAGAGCACAGGCAGACTTTAGTGCAATAAAACTGAATGACAAGTGCACTAACAAACAATCTGAAATTGGAAATATTTTCAATAATTGTTTTTTAAATTTTGTGAAGAAAATAGGATCTAGATCTTCACTAGAAGAGGCAAGGCTTCTAATAGAAGAGGCCATACCTGTGCAGTTTGAAACAACTGTATTTCCACGAACCTCTCCCTCTGAAATCAGTAAAATAATAAACTCACTGAAAAGTAAAAGCTCTTACGGAATTGATGGCATTTCCAGCAAGATACTTAAAGCTTGTTCCCCACAGATAAGTAGGATTCTCAGCCACATATGTAATAGCTCTTTGGAGCAGGGTGTTTTCCCTGGTAGACTGAAATATGCCATTCTAAAACAATTGCATAAAAAGGGGGATACGTAGGATGTCAACAACTATCGCCCAATCTCTCCTCTGACAGCTCTATCAATAATTTTTGAGAAAGTAATGTATTCAAGAGTAGCCTCCCATATTTGTAAAAATAAAGTACTAACAAAATGTCAGTTTGGTTTTCAGAAAAGCTTTTCAACAGAAAATGCTATATATGCTTACACTGATCAAATATTAAATGCTCTGAATAACCAGACATCACCCATTGGTATTTTTTGTGATCTCTCAAAGGCCTTTGATTGAGTAAATCATGGAATTCTTTCAGATAAGCTAAATCATTATGGTTTGAGGGGGGCAGTGCACAAATGGTTTAATTCATACTTAACTAGAAGAATGCAGAAGGTTGAAATAAGTGGTTCATGTAATGTTAATACAACAGCTGATTCCACAAACTGGGGGGCTATCAAGTACGGAGTCCCACAGGGTTCGGTCTTAGGTCTTTTACTGTTCTTGATATACTTTAATGACTTACCATTCCATATTGATGAAGATGCAAAGTTAGTTCTTTTTGCTGATGATACAAGTATAGTAATAACATCCAAAAACCAAGAACTAAGTGATGTAATTGTAAATGATGTTTTTCACAAAATTATTAAGTGGTTCTCAGCAAATGGACTCTCTTTAAATTTTGATAAAACACAGTATATACAGTTCCGTACAGTAAATGGCACAACTCCAGTAATAAATATAGACTTTGAACAGAAGTCTGTAGCTAAGGTAGAATTTTCAAAAATTTTTGGTGTGTCCATTGATGAGAGGTTAAACTGGAAGCAACACATTGATGGTCTGCTGAAACATCTGAGTTTGGCTACGTATGATATTAGGGTTATTGCAAATTTTGGTGATAAGAATCTCAGCAAATAAGCTTACTATGCTTACTTTCATTCACTGCTTTCGTATGGTATCATATTCTGGGGTAATTCACTGTTGAGTAGAAAAGTATTCATTGCTCAAAAATGTGTAATCTGAATAATTGCTGGAGTCCACCCATGGTCATCCTGCAGACATCTATTTAAGGATCTAGGGATCCTCACAGTAACCTCACAGTATATATATTCACTTATGAAATTTGTTGTTAATAATCCAGCCCAGTTCAAGAGTAATAGCAGTGTGCATAGCTATAACACCAGGAGAAAGGATGATCTTCACTATGCAGGGTTAAATCTGACTTTGGCACAGAAAGGGGTAAATTATGCTGCCACAAAAGTCTTTGGGCACCTACCAAACAGCATCAAAAGCCTGACAGATAGCCAACTAACATTTAAAAATAAATTAAAAGAATTTCTAGATGACGACTTCTTCTACTCATTGGCAGAATTTTTAGATATAAATTAAGGGAGGGAAAAAAACTAACTTAAGCATTAGTGATATGCAATATTTTGTGTAATGTAATATCTTGTACAGACATCTTTCTTTAACCTGACACATTCCACATCATTACAAAGTGTCATATTCATGATCCATGGAACAAGTATTAATCTAATCTAATCTAATCTAACTCTCTTCTCAGAAGAGTTCAAATGAGGTTGGTAATGATGCCCAAGAACAGATAAACTCAACACTTGTATGCTTTGATGCTGATGCAATCTTTGCCATACCACACACTATACTGTACCCAGGATCTCTGTCAATACTAATACCTCACCCATCCAGTATAACCATATCCTTGCATACTTTCATGCAAGCAGCTATGATTCTATACATTGATCAAATGTTAAAGACATGATGTTTGCCACATTTTTACATCAAGTAATATTTCTAGTTCATTGATAGAACATATAAATCATTATCATATTTTACACTTTTCTACTCTCTGTAATCCCACAGGAAAAGTCTCTGGGCTAATGCAGCAAGAGCTTATACAAGTTTACAGTATAAAAGTGATATTGTGCAAAGTATCCTGTACGTAATATTACACACTCTGTAAGACATCTCTCTGCCACTAAGTCAAACTGACATACATCACAGGAATAAAACTAAATTCAGTATGGAGGAATATAATGTATGCAGTTCTTTAGTGCTTAGTACAGGGTTGATTCCTGTTTGTAACCTACAAAAGTTTCCTTCTGGTGACATTAAAAGACTTTTCAGACACTGTGTAGTTTAGTGATATCACAAGCACAGTGCAAAATGTTACACAGAATATTCAAATCATTATGTGTGGACATTCATCCTAGAGCAGCTGAACAGCTTTGGCACAAGTGATGTGGAAGCTCTTTGGAACGGTGCAGCATGACTTCACTGTAAGCTGGACAATGTGACTAACTAGACACTCTGTAGAATTGCTCTGTTTAATAAACAGCATTCTCATGAACTGGATGAGTCATCGATATTGATAGCTTACAACCATCATTGTATCCTAGTTCCTACACTCCTCGAAATTGAAATAAGAACACCGTGAATTCATTGTCCCAGAAAGGGGAAACTTTATTGACACATTCCTGAGGTCAGATACATCACATGATCACACTGACAGAACCACAGGCACATAGACACAGGCAACAGAGCATGCACAATGTCGGAACTAGTACAGTGTATATCCACCTTTCGCAGCAATGTAGGCTGCTATTCTCCCATGGAGACGATCGTAGAGATGCTGGATGTAGTCCTGTGGAACGGCATGCCATGCCATTTCCACCTGGCGCCTCAGTTGGACCAGCGTTCGTGCTGGACGTGCAGACCGCGTGAGACGACGCTTCATCCAGTCCCAAACATGCTCAATGGAGGACAGATCCGGAGATCTTGCTGGCCAGGGTAGTTGACTTACACCTTCTAGAGCACGTTGGGTGGCACGGGATACATGCGGACGTGCATTGTTCTGTTGGAACAGCAAGTTCCCTTGCCGGTCTAGGAATGGTAGAACAATGGGTTCGATGACGGTTTGGATGTACCGTGCACTATTCAGTGTCCCCTCGACGATCACCAGAGGTGTACAGCCAGTGTAGGAGATCGCTCCCCACACCATGATGCCGGGTGTTGGCCCTGTGTGCCTCGGTCGTATGCAGTCCTGATTGTGGCGCTCACCTGCACGGCGCCAAACACGCATACGACCATCATTGGCACCAAGGCAGAAGTGACTCTCATCGCTGAAGACGACACGTCTCCATTCGTCCCTCCATTCACGCCTGTCGCGACACCACTGGAGGCGGGCTGCACGATGTTGGGGCGTGAGCGGAAGACGGCCTAACGGTGTGCGGGACCGTAGCCCAGCTTCATGGAGACGGTTGCGAATGGTCCTCGCCGATACCCCAGGAGCAACAGTGTCCCTAATTTGCTGGGAAGTGGCGGTGAGGTCCCCTACGGCACTGCTTAGGATCCTACGGTCTTGGCGTGCATCCGTGCGTCACTGCGGTCCGGTCCCAGGTCGACGGGCACATGCACCTTCCGCCGACCACTGGCGACAACATCGATGTACTGTGGAGACCTCACGCCCCACGTGTTGAGCAATTCGGCGGTACGTCCACCTGGCCTCCCACATGCCCACTATACGCCCTCGCTCAAAGTCCGTCAACTGCACATACGGTTCACGTCCACACTGTCACGGCATGCTACCAGTGTTAAAGACTGCGATGGAGCTCCGTATGCCACGGCAAACTGGCTGACACTGACGGCGGTGGTGCACAAATGCTGCGCAGCTAGCGCCATTCGACGGCCAACACCGTGGTTCCTGGTGTGTCCGCTGTGCCGTGCGTGTGATCATTGCTTGTACAGCCCTCTCGCAGTGTCCGGAGCAAGTATGGTGGGTCTGCCACACTGGTGTCAATGTGTTCTTTTTTCCATTTCCAGGAGTGTATATTGGTGACCCCATATGTGCAAATTCATCTCCAGAATTGATCATGCTCACTAAGAAGTGACAATGTGTCTGTCATTCACCACATCACTGGGCACTATACCTAAATAACTGCTGCCACTCACAGGAATACAATGTAGGATCACTGTGGGCAGTGTGTGAATCTGACTGTGAAAACTGAGTGCACAAATAATCCATTTTTGTTACCACTCAACAACAGTGGCACAGTGCCTTATCAAAAAACGGCGGCAGGTGATATCACAGTTAATTGACTTAAAGCCATTGAATTCCACAGACTGCATTCTAATCATCAATGCAATGCCACATACAAATTATCTGCATCTTTTGTGTTGTGAAACTTCTTTCAGCATTTGCAGTTCACCATACAAACGCTAATTTTTTATGAGTAATTGACAGCCATCTCGTCTCGTACGATTCATGGACATAGTGTGACCACTGGTAAATTGACATGTGCCCTCAGAGTCTTTCATGGTGGCATGCTTCAACAAAATCTTATCAGTTTACAAACCATGTCTTTTTGAACTAAACACTCAAGCTTTCAATAGCTGTCTTCCCCATCATCAGAAGTTGAAACCAGTCACTGCTGGGACTGGCATGATATTCTGTTTCTTCTTCTTCTTTTAGTGTTCAACCCTGTGGTTGGTTTGCAACAGAGCACCAAACCTCTCTTTTGTCTGCCTTCCCCTTCATTTTCCATGTATGTGTTGCATCCAACAACATTAATGATCTGTTGCATGTATGATATCCTTGGTTGCCCCCACCGATTCCTTCCCTCAATAGCTCC
Source organism: Schistocerca gregaria (assembly GCF_023897955.1). Lineage (NCBI taxonomy): Eukaryota > Metazoa > Arthropoda > Insecta > Orthoptera > Acrididae > Schistocerca > Schistocerca gregaria. The sequence goes on along the minus strand of NC_064920.1, from coordinate 1,208,626,151 downwards.
TTCTGCTATTGTTCCAATTATGTTATTGTGTCATAGGATGTCCCCTAAAGGTTGTCTCTTTTTGTTTGTATGTGCCCCACACAGATTTGGTTTCCAGTACTTTTCAAAGCACCTCCTCATTTGTTACTTTGTCTGTCCATCTGATCTTCATCATCCTTCTATAAGCATGACATCACCAAGGCCTGTAGCCATCTTCTCTCTTCTCTTCCCATTGTCCAACTTTCACATCCATATAAGCCCACACTCCAAACAAAAGTTTTTATGAAACATTTTCTTATTATCAGACTGATTTTCTTGCTGGTGAGTAACTAACTCCTCAGATTAAATGCAATTTTAGCCTGTCGTATTCTGCTTTCCGTGATTTTGCGTCCCAGGTAGGTAAATTCCTCTATCACTTCCATCTTCTCTCTTCCAATTTTCATTCTCAGCTTCTGTAATCCATATTATCACTTTAGGCTTTTTCTTGTTTATTGTCAATCCATACTGATAGCATAGAATCTTTTCCATTGTTCTGAGGACTTCCTCTAGATCTTCTTTTGTCTCCATGACTGTAGCAATATCATCTGCATGATGTAGAATGTCTATCTTCTATCCATTAATTTTGATCTCCATCTCAGTAGTTTCCCAAACTTGGTCTATAGCTTCCTGGATGTCAGTGTTGAATATTAAGAGGAGAGAGAGCACATCCCCGTCTTAACCATTTTCTAATACTTGCTTCTTGTCCCTGGTGACAGTTCCTAGTCACTGCCACCTCATTCTTATAGAGACATGGATGTCTTTGTACTTCATTCCACTTTTCCTCAGCACTCTGAACATCTCTTGCCAGACAACATTATCAAATGCCTTTTACAGGTCTACAAAGGCAATATAAGTTTGTTTATTTTTCTGTAATTGCTTTTCAATAAGGAGTCTCAGTGCCAGAATCACTTCTCCTGTTCCCAAACCCCTTCTGAAACAAAACTGATCTTCACTCATCATATCCTCCAACTTCTATTCAATTCTCTTCACAAATATTTTTATGAGAACTTTTGATGCTTGTGATATTAGGCTTAAAGTTCAATACCGTTCACATTTTGTAGCTGCTGCCTTCTTTGGTATAGGAACAATGATGCATTTCTGGAAATCTCTCAGTATCTCACCTGTATTATAGATTGACCTAATAAGTTTAAGCAGCATCATTTTCATGCTGTCTCCAGAATTCTTTATTACTTCTGCAGGGATGTCATCAATACCTATTGCTTTGTTGTCCGGTAGTTCATTTATAGCTTAGTCAAATTCTTCTTGAAGAATGTCATCTCCCTTGTCATCTCCATCTACTTATTTTTCTGTTCCTATTACTTTCTCCAAAAGAGGTGTACAGCGAGCCATTGGAATCGATTTTTTATGACATCACCAGCTCATTCACCACCTCTTGAGCAAATGAGTACAAGTTACTTCCATCTCTTACATCCCTCCACAACCAGTGCCCATCAAATTCCCCTCTCCCTGACTGCACCAGCCATGACATTCTTCACAAATTTACCAAACTTTCCTAGGAAATTCTCCAGACATATTGATACTATTCTGCTTGCAACACACACAAAATTACTATGTACAGAAAATGATGAGCTCTATGTTGCATCACTGCCACAGCCCTAGCAGCAGCATATGAACAGATCTGCACAGCAGACAACAAACAGCTGGACACAGCCCCTCCTCTGAAATGTGGTACACCTGCTGACCAGCACACACCATGCCAACAAAGGTACCACTGCTACCCTACGGTCAGTAATAACCCAAACACAGTGTCCATTAACAGTGCTTCCATCCTGACCAACTCACCACACATATGTGTACACATTTGTGCTGTTCCTGATGGAAACACATATCACATAATAACCCCAGCAGACCTACAATTTGACTTAAACAATGATGATTAGTCTTAGCAGATCTGCAACTTGCCAAAGTTGAAGTTAATGAACTCCTACCAGCAGGAATTGTTCACCCTTGAGATAGTCCCTGAGTCTTGAGGATCAAGCTTGTTCATGAGAAAGATGGCTCTACCAGATTGTGTGGTAATTACAGGACTCAGTTCTCGAATAGTGCATGACAGCTATCCCACCCCCAGCACACATTATTTTATGCATGCCATCACAGGTGCTACAGTTTTAGCATGATCGATAGCAAGCACCATTGCATACCAACAACATCTGAAAGAATGCCACTTTAATTTGATTCAGACTGTTTGAGTATCTCTTTATGGCATATGAGCTTAAAAATGCTGTTCAGACTTGGCAGCAGTTCATTGACAGTCTCCTATTCTGCTTCCCCTTCTGCTACACATATCTTGATGACATACTCTACTTCTCACATTCCATGGCACCTAGAACACATTCAAACCATGATACAGGAAGGGGGATTGGTTATTAATCAGGTGAAATTACAACTTACAGAGACAGTAAGTTTTCTTCCTCGGGCACACTTCTAATGCCACTGGCATCAAACTGACAACTCAATGTGAGTTGCTGGTGCAAGACCTTCCACATCTGTCTAATCTCCCCCTCCTTCTTTCTCCCATCTATTGTCCACATCAAATAATGCCCAGTCCAAGTAATTATAAGGAAAGTCTTTTATGAAGATTTGAGAGGAGCAAAGATTACAATAAACTTTCAAGTTTATTTAGCTTGTCATGTTGAGATGGCTCCAGTTCTTCTCTGATTTTTTAAGCTGAAAATCTAACATCAGGTCCTTACAGTTGGTTTTAACTTATTGAATTTAAAGATTGTTGTTGCAGAACTAGGCCAAAAAAATACTTAGTATGATAAAAACAAATTATCTTGCATCAACAATTTGGAACATATGTCTCAAAACTCAGAACCAGATCAGAGAATCGTATAAGGCTGACCAAGCCTGAAATGTGTCAGACTTGGTCAAAACAAAGAGCTTTAGATAATACAAAAACACACTTAAAATAAATAATTAAACTAAGCTCACTGCAAGCAATGTACCAACTTGGAGCAAAAATGAATTACTTTTGTTACATATAAATGTACAGTCCCTAAGAAACAAAGTCAGTGAACTACAGTACTGGCTGGAGAAATTCAATGTGGCATTCTCTGTGTGAATGAACATTGGATTAAAAGTGAGGAAATTAGCCTATTTGTACCATTTGGCAACTCACTGGCAGCAAGCTACCATAGACCAGACTATGCTCATGGTGGAGCTTGCAGAACCTTTATTATGAAGAAACAGAAATATAACTGCCAAAAACTGGTTCTCTTCTATGCTGATTGAAAAACAGATCGAAAATGGTTTGACTTACATTGGAATGATGCACAAAAATAAAGGGGAAATGCCACCAGAATTTTTAGCCAATAAACAATGGGTAGTAGGATCTACATTATTTGATTTTGTGAAGGATAACACATTGGCATCTTTTGTCCCAAAAAAGAACTGAAGCGTAATGGTGATCTCATTAATGCACCATGACAATTCAGTCAATGAAAACAGTGGAACACCTGAGGTAATTGAATTTTACAACAGAACAAAAGGTGGTGTTGATACATTAGATCAGAAATGTGCCAATTATTCTGTCTCTATAAGAACTCAATGGGGGCCATGTGTAATTTTTTCAGCAATATTGAATGTTGCGAGTGCAAATAGACTTCTATTGTGGAAGGCATAAAATGGAGGAAAACGTTTGAAATGTAATCATTACATAAAAGAAATTTGACTAAATTTGGTAAGGCCATTTATCACAGAAAGAAAAATAGAGTATTCTTCATATTCAGTAGATCTGATGAGTAGGATAGATAATTTTCTAGGTGATTCTGACAAATCACGAAATAACCTATGATTAGAAAATTCACATTGTAATCAAAGTGGCTCACAAAAAAGAGAAAGATGTTATTTATGTGGTCCTAAAACTGACAGCAACAATCACAAAAATGCGACAGATGTTTTAAATTCATCTGTAAGTGACATGCAGAAAAAAAGTGTTGTGTTCCAAGTGCTATTCTTTGTTCAGGTACTGTTATAGATAACATTTGGACACTTCCAAGTTTCATTTTCATTTTTTTGTGATTGATGGCATAAAGAATCCCTATTTATCCAAAGGGGAAGTTATGAGATACTCCATAACATATCTAGGTTTTTTAATCTAAGCCTATTTTGTAATCATGTAGCATTCCAAAGCAAGGTACTAAAAATTCTTGTAAAATATGAGACATAGGACTTAAAGTTAAAAAATAACACAATGTAAAATTTTTGCTCAATAAAAATTGATTTATATTTAAAACAAACTTATTTTAAATACAATCATTATGCATTTACATATGAATTATATATTTTATGCGGATTATGTTTAATTCTTTCCAAGGGTCCATTTGGACCCATGATTCCATTGATTCAGGAAAGGAGACAGATGGCAAAACAAGAGGGGAAGTAAAAATATCGCAGCTTGCTGCATGACGTTTTTATAGACAAATCAAAGGAACAAAATCATATCATAAATGGACTATCAAATCATGACATGCAGCTCCTTGTTTTAGATGTAAATTCTAAGCAGATTATCAAGACTGCTAAATCTGTGTACAGGAGAGTAGTCAATCAACCAAAACGTGAGTGTTTTAGAAAACTGCTCAAAGAAACGAACTGGAAAGATGTTTACAGTGCTCATGACATGAACGAAAAATATAACACATTCATGAACAATGTCAGGACATGTTTGAAAATTGTTTTCCCCTAAAAGTTACTCAAATTAAACCATGGATTACACAAGGAATAAAGATTCCCTTTCAGACAAAAAGGAAAATGTATCTGTTGACCAAGAATAGCTCCAGTGCTGATGATTTAGCTAAATACAAGGAATACTGTAAAATACCTGTATTTAAAAAGGTAATTCAGACATCTAAACCATTGCACTACGAGAAGAAGACAGCAATGCCAGGGAAAAAAATAAAAACAATATGGGATATAGTGAAAAAGGAGACTGGTAGAACCAGAAAGGAACAGGAGCAAATAGCACTAAGGGTAGATGACACATAAGTAACCGATGGGCATACAGGTAGTGTGGCAAATCTATTTAACAAGTGCTTTACATCTGTTACTGATACAATGGGTTTGTCAGGATCAGTACATAATGCCCTTGAATGCCTGAAACTAACCTTTACAAATAGCTTCAGGTACATGAATATGTCACTCACTTCACCAAAAGAAGTAACTTCCATAATAAAATCTTTAAAAACAAAGCATTCTAGTTGTTATGATGAAATATCAACAAAGTCAATTAAGGCATGTTCTTGTGAGTCTAGTACAATTCTAAGTTACTTGTGTAACCAGTCAGTTGTAACTGGGAGATTTCCTGGCTGTCTAAAATATGCAGATGTTAAACCTCTATTCAAGAAAGGAGATAAAGAGATACCATCAAACTACAGACCGATTTCACTTTTGCCAGCATTCTCAAAAATTTTATAAAAAGTAATGTAAAGGCAGCTTCTCAACCATCTGACCACAAATAACATATTATCAAGAACACAGTTTGGATTTCTGAAGGGTTCTGATATCAATAAGGCTATTTACACCTACAGTGAAAATGTACTTAATTCATTAAATAACAAATTACAAGCAGCAGGTATTTTCTGTGATTTGTCAAAAGCATTTGATTCTGTGAACCACAACATCCATTTAAATGAATTAGAATTCTATGGTGTCACGGGCAGTGCTGCAAAATGGTTCAAGTCATACCTCACTAAGAGGAAACAAAGGGTGTCAGTGCAAGGGAATAGTGAATTAAGTCATCAGTCATCATCAGAATGAGAAGAAATTACATGTGGTGTCCCACAAGGATCCATCTTAGGGCCATTGCTTTTTCTTGTGTTCATTAATGATCTCTCATCAGTTACACTGCCAGAAGCAGAGTTCATTTTGTTTGCAGATGACACAAGTATTGAAATAAATAGTATGTCGATTGTAGTTCTAGGAAGATCTGCTAATGATATTTTCATGGATATTAATAAATGGTTTAAAGCCAACTCATTAACCTTAAACTTCGAAAAGACTCACTATATGCAATTCAGAACCTGTAAGAGGTTTCCGCCCAGCATGTGCATAAAGTATGAAGAAGAGCAGATAGAAGAAGCTGACAGTCTTAATTAAATTCCTGGGATTACAACTTGATAATAAATTGAGTTGGGAGGAGCACACCACAGAACTGCAGAAACGCCTTAACAAATCTGTATTTGCAATTTGAGTGTTAGCAGACATAGGCAAAATAAAAATGAAAAAGATTGCATATTTTGCCTACTTTTATTCCATAATGTCATATAGTATAATATTTTTGGGTAACTCTTCAAGTCAAACAAAAGTTTTCAGAGTCCAAAAGCGTGTAATTTGTATTATTTGTGGAGTAAATTCACGGACGTCCTGTAGAAACCTCATCAAAGAACTGGGTATACTAACTACTGCCTCTCAGTATATTTACTCCTTAATGAAATTTGTCCAAAATAATATATCTCTTTTTCCAACAAACAGCTCAGTTCATACATACAATACCAGGAACACAAATGATCTGCACAAGGACTTAAAAGCACTTACTTTAGTTCAAAAAGGGGTCCACTACTCAGGAACACTCATCTTCAATAATTTGCCAACAAACATAAAAAGTTTACTTACAAATAAAGATCAATTTAAAAGGAGCCTGAATGACTTACTAGTGGCCAACTCCTTCTACTCCATTGACGAAGTTTTTAATAGAAACAAATGATGTATTGTATATATTCACACTATTAGCATTGTTATTTCGGTTTTTTTTTAAATTAAAAAATAAAAATGACATGTTTCACATCTGCAAGGATCTCCTCAGCATGCATCTATGGAACGAAAAACTAATCAAATCAAATCTAATCTAATCTAAACATATTGGTTAGCACACTGGACTTGTATTTGGGAGGACAACAGTTCAAATCAGTGTCCTGCCATCCTGGGCAGATGCCAGGATGGTTCCTTTGAAAGGGCATGGCCAACTTCTTTCTCCCTCTTCCCAAATCCAATGGGGCTGACGACCTTGCTGTTTGGTTCCCTCCCCCAAATCATCCAACAAACAGTCATTGAATATTCCAGAATGCTGGTGTTTGTACTGACACTGAATATTCCAAAATATACAAACATAAGGTATTTCAAGAACCTTCCAAAAATGATAGATAGTACATAACAAACAATTGCTCTTGGTCAGGTTTGAAGTGGAGACTCACAACACGTCAGCCTGCAATACTGACTACTACACCACAGAGCATGCACCACAGCTTGTGGCAGTACTACAAAATAGTCACATTACTCAAAGGAGAGACTTCTGATCTTATTCAGAGGCATAATAACAGTTTTCTTTCCTGTATATCTTCTAAAAATGGAGTACGCAGGATGTATAATGAAAGTGGTACAATAAGTGTTATTCAGGTGGCATCTGGAATATGGATGCAGTCCTAAATTGAAATAATATAAACTCTGAATGCTCTTAATGGTTGGTAAGCAAGACATTTTACATTATTTAAAATACAGACACATACCACAGGCAGGCATGTAAACAAAATGAGTAACGTAAAACGGATATAGAGAGATTTTCATGTTACCACTCTCAGTTGCAGAGCTACAACTGTATACACACAGGAAAAAATGCTAATAGAGAGCCTAATTTTACTGTAGATGTTCAAATTTATTTTTATTTATCAAACAATTTTTATTGTTTTCCTAATACTCTCATGTTGCTAGATCTTGACAGCTCTGCTAACTGAAAATGTGGCTATCAGCATTCATATTTTGGTGAATGTAGACTGCGTGATAAGTTAATTAATTCACCAGAATAATAATACTCACATTGACTAACTATTTGTTATTATAATTTCTCAGATTTATATATGTTGAGACTGCCTTCTTGTGGAAATGGTGGCTGGATCATAATGAATCTAAGCGACAACAAATGAAAGACCTTATCAACTCTGGCCAGTTGGAGATTGTTGGTGGTGCCTGGAGCATGAATGATGAAGCAGCTACACACTATCACTCAACAATAGACCAATTCACATGGGGACTGAGGTAAATTTTGTTATTGTTATTATTATTTTGATAATATGATGTTTTTTAACGAAGTTTAACATTTCCTTTTTTATGATTAGTACCAGATTATTATTTTCCTGTTTTCAGCAAAAAAAGTTATACATTTTCCTAGAGACTTAGTTATCAATTATGGATTAAATAATTGGTATACTATATGTTGTTTTCCCTTTTATCTCCTTTCAGGGAAACAATTCCTTGTGTTTATGCAAGTAAAATGTAATTGTATGTTTCTGCCTGACAGACAAGTGCGACAGATGTCAATATAACTACAATAATACAAGAATTGGACTAATTTAAAATCCCTGGAATATAAGACATTTCACAAGCTGTCAGACAGAATACAAACAGAATTTTATAAAATGTGTGTTTGACACTATTGATAGAAGAAATCATAAAAGATAGGAACAGAATATCTTTATTCTACTCGACAGTAAGCCAGCAGCAAAAAAGATGTTCAGAAATAAATTAAAATAAAAACTTAACATAATTGGTCAGTAAATTCTAAGTTTTTATTTACAGTATGTTTCAGAGGCAATACTCAGTCATCAGTTGTAGGTCTGATGTTTAGCTCAGTCCATTGCTCACACGAAACAAATGATATATAAATATTTAGAGTGTTTTAAGTTTATCATCTAAGCTGTAGTTGTGTACTTTCCTCAAGTTCACAGCATTTGAACTGAACACATTGACTGTTTACAAACTTCATCAGGTGAATGAGATTTTCACTCTGCAGCGGAGCGTGCGCTGATATGAAACTTCCTGGCAGATTAAAACTGTGTCCCCGACCGAGACTCGAACTCGGGACCTTTGCCTTTCGTGGGCAAGTGCTCTACCATCTGAGCTACCGAAGCACGACTCACGCCCGGTACTCACAGCTTTACTTCTGCCAGTATCTCGTCTCCTGCCTTCCAAACTTTACAGAAGCTCTCCTGCGAACCTTGCAGAACTAGCACTCCTGAAAGAAAGGATACTGCGGAGACATGGCTTAGCCACACAGGTTCTCAGGAGAGCTTCTGTAAAGTTACCAGTCAGTCAGGTTGGCAGCTGGTTATTGGTTATTTCTGTGTAAAATGCTGTGTAGAGATTACAGCAGAGCTAGTATATGATATGACAACTTTCACAGCTGGACCTGCTTTTGATGGGATAGGATAAACCTGTTATAGAGCTGGAGAAGAATGTGCTGGAAGGGTGAATAACCCAGGTCTTGCAAGTGGGTCTTCTGCTGTGATATGACCCATGTGGCAAAGGGTTGGGAGTGAATATTGTATACCTTGGGTGGGTGGTAAAATGTTGATTTAGGAAAGGTATGAAGGATTGTGGACAGGATGTTACTCATTTCCAGGCACAATATTATATAGGTGAAGCTCTGGAGAAGGATATGGTTCAGTTATACCAGTCAAGGATGGTATTTTGTGAAAAGCGGTGCTCCTCTGTAGTTGGTTATTAGAGTGGTGGGTGAATTAGAGGCATGTTACGATATGTGGGGAAAATCTGTCTGCACACTATGGACTACAGTGTCTCTCTGTGAAGGCTTTTGGGGGACTTTAATGCACTCAGCAAGGGAGTTTTCATTACTGCAGATATGCTTTCCATGGGATGTCAGACTATAAGAGAGTGTTGAAGGGATGACAGCTGTCAAAATACAGGAACAGTTGATAGTTAGTGGCCTTCATATGCACAGAAGTATGGTTGGAGTGAACAGGGGCATGGAGGATAAGGCCTAGGAATATGGCACACTGGGCTGAGGAGGACCAGCTGAACCAAATGAGAGAGGAGATGTTGATGCTGCAGAGAACTGAGGACAGGGCATCTTGATCCCGGGTCCTGATCATGGAAGTATCAATGAAGCTGAAGTAGACATGGGGTTAGGGAGTTAGGGATGTTAGGAAGGTTTCCTCTAGATGGTTCATTACAAAAATTGGTATAAGAGGTTGCCAGCATTGGCTATGCCTACTCCACAGATTTGTCTGTTATTCCTGAGGAGTAATTATATAGGTGTATAAGGAAGGAGGTGGTGAGTTTGGAGTTAGAAAGACATTGGGAGAGTTAATGTCTGATAGCAGCAAGTCCATGGAAATAGGGGATAATGGTGTATCGAGAGGTGTCACCCACTGTGATAAGTAGGGGTTCATGTGATAATGGGGGATGATGGCTGAGAGTCAGTGAAGGAAGTGGTGTATGTCTCTAATATGAGAGACTTGGCTACAGGCCATTGGTTTGAGATGCTGGTTGACAAGAGTAGAGAGTCTTCAAGTAACAATCTACACTGAAGCAATAAAGATTGTTGGGGCTTATGGGTTTTGGGAAACATGTACAATGTATTGTGTGGAGGAATCATTATGTCTTGCTGTAGTTACTTGAGAAAATCTAATATACTATTTGTGATATTATTTATTTCTTAGTTAGCTAGTAGATTATTTGAATATTACACAGAATTGTGGTTAATGCTTTTATTTAAATTTATGAAATATTATTATATATTGGGAAGTAAAAACTTTGATTCTATGAAGTAATGCCTGTAATGATACATTAATTGCTTTTCTCTTTACTTAAATACAGCATAATATTTTCTTAATGAATTGGCTCGTTTTTTTAAAAAAAAATAAGGAAAGAAAATCAGTTTAGTTAAGTAGTATAAATTTTCAATGTGCTGAAGTTGCAGGCTGCTTTACACTGTACAATGAGCCAACAACAATGCCATACCACTTTGAGTCAGATGTACTTAAAACATAAAAGGTATTAAATGAGGATATACTGTCATCTACAAACTGTTACATAATGTCTTTTTTATGTAATAACTAACAAATAAGCTGATGCAAATTTCTACATTTAGTGAACTGATCTTGTCTTTTACATTGACCCCCTCCTGCTTCATGCACTTTTGCACAAGCTCTAATATTTGAATGTACACTTTGCACAACTCTGCTACATCGGTTCTCAAAATTTCATTACAAATATTGTTCTTCAAGTCTTTTAATATTATTGGTGTTTTTGCATATATTTTTGCCTTTACCCTGTCCCACAGATAACAGTCACAAGTGGTTAGGTCTGGCAAATGCGGCAGCCACAATCCTTTGCTAACAATCCTTTCTTCTGTGAATCTTTTATGAATTCATGAGATTGGCTCTTGTGAAGTGTGACAGTTTGCACCATCTTGTTGAGACACCATATGTACATTCATGGAGGAAACATTGTGTGTAAAATTCCTCAAGGGTTCACGTATACACAGCAGTGTTTACTGTTATTTCAAAAAAATTTGGGACCGACAATCTGACTTTCTGACATGGCGCACCACATTCTGACTTTTTCACCATGAAGCAGTTCATCTTTAGATTCGATTTTAGATTAGATTAATTATTCATTCCAAAGACCTACAAAACAGGGGATCGTCCTGGGTGTGGAATACGTCAGATAAACATATTACAAAAATGTAATTATAAAAACTTGAGTTTCATTAACTTTAATGACCTCAGTCAATAAACAGTAAAATAATGTACATGAATTAAAATTAAACTTCTAATATTTACAGGTTTAATACTTACATCTGCTTTCATTACATCCATCATTCGCACAGTAGCTAGTTACTTGGCTATTACATACAAGTATTGTCAAAAATTAAAGTAAATTATTCATTTTGATGATCCTCAGTTAAGAACAGCCAAATTATGTACAAGATTTAAAATTAAACTTCCACTGTGTACAGACTTGGAACATACATCTGCTTTCCACACATCTATCATTCACAGAGTGGGTAGTTACTTGGCTGTTACAACCAAGTATTGTCAAAAATTAAAGTATAATAATTTTCATTAAAATGGTCTACTGTACTTGTTGAGAAATTCATGGATGGAATAGGAGAGTTGGTCACCAAAAATGAATTTATCTTCTTCTCATAATGCAGGTGTTTAGATTTCTGGATAATCTTATTCAATATTTTGCAGTAATTTTTGAATGAGCTATAATGCTCAAAGATGTCCCTACATATCAGATAGAGTTTCCTTTTTGTCTCACATGATATCTTTATCCCTTGTGTGATCTGTGGTTTCTTATTAGACTTCTGCTTAATCTGAGTTATCTTCAGGGGAAAACAATTTTCAAATAAGGAGCTAACTTTATTATTGAATGTTTGTAATTTCCATTTATGTCTTGGATGCTCTAAACATTGATCCAATTAATTACTTTGAGCAATCTCATAAATTTCTCATTTTTTACTGTTTTATTGGCCTTCTGTACTTGGTTCTGATAGATGTTTTACCCTGACAATTTTCAAAATTTTATCTTAGGTGTTGCATGTGATGATCACCAGTGGTCATAGGTGTTGGAGAAGCACCCTTTTTAGGATAGGCAGGACAGAACAAAGCCAAGTTCTGAGAGAAGTAAAGATTGAAACAAACCTTCAGTTTGATAAAGAAATCATACAGCATAATCCTGGCACATTGGATCAGCAAACACAGCTGTTGGTTAAAAATTTGCAGCAATCAGCAGAACTTTTATTTCTACCCAATTTCATCTCGGTAAATGTGAAATGCCAACTGTCTTTAGTGCATCAAAATATTTGAGGGCTTAGAAGTAAAATTAATGAACTACTTATGTGCATTGATGAATTAGAGTCATCGAACCCAGTTAATATAATCTGCCTCTCTGAACATCATGTGACCACTGGTATAGATTGATTTATTGATCCATTTTCATCTACAGCTGCACAATTTGCAATAGATATTTGGATTTTTTTTGTTAATATTAACAGTTTTACATATAATATACCTTTTTACTTAATAACACACATTATTGTTGTTGTTGTTGTTGTTGTTGTTGTTGTTGTTGTTGTCTTCAGTCCTGAGACTGATTTGATGCAGCTCTCCATGCTACTCTATCCTGTGCAAGCTTCTTCATCTCCCAGTACCTACTGCAACCTACATCCTTCAGAATCTGCTTAGTGTATTCATCTCTTGGTCTCCCTCTATGATTTTTACCCTCCACACTGCCCTCCAATGCTAAATTTGTGATCCCTTGATGCCTCAAAAAATGTCCTATCAACTGATCCCTTCTGCTAGTCAAGTTGTCCCACAAATTTCTCTTCTACACAATCCTATTCAATACCTCCTCATTAGTTAGGTGATCTATCCACCTTATCTTCAGCATTCTTCTGTAGCACCACATTTCGAATGCTTCTATTTTCTTCTTGTCCAAACTAGTTATCGTCCATGTTTCACTTCCATACATGGCTACACTCCAAACAAATACTTTCAGAAACGACATCCTGATACATAAATCTATATTCAATGATAACAAATTTCTCTTCTTCAGAAACGCGTTCCTTGCCATTGCCAGTCTACATTTTATATCCTCTCTACTTCGACCATCATCAGTTATTTTACTTCCTAAATAGCAAAACTCCTTCACTATTTTAAGTGTCTCATTCCCTCAGCATCACCCAATTTAATTTGACTACATTCCATTATCCTCATTTTTCTTTTGTTGATGTTCATCTTATATCCTCATTTCAAGGCACTGTCCATTCCGTTCAACAGCTCTTCCAAATCCTTTGCTGTTTCTGACAGAATTACAATGTCATCGGTGAACCTCAAAGTTTTTACTTCTTCTCCATGGATTTCAATACCTACTCTGAATTTTTCTTTTGTTTCCTTTACTGCTTGCTCAATATACAGATTGAATAACATCAGGGAGAGGCTACAACCCTGTCTGACTCCTTTCCCAACCACTGCTTCCCTTTCATGCCCCTTGACTCTTATACCTCCCATCTGGTTTCTGTACAAATTGTAAATAGCCTTTTGCTCCCTGTATTTTACCCCTGCCACCATCAGAATTTGAAAGAGAGTATTCCAGTCAACATTGTCAAAAGCTTTTTCTAAGTCTACAAATGCTAGAAACGTAGGTTTGCCTTTTCTTAATCTTTCTTCTAAGATAAGTCGTAAGGTCAGTATTGCCTCACGTGTTCCAACATTTCTACAGAATCCAAACTGATCCTCCCCAAGGTCCGCATCTACCAGTTTTTCCATTCGTCTGTAAAGAATTTGCGTTAGTATTTTGCAGCTGTGACTTATTACACTGATAGTTCGGTAATTTTCACATCTGTCAGCACCTGCTTTCTTTGGGATTGGAATTATTATATTCTTCTTGAAGTGTGAGGGTATTTCGCCTGTCTCATACATCTTGCTCACCAGCTGGTAGAGTTTTGTCAGGACTGGCTCTCCCAAGGCCGTCTGTAGTTCTAATGGAATGTTGTCTACTCCGGGGGTCTTGTTTCAACTCAGGTCTTTCAGTGCTCTGTCAAACTCTTCACGCAGTATCTTATCTCCCATTTCGTCTTCATCTACATCCTCTTCCCTTTCAATAATATTGTCCTCAAGTACATCGCCCTTGTATAAACCTTCTATATACTCCTTCCACCTTTCTGCCTTCCCTTCTTTGCTTAGAACTGGGTTGCTATCTGAGATCTTGATATTCATACACGTGGTTCTCTTTTCTCCAAAGGTCTCTTTAATTTTCCTGTAGCCAGTATCAATCTTACCCCTAGTGAGATAAGCTTCTACATCCTTACATTTGTCCTCTAGCCATCCCTGCTTAGCCATTTTGCACTTCCTGTTGATCTTATTTTTGAGACGTTTGTATTCCTTTTTGCCTGCTTCATTTACTGCATTTTTATATTTTCTCCTTTCATCAATTAAGTTCAATATTTCTTCTGCTACCCAAGGATTTCACACACATTAATATATCAATTAATGATGAATACTTAAACAAATGTTGTTACGCTGTATACAGAGAGATAAAATACAAATGTTCTTCTGAATGAGACTACATTGGGTAAACACATCAAAATTTAGTTTTGTAGGTATTCATTTACTGTGTAAAAGCAGTGATCAACCAAGTATGACTTCAGTTTAGATTTGAAGTGACCAATGTTTTGTATGTGTTTAATGGTATCTGGTAAGGCATTGTATAGTTTGATACCAGGATGGATAAGGCTGTTTAGAAATAACTTTATGTTGGTGCTTTCAACATGTACATCCAATTTTTGTCTTGTATCATAGCTGTGTATTGTGTGATTTTTAGTGATGAGTGGTCTTTTTGTATGTATGTTTTGCTTTAAATGCATTATATTTTCAAGTATATATATGCAAGGAAGTGGCAGGATCATCCTTATTTGAAACAATGGTCTACATGATTTGTGATTATCTACCCCTTCCATTATATATGTGCCTATATATATATATATATATATAAAATAGAAAGAAACTTCCACATGGGAAAAATATATTAAAAACAAAGATTCCAAGACTTACCAAGCGGGAAAGCGCCGGCAGACCGGCACATGAACAAAACACAGAAACACACACACAGAATTACTAGCTTTCGCAACCGATGGTTGCTTCTTCAGGAAGGAGAGGGAAAGACGAAAGGATGTGGGTTTTAAGGGAGAGGGTAAGGAGTCATTCCAATCCCGGGAGCGGAAAGACTTCCCTTAGGGGAAAAAAAGGACAGGTGTACACTCGCACACACACACACACACACACACACACACACACACACACACACACACACACACACACACACACACACATATCCACCCGCACATACACAGACACAAGCAGACATATTTAAAGGCAAAGAGTAAGGGCAGAGATGTCAGTCGAGGCAGAAGTACAGAGGCAAAGAAGTTGTTGAAAGACAGGTGAGGTATGAGCGGCGGCAACTTGAAATTAGCGGAGGTTGAGGCCTGGCGGATATCGAGAAGAGAGGATATACTGAAGGGCGAGTTCCCATCTCCGGAGTTCGGATAGGTTGGTGTTGGTGGGAAGTATCCAGATAACTCTGACGGTGTAACACTGTGCCAAGATGTGCTGGCCGTGCATCAAGGCATGTTTAGCCACAGGGAGATCCTCATTACCAACAAAAACTGTCTGCCTGTGTCCATTCATGCGAATGGACAGTTTGTTGCTGGTCATTCCCACATAGAAAGCGTCACAGTGCAGGCAGGTCAATTGGTAAATCACGTGGGTGGTTTCACACGTGGCTCTCTCTTTGATCGTGTACACCTTCCGGGTTACAGGACTGGAGTAGGTGGTGGTGGGAGGGTGCATAGGACAGGTTTTACACCGGGGGCGGTTGCAAGGGTAGGAGCCAGAGGGTAGGGAAGGTGGTTTGGGGATTTCATACGGATGAACCAAGAGGTTACGAAGGTTAGGTGGATGGCGGAAAGACACTCTTGGTGGAGTGGGGAGGATTTCATGAAGGATGGATCTCATTTCGGGGCAGGATTTTAGGAAGTTGTATCCCTGCTGGAGAGCCACATTCAAGGTCTGATCCAGTCCCGGGAAGTATTCTGTCACAAGTGGGGCACTTTTGGGGTTCTTCTGTGAGAGGTTCTGGGTTTGAGGGGATGAGGAAGTGGCTCTGGTTATCTGCTTCTGTACCAGGTTGGGAGGGTAGTTGCGGGATGCGAAAGCTGTTTTCAGGTTGTTGGTGTAATGGTCGAGGGATTCAGGACTGGAGCAGATTCGTTTGCCACGAAGGCCTAGGCTGTAGGGAAGGGACCGTTTGATATGGAATGGGTGGCAGCTGTCATAATGGAGGTACTGTTGCTTGTTGGTGGGTTTGATGTGGACGGATGTGTGCAGCTGGCCATTGGACACATGGAGGTCAACGTCTAGGAAAGTGGCATGGGATTTGGAGTAGGACCAGGTGAATCTGATGGAACCAAAGGAGTTGAGGTTGGAGAGGAAATTCTGGAGTTGTTCTTCACTGTGAGTCCAGATCATGAAGATGTCATCAATAAATCTGTACCAAACTTTGGGTTGGCAGGCTTGGGTAACCAAGAAGGCTTCCTCTAAGCGACCCATAAATAGGTTGGCATACGAGGGGGCCATCCTGGTACCCATGGCTGTTCCCTTTAATTGTTGGTATGTCTGGCCTTCAAAAGTGAAGAAGTTGTGGGTCAGGATGAAGCTGGCTAAGGTGACGAGGAAGGAGGTTTTAGGTAGGGTGACAGGTGATCGGCGTGAAAGGAAGTGCTCCATTGCAGCGAGGCCCTGGACGTGCGGGATATTTGTGTATAGGGAAGTGGCATCAATGGTTACAAGGATGGTTTCCGGGTGTAACAGACTGGGTACGGATTCCAGGCGTTCGAGAAAGTGGTTGGTGTCTTTGATGAAGGATGGGAGACTGCATGTAATGGGTTGAAGGTGTTGATCTACGTAGGCAGAGATACGTTCTGTGGGGGCTTGGTAACCAGCTACAATGGGGCGGCCAGGATGTTTGGGTTTGTGAATTTTAGGAAGTAGGTAGAAGGTAGGAGTGCGAGGTGTCAGTGGGGTGAGGAGTTTGATGGAGTCAGGTGAAAGGTTTTGTAGGGGGCCTAAGGTTCTGAGGATTCCTTGAAGCTCTGCCTGGACATCAGGAATGGGATTACCTTGGCAAACTTTGTATGTAGAGTTGTCTGAAAGCTGACGCAGTCCCTCAGCCACATACTCCCGACGATCAAGTACCACGGTCGTGGAACCCTTGTCAGCCGGAAGAATGATGATGGATCGGTCAGCTTTCAGATCACGGATAGCCGGGGCCTCGGCTGTGGTGATGTTGGGAGTAGGATTAAGGTTTTTCAAGAAAGATTGAGAGGCAAGGCTGGAAGTGAGAAATTCCTGAAAGGTTTGGAGAGGGTGATTTTGAGGAAGAGGAGGTGGGTCCCACTGTGATGGAGGACGGAACTGTTGCAGGCAGGGTTCAATTTGGATAGTGTCTTGGGGAGTTGGATCATTAGGAGTGGGATCAGGATTGTTTTTCTTCGTGGCAAAGTGATATTTCCAGCAGAGACTACGAGTGCAGGACAGTAAATCTTTGACAAGGGCAGTTTGGTTGAACCTGGGAGTGGGGCTGAAGGTGAGGCCTTTGGATAGGACAGAGGTTTCGGATTGGGAGAGGGGTTTGGAGGAAAGGTTAACTACTGAATTGGGGTGTTGTGGTTCCAGATTGTGTTGACTACAATTTTGAGGTGTTGGGGGGAGTGGAGCTAGAAGTGGGAGATTGAGTAGATGGAAGAGACTGGGTCTGTGTGCAATGAGAGGAGGTTGAGGTTTGTTGGAAAGGTTGTGGAGGGTGAGTGAGTTGCCTTTCCGGAGGTGGGAAACCAGGAGATTGGATAGTTTTTTGAGGTGGAGGGTGGCATGTTGTTCTAATTTGCGGTTGGCCTGTAGGAGGATGCTATGTACAGCCGGTGTGGATGTGGGAGAGGAAAGATTGAGGACTTTGAATTGGGATAGGAGTTGACGGGTGTGTTCATTGGCCGAGTCGATGTATAGGTGAAGGATTAGGCGGGTGAGGGCTATGGATTGTGCTGTTTGGAACTGGTATAAGGACTGATGGAAAGAAGGATTGCAGCCAGAGATGGGAACTTTAAGTGTGAGGCCTTTGGGAGTAATGCCAAATGTCAGACAAGCCTGAGTAAATAAAATATGGGAGCGTAATCTGGCTAGGGTGAAGGCATGTTTGCGGAGGGAATGTAAATAAAATTTAATGGGGTCGTTGTAGGGATGTTGTGAGGTTGACATGGTATCAGTAGGTGGAAAGCGTAAGCGATCAACATAGCTCATCTCAAACCAACACTTTTTCGACTTTTTTCACACCTTTATCTCTCCCTATATAAATCTCTCTTTACTTTCACTTTAACCTCATATTACGCTTTCCACCAACTGATACCATGTCAACCTCACAACATCCCTACAACGACCCCATTAAATTTTATTTACATTCCCTCCGCAAACATGCCTTCACCCTAGCCAGATTACGCTCCCATATTTTATTTACTCAGGCTTGTCTGACATTTGGCATTACTCCCAAAGGCCTCACACTTAAAGTTCCCATCTCTGGCTGCAATCCTTCTTTCCATCAGTCCTTATACCAGTTCCAAACAGCACAATCCATAGCCCTCACCCGCCTAATCCTTCACCTATACATCGACTCGGCCAATGAACACACCCGTCAACTCCTATCCCAATTCAAAGTCCTCAATCTTTCCTCTCCCACATCCACACCGGCTGTACATAGCATCCTCCTACAGGCCAACCGCAAATTAGAACAACATGCCACCCTCCACCTCAAAAAACTATCCAATCTCCTGGTTTCCCACCTCCGGAAAGGCAACTCACTCACCCTCCACAACCTTTCCAACAAACCTCAACCTCCTCTCATTGCACACAGACCCAGTCTCTCCCATCTACTCAATCTCCCACTTCTAGCTCCACTCCCCCCAACACCTCAAAATTGTAGTCAACACAATCTGGAACCACAACACCCCAATTCAGTAGTTAACCATTCCTCCAAACCCCTCTCCCAATCCGAAACCTCTGTCCTATCCAAAGGCCTCACCTTCAGCCCCACTCCCAGGTTCAACCAAACTGCCCTTGTCAAAGATTTACTGTCCTGCACTCATAGTCTCTGCTGGAAATATCACTTTGCCACGAAAAAAAACAATCCTGATCCCACTCCTAATGATCCAACTCCCCAAGACACTATCCAAATTGAACCCTGCCTGCAACAGTTCCGTCCTCCATCACAGCGGGACCCACCTCCTCTTCCTCAAAATCACCCTCTCCAAACCTTCCAGGAATTTCTCACTTCCAGCCTTGCCTCTCAATCTTTCTTGAAAAACCTTAATCCAACTCCCAACATCACCACAGCCGAAGCCCAGGCTATCCGTGATCTGAAAGCTGACCGATCCATCATCATTCTTCTGGCTGACAAGGGTTCCACGACCGTGGTACTTGATCGTCGGGAGTATGTGGCTGAGGGACTGCGTCAGCTTTCAGACAACTCTACATACAAAGTTTGCCAAGGTAATCCCATTTCTGATGTCCAGGCAGAGCTTCAAGGAATCCTCAGAACCTTAGGCCCCCTACAAAACCTTTCACCTGACTCCATCAAACTCCTCACCCCACCGACACCTCGCACTCCTACCTTCTACCTACTTCCTAAAATTCACAAACCCAAACATCCTGGCCGCCCCATTGTAGCTGGTTACCAAGCCCCCACAGAACGTATCTCTGCCTACGTAGATCAACGCCTTCAACCCATTACATGCAGTCTCCCATCCTTCATCAAAGACACCAACCACTTTCTCGAACGCCTGGAATCCGTACCCAGTCTGTTACCCCTGGAAACCATCTTTGTAACCATTGATGCCACTTCCCTATCACGAATATCCCGCACGTCTAGGGCCTCGCTGCAATGGAGCACTTCCTTTCATGCCGATCACCTGTCACCCTACCTAAAACCTCCTTCCTCGTCACCTTAGCCAGCTTCATCCTGACCCACAACTTCTTCACTTTTGAAGGCCAGACATACCAACAATTAAAGGGAACAGCCATGGGTACCAGGATGGCCCCCTCGTATGCCAACCTATTTATGGGTCGCTTAGAGGAAGCCTTCTTGGTTACCCAAGCCTGCCAACCCAAAGTTTGGTACAGATTTATTGATGACATCTTCATGATCTGGACTCACAGTGAAGAACAACTCCAGAATTTCCTCTCCAACCTCAACTCCTTTGGTTCCATCAGATTCACCTGGTCCTACTCCAAATCCCATGCCACTTTCCTAGACGTTGACCTCCATGTGTCCAATGGCCAGCTGCACACATCCGTCCACATCAAACCCACCAACAAGCAACAGTACCTCCATTATGACAGCTGCCACCCATTCCATATCAAACGGTCCCTTCCCTACAGCCTAGGCCTTTGTGGCAAACGAATCTGCTCCAGTCCTGAATCCCTCGACCATTACACCAACGACCTGAAAACAGCTTTCGCATCCCGCAACTACCCTCCCAACCTGGTACAGAAGCAGATAACCAGAGCCACTTCCTCGTCCCCTCAAACCCAGAACCTCTCACAGAAGAACCCCAAAAGTGCCCCACTTGTGACAGGATACTTCCCGGGACTGGATCAGACTCTGAATGTGGCTCTCCAGCAGGGATACGACTTCCTAAAATCCTGCCCCGAAATGAGATCCATCCTTCATGAAATCCTCCCCACTCCACCAAGGGTGTCTTTCTGCTGTCCACCTAACCTTCGTAACCTCTTGGTTCATCCCTATGAAATCCCCAAACCACCTTCCCTACCCTCTGGCTCCTACCCTTGCAACCGCCACCGGTGTAAAACCTGTCCTATGCACTTAATTTTTTGTTCATCAGATCATTATGCGCTTTCCATTTCAAGTTGTCTTGTAGATGAAGTCCAAGAAATTTGGTACAGTTTGTTTTGGCAATTGTATGTCCGTA
The DNA here is from genome assembly GCF_023897955.1 of Schistocerca gregaria. Classification (NCBI taxonomy): domain Eukaryota; kingdom Metazoa; phylum Arthropoda; class Insecta; order Orthoptera; family Acrididae; genus Schistocerca; species Schistocerca gregaria. The sequence continues at coordinate 1,208,604,775 of NC_064920.1, read as the reverse complement.
TAGCTCTAGATTGGGTGATCTCAGATTTTTTGTTTGTACTGTGTGTATATCCCTACCTACAGTTTTTTCAGTGTTTATTGTTAAGTCATTGTCGTCAAAGTAACACGTTAGCCTGTCAGTGGTTTATTTTATGTTTTTCAAGAGTTTCTTTTGAGTTTCCTGTACTTAGAACACTCGTATCATCAGCAAATTGAAATATTTTACTGCTGTCATTGCTTATATTTAGGTCATTTACATAGAGTAAGAACAGAACAGGACCCATTACTGATCCTTGTGGCTCTTCATATTTAACAGTCAGTAGCTTGGAATTATATTTCCTAATGTCATTGTCCCTTTCTTGATCTATTTCCACATATTGTTCCCTGTTTTTAAGATAAGAGCTGAGCCATTTGTTAGCTGTTCCCTTAATGCGAAGGTTTTCTAGCTTATGTAGTAATTATCCATGATTTATGGTGTCAAATGCCTTTGACAGATCTAAAAACATGCCCATGGTAAGTTTTTCGTTGTCTAATGCTATCAGTGCCTCTAATAGAAAGGAGTGAACTGCAGATTCGTTTGAGCGGTTTGCTCTAAATCCATGTTGAGAGTCTGACAGACTGCCATTTACCTCTAAGAAGTCTGTTAGCCACTTATTGAAAAGTATTTCTCATATTTTTGAGAAAGTGCCTGGGGTCTGCAATTGGAAACATCATCTTTGTTTCCTTTCTTGTATAATGGCTTTACTTTTGCTATTTTCAAACACGAAGTTCCTGTAGCAGAAGATAGGTTACGTAGGTGGGTTAAGGGCTCAGAAATCAAGTCCCCACACTTCTTTGTAATGAAATCAGGTATATCATCTACACCTGCAGAGTGTTTCATTTTGAGACTTTTTATTGTACCTGTACTTCTTCTACATTTGTTGGGTACAGAAACATTCATCTGTTTGAGACTTTTTTCCCTGTTTCTGTATGCTGTTTTCTCTTAGAAGTCTGTTGTAGTAGTTTCTCTGTTACATTTATAAAATAGTTATTAAACATATTAGCTACTTCCTGTGGGTTATTATTGTTTTCCAAGCCAGCCTTTGATACTATATTATTAACTCTACTTTTGTAAGATTTGGTTTCTTTTTTTACAACTTGCCAGATTGCTTTGGTTCTGTTTGAAGCATCTTCTATGTATTTGCCATTGTCTCATTTCTTTGCCTCCTTTGTTATTTTATTTAAGATAGATTTATATTTTTTAAAGTAACTATCGAACTCCTGAGTTGTGTTGTAGCTTCTTGCAATATTGTGAAGGTACTGTTTTCTAGCACAAGATTTCCATATACCACTAGCAATCCACTTGTTACTTTTAGTGGTTTGCGTTGTATTGGCTTTCAATGGAAAAACAAGATCAAAATAATATTTAAAAATATTCATGGATTTCTGAAACTTATCAGAAATATTTTCTGTTCTATACACTATCTGCCATGATTCTTGTTGGAGATAATTCTGGAATGTTTGTACAATAGTATTACTGAAAGTTCTGCCCATGTATGTAGTCTTCCTAATATAATTATAGGATGGATTAATGTTTACACAAAAGCTTATAGCCTGTGCATGATGGTCTGACAGTCCAGCTTTTATTACTACTGATTTATATTTTGTTTTGGAGCTTATTATTATTTGGTCTATGGTAGTGCTAGAATTATTCGTTTCACGTTTAGGGGAGTGGATTGTAATCTACAAATTATTGGCTGTAAATATGTACATCATCTCAGATTTTGAATTGCTTTCCTTATTAAAGTCTACATTTAGGTCTCCACATATAAGAACTGTTTTTCAATTTGTTACTACTTTATTTAGTAAAGTATCAAGCTGAGTATTGAGTTTTTTTGGTGGGTATCTGGAGATCTATATAAACATATTACAGTTAACTCGAATGCTGGAATTTCTATGCCTGATATTTCAAAATCTTTCTCAGTGTTTAAGGATTCAACATTGTCTAAGTTATTGAATTCAATATCTTTCTTTATGTATATGCAGTTCCCTCCACGTGTAAACTTATTTCTACATGTTTGGGCTGATAACACGTAATCCGTTATTTTCACTGTCTTCAACTCATTTTCTTTCAGCCAGTGATCAGTTAAGCACAGTATATTAATGTATCTGAGTTCACTTGATAGCAAGATTTCAAGCTCTCTTACTTTATTCCTAAGTGACTGTATATTCTGATGGAGAAGAGTGACCTGGTGAGATTTTAGGTTTGTTCTGATTGTACTTGGTTGACCACTTACCATTATTCCTGAATTTAAATTGTGTGAGAAATCTTCGTTCTCATCTAGAAGCGTGAGCTGATTTTTCCATTAGTCATAAGAAAATGTTCTGATGGTGAAAAGGGGCAGTTCTCCATCTCTCTGGTCATTTTATTCGTGTGGTCGATGTTGAGGTGGTTTCTGTTTTTGCTGCAAGGACTGCTACTGGAGGTGGTGTTGATAGGTGCACTAGTTATCCTAATTTAGTCTAGAGGCTTTTTGGGAATAAAAAATCTTGTGGATGACATGATCACGTTACATTTCTTCTCACTGGAATTGCTGAACTTCCTCCTGTTGCTGGGGTGGCAGTAGTTGATTGTTGGTGTTCACTGATACATGTAAAATTAGATGTCCTTGGTGATACTTTTGAGACTGGATCTGCTGATGTCTTTAGTGGGTCTCCTGTAGGTACTGCTTCTGGTTTCCAGTGCCCAGTTCTTCTTATTGTATCTTGAATATCTTGGGGTGTGGAACTTGGTTCTGCTGCTTTTTTTGGGTTAGATGCTTTTGCCAGTATCACCACTTGGTGTAGTCGATGGTAGTTTTGTTTTGCTTTGTCTTCTTTGAGTGGTGAAGTTGTAGTACAGTTCTTTTTTGCACCTGCTCATTTATCTTTCACAATTATCGAGTTGGATAAGTCCATTTCTGCCGCTGATTTTTCTTGTGTTTTCACTGTCATATTTGCTGAAAGTTCTTCACATTGTATGTATATTAGAGCCGGTATTTGCAGATCAGCACTTACTGCTAGTTGTAAATGTCTACATAATTTCTCTTTGCCTTCCATTCACAAGTGAAGTCCATGCTTTGTTCAATTGCTTCTATTGAGGAATGTATTGATGTCCACTACCATTACATGATCATAATTTTTTGCTGTCCTCATTGAGAATTCGTTTGCAGCATAGATTCTGTTGTTCAGTTTTGGTACATTGTATCTGTACAGAAATGGGCACAAGATAATGTTTGTGTGGATTGTCTTATGAAGAGAATCTGTTAAGGCACATTTTAAATCCTGAAATTTCTTTAGGATGTCATTTGTCCCACCTAGAATGATGACACTGTCATTTTTCATATATTCTTTCGTCATCCCATCTATGTTACAAACCATGTCCTTTAACTGTGCATTTGCTTTTATTACAGAAGAGAAGTAGTGTTTTTGATTTTGAGAACTGTTCATAATTTTTGCACAGTGACAACCATGACTGTCAGAAAGAATTAATACGTTCTGTCTCTTGTTATCATTATGTATCATTTTTTGGGGCACTGGTCAATTGCTTTTTTTACAGTTTTCATTTGTATTAACGCTGTTGGTTTTGTCAGGGCACTTCATAATACAAACACTTGAGTCTTTTGCTGTAGTATTTTTGCTTCTGGTCCATTCATGCTGCTTTTCTTCTTCAGGTTGGATGAGTCAGATATCATGGTGAGTTTTGACGTCGTTTCCTTGTTTACGAGGGTACCCCTGCGAGAGTCGCTAGAGTTGATTGATCAGAGGTTTGACGAGAATACCACTGAACTTTTTAGGCATGTCTTGACTTCCACGTATTTTCTTTTTAATGGAGAATACTACGAACAAACGGAGGGAGTCGCCATGGGTAGCCCACTCTCACCGGTGGTGGCGAATTTGTACATGGAGAACTTCGAGGAGGAAGCCCTGTCGTCATCCGAATGGAAATCTACTTGCTTTTTCCGTTACGTAGATGACACGTTCGTCATCTGGCCACATGGTATGGATAAACTCCTTGACTTCCTTACACAACTAAACTCCATACACCCCAACATCAAATTCACTATGGAGACTGAAAAGGAGGGTAAATTACCTTTCCTTGACGTCTTGGTCAGGAGAAGGGCTGACGGCACCCTAGGTCATGGGGTGTATCGAAAGACAACACACACTGATCTGTATTTGCACGCAGACAGTTGCCACCACCCTTCACAGAGGAATGGGGTACTTAAAACTCTAGTACATAGGGCGCGCACTATCTCTGACACAGACAGTCTACCCCAGGAATTGGAACATCTGAGAACTGTGTTTCGAAAAAATGGGTACTCAGAGTGGCAGATCCAACGTGCTCTCCGCCCAACCACTGCAGCACAACCTGTTGATATGGATGAAGTCACGAGGGAGGAGGTAGGCACTGCATTTATTCCATACACAGGCGCACTCTCAGGGAAAATCGCCCGCATTCTGAAGAAACACCGTGTCAGAACTGTGTTTTGTCCTCTGAATAAAACTCGTGCACTGGTGGGGAGCGCCAAAGATGACCTCGGTTTGAGGAAGGCTGGCGTGTACCAGATTCCGTGTCAATGTGGCAAGTCGTATATTGGTCAGACGATGCCACACACTGTCAGGTGGCTTGCGGAGTACGGATGTAGATGTAGATGTAGATCGATGCCGTGAAAACCAGAGGCACACTCGACTAATGTATCCGAGCAAGTCGGCGGTCGCTGAACATTGTTTGTCGGAAAATCACTCTATGGAGTATGACCGCACGAGGATTCTGGTACAGACGTCGAGATACTGGGACAGCGTTGTTAGTGAGGCCATCGAAATTCGCACCAATGACGACCTCATAAACCATGACTGTGGCTATAATCTTAGCAAGGCTTGGGAACCAGCGATTGGGTTAATCAAGAGTAAATCGAGCAAACGCATAGTTTTGATGACCACGGCGGACAGAGCCATCACACCGACGTCATCTCAGACGCCGTCACAATCTGTTCCACCGCGAGACGGTGGCACGGGGCGCGGACGGCGGAGGGAGCGCGCCGCGGGCGGAGGGTACTTAAATCGGCCGCCGCCGCGACCGAACCCAGTTCCCCCTGAGCAGCCATAGCGTACGGATCTCCGTGCCGGCACGTTCACAGGAGCTCAGTCCGTCAGTTCACCTGATGATGGCGACATGTTTGATCACCGAAATATTGTGCCCGTTGGACACTGTAGACCGGCAGTACACCCGTGGATATTTTGATTAATGTTTAATAAGTTACTAGAAATAGATCTCTTCCAAAAAACAAAGTCACACTTAGATGTTCTCTGTATTTCTGAACTGGTTAACACAAGACAAATTTTTAAAAAATGGCACTTGGCGAATTTACTCTAGCTGGTTATTCTTGTCGGAACAAAAGTAAGGGAGGTGGTACAGCAATCTATGTCAAAAATAAAATAAAATAAAAAAAAATAATTAAGATACAAAAGCCTCACAAAGTACAATAATATGCAAATAGAAACAGACTTTGAATTCTCCTTAATTATCTTAACAGACTATAGCCTATTGATACTGAATGTATATAGAGCCCCTGATGGGAACATCCAAACCTTCCAACACTCCCTCGAAGCACTACCTACAAAAATTCACTCATTAAACAAAAATCTATTAATAAGTGGAGATTTTAATATTAATTTCCTCACACCTGGAGAACACAAAGATGAATTGTTGAATATTACAAATTCATTCAACCTATCCTCAACTGTAAACACACCAACCAGGATCACAAAAAATTCAAAAACAGCCCTAGATCAGATTTTCATAAACGCACAGAAACTACACCACTCAATTGAAGTCATCAGCACAGGTTACAGTGACCATGAAGCCCAAATACTAACAGCAAATTTAAATTACATAGGACAATATCTCTCAATAACTAAAATGCAAAGGCAATTTAATGATGATAATATAAGGCTTTTTAACTATCTGTTAAGGGCTGAAAACTGGGCAGAGGTCTATAAAGAAAATGATGTAAACTATATATTTAATTCCTTCCCTGAAACATTTCTCCACCACTTCAATACTGCATTTCCTCTGAAATCCAGGAAAATCGGAAACAAACACACAAACTCATGGGTAACAAAAGGGATAAGGATTTCCAGCCAAAAAAAGCGTGACTTAAAAAATCACATGAAACACCATGATGTTGATGATCAGTTTAGGTCATATTGTAAGACCTATTTTGCAATCTACAGAAAAGTTATCCAACAAGCAAAGAAATTATACAATGATAAATTTATAAAGCAATCTAACAACAAAATGAAAGGCTTGTGGACAGTTGTAAAAAATGAAACAAACAGTAAGTAGCATGTTATAAACAAAACATTAAAACTAAACCTAAATGATGAAGTCACATCAGATCCCTAAAAGATAGTAAATAGTTTTAATGACTATTTTAGCAAAATAGCACAAAACCTGATAAAGAACAACTGCCACAGACCAAATACTCAATACCAAACACCAATAGAAACCATACCAGTACAGGCATCAATGTTTCTTCACAAAGTCTCCAATACTGAAGTACCTACAGCTATAAAAGGACTAAAGAATAAGTACTCCAGTGGTAGTGACAACATTCCTGATTTAATTGTAAAGAAATGTGGATAATCCATTGTAGGACCCCTAACCCACATAATAAATGCATCCTTTACAAATGGAGTTTTCCCTGACCTACTAAAGACCTAAAATTACCCCACTTCACAAAAAGGGCTCTAAAAATGATGTAGCCAATTACAGGCCCATAGCACAACTAATCTCATTCTCAAAAATATTTGAAAAATTATTTTACACCAGATTGGAAGACTTTACTAATAAACTATCCTTATTAACGAAACACAAGCATAGTTTTAGAAAGCAAAAGACAACTAACACAGCTATTTATGTGTATCTCAACAAAACCTTAAAAGCACTGGATAGTAAGCAAATCACTACTGGTATCTTTTTAGATTTATCCAAAGCCTTTTATGTAACTGACCATACCATACTCCTTAAGAAGTTAGCAAATAAAGGTATAAGAGGAATTGCAAACAAATGGTTAGAATCTTACCTGTCAAACAGATTTCAAAAAGTTGAAATCAGTTTTGTAGAAAAGAATACAACCACCCATCAATCTACTGTCCATTCCTCTGACACAATGCCTATTATATATGGTGTGCCACAAGGCTCAATCCTGGGACCCATACTGTTTCTGCTATACGTTGATGATATAAGCACAAAGCTTGCTACAGGACATATCACACTATTTGCTGATGACACGAGTATACTAATAACAGGTACTGATACAGAGGACCACAACCAAAAAATTAAACTGCTTATGTCATCACTCAGCGAATGGTTCAACGAGAACAAGCTGATTATAAACATACAGAAAACAATGTACATCAACTTCAGACTCTCATCCCAAAAACAAGAAATGCCTGATGTGATTCTAAATAACCAAGAGCTTATGTGTGTGGACTCTGTCAAGTTTCTTGGCAAATGGCTTGAAGAAAATCTTAAGTGTGAGACTCACACAAATTATATCTCAAAAAAGCTATCAACTGTGTGTTACATTTTAAGGATACTCAAAAAATCAGTCACAAAATCTGTTCTCATACATGTATATCATGCTTACTTCCATTCTACATTATAGTATGGAATCATATTTTGGGGGGAACTCATCTGGAGGTAGATATAGTTTCAAAATGCAAAAAAAGGCAATACACATAATATGTAATCTAAGTCATAACAAATCATGCAGACAACATTTTAAAAAAATGGCATTATGACACTGCCCTCTGCTTACATTTATAATATTGTCTCATTTGTCAAGTCATACCAGTTAAACAATGACTGCACACTAAAATTCAATGGAGATATTCATAACTATGCAACAAGGCAGCAATCTGACCTACATCTGATTCAGTGCACAACTACCTGCTACCAAAAAAGTGTTTTAAATGTTGGGATACAAATGTATAATAATTTACCAAATGAAATCAAAGCAACAAAGAACCGAAGAGCCTTCACACATAAGTTAAAAAAATATCTCTTGGACCATTGCTTTAATGCAGTTGATCATTTCTTTGAAAGGGGTTAAAATTGTAAACAATTTTATGATAAATGTTCAATTAGGTCTGAAAATTATATACTGTGCATGTCTATGAAATACGCTGGACTACTTTACTATTACATTTGTATTGGCTGTTTGTACTTTACCGTACAACATTTGTATTTACTGTTTTGTTAAAGACAGCTAACTTCCTCATTGCAAAATAATGTAAAATCGATTTATTAACAATTACTTGCAAATATGTTCTCTTGACCTGTCCAATATCATATGTACAACCTTACAATTCTATGATTTGTATTAACTGTTTTGTTTAAGATAGATAATTTCCTTGCTACAAAATAATGTAAAAATCAATTTGTAAAAATAGCTCACTTGACATGTCCAATATCATATGTACAACTGTAAAATACTATGATTGTCTGGATCAATAAAATACAATACAATACAGATAGAATTACATAATAGGTCCTTTATAATAGTAGCCATATACAGAGCACCTTCAGGAAATGTCAACCTGTTTATAAATGGTCTTGAAGATTTACTATATCATCAAAAATTAAAAAAAAACAACAAAGAACTAGTGGTTGCTGGTGATTTTAATATAGATGTCCTGAAAGACACTGTCCGTGAACAGTTACTGAAATCAGTTACATTGTCATTCAATTTAATTTCTACTGTAAATTTCCCAACTAGGGTATACAAATGTTATAAGACTGCCATTGATAATATATTTATAGGCAATTCTAGGCAACTAAGCCACATTACAGAACAAGTAGTAAATAGGCTATATGGCCATGACATACAACTTTCTCTATCTCATGATGACTGGGTGTTGTGTGATGTCCTTAGGTTAGTTAGGTTTAAGTAGTTCTAAGTTCTAGGGGACTGATGACCATAGATGTTAAGTCCCATAGTGCTCAGAGCCATTTGAACCATAACATGCAACACCTAACATTAATGTTTGAAAATTGTCAGGGTACAACATCTATCAGAACTGAATACAGAAGGCCAATAAAACAGTCAAAAACTGAGAAATTTAGGAGATTGCTCAAAGAAATTAATTGGATGGATGTTTACAGCATCCAAGACTCAAATGGAAAATACAAAACATTCATTAATAAAGTTAGCACCTTATTTGAAAATTGTTTTCCCCTGAAGGTAACTCAAATTAAGCAGAAGTCTAATGAGAAACCATGGATCACGATATGGATGAAGATATCATGTGAGACAAAAAGGAAACTCTATCTGATACATAGGGACAACTTTGATTCTAGCATTATAGCTCATTACAAAAATTACTGCAAAATATTGAAGAAGGTTATCCAGAAATTTAAACACCTGCATCAAGACAAGAAGATAAATACATCCGGCAATAAAATAAAAACAATATGGGATATATTTAAGTCAGAGACAGGTAGGACGAAAAATGAGGAGTAACAAATAGCTCTAAAAATAAATGAAACCCTGGTAACAAATGCATGTTGTGTTGCAAACCATTTAAACAAGTATTTTGTCTCTGTTACTGATATCATTGGGTTGTCAGGTTCAGTAAATAGTGCAATGGAATAACTGAGACCAGTGCACACAAGCAATCTCAGTAAAATGGAGTTGACACTTACTTCACCCAAAGAAATAGAGTCCTTGAAATCAAAGCATTCTAGTGTTTATGATAACATATCAAGAAAGTTAATTAAAGAGTGTTCATGTGAGCTTAGTCATATCTTAAGTTATTTGTGTAATCAATCACTTGTCACAGGAACATTCCCTGACTGGCTTATATATGCTGAAGTTATACCTCTTCACAAGAAAGGGGACAAAGAAATGCCGTCAAATCACCGACCGATCTCACTTTTGCCAGCTTTTTCAAAAATCTTTGAAAAGGTCATGTTCAAGCAGCTACTTAAGCACCTTAGTGGAAATAACATACTGTCAAAGTCACAGTTTGGGTTTCTTAAGGGTTCTGATATTGAGAAAGCTATTATACTTACAGCGAAAAAGTCCTTAATTCATTGAACAACAAATCAGAGGCAACTGACCTGTCAAAGGCGTTTGACTGTGTGAATCACAGCATTCTTTTAAGTAAATTAAAATATTATGGCATCACTGATAGTGTTGCAAAGTGGTTTCAGTCATTGTTGTTGTTGTTGTGGTCTTCAGTCCTGAGACTGGTTTGATGCAGCTCTCCATGCTACTCTATCCTGTGCAAGCTTCTTCATCTCCCAGTACCTACTGCAACCTACATCCTTCTGAATCTGCTTAGTGTACTCATCTCTCGGTCTCCCTCTACGATTTTTACCCTCCACACTGCCCTCCAATGCTAAATTTGTGATCCCTTGATGCCTCAAAACATGTCCTACCAACCGATCCCTTCTTCTAGTCAAGTTGTGCCACAAAATTCTCTTCTCCCCAATTCTATTCAATACCTCCTCATTAGTTACGTGATCTATCCACCTTATCTTCAGTATTCTTCTGTAGCACCACATTTCGAAAGCTTCTATTCTCTTCTTGTCCAAACTAGTTATCGTCCATGTTTCACTTCCATACATGGCTACACTCCAAACAAATATTTTCAGAAATGACTTCCTGACACTTAAATCTATATTCGATGTTAACAAATTTCTCTTCTTCAGAAACGCATTCCTTGCCATTGCCAGTCTACATTTTATATCCTCTCTACTTCGACCATCATCAGTTATTTTACTTCCTAAATAGCAAAACTCCTTTACTACTTTAAGTGTCTCATTTCCTAATCTAATTCCCTCAGCATCACCCGATTTAATTTGACTACATTCCATTATCCTCGTTTTGCTTTTGTTGATGTTCATCTTATATCCTCCTTTCAAGACACTGTCCATTCCGTTCAACTGCTCTTCCAAGTCCTTTGCCGTCTCTGACAGAATTACAATGTCATCGGCGAACCTCAAAGTTTTTACTTCGTCTCCATGAATTTTAATACCTACTCCAAATTTTTCTTTTGTTTCCTTTACTGCTTGCTCAATATACAGATTGAATAACATCGGGGAGAGGCTACAACCCTGTCTCACTCCTTTCCCAACCACCGCTTCCCTTTCATGCCCCTCGACTCTTATGACTGCCATCTGGTTTCTGTACAAATTGTAAATAGCCTTTCGCTCCCTGTGTTTTACCCCTGCCACCTTTAGAATTTGAAAAAGAGTATTCCAGTCAACATTGTCAAAAGCTTTCTCTAAGTCTACAAATGCTAGAAACGTAGGTTTGCCTTTTCTTAATCTTTCTTAAAGCTGCATGTCCTCGGGAAAAATTACGGCTGTAGTTTCCCCTTGCTTTCAGCCGTTCGCAGTACCAGCACAGCAACGCCGTTTTGGTTGTTTCAGTCATATCTTACCAATAAAAAACAAATGGTGTCATTAGGTAACACTTCAGCAGTAGGCAATCAGACATCATCTGACTGGGAAGAAATTACATGTGGTGTTCCCCAAGGTTCCATAATAGATCCACTATTGTTTCTTGTGTATATTAGTAACCTGTCATCTGTTACATTACCAGATGCCAAATTTGTCTTATTTGCAGATGATACAAACACTGCAATAAATAGTAAATCAAATATAAATTTTAGAAAGGGCAGCTAATCATATTTTTACTGGCATTAATAAGCGCTTCATAGCCAATTCACTGTCAGTCAACTTTGAAGAGACACACTATATGCAGTACAGAACTTCCAAGAGATTTCCTTCTTGTGTGTGTTTAAAATATGATGACATGGAAATAGGAGAAGGAGAAGTTGATAGTGCAAAATTCTTGGGATTACAACGTGATAGTAAATTCAGTTGGGAGCAGCATACTAACGAACCGCTAAAGTGCCTAAACAACTTTGTGTTTGCAAGGCAAATGATGTCAGAGATGTTGTTGTAGTTGTTGTTGTTATAATCTTCGGTTCTGAGACTGGTTTGATGCAACTCTCCATGCTACTCTATACTGTGCAAGCTGCTTCATCTCCCAGTACTTACTGCAACCTGCATCCTTCAGAATCTGCTTAGTGTATTCATCTCTTGGTCTCCTTCTACGGTTTTTACCCCCCACACAGCCCTCCAATACTAAATTTGTGATCCCTTGATGCCTCAGAACATGCCCTACCAATCGATCCCTTGTTCTTGTCAAGTTGTGCCACAAACACCTCTTCTCCCCAATTCTATTCAATACCTACTCATTAGTTATGTGATCTACCCATATAATCTTCAGCATTCTTCTGTAGCACCACATTTCGAAAGCTTCTATTTTCTTCTTGTCCATACTAGTTATCGTCCATGTTTCACTTCCATACATGGCTACACTCCAAACAAATACTTTCAGAAACGACTTCCTGATACATAAATCTATATTCAATGTTAACGAATTTCTCTTCTTCAGAAACGCTTTCCTTGCCATGGCCAGTCTACATTTTATATCCTCTCTACTTTGACCATCATCAGTTATTTTACTTCCTAAATAGCAAAACTCCTTTACTACTTTAAGTGTCTCATTTCCTAATCTAATTCCCTCAGCATAACCTGATTTAATTTGACTACATTCCATTATCCTCGTTTTTCTTTTGTTGATGTTCATCTTATATCCTCATTTCAAGGCACTGTCCATTCCGTTCAACTGCTCTTCCAAATCCTTTGCTGTCTCTGTCAGAATTACAATGTCATCGGCGAACCAAAGTTTTTATTTCTTCTCTATGGATTTTAAAACCTACTCCAAATTTTTCTTTTGTTTCCTTTTCTGCGTGCTCAATATACAGATTGAATAACATGAGGGAGAGGCTACAACCCTGTCTCACTCCCTTCCCAACCACTGCTTCCCTTTTGTGCCCCTCAACTCTTCTAACTGCCATCTGGTTTCTGAGCAAATTGTAAATAGCCTTTCACTCCTTGTATTTTAACCCTGCCACTTTTAAAATTTGAAAGAGAGTACTCCAGTCAACATGGTCAAAAGCTTTCTCTAAGTTTACAAATGCTAGAAACGTAGGTTTGCTTTTCCTTAATCTTTCTTCTAAGTTGTAAGGTCAGTATTGCATCATATGTTCCAACATTTCTACAGAATCTAAACTGATCTTCCCCGAGGTCGGCTTCTACCAGTTTTTCCATTCACCTGTAAATAATTCGTGTTAGTATTTTGCAGCTGTGGCTTATTAAACTGATAGTTCTGTAATTTACACACCTGTCAACACCTGCTTTCTTTGAGATTGGAATTATTATACTCTTCTTGACGTCTGAGGGTATTTCGTTTGTCTCATACATCTCGCTCACCAGATGGTAGAGTTTTGTCAGGACTGGCTCTCCCAAGGCCATCAGTAACTCTAATGGAATGTTGTCTACTCCCGGGGCCTTGTTTCGGCTCAGGTCTTTCAGTGCTCTGTCAAACTCTTCACACAGTGTGATATCTCTCATTTCATCTTTATCTACATCCTCTTCCATTTCCATAATATTGCCCTCAAGTGTATCACCCTTGTATAGACCCTCTATATACTCCTTCCACCTTAATCCCCAACTTAATCCTCACACCACTGACCAGATAAGTGAAATAAGTGTTAGTGTCACTGATGTTGGGAGACATCTGAAATCATTAAAATATGAGAGGCATTCCAAAAGAAATGTACACTATTTTTGTAAAAATACAGTTTTCATTCTGCATGTGTGAAAGTTGTTTCGACTTAATTCTTTCAACTCTTCACGCAGTATCATATCTCCCATTTCATCTTCTCCTACCTCCTCTTCCATTTCCATAATATTATCCTCAAGAACATCCCCCTTGTGTAGACCCTCTGTATACTCCTTCCACCTTTCTGCTTTCACTTCTTTGATTAGAACTGGTTTTCTATCCGAGCTCTTGATGTTCATACAAGTGGCTCTCTTTTCTCCAAAGGTCTCTTTAATTTTCCTGTAGGCAGTATCTACCTTGCCCCTAGTGAGATAAGCCTCTACATCCTTACATTTGTCCTCAAGCCATCCCTGCTAGCCATTTTGCACTTCCTGTTGATCTCATTTTTTTGACCTTTGTATTCATTTTTGCCTGCTTCATTTACTGCATTTTTATATTTTCTCATTTCATCTATTAAATTCAATATATCTTCTTTCACCCAAGGATTTCTACTAGCCCTCATCTTTTTACCTACTTGATCCTCTGCTGCATTTACTACTTCGTCCCTCAGAGCTACCCATTCTTCTTCTACTATATTACTTTCCCCCATTCCTGTCAATTGCTCCCTTATGCTCTCCCTGAAAATCTGTACAATCTCTGGTTTAGTCAGTTTACCCTGGTCTCATCTCCTTAAATTCCCACCTTTTTGCCGTTTCCTCAGTTTTAATCTACAATTCATAACCAATAGATTGTGGTCAGAGTCCACATCTGCCCCTTTAAATGTCTTACAATTTAAAACCTTGTTCCTAAATCTCTGTCTTACCATTATATAATCTTTCTGATACCTTCTAGTATCTCCAGGGTTCTTCCATGTATACAACCTTCTTTTATGATTCTTGAACCAAGTGTTAGCTATGATTAAGTTATGCTCTGTGCAAAATTCTACCAGACGGCTTCCTCTTTCATTTCTTCCCCCCAATCCATATTCACCTACTATGTTTCCTTCTCTCCCTATCCCTACTGACGAATTCCAGTCACCCATGAGTATTAAATTTTCGTCTCCCTTCACTACCTGAATAATTTCTTTTATCTCATCATAGATTTCCTCAATTTCTTCATCATCTGCAGAGCTAGTTGGCATATAAACTTGTACTACTGTAGTAGGTGTGGGCTTCGTGTCTATCTTGGCCACAATAATGCATTCACTATGCTGTTTGTAGTAACTTACCCTCACTCCTATTTTTTTCAGTCACTATTAAACCTACTCCTGCATTACCTCTATTTGATTTTGTATTTATAACCCTGTATTCGCCTGAGCAAAAGCCTTGTTCCTCCTGCCACCAAACTTTACTAATTCCCACTATATCTAACTTTAACCTATCCATTTCCCTTTTTAAATTTTCTAACCTCCCTGCTCAATTAAGGGATCTGATATTCCACACTCCAATCCGTAGAACACCAGTTTTCTTTCTCCTGATGTCAGACATAGGAGATATAAATACAAAAAAAATCTGGAATATTTTGCTTATTTTCAGTCCATTATGTCATATGGTATCATATTTTGGGGTACCTCCACAAACAGAGAAAATTTTTTAGAGTACAGAAGCGTATAATAAGAGTAGTGTAAATCCAAGAACATCATGTCGAAACCTATTCTAAGACTTGGACATACTAACCACAGCTTCTCAGTATATTTATTCCTTAATGAAGTTTGTCATAAATAATACATCTCTTTTTCCAACTAACTGCTTAGTACACAGTATCAATACTAGGAATAAGAACAATATACTTAAAGATTTAAAATCACTTACTCTGACAAAGAAAGGAGTACAGTATTCAGCAAAACATATTTTCAGTAACTTACCAGCAACAATTAAGAGTTTAGTTTGAGACAAGGCACAATTTAAACATAATTTAAAAGAATTTTTGGTGGCCAACTCCTTCTATTCCATCCATGAGTTTCTCAACAAGTGCAGTAGACCATTTTAATGGAATTTTATTATACTTTAATTTTTGACAATGCTTGGTTTTAACAGCCAAGTAATACCTACTGTGTGAATGATGGATGTATGGAAAGCAGATGTAACTGTTAAGTCTGTAAATAGTGGAAGTTTAAAGATCCCATCAACATAGATATTAGTATCCAACAACCAGGTCATTTGCGAGCAGGAGTCAATTGTCGAGTGCTGCAGGAAGTAGTGTGATTCATGTTGAGTGAGAAACAGTACTGGGAATATGGGCAAGAATGGTGATCGAGCCAAGTTCGGTGTCAATGGCGGATGTGCCGGGTGAGCAGTAAGTGGTAAATTCACCGGAGTATGACAAATGAGTGCATCTCCCTGATCGTCATGGGGTTGACTGTAATCAGTACCGATTTGCCAGCGATATAAAACCAAAAGTGACAAGTGCCAAATTACGTGTTTTGCGTAAACCATGTCGGTCAGCAACAACCATGGATTGCACTGAGGATAGTTGTGAATGTTACCCATCATCATTACGTGTGACGAAGTACTTAGAAACAGCTTCGGCAAATCACATAAAACCTAATAAAGGTCATAACGGGGGTGTTTCACCTTGGCTCCGGTGCCAAGGACAGTTGCAATCTTCGGATCCAACACAATGATTTATTAAGCACCATTTTTGGTTTCAGGGGAAAGACAATGGCAATTATCGGTCGATTTTAGTGCAAGAATAATTTGGTAGGCCTATTGTCATTATCATGACTAATATTGCATATTTCAAGCAGTAAAAGTGTAATACATTGTATTGATGGTGAAATTAGAAATCGTGGGAACGTAGCACATATTTAGACAATACAGTGCAAAAGTGACTTGAGGTACACTAAACAGTTTGTTTCTACAAGTTTAAGTGAGAAAAGCAGGGTTAATAAACAATGTATTGAAGTATGGACACGAAAACCCGTGTTAATTACTGTAAAATTTATGCTCTAAGGAGAAGCGCGTTTGTACATAATCGCGGGTGAACCAGCAAAAATTCCGTTACGAAAGTATGAGGAGCATGTTCCCACGTGACTTTGTATCCGAAATTATCTTTTGAACGGTGTAAGTCGCTCAATTTGATGTGGACCTATAAAATTTTACCGTATTTGCAGTGTTGACTATGGCATAATTGTTGGATGACGTCACCCAGACTGTGAGCGGTTAGCCAAAGCATTTGAAGCAGTGAAGCAGTTCCTTTCACCGTAGATATATTTATGGTCAAAGAGCAGTTCACGCTCCGCGTCAACAAGGGTTTGGATAGCGGAGGTGTACCACACTGACCGCTGACTACCGTGGAGCCAAGTGGTTGAAGTAGGAACAACAACGACCCGGAGTTTGACATCTAGCATACGACGCCTGCGCGTACTACTCGCCGATCAGCGGAATATGTGACAGCAGTTCCATCCCGTCGCCAAACGCCGAACTACGATATTCCGTCAGCCCAATGCGCAGACTTCACTATGCATACGGCGCCACACTCAGTTACAGCAAGGCTTCATCTGATAGCCGTCGCGCCAGAGGAGCCAACGCCAACACAACTAGTAGTGTGACTTCAGACGTCAAAACGTCGCAACTTCGACTAGCGTCGAGGGGTGAGTGAGGACAATTTTGCTGGCGTGGTATTGGTATTGCACTATCTTCAGAGCACGGAAAGAACATCAAATTAAATTTGGCAATTGCAAAAAATAAAAAAATACATTTGTATTGATGAAATGAATTCATCTAACCAAATTGACATAATCTGCCTCTCTGAACATCAAGTGATCACTGGCATAGATATGTTAGACATTTCAGGATTTAAGCTAGCTTCCTACTTCTGCAGAGTAGATATGGATGGAGGAGGAGTTGCCACATTTACTAAAAACTGATATAAATTCAAGAACATTGACATTAATAAATTCTGTTTAGACCAGCATCTAGAAGCATGTGCAACAGATTAGAGTTCCGTAACAGATCCTGTATAATAGTAACTGTTTACCGAGCACCTTCAGGAAATTATAATCAATTCATAAATCGTTGAGTAGCTCTTTTGGGTTATTTAACAAGAAGAAACAAAGAAATTTTGATTGCTGGTGACTTTAATACAGATTTTCTAATGCAATCTTCCAGGAAAACATTTACTGCAGTTAGTAATGTTATGTTTCAATCTAACTCACACTGTAAACTATCCAACTAGGATCACTAAATCCTCAAGGACAGCCACTGATAACATTTTTATAGACAAATCAAAGGAACAAAATCATATCATAAAACCTGTAATAAATGGAATATCAGATCATGGCATGCAGCTCCTTGTTTTAGGTGTAAATTCTGAACAGATTATCAAGACTGCTAAGTCTGAGTACAGGAGAGTAGTCAGTCAACCAAAAATTGAGTGTTTTAGAAAACTGCTAAAAGATATGAACTGGAAAGATGTTTATAGTGCCCATGACATGAATGAAAAATATAATACATTCATGAACAATGTCAGTAACATGTTTAAAAACTGTTTTCCTCTAAAAGTTACTCAAATTAAACAAAAGTCTGTAATAAAACCATGGATTACAGTAGGAATAAAGATTTCCTGCAAGACAAAAAGGAAAATGTATCTGTCGACCAAGAATAGCTCCAATACTGATGATTTAACTAAATACAAGGAATACTGTAAAATATTTAAAAAAAAGTAATTCAGACATCTAAACAAATGCGATGAAATACCAAAGAAGTTAATTAAGGCATGTTCTTGTGAGTTTAGTACAATTGTGTAACCAGTCAATTATAACTGGGACATTTCCTGACTGGCTAAAATATGCAGATGTTAAGCCTCTATTCAAGAAAGGGGATAAAGGGATACCATCAAACTACAGACCGATTTCACTTTTGCCAGAATTCTCAAAAAATTTATAAAAAGTAATGTACAGGCAGCTACTCAACCATCTGACCACCAATAACATATTATCAAGAACACAATTTGGATTTCTGAAGGGTTCAGATATCGATAAGGCTATTTACACCTACAGTGAAAATGTACTTAATTCATTAAATAACAAATTACAAGCAGCAGGTATTTTCTGTGATTTGTCAAAGGCATTGGATTGTGTGAACCACAACACCCTTTTAAATAAATTAGAATTCTATGGTGTCACGGGCAGTGCTGCAAAATGGTTCAAGTCATACCTTGCTAAGAGGAAACAAAGGGTGTCAGTGCAAGGGACTAGTGAATTAAGTCATCAGTCATCGCCAGAATGGGAAGAAATTACACATGGTGTCCCACAAGGATCCATCTTAGGGCCATTGCTTTTTATTGTGTACATTAATGATCTCTCATCAGTTACACTGCAAGAAGCAGTGTTCGTTTTGTTTACAGATGACACAAGTATTGCAATAAATAGTATGTCGAGTGTAGTTCTAGAAAGATCTGCTAATGATATTTTCATGGATATTAATAAATCCACTACATGCAACTCAGAACCTGTAAGAGGTTTCCACCCAGCATATGCATAAAGTATGAAGAAGAGCAGATAGAAGAAGCTGACAGTCTTAAATTCCTGGGATTGCAACTTGATAATAAATTGAGTTGGGAGGAGCACACCACAGAACTGCGGAGACGCCTTAACAAATCTGTATTTGCAATTCGAGTGTTAGCAGACATAGGCAACATAAAAATGAAAAATCTTGCTTACTTTGCCTACTTTCATTCCATAATGTCATATGATATAATATTTTGGGGTAACTCTTCAAGTCAAACAAAAGTTTTCACAGTCCAAAAGCGTGTAATATTTATTATTTGTGGAGTAAATTCACGGACGTCCTGTAGAAACCTCATCAAAGAACTGGGTATACTAACCACTTGAAGCAAAGCAAGCGCTGTATCATGTATAAGATACAGAGGCGAGCGAGTGCACGGGACTTACCCTAGTTCACTGCTAGTAGCGTCACGTCATCGTAACACGCCTGCATATAGTATTGCACCACATTTAACATAAAAGTAAAAATTAAGATTTGTGTGTAAAACTTTGTTAAAGTATAGTTCTATGTAATAATGTTTCAGGTAACAAATCTTAATGTTATAAAATTAGTAGTTTACGTAAAATTCACGTTTTGAAAGAAAAATAGGAGGCGCTAAATAATGACGCTAGGAAGCCAAAATTTGGTGAGAAGGTGCAGTAAGAAGTCATTAATGAGTGGTGCTGGTTTCCAAAACCATAAAACTAAAATTGACTCCAGAATCCGCGTTTTTCGGAAAAATCAGAGGCGCGAAATAATAGAGCTACAATATTGAAAATTGGTAGGATGCTTCAGTTCACCCTAATAATAATAATGGAAATACCACAATCAGTTACCTCTTCTAGTTTTTTAGTAATTTAGTAAAAACTACTTTTGTGAGTAAAATGTACATAAGCATTATAGATTAAGTACTTTAAATTTTAATGATAAAACAAATTCTTTAAGACCAATGATCAGATAGGACAATTAACAAAGCTACACCAAGTTTTAGTCTTGTAGCATAATTAACAGCTGATACAAGTCTTGATAAAGCTATGGTACAGAGGTAACAATCTACCGTTAGTTCCATTGTAAAAATTCTAGAGAGTAAAGTTTTAATTTTAGCGGGCTGAGATTTTCTACGTGCTTCTGTACTGCTCAGATGTATGTATACAAAAATTGAGAAGTTTGTAAAGCTATTATTAAATGTGATATTTAAGATTATGTGCCTGAGATAGCGATCATTTGGTGGCTGCAGGCATCTGCATCGGAACGGAAAGAACAGATGTTCTCTTGGCGGTACGCGCCGGAGCTATATAAAAAGAGCGGCAGAGGCAGTAGGAAGCTCACTCCGCATTAGACCAACGCCTAGTCCACGCGAGCTTAACGTCCGATCGCGCCTCGCCTCGGGTGACGTCATAGCGGGCTGTGACATGCGCGTACTTAGCAATGTAAACGGACATTGAAAATCGCGAGGACTGTACACCGTCCTGGATCGTTTAGACTTCGGTAACAAACTGTTATTGTGCCGTCCGTGTGAAGTATAATTCCGCGTGGCAAGTGGTGACTAACTCCACTTTTAAGGCGAGCATTAATCTTTTTTTTTTAACATTATTGCGAACTATTAATAGAGCACCGTTAGTTAGAGTAATGAACTATTCGGGAGGAACTTGCTGTAGAAGTCGCCTCTGAACTATTAAACGATTGGCTGAATTAACAATATTTAATGTCTTTAGCATTTTCAGAAGTTTCGAGTAATTTGTGTGAGCCTTTAAGATAATAAAATCTTGTTTGGAACTTTAAATTTTATTGAAGCAGCCCTAATCTCGTGAAGAACTATGGATATTTTTCCTTTAGCTGGGCTGTACAGGAATGTGGCCGTGCAGACTGGGAACTAAGGTCAGTAAGTTTCCCTTCGCTTTCTGACTGGCCACCAAATTAGTTGCCAGGCTCGCGTGATTTAAGGTGGCAATGTTCAACTTTCATTCAACATTAAACAACGACTTCTTCGCCGTCCCATATATGTTGCATCGGCAATAGTCTGTTACGTGAAATGAACATTCAAACAACTCATTCGACGACTTCTTCGCCGCCCCACACACTGCCTCTCAGTATATTTACTCCTTAATGAAATTTGTCCAAAATAATATATCTCTTTTTCCAACAAAATGCTCAGTTCATACATACAATACCAGGAACAAAAATGATCTGCACAAAGACTTAAAAGCACTTACTTTAGTTCAAAAAGCGGTCCACTACTCAGGAACACTCATCTTCAATAATTTGCCAACAAACATAAAAAGTTTACTTACAAATAAAGATCAATTTAAAAGGAGCCTGAAAGACTTACTAGTGGCCAACTCCTTCTACTCCATTGACGAATGTTTTAATAGAAACAAATGATGTATTGTATATATTCATACTATTAGTATTGTTATTTCAGCTAAAAAATAAAAAAAAATAAAAAAATAAATTTGACATTTTCCACATCCACGAGGATCTCCTTAGCATGGATCTATGGAATGAAAAACTAATCTAATGTAATCTAAAGGATGGTGAATTGCAGTCAGTAATATTCAAGGTGCCCCAAGGAATCAACAAGCATATAGAAGAGATGTCCAAAGGAAACGAGGAAATGAAGAAGTCAACAAGCGTATAGATGTCCAAAGGAAATGAACAAATGAAGAAAGAAAACAAAGAAGTCAAGAAAAGTATAGCAGAGATGTCACAAGAAAACTTAAGGAAAGGACTGTAGGAATTCCAGGAACAGATGAGAATAACTCTTAAGGAGAGAAATGACAAGCTTATGTCGAGGGCGTCAAAACCGAATTGGAAGGGAGAATGCAAAAAATAGAAACACGTCAATACCAACAGATTAAAGATGTGGTACAAGTACAACAGCAGTACCATGTTAATATTGGGAAATTGGGAAATAGGCAAGTGAAATTGGAGGATGGTGTGGAACATATAGTCACAAATGAGAGCAAACAGTTGCAGGAGGGAGTTCAACAGCTATAAACTAAAACTGAAGATATTGATAGGAAGATAAGTGATGCCACCTTAACAGTAGTAGAGGGCAATGTCATCACATTAGTGAACGCTGATAATAGGTACACCCAGACCCACATGGGGCAAAAATATAAACTCAAAGGGGCATTGCATCCAATGATATTTATTAAGTGGTTACGAGGAGTTTTCCCAGCACACTTAAGAGATGCAGATAAAATTCAGTTTGTAATAGAAGAATGGAGGGTGAAGCTTTCACCTGGGGAGTTAGGAAGAAAGAAGAAGTTACCAGCTACAGTCAATTTGAGGAAGAATTTTTAAAGAAATAATGGTCCAAAAGTTACTGGTGTGCAACACTTGAAGATTTACTGCATCACAAGTCCCTTAATATATGGAGAGGTACCTTGAGAGAATTTGCTGAGCATCTATGGGAATTGAATGAAAAATTAGAGCAACCATTGAATGACGACATCATGATATCAGCAAATAAAATGAGGTTAACTCACAGGATGCAAGAAAACTTATCCAGAAGCCTGATTAAAGATAAAGATACTTTAATAGAAGTATTGGAGCAATTAGAAACTATTGGTGCACAGAAAAAAACCAGATTCATGATCAGAACCAAGGCAGAAATAGTTACCATCAAAGTCAGTTTAATGGCATACCAAATTACAGAGGTTGAGGGGGGGGGGGGGGGGGGGGGGTGATGGATATAGGAACCGCGGCAGTGGTCAACAGTTTTACTACAATCATAGGAGAAATGATGATGACAGGAATTATGAGAGGGGAGTAGATAGACGAAGGGATCATGAGGTACAAATTGAAAAAATAAGAGACTCGGCAAACTAAATGGCACTCAAGATGTGTTCCAATCAGGAGTGAGGCCTACTGGGTCCAACATTAATCTTATTAGACATGATGAGGGAGGTGACTTGAGGGAAGACTTAATGGAAGAAAGTCAGCAAATTTCCAAAGAACCTCTGCTATCCATGGTTAGAGTCAGCACATACAGTCTGGATGTTGATGCCCTAGTAGACACAGAAAGTGAAGCTTGTGCTATATTCCAGAAATTGTATGAACAAGTATTAAATGTCAAATTCAGTTGACCAAGTTTTCCAGTGGTGAGTGTGAGAGTTGTGAATGCTGTTGGTGCCAAAAGCAAGCCCATTAAAGAGCAGGTGTTAGCTTTAAATTAGATGGAGAATATGAAGCGACATTCTTAGTGGTGTCAGGGTTGAATGTGCCGATTGTTTGGGGATAGACTGCTTTAATGAGGTGGAAGCAATAGACAGGTTTGACAAAGGCATCATGGAGGTAAAAGGAAAAGGAGGAGAAAGGAAAAAGTTGAAATTTACAGAAATGTGTGAAACAGTGAGTGAGGAAGAATATAAACGAATGAGCTTATGTTGTGAGGAGGAGCCGGCAGCAGGACAGCGAGATGAGGAGCCAGAGGAAGAATGTATGCCGATATTCTATGAGGGATTAATACAAGATGATCAACTCTGAGAAGATATGATAGGCAAGAAACTGGAAAAAATGACACACTTGGAAGAAGAGATTGAGGCTGCAATACTGTGTAAACATCTCTCAACAGCCTGGCATTATGAGAGGGATGAGTGCAAATTAAAGATAAAGGATCACAAACCATTCAGTATCAAACAATACCAGGGTGTATGCCCCGGGAGATCTGGGAAAAACCCAGAAATATTTTCATCTGGGAGAAAAGTGGGAAAAACCTGGTATTTTTTTAGAATTCCAGGAATTTTTCATTGTTTTAATTTTTGTTAATTTTTTGTAATTTTGATTGGTAAGAACCAGTGCTGTAACAAAGGATATTACTGTATCCCGCTACTGCAGAATAATACTTAAACAGTAAACCATAAACAAGAGAAAAAAATGAAAATAACTTAAATTGAAAAGGAAATGCGCCATATACAACAACACACACAGTGCTTATGCGAGTGTCTGCCAACAGCAACATGTGTCAAAGACCTTAGGAAGTCTATGCAATGCTTCATAACAACAAATTGCTTCCGATCAGCATGAACTCTCAACTGTTTACATTAGATTCGTTTCAGCATTCACAAGCGGGTACATGCACATGCGTAGTTGAGTCGCGATTGAGTTGTAGATTCTCCCGCTTCGGCTACAGGAATGTGGCTGTTGGCTGTGCAAGCAACTAGATGCTACTGGGAAAATGGGGTGCAAAATTCATATTCTTTGGAAAAATAACTTTTTCACAAAGTGCCTAGCATCCAGTGCAAGTTTGTCTATTCATTATTGATATGATTTTGAAACACTTGGTCCAGTTGGTTTTTGAATATTTTTGAACATATTTTAAGTTGATTTCTGTACGAATCATAATTTGATTTTTGAATGCATAAATAGTGTACATGATGTCTCTGTCAGGAGAGTCCTTGTCACATCTAGAAATAAACTTGCTGCAGACAAAATGGGATGGCTATATGAGCTGAGCTGAGCTGAGTAAAGCCGAACGGAAGAACACCAATCACTGTTTGATTATGTGGTTGATTGGGTTTGTGAAGGATCAGCGTTGTTATAATTATTAGCAAAATCCAAAAATTAAGACTACCAGAATGTAAATAAACAGCTGACAAGAATAACAGGTGAGAAAGATTATGTATTATCTTCTTGGTGTTACCAAGAAACTAAAATTTTGACGGAAAATTTTATGCCAGATCACTGCACTAGTAAGGACCAGCTGTACAGTCCCTGGCTAGCAGCCACTTAAGTTCTGCATGATTACTAACTGTAAACCTCAGCTGCTGACAGGTGTTGTTGACATACCTCGATGTGGACAGCTGAAAATGTGTGCCACAACTGGAACTCGAAGCCGGGATCTCCTGCTTACATCTCAGATGCTCTGTCCATCTGAGCCACTGAGGACACAGGTGAATAGTGCAACTGCAGGGACTTATCCCTTGTACTCTTCCTGTGAGGCTCACATTCCCAGCTGTCCACAATTCTACATATGTATTGTACGTTATAGACCTTTGGCCACCCACTCATTACTCGCGCATTCTTTGGCAATTCCCATAAGAGTTTGGGCAACCTATGCGCATTTGCACAGACAAAGGTCAATAGCTGGGTAGCCTTTAACTATATATACGAAGACAGTAACTTGTTCTTGAAAGAACAGTTACTGTTGATGACCGTGCAGATTTTCCCTGGAATAAATGATGACTAACTGAAAAAACCTCAGCTGCCGACAGGTGATGTTGACATACCTCGATGTGGACAGCTGAAAATGTGTGCCCCGGCCGGGACTCAGCCGGGATCTCCTGCTTACATGGCAGATGCTCTATCCATCTGAGCCACCGAGGACACAGATGAATAGCGCGACTGCAGGGACTTATCCCTTGCACACTTTCTGTGAGACTCACATTCCCAACTGTCCACAATTCTACACATGTATTGTACCTTATAGACATAAGGGGCACACATTTTCAGCTGTCCACATTGAGGTATATCAACAACACCTGTCGGCAGCTGAGGTTTTCTGTTAGTCATCATTTATTCCAGGGAAAAGCTGCACGGTCATCAACTGTAACTGTTCCTTCAAAAACAAGTTACTGTCTTTGTATATATACTTAAGTTCTATTCTGGAAGTAACGCAGAAAACATGTTGTATGAACCTGTAATAATGCTCAACCTGAAAATAATCGCGGGATAACTAAACCTGTGATTCTGGCAGGGTTAGTGAAGTTAATCGATGAACAAATTTTGACTGTGGTAGGAATAGCTGCAGAATTGGTGATTACAAGGTTGTTTGTTAGAATGAGGAAGGAGAAGAAATGGGGACATCACACAAATTATGGAAGAATAAGACAATTCCAAGTTTATTAAAAAACTTCGTAATACTACATTTTGATCTAATGCTTGAGAAACTGGTGTTTATGAATGAAATGTGAAACTATTTCCCAATATAAAGCTTTTTGCTCTTTGTAGGCCTAATGGACATTAGGTATTGGTACTTTGTGAATTATATTCTGTCTTGTTATAAAAACGGCCATTTGTGCCAAAACAGTCTTGTTTATTTGGTGTGTGTTACAAAATTGCCACAATATTAGAAAGGCCTGTTTTGTTTTATCTAGCAGACAGTGACAAAATAGACGTAGTCAGATCGAGAAAGCACACCAGTCTTGGGTATTATTTGTGTTAACAGCTTTTTCAGTATTAGATAATGACATTTCAATTTTTCATGTAGCAAAACATTATTTCAAATTTTGCTGAGGTAATAGGTTCTTTCGCAAAATGGAAAGTTCGCCATGTAAAGATGTAGCAAGATTAGAGAGAGAAAAATGCTAGGAGCTAAGGATTGAAGAAATGTGTACCTTCTTACTTATCTCTTGTCTTTACTGGTTTTATGTATCCAATATTTAATTTTATGTCACACAAAACAGCAAGTTATTAGCTAATAGGCAATAAAGAGTGCAAATTTTCTGAAGATTTATTGTTCTCCCAATTACAAATAATCCCATCTGCTATTAATTGTGAGATTCTTTTTTAAGACGGCAGGCTGTCAAACCGGCCGACTGGGAGCAGGAGAGGCACCAAAGGACATTTCAATTTCCACTGTCCTGAATATAGTTTATGGGATCCATTACAAAATATACACGTTTCAATTCCACAGAGTGAAATAAAGTGACGTGCGATAGAAGAATGCTGTGTGAAGAGGTGGGGCACTGCACTTTGGCACACTTAAGACCAATTAACTTGTCTTACATTTCCTTGAACATGTATGTCTTATGTTTCAGACTTTCTACATCTACATCTACATTTATACTCCTCAAGCCACCCAACGGTGTGTGGTGGAGGGCACTTTATGTGCCACTGTCATTACCTCCCTTTTCTGTTCCAGTCACGTATGGTTCGCGGGAAGAACGACTGTCTGAAAGCCTCCGTGCACACTCGAATCTCTCTAATTTTACATTCGTGATCTCATCGGGAGGTATAAGTAGGGGGAAGCAATATATTCGATACCTCATCCAGAAACGCCCCCTCTCAAAACTTGGCGAGCAAGCTACACCGCGATGCGAGTGCCTCTCTTGCAGAGTCTTCCACTTGAGTTTACTAAACAACTCCATAATGCTATCACAGTTATCAAATAACCCTGTGACGAAACGCACTGCTCTTCTTTGGATCTTCTCTATCTCCTCCGTCAACCTGATCTGGTATGGATCCCACACTGATGAACAATACTCAAGTGTAGGTCGAACGAGTGTTTTGTAAGCCACCTCCTTTGTTGATGGACTACATTTTCTAAGGACTCTCCCAATGACTCTCAACCTGGTACTCGCCTTACCAACAATTAATTTTGTATGATCATTCCACTTCAAATCGTTCCACACGCATACTCCCAGATATTTTACAGAAGTAACTGCTACCAGTGTCTACTCCGCTATCATATGGTCATACAATGAAGGATCCTTCTTTCTATGTATTCGCAATACATTACATTTGTCTATGTTAAAGGTCAGTTGCCACTCCCTGCACCAAGTGCCTATCTGCTGCAGATCTTCCTGCATTTCGCTACAATTTTCTAATGCTGCAACTTCTCTGTATACTACAGCATCATCTGCGAAAAGCCACATGGAACTTCCAACATTATCTACTAGGTCATTTATATATATTGTGAAAAGCAATGGTCCCATAACACTCCCTTGTGGCATGCCAGAGGTTACTTTAATGTCTGTAGACATCTCTCCATTGATAACAACATGCTGTGTTCTGTTTGCTACAAACTCTTCAATCCAGCCACACAGCTGGTCTGATATTCCCTTGGCTCTTACTTTGTTTACAGAAAGATGTGTGCTGCAAGATGAACACGTTTCTGAAAATTCAATTTTTTTTTTAAATATTGACCCGGTTCACGAATATCGTAGATCCGGGGCTGATGCGCAAAGCAGCCTGAGTTACAGTGGGTAGTCTCCACGTGACCCATGATTACATTTAGTGATTTTGCTGTTTCCCCTTCGTTTACTCTCATGTCAAATGAAAACATAATGGATATCTGTGGCCAGGAGCAATCAAGTGAATCAAAATACATTCACATAATTATGGAAAGCTAAAATATGTCATTAGTTTTAGGTTTTATTTTATTTCTACCTTTCTGACGGTCAAGCATTAATCGCCTTGCTGAATAATGAAGTAATTATTTTTCTTTTTGCTAAAGAACTTTGACTTTTGTTAACCTTTTCCGCAGAGACAGTCAATGTATTTGAAATGAAATCTTTAATTCCACAGTACTGGCTTGTTTCAACTGTTCACTGCATTTCTAGTGCACGTTTTCATCTTCTAGCACAATGGCATTATGCCATAATGAACCAAACATGACATAATACAGTACTGGTGCTCCAAGAAAATTTACGTCCCGAAAACCAGACTGAAAAGCTTAATATCAGGTTGAGAACTACTTCATTGGGAATCTAGACATGTGAATGTGCACTTTAAATGTGCCCATTTTAGTATGGTTCACAAAATTCTGATGCTCTTGGAGTA
Source organism: Schistocerca gregaria (assembly GCF_023897955.1). Classification (NCBI taxonomy): domain Eukaryota; kingdom Metazoa; phylum Arthropoda; class Insecta; order Orthoptera; family Acrididae; genus Schistocerca; species Schistocerca gregaria. Next base: position 1,208,576,095 of record NC_064920.1, on the reverse strand, counting down.
TCCTCTGATGTCTTGTTTCTATTATGACATAATGTATGATCTTTTAATGTTGTACATGTACGTACATACGGGCTTCCTACGTCATGATAGCTGCGCAAGCGTGGTGTCGCCTGTTATCTGTGCTCTGTGGCAATTCATGAAATGAACCTATTTCTAACAGGTCACAGAAAAATATTGTGAATGGTGGTTTGAAAAGTGTTAGTTTCAAAGTAAATATCCTTTTACCTAAGTTGAACTATGTGTGAGAATGTACCATGAGTTTGTTAAATCACAGAGCATTTGACTGTCATTTAAAAATCAACTCTTTGATGATGAGCCATTTAGAAGAATTTTGAACCCCGAAGATCAGATATTTATGTCACTATTAAAAATTTTACTTGCACATATGTGTGATATATCTTAAAGTGTAGCCACACTATGTGTATTAATTTAAACTATTAACTTTACCTGTTTGTGTGTTCGAGCTACCTACCAGTGATGTTGCTGTTGGCTGACTACATCACATGTCCTATGCTCTGAATATCCGCTGTCATCGGCTGGCGAGATCATGTGACAAGAGCTATGACTGGCTTGCAAAAGTACATCACAATCTCGATTTCAATGATTTGGAAAGTAACAGGCGGTGTTTGGTGGTTTTCAAACCGTGACTTTTTCCCAGAGTTTTGTTGTCTGAAGTGCCGAGAAATTCTACGCCTGTGTATAAAACCATAACCATTCAAAGGATTGATGAAGGAAAATATACTGTCACTTAACATGGAAAAAGCGTGTTTTCACCTGGGAGAAAGTGTATTTTTAACCGGGAAAAAGCCAGGAATTTCTTTTCCTTGCCTGCATATACACTCTGAATACCCCATTCCTCAAGCAAGAAGGAGGGCAATGGAAGGAGAGATTCAGAGGATGGTGGATCTCGGCATCACAGAGAGAGTGAATAGTCAATACAATAGTCCACTATTTGTGGTAGATAAAAAGGATGGGAAGGTAAGAATAGTTTTGGATGCAGGCATGGCAAACAGGATCATTCAGCCAGTGCGTGACAAACTGGAGACGATAGAGGAGCTAATCCAGGAATTTCGAGGAGCAAAGATCCTCAGTAGTATTGACTTGACTGCTGGGTGCTGGCAGATGCTGTTGGCCCCTGAATCTCGCCAGTATACAGCCTTTACATATGCTGGTAGGTGTTACCAGTTTAGGGTTTTACAATTCAGGCTTAATGTATCTGTTTTGGAATTTATTCAAGCACTGGATAGTCACTGTCTTTCTAGATGATGTATTGATTGCGAGTGAAATGTGGGAAGAGCATTTGGACAAATTAAATGCTGTATTAGAAGCATTTGAGGTAGCAGGAGTGACAGCAAAACTAGATAAGTCAGATTTTGGCAAATCTCAGATAAAATTTTTGGGCCACATCATTTCAGAGGGTGGTATCTACCCTGACCCAAGCAAATTGGAGCCGATTAGTCAGGTTCTGGTGCCAAGTAGTAAGAAACAATTGAGAACATTTTTCGGAGTCTGCGAATTCTGCAGGAAATTCATAAAGGAGCCAGTACTAAATGCACCAAATTTGAGGAAGCCAACTAAGGCGAAGATGTCGTGGCATTGGAATGAGGAATTTGAAGAGATTAAAGAAACTCTATGTAATTCAGAGATACTTTGACATCTGGACTTTACTAAAGACTTCAATTTGGAGGCAGACAGCTCCGATTATGGATTGGGCATACATTTATACCAGCTGGAGAAAACCATCGAGGACGAGATCATAAAAACTATAGTCTCTGGTAGCAGAAGCCTGAATGCATGGGAAACACAATATTCTATTACTGAATGATAAGTGCTTGCAATAGTTTGGGGCTTCAAACGATTCCGTTACTACTTAGCAGGAAGACATGTGAAAGTGGTCACAGACCACAAGGCCCTGACATTTTTAACAACCAGTAGACTGAGGCATAGTCACCTAATAAGATGGGCCTTTGCCCTGCGAGACTACGACTTTGAAATAATATACAAGCCTGGAAAAACCAACATGATACCGGATGCGCTACCAAGACTGCCACTTGATTCATGGGGAATAGTGATGAGCAAATCTCAAGGTGAAGAAGTTAGGATAAACTTAATGAAGGGAGTGCAATGTGAAGAGTGACATGTGTAGTTTATCAGCTGACATGCCTGCACTGCACAGCCTTTTACATTGGTATGACAACAACTAAACTGGCTGTGCGCATGAACGGACACAGATGAACTGTCCGCCTAGGAGATGTCCAATACCCAGTAGCGCACCATGCCCTCCAGCATAATTCTAGGGACCTAGGAACCTGCTACACCGTATGTGCCGTTTGGCTTCTCCCACCCAACACCACTCCCTCTGAACTGTGGAGATGGGAACTTGCACTCCAGCACATCCTTTCATCCCACCATCCCCCTGGACTGAACCTACGTTAAACAACCTCACTCCCATTTACTTTTCAGTCTTCTCCTCTTTCCCTTTCCTCTTTAGCCATTCATGCATCTTTTCATCCTACATCTTTATAGTATACACCTCTTTACTTCTGTATGCATCCTCTTTGGTTTGAAGCTGGCACAGTACCTACAGTAGAATATCTTTGGCTTCCCTCTGACAACCATGCCTCCATCCTTGCTACCTTCCCTGTTTTCCTTTCCCTGTTGCTTCATAACCTGGGTTGTGAGTAACTAAATCCACTTTCCCTTCTTCCCTTTCTTTCCCCTCTCTCCCCCCTGATGAAGGAACATTTATTCCGATAGCTAGGAACTTAAATTTTTGGTTGTTTTTTGTGTTTCTATCAGCTGTACTGAGCTGAGGTAAGTACTGGCCAGCCCCTCTATCTCTTTGTTAGTAATCAAAGTAATGTGTTAGCTTGTAAGTAGGAAAGCATATAAAGAAACAACTACATGAGGAGGTACTTGTTCAAATAAATAATGTGGAATATGATGTACAGAGCGATCAAGGAGTGTGGAGTAGTATTGTAATGTAGTTATTGCAGCGAATATGGAGGGTTGATGTAGGTTGAAGATATATATTTACTTGCAGTTGAAGTTTCTGTTAAGTTGAGGGAGTTATGTGTAATGAAGTGAAGTGTACTGAGTATGAGATGTTCAAAGAATGTCATGTAGCACACAAGCAACATCTGTTTGTAGGTATTTGTAGGTATAAATGGTGACCTACAGTATGCTGATAAAACAGGAAGTGCAACTCATGAGTAATGAGTAATTCATGTATCCAATTAGCTATCAGAGTCAATTATGGTTGTGCTTAGGTCAAGCTTCAGAAGCAGAATTTTGGCACTGTGTAATGAATAATAAATGTCCATATAACAGATTTGGATTAATGTCAATATAACAAGAAATATTGTACCTCTCATCTGAGCATTAGTGATAACAATCCACATATGGCAATATAAATGTTTGGCAAAATGAAATGATCAGTAATTTAAAATTTTTCATTTGGTGACCACATTAGTTATAGCAATGCAAATATTTAGTGCAATACATATTTAGTGCAATAATGGAACATTTAAGATTATTTAATCAATCTGCAGAGGTATGAGGAATTGTAAAATAAGTGCATAAGTCAAGGTTTAAATGCTATGTTTTGTTCTCATTTTCAGTTTCGCTTGTCTTAAAGACTCAAATGAATAAGTTGTGAATTCCTTCCTTAACTTTTCATGTGTGTTGACCAAGTGAAATATAAGTTAGAGTGATAGTATTATGGACGGCGGGGACCCCGCTGAAAGGACGGCATACCAAAGGGGTAACTGGCATTTGACTAGTTTTTTTCTTGTCTTTGCTGTAGCAAGTTACAGAAGATTAAACAGTATCAAATATGTAGCTAACAGCCATATAAACGTTTGACAGTGATGATTTTTGGTAATTGAATGTGAGATAAAGTTTGTAAAAATATTTACCATGTTATGTTAATTAAGTTAGATTAACGTTGTATGATGTTTCTCTAGGGGTAGTTTGCTAGCAGAGTCAATAGAGTATTATTTGTGATATGTTGCAACTTTCAGTATGTGAACCAGAATCTAATCTTCCTCATCTTAATTTATATACTGTGTAATGATTTTTTGCTACTATTCTTTTGTGCCTATGGCTACAAAGAAGGCTTTTAGGGTGGGGATGTAAGGGATCCATGATCCCATGAATATAGATATTAGTATCCGACACCCAGGTCAACTGCAGGCAGGAGTCGATTGTCGAGCACTGCAGGAGGCAGTGAGTTTAGTGTCAAGTGAGAAACAGTACTGGGAAGACGGACAAGAATGGTGATTGAGCTGAGTTCGGTGTCAATGGCGGATGTGCCGGGTGAGCAGTAAATGGTAAATTCACCGGAGTATGACAAATGAGCGTGTCTCCCTGATCGTGCTGAATTATGTGTGTGTGTGTGTGTGTGTGTGTGTGTGTGTGTGTGTGTGTGTGTACTGATGCACACATGCTCGCTTGTGCATGTGCATGCTTGCATGTGTGTGTGAAGGTATTGGTTATACTGATTGTTACATCTACATCTACATCTACATCTACATTCTTTACAGAGGTGGCCTACAGTTGCTGCTTCTGCATTCTAATGTATGACTTGATTTGTTACCATCACTGGTGTTTCTTCTCCTTGATGTCATTTACGGATGTGTCAATGACTGAATGAATGAATATTCATATACAGCTCACTACTCTCAGATAGCCCCATACTGGCCACTATATATGTGTAAGAACTCCATTTGACAGCCATTTCATCGTCACTAAGTGGTCAGCACATAATGTAACCTAAAATGGATCTGATTTTAGTGCATAGCACTGCTGGAAGTTCTAGTAATCAGGAATTTAATGCCACCATCTCGTCTTCATTTGCTGGTGAATTCCATTACCACAGTTTAAACAGGCTACCTTGATGATGAGCACCACTGCACAAGTGAGCAGTAGTGACTGTGGCTACAGGAGCAGTTGCTTTACTAGTGACATATGTAAATCAGAGTGCTCCATTCTCTCAGACTGTACTTGTTTTTGTTTTCATGCTGTAATGATGTATAACATCTATCCAGTGATGTAAAGAATTAAGTGGATAGTAAAATTGACTACAAACACAAACTGAAATTATATCTGCTTGACAGCTCCTTCTACTCCACAGAAGGATTTATAGGCCTATAGTTTTTTTTTATGTCTGCCTGTTTAAGAGATTTAGAGAGATAGATATTGAATATAATTAAGTACAAATCATGGTAAGCATGTTAGAAAAACACTTCACAAATAATGTAATTGGTAAGCATGTTGTTATGTTTTCCACTGAGAAGATGTTCTATAACTGTAAAGCAGACTCATTCCGCACCATATTGAGAGTTTGTGATTGTAATCCATGGAACATACAAGCTATTAACTAACCGATTAGCATCTGAAAACTTGTGGTAATATTGCAACATAATTAAATGTATTCCAATTCATCATTTTTGCTTGTTCCAGGAAACTGAATGACACATTTGGAGCCTGTGGTCGCCCTCATGTAGGGTGGCAAATTGACCCATTTGGACACTCTCGGGAAATGGCTTCTTTGTTCAGTCAATTTGGATATGATGGTGTGTTCTTTGCCAGGGCAGACTACCAAGACCTAAAGCATCGACTCGACACAAAAACCACCCAGATGATTTGGCAAGGAAGCTCAAATTTAGGTAAAAGTTCTAAAGCAAAAACTCTGCAAATTACTGTAAATCTCTGTGGGTTGCAGTGGATTTCCCACTATATAGTGCAATAATGTTCATTCCATTAACAGGAGTAGTATGAAAACAATCACCATATTGCATTTGAAATGCAGAGAGTAGAGTTATTGTTTATCAGCTGATAAATTTATGCTTTTCCTTTCACCATATTGCATTTAAAATGCAGAGAGTAGAGTTCCTGTTTATCAGCTGATAAATTTATGCTTTTCTTACATTCCCCAACTAATTCCTCTTTCCTCCATGAGAGAGGACCTTGTGGCAGCAGCACCGTTCAATGCACGAAGGGCTGAACTACGGCACTGCCGACACAGGTGGGGCAGCTGTACTGTTACGCCAAATTTCGGCAACGTTGCGTGACACACCGGACCGCACGGGGACAAAAAGCAGGCGGACACTGCGAGCTAGTCAATGCGACATGACACACATCTCACAGTTCTTCCGCCGCGGACCACGTGTGTCGAGTCAACGTGACTCTGCTGTAAATGCATACGCGCGGTCGTAAACGCAGTCGCTGTTAAAGTGTCTTTCGCTCCTTCGCGGACGTTACGGTGCCTCCAGTCGCGCCAGGAGCAGAACATTCTGTGACGTGGCCCTTTGTCTCGCTCGATCCACGCGGTCGCGCCACGGCTCGTCACTGGAGTGTACACCCTCCAGGATCGGTGATCGAGCAGTGCTGCCAGTGCAATGCACCTGTATGGAAGGACATTAGCAAAGAATGTTATTTGTCATTTATTGTAAATTTAGGAAAAATAAATGTGTCCTGTCCCAAAACCGCTTTAGTCGTTTATTGCCACAGAGCCTCTCCCTTGAGCACAGTGCATGGGGGCAGCGATAAAGCCAGTTCACTGCACATGAGTGACTGTAAGTGGAGATACAACACGTTCCCGCTTCAACCTAATACTTTTATGTGTTAATATAGGTGAATATTCAGCTCAACCTATTGTCTTCAGTTTTTTTCCCTTTTTGTGTGGCAGCTGAAGGATATCAGATTACTGTGTGTACTTTAGTACATTGTTGTTGCAGTCTTCAGTCTGAAGAGTGGTTTCTTTGTCTTTTGAGAGACTAATTTCATAATTATGAAAATAAAATAGAAAGAAACTTCCACATGAGAAAAATATATTAAAAACAAAGATTCCAGCACCCACCAAGCGGGAAAGCGCCGGTAGATAGGCACACTGAATAAAACACACAAACACACACACAGAATTTGAGCTTTCGCAACCGGCGGCTACTTCGTCAGGAAAGAGGGAAGGAAAACGAAAGATGAAAGGATGTGGGTTTTAAGGGAGAGGGTAAGGAGTCATTCCAATCCCGGGAGCGGAAAGACTTACCCTAGGGGGAAAAAAGGACCTATCCTGCAGCATTGAGCAGTCATTTTAAACTTTTTTTTTGAGGGGTGGGGGTGGCTGAATAAGTTTTGAAAAGATTATGCAATCATCAAATGTGACCGCTAGATTGCTATTGCATTAGTCTACACGTAGACCATGCTTGCCCAAGATTTGCACTCCTGGACTACACTCAGTCTCCGTGAGCACAGCTATACCTGCCCAGTACTCAGGTTTCCTCCACTACTACACTATTCTGAGGCATACAAGAAAGACAGCTATGCAGTGACTTAAAAAGACATGTTTGCAAGACAGTGCAACTACTTCTAGGAGGTGAATACTTCAGTATACTTTTATAAACAGAAATTTGTCAAGGGTGTTCATTTTCATTTTTTATTTTTTGCATTAGATTTTGTTAATACAATGAACAGAACTACAAAAACCTTGACATAGAGGTATTTAACATAAAAATATGATGTTTTATACATTTCTCTTTTAGAATATGTACTTGTATCATATCTGGAATTGTCGTTCGTAACACAAACATGTGGAGCTACACAGGCTAAAATCTGTTTAACGGTAATATTTGTGGGACTGTGTCAATTTCATAATAGAAAAAAATATCCACACACATGTATTGAGATAAATATGCAAATAACTTCAGTGGTTTGTCTGTGCAGTTGACAATATAGCTCGTGGGCTAACATTTTATGAAAGTCTTGTAAATTCATGAATAGGATTAATAGATCACTGAGCTTGGTGTTACCCTGTGTGTCTATCAGCTCAAGATGGAAGTAATGAGGCACATTAGCAGCCAACAGCAAGAGCAGTTTGAGAAATAAATCAAAATCCATCTTTAATCATGCATGTCTTCAGATTTCTTTAAGAACTCCTAATGAAATGTTTCAGTTGGCAAAACATAGTCAGTTGTGTCAGGTCCAGAAATGACTGCCTTGAATTACAGGACATGTTCCATGTTATGAAACTTTCTTTAATTTATTTTTTTAAATCGTAAGTCTTCCACCATATCTGTTACCAAATGATTCTCCTCTTGCATTAAGACAATGAATTCAAATAATTGGTGATGTTGACCATAAAACATTTTGTCACCACTATATTAAACAATAACTCACTGTTTTCCTTAATGATTACCTTTAGTTCAGCCAGCACTCACTGTCATTTGGCAGAAGACAAGTGCCTGGTGTTGTAATAACATTCCAATAAGAGTTTTTCCACCTTATAACAGGGTGATACTGGAAGGTCTCAGATAGATTATATAATGGTAAGACAGAGATTCAGGAACCAGCTTTTATATTGTAAGACATTTCAAGGGGCAGAAGTGGACTCTGACCACAATCTATTGGTTATGAACTATAGATTAAAACTGAAGAAACTTCAAAAAGGTAGGAATTTGAGGAGGTGGGACCTGGATAAACTGAAAGAACCAGAGGTTGTAGAGAGCTTCAGGGAGAGCATTAGGGAACGATTGACAAGAATGAGGGAAAGAAATACAGTAGAAGAAGAATGGGTAGCTTTGACAGATGAAATAATGAAGGTAGCAGAGAATCAAGTAGGTAAAAAGATGAGGGCTAATAGAAATGCTTACGTAACAGAAGAGATATTGAATTTAATTGATGAAAGGAGAAAATATAAAAATGCAGTAAATGAAGCAGGCAAAAAAGAATACAAATGTCTCAAAAATGGGGAGAGGCTACAGCCCTGTCTCACTCCCTTCCCAACAACTGCTTCCCTTTCATGCCCCTTGACTCTTAAAACTGCCATCTGGTTTCTGTACAAATTGTTAATAGCCTTTCACTCCCTGTATTTTACCCCTGCCACCTTAAGAATTTGAAAGAGACTATTCCAGTCAACATTGTCAGAAGCTTTCTCCAAGTCTACAAATGCTAGGAACGTAGGTTTGCCTTTCCATAGTCTTAATTCTAAGATAAGTCGGAAGGGCAGTATGCCTCACGTGTTCCAATATTTCTGTGGAATAGAAACTGATCTTCCCCGAGTTCAGCTTCTACCAGGTTTTCCATTCATCTGTAAAGAAAACACGTTAGTATTTTGTGTTTGTGTTTTGTGCCTTATTAAACTGATAGCTTGGTAATTTTCACATCTGTCAACATCTGCTTTCTTTGGGATTGGAATTATTCTATTCTTCTTGAAGTCTGAGGGTATTTCATTTGTCTGATACATCTTGCTCACCAGATGGTAGAGTTTTGTGAGGACTGGCTCTCCCAAGGCTGTCAGTAGTTCTAATTGGATGTTGTCTACTCCAAGGACCTCCTTAATTTATCTAATATGTAATGAGAAAGAGGTGTCATCATTTGTTGATGACAGACAAAAATGTACATAGCAGAGTTCTGTCATTTTCTTGAGTAACACATACGCAATTTTGTTTAACTTGTATTCCTGACATACTTGTGCCTGTAGCTCTGTGTTAATACTCAACTGGAAATGCGATTACAGATTCCCTGCAAAAACATCCTTAGTCCGGTCACAAATTTTGACATACTTTTGACAATAACCAAGGTGAGGTACTGAGTCACATGCTTTTTGGGAATCATGGAATCCTGCATCTAACTGACTGCCTGATCCAAAGCTTTCAGTGTCACTTGAGAAAAGTTTGAGTTGGGTTTCACACGGTCAAAGTTTTCAGAATCCATTTTGCCTGCTTCATGGTACCTCATTATGTTTGAGCTCAGAATATGTTCTAAGATTCAATAACAAATCAATGTCGAATACTAGATGGTACTTTTGTGGACCCCTTCTAATGCTTTCTTGTAAACAGGCATGACCTGTGCTATCTCCCAACTGCTGGCCATGATATTTTGTTCGAGTAATCTTCAATATATTTCATCAGGAGAGGGGCTAACTTAGATGCATGTTCAGTATAGAATCTGGCGGGGATTCCATTAGGCCCTGGAGCTTCATTGTATGAGGGTCACTCCAAAAGAAATGCACACTATTTTTTCCAAAATCAATTTTTTATTCTACATGTTTGAAAGTTTTACAGTGTGTAGGTACATCCTTTAGGAACAACATTTTCATTTCTCCACATAATTTCCATCCCTCTCAACTGCCTTATACCATCTTGGAACCAGTATACCTGCACGGTAAAATTCTGGACCAATCTCTTGGAGCCACTGTTTGGCAGCATGTACAAGGGAGTCATCATCTTCAAACCTTGTTCCACAAAGAGACTCTTTCAGTTTCCCATAGAGATGATAGTCATATGGAGCCAGGTCAGGACTGTAAGGCAGTTGTCCATCCGAGTTTTGTTATCACTTCATGGTTTTTTAACTGACATGTGGCCGTGCATTGTCATGCAATAGCAAAACATCCTGCTTTTGCCGATGTGGTCAAATATGACTCAGTCAAGCTTGAAGTTTCTTCAGCATTGTCACATATGAATCAGAATTTATGGTGGTTCCACTTGGCATGATGTCCACAAGCAAGATTCCTTCGTAATAAAAAAACACCGTAGCCATAACTTTTCCAGCAGAAGGTGTGGTTTTTTTTTAAATTTTTTTTGAGTGAATTCGTATGATGCCACTCCATTGATTACCTATTCATCTCTGGTGAAAAATGATGGAGCCATGTTTAATCACCTGTCACAATTCTTCCCAGAAATTCATCTCCACCACTCTCGTACTGTTCCAAAAGTTCGCTGCATACCGTTTTTCTTGTTTCTTTGTGAGCCACTGTCAACATCCTGGGAACCCACCTGGCACAAACCTTTTTTAATGCCAACACTTTCAGTATTCTGCAAACACTTCCTTTTCCTATCCCAATGTAGCATGACAATTACTGTGATACGTCTGTGAGCAGTCACCAATTCGTTAACTCTTTGCACATTGTATGGAGTGTGTGCTGTATGAGGCCTGCCACTGCGAGGACAATCCTCAATATTGCCGTGCCCACTTTCATCACGTAACCTGCCTGCCCACCAACTAACTGTACTGCGATCGACAGCAGCATCTCCATACACCTTTTTCAACCTCTTTTGGATGTTTCCCACTGCCTCGTTTTCATAGCACAGGAATTCAATGACAGCGTGTTGCTTCTGATGAGCATCAAGTGTAACATACGTCTTGAAGACCTGGTGCCGCTCATGGGAACAGGTTGAACTAAGTTTGAAAACAAGCGGGAAGGATGTATGTACATACAGTAAAACTTTCACACATGCAGAATGAAAACTGTATTTTTACAAAAATAGTGTGCATTTCTTTTGGAATGACCCTCATATTTTAATGATTTCGGATGTCTCTCAACATCAGTGACACTAACACTTATTTCACCTATCTGGTCAGTGGTGTGAGGATTAAATTGGGCATTAAGGTGGAAGGAGTATATAGAGGGTCTATACAAGGGCGATGTTCTTCAGGACAATATTATAGAAATGGAAGAGAATGTAGATGAAGATGAAATAGGAGATATGATTTTACGTGAAGAGTTTGGCAGAGCACTGAAAGGTCTAATTCGAAACAAGACCCCAGGAGCAGACAAATTTCATTAGAACTACTGACAGCCTTGGGAGAGTCAGGTCCAACAAAACTCAACCATCTGGTGAGCAAGATGTATGAGACAAGCAAAATACCCTCAGACTTCAAGAACAATATAATAATTCCAATCCCAAAGAAAGCAGGTGTTGACAGATGTGAAAATTACCAAACTATCAGTTTAATAAGCCATGGCTGCAAAATACTAACACAAATTCCTTACAGACGAATGGAAAAACACGAATGGAAAAACTGGTAGAAGCTGACCTCGGAGAATATCAGTTTCGATTCCGTAGAAATATCGGAACACGTGAGGCAATACTGACCCTACGACTTATCTTAGAAGCTAGATTAAGAAAAGGCAAACCTACGTTTCTAGCATTTGCAGACTTAGAGAAAGCTTTTTACAATGTTGACTGGAATACTCTCTTTCAAATTCTGAAGGTGGCAGGGTTAAAATACAGGGAGCGAAAAGCTATTTACAATTTGTACAGAAACCAAATGGCAGTTCTAAGAGTCAAGGGTCATCAAAAGGAAGCAGTGGTTGGGAAAGGAGTGAGATAGGGTTGTAGCCTCTTCCCGATGTTTTTCAATCTCTATATTGAGCAAGCAGTGAAGAAAACAAAAGAAAAATTCTGAGTAGCAATTCAAATCCATCGAGAAGAAATAAAAACTTTGAGGTTCGCCGATGACATTGTAATTCTGTCAGAGACAGCAAAGGACTTGGAAGCGCAGTTGAACGGAATGGATAGTGTCTTGAAAGGAGGATATAAGATGAACATCAACAAAAGCAAAATGAGGATAATGGACTGTAGTCAGATTAAATTGGGTGATGCTGTGGGAATTATATTAAGAAAGGAGACACTTAAAGTAGTAAAGGAGTTTTGCTATTTGGGGAGCAAAATAACTGATGATGGTTGAAGTAGATAGGATATAAATAGTTTACTGGCCATGGCAAGGAAAGCGTTTCTGAAGAAGAGAAATTCTTTAACATAGAGTATAGATTTAAGAGTCATGAAGTCGTTTCTGAAAGTATTGTATGGAGTCTAGCCATGTGTGGAAGTGAAACATGGACAATAAATAGTCTGGGCAAGAAGAGAATAGAAGCTTTTGAAATGTGGTACTAGAGAAGAATGCTGAAGATAAGAGGGTTAGATCACATTACTAATGAGGAGGTATTGAATAAAATTGGGGAGAAGAGGAGTTTGTGGCATAACTTGACAAGAAGAAGTGATCAGTTGGTAGGACATGTTCTGAGGCATCAAGGGATCACAAATTTAGTATTGGATGGCAGCGTGGGGGGGGGGGGGGGGGGGGGGGTAAAAAATCGTAGAGGGAGACAAGAGATGAATACACTAAACGGATTCAGAAGGAAGTAGGTTGCTGTAAGTACTGGAAGATGAAGAAGCTTGCACAAGATAGAGTAGCATGGAGAGTTCCATCAAACCAGTCTCAGGACTGAAGACCAGCACCACAACAACAACAACAACAACAACAAGGACACTACTGCTCTGCTGAAGCTCATAGTTGCCTCACTTATAAATAAAATGTGTTATCTGCGTTCTGTTTAGTGATAGGGTAATGCAAGACTGTGTCTTCATTCTGAAATAGACTGTTCACTAAATGCTTTAAATCTTTATTTATTTACCATCTATCATTTTACATGAAGAAGGCTTCATCATGTGTAGGTAACAGAAGTTTACTCTAATAATAGAGTAAAGGTACAATCTTAAATACTATAATCAACATTGTTCATATTAAATGAAAGGGTACAGCTCCAATCTTAAATATTAATATCAGCATTGTCCATATCATATAACTATTTTATATTGGAACAAGGGTTTTCCATCACTGAGCTATACAATTTTATTTTGAGAACTGTAAATGGCATAGATTGAACACAGAGAGGAAAGTTAGTAAACATTTTGAGGGAATTGGTTTGTGCGACTTTTCTGTTCTTGCTTGCTTCCAGGACTTACCAAGCCGGAAAGTGCCGGTAGACAGGCACAATAAAATAACACACAAAATTTCTAGCTTTCACAACCAACGGTTGCTTCTTCAGGAAAGAGGAAAGGAGAGGGAAAGACGAAAGGATGTGGGTTTTAAGGGAGAGGGTAAGGAGTCATTCCAATCCCGGGAGGGGAAAGACTTACCTTAGGGGGAAAAAAGGATAATATACTCGTGCGCGCGCGCGCCCACACACACACACACACACACACACACACATATACAGACACAAACCTTGTGTCTGTATATGTGTGGATGGATATGTGTGTGTGTGCGAGTGTATACCTGTCCTTTTTCTGCCTAAGGTAAGTCTTTCTGCTCCCGGGATTGGAATGACTCCTTACCCTCTCCCTTAAAACCCACATCCTATCATCTTTCCCTCTCCTTCCCTCTTTTCTGATGAAGCAACGGTGGGTTGCGAAAGCTCGAAATTTTGTGTGTGTGTTTGTGTGTTATTTTATTGTGCCTGTCTACTGGCACTTTCCCGCTTGGTAAGTCTTGGAATCTTTGTTTTTAATATATTTTTCCCATGTGGAAGTTTCTTTCTATTTTATTTGCATCATTACTTATATCTGTTATTGCGTTAGTGTGACTGAGTTATTTGACTGAAATAGCCTAAAATATCTTGTGAGATCTTTTTTAAAACTTTGTTGATATGTTCTGCCCAGGGCCGGTACAAACCCAAGTGCCGCCCCATGCGAGCTGCTAACACCCCCCCCCTCCCCCCCCCCCCCCGCCCTTACTTTTTTTTTTTTACAAAGCGTTTGTTGGGTTTTATTTAAACAAATCTGTAGGGAATGTCTGCAATGAATCACAATTTTTGTTGTTTGTTTTTACTGTTCATACCTATCTAGGTTTCGGCCACCGAGGGGCCAGTCTCAAAGCTTTTATTATGTGCTTACATCTAAATTGGCATGTTGACCGTTTGTGCAGCATGACGGTATAGATGTGAATGTAACGCATTGAGTTGTGTGGATCTGGAAAATAAAAACAAAAATTGTAATTGACTGGTGACATCCTCTACAAATTTGTACAAAACAGTCATTGGGCACCAGCTCAAAAATGTAGTCAAATGTGACTGATGAAATCTAGCTAATTTTAATAAGCCTTGTGAATTTACAAAAATGTTCAAATGTGTGTGAAATCTTATGGGACTTAACTGCTAAGGTCATCAGTCCCTAAGCTTACACACTACTTAACCTAAATCATCCTAAAGACAAACACACACACCCATGTCCAAGGGTGGACTCGAACCTCCGCCAGGACCAGCCGCACAGTCCATGACTGCAGCACCTAAGACCGCTCGGCTAATCCTGCACTTAATGAATTTACAGTTAACATAAATAAACTTTTTCAGTGGTTGTGAACAGATGATGTATTCAAAGGAAAACAAAATATATTTACAATTTAACGATAATTTGGTTTGAACAGTATTATTTACAATCACTATTTAATGTTGAACAAAATAAGAAATAACATGTTAAATAACCAAGACACTGATCATTAAAAAAAAAAACCCTAGACAAACTTGTGCAAACTCTTTCACATGATCTGTGTAATTTAAGTCCTTTGCAAGTTTGGCTCATCGTTGATTGGAGGTACGTCTTTATCAATTTCAGTTTTGAGGAACCCCTTTCTCGACTCACAACTGTCACTGGGAGTGTTAGGAGAATTCTCAGAGCAATGTCAACATTAGGGCAAAAATTATGTCTTCCTATAAACTTCAGAGTCTCTTTTGGAACTATTCGAGGTTTCAACAATGTTAAAAGCACTTTTACTTCTTTCCTCAACTCCAGTGCATCAATGCTGCTTGACTCATGGCCTTGCAAAATCTCTGTGAGGTTTCTACACTTGGTGTCCAGGCTGTCAGGAGGTGCATTCTTCTCTTTTGTTGGGTCATCTATTGTCTCATCCAGTCCTTCATAGGTAAAGCATATGGGCTTCTAACGTCGTCGCCTGGAAACACTTATCCATGGTAACGTTAGATCTTTTAGCTCTAATTCTGTAGCCAATTCTTTGGAATTCGTCAAGAAACACACAAACTTTTCTTCTGTTCTGCAGGTCTCAAAATACGCTTACATTTTTCCAAGCACTTCCACGGCCTCAGAAACATTTATGTAAATGGTCTGGAGGGTCTTACTGACTACACTGATGTGAAGCAGAACGTCGTACCACATTACCAGAGAAGTGAGAAAGGCGTTTATTTGATGCACAAGTGACATCAGTTTGTGAGCAGTCATGCCATTGAATTCTTATGATATCTGAACCATTGCATCATATTAACGCCTCCAATTTGAAACCTCAGGGAAGTAAGTGCATCGATGCGACTTTCCCACCTAGTATTGCTCAGTGGCTTCAGCAACAGGCTAGGCAGGTACTTCTTCAAGACATCCCAATGTCCAACGGAGGACGAGAAGAAGTCATGCAAGCTTTTCACTGTTGAAACCATGGTAACAGCATATTTAGAAGACATAGCAGCATTGTTTAAACAAGATTCAATGAGTGACTGACACTTAGTACATAAAATGCTCTCTTCTTCATATCTGAAATTCTTTTCTGGAGACCAGACTTCCTTCCTTTCATGTTTGCTCCATTGTCGTTTCCTTGCCCTCTCATATTACACAATAGGATTTTTTTATCTTCCAAGAGCTTGAGTACGACCTGCATCAAAGTGGAGCTGGAAGAATCGGGCACTGGAAGAAATCCCAGGAAATGCTTCCGAATTCGGACATCGCATAACCCGTCGCGTCTTGTCTCCTAGACGAAACGTACCACAACTGTCATTTGCTCAACTTTTGAAATATCTGGTGTGCAGTCCAGAATTATACTGTTTTACTTTGCAGATTTCATCATTAATAGAATGTTGTTGATACAAATAAAATAGAAAGAAACATTCCACATGGGAAAAGACATTAAAAACAAAGATTCCATGACTTACCAAGCGGGAAAGTGCTGGTAGATAGGCACAATAAAGAAACACACACACAAAATTTCGAGCTTTCGCAACCCACCGTTGCTTCATCAGAAAAGAGGGAAGGAGAGGGAAAGATGATAGGATGTGGGTTTTAAGGGAGAGGGTAAGGAGTCATTCCAATCCCGGGTGCAGAAAGACTTACCTTAGGCAGAAAAAGGACAGGTATACACTCGCACACACACACATATCCATCCACACATATACAGACATGGATAGCAAAAATTTTCAAAAATACATCAAAACCCAACTTATGCCAGGCTTATTAGCAATGTCTTTATCTCTTGTAATTACTCGTAGCGTGTTTACCCATTCGGAATTCTTCTAGCCATTGTAGGTGTTGGACATGTATGACAGTAGTAATGTTCAACTGCTTTTTTTTTCCATAATGTTGGAGGAATAAAACACTTGGAAACTGCCATTGAAGGGCTTAGCAAAATTGCTTCAGGCTTAACACGTAACCACAGTATCGAACATTGCATTCGAATTTACAAATTAGATTTCATCTTCTGCAGAATCTGTTGTGAGTAAACACATGGCATGTAACAGGCTGGCAGTGCTCCACTCATAAGAATACTGGTGTGTGCTCCAGAAAGCTTCCCCCTCTCCGTTTCTCTGGCATAAACACGACGGTGTCGCTACAGTAGCAAGAAAGAAATCAGTCCTCCTCCCACCCCTTATTCAACATGGGCAGCCGGCAGGTAGTCGAGGTGCCATGCCACAGTTCCTGAAGCCGCTCCCCGCGAGGTTTGGTTTCGAATCCCCTCTCGAACATGAATGTAAAAAAAAGGAGAGAGTCGGGGGCAGATTTTTCGCCCTTCAGAAAGTGCCTCCCCGTGCGGCTGCACGTGTCTTGCGCCAGCCCTGGTTCTGCCTAACTCAGTTTGACATCAATATTAAACTCTTAAGAGTTTGGTTTTGTGTGTCTTATAAGCAAGTTTATAATTTGCAAACTAATTAAATGTAGAGTTAAGTGTTTCCTGTGTAATCTTATCAGAAGTTTGGATCTCATGATGCAAAACGAATAGTGTTGTACTATCAGCATAAAAAGTACAGTGTAGCAAATCATTGATATAGCATAGTGATAAAGAATGGGTTCAAGTCAGAGGCCCATGTAAAACCAGTACTAATTCTTATTAAGAGGGATTGTCTACATGTAACTAAAACAAACTGTCTTGGAAAGTTACAGCTAATGTAGATTTTTGCTCACCACAATACCCAAATGTTGTTAGTAATACTTTAAAAGAAATGCAGTCAAATGCTTTACTCATATTGTGCAATACATAAGGCACCATCTTCATACACTTGAAGGTTTAGAATTGATCATTTTCCAGAATAGCTACAGTGGTATTTTCACCAGGGCAAAACACATATTAGTTGTTGCAAAGAAGGTTATTATCTTAAACATAATTACTTATTTGCACATGAACAGTTCAGATATTTATGAGTGTACTGGCACAACATGAACCAGTTAGTAGCTCTTGGGGCATTGTTAATCATAATCAATATTGGCATAACTTTTCTGATTTTGAGTGAAAATTGAAATACTCAAAGTATTTATTGTGATAGTGATTTTTATTGGTCCCGTAAATTACCTTTTGTACAGATATGTACTTATAACATAGGACAGGTCATTAGGCTTACAATCTAGATAATATGAAATATAAAAGTATGTAAAATAGCTTACACATTTAAATATACATAGGAGCTTTCACAGTATATATATAATTTTACATCGTACACAACAATTTATGCAGTATGTTCCTAATATTACATTGTACAAAATAACTTCTGACACATGGAAAAAAAAAGACTGTGAGATATAACTAGCTTATATTACACATCAATGGTTCCTAATTACAGTTAATTTCTTTAACACTGATTTCTTTTTCTAGGTATTTTTATGATGCATGAGATTTATCACATTTATCACTCACAGGGTGAACTTTTGATCACTGTTTGATAAAGTAGTTAGCTACGCTATAAAATTCTCCTTGTATCAGAAACATTTTTAGAGTTGTGAGGAACGTTTTCTCAGTTTTGAGGTCTTGTAATTTCCTTGGTATGGCTTGTATTAACTTGATGCCACAGTATTTGGGTACTTTTTCAAAATCTTAAGTCTATGTGGAATGCACACCAGTTGTTTTATGTTTCTAGTGTTGAGTGTATAAACAGTCTCATTAATCTCCAGTTTTGTGTGATTATGTAATGCGCTCACAATGGTCTTAGATATATACAGTAATGGAAAGGTCAGAATGTTTAGTTCTTTGAAACTTTTACACAATTCATTTTGCTTCTTTTTCAATATAATTTGAATGGCTTGCTTCTGTAATTTCGAATGTTCTCTTCATTCCTGTGATAGTTGAGTTCCCCCATGCTGTGATTCCAAATTGCATGTATGGTTCAAAAAGTCCATGGTAGAAAGTGCACAAGAGGTCTCAGTGAGTATACTGAGCCAGTTGTTTCATTATAAATATCACTGAGCTTAGCTTACTGGAAACAGAATTTATCTGCTGTTTCCAATTTAGCTCATTCTCTAGTGTAATGACCAAAAGCTTAACTCAATTTCTTCCAGTCCTTTTTCAGCTAAGAAAACATAAATATGTTCTTCTTTTTGTTTATTCTTGAAGACCATGTACATAGTTTTTTTTCAGCTTAATAATTAACTCATTTCCAGAGAGCCATTGTGCTGCACTACTGACTGATATGAATGTATTTTGCTCAAGTGACTCCAAATTGTTGGAAATATTTAGAACAGTCATATTATCTGCATCAAATATTTTGATTTCATTTTCACATGTTTGTATATTGTTGTTGTTGTTGTGGTCTTCAGCCCAGAGACTGGTTTGATGCAGCTCTCCATGCTACTCTATCCTGTGCAAGCTTCTTCATCTCCCAGTACCTACTGCAACCTACATCCTTCTGAATCTGCTTAGTGTATCCATCTCTTGGTCTCCCTCTACAATTTTTACCCCCCATGCTGCTCTCCAATACTAAATTGGTGATCCCTTGATGCCTCGGAACATGTCCTACCAACCGATCCCTGCTTCTAGTCACATTGTGCCACAAACTTCTCTTCTCCCCAATCCTATTCAACACTTCCTCACTAGTTATGTGATCTACCCATCTAATATTCAGCATTCTTCTGTAGCACCACATTTCGAATGCTTCTATTCTCTTCTTGTCCAAACTATTTATTGGCCATGTTTCACTTCCATACATGGCTACACTCCATACATACACTTTCAGAAACGACTTCCTGACACTTTAATCTACACTCAATGTTAAGAAATTTCTCTTCTTCAGAAACGCTTTCCTTGCCATTGCCAGTCTACATTTTATATCCTCTCTACTTTGACCATCATCAGTTATTTTCCTCCCCAAATAGCAAAACTCCTTTACTACTTTAAGTGTCTCATTTCTTAATATAATTCCCTTAGCATCACCCAGCTTAATTCGACTACATTCCATTATCCTTGTTTTGCTTTTGTTGATGTTCATCTTATATCCTCCTTTCAAGACACTATCCATTCCATTCAACTGCTCTTCCAAGTCCTTTGGTGTCTCTGACAGAATTACAATGTCATCGTCGAACCTCAAAATTTTTATTTCTTCTTGATGGATTTTAATTGCTACTCAGAATTTTTCTTTTGTTTCCTTCACTGCTTGCTCAATATAGAGATTGAATAACGTCGAGAAGAGGCTACAACCATGTCTCACTCCCTTCCCAACCACTGCTTCCTTTTGATGACCCTTGACTCTTAGAACTGCCATTTGGTTTCTGTACAAATTGTAAATAGTTTTTCACTCCCTGTATTTTACCCCTGCCACCTTCAGAATTTGAAAGAGAGTATTCCAGACAACATTGTCAAAAGCTTTCTCTAAGTCTACAAATGCTAGAAACGTAGGTTTGCCTTTCCTTAATCTACCTTCTAAGATAAGTCGTAGGGTCAGTATTGCCTCAGGTGTTCTGATATTTCTATGGAATCCAAACTGATCTTCCCTGAGGTCGGCTTCTACTAGTTTTTCCATTCGTCTGTAAAGAATTCACGTTAGTATTTTGCAGCCATGGCTTATTAAACTGATAGTTCAGTAATTTTCATATCTGTCAACACCTGCTTTCTTTGGGATTGGAATTATTATATTGTTCTTGAAGTCTGAGGGTATTTCACCTGTCTCATACATATGTTTGCATATTATTCACAAATAATTTGACTGGAATACTCTTTTTCAAATTCTAAAGGTGGCAGGGGTAAAATACAGGGAGCGAAAGGCTATTTACAATTTGTACAGAAACCAGATGGCAGTCATAAGAGCCGAGGGGCATGAAAGGGAAGCAGTGGTTGGGAAAGGAGTGAGACTGGGTTGTAGCCTCTCCCCGATGTTATTCAATCTGTATATTGAGCAAGCAGTAAAGGAAACAAAAGAAAAATTTGGAGTAGGTATTAAAATTCATGGAGACGAAGTAAAAACTTTGAGGTTCGTCGATGACATTGTAATTCTGTCAGAGACGGCAAAGGACTTGGAAGAGCAGTTGAACGGAATGGACAGTGTCTTCAAAGGAGGATATAAGATGAACATCAACAAAAGCAAAACGAGGATAATGGAATGTAGTCAAATTAAATCGGGTGATGCTGAGGGAATTAGATTAGGAAATGAGACACTTAAAGTAGTAAAGGAGTTTTGCTATTTAGGAAGTAAAATAACTGATGACGGTCGAAGTAGAGAGGATATAAAATGTAGACTGGCAATGGCAAGGAAAGCGTTTCTGAAGAAGAGAAATTTGTTAACATCGAATATAGATTTAAGTGTCAGGAAATCATTTCTGATAATATTTGTTTGGAGTGTAGTCATGTAGGGAAGTGAAACATGGACGATAACTAGTTTGGACAAGAATAGAATAGAAGCTTTCGAAATGTGGTGCTACAGAAGAATACTGAAGATAAGGTGGATAGATCACGTAACTAATGAGGAGGTATTGAATAGGATTGGGGAGAAGAGAAGTTTGTGGCACAACTTGACTAGAAGAAGGGATCGGTTGGTAGGACATGTTTTGAGGCATCAAGGGATCACAAATTTAGCATTGGAGGGCAGTGTGGAGGGTAATAATCGTAGAGGGTGACCGAGAGATGAGTACACTAAGCAGATTCAGAAGGATGTAGGTTGTAGTAGGTACTGGGAGATGAAGCAGCTTGCACAGGATAGAGTAGCATGGAGAGCTGCATCAAACCAGTCTCAGGACTGAAGACAACAACAACAACAACAATTTGAACAGGTCCCACTACAGATCCTTGAGGTAAACATACTTAATGCTTCTAACTTCTGATCTGTATAAGTTATTAATAGCTACATATTGTCTCCTGTTACTTAGATATGATATTATCCAGTTTGCTGCATGTCCACGAATACCAGTATTCTCTAGTTTCTATACTAGGACTGTATGATCAACTGTGTCAAATGCCTTTGATAGATCAGGAAGAACTCCAGACACTACCATATTGTTGTTCAAGGCCTGACTCTGTTTATGATTCAGCTGCTGTTTCCATCGATTTCCCTTTCTGACATCCGTGGTGTGCTGGAGTTATTACATTATATTTTTCCAAATAAGCAGTTGGTCTGTTTAGCATGAGAATTTTTAATATTTTGGAAAAGCCTGATACTAAAGATACTGGCCTGTACTTTTTAGGGTCATTGTGCTTCCCCTTTTTGTATACAGCCACTACTTTAACTAATTTGAGTTATCTGGAAATACTCCTCCTTGGAATGAGCAGTTGGCAATATTCGGTAGTGATGTAATTATATCTGCTGCTATCTGCTTGACTAGGTAGTCTGACACTTCATCATGTCCAGCAGACTTTTTTGCTTCTAGCTTTTTCTATATCATTTTTCAGTTCCTTTTCAGACACTGGTTTCAGGAACATTGAGTGGCTTGGCTTATCTGTCAAAATATTTGGTGAGTTCCTTGGCTATTCTACCCACACATTAGTTTTTCTATTGCATCTGTGTAGTTATTACTCAGGATGTTGACAATTTTTGTTTTATCTGTCATGATTTTGTTATTTACTGTCATAGTTTCTATTTCATTTGTTTTATGTGAGTATTTTTCTTGCCTCTCTCAGAGTTAATTATATTCCAAGCTGCTCTCATTTTATTTGTTGATTTTGAAATAGTCTCATTAATTGATTTTGTTTTTTCTTGTCTTATCAACAGCCTGTATTTCTTCTGGTGCTGCTTGTAGTTTTCAATATTTTCTCTCTGTATCATTTCTCTTAAGGCAGCTCTCTGTTCTATTACTCCCTTCATGATCCACTGCTTATTTTCGAGATTTTTTTCTTTTCCTCTTCGTTTTTGGAAACACTAAATTGAAGTAATGTGTTACGGTGTCTTGGAAATAAGTGACCTACTTAGAAACAAGTGATCTACGTATAATGTCAACTGGTCTTTTAGTAATATAATTAATCATCCAGTAGAAGCGCATATATATTTGGAATTAAAAAATTTAGAAACTGTTTTACTCGCTTCATCTTTTTTCCCATGAAAGACTTGTGAATGTCTAATAAAACAATGACACTATATGCATTAGAAAGAACAGCTTACATATAAGTGTGAAAAAGTGTAAGTTAAAAAAAAGGTAAATAGCGCAAAACTATCAGCTTATTGCAAATGACAGCCACCTTTACAAACATCTAAATGCAATACTAAGAAAAGATATAAACCCAATGGCAATAATGAAACTTCACCAAAACTTATCTGTTGTGTTTTCTCAGGGCAAAACCTTACTTCCGTAATTAAATGGAAGACAGGTATTTGAATATTGCACAACTGTGTGAGGATTGTGTGAATTTTCACTAAAGAAGCACACTATAGAATAAAAACAAGGAAATCACAAATACAGTGAAAGCCTGGTTAACCAAACCCAGCTCACCTGAAACCCAGGTTATCTGAAATAACTCTGAAAATCATAAACAAAAGAAAGAGGTGAGAGTGTGCTGGACTTCGGATAACAGGGAAAGGTGAATGCCTGGTCTTGAATTGTTTGCCCACATACCGACTAAACAGTCTAAACAAAACTACACTGCCAACAATAGTGCATGCAAGTGATTATTTGTTTCCTTGTGTGTGTATTTTTGTGCTTTGGTATAAACAGTGAAGTACAGTACACTGTATATTAATGTACTGTAATCCTAGAACAGTAATTTTGACTTTGATGTAGAATGTAAGTGTTACGTACAAAGATTAGAAAAGGATAGTTCCTATTCATCATATAGTGGACATGCTGAGTCGCAGATAAGCTCAACAAAAAGACTGTCACAAAATAAGCTTTTGACCAACAAACAGATCTCTCTCTCTCTCTCTCTCTCTCTCTCTCTCTCACACACACACACACACACACACACACACACACACACAAATGACCACGGTCTGTGGCGTCTGAAGGCACAATATGATCAGCAGCAGCAGTGCATGTTGGGAAAGGCAACTGGCTGGGGATAAGGAGGATGCTTGGCAGAGGAGGGGGGGGGGGGGGGGGCAGGGGGGGGGGGGCGATAGCAGGGAGGGTTCTCGACTACCTCTCGTCATGCCCTGAAATGAGAGATGCCCTCGCAGTAGCCTTTCCATCCCTCCCACAGTGGTATTCTGCTAACCACTGAAGCTACAAAATATACTCATCCATCCCTACACAACATCTGCTCCCAACCCTTTAGCTCATGGCTCATATCCCTGTAATAGACCTAGATACAAGACCTACTCCATACATTCTCCCACCACCAGTAGTCTAGTCCAGTCACAAATGTCACCTATAGTCATGACAACCAATAAGCTGTTTGTCCTTATGAATAGCCAATAATGTATATATAAAAATGACCTCCACAGTGCAACATGAAACCTTAAGGCAATACTAAATTCAAAAGAAGAGAAATCAGTTTTTGTAGTCGGAATTCCACATAGGCATGTCCTTTCAGAATGGTCATGTGTGAATGTGGAAATCATAAAAGCAAACAGGCAATACTCAAAGATTTGCAGGGCCTACCAAAATGCATATTTTATAAGTATGGTCTCTTTGCAAAGAGACTGTTACGTAGGACATGGCATGCACCTTAATAACAGAGGCAAGAAGATTCTGTGCCAAGACATCAGCATGATACTGAAAGCATCTGACAACCAAGAAGTAATTACTGGTCTTCCAGTTCCTTGCTTGACGCCAGCAGAGCCTGAAGAAATAGTTACTTCTATTGCAGCGGTAGAGGTGGAAGCAGCAATTGTACCTATGCACATAACAAATGCTGCAGCAGCAGTACCTACCACACTTCATCTACAGGATTCAACAGCAGCAGAAGATGAAGCAACATCCAAATCTCCACTGTCACTAGTTGCCATAACAATGCCTACAACAATAGCAGCAGCAGTACCTATCACACACACGTCATCAGCAAGATTCAACAGCAGTAGAAGAAGAAGCAACAACCTTATCTCACCAGTCACCAGATGCCACAACAGTGTCTCCACACACCATAACAGCAGTTCCATCAATTTCTGTAGTAGCAGCCTCATATACAATATCATCACAAGGAGGGAAGAGTAATCATACAACAGTAGATATGCTACCACTCCAAGTGAACAATTTCTTAGTAAAAGGCAACAAGAGGCAGAAATCCAAAAGATAAGCCCTGAAAAAGGTTTGAAAACCAAGCCCCGTAGTGTTCAGTGCGTAAGCAATAAGAGCATGGATCTTAAAATATGTTACCTTAACATTCAAGGACTGAAAGATAAAGAACTTATCATAAATGAGTTTGGTCTTGATAACTAACTTGATACTTTTTGTCTGTGTGAACACTGGGCTAATGAGAATGAAGTTGCAGTTCCCAAATTTGATAATTTTAGTATAGTAAATAGCTACTGTAGGAAAGAGCACATTAGACGTGGTGTGGCAATTTATTCCAACCAGTCACTCAATTGTACAATAACCAAACTAGACCTAAATTCCTTGTGTGATGAACAGCACTTTGAAGTTACGGGTTATAACATCCCAGCTCCTCCACCAAATTATAACATTTCAGCTCCTCAACACCAAATTAAAACGTTGCATTAGGAGATGTCTGCTTCGTGCAAAAGGTCTTGAGTTCATATTGACGACAACAAGTAATTCTTCATTACAGACGTTTATTTACAAACAGAACCGACAGACTTCACAGACTCAACAACTGACTCTCCGAGCTAACCGCACTGCATATCCGAACTAGCAACTGTCAACTCCTAGGTGTATTAATATCTTTCCAAACAATGAGAGACTTTGACAATGTTTTGTTTACAATACGATAGCAATTCACGACTTAAAACTAAATTAGACATTACAGAATTTTAGTACAGATTAAAGCAAGTAAAAAGGATCAGTACATATAAATTCTTACAAGCATAATTTCCAAATAGATTTTATAACATTTTTCTACCAGCTTCTGGATAACCTTCACCAGATTTGTACCGATGTTTCCAGAAATATCTTGACATTTGATTCTGGATATTTCTTGAGTGATTTAGAACAACTATTTATATGTAAAATGATTTAAGTCGTGTTTCAAAACGTAAATAAATCTTTTTAGCAATATTTCTTGATACAAATCGTCTTTCGAAATTAGGTTATGAAACAGTTTTCACAAGTTTTCGTATTTTTGCGATCATAATATAGAATTTCTCCATAGAAAGTTCCAGAAGTGTGCATTAAACGTTCATTTACAGACTTTCTCTTTAGCTGGCGAGTTTTTAAAAGTATCTTGTCCATATTATACGAAATAATTTAGCTCAAAACTGATAATTTATACAATTAATCAGAGCTACAGCAAACAGTGAGTCTTTCTTTTACAAAATGAAATATAATTACAAAATTGAATGAAAATAGGTTACTAACACTAATATATATTTACATTAATTCTATTTTTGTTCTTTCTGTGCAAAATGTCCTAATATTGACACAGTACAATATTTAAACATCACCAAAGTTTCACCTTACATTTTGCATATCTGTATCGACATCCCCTAAAAGTCTACAGTATCGAATACTTCAATATGTCCCAATATTTCCTGTAATGTTACAGGGTATAATCATTAATAGTCATAAGCTAATAGTAGTATCCATGTACAGATCACCAAAGGGAAGCATTAACATATTTTTAGAAAAAATGGACATGCTATTGAGTGAATTAAGCAATATTAAATGGCTACACTATGATATTGCTATAGGAGGTGATTTGAATGCTGATTTTGATGTTACTAAATGTGAGGGTAGTGTAGCAGATCTCGAAAACTTACTAAGACAATACAATTTAAATCATGTTAATAACAGGCCCACAAGAAACAAAGCATGTTTAGATAACATCTTTGTAAACTTCAAAACCACTGAAAAGACATGCGAAGTGTTCCCATTCTCTGACCATGACTCGGTATCTCTAAATTGTGCAAGTAAAATTCCCCTCAATAGGAGCAATGCAAACAGACCTGTCCCAACAGTTGTGATTACCAGATCCGTAACTGAGGATAAAATTAACACATTTCGTAGTTCCCTTGCTGACGGAGACTGATTTGGCCATTGTAGTGTTGATGGACATTACACATCAAGTAATGACCTGCCAGCCAAAATAATATTTGATAGATTTTTTAATGTGTTCTTGACCCTATTTAACCATAGTATTCCCATAAGGAAAATCAAAATAATGGACAGCAGCCACAAAACCAGATCTCAAAACAGACAAAATATATGGTACACTAAACAGCTGATAGACATAAGGAAACAAGTTTTCTTACTGTACAACGTATACAATAGTATGAAGTCTGATCATGCCAAATCAGCCTATGTGGAATGTAGGAATGAATACAAAAAAGCCACCCTGCAAGCCAAAAAAACTACAAAGGCAACAGCATACATAATTCCACCAATAAATGCAAAACCGCTTGGAATGTAATTAACAGTGCTGCCACAGATACTAAAAAGGACAAAATTAATATCCCACCATAAACACTCAATGAGTTCTTTATTAATTCAGTGAAAGAAATATGAGACGCAATTATCAAACCAGACATTAGTCCATCAGAGTTACTCTCCCAAAATTGGGGTAGACAGTCAATAAATACAAGCATTCTAACCTTCTCCGAAGTATCGCCTAGATATGTACAAGGGGTCATAAAACAACTGAAATCATCTGATAGCTTATATATATATGGCATATCATGCAACCTGCCAAAAAAAAAGTGTGTGATTGCATTCTGTACCCTTTAACCCACTGCATAAACAAGTGCTTACTTGAGGGATATTTTCCTGATGAGTTAAAACTGTCTAGGATCGTCCCAGTATACAAAAAGGGAGATAAAGACTCTCCATCTAGTTACAGGCCTGTTTCAATAGTACCCGCATTCTCCAAGGTAATAGAATGCATCATGTACCAACAATTATCATCTCACTTTGAGAATCTAGGAATAATTAATGCTACACAATACAGGTTTGGGAAGGATCTGTCGACCATTGATGCAATCAACACAGTAGTCAGTTACATCCTCAAAGTTTTTGAGAACAAAGGCTTTGCTCAGGTCTCATTCTATGACCTAAGCAAGGCCTTAGACTGTATTGAGCACATGCCACTACTAGTGAAACTAGAATTCTACGGCATCAAAGGAATCAGACTCATACTATTAAAAACTTATCTCAACAACCGTAAACAGGTAGTTTGTGTTGGTAAGGAAATGTCAAACACAGAAAATGTTAAAGTAGGTGTGCCTCAGGGATCTGTACTGGGGCCCTTCCTGTTTCTGATAATGATCAATAACCTCCCCTTGTTTATTAGATCCACCACTGTATTGTATGCAGATGATATGACTTTTCTTCATAGCTGTAACAATCTTAATGATCTTAAAACCTGTGCTGAAAATACACTCACTCATGCACCATATTGGTTCAGAGCAAATGGTTTCTTGCTAAATGAAAATAAAACTCAGCAGATAATCTTCACTCTAAGAAACAAGCCACTATCTGATGACCCTAGTTCTGTTAAATTCCTAGGAGTTTATTTAGATGAAAAGTTATCCTGGGTCCAACATGTAAACTATATTAGTAGTAAGCTGTCTAGAGTAATTTATTTATTAAGACAACTCAGAAATTGTGTACCTGAAACATACATCAGATCATCTTATTTTGCATTTTTCCGAAGTATAATATCCTATGGCATTATCTTGTGGGGTAACTGTAGTCATATGCTTGACATCCTATTATTGCAGAAGAAAGCCATTAGGATAATTACAAATTCTTCACATAAGGCTCAATTAATAAACAAAAAATTATGACAGTAATAAATCTCTATATATACAATGTTTTAATCTTTACGAAGAAGAACCTACAAGATGTGAAACGTAGAGAAAATGTTCATTGTTACAACACAAGAAGCATCAAACACATATACACACCTTACCACAGACTATCAAAATCAATAAATAGCTATGAAGTCACAGGGAACAAACTACACTCCTGGAAATTGAAATAAGAACACCGTGAATTCATTGTCCCAGGAAGGGGAAACTTTATTGACACCTTCCTGGGGTCAGATACATCACATGATCACACTGACAGAACCACAGGCACATCGACACAGACAACAGAGCATGCACAATGTCGGCACTGGTACAGTGTATATCCACCTTTCGCAGCAATGCAGGCTGCTATTCTCCCATGGAGACGATCGTAGAGATGCTGGATGTAGCCCTGTGGAACGGCTTGCCATGCCATTTCCACCTGGCGCCTCAGTTGGACCAGCGTTCGTGCTGGACGTGCAGACCGCGTGAGACGACGCTTCATCCAGTCCCAAACATGCTCAATGGGGGACAGATCCGGAGATCTTGCCGGCCAGGGTAGTTGACTTACACCTTCTAGAGCACGTTGGGTGGCACGGGATACATGCGGACGTGCATTGTCCTGTTGGAACAGCAAGTCCCCTTGCCGGTCTAGGAATGGTAGAACGATGGGTTCGATGACGGTTTGGATGTACCGTGCACTATTCAGTGTCCCCTCGACGATCACCAGAGGTGTACGGCCAGTGTAGGAGATCGCTCCCCACACCATGATGCCGGGTGTTGGCCCTGTGTACCTCGGTCGTATGCAGTCCTGATTGTGGTGCTCACCTGCACGGCGCCAAACACGCATACGACCATCATTGGCACCAAGGCAGAAGCGACTTTCATCGCTGAAGACGACAGGACTCCATTCGTCCCTCCATTCACGCCTGTTGCGACACCACTGGAGGCGGGCTGCACGATGTTGGGGCATGAGCGGAAGACGGCCTAACGGTGTGCGGGACCGTAGCCCAGCTTCATGGAGACGGTTGGGAATGGTCCTTGCCGATACCCCAGGAGCAACAGTGTCCCTAATTTGCTGGGAAGTGGCGGTGCGGTCCCCTATGGCACTGCGTAGGATCCTACGGTCTTGGCGTGCATCCATGCGTCGCTGCGGTCCGGTCCCAGGTCGACGGTCACATGCACCTTCCGCCGACCACTGGCGACAACATCAATGTACTGTGGAGACCTCATGCCCCACGTGTTGAGCAATTCGGCGGTACGTCCACCCGGCCTCCCGCATGCCCACTATAAGCCCTCGCTCAAAGTCCGTCAACTGCACATACGGTTCACGTCCATGCTGTCGCGGCGTGCTACCAGACTGCGATGGAGCTCCGTATGCCACGGCAAACTGGCTGACACTGACAGCGGCGGTGCACAAATGCTGCGCAGCTAGCGCCATTCGACGGCCAACACCGCGGTTCCTGGTGTGTCCGCTGTGCCATGAGTGTGATCATTGCTTGTACAGCCCTCTCGCAGTGTCCAGAGCAAGTATGGTGGGTCTGACACACTGGTGTCAATGTGTTCTTCTTTCCATTTCCAGGAGTGTATTTAATAAGCTGCCACATGCTATACACGATCTTCCTTAACATACATTCAAGAAAGACTGCATCAATGGTTTATTGCCCACCCGTTCTATGAGATCAATGATTTCTTTAACTGTAAAATGCAGTAATCCAACAGATGACCCACTGTACATTTATTGTAATATAAGCTAAAATATTTCAGTAGTCAATACCTTATCACTCTGTATTATAAAGTGTAGCTTCATTTGACGTTGTCAATTGCTGTAATGGCCTAAAGACAATAAAATCTTTATTATTATTATTATTATTATTATTATTACTGACAAACTGTGGCCAAGAAACAAGTGACCACATGCTGCTCAACACGTCATTCCTCACTTCAATGACTGCTTCACAGCCTGTGCCATATGGATCCTTCCCACCAATACCAGCTTTTCTGAATTGTGCGGGTGAGAATTCTCTCTGTAATATATCCTACGTTCCCATAAGCCTTCCTGTCTCAACCTTCATTAGTCATTGTCCTCATCCATCTATCTTCTTCCTTGTTCCCATTTCAGCACTACACAGCTCTCTATTCCAACAACACACACAGTCTTTCTGCTACTCTCCTTTTCTACTACCCCCACCTCCTCCCCCCCCCCCCCCCCACACCACCACACCCACCATCTAACCTTCTGGCTGCACCTAGCTGCCCTAACCTTTCTCCACCTCATCCCTGCATGCTCCCCAGCAGCACTTCATT
The DNA here is from genome assembly GCF_023897955.1 of Schistocerca gregaria. Lineage (NCBI taxonomy): Eukaryota > Metazoa > Arthropoda > Insecta > Orthoptera > Acrididae > Schistocerca > Schistocerca gregaria. Next base: position 1,208,544,933 of record NC_064920.1, on the reverse strand, counting down.
GTCCCCCACCCCTATCATGTTATCCCTCCCCCTCTCTGCCCCAGCCTCCTCCTTACCACCAACTAGTTGCCTCTCCCATAATGTGCTGCTGCACATAGTCTGGCTTCAGCTTCTAGGGACTGTGGTCATGTGTGTGTGTGTGTGTGTGTGTGTGTGTGTGTGTGTGTGTGTGTGACCTATTTTTGACAAAGGCATTCTTGGCTTCAAGCTTATTTTGTGACAGTCTTTTGTTGTGCCTATCTGTGACTCAGCATCTCGTGAGTAGCAACTATGCTTTTCAGAATATTGTTACATTCGATCCTGGATTTTCCATTGTTTGATTTTAGCCTACAAAGAGATTTTGTTTTAAAAATATGTTTGAACTTCAAAACTTTCAAAAATGTTTGTAATACAATATACTGTAGTACATATTAGATGTTCATGGCTTAACTGAAAAAAAAATGTCATTCAAAAAGGCTTTGTCCCCCTCCCTGTATTTTGGAAAACGGGGATGTACTGTAACAAAAAACTATGCCTGTATTCTCACAGATGATTGTTTTTAAAAAGGAAGAAGTCAGTTTTCAGTGACAAATATGGGGAAATCCTACTGGCTCTACATGCAAGTTGGATAAAGATGTTTAGAGGAGATTATACTAATCTTCTTCACACACATTACCTATTAATCAAATGTGAAGGGGAGGCAGAATGAGAGAGAAAGAGAGAGAGAAACAGATGCCATTGTAGAGTGTTGAAAGTAAGACTCACAAACCATGTACCTGTAATCGATTTGGTTTCTCTAATTTCCATTGTGTACATTAAGATGGTTTTTGCAGGTATCATTCACACATTTCTTTCCCTTTGCTGCAGCAATCATATATGTAATTTTTTCTGGCTGTTACTTCTCTTTTACAATTATGTATGATACCTTCTGTGTAGTATTTGACATACTGTTCACATGGCACAATTTATAATATATGAAGGACTTGATTGTACAATCCATTAGTAAGCATTACACTTTTCAATATTTTATCACCAGACAGAAGATTTAAATCAAAATTTAGTAAAACACTGATGAAAGTGATCACATAGATCTCATCTCTTACAGGGATATTTGACAGTGCCTATACCTATGCGAGATGAGATCCATATTATATTCAGTTGTGTGCTCAATTTCATGAACCTTTTAACAAAGTGTGAGTTAAATCTGATGATGAAATATTGTAAACCATAAAGCTTAATAAAGAATTGTGTGATTGAGACCATTCCAGGTTTCAGAGTTGTGCAAAATGTGAATATTCACCTGCCTCTATCATGGATGTATTTCTCCATCAAGAAATGAAATGGCATCTTTTTGCCCTCCCCATTTTTTTCTGTGCTGAAGCTTTTGCAGTTTACTGTATCATAGTTGTATGTAAAACTACAATTTTATTTCTTTAAATGATAATGACCCAATAATGTGCATCTTCTAGGACATACTGAACATAGTAAAAGTTACATTTTTAGATTGTCTCTGGTAGGGAATTCAGTCTTTTCAATATTTTTTTAAAATATTAATATATTAAAAACAAAGATTCCAAGACTTACCAAGTTGGAAAGTGCCGGTAGATAGGCACAATGAATAAAACACACAAACACACACACAGAATTTCGAGCTTTCGCAACCGGCGGCTGCTTCGTAAAGAAAAAGGGAAGGGAACCTTACCTTACCTTAGGGTAAGGTAAGTCTTTCCACTCCTGGGATTGGAATGACTCCTTACCCTCTCCCTAAAACCCACATCCTTTCATCTTTCCCTTCCCTTCCCTCTTTCCTGACGAAGCAGCCGCCGGTTGCGAAAGCTCGAAATTCTGTGTGTGTGTTTGTGTGTTTTATTCATTGTGCCTATCTACCGGCACTTTCCCGCTTGGTAAGTCTTGGAATCTTTGTTTTTAATATATTTTTCCCATGTGGAAGTTTCTTTCTATTTTATTTACATCATTGTTAAAATATTAAGTTTGACATAGGATGTTACATGTTCTAGGTACAGCATCTCGCCTCTTTACAGTAGCATTCAATGGAACATATGCTCCTCCATCTGGTTTTTGTTTTGACATTAATTGTGAAGATGAACCAATTATTGATGATATTAATAGCCCAGATTATAATGTTGATTCACGAGTAAGTATCAGAATTTAACACTATACAGTAATATAATTATTTACTTTACTCAAGTCTTTGCAGGAAATCTTCAGTGGTGAGTATTTTGAATGATATTCAGATAATGATGCCAATAATTACACATCTTATTGATATGAATACTCACACAGTAATAAGAAAACACGGGAGGCCGTAATACATGACACAGGGGAATAACGAGAACAGGAAAACAATCATTTATATAATGAGACACACTTGCTCATTGTGTTTCCTATCAACTTGGTGGTTGATGTCGATTTTGTTGATTGATGCTGCAACACAGCCCCATCCCCTTCAGTTCAGAGTACCCCTGGGAGAGCAGGAGAGGAATCCTAGTCTGATAGACAATCATGGAGAAATGTTATAGGATGAAGAGATGTGATTTAGAGGGAGTGGGGTGAGTTGTTGTCAGTGATGCTTGTAACAAAAGAACAGACATTGAACTCTGCCATTGAAGTAGTTTTACCTGCATGAGGTTCCACAACAGTGGAGTTGGAAGCAATTGAAAGATCCATTGGTCATGAAGGAAGATTATCATCCCTCTGTTATGCCAGCACCCAAACAGATTTGAGGCACTTTACTGATACCATTGAATGGTTGAATTTCATTAACATGGAAAATGTCTGGTTTCACCCATTGAAGGACTCTGTTGGGGCAGAATATGGTTGTTGGAGTGAGCCCAAACTGCATCATCTCGTAGCATTATGTGCGAGAAATATCGTAGTGTCCTGGGTAAAAAAACTTGCTGTACACTTTAGGCTTGAGGCAGTGGCATGCAGATGTGAGCTATGTTTCGTTTGACTGTGCACGCCAATGACAGTAAATATAAAGTTGTCACAGACAAAGAAGTTAAAAGGAAGTCTGCCACAGTGTGAAACAGTCACCATAAAATACTTCTGCAAGTGAGAATTTCAGATCATCCTTGTGTACAGTCCCTATACCCAACAGGACCGCTGGCAACATATTGGTCCATTGTGGCTTTCTGGGTATGGTGCCACCTTTCAACTAGCCTGTTGCTTTGAGGATGATAGATGATTATATGAAAGCATGGCAGTCCATAAAACACATACAATTCCGCAAAAAGGAGTGATTCATGTTGCCATCCCTAGTCAGTTGTTGTGGGTAACATGGATCCAAAATGAGATATCAGTGTGTTTATGAATGCTCATCCCATAGATCTCATAGACTCTGCCATCATATATTGTAAGGGGACAACCTCAATCCACTGTGTCATATGGTCAATGGCTGACTGAATGTAATTGAAGCTGTTGGATTCTGGTAATGGTCTGACTAAAATGCACGTGTTGGAAATGGCCTTTAGGTACTTTAAAAGTTCCTTCTTATGGAAATGTATGGCATTCCAGTTTGCTGCTCTGGCAAGGAAGGCAGATGTGTGACACTTCGTACAATCTGCCTTAAGCCCTGACCAGGCCAAACACCCTGTAATGAGTCTTGTGGTGGGATGAATCGCTGAGTGCAAAGGTTTGTGCAAGCTATCAAAAATTTTTTCCTGAAATGATCAGGACTAAGGGACATAGCCTGCCTTGTAATATGTCACACCATAAGGAAACGTGAAAGTAGGGTTTCCAAATGTGTTGTAACTTCCTCTTGTGCCACAGTCAACTCATCAAAATGTATTAGTAAAAGGCACAAATGCAGGACATGTAATCCACCACCATATTATTCCATCTGTTCATGTGCTAAATGTTGGTTTAAAATTGAGCAATAAAATCCAGATTCCTGAAGCAGTGTGGGGACACATCCCAACTTGGGTTACAGATACCATGAACCAGTGGGTGGCTGTCAGTGAAAGTTGATGTCTTCTTTAAAGTGTTTCATTGCTTCTTATAGAGGTAGTGATTCATTATCATATGCTGATTACAATGGTTGGGATCCTTTTAATTTATAGGAAAAAATCATAGAGACTGTTAGATTAGATACCATCCACTATTTGTTGTAAAACAGTGATTATGGCAATATCACTAGCATCACCATTGATACACAGATGGGCCATAGGTGAGGGATCAGCTAAGGTCATAGCATCCCATAAGGATCATTTGCTCACTTCAAAAGCCCATAACATTTCCTCCAGTCATAGTACTGGCTGTTTCTCCTTATTGTTGTTACTCCTTAGGGCATTGGCTGGAGGCATCTGGCTTTCAGCTGCTTATGGATTATGATTCCAGTACAAGTTAATCATGCTTAACAATCTGCATGGTTCTTGTAAGATGTAGGTTGAAATGTCAGATGAATTAAATTCTGGCCTTTCTGATCCCCTCCTGATGATATGGAATGACTCAAAAATGTTACAGTCCATTGTTGTAACTGACATTTCTTGGTTTCAATACAACTTCTAATCAATCCAGGGTGTGAAAAACCTGCTGGAGGTATTCTTCATGTTTTTTGATAAAAAAGAAAAGAAAATGAGTGCATCATTCAGGCAAGGAAAACAAAATGAGAGCTTGCATAGATCAGAACCGATGACTCTCTGCTATGTTTGTGTTGCATTTTTCTACCTGAACACTGTGTATAAGAACCCAAATAACCCAAAGGTGGTAATGATAAGCAGTTTTAGGAATGTCTTCAATTGTCACATGTATTTGGTAGTAAGCTTTCTGGGGATCTATAATGTGATGCCCAAAGTGCCTGATAATGAATCTGAAAAGTGTTGGATATTTGGTACTGGGTTCTGACTGGGAATGGTCAGAGCATTGTGGACCCTACAGTCTCCACATCATTTTTTTCCCCCAAATGAGTGGTGAAGCCCATGCACTGTTTAAAATGCATATAATATATTGGCAGATAATATTGTGAGTAGTTGAAGTCATTTGTGATTCCAGCTGGTTGACCCAGTTCTGAACGGTTTGCACAGCTTTTGTACAGAAGCAATGTGTGCTCTCGTCACCTTTATTGCCCACTGTGTTCAGAGCTTGTAAGGCCTGCATCGCCAAGTTGTTGATGTATCTGTAGTCATTGTCCTCCCCAAAATTGCTGATGAAGTTCCATACTCTTATTTGTTGGTCCTCCACATTACACCAGACGCCCAAGAGGTTGAAATCCTGTGATGCTACATGCTCAACAATGGTGATAGAGGAAGGTTGTAATGAAGAAAGCTGACAGTTAGCCTCCATCAGCTGGTTGTGTCACTGAACACTGTGTCTCCTGTAATGAGAAATATTCTTCTTGCAACAAGAGATGTTTCTTTCTGATGTCACTGTACAGTTTATTAATTTCTGTGAGCTGATTCTTGAGTGATGAGCGTAACTGCTGAAGCTTGTGCATTGACGTTTTCAGTGTATCTGTGTGTTGTGGAGCAGCTTGTGTTGCAGGTTTCCTGATCACACCCTGAACACTAACACCCAGTGTTCTGCAGAAGAGCACTCCATCTAAAAAATCTGGGCACAAATGGAAGTGGCAGAGACAGGGCCCTGACAGGGGTTCCTTCTCATCTGCTTACATGAATCGTCATGTGAAAGATTAGCCATTGCTGAAAAAATTGTTGCGTAAGGTAGATCCACACATGGTTGTAAATTACCCGTTCACCACTTTCAGTTCAGGATAGCTATCCACAGCATAAGGAAGAGTAGTGTTAATCAAGGTTGTGCCGATTTCAGAACCTGAGTTGACCAAAAACTGCTGATCACTATTACAGTTACATACATATAGGCAGCAGTTGCAGGTGTTAGATGGTGGAAACAAACTGCTTCGATTCATCTAACTGGATTTTTGGCATGCTTCGATAATGTCATATTGTCTGATGCCAAGTGATGATCATGAGTGGCGTTTGGGCACTCACAAATAGGAAAACACGTGCATGTGGTGGCACACAAACAATCATGGACATACATGGAACCAGCAACATCACATGATCTGTTGGCTGCTGTTCATACCATGAGAGCTGAGTGATGGCAAGTGGTTTGCTGTTGTCAGCTGAGCATAGTGTATCTCAGTTTGCTATGAGGCATTGACGCACGGTAGCAGTGTCGGGCATCTTCAGAACGCTCAGTTCCTTTTGGTCACTGTTTGCTGAATGGTAGGCCTAGATGGCTGCCACCACTGGACAAGCAGCATTTTGTAAAAAATTGGGTGCATTTGGTTCAGCTCATTAACCACCTACCAAATTGACATACAAAAGAACTGCTTGAGTATGTGTGCTGCTGGCAGCTGCTCGGTTGTGAGAGTGTCCTTATTGCAATGTGAAAACACGGTGAGCTAACCATAACTTGACCTCTTATGAGAGTCCTTTATTACATATTAGAGGTACTTGTCCATATGGCCAACAGTGAGTTGTTAAGCATCAGTAAGTGGTCCACTAAAGATTGTAGGCAGCACCAAAACTGTGAGGACACCTGACCATTCACTATTCTGAGAAAAGAGCCTGTTGAATTTGCTGCTCAAGTGATTTGCATGGTCTTTGAAGTAATGCTGTCTTGGCTACCTCAAGCTTCTTAAAATAATGAAACAATAGAAACTCCAAGTTGGAATATCAGCAATGTAGAAAAAGATGGATTGCTGCTTACCATAAAGAATACATGTCAAGTTGCAGACAGGCACAATTAAAAGACACTCATATAAAGCCTTTGCCCACAGCCTATGGCAGTTAAAGACACACACACACACACACACACACACACACACACACACACACACACACACACACACACACACAGAGGCAAGGAAGCACACTTCACTCACATACGACTGCCAACTCAAGCATCTAGGATGGGAATGCAGTTATCATGTGGGATACAAGCAGCAATCTGGAGGGGGTGGGGAAGGGGAAAGGATAGTTGTGTTTGTGTGGGGAGAGAGATGGTGAAATGGGCAGGGACTGGACTGCCAACAGGCACAGTGTCTGCAGGTTGTGGGGCAAGGAGGTGGGGGAAAAAAAAGGAGAGGAGCAGATAAAGATGGGCAGGTGTATTAGCAGAGGGCTGCAAACAAACAGACTGGGAGAAGAGAATGAGGAGGAGTGGTGTGGGGACATTATGTTACTGTAGGTTGAGGATGGGATAACTGCAGGAGTAGATAAATTGTTGTAAGGAATACTCCCACTGCACAGTTTGGAAAAGCTGTTGGGGGAGGGAATGATCCAGATGGCTGGGGTAGCGAAGCAACCATTGAAAGTAAGTGTGTTATGTTGAGGTGCATCCTGTGCCACAGGGTGGTCTACTTTGCTCTTGGATTCAGTTTGATGGTGGCCATTCATCCTGGTGGACAGCTCGTCAGTAGTCACACCAATATGAAAAGCTGTGCAATTATTGCACCAGAGCCGATAAGTGACATTGCTGCTTTCACAAGTCGCTTTGCCCCTGACAGGATATACAAATTTGTGACAGGAATGGAATAAGATGTGCTATCAGTGTGGATTGGCAAGTTTTGCAGCCAGGTCTTCCACAGGGATATGATCCTTGTGGCAAGAGGCTGGGATTGGGAGTTGCACTGGGGTGGACTAGAATGTCATATAGCCTGGCTACCCAAGGACAGTGTATCTGCAGTGACAAAAACTCCCTTGCTCAGTATGCTGTGGGTCTCATCAAGGCCTTCACAGACAGGCACCAAATCCCAGACCTAGTCCACAAACACATCCCTTGTGCCATTTCCCCTCACACCCTCAATCCTCCCACCACCCCCAAGAACCAGCCTCAAAGAAGTGTCACCTTCATCACATAGTATCACCCCATACTGCAATAACTGAAACATGAAACACATCTTTCACCAGGGCTTTGTGCCCTTAAATGAGGGAGATCTTATGCGAGATACTTCCTACCCCTCTTAAAGTGGTGTTCCATCAGCTACCAATCTCCACAACATTTATGACTTGACTTTTTTTGGGTTCATAAACATTTTATTTTATCTTTTGTTACTTTATGTTGTAATATCATGTTCTGACACATTCCATGACCTTGGAGATTTTCTCCTCAACTTGGTCCTGCAGAACTAGGAGAGTAAATAAATAAATAAATAAACAGTTTGACTGAACCTGACTAAACTGTCTTTTTTGGGGATGAGGAGAATCACCGATACCTAGAAACTGTCCAAAGGATGTGCAATGTCCATCTGAAAAAGTTTGATCATTGCAGTCTTTGCCACATGGGGATGATTTGGGGGCAGTCTGCATGGGCGTCACTCACCAGGGACCCAGGGATTGCGCTGCTTCAGTGCAGAAAGAACAAACAAGCCATGAGGGGAGTGGCAGTGAGAGATAGAGGGCTTTGTGCAACTGGCTGGCTTGTCACTAACCTGTAGTACCTCCATGGGTGCAGCAACTGTGTAGAGTGACTTGTGCTGGCTTGTGGCTAGTGCAGATCTGTGGATAGTGACTGGAGGTGAGGAACACAGGCGGTGGAGGAGGCAGTGTTTCTCAGAGAGTTTGTCTTTGGCTACATGCATTCCATGGCAAAGCATGTTGTTGTCATTTTGGCGGTGAGTATGGGCCACATGAGTGTCCGTGTAGGGCTGTTGGATTCCATGTAACCAGTGCAGTGTCACAGGAACTGCAGAGTTGAAGATGATTGATTGCATGATCTGGTCATTGGTTAGTGCCCTCATGACACACAGTCAAGGTGTCAAAATTGCATATTCTCTTGACACAACATCTAGAGGGTGAGTGTGCTAACTCTCCCATGTGCAGTGAGGGAACACTGTGGAAGACCCAATGGAAATTTGCACTGAGAACCATTTCACTCACATCATCAATGATGAATGTCCAAGTGAATGACAAACGAGAATACCAAGTCGAGTGTGCGGGATTGAGAACTGTGAACAGTAATGACAGTGTCATTGGCAGCCTTCACATGGATTTGTGGTGATACTGACATAGGTAGGGAAGGTGAAGACAGTGAAGTGTTATCCTGAGAACTGGTATGAATAAGAATGTGAGGGCCACTATTCCAGTCAAGGATATATATTTGTTATTTAGGGAAGCATGTATTGAGGAACATGAGATATTCTCATGATGACTGAAGTGGCTTAATCATTGGACATGGCCTAGAGTGCCTCTTTCAGACTGTGTGCCAAGTCTGGGTGTTGATGGGGCTGTCAGCAGTTGTGCACAGCACTTCCAATGTACGTGTGTTACCACAGAATAGTGACTGGGCAGATGCGGCTTCTGGAACAATGGAGGTTGACAGCAGTGACAGTATGACATGTCAGCAGTTGGGCCATTATTGACAGTGCTGCCTGCAGTGATGTCAGCATCAGGTAGAGTGAGAAGGTTTAGGCTAAGATGGGCATCCATCGGTTTACTGTCACTTATTACATTTGCCATTTGAACTTGTATAGAGACTTTAACGCTCCAAAGCCTTTTTAAGGCCTCGTCACACATGGGCTATTGGTCAACCTTTATATAGAGATGCCACCACAGTTGTTCCTTATAAATCACATGGTGCAGCTGCTCCTTGGAGGTGTGTGACAAGTGCCATAGGAGTGTCATTTTCAGTGTCTGGGACTTGCCACTGGTAGAGGATGTGAGAATGATGTTTTTAATTATGTCTACTTAGCTGCCCATGTGGCTGAGTAAGGCGACATATTTAATACTGTCAGCGATGATAGCATTTTCTTATGGTCAGTGATGATAGTGTTCATAGCAAAAATGCTTACAATGATGGCAGACCAAAGCAGAGGCTTATCAGTTCAGAATGATGCAAACTTGAGGTGTGAGGCTGCATCTTGCTCTCATGAATGGTGTGGCAATAACAATTCTGTGCAGTCAGGATGTGTGTGTGGTGAACCATGATGCATAGCCAATGTGGCACCTGGTAATTCAGCTGACTGCATGAAACACAGACCAAACAAAGTATCATATGGCCCAGGTGGATTATGATGGTTGATGGGTAAGCACGAGTCCAGTCTGTGCAAATGAACATATGATGTGGTCAAAAGATTAATCAGATTGAACTGGTGCGAATGTTCATGTGAGGCTGCAGAATTCATATCACAGGTGGGTGCTGCATCAAAGTTAGTAAAGTTATCATCTGATGTACGCCATTGTTGTGCAGTCACATTTTTCAGCAAAACATCAGTATGTGGAGTGTCACTGTTACTTTTTATCACTCATGAAGTGCAAGGTACACTGTCTGCATTTTTATTACCAAAGAACGTGGAACAGTGTCATGTTTCACGTGGTTCATGGCACAATGAGTACAGGAAGGGCACACTCACAGGAATGATTAGCATACAATAGTAAGGGTTACCAATTGTGGAACTCCAATGTGTAACAGTGACATTTGATAGAGAATAGGTATGGAGTACAAAACACACATTATTTAACATGAAGCAATACATACGAGTATGCACAAGTCCTCACTACAAAGTCACATATCGAACTGCTTTGTCAGTGAAAGACTGCATCATACATCTCTCTAGTTAGCATGTTGCTCTTCTCACAAATGAAGGGATCCATAAAATAATTTATCTCTTAAAGGTGATTTAAGAAATGAAGGAGGCTTCCTAGTTGTAATAGAAAGATACTGGATGTGAAGGCATAATTCTTTTATTATTCTACAACATTCTTCAGTGACAGCATTTACATTGCATATTTGGTGATAAAATATGGATTCATAGGATTACTATTTTTTTACGGCTTGACAGTAACTTCTATGAACTTATGTTTCCCATTCAAGTTGTTAGATGAATGAAAGAGCATTGTGGATTCTGAAAGAATGGGAGGGCTAGTGATACTCTACAGCATTGTGTTAGCCCAAAAGTATTTTAAGTATCAGAACAACCATAAAATTTTTCTCAATGTGTTGGAATTTCTTTTGGTCAATTGTAGTACTGTACTATTAAGTTTACATCATGCAAATAAAATTAATAGTATTTCATTATTCACAGATTGCAGATTTTACAGCCTACATTGAGAATTATGCATCTCATCTCCAAACTGAACACGTACTGGTCTCAATGGGAGAAGATTTCAATTACCAAGATGCTGCCACATGGTTTGTCAACTTGGATAAATTGAAAAAGTAAGATTAATGTTTTAAGGTATATGTAGGCATTGTAGTGAAAAATGGAGCCTCAAACAAAATTATCCACCTTGAAACTGAAGTTACAGTAGCACAAGAAAGGCACTGAATAGTAATTTATTAACTCCTCCTCCTCCTTCTTCTTTCCTTTACAAATTCTTGTACACCATAGGCATTACTTGCGGTTTGGTCCTCTAAATCAGTAGTCATGACATGTCATGTGTGTTTGAGTTTGTAGGGCAAGAGGTGTCAAAGTGATCATTTCCTTACACCATCTTCTGCAAGTCTGTTTTTGTGTTTCAGTCAGATTGCTCAGAATCCATTAGGTACAGATCTTTTTCACAGCAGAATTGCAGAACTTCCCTGTCCCTTGCCAACAATTTTCAGTCATGCTGAATGCAGCATTTATATTTTGAGGAACAAGTGATTTTACTTGACATTCACAGATTCATCACTGATCAAAGCACAACATTTACAAAATTCTACAAATCAACCGTAAACATTCTTTTCTGGAGGTGAATGATTTCCAAAGCTTCAGTGAAGCACTTCAGGGAGTAGTTGCTTGAATAAAATGTTACAATTGAAAACAGATATATCCAATGAAAGCCTTACATGATATTTTCATTTCTTTGACAACACTGTTTCCTTAAACCCCCACTGACTGCAGACTACTTCACCAATTTATGAGCTCCCATTGTTTTAGTAATAACAAATGACAATTTTCAAATGATGGTACTGCTACATCTCAATAGCAACAGTTACTTTTTGTATTTAGAAACCTGACTCTTGTATACTGGAACTCACAACAGGTTGCCTGCCTTTGTTATCTGAAGCTGGGTCCCTGCCTTTATACAGAGAGTTCTCTTCTGACTGAGCTATCTGTTCAATACCAGGGAAGCAAAGTTGCTACTCACCATATAGCGGAGATGCTGAGTCGTGATAGGCACAATAAAAAGATTCACATGCTCTTAGCTTTCAGCCATTAAGGCCTTTGTCAACAGTAGACACACATACACACACGCACACACACTCACGCAAAAGCAACTTGCACACACATCTGCAGTCTCAGAGAGCTGAAACTACACTCTCTTAGACTTTTCAGATTCAGCCAGTGGCTTTTCCTCACAGGAAGTGCAAGAACTCTGATGGAAACCCAGTAATAAACAAAGAATGGAAAGCAGAAAGGTGTAAGGAGTATATAGGGAGCCTATTACAAGGGTGATGTACTTGAGGACAATATTATGGAATTGAAGAGGATGTAGATGAAGATGAAATGGGAGATATGATATTTTGTGAAGAGTTTGACAGAGCACTGAAATACCTAAGTTGAAACAAGGCCCCAGGAGTAGACAACATTTCATTGAAACTACTGACGGCCTTGGGAGAGCCAGTCCTGACAAAACTCTACCATCTGGTGAGCAAGATGTGTGAAACAGGCAAAATACCCTCAGACTTCAAGAAGAATATAATAATTCCAATCCCAAAGAAAGCAGGTGTTGACAGATGTGAAAATTACCGAACTATCAGTTTAATAAGTTACAGCTGCAAAATACTAACACGAATTCTTTATAGACAAATGGAAAAACTGGTAGAAGCAAAACTCAGGTAAGATCAGTTTTGATTTCGTAGGAATGTTGGAACTCGTGAGGCAATACTGACTGTACGACTTATGTTAGGAGATAGATTAATGAAAGGCAAACCTACATTTCCAGCATTTGTAAACTTTGTAGACCTAGAGAAAGCTTTTGAAAATGTTGACTGGAATACTCTTATTTCAAATTCTGAAGGTGGCAGGGGTAAAATACATGGAGCGAAAGGCTATTTACAATTTGTACAGAAACCAGATGGCAGTTATAAGAGTCGAGGGGCATGGAAGGCAAGCAGTGGTTGGGAAGGGAGCAAGACAGGGTTGTAGCGTATCCCCGATGTTATTCAATCTGTATATTGAGCATGCAGTGAAGGAAACAAAAGAAAAATTTGGAGTAAGAATTAAAATCCATGGAGAAGAAATATAAACTTTGAGGTTTGCCGATGACATTGTAATTCTGTCAGAGACAGCAAAGGACTTGGAAGAGCAGTTGAACGGAATGGATAGTGTCTTGAAAGGAGGATATAAGATGAACATCAACAAAAGCAAAATGAGGATAATGGACTGTAGTCAAATTAAATCGGGTGATGCTGCGGGAATTATATTAGGAAATGAGACACTTAAAGTAGTAAAAGAGTTTTGCTATTTGGGGAGCAAAATAACTGATGATGGTCGAAGTAGAGACTATATAAAATGTAGATTGGCAATGGCAAGGAAAGCATTTCTGAAGAAGAGAAATTTGTTAACATCAAGTATAGATTTAAGTGCTAGGAAGTCGTTTCTGGAAGTATTTGTATGTAGTGTTGCCTTGTATGGAAGTGAAATGTGGACAATAAAGAGTTTAGACAAGAAGATGTGGTGCTATAGAAGAATGCTAAAGAATAGATGGGTAGATCACATAACTAATGAGGAGGTATTGAATAGAATTGGAGAGAAGAGAAATTTATGGTGCAACTTGACTAGAAGAAGGGATCAGTTGGTAGGGCATATTCTGAGGCATCAAGGGATCACCAACTTAGTATTGGAGGGTAGTGTAGGGGATAAAAATCGTAGAGGGAGACCAAGAGATGAAACACTAAGCAGATTCAGAAGGATGTAGGTTGCGGTAGGTACTGGGAGATGAATAAGCTTGCACAGGATAGAGTAGCATGGAGAGCTGAATCAAACCAGCCTCTGGACTGAAGACCACAACAACATCAACAGTACCAATAATGTTGTCTCTCAACTTGTGGACATAATCAATGACTCCTTTGAAAATGGTGTGTTTCCAAGTAAACTTATATAAACAATGATAATACCAGTTTATAAAAGTGGTGACAAGTTTGACATTAAAAATTTTAGACCACTACCATTATTATCTGTATTTTCAAAAATAATTGAAATAATACTGTAAGACAGATTGCTAGACTTCCTAAACAAAAATAAAATTCTTGTAAATGCACAGAATGGTTTCAGAAAAGGCAAATCTACACAAATGGCTCACTTCAGTTTCCCAAAACTTGTCTGCAAATCAATTGAGTACAAGGAACTGATCTGTGGGTTGTTTTTAGACCTTTACAAAGAATTTGATCATACAAATCATAATCTACTGCTCTTAAAACTGTGTAATTATGGTGTCCTTGGTATTTCTTATGAGTGGTTCATCTCATATTTAACTGATAGAAAACAAACAATACAAATTTCTCAGCATGGAAATATGTACCATTATCAATATAAATGAGTTAATTATGGGGTGCCCCAGGCTCAGCAGTGGGACCATTGTCATTCTTCATTTTTGTTAATGACCTACCGCAACAGTATTCAACAGCTGATACCATATGATTTGCTGATGATACCAGCTTCATTATAAAAGGGAATAATGATTATGAGATGCAGCAGAAAATCGACAAAACAGCAGAAGTGGCAGAAGAATGGCTGTAAGATAACTGTCTAGTTGTCAGTAACAAGAAAACTGTATGGATAAATTTCAAGCATATAAGTGTAGTTATCACGTGTTGTTGGTTGGTTATAAGTATCAAATATGGATTTATTAATCACTGAGACAAAATGAACAACCATGGTGGAAGAACAAGTTTTACACCAAGAATAAGCTAGAACAAAGCAGTCCAAAGAAATAAGAGTCAAAGATAGGGCACTCTGCACCAGAGATGCCACAGGAAGGTCACTGATGTGGAACACAGTTGAGATTAATCATAGTTGATCATGTCGCTATTGGCAGTCAGGGCTGAACAGACCCCATCAAGGTGAACTTGATGCTCTTCAGTAGTGTAGGAAAAGATCAGTATATCATCTAAGTACACTTAAGCAAATGGCAGAGGGAGCAAAATGGAATCAATGAACCACTGCTACATCTGCATAGCATTTTTTAATCCATAAGGCATGTAACAGTATTAAGATAGACCAAAGAGTGTGATGATGGGTGTATTAGGAATATTCAGTGTATGCCTAGGGATTTGATGGAATGCCTAGGAACAATCTAAAACAGAGAAAAAATTAGAACCATGAAGTAATTGCGTGAAATCCTGTATATGACGAATGGAGTAGTTATTGATAATGGTTCGGGCATTAAGGGCCTGTAGCCTCCGCACATGTGTAAGGTGCTGTCCATTTTAGGAACAAGGTGAATGGGTGAAGACCAGTTGCTATCATAGTGGGCAGTGGATGCCCAAAGCCAATAGATGCTGAACCAATCTCCTTGGTGCACCTAACTTTGGAAGTGTTAAAGAAACTGGCCTTATAACTTATGTGTGGCGGAGTGCAGCAGCTTGCAGGTCTGGTGAAAGGTTGCAATGATGTAGAAAATCTGACCTGATCACAAGTTCATCCACATCAGCAATGTGGGAGGTCCAAGGGAAGGAATGGATCAGTGATAGGTGAAGCAACATCTTGATGGAACTATGGACCACAGTGGGAGAGTGATTGGTAGCTATCAAGGCAAAAGTAGTTGGTGAAAGTGTGTCACCAGTGTGCTTTGCTGGGATAATGCTAACATTGGCACCAGTGACCAGTGTCGATGAGAGAGCGATTGCCTGATAACATTTCTGTGGCATAGAGGTGTCACATATCTGAAGTGAATGGCACTTTGAAGGAATGTGGTAGGACTTGGTGCCTAAACATGCCCGCTGGTATTGTTTGGGTAGGCGAAAGGTGCGTGGCAGTTGCGGGCAGTGTCCCCGTGAGTAATGTGGAACCACCACAGAGGATACACTGGAAGGTGGGGTGGTGCCGATTGGGAGAGCACCACAGCTGGTTGTGTCAGGGGCCAGTAGCCGATTGGGCTGCTGCTCGGGCGAGGTCAGTGGCCGTCGAGAGGCTGCAGGCAATTCCTCCTGTAGGCTGCTAAGTGGCAGCTCCTGACTGGCAGCTGAGGCACCGTGGTGAGCTCACTGACCTCTGCCGGCAGGGCATGAAACGTAAGGTGCAGGCGCGCCAACTGAGTGTGATGGAGATGTCGTCCTTGACAGGTGTTGTTTTGATGAATGATAGCGTAAGCCCAATCTTTCATGCATAAACAAACCTCAAGTGGGTTGGCGACATGAGACAGTAGATGACAGTAGGCATTTTGACCATCGACAGTGTCCGAAGTGCAGCTTCAGGTAATGCTTCATTGTCAATTAAAGCTCATAGGTGCTGCCAAAGCTGAAAAGGTGTGTGGTCGTCTAGATCCTAATCGTGAATAATGTGGTGGGTAGCCTTGGCTGGAAGGCAACAAAGGCACTCAATAATCAGTGCTTTCACCGTCGAATGCTTGGGCAGTGAGGGAAGCTAGTCACTTATGAGATCCGGATGAGTGTGGAGATGTCTCACCAGGCAGGCAAAATGGGTGTCATCATCTGAAATTTTGTGGTTGTCCAGCAGGTGATCCACTAAGGCAAACCAAGTCTTACAGTTATCATTTTGCAAAGCAGGTAGCTTGAGAAACCTGCCCAGTAACACAAGTTGAGGTAACACCGGCACAGCAGGGTGCCTCTGACACCGCAAATGCAGTAGCGGTGAATGGTGTGTCGCCCTAGGTGTGCATGGGGCGGCAGGTGCGTGCAACACACGGTGTGGAGGCGGTGGGCGTAAAAGTTGGCACCGTGTGTTCAAACTGCAGGCCTGATGTAGAACACGGCGCAGGTGTAATGGTCTCTGTTGTTGCAACAGCGGGCAGAAGGTGGTTGCGGAGCAGCCATGGGTGGGGGGGGGGGGGGGGGGGGGGGTTGGTCCAGTAACCAATGTGGGCAGAATGGCCGGCACCATCACAAAAGCAAGCATGAGGTGGTCATGGAGCAGCCACCGTCAAATGCTTGTGGAAACCAGTGCAGTAGAGGCGGATGGCATTAGGGGGAATGCTGTGACACTAGAGACATATAAGAATGTGCTACCTCGTGCATATAAATGTTTGATTCACAGTTCTGGAACTTGGTCAGCACATCAAACTATCCCGAAGGTAACTGCGTGGATGAAGGATAAACCACAATGTCTTTAACTGGAAGATCATCCATGACGTCATTAAGTGACGTACACTGTACATGTTGTGGCTGTTGTTGTGCTGCCATGCTAGATGGTGACCAGGTTGAGCTGGTTAAGATTAGGTGGTCACAGGTGTGGCTGGGCGTAAATAATTGTTTGCTTTTAACCAAACCCACACTTGACCACCCATGGTCACAAGCACTGTTAATAGGGCGCATGACACTTGCATCAAAAGACACTGGTAGACCCATTGTGGCAGAAACAATGTGGACTGGCACTCAAAAGTTGCAAATGACGAAAACGAGCACAAAATAACTTGCGATGAGATGATGACAGTGTCGGGGTTACCAATGTGGTTATCACGTAGGGTTGGTAGGTAATAACACACACTAAGTATTGAATATGGATTTATTAATAACTGAGACAAAATGAACAAACATGGTGGAAGAACAATTTGCGTGCCAAGAATGAGCTAGAATAAAGCAGTCCAAAGAAACAACAGTCATTCTCCTAATTGCCTGCCCAAGATTTCTATTTTAGTTTTAGTTTTCTATTTCTATTTCTATTTTAGTTTTAGTTTTAGTTAACCGACCCTGTCAGGCCAAGAATTTTCCATCTTCTAATTTTTTTTCCTCTCATATCAACAGTTAGATTTCTCAGCCTTGTTCCCAAACGGTTTTGAACGTGGCCTACACATTCTATTTTGCTAATAACGGCATCTCCAAATGGCTTAGAGTTCACCCCTTTGTTGTATGCCTTACTGTCAGCATCGCCCAAATACTTGGTGTACTGCACGTTTCTTGTTTCTACCAAACAATGAAATATTTGTTGTACTCCATGAACTTCCACACCACCACTTGTTCCTCTAAAATAAGCCACACAGTTGTGTTGTTTATGGTCATTGACCTTACAACATATGCAATATTTAGACATTATTTCCACATCCAATACTTTACCATTGTCTAAACTCGTGGCAGTCACTGCTCTATTCAGAGAAGTATGTCCTCTTTTCTGCCAACTTCCATCAAGTGCAACTGCAATATCTGAATATCCATCATTTTCTTTCACTGCTTCCCTAGCAACCAGCATGCTTTCCTCACTAACCTCACATACAGCTTTCTCTAATATTGCAGTCAGTTTTTCAAATTTATTTGGTGGTTGACGTAAGTTCATCACTGAACAAAATGTTCTCCCTGCAGCCATGCTCCTGCCAATGAATTGCAAGGCAAAAACTAATCTAGTATTCATTTCATAAGGGCCACTCGCATCTGGTTTTGAAGAACTCATAAATGAAATCACAGCTGAGCTTTTAGTGCAAATTAAATCCAAATCAATTGCTAGGTCTTTTCTCCCACTGGCACTCTCACAAATTTTCACTCTCTGTGATTCACCACACTGTCTTCATTGTACAAATTTATACACTCCTGGAAATTGAAATAAGAACACCGTGAATTCATTGTCCCAGGAAGGGGAAACTTTATTGACACATTCCTGGGGTCAGATACATCACATGATCACACTGACAGAACCACAGGCACATAGACACAGGCAACAGAGCATGCACAATGTCGGCACTAGTACAGTGTATATCCACCTTTCGCAGCAATGCAGGCTGCTATTCTCCCATGGAGACGATCATAGAGATGCTGGATGTAGTCCTGTGGAACGGCTTGCCATGCAATTTCCACCTGGCACCTCAGTTGGACCAGCGTTCATGCTGGACGTGCAGACCGCGTGAGACGACGCTTCATCCAGTCCCAAACATGCTCAATGGGGGACAGATCCGGAGATCTTGCTGGCCAGGATAGTTGACTTACACCTTCTAGAGCACGTTGGGTGGCATGGGATACATGCGGACGTGCATTGTCCTGTTGGAACAGCAAGTTCCCTTGCCGGTCTAGGAATGGTAGAACGATGGGTTCGATGACGGTTTGGATGTACCGTGCACTATTCAGTGTCCCCTTGACGATCACCAGAGGTGTACGGCCAGTGTAGGAGATCGCTCCCCACACCATGATGCCGAGTGTTGGCCCTGTGTGCCTCGGTCGTATGCAGTCCTGATTGTGGCGCTCACCTGCACGGCGCCAAACACGCATACGACCATCATTGGCACCAAGGCAGAAGCGACTCTCATTGCTGAAGACAACACGTCTCCATTCGTCCCTCCATTCACGCCTGTCGCGACACCACTGGAGGTGGGCTGCACGATGTTGGGGCGTGAGCGGAAGACGGCCTAACGGTGTGCGGGACCGTAGCCCAGCTTCATGGAGACGGTTGGGAATGGTCCTTGCCGATACCCCAGGAGCAACAGTGTCCCTAATTTGCTGGGAAGTGGCGGTGCGGTCCCCTATGGCACTGTGTAGGATCCTACGGTCTTGGCGTGCATCCGTGCGTCGCTGCGGTCCGGTCCCAGGTCGACGGGCATGTGCACCTTCCGCCGACCACTGGCGACAACATCGATGTACTGTGGAGACCTCATGCCCCACGTGTTGAGCAATTCGGCGGTACGTCCACCTGGCCTCCCGCATGCCCACTATACGCCCTCACTCAAAATCCGTCAACTGCACATACGGTTCACGTCCACGCTGTTGTGGCATGCTACCAGTGTTAAAGACTGCGATGGAGCTCCGTATGCCATGGCAAACTGGCTGACAATGACGGAGGCGGTGCACAAATGCTGCGCAGCTAGCGCCATTCGACGGCCAACACCGCGGTTCCTTGTGTGTCCGCTGTGCCGTGCGTGTGATCATTGCTTGTACAGCCCTCTCAGAGTGTCCGGAGCAAGTATGGTGGGTCTGACACACCGGTGTCAATGTGTTCTTTTTTCCATTTCCAGGAGTGTAAATTACATCTGATAATATTCTCAAATTTATAATAATGTTACTGCGCCCTTTGTCACTTACAGTAAATTTGTTGTAACTCTCTTGAAATGGTGAGAACTTCTTTGATGATGAACTTGTTGAAGAATTGCAATTAGAAACATTGTTGCCAGGTGTCATAACCTCTTGTACAGAAAACTTTCTAAATTTGTTTCCTCTAAATTGTCGTTTCTTGAAAATGCCTTTACGTTTTGTCATCTTCAATAAACACAACAAAACACACATAAACAAGCACTGCAAACATAAGTATAACAACTACTCGCAATCACACTTGAAATAAACTAACCACAGGTTTGAAAGTGTGTTGCATTCCAAGGAGAACCAACACACTCGGGAGTAAAAAAAAACAAAAAAAAAAAAAAAAAAAAACTCTAATGTGCAATGTAGGGGATATAAAGATCTAAAATATATGTAGAAAAGTGGGTGACAGAAAAGTGGGTGACAGAAAAGTGGGCGTGGCACATAAACATACGTGGTAGGAAAATGCTGTTTAAATGTTAAAAAAAAAAAGGCAAAATCCTTTTCAGAGTACTTAAATAAAACCTTAATCTATTGAAATATGGTACCTTAAGAGTGCTTAAAGATTGCTGCAATACTGAAACAGTGTTAAGCGTTTTTTATGCATACATGAATAGTCTGCTGAAGTATGGTAATGTGTTCTGGATAAATATTTCTTTTGCAGAGCAGCTCTAAAAGAAAGCTGTAAGAGTAATAAGTAATGTTGCTTACAGGACGCCATGTAGAGGTGTCTTTAAAGAATTAAAAATCATGACCTTGCCATTTATATTTATATTTGAAAGAATCTGCTTCATTAAAAACCATCAAGTTTCACCTTTGAATAGTGATATCTACAATTATCAAACAAGGAACAGAAATGACTATTATAGGGATGTGCACAGAAAATCAATACATCAGATCAGTGCTGTTTACAAACCAAAGATTCTGTACAGTGCATTGCTAGATAGC
Source organism: Schistocerca gregaria (assembly GCF_023897955.1). Lineage (NCBI taxonomy): Eukaryota > Metazoa > Arthropoda > Insecta > Orthoptera > Acrididae > Schistocerca > Schistocerca gregaria. The sequence continues at coordinate 1,208,523,924 of NC_064920.1, read as the reverse complement.
ATAAAAAATTAACCAAACATTAATACATTAAAAAAAGAACTAAAAAAACCTACTAATAAGCAATAGCTTCTACAGCATTAATGAATACCTGAAATTTTACTCAACTCTGTTGGACTGGTTCATAACTCTCTAAACAAAAATTCATAATTGTCAACCATAACTAGTTAAGACTAAACTTCTTTCATCCGTTTGTGGAGCTCATTATGCACTTAGCTTTTGTGCCATGTGTTACTATGCCTAGTTAACTAAAGTACTGGTGTTTAATAAGTTTAGTAAAATCAGCCAAGTAGTTTCACTAGCTTTTATTCTGTCTGTAGGTACATATATAATTTTATAATCTAATTAAGCAGAATAATGATTTTGTTATAAAGATGTGTTGATACCAATGACAAGATTTTACACATGGTGTAAATATGTAATATTTTATACTTTCTGTACTTTGACTAGTCCAACGTCATGAATGGGATAATATTGGCACTAAATAAATCAATAAATAAAATGAATAGATGAATAAAAAGTAAAGAATTGCATGCTATCATTCACAGGAAACCTTGTTTCAATATCTTGAATCATTTATGAGATTGTTATAACCACACGTTTCCTGCTGCACTAGGATGTGAATGGGTGTGTCGCACTCAACCAGCCCTTGGATATAAAACCAAATACTCAAGAACAAAATGAGATATCCTTTTGTTCTTACTTTTAAATAAAATTTTGATGTCATATCTAATTTAACTTTGTGCAATCTATTAGCTCAAATCAACCATATCCAAAGGTTATGCAGTGCATTTTACCTCTGTGAACTCCTTATAATTTTGTGCAATGTCTTATGTAATTTGATAACAAAGGGAAAGTTAGTTCTTTGTTGAGTGAAGATGTCAGACTGTAAAATGTGCAAAAATCAATTTTTGTTACCTAGTAGTTTTCAGAAAACTGGATGATAAGTATTTCATATTATTCAGAGTGCCATCTCTCAACAGGGGCACCAGCATTTGGCAAGCAGTACAGTCGCAAAAAAAGCAGCCTCATTGTGGAATGCAAAGAGCTCATCCATAGCAGTGAAAGGGTTAATTATTATGACAATAGTGTTCCAAGTTAAGTAAAATCAGAGCTTCTGTTGTTAATGCTGTCTTTCACATAGCTGTTGGTTATTCCGTAATCTATTCTACTAAGCTTGACTCTGTTACCCTTGTGTCAGAGCTTATCATATTTGTGATATTACATGAATTTAATGTATTATCAGATTCATGTGAGTTGTATTATAATAGTTTGCACCAATATGTGCTGTGAATACATGGAAAGATAGATCCCTTATCATTTAGCTATAAAATAGTAGGTCAGCAACTGGAAGCAGTTAATTCCATAAATTATCTGGGAGTACGCGTTAGGAGTGATTTAAAATGGAATGATCATATAAAGTTAATTGTCGGTAAAGCAGATGCCAGACTGAGATTCATTGGAAGAATCCTAAGGAAACACAATCTGAAATAAAGGAAGTAGGTTACAGTAAGCTTGTTCGCCCACTGCTTGAATACTGCTCAGCAGTGTGGGATCCGTACCAGATAGGGTTGATAGAAGAGGTAGAGAAGATCCAATGGAGAGCAGTGCGCTTCGTTACAGGATCATTTAGTAAATGCAAAAGCGTTATGGAGATGATAGATAAACTCCAGTGGAAGACTCTGCAGGAGAGACGCTCAGTACCTCAGTACGGGCTTTTGTTGAAATTTCGAGAACATACCTTCACCGAAGAGTCAAGCAGTATATTGCTCTCTCCAATGTATATCTCGTGAAGAGACCATGAGGATAAAATCAGAGAGATTAGAGCCCACACAGAAGCATACCGACAATCCTTCTTTCCACGAACAATACGAGACTAGAATAGAAGGGAGAACCGATAGAGGTACTCAAGGTACACTCCGCCACACACCGTCAGGTGGCTTGCGGAGTATAGATGTAGATGTAGATGTAGATGTAGGATATTAAAGTCTCTATTTATACTCAGATCAGAATTATTATTCATAGCCTGTTCTTACACAGAGATCAACACCTAGTTTGTTTAAGAGATAAATATTTTTATTGTACTATATTACTTACATTGCCACTTTTAATTTCCTAAGCTGTTTTGAATTCTAAGTGTTAGTCTTGTCACAGTCTAATAATTTCTTTTTAATATTAGTTTATGATAATTTTGTACTAACACAGAAATTTAAAATTATTAATTTGTTTGCAGATATATTAATGCCAAACAGGAAGAAGGAGGCAGACTGAATCTATTGTATTCAACTCCAGCCTGTTACCTGAAAGCCTTAAATGATGCCAACATTACATGGACTGTTAAAGAGGATGATTTCTTTCCCTATGCAAGTGATGAGCACTCTTACTGGACTGGCTATTTTGTTTCTCGTACAACAAGCAAATACTTTGAAAGGCAGGCAAACAATTTTCTTCAGGTACTTATTCACATCAAAGTATTACATAATTTCTTTGTTAGAATTTAAAAAATGAGACTTCAATGAGTAATTACTGTAACAAGTAGATAGTTCTGTTGCTGCTAGAAGATACATTAACCTTTAATCTACAGTCTGTAGCTTAAATAAGAAAGGACAGATCTGCAAGAAGTGCAGTAAAATAAAAATCAACGAAGTATTTATTTACCAGATGCCAGTCCATTTACTGGATGCACATATTATCTTGGCCCCTCTGTGATTGGTGGAAATAATTCTGTTTGCCACCTTAGCTACAGAACAGTATTGTTAACCGTAGCCATTATTGATGCATGTGCGGTGTTTTTCATGGTGGGTGATGATAGTTATTTACAAAAATGAGCAAAGACACTAGAGCTGGGCCAGCCATGGTGTGCCAGACTTCATGTGTGCAGAGTGTGTGCGCTGCTCATTTCTTCCTGGTGGTACCCAGTACAGTGCGACATTCCACTTTGTATTGTGATGTGGCATTTTTTGCTTGACACAGCTGTCTTCATTTCAGCAGAATCACGGTATCAGCACTGTTTATCCTTCACTATTTGTCCATGATATGAAGGATGTACACAGGTCCAGTACTTGTTTGCACAAAAAGTGACAGTTTAGTGACCTATCGCCACAAGCCTTTAAAAATGAATGGGAATAACAGAAGAGACATATGAGAATTCTCAACATATATTAATCACTTACATAAGTGACAAGTACACAAAATTTGCTATGATATGACATGACAATACTATGCCAAAAGAATTTAAAGATTTGTTTGTCAATGAAAGAGCAAACACTGATTTACAGATGGGATTCATTATTTTGTGTGTCAGAAGCACTTAGTGCTAAATTTGCAGGCATGGAGCGTGTAGAAATTGGTGGTACAAGCAGAAAAAGATCTGAAGTTGCACAAAGGGAGCCAGTTGCAACAGTTTTCAGTGGAACTGAATGAAGAGTATGGAAACTTTATATATTACTGCAAAGTGCATTGGAATGATTTTTTGATTAAAAATTCACTATTATTGAATTTATGAAGGAAAAAGTAGTCCAGGAGTGAAAATTAGAATATACAGAATGGATTGCAGACTTCGAATTTTAAGTGGGCTTGGTTGCACACTGCCCATAGTGTTCTACATTGCTTTCCTCAGGTAGTTTCCACATCTCCATAATAAGGTTGCAAAAGTGCTAGGATATTTCGTACCACGTATTTGTGTGAAAGACATTTTTTTGGTCATGAAACTAAATAAGTCAAGATTACATGGTAACCTGGGTGCGAAAATGTGTGAAACTGTCTGTGTTTGTCCGTAAAGAATTATATACCTTCAGTGCACCAAAAATAATTCAATAATAATGAAAATTTGTTTGATTTTTTATCTGTGTTGTTGAGAAATGTGAAATATAAAACCAAGTCATACACAGTGTGGCTGCATTCCCAAGGTTCCATTTCAATTTAAATGCAGCATGTTTGAAGTTTTCCCCTTCACATGCTGAGACAGCACAGTGTGCCAGTGTGGGAAATGTGCCAGGGGGCATGAATACTATGGCACTTGTGCTGCGGCACAGCCCATGACCTGAATTCTTCGCCACCCCTGTTCAAGAGGCTTGCCATTAACTCCAAGTACTCCAACAAATTCTTGGCAAAAGAGGAGGATTGTTGTTCGAAGGGGTAAGGAAAAAGTGATGCTGAATGTTGTTCAGTGCTGTGACAAGGAAAAACAGGCACAAAGCACTGCTACACCCACACAATAAAAATCTTAAAAGAGCAGCCAGGTGTACAGGGAAGACAGAGCACAGCCTGAAAAGGCTGAGGAATTTCATGAGTACTCATCCTGGCAAATCACCTGCTGCTCCTGGCAAGAAGATGTAAAATTTTTGCTAACAATTTGGGAATCAGTGATCTATTAAGCTACATAAAATCAGTGAAACAGCAATCTAGATTGTAATGCTAATTTTATTAAAATGACTGGTTTTGGCATAATTTGTTCAGTTTGAGTAGTTTTTATGACTGTGGTACATTGAATGTTCTATACATCATCAACTTCATCTGATGGTGCTGTTCTGAAGATGGCCTAAGACTAGGCTGAAACTGATTGTTTTAATAAAATCTCATATAAAGATGTGAAACAATTACTAACAAAGAGATAGAGGGGCTGGGCAGTACTTTTTTGTGTTTCTATCGGCTGTACTGAGCTGAGGTAAGTACTGGCCAGCCCCTCTATCTCTTTGTTAGTAATTGTTTTAATAAAATAACCATCAAGATCTAAACTGTATTTCCATTTATTAAGAAAATGTAAATTTGAAATAGATTTATTTGTTTGCTGCATGATGTCTTTCAAGTACAAAAATAATCCCATGAAATAACTGCCTTTAAATCTCAAAATGAACATAGCAAATCATATTAATAAGTGAAGGTAATCCATTATTCAAATTAATACTTCCATTTCTCTACTATAATTTTGTCTGTAACGATGTTCTTAACGTGAACATTATTCCAATATTTTTTTATTCTGAGAGGTGTGTAAAGCTGCAAATCAGTTTGGTCATAACACACTTTACATAGCAAATACAGATCCGTTATGTTCAACAGTTTAAGTTATCTTGGGTGTCTCCTTGCAGCATAATCTAACGTGCATACACTATTAGTGACAATTTTATTTTTTTATAGAAGCATAGTTGTATATTGTTTGTATGAAAAATGTAATTTCACTTCATTTTAATATATTTGGTGTAGAATGCTGTCCAACTACCTAAGAATTATTTTTCTCTTATACGCTTAGGTGAAGGAACTTGGAAATTCTTTCAGTCAACAATTTTAATAACCAGGTAATTAGAGAAACAATTGAGGAATTTTGTACTCTTAAGGAGACTGCATGCACTATATTAACTAGAAATGAAGTGCTACCTCTTTCGTGAAATTGTAGAAGTCCATGAGCCAGGTGTAAGAAGGTCCAAAAATAAGAGGCATCTTCTAATTGAATGACTATAGATTTCTGGTAGTCTTGCTTCATAGTTGAAATGAAAAACATCAGAGAAGCTGGCACATAAATTGTCTACCTTGTTATAACTGAGTAAACGATAACATGAACTTTGGCAAAAGCTGGCAGATTGCAGGGTTGATGAGCATCACAGAAATGTTTCCAGATTGAGGGAAGTTTCTCATAAATGAGGAAAAAATAAGCAAAAATTTAGTCTCATGGTAAAGTGGAAAAATTAGAAATAATTACAAAAAAATCAGGAATTTTAGAAATTACTAAAAAATGCAATGGTTCTCACCCAATATCTCATGCTGTGGGAATAAGGGACTCCCCTCCTTATGGACTGTTTATCTTTCCATGTCCTGTGAGGAGGATGTTTATAGAACCTCAGTATCTTATAAACCATCCAAAATGAATAGCTTTAGTGAATTTGTTTCCACATGCAGTTGCATTAACTCAATCTTAGTGAAAGTGTACCTATACAGTAAAAATTAGCCGTTTTAATATTTCAGTATATAGTTCACACCCAGTAAGCCTGTCAAATGAGTGACAAACACAGCACTCCTAAAAATAAAAGTAAATGCTAGAAGAAATCAATGAGAAAGTTTCAATAATGTTGAAATTTCAAGATCAGTGGCTACGTGATCCTACTTTTGATGAGTGCTTAAGGCAAATGGCCAATAATGAATTTAAATGAAGATGTGCTGCTTGTAATGTGGACATATGTGGAAAAAATGATCTATACAAGCATGCTCAAAGTCAGAAATATCTCAAGTTAGTCAAAACTTTCGTGGCCACACCATCCATAAGTGGGTACATATCTAAAACACAAATAATGGAAAATACAGGTAACATATCAGCCAAAGAAGCAGAGATTGAATTGACAACTGTTTGCAGAACATAATTTTGCATTTGACATAGTGGCACATTTAATTCCCTTAGCGAAAGATGCATTTTCTTATTTTAAAAGTACCCACAGCAGTAAAATGAAAAGATAAAGTGCATCAACATCTTAAAAGAAATTGCTGTCATAGTAGAAACACAATGAATTGTGGATGATATCAAAACTATGAAATGAAATGTCATGGGGCGAGGGCCTCCCAGTGGGTAGACCTGATTGCCTGGTGCAAGTCTTTTGAGATGTTGCCACTACAGTGACTTGAGTGTCAACGAGGATGATGAAGATGACACAAACAGCCAGTCCCTGAGCAGAGAAAATATCCAACCCAGCCAGGAATCAAACCCAGGCCCCCCAGAGTGACAAGCCGGTGCACTGTCCAGTCAGCTACAGTTGCGTACATTAAAACAATGCCCTTTACACTGTTAATGGATGAAAGTTTAAGACATTAGCTCGTGGCTTAATTTTTACCAGAAAGTACTTCCAGCCCCTCCCACAGATTCTTTTTTAATACAGTGGAACAAGTTTGCTCTGGTATTAAATCACAATGCAACTAGAACGTAGTGCTGTACCGCTATACTGGCACCTAAGAACCTGACAATATGTGACAAACATGATGCGATGGGCAGGGCCTGGGATGAACTAATCTCCTCTCTCTCTCTCTCTCTCTCTCTCTCTCTCTCTCTCTCTCTCTCTCTCTCTCTCTCTGTGTGTGTGTGTGTGTGTGTGTGTGTGTGTTTGTGGGTGATGTTTACAACTGTGAGCAATCTAGTAGTATGGCAATGTAATGTTTGGTGTTGCCAGTGAGAAATAAATGACATAAGGAGTGTTTGAACATGATGTGTATGTATCATGTGTGTTCACCATATTGTGAAAAGGATCAATTTCTGCTCATCATGAAGACAACATGTTGAGTTGCAGACAGGTGCAACAAATAGATGGTTACACACTGAGCTTTTGGTCGAAGCCTTCTCCAGAAGAGAAAACACATGCACATATGTGAAGGCAAAAGTTACACGCACATGACCACTGCTGCCAGAATGAAACTCTAGCATTGAATAAAAGCAGCAGTCTAGAGTGGAACACGGAAGGAAAGTGGATAGTGGGGTACAGATGGGGGGAGAGAAGGGCACTGTCTGGCAGAGCATGCAGGGACTAAGTGGTGGGCCAAGGTTTGGAAGACTGTGGGAGAGGAGGGGGAGGGGGGGAGGGGGGAGGGGGGGAGAAACGGGAGTCACAAAGGATATGAGTAGAGAGGAGGAAAAGATCAGTGGATGTGTTGCCAGTGAGTGCTGCACAATGAGTGAGGGGACATGAAGTGGAAGGAGGTGATAGGACAGAGGTTGATGAAACTGTTGGGTGCGGTTTTTGGGGACAGTAGGTTTTCCTTAGGGTGACATTGTGTTAGTTTTGGGAGCAGAGAATGTGTTTTAAGGATAACTCCCACCTGCACAGTTCAGAAAAGCTGAAAGTGGAGGAGAGTATCTAGATGGCACAAGTTGTGAGGCAGCCATTGATATCAAGTGTATTATGTTCAGCAGCATGTTGTGCCACAGGGTAGTCCACTTTGATCTTGGCCACAGTTTGATGGTGGTTATTCATCCTGGTGTATGGCTGGTTGTTAATCATACCAATATAAAAAATTGCCTAATGGTTACAGCAGAGCTGGTATATGACATGGCTGCTTTTACAAGTGGTCTGGCCTCTGATGGAGTAGGCTAAGCCTGTGACTGAACTAGAATAGGAATTGCAGGGTGGATGGATTGGACAGGTCTTGCACCTGTGTCTTCCACAGGGATGTGGTCCCTGGTGGCAAGGAGTTGGAATTGGGAGTGGCATAAGGATGACTAGAATGTTGTGGAGGTTGGGTTGGCAATGGAACACCACTTTAGGAGGGCTTGGAAGGATCTTGGGTAGGATGTCCTTCACATCAACTCATGATGATACTTTGATCCCTGATGAAGGATTTGGTTCAGTTGTTCCAGCCTGGGATAGTGAGGCTGAGTTTCAGATGAGGACCGTATTGGTTAGATGAACAACAATACATCAACTTAACTGTGAAATAAGTGTAACACAAATAGGCTGCATGTTAAAACAATGACAGTGTTGGTTCAATATGTACCGTATTGTTCTATAAGAGTGTGAACTGTGTGGTTCGGATTTTATGCTCATAAATATTCAACAGTAAACTATTGTAGCAGTATGATGACATATGCCTGAAAGCTGTTAATGAGGCTTATCAAAAATTAAACAATAGTGCACTGGCCATCTTAAATGTGTGTATGGGGGGGGTGGGGGGTGGGGGAGGGGGCTTGTGAACAGTGAAAGTAAAAATCTGTTGAACGCAACTGTGCATCTGTCGGCTACATTAGTTGCAGTAGTCATTGTTGAAATCTCCCCCCCCCCCCCCCCCAATTTTTCAGCCAGTATCACAATGCAGTATGTCGACACCAAGGACCATCAACAAAGAAATAAAGCAGGCGAATGTCACAAGGGGAGCACACAGCAGGGGCTATTTTTGAGTCCCAATGCAAAACAGAGATTGGTTATATTAAAACTTCTAATTTTATTGTTTTTATTTCAAGATATTATGTTTTAAAAACCGCAATCTGGAACAGCATTTTTTATAAAAGAATTCTGGTTGTAAGTTTTAGTTGTAAGTTTTATCAGAAATCTACAAAAATTGAAATTTGTGATTTTTATGGTTGGATTGAGGGTAAAGGGGGGGGGGGGGGGGGGTTGGAGAAGGGAGGGTGCTCTAAGGTTGAAGAGGTGCATTCCAGCACCTAATATATTAGCAATTCAGCGCTGCATTAGCTTAAGTAAATCCCTGTGTGTTTTGGTTATTCGTGTTTCTCCAGTTTCAGGTAGGATCAGAACACAGCTTCTACAACTCATTGGTTTTGATGCTGGAGATTGTTGTCCAGAAAAATTTTATATGGCATTTAAAAAATACTTGCTTGCAAAGGCCATCACAATAATCAATATTGTAGACATTTCACGTAATAGTGCCAATGTAATTTTTTGTTTCTCACCGTAAACATGAGGTAAATGTTGTTATTGTAATGAAATTCATTCATCATTCAGCATCTAGTAAAGCTTGTGAAAAACTTGGTTATGCAGCAGAAGACCTTGCAAAAACTATATCTCCTTACTTGTCCATATTGCCAAGCATTGTTCCCAGACGACTGGGATCCAAGAGTTAATCAATGTCAAAAAGATTAAGAGAATGAAACTAGCAACTGCAAGATGACAAGCAATGCACCATTGTATATGCCACACAAATTGCAACTCATCTGCACTACAGTGCTTTTTTAATGTAGTTGCCTTTGAGGATACACTAAAAAGTGGCAATATTATCTTCAGTGAACTTAATAATGTTTACACCAAAGCTTACCTCTTGTTTCTGAAATATGCTCTTAATTTTCTCAAGAGTTTCAGTGCTCTCTTCTGGTGTCAAAAAATTCATCCCCTACCAGAAAATTTTGTTACACTTCTTAAACAAATCTGTCTGAACCTTTTATCAGAAAGAGCACAACAAGAAATTTAAATATTTCATTCCATGATGTCCTTGCAACATTCTCCCTCAAGCGAAGTGTGCTTAGGGTATGAGTGTCTGCCACCATTAACTGAGTGGTCAGTGTGGCAGAATGCCATGCCAAGGGGCCCGGGTTCGATTCCCAGCTGGGGCAAGAGATTTTCTCCACTCAGGGCCTGGATGTTGTGTTGTCCTCATTATCATCATTTCATCCCCATCTCCGGCGCGCAAGTCGCCGAATGTGGCGTCGAATGCAATAAGCACTTCCCCTCGGCGGCCGAACTTCCCCGAATGGGGGACTCCTGGCTCACAATGCCGTATGCTCATTTCATTTCAGGGTATGAGTATGAAATGTTGCTAAAGGAGCTCCTGCTTCTGTTGTTGATGAAATCAGAAAAAGATGTTTGGAATTTTATGTGATTGTCATTGAAAAAAAAAATACAGTTAGGAATTCATTGTATAAAGAAATGCCTTACTGGAGCACTGGGGAAGTATAGATCTGCACTTACAGAATTACTACATTTAACTAAACATTTCAATAAATATGTCAATGGAAACAACATATCTGTACTGTGGCAACTGTTCCCCCATTTGTTTGGGGAACAGGAGACAAGTAATTTAACGGGTATTGAGATATATGAAATGTGGCAGCTTTAAGCTATTACTAAAGGTTTACTGATAAACATATATTTTCTGATTTAAGAAAACTCACAAAATTGATACTATCATTGCCTCATTCAAACACAGAGTCAGAAAGAATTTTTTCAGTAGTGAGTGATATAAAGAGGAAAAAAAAGAGGAACTGAGTAGGTGATTAAGTTCTCAGTGCAGCTGTAGTCATACAGCCTGCCTTAAAAGCTGAATGATTGGACTGCTATTGGTTTAAAATCAACAACACACATCTGAAGCTTCACAATTCATATGTCCTCTATTAGATTTGATTAGTACATTATATGTAGGTTCAATGCTACAGATATTTTTAGGCCTGTAATTGACCAATCTCCATCTCATATGATTTCTAAAAAGTTTTGGTAATGTAGGTAAAGTGTAGGTCTTGTGGGAATATCTTTACTTCTTTGAAGGAAACTTGAAATAGTGTATCTATCAACTCTGGAGCATGGGGATCGCCTCCAGAAGGCACATTATAGGAAGTATCAGTTATAAAAAGGGATTTCTAAATGATGCACAGGTCCAGTTTTGCGTCAAATGCTCACAGTGGAACTATCATGGGGAGATGAATTCTGTGACTTTTGAAAATCGGTTGGAGGAGAACCTGATTACAAACTTACCACCACAATCTGCTCGATAATACACCACCTCATTTTAGGCAGATCAGTAAGCCCCAGACTAAATATAATACCAAGATTGTACAATAGAATACTGGTGTGATGATTTAATTTTGCTTTGAACAGATCCTCAGTATATGCTCTTTTTCATTTTGGCTTTTTGTTGTATCACATTGATCCACTGACATATGGGCCTTGGTCTGCACTTTTAATTTCATTGTTCATCTATAATAACTGTACTTATTTTTTTATATTATGGTAATGTACATTTGCTACTCATCTGTGGCATAAACCACCTGCTTTGAACTCCAGTAATGGTGATTTAGTGGTATTTACTTTCAGGTCTTGGCTGGTAAAACATTTAGTCACTACAGGTGTACTAAGTGTTAAAAATATGTTATCCCCTTCTCATTATCATCATAAAACAGCAGAGTGGTGTTCTCAGCATAAGTAACTATATGGTAGTTAGCAGAATGTGTAATATTATTCACATACAGAAGAAAAGAAATGGTCTCAGTATCGACCCCTGTGGCACATCCTGTATTATTGTTTCAGTCCTAGTCTAAGTGTTGATTTTCCTCATCCAATTTTGATAATTTATGTTTTTGAATTTTTTATGAATTTTTAGCTAAAAAGATAGGAGTTCAAGAGATGTGTGCATGAAATTGCATCCCCTCAGTTTCTTCAAAAGAAATTCATGGTTGATCAGGTCAGAAGCCTTTGTGAGATTTAAAAATATGCCTAAAATATGCTTTCTTTTATCTAGATAGTTATAGATGTGGTGTAAAAATTCTATGACAGCTGTTCTGATGTTGTAATCTTTTTAAAATCCATGTTGTGTCTCTGCAAAGAGATTGCTTTTAATGAAAACATGGATCTCCTGCAAAAAGGAGAGCAACAGGAAGACTTTCACTGAGATTAGAAAACAGACATAAAAAATTATTCAAACAGAAAAATCGAAATATGACAAAAACATTTAGAGGAAATAGATAAAATTTTCAGAGGGAGTAATATTAGGGACTACTACAAAGTTTTATAAGAAGAAACAACAGGGTACAAGTTGGAGAGCCTCCACTTCAAAGATAAAACAGGCAAACTGATTATCAACAACAAAGATAACTGTGAGTTACTAGCAAAATACTTCAAAATCTTCTGAACTGAGAGGAATCAACACAAGGACTAATTTTCAGACAGCCTCATAAGTAAAACCCACCTTCAGAAACCCCATCATTGCCTCAAATTGAACGATACATTGGCCACCTGAAAACAATCAGAGCATCAGGTGAAGATGGGATATTAGCTGAGATGCAGAAACTGGAAGTGAAGTGGGCAGTTGAGATCATTTATGAGGTTCTACAGAAGAAGGGAGACAGGACAAACACCAGCAATTATTTAAGCTTATCTCTATTTCCAGTCACCTACAAAACTATGTCCAAAGCTGTACTGAATAAGACAGAAGACCAAGCAGAACATACAACTAGTGAGCACAAAGAGGAGTTCAGAAAAAAATTGATCATGCCCAGAGAAAATTTTTTAACTTGAAAACAATCCTCAGGATCACAACAATACAGAAGCTTAACATAGTTGTCGAATCCATTGATTCTGGAAAAGCGTATGATTCTGAAAACAGGTAGACAGTATTTCCAGCACTGGAGGGAGCAGGTATCAACAAAACCATGAGACAGTTAGTCAAACTGACGCTGAAAGACACAGATTCAAAAGTTAAATTCAAAGTAGAAGTTTCTGAACCCTTCAGATTTAACACAGATGCCAAGCAGGTTGATGGGTTCTTACCAATCATCTTCAATCTGGTCTTAGATAAGGTTAGGACAGAGTGGAATAAAAACATTGATGGAATCCATCTAGGACAAGGAAGAGGAAGATTTGAGGTGAAATATGTCATGTTTACTAGTGATATAGAAATAATTTCTAAGGACAATAAAGATGCAAAGATTAATGACACCAAAACTTCATGGACTTGCAGATAAAGATGGATTACAAATATATGTGAGAAAATAGAACAATTAAACATAAATGCCACAGAGAAAAATATATACAATCACAACACAGAAACATCAGAAGAGTTGATAAGTTTAAGTATTTGGAAGAATGGATACAGTCAGATGGATTACATAACTCAACATGTAAAGAAAGGTTGTTGAAAATAGAATTAGCATAGAAACTCACCCAATGCTGACATAATGAGAGGTCAGTATTATTGCAGGTAATTTTTAAACGCTATGCAACAATAATTGAACCAAAAGCACTCTATGGATATTAATGCCTAACACTGAATAAATGATGTGAACAAGAAGAACAGAAGAAGAAAGAAAGTAAAATAACCAGAGACATTTTATGACCACAAATGAACAAAGATAAGTGGATGAAGAGGAGATATGATGATATATACAGAAACTCAGGAACAATCACAAATGCAGTAAGGAAGAAGAGATCAAACTTTTACAGTCATGTTTACAGAATTAATGAAAATAGGCTAATGAAGAAAATGTTTACTGCAGTTTCACATTATAAAAACATCCATGAGGTGGCTGAGAGAGACAGAAAGGAATTTGAGAAAACTTAAGGTTACAGAAGACACTACACAGGACAAGGAAAATTTTGGGCTACTGATCAAAATTTCCTATGAAACAATAACAACCACAACTTAGGAGGGCGATGTCAAATAAACAGAGGTGCACCATCTGCCAATGCATGAAGAAGTTCAGGATGATAAGAAAAAAAAGATTGTACCATAGTGTAAGGTTCTAGGTGGTCTGTAATTCTCAAAATTCTGAAAATAATAATAAAAATAAAGATAATGGTAACTGTCACCATTAATGTAGAAGTCATAATCTGCAGCAAACAGATTGTTGCTTAAAAATCTGATAGCGCACACTACTATCATGCATATTGTGTGAACAGATATCTGAAGTACTGTACATACCCTAAAGCATTATGTTTTCCCCTTTTTTGTCTGTGATATTCAGTGGTGGAGAGTTTTATGCCTCTTTGATGACAATTTACCCAGCAGACAGTTCTTTGCTAGCAGTTTCAGGGAGTCAAACAGTGAGGAATTGGCAAACATGTCTCAAATATGGTAAAGCAATGTGTAATGCATGAGTTGTGCATCATTGGTGGGTGTCCCACACTTCAAGCGTGTGCTTATATGGAAACTCCACTGCCTTTATGTTTAGATCTACAGGTGTAACTGGATGAGATATAGTCCTTTGTTGTCAATTTAGCTATCTGATTTTCAGTTGGACTATATACACTGATACATAGTATGTCTGATTGTATTTCACTTAGGAGTACTTCTGCTTCTAGTTTCTTATTGGCAGTGTATTGACTATTCTGATTATTACTTGTATGAAAGTTTTCTTTTGCTGGCTTACATGTTGTGAGCTGCATTCATCTCTGTAGCCTCTCCTTGCTTGTGTGATGCTTATATTCTGTTATTTCAGCGACAGCTGTTAATTTTTCATCTCCATCAGGCTACTTTAGTTTCCCTTGCTTCTGAATATTTTGCAGATATCTGTAGACATTCTGCTGAATGTTGCAGACCCTAATCTGTCTAAATGCATCCCAGCCTTTCCTAGGCAGTTTTCACACAGGAATTTATTTTGAACTATGACCACTGGCCCAAGATGATGACATTGTTCTTTGACAGCATAATGTATTTTGGATATATATTTGTCAGTTACTGATCTCCTTTTTATGATCCCACTAAGTATCAGATGGGATTCCGTATAGACACTTCTTTCCAAACAAATCACATTATTTTTGTTGTTAATAATTCCTTTCATCACTGCTGCTTCTTAACAAATTTGTTCCAAGACACTGCTGTAATTAGTCTTGGGTTCAGAATCTGGTTTTATGTTTGTCTGTTTGGAATTTACCATATCTCTAAAATACTTGTTGAACTGTTGCATTCTAATTCCTGGTCTGATGTCGATTTTGGAGTTCGGTTCACCAATATTTTTCAGCAGCAAATTACCAATTATTAGAAACGTATTTTGATCCCTTGTGTATCTGTGGTCTTGTCTTTTCTGATGTGTGTCATCATCTTCCATTTATCTACAACTTTTTTGCTTGCTGTTTTCATCATAATGCTGCAAATGTTGGATGTGTTGTTGTTTTTAGGGTTCGTTGGTGCACATTTATTTGCACGTTCTTGCTTTTCTGTTTGATTTATTTCACACACACAGGACTGCTATTCATTTACTTACTTATTTCTTACACCATGGATCCAACTGTGAGAATTTCACATGGATGTAGTGTGTGTTAATTTTTACATTGTCAATGACAAGTACTTATACACTGTGCTTACAAGTAAAGATAAGAAAGTTACTACAATGATCTGTAACACAATATGATTAAATGAGAAACCTTAGGCCTACAGATTACAAAGTATAAAACATAGTAAGTTAAGTAACCCAGAGAGTTGAGTATAAGCAGTTAACACTAAAAGAGTTACATATGTGACAACAATGTGCAACGTAATGTTCAGTTAGTATGATAATACATCTTATTTTATTTTAAGGCAATTTCACACTGTGTTTCATAAACTCTTCCAAACTGTAAAATGACATGCCTAAAAGAAATTGCTTCAGAAGCTCTTTAAATGTGGATTTCTTGGCCATTTCACTTTTGATTTCTGGTGGAAGAGCATTAAATAGATTTATACCAGAGTACTGTACACCCTTCTCCAAAATCTTCAAATTTTTTCTTTCAGTATGGAAATCATGTTTCCTCCTTGTGTTGTACGGATGGTATTCACTGTTAGATTTGTATAAGTCATTGTTTTTACTTATGAAACACATTAGTGAATATATGTATTGAGAAGTAGTTGTAAGAATTCCCAAATTACGGAATAGGCTTCTGCAACTGCATCTAGGGTCTACACCACACTTCACTCTAACAAATCTTCTGAGCAATGAATATTTTCTTTGCAAGAGGTTGATTTTGCCAGAAAATAATTCCATAAGCCATCAAAGAATGGAACTAATCACAGTATGCTGCTTTCTTAATCCTTATGTTTGCACTGTCAGAGATGATTCGCATTGCAAAAATTGAAGAGCGGAGTCTCTTGTAAAGATCTAAAATGTGATGGGACCAGTTTATTCTACAGTCAATCTTCACGCCTAGAAACTTTGTTACTTCCACTCTTTCTATGACCCATGTGGCATATTTAACAGTTATTTCTTCATCAGTGTTGGCAGTTGGTGTGAACTGAATATGATTAGTCTTACTAAGGTTTAGTGGAAGACCATTTGCAGTCAACCATTTTGTTAAATCTCTAAGAATAATATTAACAGACTTGTGAATATTTTCCCATTTATGACCATTAACCATTATGTTAATGTTATCTCCAAAGATGGTAAAATTACACTGCATCATGGTAGAATAAGGTAAATCATTTATAAATAACAGGACCAGTAAAGGACCAAGAATAGAGCCCTGTGGCACTCCACAATTTTTGTGTCTGCATTCTGATGAAATCGTTCCACCACACAAATTTTCTGACTTATCTAAGAGTACTTTCTGTTTCCTATCTGGCAAGTATGACTGAAACTCCCTTCTCTCCCAGCTAGTAAACATATTGAGTCCACAGCGGCTTCCTAATGTGATACCTATTTCCTTGAAGAGCTCAATCACTTCCTAGCACTGGAACATAAAATCATGAAACTCTGCACCTGGCCAGATGAAATGACACCATCATAGTCTGTAGCTCACCTGTAGCTAAAGATAACACATCAGAGAGCTCAAGAATCATGAGAGGTATCTGGAATGGCACAGTTATCACTACAGAACCCTGACATCAGCTACAGAACAGGGCAGCATCTGAAGCTGTTGGTGACTCAGCTTCGATCTGTTCAGAGACAGCAGCTGACTCCCTTTGAGTCCACATGCAACAAATACGGTTCCTATCCAGCTTGTATTTTTGGTTAGAACTAACTAGGCATGTGAGAGAATCAGAGAACTTGCTTTAAATAATACAGCAAACAAAGTAAATTTTTTGTGAAACCCAAATACTTCTACTGTTGTAAGTTGGGCTGCTGATTCTCTCTACCACAAATGCTGGGCACTATTAAATCAGGTTTTCAGCAGTTGCCATTGTTCAGATCTGTAGGTACTGACATTTATGACAGCAAGAAGTAACAGTATAAATTCTTACACATAAGCTTATTTATTATATACACAGAAAGAAACAAGGAATTTCTGAATAAAGCACTAATGCTCAGAGACAAAAGTTATCAGATGTTTGCTTGCACTCAAAAGCATGTAATAGAATTAATAAGTAAACTAATTCATTGTGCAAGTAATCAAATATTGCATCTGTTGATACTGATGCTGTAGAAGGTACTAAGTGATTTGTAAAATCACCTAATGAGTCACAGTAATAATGACATGAAGGGAACTTAACAGATGTTTGCATTCAACGGGGACTAACGGTGTTAATGGACAAGCAGACCAGCAGAAGGACAGTAGAGGTAGCTATAAGAATCTTATTATTCTTCATCAAAATATCAGAAGTCTCAAAAGTAAATTAGAGTTTTTATCTGTAAATTTAGGGGACATGGACACTGTTGACCGTCCTCATGTTTTATGCCTTACTGAGCATCATGTAACAGTTGGAATTGATGGGCTGCAGCTTGATGGGTATGATCTAGCTACTCATTACTGCAGAACAAGTAAGGAGAAAGGTGGTGCTGTAATTTATATAGACAGTAAAATCATTTATAAATCTTTAGATCTAAGTAAGTATTGTGTAGATCAACATTTTGAAGTTTGCGGGACTGAAATTTCTGCAAAGGACATGTTACTTACTGTGCTTGCAATTTACAGAGCTCCAGCAGGGAAGTTTTGCATCTTTATGAATAAGTTAGAATCTCTTTTGACCAAATTGTTCTCTAAAACTAGAAATTTAATAATTGTAGGTGACTTTAATGTCAACTTCTTAACTGATAACAACCTCAAAACTGACCTGGACCACTTAATGAATTCTTACAACTTGGCTGCGATGGTTACCTGGCCCACTAGAGTTACAGAAAATTGCAAGAGCCTTCTAGATAATATTTTCATTGACAAGAATAGAGTCAACAGTGCTAGTGTGAGCAAAGTAATTTATGGCCTGTCTGACCATGATGGACAACTTCTGAAAGTAAATAACATCAGTTTGTGCAATAAAATCTCCCACACCTATAGGTCCTATAGATGTATAAACACTGAAATTGTGTCTGCCTTTAACGACTATTTGTCACAGATAGATTGGGAGCCAGTGTACAGCACATCAGATGTTAATGATAAATTTAACCTTTTTTTAAATGAATTTAAAATGCCTCACTAAGAGTATCAAATGATCCCCTTGAAAGGTCTCATTATAAGTCATATTGTAAAATTTTAAAAAGGGTGATAAACAAATCCAAGAGCCTGTATATTAAGTCTGAAATTGATAAATCTGAGAACAAAATAAAAGCAGTTTGGAATGTTATAAAGAGAGAGTGTGGCAAGAGTAACAAGAATGTTAATACCACAGAGATAAGCTATAAGGATGAGGTTATTCATAATCCTGTAACAGTTTCCAACATATTCAACAATCACTTCATAACTGCAGCAGAACAAGTAGGTTGTAACGGTTCCTTAAATGCTGCTACGCATTTATTACACAGAGCTAACCCTAACACGTATGACCCAATTTGTATTGCCCCAGTTACTATTACTGAAGTTAAAAATACCATCAAGGCCTTAAAAAATAAAAATTCCACTGGTATTGACAACATTTCACCAAAAATACTGAAGCATTGTAGTGACCACATATGTCAAGTCCTGTGTCACATTTTTAATGAGTCTATCCAGCAAGGTGTTGTCCCAGAGAGATTAAAGCTTGCCGTTGTGAAACCACTTTTCAAGAAGGGTGACAAAACTAATTTATCTAACTACCGTCCAATATCACTACTAAGTAGTTTCTCAAAAGTATTAGAGAAACTAATGTATACAAGAATTGTAGAACATCTTAACAGCCACAACATACTCAACAGAAACCAGTTTGGTTTCCAAAAAGGTAGATCAACTGAGCAGGCTATTTTTTCTCTCACAAATGAAATTTCAGAGTCAATAAATAATAAAATGTCACCTATTGGAATTTTTTTGTGACTTGTCTAAGGCCTTTGACTGTGTGGACCACAACATTCTCTTACATAAGGCTAATTTTTATGGCTTGCGAGGTAGCATTGGTAGATGGATAGTATCATATCTGCAAAACAGAAAACAGAAGGTGATAATTAATGGTGCCAATGATAGTCCCATTTCTTCTGATTGGGGCACATTAAAGTGTGGTGTGCCTCAGGGGTCCATCCTAGGACCTTTGCTTTTCCTTATCTTCATCAATGATCTCCCACTTTGCACAGACACCGAGTGTAAATTTACTCTTTTTGCCGATGACACCACTATTCTGCTTGAAAGTCGAACTAACAGTGACCTAGAAAATAAATGTAATGCTGTACTCGTTGACATCCTACACTGGTTTAAGTGCAACGGACTAACTCTAAACATTCAGAAAACTCAGTATATGCAATTTCACACATCTCAACAAGAAAATGAAGTATGCCACTTAAACTGTGGTAACCAAAATATACTACACTGTGAATCATCTAAGTTCTTGGGCATTCTAATTGATGGCAAGCTGAACTGGTCTGAGCATATCTTAGACCTACATAGAAGGCTCAGTGTGGCAACTTATGCTCTGCGTGTAATCACCCCCATTGGTGATGAGGACGCTACTAAAGCTGCCTACTTTGGTTATTTTCATTCTGTCATGTTGTATGGCATAATATTTTGGGGCAACAAGCCTTTAGCCAAAAAAATATTTACTGCACAGAAGAGAGCTGTTAGAATCATGAGTGGTGTTCATCCAAGATATTCTTGCAGAAGTCTGTTTCATAAGTTACAAATATTAACACTTACCTCTCAATTCATATTTTCTTTGATGATTTTTGTTTCTAACAACCTATCTCTTTTTAAAACTAATAGTGAATGTCATGATCATAATACTAGGTCTAAAAATGATCTACACAGGGATCTGAAACATTTAAGTCTTGTTCAGAAAGGTGTTCATTATTCAGCCACAAAAATTTTCAACTCCCTTCCATCAGGTATTAAAGATCACATTAATGTCTTACCTACTTTTAAATGTAAATTGAGAGAATACCTAATGGTAAATTCCTTCTATTCTCTTGATGAGTATCTACAGATAAAGCAATGATTTTTTATACTGATAAAAATTTGTTTGATATAGATCACATTAACTGTTTAATTTGGAAAATGTACTATATTTCCTTTTTAGGTATTGTTTTATATTACTTGAGCTATACCTTTGATTTTATTTTAACCTACAAACTTATTCATAATCTTATGGTACATTTTTGTCATTTTATATATTTGTATTATTTGTTTAATTTGGAAAATGTACTATATTTCCTTTTTAGGTATTGTTTTATATTACTTGAGCTATACCTTTGATTTGATTTTAACCTACAAACTTATTCATAATCTTATGGTACATTTTTGTCATTTTATATATGTGTATTATATCTGTTGTATGTAATCATGACTCATTCCACATCCTTGTGATTTATCACAATACGGATTAATGGAATACGAAATAAATAAATAAAATAAATAAATAAATGTTTCATTCATATGTTATTAAAAGAAGTATAATTATACCATTTGTCAGAGTAGTTACTTTGCTTTTTTTCTGGTATGCCAGTGTTGTGTATTCTACTGTCATTAACTAGAAGAATTTATTGTATCCATAATAGGTCTGCAAGCAATTATATGCACTGGCTGATGTGGAAGAAGAATATGAAGAGCATTTGAGTAATCTGCGTGAAGCACTGGGCATTATGCAACATCATGATGCCATTACAGGCACAGCAAGACAAAATGTTTTTGAAGATTACAGTCGTCTCATATATGAAGGATTTCAGCACTGTGGAAACATTACTGAAAGAGCTCTACGGTAATTTTATTTTTTCATTTCAATATTTGCAATACAAATGAGAAAATAACTACCTTCTCTCTCAAAAGTAAAGAAATAAATAAATGTCTCAGGTATCCACTGATGCTGTATTTAATTTACTTGTAATCTGAAATGTAGAGCTTAGTCCTTAAATGGAGGGTCAGACCAACTTTATTTTGAATTAACTGCATTAACAGTTTGATTTTGTATAATTTAATGACTAACCACAGTGAGTATGGGTACCTTTGATAGAGGGGGCAGGGGGGGGGGGGGATGCCAAAAGAAAATGGAAAGAGAGAGGGGGCGGAGGAAAGCGACTGCCTGTCTGTATGGCAAGTTTGTAAGAAGAATTTAGCTTGGAATACTGATTGGGCAGCAAAATTCAGTTTCCTATCCACCACTCAATAGTTCCTGTACTTTGCGACTGGTTGCGTTTATGAATTCCCTTACCCATTTTTCACTTACAATCTTCAAAAATGAAAAGTGTGGTTCCTTAAATATCACAGGCTCTTTCTCAACTGAAGAAGTGAACTGAATTTATGCTTAACTGGGATTAAAATCACATTCAATACAAGAATTACTACGAGAAGAAGTGACATGAAACACTAGAAATCAGTTCATCACAGCAGTATTGATTCTGTTCAATGGTATAGATATAACTTTGGAATGCAAGTAATGTAAATAGAATATTATTACTATAAAAGTATTAAAATGCATGTAAACTGTTACCAAGGGATTCATATTGGACACTGCTTAGTGTTGTAAATATTTTAGCTTTCCTGTGTAGCTTACATTTGTTATCTGTTTATGTTAAAACAAAACCACATATTTCCACAGCACTGCAGACCATTTCTTTATTGCAGTTGGTTTTAACAGAAAACTTAAAAATTGTTTAAAACTATGTATAGCCTATGTCCATCTGAATGGTTATTAGAAGTTAATATAAAAGTTTGAAGTAGATGAGTCAAGAACTTTTTGAGACCATTTTCATTCATATTCCATATCATCTGTTACAATTTAGAGTTCCATACCTTGAAAGTGGGAGAAGTAGCAATAAGGAGCCAAAATTTGCACCCTGACAAAATTCTCAAAGATACCTGAGACTGGGATGTATACCCAATTCCCATACTTTTTTAGCAATTATGAAGTTGCCAGAGTAACTTGTATTATTTATACTGATGAATATTCTGTATATTAAACCAAACATTTCTAAATGTATACTAGCCAAACACCAAGTGTTGCTCAGGTATGTATTTATTCCAATTTACTAGTAGTCCATATCCTTCAGCCCCCTCCCTCTGTTCCTCACATCCTAACTCATCTCTCTTTTCATCCTACCCTCTCTCTCTGTTGACCTTCTCTCCAGTATCACAGTCGGTCTCCTCCTCTGTCCATTTCCTACATCCTCTATCTCTGTCCATGGTTTCCTCCTCCCTACCTCTGTACACTTCCTCCTCCCTCTCAGTTTCTCTTCCCCCCCCCCCCCCCCCCCCCCACACACACACAGACACCCACATGCACACGCACACGCACACCCTGCCCACCACCCTCACTATCCATATCCTCCTCTTCTCTGTCCATCACCACCAACTCCCTCTGTATGTCCATCTCCTCTCCGACCACTCGGTGATCATCTCGTAATATACCTCTCTCTGTACATCTTCTCTTTCCCCTCACTCTGTAAATTTCCTCCTTCACCTCTCTTTGTCCAGACCCTCCTATGTTCTCCAATAACCTCCTCCTCACCATTCTCCCAGTAATCTCCTCCTCCCTCTCACTCTCTCCATCCCTCCTCACCCCTCTCTCTGCTGATTTCACCTGCCAACCTCTTATCTGTCCATCTCTTCTCACAGCTCTCTGTTTGTCCACTTCCTTCTTCCATTTCCCCTGTCCACCTCCAAGTCACACTTCTATCTGTACATATCCCCCTCTCCCTTTAATTGTCCATCTCTTTCTCCCCCTGTCTCTGACCATCTCCTACTCACCCTCTCTCCCCAGGGGTGGAGGAAGGGGCGGAAGTGGACAGAAATAGAATGAAGGATTAGTTGGACAGATAGAGACGAGAGGATTAGATGGACAGAGAGAGGGAGAAGAGTAGATATGCAGAGTGATGGTGAGAAGAGGAGAGTGTCAAGGAAAGGGGTGAGGAGGAGAGAGACAGAGAGAGGGGAGAGAAGGAGAGGGAGAGACACCTTCTCCTCTCCCTTCTTACTGTATGTTTTATCCTTCCCCCTCTCTATGTTCATCTACTCCCCAACCCCCCTCTCTCTCCATCTGATTTTCCCATTCTCTGTTTATCTTCTCCTCCCCCTTACGCTTTCCATCTTTTCCTCCCTCCCCACCTGTCACCTCCACCTCTCCCATCACTATGTCCATTTTCTCCTCCCTCTCTCTGCCTATCTTAACTTCCCCCTCCCCCCTTCAGTCCATCCACTCCTCCTTGCCTTCTCTTTGTGCATCTCTTTCTCTCCCTCTGCCTGTACGTCTCCCCCTTTATCTGACCCTCTCCTCCCCCCACTCTCTCAATCCATCTCCTCCTCCCACTGTCTCTGTCCAACTTGTCTAGTCCCCTCACTGTGTCCATCTCCTCCGCATTTCTCTCTGTCTGTTGATTTTATCCATAGTGGATATGAGGTTGTCGTTGTAAAAACTAAAGTTAAAATGTCAGCTCAGTCACGTACTTACAGTGTAAAAAACAGTAGGATCTATGCATTTTGATGGTCAAGTTTTCACAATCTGAACAACCGTAAAAGATCTCTGTGTGGGACCAATATAACACATAAAAAAGAACAATAAAAGTTGTTGTTGTTGTTGTTGTTGTTGTTGTGGTCTTCAGTCCTGAGACTGGTTTGATGCAGCTCTCCATGCTACTCTATCCTGTGCAAGCTTCTTCATCTCCCAGTACCTACTGCAACCTACATCCTTCTGAATCTGCTTAGTGTATTCGTCTCTTGGTCTCCCTCTACGATTTTTACCCTCCACGCTGCCATCCAATATTAAATTGGTGATCCCTTGATGCCTCAGAACATGTCCTACCAACCGATCCCTTCTTCTTGTCAAGCTGTGTCACAAACTTCTCTTCTCCCCAATCCTATTCAATACTTCCTCATTAGTTATGTGATCTACCCATCTAATCAATAAAAGTAATAATAAAATAACATGGCTACTTCCCTGGCAGATTTTTCATCTTAAGATGTGTATACAAATCACTGTAAACTGATAACATGGTTTAAAATGGAATTTCGTATGTTGTCCAGGTTACAGGTGGCATCACAGTAATAGCTCTATGCTTTCACAGCCTGTCTATCTTCATGAACCCTGTGTCCAACAGGCAAACAATGGACCAACAACTTAAGCCTATTACCCATAACCTACCCGCCTATATATAAGACACCACAACAAACCTACAATCTCTTCCCATGTCATCATGATCAACTATATCCTCACCCACAATTACTTCTCCTTTGGAAGCATCACCTACAAACAAATCTATGGTACAGCAATGGGCATCAGCATGGCACCATCCTATGCCCACCTATTCATGGGCCATTGAGAGGAACCCTTCCCAACACCCTAGAAACCTCAAACCCCTCACCTAGTTCAGATTCACTGATGACATCTTTGTGTTTTGATATGAGGATGAAGACACTCTATCCACATTTCTGCATAACCTCAACACTTTCTTCCCCAACTGCTTCACCTGGCCTCCTCTACCCAATAAGCCACCTCCCTTAATGTTGGCCCTCACCTCAAGGATGGCTGCAACAATCCTCGGTCCACGTCAAACTCACCAACCACCAGCCATACTTCCACTTTGATAGCTGCCACCTATTTATATCAAGGAGTCCCTTGCAGGCAGCCTAGCCATTTTAATGACAAGCTACACCTCTCCAAATATACCAAGGGTCTCACTCAGGTCTTCGCTGACCATAATTACCCTCCCACCCTTGTACAGAAACAGATGGTGCACTGTCTCTCCAGTCACCTACAGACTACTACACACCCACTGTCTGGTTATAAAGGGGTACTCACTTCATGACTCAGAACCATCCACAGCATTCTATGCCAGGGTTTTGAGTAACTCTCATAATGCCATGAAATAAGGAATATCCTACCCACTATCCTTCCCACCACTCACGCAATGGCATTCCTCCACCCAAAAAATCTACATAATATCCTTGCACATCCTTACTCCACCTCTGCTCACAACCCCTTGCCACATGACTTATGCCCTGCAACAGATATAGATGCAGGACCTGTCCTAATACATCTTCCCAACACTACCTAATCCAGTCATCTCCTATTCCACCAAATGCAGGGCTAGCTGTAAAAGCAGTCACATGATCTACAAATTAAGGTGCTACCACTTTCCTGCTTTCAATGTGGACATTATAGCCAACAAGGTGTCTGTCTGGTTGAACGGTCACCAAAGACTATGGCCAAGAGACAGCAGGACCATCCAGTTGCTGACATGCCGCCCAACACAGTGTGTTTCACTTCAGTGACTGCTTCACAGTCTGCACAATCTGAATACTTCCAACAACACCAGCTTTTCTTAACTGTGCAGGTGAGAACCCTTGCTGCAATGTGTGCTATGTTCCTGTAACTCTTCCTGAAATGTGTACGATGTTCCTGTAACTCTTTTTGCAATGTCTGCTATGTTTCTGTAACTCTCCCTGCAATACGTGCTATCTTCCTGTAACTCTTCCTGCAATATGTGCTATGTTCCTGTAACTCTTCCTGCAATATGTGCTATGTTCCTGTAACTCTTCCTGCAATACGTGCTATGTTCCTGTAACTCTTCCTGACCTCAACCTTCGCTAGTCCCTGTCGTCCGCCTACCTATCCCCTTCGCTGCATCCATACTAGTATTACACAGTCTTCTTTTCTGTCAATCCACCCACTAGTCTTTTAGTCTTATTCCCCTTCTCTACCTCCCCCCCCCCCCCCCCCTCTGAAACCACTTCTCCCAAAACAAAACACATGACTACACCTAGCAGCCTTACCCTGTTCTGCCCGTGGCCCTGCATGCTCCCACAAACAGCATTACTCCTTCCCATACCCCTACCCATTATCCCTTCCCCTCCCGGCCCAATGCCTCCTCCTTACCCCACCACCTACAACATATTGCTGCTGCCATCAGGTGCAGTTATTGTGTACTGTCCAGCCACAGAGACCAGAGACAGTGGTCAGGTGTATGTGAGTTCTGAGAGTGTGTGTGTGTGTGTTCTCTACTTTTGAAGCAGGCTTTTTGACAAAAATCTTAAATGTATAGTAGTCTTTTCATTTTGGCTGTCTGTAACTCTGTTCCTTCTCTGTATCATGAGTAGCAATCTATACTTTTCCTAATATTGTTGTTATTCTGTATTAGACCTTCCATTGTTTAATTTATTCATAGATTTCTCTAATTTGCTGTTGATACTATTTCTTTTTATCCAAGACACATCTGACCTGTTCTTAAGTAGTCTTTGTGAAGTGAGTGGAGACTGTGCAGTAGGAACTTATTAAGCAAATTTTATCTGCATTTTTAAAGTGATGTATTCTGCATTAATTTTTGTGGATCTGGATGTTAAAGTACTCAGTCTTGCTAAAGCGACACTGTGGTCACTAGTATTTGCTTTTGTCTTGATGCTCCTTATTTGCTCATGGTTATTTGTTGCTAAGACTGGACACAGAATGGGGGAGGAGTAGATAAATTGAGAGAGGGGGATGTGGAGATGGGCAGATGGATGGAGGAGGAGGTGGACAGAGTGGGAGGGGGGAGGGATAGAGAGAGGGATGAGGAGAAGAGGTACAGGCAGAGGGGTAAGGACAGAATCAACACTGAGTTGGTGTGAGATGGAGATCACCAGAGAGAGGAAGGATTTGAAACTGAAATCCCTTTATAAACCCCCCCACCACCACTCTTCTCTGTCTCACTTTGTTCTTCTTTTCCTCTCCTCTCACAGTCTGGCCACCTCACCCTCTCTCTGGCCAGATATGTTCATCCACACAATTAGACCCTGGAATCTATTCCAACACTATCTGCACAACACACCTATCTTGCAGGATAGCCTCAATTCTGGTGGTTGCCAACTCTATGCAATCCCATCCCCGACTCCCTCCACCCCTAATTCACAAAACTATGAGAGCTAGGTGGTTCATATACCCACAGTATTTCTTCTTCCCACATAATTAGTAGTATGTCTGTGAAGTTCAGTTGCAATCGATCTATTGGTTTAGGAAGACTTATGGAACATACATCAGCACATGTGCACACGCACTAGTCTTACCTGCAATTTGGCCCAAGCACACGTATGTCACATATAATGTAGAAGGTCCATCCACCCTCCACTCTGTACATCTCCTTTTCTACCTTCTGTCCTTCAATCTCATCCTCGCACTCCTCTCAGACTGTCCCATCTTGCCACCCCTCCAGTCTGTTCTCCACCTTGTCCCCCCTCTCTGCCTATATCCCACTCCTCTCTTTCTGTCATCTCCTACTCCCCCCACTGTCTATCCATCCCATACTTCACCCTTCTCTCTGTCCATCTCCTCCTCCCTCTTTCTTTAAGCATCTCACTGAACTCTCTATCTCTTTATATTTCCTCTCGCATGTTTCTCAGTACATCTCCACCTTCCCCCTCTTTATCCATCTCTTCTTTCCTTGCTCTCTGTCCCTATTCTTTCCCTTCTTACTGTCTCAGTGCATCTCCTCTTCCCCCACTCCTATCTTACTGTCTCCTCCACCCCCTCTGTGATAGCCTTCTCCTCCCTCTTCTTTCTTCAGAGGTGGAGTAGTGAAATGGGGAGGAGGGGACCAAAAGAGAGAGGGGGAGGGAAGTGGAGGTGGACTTCTCTTCCTAGCCTCTCTTTCTCTCTCTCTCTGTCTCTACTCATATCTCCCCCTTTTTCTGCCAATCTCCTCCTCCTCCTCTCTATATTCATCTCCTTCTGTGCACTGGACTCGCATTTGGGATGACGACGGTTCAATCCCACGTCCGGTCAGTCTGATTCCGGTTTTCAATGATTGAAAATGCGAGGATGGTTCCTTTCAAAGGGCAGGGATGACTCCTTCTCTGAAGTGTTTCTTTTCAGCTGTGCCCATCCACAGGTATAGCCCCTGGATTACATCCCAATACAACCAGACCAAAACATTTTGCTGTATAGGACAGCCTAGATGTTTGGGGTTATGACCTGTTTTCACTCCATCCCCATCTCTCTGAGAGTTAATTGGTTCTTATCCCACCCAGTACTTATTCTCTGACAGTATGTAATGTGAAACTGAGATAATAAATCTCTGTTCTGAACCTGTTTGCCTTAGGAGAAGCAGAGCTCTTGAAATTCATGTCTGTTTTGTACAACTGACAGTGATGCAGCAGTAAGACTAGAAGCCACAATCATTTCAGACTTACAATCATTTATTGGGTGCTTCCTTTCAAAGTTTGTAATTTGAATGTTATATAATGAGAGACTGAAATAACTATGCATACTGAAAAAGTTTGAGTGTTAACTGGTAATTTGTTTGGTATCCTGTCTCATTAAGAAAGTTGTGTTAATCCATCATATTGCTTCTTTAAAGATGTTGTTTGTTTACAGATATTCTGCAACATTCTGACGAATATTTGCGCAGATGTTCTGTTTCCTATATAACTGTGTCACTTCTCTTTTTCCAGCAAACTTTCAGCATCAGATCTGCCATTTGAATCTTGTTTGCTAAGAAATGTTAGCCAGTGTGAACCATCTGAAATTTCTGATACATTTATGGTTACTGTTTACAACCCACTGAGTCATGAAGTCTCTTATTATGTCAGACTTCCAGTTCTTGGCAGTGCATATTCTGTGAGAGATGCTTCAGGTAAGCTATAAGTTTTCATAGATATTAATAACACATTTAAGTAATTTTTCTCACATGTGAATTTGCACAGGGAATGAGCAGAAAGTGCAGTTGGTGCCCATACCAGATCCTGTTCAAAATTTGCCTGAGAGGAGTAGTAATGCAACATTAGAAATTGTGTTTCTGGCAAACGATGTGCCACCTCTTGGCTTTCGCTCATACTATGTTGCAGTAGTTAACAGCACAGATGAAGAAATGTGGAGTGTGGTGGAAAACTCAAATTCATCAATAGGAAATGATGTAAGTTAGTAAAAATATGGGAATCTATTTCTGTTATCACATAATGAAGTGGCTGGATTGCTATTCATTACTTAAAGAGAGTGTTGAGTTGCAGACATGCACAATGAAATGACTGCTAAAAATTTTAGATTTTGGACAAAAAAAGTCATCCTTTTGAAACAGAAAACACTCACATGATCATAGAAGCAGAGCCACTGTCTCCATCAGCTATGAGCTGCCTGTGACTACATCTCACGAGAGCAGCAATCTGGAGAGTGTGGTGAGGGCAATGAGAAGGCATGGGCTGGGGACAGCAAGGGGTGGTAGGTTGTGGGTGGAGGAAGATGTCATGGTGCCTGTGAGAGTGTGTAGTGTCATGATGGGGACAGGATAGTGCTGCTAGATGCAGAGTCAGAAGGCTCTGGGGGTAGCAGGTGCATGGAGGGATGAGCAGTAGAACTGGGAGAGGAGAAAAATAGAGAAGACGAAAGAGTAGTATGTATATTGGTGGAATATAAGGAGTTTGTGGTGCTGGAGAGGGAGCAGGAAGAGGGATAACTTTCCCTAATCTGTTTGATCTCCAGGACTATACATGCCTTTGATTCTACCAACACATCTACTACTATTTTTCTCCTTCTCTCCTCTCTACCTTTCCCACTCCCCTTCGCACCCCTGCCCCTCCCCCCCAGCTCAACCTCCCAACTCTCAGTGTGACATCTTTCCCCACCCCTAACCTCCCACCATCCCCTCTTCCCACCTCCATGCTTCCTCCTTGCCCCCACATCCTACCACTAATTGCTGCAATTTTCAGGCACAGTCACAGTCCACAGTTGGGCCACAGAGGCCAGAGGCAATGGGCGTGTCAGTGTGAGTTGTGGTTGTGTGAATGTGTGTGTTTTCTATTTCTGAAGAAGGATATTTTTGTCTGCAAACTTAAATGTTTAGCACTGTTTTCATTGTGTCTGTGTCCAACTCAATGCCTCTTCTATGTTGTGAACAGAAACCTATCCTCTCTATAATATTGTTGTTATTCCATTTTTACTTTCTGTTGTTTGATTCGCAAACTGTCTTATTATATCTAATTTATCTCCACAGCATCTTCAAGCTCTGTTCAATAAAGACACTGGTTTACTGCAGTCAATCATGATTGATGGTGAAGAGATGGCTTTACAACAGAACTTTCATTATTATGAGGGTTGGGTTGGAAACAATTCTGAGCCAGCACTAAGAGCCTCTGGGGCATACATATTCCGTCCAAATGGATCTTCAGTGGCAGCGTCATCTGCTGTTGACACAAAGATCTTCAAAGGTTAGTAGCAACAGGACTTTGAAATTGGTGTATTTTGTTTTACCATAATTTACTTTATGTAATGGAAATTTCAGTGGGTTCCTTTATCATTATGATCATACAAGGATCCATATTCAGTTTCAGTTTTTTCCCATTCACTATTTCCTTTCCTTCCATTATTCTTTAATCTCTCAATACATATCTTTCTTGTTTCCTCAGAGCACTTTATAATGTTTTTATTTTCATTTTTTTTAACTTCAGATATTCAGTTTGTAGACAATTTTTTTCCCCTGGAGTATACTTGTAGGTCCGTTTTGTTGCCTTGTTGTTATTCATTCTATATGAATGACAAAAAAAATATCACTGTTCTTTTCATCATGTTTATGGTTTTTCTGTATTTTGGTATTTAGTCATCACTACTTCTTAATTCCCAGACTTCTGTGAACCTTATTGAATCTAAAGTTTTCTCATAATTCTCCTCTTTAATAATTCTAACTGGTTTAATTTATTAATTAGTGGTTGGTATTTGCTTCTGTAGAGGCATTGCAGTACCATCAGCAACTAGTAATGCATTACTTTTTCATTTCTCAATGAATGAAACATCAATCATGGATTAAGCTTAAGGCCTGTTTTCACTAGCGGAGTGCTGCCAACAAGGCAGTACAAGGAATGATCCTTGATTGTAGGACACGTGGTTATATTGTCACCCATTCCTCCAGCCATTATTGCCAGTTGATTAATCCTGATGATGCCACTGCTTCTTTATTCAAGCAGCTACTGAACTGGCCTGACAGGGGCTGAATAAACACCATACCAGACCTCCCTACGACAGAAAAAAATCTGTGGCGTATCAGGCATCGAACCCAGGCTGCTATATACTAACAAAGGGAAGGCTAAGACATAAGGACCACCGATTTACTTCAAATGTTGTACTCCTTTAGTAGGCCATTAAAACAACATAATGTGCAAATAGTAAGGTGCACTACTCTGGCAATTCTGAGAAAGTCACACGAGCAGTACTGAAGAAACTGTGCGTAGGTGCTGCACGGTGGAGTTCATGGTGGTCGATTGGTTAGCGTTTGAGCTCCATAAGACAAACTTGTATGAGGAGATGGTTCAATTCTAGCTCAAACCTTCATTTTTTTAGTATGAGTGTAAATTCTGTGATATTCAAAAAATTTGCACCTACACTATTTGTTCTTTCTACATTGGCAACGTCTCATTGCTATGCAGCTTAACTGCCAAATGCAGCCTGCCTCTGTGCCTGCAGCTCAAAGCGTTGAGGTGCAAAGTAGTTCCGGCTATCTTACCAGATTGTATGTACGAAGGATTTCACAGATCACAAAGGCATACATTTTCAGGAAAACTCTGTGTGTTTCTTCATTTACTTGTCGATAGTTATAAATATATTTTCACTAATAATTAAATTTAATTAAAAATATTAAGTAGTCAAATAACATTAAATTCACTAAAGCTTCATGTAAATACACATAGTTTTTAAAACATTATTTTACTTCTCAAATGTTATTTAAGCTAAATAAAATGACAAGCAATGAAAAAAATATAGATTAAAAATTAAGTCTGAGTGGGAGTCATACTGTTCCCTCATACGTGTTCATTTTAGCAAGCTCGAACACTAACCACTGGACCACCATGAACTCCACCATGCAGCACCTACTCACAGGTATACCAGGTACATAATAGATGTGTAAAACTTCTCTTGCAATTTACTCCGAGTTGCCAGAGTAGTGCACATTATGTTGTTTGAATGGCCTACTAAAGGTGTGCAAAGTTTGAAGTAAATATGTGGTCCCAGCATCGTGATCTCCTCTTGCAAGCAGTAGTAGACATAGACACAAAAAAGAAGGACCAAATGCTGATTCCTGTAATCAGACATTCCTCCTGTTTGCAGAAGAAGTATAAGAATTGAAGTAAGGTGAGTATCCTTGGCTGAAACTTATGGTTGAGCCTGTCATTTCAAAAGCTACCAGTGATTGTGGTTGTGTCTATTGTTATCTTATTATTAACAGTAAGAGTTAGTGGAAGTTGTTTCATTAAAAACTTAGGCTACATAGAATGCAAAACTGTGATATATACAGAACAGAAACACAAAAGACATCAGTAGGCTGTGCACAGTGTGTTTGGACAGTATTTGGCAAGGTATGACATGGTGTGACAGCCCTATATAAAAGTTCTACTTATTTGGTTGATGACAGAGGTCAGTACCTCCTTCCAATATTAAAAACGTCTTTATTTTTTACCTACATTTCATTTGGAGTAATACATGCAGTTATGTGCTAACTGACGTTTACCACTTAACTTACTGATATTCACAGTATCGTACCCAGAACTGAGCAGACTCCTACTTTGGAGGTCAGTGGTTGGCTTAAACCAAGGATCATATGTTTCTGTAATGATTTTAGATGCAGATTTCTAGGCCTTAGCTATCAGGTGGAAAATTGTATAGCCTGCCTCAATAGTTTACGTGTACACTACACTAAAAAAACTGGCAAACTTACTGTGGAATGCACAGTGTAGTTTATTGGGCTATAGGAATGACTCCACAGTCTTCCCAATGAATTTATAACATACTAATCTGGCAGTATCACTGCACATATGTGGTGATGCACACAGAACTGTAGTCTTGTGTCCTGAAATTGTTTTGATTGTTATTCTCACAGTTCAGTAACAAGACACAGCTCCATAGGTGTAAGTTGGATAACTTTCCACTTTATCTAGCTTAAAGCACATTCTGGTGATGACCAATTCCATTACACATCACTACCTATTATTAATTGTTTATTAGCAAAAATATGATTATTAACAGAGTTCTAACCAATATGCTTCCTTCATATAAAAATTATTAAACCAAGATAGTTACCTCATGTAAGAATAAAACAAAACTAAACAATGGAAATCCAGGTTGGAATGTCAACAATGTAGGAAAAGATAGTTCACTACTTACCATAAAGACGACATGTCAGGTTGCAGACAAGCACACTTAAAAGATTCTTACACATAGGCTTTTGGCCACAGCCTTTACCGGAAAAAGAAATAGAAATAGACACCATACATTCACACAAGCAAGCACACATCAGTGCCAACTCCGGCATCTTGGACCAGTGTAATATTTAGACAGCGGCATTAGGTGTGAAGTTTTAGAAAAGATGTGACTAAAATTAATGTTAACTCAGACTTATTTGCTGAGATGTTATCATGTTGAATGCTAGCTGCAGACTCATTTCCTCAAAGAAGTTCATAGAAGGCATAACACAGTCAGTGTCTTAACGATGGTTTTAACACATAGATGTTTATGTGTTCATAGCTAATCCAGAAGTTACTATGACATTGTCTGTTTGTTGCATACATAGACTGGTGTAGAAATAATTTATGTCAAATTTATTAGTGGTGTCACTCTATTGATTCAAACATTTATTTTGCTTAACTGTGTATTACATATTTATAAAAAAATTTAAATTTGAGGGAATATTTGAATGATACACTATATACCCACAAGATGCGATTAACAAGTTTTTGTAAAATTTTCAGGTTCATAATTTCTTTAATTTATTCAATTTCTGATAAGTGGTGGTTTTGGATAACCAAATGAACTACATGATTCAGAAAAATTAGAGCAACATAAGTATATTACGAAACTGGGAATTAAATAAGCCTAAGGACTGAAATAAAAATTTTTGGATGGATAAAAATTTTACATATAAATAATTTCTTAGTTAAGGACTTTAAGAGAAAATAAATTGATGACTGGAAAGAGTGAAATTAGATCCATCCAATGAGCTAGATGTTCTTCTCCGTAAACAGTTATTACCGCACCTCATTTTCATGATACTTGGCAGTGGAACAAATTCAGTTATAAATATATCTTGAAAACATTTAGCATTAGTAGCTGGTAAAATATGTTGTGAATAATAAGCTGTGTAAAAAAAAACAACATAAACAAGAACATTGCAATTTTATGTTTGCAGGATATATACATTATGTATGGTACCAGCTGGACCCAGCCACACAGTGCTGTGGCTTAGTCTGGTTAAATGGAAAATCGCTAAATATATATGGGAAGAGGATATATGCCCTAATCTCCTTCTTCCCCCTCGCCCTGTCCCTGTCCAATTCCTCCTTCCCCCCTCTTAGTCCATCCTCACCTGCTCTCCCCTCGCTCTCTCAGTCACCTTCTCCTCCCTTTCTTTGTCCATCTTCTTCTCGCTATAACTCTCCATCTCCTCTTTCCTCCTCTCTCTGTTCATTATTTCCATCCCATTCTCTATGTCCATTTCCTCCCATCCATCAGCCCATCTCTTCTTTCCCTCCCATTGACCTCGAACCTTGTTTATTGTTTTTGCAAATACTGTAGTCTGAATATTTAGCAGAGTATTGTGTAAAATTTGAAGTGTATCGAAGAAGAACTTTACGTGATTTATTTTTACACACACACACACACACACACACACACACACACACACACACACACACACACACACACACGCCCATTTATTAGAGTAATATGTGAAAAACTTAAGTAAATTGGTCAAACACATTTAAAGATTCTTGGTAACAATGTTTCCCCTCTATATACCACATAATATTCTTACCTGATATATATATCAAATTATGTAGCCTGTATTTTTCCAGCCATTTAAAGTAACATACAAAAATTTTAAGTAATTTTATCGAGTACTGTGTATTAGCCAAGTACTTTTTGAGATTTTTGGTGAGAATGTTTCCCATTTATATATTACCTATACAGGGTGATTTTTTGCACCATGCACAAACTCTAGGAATTCATCGATGAGAGGATACAGGACAAAAAGGTCTAATGAACTTACAGCTTGAAATGCATGGTTTCCATGCTAGAGACCATTATTTGAGTCATAAACATTGTTTGCAGAGACTGCGGTCTATACGCAATGTATCATGCAGCCACAGTTACAGAATGTGTTGAAAATGGTTTCCATGTGTCTCAATGCATGAACATTCTGTCCCTCACATTCACATCAGCCAGGCTGCATCTGAAAAGTGTCAAAGGCAGCATGAATTTGCTGCTCCAGTGATTCCGCATCTGGAATGGGCTCTGCATACATGATACTTTTAGATGGTCCAATAACAAGAAATCACACAGGTTGAGGTTCAGTGAATGAGAAGGCCATGCAACTGGACTCCCTTGTCTGATCCATTGACCAGGGAAGACACAACTGAGATGCATCTGGACGTTAATTGTGAGGTGGGCTACAGCTTTATCATGTAGCACCTACATAATCCATTGAATCATCAGTGATACTTCTTCCAGCAAGGAGAGAAAATCGCCTGCAAGAAACACTGATAGTTCCAGTATGTTAGGCAAAGTGGAAAGAAGACTGGTCCCAAAATACGGTTACCAATTACAATGCCACACCCATTTTGACTGCACCAATGCTGATGATTAACTGTCACCATACAATGGGAATATGGCATAATGTCCCACAGTTGTCTGTTATGAAAGTTGAAGATACCACTCCATGTAAAGATGGCCTCATCTGTGAATAACACAAATCCTAGAATCATGGTTGCCTAGTGAAGAAACCAGTGACAAAACTGCTCCTGACGTGGAATGTCTGTCGCTAATAAGCACTGCACATGCTGTAAGTGATAAGCGTAGTAACAGTTGTCATAGAGAATGTTCCACATGGTCGTCTAGGTTACCCTGTAGTGGTGGGCCAACTGCCTGGTACTGACATGGTGGTTGGCTTCCACAGTGTTATTCACATTTTTTTACAAGTCTGGTGTGCGAACATTTCGGGTATGTCCTTCAGGATTTCCTTCTTAAAATGACCCTGCCTCATACAAGTGGCAAAACAGTGTTGCAGATATTGAATGCTGTGGTTGTTGTCAGTGGGGATGGGTCTCCTGATACAATCTGGCTGCCCACCACCTATTGCCATTTGCCTTTCTGTAACTCACCATGTCAGCAAGATCTCAAGTTGAATATGAAATCATTGTGTACAAAACTGTATCACACCCACTAAAAGATGAATCAGCAAGAGAATTGAATTGGGCACAACATTACCAATTACTATTGCAGGAGAGGGTGCTAGGGCATGACATGTGAGGAACAGAACCGCCATCTAGGAGGAAACAATGCATACTGTAACTATGGCACAGACCTCAGTCTCTTCAACAAAGTATGATTGAATAAATAGTCATCAGCATGGATACCATGCATTTCCAGACATTAAGTTCATTACACGTGGAGTTTGTACACAGAATAAAAAAATCATCCTGTATATCTATACATTACATATATTAAGAATATGTAGCCTATGTCCATCTGAATGTTCATTAGAGTATCATCTAAAAATTTTGAAGTAAATCAATCAAGAACTTTTTGTGATTTTTGGTAATAAGATTTCCCCTTTACAGACTACAAATTTGTGTATATATTAGTTATATTAAAAACAGATATATGAAAACACACACACATATATGAAGGTAACATTGTGTCAAAATTTCAAGTCAATTGACAGATTATACCTTTCAAATTCTGTGAACACAAACACTCACAGGTTGAATTTTTATGTATAACAGTGGAAAGCATAAGAAAGAGAAAAAATAATATGCATAAGAAAGAGAAAAGGTAAAGGGGTGTTGTTAACCATAAGAGCATCCATGGTAAGGTTGCAGAATTAATTTCACTCATTAATAGCTAATAATGGCCACGCAGTAGTAGAGACTCGAAGCTGGTTGAAACAAGTAATACATATCAGTGAAAGCTAAAATTCAGTCTGGGATATACACCAAAAGGATATGCTACACATCAGTGGTGGTGGTGTGTTAGCTGCCATAAAGAACTCAGTAATGTTGTGTTTGCGTCTGTGTGAGTGCGTGTGTGCGTTTGTGTGTCTATTGTTGACAAAGGCCATTGGCCGAAAGCTTTATGTGTGAAAATCTTTTTGTTGTGCCCCTCTGTGACTCAACGTCTCTGCTATATGGTGAATGGCTACTTTCCTTCTCATAATATTGTTACATTCCATCCTGGATTTTCCATTGTTTGATTGTAATAAAATGTTGATATAGACCATCTGACTCAGTAACTGTAGTGGTTGAACACATCAGAGAGGTCATATTGAAATGAAATGAGACATTTGTAAGCCCCACTCAGATGACTGCATATTTTTTACTGGAGGGCACCACTAGATGACAAACTAAAGCAGTTTGCTGGTAACTGTCAAGAGATTTAGAATGAGGGAATGTACTGGGGAGAGAGAAGAGGGTAGTGTGTGATGGGAACTAGGTTTGCATTAATTGTGATTTTATGTGTCACTTTCTATCATTTCAAATAATGTATGGCTATTTGTTTAATTTTTTTAAGAAACTGAAACTCAAATTAGCTTTCGAACACTATGTATCTTTGTAAAATGTTTGGAAATAAAACAATGACAAAGTTGAGAAAATAGAGTTTTATTATTGATTATTACTAAGCAGTGTTCCCCTTTTTGATGTTATAATTGTAACAAGGCAAAAATATGATTTTGATTGATTTAACAGTACAAGTGACTTTATGTCAGATCGATTTTTCAGATACTGTGTCTAAATAAACAAACTGAAAATTCCTAAAATATATTGATGTGGGTTAGTCAGTTATCACCTATTTTGAGATGATGTGCAACAGCTTCTTGTAAGTAAAACATCAGTTAATTATTTCATCAGTCTCAAAGGAAGCCATAGCACAGATAGAAGATATTTGCAGACTTCATGGTTTGCATGCAGTCAGTAATGAGTATTGTATGTTGGACATGCTCTCAAGTAGTTGAGTGATGTAACTGAGTAATTTTCCATTGAGTTGGTGCGTAATATTGATTTTATTAAATGAATTTTTTTTTATACTTTGTCATGGCTCATTTTCTGTTAAAAGATTGAATGTGTATATGTCTCGTTTATACTGATTGATGGCATCAGTTCTGCTGGGTCTCATTTTGAGATTTGAAGCAAATATTTTCAAAAAATGAATTTTCATATGACGTCGTTTTATGGTCAGTTGGTTACAGGGATATTGGCCAACTTTGGAGTGATGACAGTTTACCTTTGGCTTGGTGTGTTGTGTAGTTCTATTGAAGCATGTTATCAGAATCACCAGATACCAAATATTCTGTTGCAGTTTTAGCACGTAGGGGACATAACAGCAAAAGTTTAAAAGTGTAAACTGATATGTAACTGCTGAACCACCGAGCCACAAGGACTGTGGTTATTGTAGAGTTCACCACAAGCATTTTGTCATCTTTTGTAATACTCATCTATAAGAGTTAACCATAATCACTTTTGTTGTTGAATGTATATCTCACTTCTGCATATTTCATGATGTATAATCAGTTGAAATACAGTGCAACAATTTTATTTGACAGTGAAAGTTAAAGAAAGAAAAAATCAGAAAATATACAATCATTAAACACTGAAGCATGTACAAACTTATAGATATAACAAATGGAACACGCAACAGAAAGAGAACATATAAAATGGCTAATGTTATAAGATATTTTGAGAAAATCAGGGTAAGATACTTCTATTTGCTAGAAAATGGAAACCTGGT
Organism: Schistocerca gregaria; assembly: GCF_023897955.1. NCBI lineage: Eukaryota > Metazoa > Arthropoda > Insecta > Orthoptera > Acrididae > Schistocerca > Schistocerca gregaria. Next base: position 1,208,484,777 of record NC_064920.1, on the reverse strand, counting down.
GAGAATAAGATTTGCGAAAAACGTACATCTGTTGTAGGTGAGCTCGTTCAAGAAGTCCATCAGACATTTACTGACTGGATAAGCCAAGTTACCAGAGTGTATAAAGATAAAAATTATATTGAACTTGAATGGTTGGTGGGTTCCATACCAGTTGAGTAAGTTTTTTGTGTCTTCTATCTAGCAACTTTATTAAATATTACTTCAGTAGGTTTTATAACATGATTTATTTGTCATTACTTTTATTTTCAGTGATGGTATTGGAAAAGAAGTGATCACTCGCATAACAACAGACTTAGTGAACAATAACACATTTTATACTGACTCAAATGGTAGAGAAATGTTGAAAAGGGTAATCAACTTCAGACCTACATGGGACTTAGAGGTTTATGAACCAATTTCTGGAAATTACTATCCTATAACTTCAAAAATATTTATAGAGGATGTGTCTAAAGGACTAAAATTAGCTATTTTGAATGACAGAGCACAAGGAGGATCCAGCCTGAGAAATGGAGAAATTGAAATAATGGTATGTTTGTCAGATGTTCCTAGCAGTTAATGTGCTTTGTATTTTACATACTTTTGTTAATTATGCATCCTAGAATTTCAGAATGATTTTCCATATTCAGCAAAAATTAATAAAATAGAACAGAATAGAAGTTTATTGTCATACAATTTCAAGCCATTGACTTAATGTACAAGAGGCTTGTCAAATACAAAACTGGCTTACAATTATCGTTATAATATCAGTAATAAAATATACAGTACTGAATAATTATGTAATTAAGCAATTAAAATTTTTCTTCAAAAGTAAGAAACTTTTAAAAATTAACAGTCATAAGTACTTTCACTCTCCTGCTCAAAGTTTCAGGTTGTCATTTAGAAATTCTTCCACTGAATAGAAACATTTTTGCACTAGTTTCTCATGTAAGGTTTTTTTTCAGTGTTTCTAAATTTCAGCTGAGCAATTCTCTTCCTTTCACTTCGTTATAAATTTTCATACCCTTATATTGTGCATTTTGAGCATAACTTAACTAATATAAACTTGGACTTTGCAATTCTTTTAAATGTTTGTAAATATACAGAGCCTTAGAAAAAAAGTTGAATATATTTGTGGTAATACTCATCAAAGCAAGAAACCCGGTAATTTTTTAGGATTCCAGGAATTTTTAATTGTTTTAGTTTTCAGTTAAATTTTTGTAATTTTGACTGGTAAGAACTGATACTCAAACAAAGGATATTACTGTATTCCGCTACTGCAGAATAATACTTCAACAATAAAACATAAACGAGAGAAAAAAAATGAAAATAACTAAAATTGCAAAAGAAATGTGCCATATACAAGAATGACACACAGTGCTCATGCAAGTGTATGCCAACAGCAAAATGTGTCAAAGGCCTTAGGAAGACTATGAAATGCTTCATAACAAAAAATTGCCTCTGATGAGCATGAAGCCAAACTGTAACGAGTGGGCTCATGGTGAGTCGCATTTGAGCAGGAGATTCTCCCACTTCTGGCTACAGGAATGTGGCTATTGGCTGTGCAAGCAGTCGCAGCAAGCAGTTAGATGCAACTGGGAATACAGGGCACCAAATTCATATTCTGGAGGAAAAAAAGTTGGTTCACAAAGCGCCTAGCATCCAGCACACGTTTATCTATCGATTATTTTGAATTGCCTCCTTGTTGGTCTTTGAACACATCTTAAGTTGATTTCTGATTGAATCATAAGTTGATTTTTGAAAGCATGCATAGTGTATGTGATGTCTCTGTCAGGAGAATCCTCGTCACATCTAGAAATAAACTTTCTGCAGACGAAAGGGGTCGGGGCTATATGAGCTGAGCAGAGTAAAGCCGAACAGATGAATGCCAATTGCTGTCTGATTATGTGGTTGACTGGGTTTGCAAATGATCAGCACTGTTTTAATTACTAGCAAATTCCATAGATTCTGACTACCAGATTGGAAATAGACGACTGACAGGAATAACAGGCGAGAAAAATTATGTAATATCTTCTAGGTGTAACCGAGAAACTGAAATTTTGACAGAAAATTTTTGGCCAGGTCGCTACACAAGTAAGGACCAATTGTACACTCCCCGGCTAGCAGCCGCTTAAGTTCTATTCTACATCTACATCTGCATCCATACTCTGCAAGCCACCTGACGGTGTGTGGTGGAGGGTACCTTGAGTACCTCTATCGGTTCTCCCTTCTATTCCAGTCTCGTATTGTTCGTGGAAAGAAGGATTGGCGGTATACCTCTGTGTGGGCTCTAATCTCTCTGATTTTATCCATATGTAGGAGGGAGCAATATACTTCTTGACTCCACGGTGAAGGTATGTTCTCAAATCTTCAACAAAAGCCCATACCGAGCTACTGAGCGTCTCTCCCGCAGAGTCTTCCACTGGAGTTTATCTGTCATCTCCATAATGCTTTCGTGATTGCTAAATGATCCTGTAATGAAGCGCGCTGCTCTCCGTTGGATCTTCTCTATCTCTTCTATCAACCCTATCTGGTACGGATCCCACACTGCTGAGCAATATTCAAGAGTGGACGAACAAGCGTACTGTAACCTACTTCCTTTGTTTTCAGATTGCATTTCCTTAGGATTCTTCCAATGAATCTCAGTCTGGCATCTGCTTTACCGACTATCAACTTTATATGATCATTCCATTTTAAATCATTCCTAATGTGTACTCCCAGATAATTTATGGAATTAACTGCTTCCAGTTGCTGACCTGAAAAATTGTAGGTAAATGATAAGGGATCTTTCTTTCTATGTATTTGCAGCACATTACACTTGTCTAGATTGAGATTTGATTGCCATTCCCTGCACCATGAGTCAACTCGCTGCAGATCTTCCTGCATTTCAGTACAATTTTCCATTGTTACAACCTCTCGATATCCCACAGCATCATCCGCAAAAAACTTCGGTGAACTTCTGATATCATCCACAACGTCATTTATGTATATTGTGAATAGCAACGGTCCTATGACACTCCCCTGCGGCACACCTGAAATCACTCTTACTTGTGGAAGTAGGCGGAAAACGTATTGTACGAACAAGTAATACTGGAATAGATGCAATCAGATTGAGAAACCACACCAGTCTTGGGTATTATTTGTGTTAACAGATTTTTCAGTATTAGATAACATTTTGATTTTTCATGTAGTGAGTTGTTTGATGATCGTTGATGAGGTAATAGGTTCCTTCACAGAAAGGAAAGAATGCCATGTAAAGCTGTAGCAAGATTAGACAGACAAAAATGCAAGGAGCTAAGGATTGAAGAAATGTGTACTTTGTTGCTTGTCTCTTTTCTTTATTGGTTTTATGTATCCAATATTTAATTTTATGTCACACAAAACAGCAAGTTATTAGCTATAGGCAATAAAGAGTGCAAATTTTCTGAAGATTTCTTGTTCTCACAATTACAAATAATCCAGTCCACTAGTAAATGCGTGATTTTTTTTTTAATAGATGCAGGCTGTCAAACCAGCCTACTTGGTGCAGGATAAGGCACCACAGGACATTCTACTGACCTGAATGTAGTTTGATGGCATCCAGTACAAAATATACTCGTTTCATTTCCACAGAGCAAAATACAGTGACGTGCAATGTCCGCCCCCGGTAGCTGAGTGGTCAGCATGACAGACTGTCAATCCTAAGGGCCCGGGTTCGATTCCCGGCTGGGTCGGAGATGTTCTCTGCTCAGGGACTGGGTGTTGTGTTGTCCTAGTCATCATCATTTCATCCCCATCGAGGCGCAGGTCGCTGAAGTGGTGTCAAATCGAAAGACGTGCAACAGGCGAACGGGAGGCCCTAGCCACATGAGATTTCCATTTCCAATAGAAGAATGCTTTATGAAGAGGCATGGCACTGCATTTTGGCATACTTAAGAGCAAATAACATGTCTTACATTTCCTTGAACAGATATGTTTTGTGTTTCAGACTTTTGAGAAAGATGTGTGCTACAAGATGAACATATTTTTGAAAATCAGATTTTCCGAGGATGATGCACAGAGCAGTCTGAGTTATAGTGGATATTCTTCATGTGACCAGTGTTTACATTTAGCGATTTTGCTGTTTCCACTTCGTTTACTCTCACGTCAAATGAAAACAAAACAGATATCTGTGGCCGGGAGCTATCAAGCCAATTAAAATACGTTCACATTATTATGGAAGGCTTTCAGATTTGATTTTATTTCTTCCTTTCATACTGTCAAGCATTAATCTCCTTGCAGAACAATGAAGTTATTTTTGTCTGTTTGATAAGGAAATTTGACTATTATTAACCTTTTGCGGCGAGGCAGTCAGTGTATTTGAAACCAAATGTATTTGAAATGAAATATTAACTTCCGCAGTACAGGGTAGTTTCACCTGTTCGCTGCAATTCAAGTGCATTTCATCTTCTAGCACGTATGGAGTTATGCCATAATAAAGAACCAAACATGATATAATACAGGGTAGTTTCAACTGTTCGCAACATTTCAAGTGCATTTCATCTTCTAGCATGTATGGAGTTATGCCATAATAAAGAACCAAACATGATATAATACAGTTCTGGTGCTCCAAGAAAATTTACATCTCAAAAACCACACTGAAAAGCTTAATATCAGGTCAAGGTCTACTTGATTTGGAATGTGGACATACGAATGTGCACTTAAATATGCACTTTAAATGTGCACATTTTAGTAATGGTTCACGAAATTCCAATGCTCTTGGAGTATCCTCTGATGTCTTATTTCTTTTATGACATAATGTATTATCTTTCAATGTTTTACACGTACTTATATACGGTCTTCCTGTGTCATGGTAGCTGCACAAGTGCTGTGACACCTCTTATCTGCGCTCTCTGGCAACTGCTGAAATGAACCTATTTCTAACAGGTCACGGTAAAATATTGCGAATTGTGGTTTGAAAAGCGTTACTTTCAAAGTAAATATCCTTTTACATAAGTTGAACTATGTGCAAGAATGTACCATGAATTTTTTAAATCACAGAGCATTTGATTGTCATTTAAAAATCAGCTTTTTGATGACGAGCCATTTAGAAGAATTTTAAACCCTGAAGATCACACATTTGTCATTATTAAAAATTTTACTGGCACATTTGTGTGATTCTTAAAGTGTGACACGCGCAAAAAAGATCAACATTATATCCAAAATCATAGCTTCTCTTGCAGCTTATTAACCTTAGGGACCAATATTATATGTGAAAGTTTTGCTTTTCTTGTAGCAACACTATGTATATTAATTTAAACTATTAAATTTCCCTGTATGTGTGTTTGTGCTACTTAACAGTGATGTTGCTGTTGGCTGACTACATCATGTTTCCTATGCTCTGAATATCCACTGTCATCGGATGCCGAAATCACATGACATGAGCTATGACTGGCTTACAGAAATGCATCACAATCTCGATATCAATGATTCGGAAAGTAACATGCAGTGTATGGCGGAATTCCAATTATACATTCATAATACAAAAATACGCAATGTACATTTTGCTGCACATAAAAGATATTTCTAAAATGTATCTTTTTCTCTGAGTTTCATTTTCTAAAGTGCCAGGAAACTCTATGCCCGTGTATAAAACCTTAACCATTCAAAGGATTGATAAGGGAAAATATGCTGTCACTTAACAAGGAAAAAGTGTGTTTTCACCCAGGAGAAAGTGTATTTTTAACCAAGAAATCCGGGAAATGTTCTTCCTTGTCCACATATACACCCTGTATTAGGACAAAATGCTGCTTTCTATAATTTGGGAAGTCTTTGAGCCTCTCATATGTCTGGGAACATATTCCATATGCTTATACCTTCTCTAACAGTCTGCAGTAGGGCACTGTGTCAAATGCTTTTCAAAAATCTAAAAATAAGGTGTCTGCTTGATGCCCTTCATCCCTAGCCCATAGTACATCATGTGAGACAAGGGCAACCTGAGTTTCACATGACTGATGCTTTCCAAACCCATGTTGATTGATGGGCAGAACCTTTTCAGTCCCTAGGAAATTTATTATATTCAGGCTCAGAATATGTTCAAGAGATCTGCAGCAAACTGATTTTAAGGATAGTTGTTGTTGTGGTCTTCAGCCCAGAGACTGGTTTGATGCAGCTCTCCATGCTACTCTGTCTTGTGCAAACTTCTTCATCTCCCAGTACCTACTGCAACCTACATCCTTCTGCTTAGTGTATTCCTCTCTTGGTCTCCCTCTGTGATTTTTACCATCCACGTTTCCCTCCAATATTGAATTGGTGATCCCTTGATGCCTCAGAATATGACCTTACCAACCGATCCCTTCTTGTACTCAAGGTGTGCCACAAATTTCTCTTCCCTCCAATTCTATTCAATACCTCCTCATTTGTTATCTGATTTAACCATCTAAACTTCGGCATTCTTCTGTAGCACCACATTTCAAAAGCTCCTATCATCTTCTTGTCTAAACTATTTATCATCCACGTTTCACTTCCATACAAGGCTACACTCAATAAAAATACTCAAAATTTTCATTTCCTCTCCATGGATTTTAATTCTTCCTTTGAATTTTTCTTTTGTTTCCTTTACTGCATGCTCAATATGCAGATTGAATAACATCAGGCATAGGTTACAACCCTGTCTCACTCACTTCCCAACCACTGCTTCTCTTTCATGCCCCTCGACTCTTGTAACTGTCATCTGGTTTCTGTACAAATTGTAAATAGCGTTTTGCTCCCTGTATTTTACCTCTGCCAGATTCAGAATTTGAAAGAGAGTATTCTAGTCAACGTTGTCAAATGCTTTCCCTAAGTCTACAAATGCTAGAAACATAGGTTTACCTTTCCTTAATCTATTTTCTAAGATAAGTCATAGGGTCAGTATTGCATCACATATTCCAACATTTCCACGGAATCCAAACTGATCTTCCTCAAGGTCGGCTTCTACCAGATCTGTAAAGCATTCATGTTAATATTTTGCATCCGTGGCTTATTAAACTGATAGTTTGGTAATTTTCACATCTGTCAACACTTGCTTTCCTTGTGATTGTAATTATTATATTCTTCTTGAAGTCTGAGGGTATTTCACCTGTCTAATACCTCTTGCTCAGCAGATGGTAGAGTTTTGTTAGGTCTGGCTCTCCCAAGACCGTCAGTAGTTCTAATGGAATGTTGTCTACTCTCAGGGCCTTGTTTCGACTTAAGTCTTTCAGAGCTCTTCACACAGTATCATATCTCCTATTTCATCCTCATCTACATTCTCTTCCATATCTATGACATTGTCCTCAAGAACATCGCCCTTGTATAGACCCTTTATATACTCCTTCCACCTTTCTGATTTCCCTTCTTTGCTTAGAACTGGGTTTCCATCTGATCTCTTGATATTCATACAAGTGGTTCTCTTTTCTGCAAAAGTCTCTTTAATTTTCCTGTAGGCAGTATCTATCTTACCCCTAGTGATATATGCCTCTACATCCTTACATTTGTCCTCTAGCCATCCCTGCTTAGCCATTTTGCAGTTCCTGTCAATCTCATTTTTGAGATGTTTGTATTCCTTTTTGACTGTGTCATTTACTGCATTTTTGTATTTTCTCCTTTCATCTATTAAATTCAATATCTCTTCTATTAGCTCTCATATTTTTACCTACTTTACCCTCTGCTACCTTCACTATTTCATCTCTCAAGGCTACCCAGTCTTTTTCTACCGTAATTCGTTTCCCCATTCTTAACAATCTTCCCTAATGCTTTGTCTGAAGCTCTCTACAACCTCTGGTTCCTTCAATTTGTCCAGATCCCATAAATGAATAAATGGAATCCATGATGGCAGGCAGAGATGCAAGCCATACCTGGACCAGAGGGTGCGAGTGATGGGAGGATGGTGGAATGTGTGGAGTGGATGGCAACAGTGAGGCACACTGCATCAAGTGGGAGCCTGCTCCAGGAACATCATCACAATCAACCCTGTGGTTCAACCGATTGGAAGGCCACAGCAGCAATGCCCCAACAGGACATGGATCCAAATGATTGGCATGATGTTTGCCCCCGACAACCACTACAAGCAACTGGCAAACTTTGTGACTCATCTCGACACCTGGCAGTTGCTCCAACTGTCAGATGGCATGACACAAAACAGCAGACCCAGGGGGGGGGGGGGGGGGGGGGGGCATGGTGGTCTGTGACTTGTGCACTCAAAGTGACCCTCCACCGAGATAGAAGTAGAGTGAAATGGGATGGTAGTCAGATGTTGAATACCGCTGCAGATGCTAAGTCCTTAAACACCAGTGATGCAAACTGCCTATTGTTATGGGACACGAGGATCCAAGGGGATCCCTCAATGGCAAAAGTAATTGACAGTGAAGTGAATGATGGCAGTGAATTATGTGGACAACAGCTTAGCTATGTACAAGAAATTCTACAATGGACTGACAACCAGCAACCACATGCTTCTGAAAAATGGACCTGAAAAATTGTCTGCAACCTGTCCCTAGGGTGTTCTGGGGCTGGTCAAGGAGAAAAGTGGTGCAGCGGAGCTGCCTGGTTCAGAATAGATAATCAATATCATGATTGATGGACACCCAATAGACATGACATTGTGCTAACTCCTTCATCTGAGCCATACTCCAGTGCGATGCATGCAGCAATCGGGGAATGCGAGGATGCAATGATTGGGGGACAACTACTCAACAGCAACAACTCTGTGACTAGTATGAGGAGCCCATGGACAATGCTGAGTCGAGCACAGAGGAGAAAAAATGTATGCCACTCTGAATCCAAAGCCAAAGATACGTGCTCTGGCCAACCCATCTGGGCAGCTGAAATAATTATCCGGAAAAATGGGTCAGCAGCTGTGGTGGTTGTAACCTCTCATGCTATCAATGGAAAATCTGAATGTTTGCTGCAAAACATCATCCATTGCTGGCCAAACTCCAGATCGGCCACCACTGATAGTTGCATAAGTACTTCAGGATTGGCATGCTGGTTGACAGAGAACTAATGAATGTCATAAGAATGGTTTCAGACAAACAGGGCCCATAGCTTCAGCTGATGGGCAGTCCTATCCAGCAGCTTGAAAAGAGGGCCAAATAAGGAAACCAGTGACTTCTGGTCAGTGATGTGGAGGAACCTTGCTCCATACAGGAAGACATGAAACTTTTTAAGCCAAAAATAGTAGCTCACAACCCCTTTTTCCACTAGTGAGTAGTTCTGTTGTGTAGCGGAAAAATATAAGAGATGAGCTGTGCAGTGCCATCTGGGTTCTAGTGGGACAGGGTGACACCAACGCCATACTGATGCTGATAGGTAGACAGTGATCTTGAAGTGGTCACATGTGGAGATGAGATCACTTTTAGTAAGCACACGACCTAGAAAGTGCACTTTCAGAGAGACAAAAACTTCATTTTTCTAGCTTTCAACATAGGCATTGGGAAGTCAACTGAAGGTTCCATAAACCCATGACCCAGATTTCATCCAGATAATTGATGCAACAGGAAGTGTTCTGAAATAACTGCTGCAAATATCATTGGTAAATTTCCAGTTTCCAGTTGAGACAAGATTCCCCAATGCAAGTGATTAGACTGGTAAAGCCCAAAAGGTGTTGAGAACTAGAAAAGTCAAGAAATTGTGTCCTACAGTTTCTGAAGGTGAGCATCACACAACTTGATGAGGAAAAAATACTGCCCCCACTCCCCAACCAACCTCACCAACTCCACCTGCTGCAGCATGGGATACAAACTGGCAACACATTGTCCATTGACAGTCAGTTTAAAGACACTGCAAACACCTATAGCACCACTGGGATTCTGAACTACCATGAAATGGGGTGGCCCACTGACTCAGTGAAATAGGAGAAATGATACCATGACCATACTGCAACTCAGCCTTTACCTTGTGCATGACAAAGGAAATAGGGTGTGGGTGACAAATTTTTGTGAGTGCTGACAACTTGAGAGAAATATGTGCCTCAAAATTTTCTGTTCAGCCCAAGATAAGGCTAAAGGAATGCAGCACAGAGCCCAAATTGTTGCAATAAATGGAGTGAGACACTAGAAGCACTTTGTCCATAACATAAGCACTTTGTCCATAACCTGTAAGCTGAAAACAGAAAAGTCATAGAGCCCAATGATATTTTGTGCCAATGAAGAAGTAACCACAAACAATGTAATTTGCCATTCCACATTCTTGTAATGCACAGAAATGGATAATTTCCCTAACAAGGAAATGCGCTATTTACTGATACAGCCTGACAGAGCAGCCATTGAAACTTCAGACACCCCTAGATCCTCATGTATCCAAATTAATGAGACTGACTGATGCTCCCATGTCTTTTTCACATTCAACCAGCTGCCCATCCACAATCAGTGTCAGCGAAATATGCTGGGGTGACTTGCATGGAGCACTGGAGCCAGTCAGAGAGTCCAATAACAGCCCTGGGGCATGACTCGTGGTCTGTTGACTGCCACAAACAGCATACCCCACACAGTTGTATTGAAATCTGTTGCATACAAATGACAACTGGGGCAGGACTGCTGGTCGTCCAGAAACTGGAAGAGGAATGACACTGAGGACCCAAAAACACCACTGGTTGAAATTATGATGCATTGTCAACAGTGGCAACACAAGTAAATCAACAGGAGTTGAGGCTGCCTGTAGTATCTCACAGGACACTTGGGAGGGGGGGGGGGGGGGGGCGCTATTTACCATGCGCATCAAATTGAGTCACCTGGCAATTATCACAAAGGATGTCCCTTGCCTCCACTGTAAGATCATACGATTCTGCAATTTTTGGAATGATGGCCAAAGAAAGGACAGGAAAGGTTAATGCCCTAATCTGAACTACATAATCAGCAGCTAAACTGAATGGTGTCCTGAATTAGCAAGTTTGCAAAAGTGGTAGTACATTTGGAACTCGATGACACCTGCACGAGAGGCCTTGCAAATCTGTAATCCAGACTGCATAGGACTACCCAGGGCTGGTGAAATTGCAAGTGCACCACTACCACATGAGTTTGATGGCTGAAATACAGTGTAAGCAACCATCAAAGCACACAAAGGGAAAGCTTCTTCGATTTCAAATTTTAGACAACTTAATAAAAATCCACCCAGCCAGACAACAATAAGACGGCCCTGTCAACCAGTTAGACAATATGCCTTATCTGACAGTGCAGCACACAGATAAATTCTCCCACCTTTCTACAGAATCATCGAAGCCAGCAAATGGTGTTAGGGGGTCAGCAGCAGCAGGACTGGAGAAGAAAATTGCCCCACCACCGAGTTAAGGGTGTGAAACAAGTCTGTATTCTGGGTTATCAGCGTTTGCCTCTGCTCCTGTAACTGTTGTAGTTGCTGCTGTTTCTTCTGTAGGCACAACTGTTCCTATCAGCATAGCAGAAATGCTGTGCCCCTGGTTAGCCAAAAAGAACACTTTGAAAAGAGGAAAAGAAAACGGAAAAAAGCAGATACATCACATGTGTAAGAATGTCACTTTAGTATCTGCAGAAGACATGACAATGCCACTGCTCAACACAGTTGGTGCAGTACTTCACATGCTGATGGTGACTCAGTAACAACCAGGGAATAGGATTCTGTGAATATGTGAATGGAACTATGGGCAGCATAGCACTCATACCCGCATTGATACATGCACAACAATAACTCAGCATGCAGCTGGCATCTGTGGCTAATGATTGAGCACACACTAACTCTTGGGTCAAGCTCTAGGCTAAGTTCATGGGAATCTAAATCTGAAGGGGCAGCACTGGCCTGTTCTACTTACTGCCACTTGCAAATAAACACTTTCATCAGCAGGTTTGCCGATTCAACGTGGAATATGCACCCTCCATAGCAGGTTTTGAACTACCCCTCTGTTGTATCCATGTCAGCTAATCTGTTCCCTGTGGGATGTCTGCTGGTGGGAATGCTAAATTTATGTTAGAACAGTTTTTTGTGATGTGATGTATGTTTGTGAACAGTCTTGAGATGAATGCATGTAAGAATAACCAATGTCAAAATTGAAATTCAGTGTTGTGCTTCATTCGTAATACAACAAAGTGCCCTGATGATTTATATTTTAATCAAGATTTTTTTATTGGATACCAACCCTCAGACACTGACATCATATACAAGCTTTTTCTTTTGGATCATTAAGATGTATATTGCAAAAATTGTGATTTTCACTAGAAATGCGAGAATGAAATATTAGTGGCATAACCAAGGGGAAAACTTATAAAACACAATGGACATGTTATTGTTTTGCAAAAACTTGATAACATATTTAAAATAACTGGTAAGTAGGTTTCATGAAAAAATTAAACTTGCATATTGTGTGTTTACTATCACAACCGAGATTTGTGGATACAAAGATGTTGCACAGTTACTTGACAGTCACAGGCTTTTACAAGTGATTGAAACAAATGTATTAAGTGGCGGCTGGCAGGGCCCACAATTTCATGGCTATGTTAACATGACAAATGAGCCTTGAAAACATTGACATAAACTGATACTGACATTACATGATTGCTTGTTGATCACTGACTGGTAATTTTTCGTTGAGATGGGTTGTTTAAACACTGATGTATAAATTTTTCTTAATCTCAGAAAATGCATGTTCCGACAACTGGCTAGATTAGACTTTTCTCTTTTGAATGAACTACAAATTTCAATAGCTGCTTTGTTCATGGAACATACTGAAGGTAAGTAAATTATAAAAGTATAAAGGACCACCTCTTGCTTCTGTGTTTAGAATAACCTACTTATGAATATGGCATCCATCTTGAAAAATTTGTAGATTACAATAAATTATCTGAAACCTGAAGTAGTGGTTTAATTAATTAGTAGCACGTGTTATTTGATTTGGAAAAAGTATAGCAACAAAGGTACAGTGTCAGAGTTCAGAATCTAGCAAGCATATAGGTGGAATATGGCAGGGAAGATGTAGCTACTTATAGATATCAGTGTTAATTATCTCAGAAGTTAATTAGTTCCATATATATTTCAGTAGAATTTTCAATTAGGTATAACTTTTAATTGATCAAGCTTGTAATAAAAGTAATTGAATTACTGAAATGAGCACATCCAATATTATAACTGCATAATACTTTCAAGCATCTATGTGCATGTTAAATATTTCATGTGTAACTATGTTAAAAATAGAATGAGAAATCAGGGAAAAGTTTGGTAATTGGTGGGAGTACAAGGCATAACAGATGGAAAGTTTCCAACACAATGTGTCTCAAGGTGCAATGTTGCTTATATCCATTAACTCTGCATTAATTGAAGGTTTTGACTGTGTTGACCACAAAATATTACTGCAGAAGTTGGACCATTATGGAGTAAGGGGAGTAGCTTACAATTGGTTCACCTCTTCTTTTAAGAACAGAAAGCAGAATCTAATTCTCCGCAATATTGAGAGTGGTAGTGATGTTCAGTCCCAATGGGGCACTGTTAAGTGGGGCGTGCACCAAGGGTCAGTGCTGGGGCCACTGCTGTTTCTTATTTATATAAATGATATGCCTTCTAGTATTACAGGTGATTCAAAAATATTTCTGTCTGCTGATGACACCAGCTTGGTAGTGAAGGATCTTGTGTGTAATGTTGAAACAGTATCAAATAATGTAGTTCATGAAATAAGATCGTGGCTTCTGGAAAATAATTTGATGCTAAATCATAGTAAGACTCAGTTTTTACAGTTTCTAACTCACAGTAAGACTCAGTTTTTACAGTTTCTAACTCACAATTCAACAAGAACTGATATTTTGATCAGAGAGAATGGGCATATTATAAGTGAGACTGAACAGTTCAATTTCCTAGGCGTTCGGATAGATAGTAAGCTGTCGTGGAAAGCCCATGTCCAGGATCTTGTTCAGAAACCAAATGCTGCTTTATTTACCATTAGAACAGTATCTGAAATAAGTGACAGTTCAACATGAAAAGTAGTCTGCTTTGCATTTTTTCATACTCTTATGTCATATGGTATAATTTTTGGGGGTAATTCTTCTGCTTCAAAAAGGGTATTTTTGGCTCAAAAATGGGCTGTTCGAGCTACATGTGGTGTAAGTTCAAGAACCTCTTGTCAACCCCTATTCAATAGTCTGGGAATTCTGACATTGCCCTCACAGTAAATATCTTCTTTAATGTTGTTTCTTGTTAGCAATATTGGCTTATTCCCAAGAGTTAGCAGATTTCACTCAGTTAATACCAAGCTGAAATCAAATCTGCACATGGAATGCACTTCCTTGACTCTTATACTGAAAGGAGTGCAGTATTCTGCTGCATCCACTTTCAGTAAGCTACCGCAAGAACTCAAAAATCTTAGCAATAGCCCAAACACTAAGTCTAAACACTAAGTCTAAACTGAAGAGTTTCCTCATGGCTCACTCCTTCTATTCTGTCAAGGATCTCCTGGAAGAGCTGAAAAATTAAGCAAATTCCAGTGTTACATTGTGATTTTCTTTATTTATACTTACGAATTGTCACCTGAATATGTTTCTTATATTTCATTTTACCTGTTTCTACTATCATGTTATAATTTCATGTATTGACTTGTTCCATGACCATGGAGACTTCTCCTTAATTTGGTCCCACGAAACAATAAATAAATAAATAAAAATAAATAAACATGATCAGATAGTGCACATTAATTGCTTTAGCCTGAACACTTTCTATAAGAATGTTATCAGTTAGGATCCTGCTGTCTTGCTGCACATGAGTTAGGAATTTTACCACTGAAATCAGATTGAAAATATTCAAATGCATTAATTTGTCTGAACATGCAAGAGAGTTGCAAGAAATAGTTCGGGGGACATCTTCTATTCCCTTCTCAGACATAAACTATTTATTAACAAATTTATTCATCTATGTGACAAACACACTCCCCTAAGGATGGAAAAAGTAAGAAGGAAACTTACACCTTAGTTAACCGAAGAATCAAATGGCTCACGAATCATAGAGATACAGCAGAATGGGTATACAAAGTAGACCCTATGCCTTAAAATCATATTGGTTACAAGCAGAGGTAGAACAGACTCAGTCAAGCTATGAGAAGTACATCACTCAGGCATGCCCATTGCTGTGGGCAGAGCATGTGTAGTACCCACATCTGCTGCTAGGCATGTACAGCAGAACTCATTGCCAGTTCAGTACTGCCTGTGTTGTTGACCTGACTTGTTCTGTTCAGCTGCAGTGATTGTTTCTGATAATACTTCTGTGTTCTTATTTTGTTTCTCATGGTGACAAGTTTAAGTGAACAATGTGCAGCTGCGAAATTTTGTTTTCTTCATGGTAAAAATGCTGCTGAAACTGTTTGAATGTTGAAAAGAGCTTACGAAGATGACACTATGGGAAAAACTCATGAGTAGGATTGGTTCGCTTGATTTAAAAATGGCAGCATGTCAGTTCATGAAACCTTGTTCTGGAAATCCATCAACTGCCCAAATCAACAAAAATAATCAAAAATTTGAGAACTTTGGCTCTCAGACCCTCAACAGCCAATTGATCAACTAACAGAGATTAGTAGGTTACCTTGGAGCTTGATTCAGGGAATTTTAACGCAAGATTTGGGAATAAATAGGATAGCTGCCAAGTTTGTTCCTCAGGTGCTGACTGACAACCAAAAGGAACATCAGTTTGAATCATGTCATGCTGTGAAACAACAACTTGAAACTGATCCATATTTTCTGTCGAAGGTTATTACCAGTGATGAGTCATGGTGCTGAGATTATGACCCAGAAAAATGTAACAGTCAAGCCAATGGAAAACATCACCACCCTGTCCAAAAACCAAAAAAGACATCAAGTCACATCAAACATCAAAAGAAAGGTGATTTGCTTCTTTTGATGCCAAGGACATAGTTCATTTGAAATTTCTTCCCCCAGGTCAGACTGTCAATCAAACCTTGCTTCTTTTGATGCCAAGGACATAGTTCATTTGAAATTTCTTCCCCCAGGTCAGACCGTCAATCAAACCTTTTTGGAAGTTTTAAGCAGATTGAATAACAGTGTTCATTAAAAGAAAGACACAATTTGTGGCAGACAATAGACTGGTTCTTCCACCATGACAACACACCTGTATGCACAAACATCTCTGTAAGACAGTTTTTGGGTAGAAATGACATAGATCCCCTGCCCCACACACCTTACTCAACTGACCTGGTTCTGGGTGACCTTTTCTTATTTTGACACATGAAAATGGGCATGAAAGGGCACCAGTTCAATAACATTGAGGAAGTCAAGAAGAAAATGTGGGAGGAGCTGCCAACCATTTCTAAAGATAACTACAAAAAGGGTTTCAAACAGTCCAAGCACCAGCGGCACAAATGATTTACTTGTAATGGAGAGTATTTCGAAGGGGATAAGGTTGTTTCATAAACAATTTGAAAATATATAACTTTTAAGAAATAATTCACTATATAGCAGAAATGCTGAGTTGCAGACAGGCACAACAAAAAGATTTTCACACTTCACACATTCGGCCAATGACTCATTGCTTACTTCATGGGGGTACATGACTGTAGCCACAAAAAATTCTATCTAAAGCATGTTATTTGCTGTACCCTCAAAAATGCACTCATGTGTATCACATCAGCATAAACTGGAAATGATGGCATCACAGTCCAAATGATGGAGATGTTACCGACACACTACTGCCCGCTATAATAGGTATTTTGAACCACTCCTTAACCACAAGATTTTTCCCTGATACCTGGCAACAAGGACTAGTTAAGCCACTACCTAAAAATGAAACTACCACAACACTCTGATTACCAACCATTTTACATTCTTTCTTCACTGTCCAAGGCCTTAGAATATTTAGTCCACAAGCAGCTAACAAACTATGTAACTGCAGACAGCCTACTAAATGGGTCCCTATCAGATTCCTATAAACATCACAGCACTACGTCTGCCTTAATAGACCTAACAGTTGAGCTGAAGCTTGCCTTTGATATGCAAGAGGTAACTATCTTGGGGTTTTTAAACTTCCGCAAAGCTTTGATATTTTACTTGCCTAACTTAGCAGCCTAAATTTCTTGCCATTTGTAGTGCAATGGTTTCACTTATACCTGACATCTCACTACCAATGCTTCTTGTCTGATGCTGTACAGTCACAATGGAGGCTGATAGTATCAGGTGCTCCTGAGGGTTTAGTGTTCATTGTATGCTAATGAAGTGTCATCAGTTTTGTCCTTCTGCAAATACCACATGTATACTGATGACCTCCAGTTGTATCTAAGAGCAAACCCAATAAGCCAGATGCCACGAATCTGAATACTGACCTGTGTGCACTATCAAAATGGTTTATGGATATCCATCCAAACCCCAAGTCATACTTTGGTCATTGTAGGCTCATTAGCCCAAAACATCAGGAACCCTTATCATTTTTAATGTTAAGTGGGACAAATAGAAACTTTTCTCCTTCAGCACACAATTGGTTCACCCCTTACCTTAGCAACACACAGCAAAAGGTCATTATTCACAATGTTGAGAATGACTGTGATGTGGGGTCTGAGGGGGGTACAGTCTAGTGGGGGTGCCCCACGAATCAGTATTACAACTAACTCTAAAATATTTCTGTTTCTGATGACACTAGCTCGGTAGTAAAGGATGTTGTGTGCAACAGTGGCTCGGTTTCAAATAGGGCAGTTCATGACCTAAGTTCATGGTTTGTACAAAATATATTAATGCTAAATCACAGTAAGACTCAGTTTTTACAGTCTCTAACATACAATTCAACAAAATCCAATGTTTTAATTTCACAGAATGAGCATATAATTAGTGAAACTGAACAGTTCAAATTTCTAGGTGTTTATATAGATAGTAAACTCTCATGGAAAGCCCATGTTCAGGAACTAGTTCAAAGACTTAATGCTGCCATTTTTACTATTCAAACAGTATCTAAAGTGAGTGATCGTTCAGCACAAAAATTCGTCTATTTTGCTTATTTTCATTCGCTTATGTTGTATGGTATTATATTTTGGGGTAACTTCCAATTCTAAAATGATATTTTTGGCTTAGAAACAGGCAGTTCATGCAATAAGTGGTGTAAGTTTACAAATCTCTTGTCGACCCCTGTTCACAAGTCTGGGTATTTTGACATTGGCCTCTCTATATGTATATTCCTTACTGTTATTTCTTGTTAACAATAATAGCTTATTTCCAAGAACAAGCTGCTTTCACTCAGTTAATACTGAGCAGAAATCAAACCTGCATTAGGATCGGGACTTCCTTAACTCTTGTCCAGAAAGGTATGCAGTATACTGCTGCATCCATTTTCAATAGGCTACCTCTCAGATTCAAAAACCTTAACAGTAAACCATGTGCTTTCAAATCGAAACTGAGGAGTGTCCTCATGGGTCACTCATTCTATTCTGTCAAGGAGTTCCTTAAAAACGTAAGCTGATTCTTGTTGTATTTTTGATTGCATTTACTTAAACTAATGGCTTGACTTTTTTCAGGTTCATAAATATTTTATTTTTATTTGTTATTACTTTTATGTTGTAATTTCATGTACTGACATGTTCCACGATCTTAGAGATTTGCTCCTCAATTTTGTTCTATGGAACTTGATGTATAAATAAATAAATAAATAAAAAGCAAATATTCTAGGAGTAATAATAGATGAGAATCTGAATTTGACGTTGCATGTAACTTCAATGGGCAAGAATCCATAAGCATCTCTCCATGCCCTACAGAAATATGAAAAGCTGTTCCCTATTGACCTGAAAATAAAACTTGTACCAACTCCTATATTTCCAGTTATTAAGTACAGTGATGTTATCTCTTGAGGCCTTTCTCAAGAAATCTCATGGCACCTGGAACTGGTTACGAAAGCCTGTGTCCATTATGTCTGTGATTTTCAACTGTCAGATAATATTTCCCCATCATAGACACAGCTGTTCTGGCTGTGTGTAGGCAAGTGCAGAGATTTCTGTGCCTTATGTCTTCTCTGTTGTCTTATCAATGAACACTATCCCTCAGATATCTCCTTGACTTTAACACTCTTTATCTAAACACCAGGACAGAAACAGACGTTTCCACCAGAAGGATAACTATTGGTTCTCTATGCAGCCATAGCCCTTGTACATTCTTCCTTCCGATCAGATCTTCCTCATTTCCCAGTACTCTTGAGTTGGTACAGCTCCTTAAATTTCCTTTCCTCAGAACTTGCTGTATAAGAAAACATATATCTCACACACCAATAAATTCTTTTTAAATCTTCCACTATCATTATTATTATTATTATTGTCACTATTATCATTATTACTGCTGCTGCTGCTGCTACTACTACTACTACTACTACTACTAGTAGTAGTAGTAGTAGTAGTAGTAGTAACTTGATTAGTTCATAGTCATTATTATTTACTCACATTGCCACTTCAGGCACTCAAATCATTTTAATAATATTTGTCATGTTAAAATTATTATTTCTCAGAAAACTCTCATGTAAAAGAAAGGTGCAGCATTTGTGAAACCCTGGTTTGTTATAAGAGTGTGCCTACATCTACATTTATACTCCGCAAGCCACCCAACAGTGTGTGGCGGAGGGCACTTTACGTGCCACTGTCATTACCTCTCTTTCCTGTTCCAGTCTCGTATGGTTCGCGGGAAGAACGACAGTCTGAAAGCCTCCGTGCACGCTCTAATCTCTCTGATTTTACATTCGTGATCTCCTCGGGAGGTATAAGTAGGGGGAAGCAATATATTCAATACCTCATCCAGAAACGCACACTCTCGAAACCTGGCGAGCAAGATACACCGCGATGCAGAGCACCTCTCTTGCAGAGTTTGCCATTTGAGTTTGTTAAACATCTCCGTAACACTATCACGGTTACCAAATAACCCTGCGACGAAACGCGCCGCTCTTCTTTGGATCTTCTTTCTATGTATTCGCAATACATTACATTTGTCTATGTTAAGGGTCAGTTGCCACTCCCTACACCAAGTGCCTATCCGCTGCAGATCTTCCTGCATTTCACTACAATTTTCTAATGCTGCAACTTCTCTGTATACTACAGCATCATCCGCGAATAGCCGCATGGAACTTCAGACACTATCTACTAGGTCATTTATATATATTGTGAAAAGCAATGGTCCCGTACACTCCCCTGTGTCATGCCAGAGGTTACTTTAATGTCTGTAGACGTCTCTCCATTGATAACAACATGCTGTCTTCTGTTTGCTAAAAACTCTTCAATCCAGCCACACAACTGGTCTGATATTCCGTAGACTCTTACTTTGTTTATCAGGCGACAGTGCGGAACTGTATCGAAAGCCTTCTGGAAATCAAGAAAAATAGCATCTACCTGGGAGCCTGTACCTAATATTTTCTGGGTCTCATGCACAAATAAAGAGAGTTGGGTCTAACACGATTGCTGTTTCCGGAATCCATGTTGATTCCTACAGAGTAGATTCTGGGTTTCCAAAAACGACATGATACTCAAGCAAAAAACATGTTCTAAAATTCTTCAACAGATTGACGTCAGAGATATAGGTCTATAGTTTTGCGCATCTGCTTGACGACCCTTCTTGAAGACTGGGACTACCTGTGCTCTTTTCTAATCATTTGGAACATTCTGTTCCTATAGAGACTTGCGGTACATGGCTGTTAGAAGGGGGGCAAGTTCTTTCGCATACTCTGTGTAGAATCGAATTAGTATTCCATCAGGTCCAGTGGACTTTCCTCTGTTGAGTGATTCCAGTTGCTTTTCTATTCCTTGGACACTTATTTCAATGTCAGCCATTTTTTCGTTTGTGATAGGATTTAGAGAAGGAACTGCAATGCGGTCTTCCTCTGTGAAACAGCTTTGGAAAAAGGAATTTAGTATTTCAGCTTTATGCGTGTCATCCTCTGTTTCAATGCCATCATCATCCCAGGGTGTCTGGATATGCTGTTTCAAGCCACTTACTGATTTAACGTAAGACCAGAACTTCCTAGGATTTTCTGTCAAGTCGGTACATAGAATTTTACTTTCGAATTCACTGAACGCTTCACGCATAGCCATCCATACGCTAACTTTGACATCGTTTAGCTTCTGTTTGTCTGAGAGGTTTTGGCTGCATTTAAACTTGGAGTGAAGCTCTCTTTGCTTTCGCAGTAGTTTCCTAACTTTGTTGTTGTACCATGGTGGGTTTTTCCCGTCCCTCACACTTTTACTCAGCACATACCTGTCTAAAACACATTTTATGATTGCCTTGAACTTTTTCCATAAACACTCAACATTGTCAGTGTCGGAACAGGAATTTAATAAATGAAATAGTGATTCCAGATAATTTTAACCATCAGAATCTTTTAAGAAATCTACACTGAAATCTCCACAAATCCAGGTCCTCACTGCGATGGAGTCCTTCCTTTCACATCGATCTCCTGCCACCCCACCTAAAACCTCTTTCCTCATTACCTTAGCCAGTTTCATCCTAACCCACAACTTCTTCACTTTTGAAATCCAGACATACCAGCAATTAAAGGGAACAGCCATTGGTACCAGGATGGCCCCCTCGTACGCCAACCTATTTATGGGTCATTTAGAAGAAGCCTTCTTGGCCACCCAGGCGTGCCAACCCAAAGTTTGGTACAGATTTATTGATGACATCTTCATGATCAGGACTTACAGTGAAGAAGAACTCCAGAATTTCCTCTCCAACCTCAACTCCTTTGGTTCCATCAGATTCACCTGGTCCTACCCCAAATTCCATGCCACTTTCCTCGACGTTGACCTCCATCCATCCATCCAATAGCCAGCTTCACACATCCGTCCACATCAAACCCAACAACAAGCAACAGTACCTCCATTATGACAGCTGCCACCCATTCCATATCAAACGGTTCCTTCCCTACAGCTTAGGTCTTCTTGGCAAACGAATCTGCTCCAACCCCGAATGCCTCAACCTTTACACTGACAACCTGAAAACAGCTTTCGCATCCCACAACTACCCTCCCAATCTGGTACAGAAGCAAATAACCAGAGCCACTTCCTCATCCCCTCAAACCCAGAATCTCCCACAGAAGCACCCGAAAAGTGCCCCACTTGCGACAGGATACTTTCCGGGACTGGATCAGACTCTGAATGTGGCTCTCCAGCAGGGATACAACTTCCTCAAATCCTGCCCTGAAATGAGATACATCCTTGATGAAATCCTCCCCTACTCCACCAAGAGTGTCTTTCTGCCGTCCACCTAACCTTCGTAACCTCTTGGTTCATCCCTATGAAATCCCCAAACCCCCTACCCTACCCTCTGGCTCCTACCCTTGTAACCACCCCCAGTGTAAAACCTGTCCATGCACCCTCCCACCACAACCTACTCCAATCCTGTAACCCGGAAGGTGTATACGATCAAAGACAGAGCCACGTGTGAAAGCACCCACGTGATTTACCAACTGACCTGCCTACACTGTGAAGCTTTCTATGTGGGAATGATCAGCAACAAACTGTCCATTCGCATGAATGGACACAGGCAGATGGTGTTTGTTGGTAACAAAGATCACCCTGTGGCTAAACATGCCTTGGTGCATTGCCAGCAGATCTTGGCACACTGTTACACCATGCGGGTTATCTGGATACTTCCCACTAACACCAACCTGTCAGAACTCCGGAGATGGGAACTTGCCCTTAAGTATATTCTCTCTTCTCGTTATCCTCCAGGCCTCAACCTTCGCTAATTTCAAGTTGTTGCCGCTCATACCTCACCTGTCTTCCAACAACATCTCTGCCCAAACTCTTTGCCTTTACAAATGTCTGCTTGTGTCTGTGTATGTGCGGATGGATATGTGTTTGTGTGCGAGTGTATACCTGTCCTTTTTTCCCCCTAAGGTAAGTCTTTCTGCTCCCGGGATTGGAATGACTCCTTACCCTCTCCCTTAAAACCCACATCCTTTCATCTTTCCCTCTCCTTCCCTCTTTCCTGATGAAGCAACCATTGGTTGCGAAAGCTTGAATTTTGTGTGTATGTTTGTGTTTGTTTGTGTGTCTATCGACCTGCCAGCACTTTTGTTTGGTAAGTCACATCACCTTTGTTTTTAGATATACAGTCATTGTGGTAGCTTGACTGCTGGTAGCACTTGTTTCCACTGATTTTATGAGATTTTTCACAACCGACCTCCACAATGCTGGATGATCCCTGTCCATGAGTACCAGAGGTCTACCTGGTTTTGATTTGGCTATGCTTGTTCCTTCACATTTCCACTTTGTGGTCACAGCTGACACTAGTACCTTTAGAAGGGTTAAACTGTACCTCAAGGAATTTGTTACTCAGGTGGCACTCGGTGACCAGTCCACATTATGCTGTTAATGCTTCTCTGCTGACAACACAATACTCCCTCCCTTCCACATCCACAAGGATCTCCTCGGCATGTATCTATGAAACGAAAAACTAATCTGATCTTCTTTTATCTTGGAAAGTCAATTTGTAGGGACAACTAGTGGTCAGTTCTGCATTACACAATGTTGTGCAGATACTTTTTATCAAATAATGTAATATATTATCTG
Organism: Schistocerca gregaria; assembly: GCF_023897955.1. Classification (NCBI taxonomy): domain Eukaryota; kingdom Metazoa; phylum Arthropoda; class Insecta; order Orthoptera; family Acrididae; genus Schistocerca; species Schistocerca gregaria. Next base: position 1,208,461,340 of record NC_064920.1, on the reverse strand, counting down.
TAGAAGGAACATAGTATATAAGGGACTGATGACCGTAGCAGTCTGGTCCCTTTAATCCCACAAACCGACTGGCCAACATGGTATATCTATCTTATTGTGACAGTACATGTGTATTCTTGTTCTATGGCTGGTTCTGTATCATGAACCAAAAAGAATATATAATCAAATCTAACTTATATCAACAATGCACAGACACTACCAGAACATGTCTTCAATGCATGTCAGCATGTACAGCAGAAACTATGTCAACTTCAAAGAGTAGTATGTGTTTCCGTATCTACATTTATTTAACTTGTTTTTGTTATTTCTGTGAGTACTACCACCTCTGAAAGTACTCAACATATTTTTAACACCCTGTACGTTAGATATCAAAGTGAGTGTAATGAAAACTGAGGCATGTGCACAAAAGATATGGCTTTCACTTTCATCTTATAAAATTATCAGAAAATGAAAATTATAATGGACCAAAAAGCAATGTCATTAAAGCAACTCTCATTTGTAACACAGGTTCATCGTCGTCTGTTGTATGATGATGGGAAAGGTGTTGGTGAAGCACTTGAAGATGAAGCATTTGGTAAGGGCCGAGTTGCAAGAGGGAAGCATTATTTGGTTGTAGGCCCAACTGAAGGATCTGGAAACATGAGCCTTGCAGCCCAAGAGAGACTGCTGGCACAAGAGAAGTTGCTGAGCCCATGGATTTTTGTTACTCCACTAAGCATGTCATTTGATGAATGGACATCTTACACTACAGAGGTAACAACAATACACATAGTAGCTGTAGGTTGGGTTTCATATCTTTTATAGGTCTATTATCCACACAGTTTTGCAAGAGTGATGTGACAAATATGCACTCATTAAGATTAAGATAAATACGGTAACTAATCCTGATTACACGTAGTGTTTATTCTAATAATTGTAACTAATGTTTGGCTTTGATACCTAGAACCAAAACAAAATATCCCAGTGAATGTAAATCTTCCTGTGCAGTGGTAGTGAGACGGTAGCAATTACACAAAATGTCATTCCATTACAGAATATAAGAGGGTTGAATCAAAAGTAATGCCTCTGCCTTCAATAATTGGGTTTGGATGGGAATATTTTAATAAATCAAATACAAAAATAATCTTTAGAATGTGACCTTTAATTACCAATATTCACTTTTCCACATAATTGGATACATTTCTGCCAACGATGAACAAGTTTTCCAAAGCCGTCACGGAAGAAGTAGACAAACTGTTTCGGCAACCACAATCTCACAGTTCTCTGGGTCAAAATGGTGTACCTAGGTTTTGTCTAATGTCACAATTGAATGGAGAAAGGCGTCACCTTCATTCTCGTAATACGAGAGGTGTTCACGGCAAATTTCAAACTACATTTTCCGCACCACGGATGTAACGAGCACCCAAAGAATATTGGCAAATAAAGTCTGTGTGCCTGATGTGGCACAATGGGAGATCTTTCACCGGGTTTCAGATCACGTCAACAAGATTTTTATGATGAGAACAGATGGTGAAAGTGCGTCCTTTGACGTCACTCCTGAAAGGTTTGACTGCCTCATAAACCGTGAGGAGCTTGCGGTCAAAGGCCGACCATTTACACTGACTCCTCATAAGCTTTTTTGAGAGGAAACACAGTGGCTGCATTGAGTCTGCAGTGTGCTGTTGGAGGACAGCACCCACTGCCGACTCACTAGCGCCGGTATTGATAGAAATCCGTGTCTGGGGGTCGGGGTGCAGGGGAGTGATAGCCTGCGCGATGACCAATTCCAGATTGTCAAAAGCACCCAGCATGGACCTAGTCCAGTCCAGTTTGTGCTTTCCATTTGTATCTTTAACGGAGAGGGCGTCAGTTAGCGCCGACTGGATGGAGACAGCCCGAAGTATATGTTGCCGCTAAAAGTTCACCAGCCCTAGGAAAGGGCACAGTTGTGCATAATTCTCGGGGAAAGGCAGAGCGAGGATGTTCACGATTCATGAGTCAGTAGGGCAGAGGCCATCTCCCGAGGTCGTATGACCGAGGAAAGTAACAGTTGTGGAACAGAGCTGCAGTTTGTTGTCATTAATAACCACACCATTGGCCACAAGAGTTGCACGAAATGCAGCAAGGTGAAATTTGGATTCCTCCACAGACGAGGAAAAGATGTCACCTGAATAGGCAAAAGCGAAAGGAAGTGGTAGCAAAATCAAATCAATGAAACATTGCCAGCATTTTTTAAGCCATATGGCATGAAGCAGTATCTGAAAAGGCCAAAAGGTGTAATGATTGCCATTTTCATGCATCAGAATTTGGTGATATGCCATCACATAGTCCAATACAGAAAACAACTTCGAGCCATGCAGTAACTGCATGAAATCCTTTATATGAGGAATCGGATAGTCATCTATAATAGTTTTAGCATTAAGGGACTTGTATTCGCCGCACATGTGGAGCGAACCATTTTTCTTAGACACCAGGTGAATAGGGGAGGACCTGTTACTGTCAGAAGGTCAGAGCACACCCGAAACCAATAAATGCTGAACTATCTCTTTCGCTCGCAACAGTTTTGTAGCGTTACGATGTCAAGCTTTGTGACGTATGGGCGGGCTATCCGTGGTGAGGATTCGGTGGCAGGTGCCATTGGTGATTGGTGAGACCCACAAAGGGAGGCATGTGTAGTGGGGAAAGGGGGGGGGGGGGGGGGGGGCACGAGAGGTGGTGGTTGACTGACCTTGGAGTGCTGGGTGGTGTATACCAAGCTTCAGCGACGGCTGAGCACGCGACACAATAGCCACGGAGAGCGAGTGATCCCGTAAAGTGGGGACATGGACATCCGAGCCAGGCCGCAGTGATGTGGGTGCGGCCTAGGTGGGAAACGATGAGGGTGGGTGTGGTGCGATGGCCACACAATGCGAAGAATCCCGCGAAGCAGGGGCAGGTATGTCCTGTAGGTCCAATTGCATCCGCACGGAAATGACAGTAGCAAAGGTGCAGCTCGACACAGGAGCAGGGCAGAGCGAAGACACTGTAGGAGAGGGAAGCTATGTAGACAAGAACGGCTCCGCAGATAGGCAGCATAAGGTAACCTGTGCATGAGCCAGTTGAAGAGAGGCAATAGCAATGCCTGAGCATAACTCCATGTTATGAGTGTGTAGCCCATCGATCTGTTTGCAGATGTCCGATAAATGAGAGAGCACATGAAGAGGCGTGGACTGGCACAACCGATGGCACAATGTGTTACAACTGCAGACCCAAAGGCAGACATTGTGCTGTCATAACAGCCAGCGCCGGGTGAACAATGGGCGGTAGGTGGTCACAAAACAGCCAGGGGGGGGGGGGGCTGATCCTGAAACTGGTGTGGAAGAAATGGCCAGTGCCATTACAGGAGCAGGTAGAAAGCGATCTTGATGTGACCATGGAGTGATGGTTACAGCAACCAGTACGGCAGAAGCGACCATTGTAGCAGAGATGGCTTGCGAGAGGGGAGGGGGCTGGGTGCAATGATGTCAAGCAAGTAAAAATGTGCGACCCCAAGCATACGAGCTTTTGGAGTACAATTCTTGAACTGCATCTGCACATCGAACCAGCCGGAAGACGACTGCTTATTTGGAGGGTGAAGCACAATGTCCTTCACATGATTATCGTTCCCAATGTCGGTGAGCAGCGTGCACTGTCCGGGCGGCAGGCTCTGCTGCAGAGTAGCATTTGATGGTGGCCATGCTGGGCTGTCATGGTTGGGGCCAGAAAATTGTTCACTTTTTACCAACTGTACACTAGGTACACTATTAAAAGCACAAGCACAATTGCTAGGGTGTGACGCACTTGCATGGAACGACACTAGTAAATCCATATTTTTCAAGACAGTGTGGGCTGACACACAGAGTCCAATACTAGTGAAAGTAAGCACAAAATAATTCCTGAACATACAATGTTGAAGACGGGGTCACCACTGTGGGTGTTATGTGGTGTAGAACCATAATAACACAGTTTTAGTATCAAAATGAACATTTATTTAGTCACTGAACAGAGTGAATACAGAAGTGGATGTCGAACATGGTGTGAGAGAACAAAGACAGCAAGCAAAAAGCCAAACAGAATAATCAGAAAAGTGTCACATATGCCACATGTCTATGAATCTACTTTTAGTTTCTAACACCAGATCTTTGTAATAATCATGATAGTTCATAAAGTATTATTATTGCTATTCTTTAGCATGGCACATTGGAAAAGTTGTGGAAGTAGGTATGATGGTTTAAATGTATACAATGAATATGCTACGATTCTACATCTAAAGATAAGCACTTTAATGATCAGCTTGATATCGCTACATGTAAACACACAATCACTCCAATTCAATGAACTGAAGGTCTGTGCGCTATCTGTCGTGAACCTTAAAGATGGAAGTCCAAAGATAGGTCACTGGGCCAATTGCATTCCACCACAAAGTCTAAGTTTTCTTCTTGCTGTTTCCACTTCATGATTTATCCAGTTACATTTTTATATGTTTTTGCAGTTACTTACTGTGAAGGTAATTTCTGGGCATGAATCATTGAAGCGATAATGAAAATCTGATGTAGATTCACTGAAAGTAGTGCAGTTCCTGTCAAAAAATTGTGATCTTCTTAGCATACTCTTGAAATCTTTAACTTTGCCATCATATTGTTTATTTTTTCTTGCTGATATGATTTATAGCTTCTGTCAGTATCTGTGCAGCCTTGTGGTCAGTGAAAATATGAATATTAGTTCACAAGAAACCTAGATAAAGCATGAATTATTCACAAGAAAACATTTTGATCGCTCATGTAATCAAAATGCAAAGATCTGTACCAATTATCCTGTAATCCACAGTGAAATGCATAGACTAGGGTATTTCTGATTGTACCGACTATTAAGGTTTCTTCCTATTCCATTTGCATATGCACTACAGGAGGAAACACAGCTTGTCTACATATCCTTTACAAAAGTTATACCCAGGTGACAGTAGCAAATTTTTATATTTCTCACTTAATACTGTTTCTTGAAACTTTGTAAATAGACCCTCTTGGAATAGATTACGTCTGTCCTCAAATGTCCCCAGGGGAGGTTTTCAGTATATGTGTGATGCTATTACATGAGTCAAGCACCTCTGATCATTTATACTGCATTCTGCCAAATGCTAGTGACAGTGCATTGTGTCTTTGACACCACAAGACACTGGAAGTGTTAGGAAGTCATCAAGCTGCATGTCAACTCAACCACTTCTGGCAATGCATGGATATTAGTTGGAGCTGGGTCCTAGGGACAGAGATGTTCATTAATAGGTCAGGTGTTCCAGAGGACAACGCAAGTACCCTCCTGTCCGTGAAATGCTGCTCAGCTCATTTGGACACCTTTTGTGAGTGAGGGTCATCCATTGTGTAGGTGAAGCTACAGATTGCCTGAAGGATGCTATAAGTGAATGAACAATAGCACATAGTGAACAGTACACACATGTAAATTTCTCCAATGAGCAATGAGTACAGCTTTTGTTGCTTATTTGTTTCGAATACAAACTAACTTTGTACTTTACACACTCCATATTGCTGTAATCACTGCTATAGCACAGTGTGTCCCACTTACAGTTTGGTTGGACTCCAAACAGGGAGCAGTGTAATGTGCCTCCTACATCTGATGAAGAAAAGTTGATGGAAACAACTAGAGAGGTTACTGAAACACTGTGGAAGGAATATGACCGCAATAACTTGACTGAAAAAACAGAAAATTAGAAGCCATTAGTTTTGCTAGGAAAATCTGAAAGATACCATTTTATGTTATGAAGAATGGAATGCTTATACATTTTGTTTATAATAAATTAACTTTTATTTTTTAATTGTTTGTGTGGCTGTCTTCCACAGCAGATGTTATAATAAATTGTTATTATTTTAAACTTATTGAAATTAAAGAGTATTTTTCACCAGGCTTGTTTCATGTTTTGGACAAAATAATTTTGGGTATTTGGCTGTGTCATTGTAAACTACTAAAACAACTACACCACCAATATTTTGAAGGACTTGCTGTGGCCCTCTTCAGGGTGCTTCATTGCTGTATGCTGGCGAATGCCTTCCTTCATATACTAAAATTTTTAGTTAGCTGGTGTCTACCAATGTCACAGATCTGAGATGTCATTGGGCAGTTTGAAGAGACTGTGCTACCCTAGAGGCAACTCTAGTAATGAGATTGGTATCAACTGACGGTTGCCTGTTCCGCTCTGGTAACCGATTGGTAGGCAATCTCTTGTTGGTAATTGGAATGCAATAGCAAACTGGCAGCTTGTATCCAAGGGGTAGTGTTTTCCTGTAGTGAGGTGTTGAGGCTGTATGGCAGTTCTGTCATTGCTGCTGTTTATACTGTTAAACTTGGGTTGATTGTTGCTGTTGGCTGGCAAACACATTCTGCCTGCTGGGCTGGAAGTGCTGGCAGGCAGAGTGTAGGTGACTTCTGGCTATCATCCCTGTTCACGTTGTTAGGGTGTTTAACTATTTCAGTTGCCTCTCTTACTCTCTGTTCCTGCATCCACTGCAAGTACATGAGGTTCTTGAAAACTGATAGGATGTCTATATTCCTGGTGATATTCTGCTACAACTGACTTGTGTTCTGTTCATTACATGTAACACTCATGCTCCAAAACAAGAGTATTAATGAGTCTTTCGGTTTCACCAACATAGACTTCACCACATTCACACCCAAGTTCATAGACAGCTGCAGTGTTGAGAGTATTCACAGAATCCTTAGTGAGCCTCAACAAGTCTTGGATCTTGCAGCCATTGTGAAATACAGATCTGACTCCTGCACAATGGAGAACCTTGAAACTTCCTGGCAGATTAAAACTGTGTGCCAGACTGAGACTGGAACTCGGGACCTATGCCTTTAGCGGGCAAGTGCTCTACCAACTGAGCTACCCAAGCACGACTCATGCCCCGCCCTCACAGAGCACTTGTCCGTGAAAGGCAAAGGTCCTGATTCGTGCTTGAGTAGCTCAGTTCGTGGAGCACTTGCCTGAGAAAGGCAAAGGTCCTGAGTTCGAGTCTCAGTCCGGCACACAGTTTTAATTTGCCAGGAAGTTTCATATCAGCGCACACTCCGCTGCAGAGTGAAAATCTCATAATGGAGAACCTTGTCTACACAGACACTGATGCCTCTTGCGTATGTTTGAGAGTGGCCAGCTGCATGAGAACAGTTGTGCACTCTCATGCCTTACTGCACTAAAACACTGCCCCCGAGATACAAGCTGTCGATTTGGTATTGCCTTCCAATCACAAATGAGAGATTGCCTACGAATCACTTACCAGAGTAGCACAAACAACAGCCAGCCAATATGCTAACATATTAGAGTTACCTTCCAATTAGGCCCCAGGGTACGATATAGCTATTCTCTCAATAAGAACTCTTCAAATTGCCCAGTGACGTCTCATACATGTGATATCGATAACCACCAGCTGACTGAAAATGATGGTACATAAAGGAAGACGTCCAACAGTACACAACAGTGAACCACCCTGAAGAGGACCACTGCAAGTAAGTCAAAGCTCAGCAACTTAGTTTTTTTAGTAGTTTACAGTGATGTGGCTCAATAACCAAAATTATGTTATCCAAAATGACACCAGCAGTGGAAGCCTGTCATGTCTCACTTTTATTTATCTTCTGTCGACTTTATAAAAGAAAGTGAGACTTGTCTGCTGAAAAATACTCAGTTGCAGTAAGCTTAAAATGGAACAAACCAATGACAATGGATTTTATTTTTGCGTTTCATAAAATACCAGTACTTTTAGTTGTGAATCCTATAGTCAAATCATAAATTAAGTGTGCATAATTGTGACACTTGTTAATGGGTGTGAGCAGTCTTGAAAGATCCCTCATGACAGAAACATACTTTACTGAAAAGCTTGAAATGGAATATTGGTAACAAAGCAGATTCAGAACTTGCCAAATCAGTCAGTTCTAGCAACAGTGACTAACAAGGCTGGTTGTTAACCTACTGATAAAAATGTAGTCCATCATTTCTCCAGCAGGAATTGCGGATCACGTATTCATTTACTTTCTGCAACAGTATCATTGCTAAAATGCTGGAAGATGCACAGTTACCTTTCCAGAAGAACAGCAACCACAATTATGCAGTCCCATGTGGTCCATGTGAAGTTGACAAGCATTGTTCTGGTGAAATATTGATGTGTTATTATGGCAGAAATCAGCTTTACTCTTGAAACCATTGTCTTCAATATGTGGTTATATATTTAGAATGCTGTACTTTCTGGAAAAAAATAGAAATAATTAATGGTGTGTGTACGCCATTTTCCACCAGAATTAAAATGGCAGAAATTTTTTTATTTCACTCATTTGAGCTTTCCATTCTAGTTCTCAGGAATCCTTCAAAACATCCCACAAAATGTCCACATTCTAACACTGGAACCGTGGAAGAATAATACAGTGCTACTGCGGCTGGAACATATATTTGAAAAGAATGAAGATCTTGTTCTTTCAGATGCAGCTGTTGTGAATTTGGAGGTATGTACATTCAGAAAATGAAGTCAGTTTTCCCTCTATACAAGTAAATCACATTTTATACAACATGTAAAAACAGAGTTGTTTATTACCTTTGTTACTGCTATGAGATGATTTTAAGGTATCAACAATACCTGATACTCCCAATCTTCCATTCAGCTTCACATTTGCAATATCTGAGAAGGCCTCTGTTTGTATTTCTCTTCTTTCCTGCCTTCCAACATACCTGCATAATTTTCAGCCTATGTTATCTCTAATTTTATCCTCTAGTAAAATGAGGCTATGTATGAAGAGGATCCACATACTCAATAATTTCTCTTGATATAAATGAGTACATCACAGCACTCCATTAAGGCTTTGTCACCTTTTATTTTGTAATCAGACTAAAGCATACTTTTTCATTGTTAATATACACCATGCTGACTAGTGGCAACAAGTGAAATATTTTATTACCTATTTTTTGATTTGAAATGCAATAAATTATGTTCTGGCTCCCATTTATGCTATTCAGGGCTCTATTATTTCTACACCTGCTGGATCATGGACAAGTGGAAAATGTTATCAGACACATTTTATTTTAACTATTACACTGCATATTTTGTGGAGATGATGTTTGATAATTTTTTTACTAATAATATGAATGTTCACCTTGTCTGTCATTTCCATAGGCACAGTGTGTATTATGACACTTCAGACAATTCATAGATCATCATGAAATCTGAAATTCAGAAATTATAACATTAGACTAATGACATTATAATATTTCTTTTAATGTGGAAAATTCAGGAATAAACTTATTCTGAAAATGAAATTCTTCAGAAAATGTAGTATAGTCTAACAAGTGACAAACTGTGTTCGACAAGACTCCTTCATTATGTTCACCATTAGGGTGTATTCCCTTCATTCAGTCTTTTTGTGATTATACATAGACACCACTTTCATGCCAGATTACTTGATGCACATGATTTTGAGAAACATATCTTATATTGCTATTAAATGATGGTGCATTAGCATCAACACCTCATAAAAGTTCAAAACAGGTTAATGTAATTATGTCCAGCATACATACACTGGTAGGATTTTAACATTGCCAAGTGACATTTTACCTGGATTTGCATAACATTGGCAGTATGTGTACTTAATATCATCTAGTGAAGTGTGACTGTATGGAGATAAAATTTTACATAAATTAATTTTGCATCTCAAGTTCCAGTGCTAACATAGTTCTTGAAATGCTGTGTTCATAATTTACTTGTAAATTGTTTTAATTGGTGCAATTCTAACAGATGAATGTAGATAAGTATGTAATAAAAATGCAGTTGAATCATAAATTTTTCTAAGTATCATAAAATCCCATATCAAGGTGCAGACTATTTCAAAACAGTTGCTGAAGGAAACAGAAAGCCATTCTAGATTCTGGATCTGAAATATATGAGGTATAAGAAAAATAAATTCAAAGGAAACAAATATTTGAGAAATGGGAAGAAAAAGAGAAAAAAAACAAATGCAAAAAAAGACAGGAATATAAGAGAAAAGAAGCAAGAAGAGGCACAAGCATAAGTAAGGGAAGAGAGAGACGGTGAAATAAAATACAGTTGCATGAGGAGGCTAATATCAAGAGGCCTGTATGTAGTGTCTCTTCTCATTAAGATTTGGATTTATCTCTTGCTTTCCTTCAGCATTCATGTGTATACATAACCCCCTTCCATTATCCAGATGAAGGAATTTCATAAAGTTACAAAACTCAGCGTTCAACTACATTTTTAAATTTATGCTTCTTAACCTGATATCATGCTCTTCTGAAATAAAAATATTATTAGCATTAATTTTTTACTTTCATTTTGGAAATATTAAAATAATTATATTAATTAGCAAAATTTTTCAATGCATTGCTTTACTAAACATGAATGTAATACAGTCTTCTTGAATATCAGGAGCTGTTTACACCATTTGTTGTGAAGTCCATACGTGAAACAACGCTGGCTGCAAACCAGTGGCTTGGGGAATATGGCAGGCTCAACTGGACAGACACATCAGGCATTAGTACGGACAGCTGGGAGGTCCCTAACGATATTCCTAATATCTCTCTTAAACCTATGCAAATCAGAACATTTGTTGTTGAAGTAACCCGGTGAGATATTAGCAAATATTTGATTTTTTGCATCTTCTAGGGTCAAAATATATGTAAAATGTAAAAGAATTAATTTCTGAATAAATAATGCTTTATGAATATACATTGTGAATTTATTCATCTCCTCCCTAATATAAAATTTTATTTATTTATTGATTGTTTGTACAACTAATCAAGCATTGTAGAACTTAATGGAAGATTAAAACTGTCTGCCAGACAGAGACTCGAACTCCGGTGCAAGTCCGAGTCTCAGTCCGGCACACAGTTTTAATCTGCCAGGAAGTTTCACAACAGCTCACACTCTGCTGCAGAGTGAAAATCTCATTCTGGAATCAAGCATTGTCACAAGCCCCATGACTTGAAATATGCCACTGAATGGTAAATGTAACTTGTAAAATTTGCAGTTGGACTAAATACAGTCATTTGATTATTGGAAGTAATGGTAGTAAAGGGAAAGAAATAATAATAATAACAATGACTCTTGTTATAACTGCAAAGTTGTGGAAATTTCAGATGAAATCACCATAAACGTACACATGCTGAAAACAAAATATAAAGTGTAAGTGACGCAAGTGATGTGTGAAAATAAATGTCGGCAAAAGAACAACAAAAATCGACCAGCTGGAGCATGAAGACCAATGAACACATCTCTGGGACCAAACACATGGGCTAACAGCACTGGAAATCACCACTGAAGATGCTTTACAAATAAAAGAAGTGAAATGCATATGGCAATAAACAAACTGCATTCAATTAGTTGCATAAGCGGAACATGCCTCCATGAAGTTTGAAGCAACTAGGGAATGACAGAAAACAGAAAAAAAGCACTGATGGTTTAATTTTGGTTTGTAGTTGTGAGACTGTTGTTATCGGCATGAAATAATATGAACACAGAATATGACACAGCTTGAGAAGTATACAGGGAAATATTCATCTGCAATAGAAGCTGGCATGCCCAAGGACTGGGTGCGGGGTAAATAGCGTCAAACTATGCTTCTAGTTGACTTGCTGGAGTCATGTATGACTGAGGATGTGTTGTGTAGTCTGTGGTTCAACACCAGCTAATCTAATCATTGATATTTTCATATTATGTTATAAATTATCCAGCTTCTGTGCTGAGATGGTATGCTATATTAAGAAGACAGAATTGTTGATCTGTCAATGAAATTTTCAGCTTAAAATCAGAAGCAAAATTCACTCAAGACAAGTTAGCAACATTTTTTAATAATTACTTCATAGATACTGTCAAAAATGATGCCTCTATGAAACAGGACAAAAACAGCACACATTTGAGTCCAGTAACAAACAGAATTGCAGTACACTACACACAGTAGCACATGACATTCTGCAGCATATTGATAGCCTAAGAAACAAAAAATGAGCAGGATTGGGTGAAGTTTCTCCATATCTATTGAAGAAATGCAAACATGAACTAATGAAACCACTAATTCATCTAATAAACTGTGTTCTCATAGACAGTGTATTCACTGACAAATTGAAACTAGCTGTAGTTACACCAACATGCAAAAAGGGGGAAATAAAGCATGTTTAGATAGATTAGATTAGATTAGATTAGTTTTTCGTTCCATAGATCCATGCTGAGGAGATCCACATGGGTGTGGAACATGACAATTTTTTATTTATTTATTTATTTGAAGCTAATAGTCCCCCCCCTCCGCCACCTATAACCATGGACCTTGCCATTGGTAGGGAGGCTTGCGTGACTCAACGATACAGATAGACAACCACAACGAAGGGGTATCTGTTGAGAGGCCAGACAAACGTGTGGTTCCTGAAGAGGGGCAGCAGCCTTTTCAGTAGTTGCAGGGGCAACAGTCTGGGTGATTGACTGATATGGCCTTGTAACACTAACCAAAATGGCCTGGCTGTTCTGGTACTGCAAATGGCTGAAAGCAAGGGGAAACTACAGCCCTAATTTTACCCGAGGGCATGCAGCTTTAGTGTATGATTAAATGATGATGGCGTCCTCTTGAGTAAAATATTCCGGAGGTAAAATAGTCCCCCATTCGGATCTCCGGGCGGGGACTACTCAAGAGGACGTTGTTATCAGGAGAAAGAAAACTGGCGTTCTATGGATCAGAGCGTGGAATGTCAGATCCCTTAATCGAGCAGGTAGGTTAGAAAATTTAAAAAGGGAAATGGATAGGTTAAAGTTAGATATAGTGGGAACTGGTAAAGTTCTGTGGCAGGAGGAACAAAACTTCTGGCCAGGTGAATACAGGCTTATAAATACAAAATCAAACAGGGGTAATGCAGGAGTAGGTTTAATAATGAATAAAAAAATAGGTGTACAGGTAAGCTACTACAAAAACAGCATAGTGTACGCATTATTGTGGCCAAGATAGACACGAAGCCCAAGCCTACTACAGTAGTAGAAATTTATATGCCAACTAGCTCTGCAGATAAAAGAAATTATTCAGGTAATGAAGGGAGACAAAAATTTAATAGTCATGGGTGAATTTAATTCATCAGTAGGAAAAGGGAGAGAAGGAAACATAGTAGGTGAATATGGATGGGGGCTAAGAAATGAAAGAGGAAGCCGCCTGGTAGAATTTTGCACAGAGCTTAATTTAATTATAGCTAACACTTGGTTTAAGAATCATAAAAGAAGGTTGTATACATGGAAGAAGCCTGGAGATACTAAAAGGTATCAGATAGATTATATAATGGTAAGACAGAGATTTAGGAACCAGGTCTTAAATTGTAAGACATTTCCAGGGGCAGATGTGGACTCTGGCCACAATCTATTGGTTATGAACTGTAGATTAAAACTGAAGAAACTGCAAAAAGGTGGGAATTTAAGGAGATGGGACCTGCATAAACTGAAAGAACCAGAGATTGTACAGAGTTTCAGGGAGAGCATTAGGGAGCTATTGACAGGAATGAGGGAAAGAAATACAGTAGAAGAAGAATGGGTAGCTTTGAGGGAGAGCTAGTCCTGACACAACTCTAGCATCTCGTGAGCAAGATGTATGAGACAGGCAAAATTCCCTCAGACTTCAAGAAGAATATAATAATTCCAATCCCAAAGAAAGCAGGTGTTGATAGATGTGAAAATTACTGAACTATTAGTTTAATAAGTCACAGCTGCAAAATAGTGATTGGGAAGGGAGTGAGACAGGGTTGTAGCCTCTCCCTGATGTTATTCAATCTGTATATTGAGCAAGCAATAAAGGAAACAAAAGAAAAGTTTAGAGTAGGTATTAAAATCCACAGAGAAGAAATAAAAACTTTGAGGTTCACCGATGACATTGTATTTCTGTCAGAGACAGGAAAGGACTTGGAAAAGCAGTTGAACGGAATGGACAGTCTTGAAAGGAGGGTATAAGATGAACATGAACAAAAGCAAAATGAGGATAATGGAATGTAGTCGAATTAAGTTGGGTGATGCTGTGGGAATTAGATTAGGAAATGAAACACTTAAGGTAGTAAAAGAGTTTTGCTATTTGGGGAGCAAAATAACTGATGATGGTCGAAGTAGAGAGGATATAAAATGTAGACTGGCAATGGCAAGGAAAGCGTTTCTGAGGAAGAAATATTTGTTAACATTGAGTATAGATTTAAATGTCAGGAAGTCGTTTGTGAAAGTATTTGTATGGAGTGTAGCCGTGTATGGAAATGAAACGTGTACGATAAATAGTTTAGACAAGAAGAGAATAGAAGCTTTCTAAATGTGGTGCTACAGGAGAATGCTGAAGATTAGATGGGTTGATCACGTAACTAATGAGGAGGTATTGAATAGAATTGGGGAGAAGAGGAGCTTCTGGCACAACTTGACTAGAAGAAGGGATCAGTTGGTAGGACATGTTCTGAGACATCGAGTGATCACCAATTTAGTATTGGAGGGCAGCGTGGAGGGTAAAAATCATAGAGGGAGACCAAGAGATGAATACACTATACAGATTCAGAAAGATGTAGGTTGCAGTAGGTACTGGGAGATAAAGAAGCTTGTGCAGGGTAGAGTAGCATGAAGAGCTGCATCAAACCAGTCTCAGGACTGAAGACCACAACAACAACAACAAGCTAATAGTATCAATATATACAATACATCATTTGTTTCTATTTAAAAATTCATCAATGGAGTAGAAGGAATTGGCAACTAGTAAGTCTTTCAGGCTCCTTTTAAAGTGATCTTTATTTGTAACTAAATTTTTTATGTTTACTGGCAAATTATTGAAGATGACTGTCCCAGAGTAGTGGACCCCTTTTTGAACTAAAGTAAGTGCTTTTAAGTCATTGTGCAGATTATTTTTGTTCCTGGTATTGTATGTATGAACTGAGCTGTTTGTTGGAAAAAGAGATATATTATTTAGGACAAATTTCATTAAGGAGTAAATATACTGAGAGGCAGTAGTTAGTGTACCCAATTCTTTGAAGAGTTGTTTACAGGATGTCCGTGAATTTACTCCACAAGTAATACCTATTACACACTTTTGGACTGTGAAAACTTTTGTTTGACTTGAAGAGTTACCCCAAAATATTATACCATATGACATTATGGAATGAGAGTAGGCAAAGTATGCAAGCTTTTTCATTTTTATGTCGCCTGTCAACCAACACTCGTATTGCAAATACAGATTTGTTAAGGCGTTTCAGCAGTTCTGTGGTATGCTCCTCCCAACTGAATTTATTATCAAGTTGTAATCCCAGGAATTTAATTAAGACTGTCAGCTTCTTCTATCTGCTCTTCTTCATACTTTATGCATATGCTGGGCGGAAACCTCTTACAGGTTCTGAATTGCATATAGTGAGACTTTTCGAAGTTTAATGTCAGTGAGTTGGATTTAAATCATTTATTAATATCCATGAAAATATCATTAGCAGATCTTTCTAGAAATACACTCGACATACTATTTATTGCAATACTTGTGTCATCTGCAAACAAAACGAACACTGCTTCTGGCAGTGTAACTGATGAGAGATCATTAATGTACACAAGAAAAAGCAATGGCCCAAAGATGGATCCTTGTGAGAAACCACAATTAATTTCTTCCCATTCTGATGATGACTGATGACTTAATTCACTAGTCCCTTGCACTGAAACCCTTTGTTTCCTGTTGGCGAGGTATGACTTGAACCATTTTGCAGCACTGCCCATGACACCATAAAATTCTAATTTGTTTAAAAGGATGTTGTGGTTCACATAATCAAATGCCTTTGACAAATCACAGAAAATACTTGCTGCTTGTAATTTGTTATTTAATGAATTAAGTACATTTTCACTGTAGGTGTAAATTGCCTTCTCAATATCAGAACCTTTCAGAAACCCAAACTGTGTTCTTGGTAATATGTTATTTGTGGTCAGATGGTTGAGAAGCTGCCTGTACATTACTTTTTATAAATTTTTTGAGAATGCTGGCAAAAGTGAAATCGTTCTGTAGTTTGATGGTATCTCTTTATCCCCTTTCTTGAATAGTGGGTTAACATGTGCATATTTTAGCCAGTCAGGAAATGTCCCAGTTATAATTGACTGGTTACACAAGTAACTTAGAATTGTACTAAACTCACAAGAACATATGTTAATTAACTTTGTTGATGTTTCATCATAACCACTAGAATGCTTATTCCTTGTGTAATCCATGGTTTTATTATAGACTTCTGTTTAATTTGAGTAACTTTTAGAGGAAAACACTTTTAAAACATGTACAGAACTACAGACCTATTGCCCTAATCCCAGCTTTCAGCAATCTGATAGAGAAAATAATATTAAAAAAATAATGGAACATTACAACAATGCTGACATATTAAGCAATTTCAAACACGGTTTCAGAAGAGGTCAAAGTACCACATCAGCAGCAGTACAATTTGTCCTCTATGTACTTGAAAAAATAAATGAAAAATCCTGAGCAGCAGGTGTATTCCTGTACCTCTCAAGGACTTTTGACAGAGTGATCATAATGTGCTCTTATCAAAAATTGCAAAGATCGGTGCCACTGCAAAACTCATGCCATTGCTAGAAACATATTTAAAGGGCAGACAGCAGCACATTGAGATTATATACTCTAATGGAGAAATCCTGAAGAGGAGAAGGTTAAGTATAAGAAATGTACATTTTGGTGTTCCTCAGGTCTCCATTTTAGACCTACTCCTATTCATAGCCTATGTAAATGATTTCCCAATCTCTCTTGAGAATAAGCAGTTGATCACTATGAAGGCAGAAGATAGATCAAGTGTCTGCTGTGCAGACAGTGAGCTCAGCCTAGCTGATGTGACACACAACTTTATTGAAAAGCAAGAGCTCACTTTGAAAGAGACAACCTAAAAGTAAACAAAGAAAAAATTAATATTATTCATTTTAAACCAAATGGTCCAAACAGAGAAGATACTGTGATTGATGAAATTCTACCTGTACAGATTGTAAATTCTTGGGTTTATCCACAAATGACCAACTTTCATTGAAGCAGCAAGCTAATGATGGCTGTAAACTGTGCGACAGCTACGGTCACAGGTTCAAATCCTGCCTCGGGCATGGATGTGTGTGCTGTCCTTAGGTTAGTTAGGTTTAAGTAGTTCTAAGTTCTAGGGGACTGATGACCTCAGATGTTATGTCTCATAGTGCTCAGAGCCATTTTGAACAAAGAAGAAAACAGCAATGAGCCACTATTAATACAGCTATTTATTTAGGTAAATAGCACCATTACTGGCTTTGAACTGGCAAGTTCATCATCAGATGGCTGTTCACATGATTTTCAAGATGTTGTTGTTGTTGTTGTTGTTGTTGTTGTTGTGGTGGTGGTGGTGGTGGTGTTCATTCCTGAGACTGGTTTGATGCAGCTCTCCATGCTACTCTATCCTGTGCAAGCTTTCTCATCTCCCAGTACCTACTGCACCCTACATCCTTCTGAATCTGTTTCGTGTATTCATCTCTTGGTCTCCCTCTATGATTTTATATCCTCCACATTGCCCTCCAATACTAAATTGGTGATCCCTTGATGCCTCAGAACATGTCCTACCAACCGATCCCTTCTTCTAGTCAAGTTGTGCCACAAGATCCTCTTCTCCCCAATTCTATTCAATATCTCCTCATTAGTTACGTGATCTACCCATCTAATCTTCAGCATTCTTCTGTAGCACCACATTTAGAAAGCTTCTATTCTCTTCTTGTCTAAACTATTTATCGTACACGTTTCATTTCCATACACAGCTACACTCCATACAAATACTTTCACAAACGACTTCCTGACATTTTAATCTATACTCAATGTTAACAAATATTTCTTCTTCAGAAACGCTTTCTTTGCCGTTGCCAGTCTACATTTTATATCCTCTCTACTTCTACCATCATCAGTTATTTTGCTCCACAAATAGCAAAACTCCTTCACTACTTTAAGTGTCTCATTTCCTAATCTAATTCCCTCAGCATCACCTGATTTAATTCGACTACATTCTATTATCCTCGTTTTGCTTTTGTTGATGTTCATCTTATGTCCTCCTTTCAAGACACTGTCCATTCCATTCAACTGCTCTTCTAAGTCCTTTGCTGTCTCTGACAGAATTACAATGTCATCGGGGAACCTCAAAGTTTTTATTTCTTCACCATGGATTTTAGTACCCACTCCGAAGTTTTCTTTTGTTTCCTTCACTGCTTGCTCAATATACAGATTGAATAACATTGGGGAGAGGCTACAACCCTGTCTCACTCCCTTCCCAACCACTGCTTCCCTTTCATGCCCCTCGACTCTTATAACTGCCTTCTGGTTTCTGTACAAATTGTAAATAGACTTTCGCTCCCTTTATTTTACCCCTGCCATCTTCAGAATTTGAAAAAGAGTATTCCAATCAACATTATCAAAAGCTTTCTCTAAGTGTACAAATGCTGGAAATGTAGGTGTGCCTTTCCTTAATCTTTCTTCTACGACAAGTCGTAGGGTCAGTATTGCCTCACGTGTTCCAACATTTCTACGGAATCCAAACTAATCTTCCCCAAGGTCAGCTTCTATCAGTTTTTCCATTCGTCTGTAAAGAATTTGTGTTAGTATTTTGCAGCTGTGACTTATTCAACTGATAGTTCGGTAATTTTCACATCTTTCAACACCTGCTTTCTTTGGGATTGGAATTATTATATTCTTCTTGAAGTCTGAGGGTATTTCGCCTGTCTCATACATCTTGCTCACCAGATGGTAGAGTTTTGTCATGACTGGCTCTCCCAAGGTTGTAAGTAGTTCTAATGGAATGTTGTCTACTCCGGGGGCCTTGTTTCGACTCAGGTCTTTCAGTGCTCTGTCAAACTCTTCACACAGTATCATATCTCCCACTTCATCTTCATCTACATCCTCTTCCATTTCCATAATATTGTCCTCAAGTACATCACCCTTGTATAAACCCTCTATATACTCCTTCCACCTTTCTGCTTTCCCTTATTTGCTTAGAACTGGGTTTCCATCTCAGTTCTTGATATTCATACAAGTGGTTCCCTTTTGTACAATGATTCCCTGCTGTTTTGATGTGGCATTATGTGGGGGCAACTTATGCTGCTGGTGGTCATGGAAAGCACCATAATGGCTGTACGGTATATGAATGCCATCCTCCGACCGATAGTGCAACCTTATCGCTAGCATATTGGCAAGGCATTCATCTTCATGGAAGACAGGTCGTGCCCCTATTGTGAATTTACATTTTGATAGCTTGAGAGACATGCCTCCTTTCCTAAACTCCTCACAAATTCTCTTAAGTAACCCTATGTGTTCTTCCCAACTTTTTCACGACTTCCTTCAGGATAAATTTGGTGTAAAACAATTGAAATTTTTGGGGCACATTGTATCAGATAATGGAATAATGCCCTATGATGAGAAAATTGAAGCTATTGCAGAGTTTCCACCTCCCAGAAATAAGAAACAGCTGAAGTCATTCCTTGGAATGTGTGGATTTTATAGGAAGTTCTGTGCTAGTCAGATGCTTAATGCACCATGTTTGGGGAATTTGCTTAAGAAAAACACCATATGGGATTGGGACAAAGATTGTCAGGCTGCTTTTGAAGAGATCAAACATCAAATAATAATTTGTAGCTTAATATATTACCCCTGGAGAAAGAGGTGCATTACAACCTTCAAATGATTTTCACTAAAACATAATATATAGACATTGTTTATTGCATCGCTGTCATTAATACAAGTTCACAACTGGTCCAGTTCGTTTCTTAGACCAATTCTATTCTGGTAAAAATACAAATTTTGTCCTTTCCTAAACTCTTTGTTCTGATATCACTGTTTTGTTGTAAATTGCAATTAGAGATTACAGGAGGACTAGTTAGTCATGGAACTGGGGCTGGGTACCAAAAATACTGGAGAGTTGTGCATTTCCTGGTTCTTGTGCATCTTCTGTTTGCCTCTGTTTCTGCTGCTGGTTATGGTAGATACACATCAGTTGGTGGAAGGTCTTGCACTGCTGACAGTTGTGGGGGATTCCCCCTAACAAAAGTAAAACAAAGATATTTACTACATGCCTGACTTAGCATTTATTGAGAGAATAATATTTATGCCATAAACAAAAATTATACAAATAAAGTAATTGTATACTCCTGTAAATAATTTTTAATGAATTTTTGGTGTCTAAATAATGTTAAATGTTTAAATATATACTAGTTACTGATGTGAGAGAAAGTTGGAATTATATAGAATAATTAATGTTCTTAAAAGTCAAAATGAATTAAAGAAATGGGTTGCCAAAATAGAACAGAACATAAAAATGATAGCACAGATTTCAAATAAATGTTTCCACACAACAAAGAATTCCAAGAAGCTCCCCACATGAAGAAAGGTTTTGAAAAACACAGTTAAAAATGAATTGTGTTGGATACGTATTGTAATCTCCTATCGAACAGAAGTCCCTTTCGTACAGATTTGTTACAAGGGGAAAACACTCTCCCCTATTCTATAGCCCTGTAGATTTCTTATTAGGGCAGTATGGAACACTGTTTTTTGTGGATGCACTACCATCACACAACTTCACAACTTATCATTAAAGCAGTCATATCTTCTGTTTTAATGCTGGCAAAGCTTTCACAATAGAGACGGGTATTTCCAAAACCATATTGTCCAGAATAAATAAGGTAATTATATTTGAAGTATTGGTTAATGTGCTGGTGTAAACATTAGTCTGTTATTTTAGTATTTGTTGAGACATTTGAAATGAATTGGTAACTGCCAGATGACGTACCACCTTCTTATAGGCAGGCTTGATTATGGGTGTTTTTAAGTGTTCTAAATAAACTCCGACAGCTGATATTTTGTTTATTATATATGATAATGATACTGTGATCTCATTTCTTGCACGCAAAATTAGAAAAGTGATACTAATTACCTGTTTAGAAATTGCCTAGTTTATATTTTGATTCCTTGACTTGTCAAAAGTTACATGTCTGGTTTTAGAACATTTGGTTGCTTTATTTTGTAATAGTGGCAATAGTGCTGCTGCCTTGCTTACAACTTCATGACGTTGGTTTCTAATATTGAGTTGCCAAAGAATATTTTTAATATGTCAGGGGAATTTACTTTTAACAATTTACTTCAGTTTTGACAACTTCCCATACTGCTTTACATTTATTTACACAGTTAGATCCAACCCACAAATCGACATTTTTTGACCTTGTGGCTTATTAATAGTCATGGCAAATGCCAAGTGAATTGTAAATTGCAGACGTCTGAATATAATGGGTGAGTCTGAAGGGATCATTGGGATTCGTGGTAGGAAAACAACTTCACCTTCATATTTGTCATTCAAAATTGTAGCTTCAAGAACACTGCCCATAATTTTCTTTATGACTAATCTTGTACTGTTGCAGAGCTTAAGTGCATTTAAATTCCAAAGCAAAATGATAGGTGAGCCAATTTTTAATTACAAGTTATGTGATGGCATTCCTGATAAATCCAGCGAATCAAAAATTCAACAGGATAGTTGACTTCTTTGCCAGGATTGGTAACAGTGTCGATTGATTTGAACAATATCTATCTCACTGCCGGGCAGTGATGATTGTATTTTGAAATTAATAGCGTCAACATCCATATTTATTGCTGCTAAAATAGCTTATTCACGAAGCCATGCATGATTAATATAATTAGCTCATAAATCTTTTGTACTTACCATGTTGCAGAAATTGTCTGGCAATTTGATGCATTGTGTGTCTCCATACAATGGTATTGTTCCATTTCCAATGTTGTGGAATTGTTCAGAGAATGATAGTGCCAATGGATCATTTTGCAGTTGAACATGTATATTTGTGTTAAGATGTAATGTACTGACATTTCGCCATAGATAAGATTGTTTTATAGATGCGTTAATTTCACCCGCATATGTAGCGCATGGAATGACCGACATTGTTTGTGTAAAATCACCAGACAGCAGCAGTAAGGTACCATCAATCTTTCATCATTCTATCGAGGGCATCAAGTGAATGCTTGTGGGCCAGAGTGTATTCATACCAGATAATAATTTTGCATTTTTGCAAAACTTTAGCCATACTGAACTGCTTTTTTATGTTGCACACTGCATATGGATTTGTGTGAATGTTCAACGGCAACTTGAGTGCTGAATGTGCAGTGTGTCCGCTATCAAGCAAAGTGGTTGCAATACCTGATGAAGCAATTGCTAATGCAGCTCACCACTGAAAATTAAAATCAAAAAATAAGGTTAGTTTCAGAAGCAAAAGAAGTTCCTTTAGGAGTACCCCAGGGCAGCATTTTAGGGCCACTACTCTTTCTCATAAATGTCAATGATTTACAGTTACAATATGATACAGCCAAAATTGTACTATATGCAGATGACACAAGTCTGATAGCGAGTGACTTTAAAAACTCATTACAGTCAACTACTGATAAAATCCTAAAAAGTATTGAGACTTGGTTCAGTGCAAATAAACTTACACTCAATGCAAAGAAAACAAATTACATACAGTTTTGTAAAATGATTTGGGATGAAGACATTAATCTAGAACTGGATGACAGACTAATAGAGAGAGTGCACTTTGCAAAAGTGTTAAGAATGCATATAGATGAAGCTATGAATTGGAAACACCATGTAAAATTTCGTACACACAGACTTAACTCAGCCTGCTTTGCACTGAGAGTTATCGTAAATGTTTGCACTCTAGAAGGCACCAGAATGACATACTTCAGATACTTTCATCCTGTTGCCTCATTTGGAATAGTGTTCTGGGCCAGCTCAAAATCTAATTTGAAAGACATTTTTATTTCACAAAAAAGGGCTGTTCAAATAATTACTTACAGTCTGACACAAGCTCACTGCAGACCTTTTTTCAAAAAGTTAGGAATACTTACTGTGCCATCAGCCTATATACTTAAAAGTGTACTCTTAACCAAAGCTAATCTAAGCAATCTCCACACAAATGCAGACTGTCACAACAATAACACAAGGAACAAGAATGATCTCCACATAGAAGAAGCAAGAAGAACACGAACTCAGAAGCATGTAAGCCACATGAGGCATTAAGCTCTATAATCCACTGCCTCAGTACATTAAAGATTTAAAGGACAGTACAAATTTTAAATTGGAATTTAGAAAATTTTTAATTGATAAATGTTGCTAGTCAATAAATGAATATCTTGAAGACCAAGAAAATGACTTTACAAACTAACCTCCAAAATGTTCTATCTTTGTTTTTTTCAACTTTTATTATACTTTACCATCTATAGAACTAGTTATATATTGTTACTAAGAAACAAGTTACTATTAACCATTTATGTGCAAAGAAACTGTAAGTTTGCTGTCTTTTATTATAGACATTTTAATTTTGTACATTCTATATTTTTATTTATTTTAATCATAATGATAAATCTGAGGAGATTGTTCGGGTTGGTTACACCAAACAACACACATTTAGCAGTTGTTCATTTATTCAGCTAAACACATGCAAGCCTCACAAAGAACTGAACATGGCAGAACAGCCCAAAGACAATCCTCAGAGTCCAAAGACGAAGCTCAGAGTCCAAAGGCGAACGCATATTGATACTGGTGTTGACCTTATCATCGCCACATGGCTACCCCCCCCCCCCCCCCCCCTTACCACCGGTACAGAGTACTCGTGAGAGGCCAGGTGGAAGGGTGGGGGGAAAGGGGTGTGTGACTAAGGTGTCAGCAGGGGTGGTCCGTGGGAGCCAGGAAACTACTGCGAAAGCAAAGAGAGCTTCACTCCAAGTTTAACTGCAGCCAATACCTCTCAAACAGAAGCTAAACAATGTCAAAGTTAGCGTAAGGAGGGCTATGCATGAAGCATTAAGTGAATTCGAAAGTAAAATTCTATGTACCGACTTGACAGAAAATCCTAGGAAGTTCTGGTCTTACGTTAAATCAGTAAGTGGCTTGAAACAGCATATCCAGACACCCTGGGATGATGATGGCATTGAAACAGAGGATGACACGCATAAAGCTGAAATACTAAATTCCTTTTTCCAAAGCTGTTTCACAGAGGAAGACCGCATTGCAGTTCCTTCTCTAAATCCTCACACAAACGAAAAAATGGCTGACATCGAAATAAGTGTCCAAGGAATAGAAAAGCAACTGGAATTACTCAACAGAGGAAAGTCCACTGGACCTGACAGGATACCAGTTCGATTCTACACAGAGTATGCGAAAGAACTTGCCCCCCTTCTAACAGCCATGTACCGCAAGTCTCTAGAGGAACGGAAGGTTCCAAATGATTGGAAAAGAGCACAGGTAGTCCCAGTCTCCAAGAAGGGTTGTCGAGCAGATGCGCAAAACTATAGACCTATATCTCTGACGTTGTAGAATTTTAGAACATGTTTTTTGCTGGAGTATCATGTTGTTTTTGGAAACCCAGAATCTACTCTGTAAGAATCAACATGGATTCCGGAAACAGCAATCATGTGAGACCCAACTCGCTTTATTTGTTTATGAGACCCAGAAAATATTAGATACAGGTTCACAGGTAGATGCTATTTTCCTTGACTTCCGGAAGGCGTTTGATACAGTTCCACACTGTTGCCTGATAAACGTAGTAAGAGCTTACGGAATATCAGACCAGCTGTGTGACTGGATTGAGGATTTTTTAGCAAACAGAACACAGCATGTTGTTCTCAATGGAGAGACATCTACAGACGTTAAAGTAACCTCTGGCTTGCCACAGGGGAGTGTTATGGGACAATTGCTTTTCACAATATATATAAATGACCTACCAGATAGCGTCGGAACTTCCATGCGGCTTTTCGCGGATGATGCTGTACAGAGAAGTTGCAGCATTAGAAAATTGTAGCGAGATACAGGAAGATCTGCAGGGGATAGGCACTTGGTGCAGGGAGAGGCAACTTTCCCTTAACATAGACAAATGTAATGTATTGTGAATACATAGAAAGAAGCATCCTTTATTGTATGATTACATGATAGCGGAACAAATACTGGTAGCAGTAACTTCTGTTAAATATCTGGGAGTATGCGTGTGGAATGAGTTGAAGTGGAAGGATCATATAAAATTAATTGTTGTTAAGATGGGTACCAGGTTGAGATTCATTGGGAGAGTCCTTAGAAAATGTAGTCCATCAACAAAGGAGGTGGCTTACAAAACACTCGCTCGACCTATACTTGAGTATTGCTCATCAGTGTGGGATCCGTAACAGATTGGGTTGACAGAGGAGGTAGAGAAGATCCAAAGAAGAGCGGCACATTTTGTCACAGGGTTATTTGGTAACCGTGATAGCGTTACGGAGATGTTCGACAAACTCAAGTGTCAGACTCTGCAAGAGAGGCGCTCTGCATCGTGGTGTAGCTTGCTCGCCAGGTTTTGAGAGGGTGCGTTTCTGGATGAGGTATCGAATATATTGCTTCCCCCTACTGACACCTCCCGAGAAGATCACGAATGTAAAATTAGAGATGAGAACATGCACAGAGGCTTTCAGACAGTCGTTCTTCCCGCGAACCATACGCGACTGGACCAGAAAAGTGAGGTAATGACAGTGGCACGTAAAGTGCCCTCCACCACACACCGTTGGGTGGCTTATGGAGTATAAATGTAGATGTAGATGTAGACCATGGTCAGCTCAACAGCATCATCAAGGTGCTGTGTGGGTAGATGTCGTGAAGGAAAGTTCGGCCACCAAACCTGAAAGTCACTGAAGCGAGCCGGGCGTCGTACTGGGCATGCTGGTCATACAGCGAGAGGTAGGCCGGCGGTTTGCGGGTGGAATGGAGCGACGACGATGATGTCACCAGTGGGTGTGGTGAACACACGAAGCATGTCCAGGTCGACATCGGGCGGAGGGGAACACGTTTCACCAGGTGGCAGGGAATGGCGGAAGTTGTGTCATGAGCACCGGATGAAGAGAAACACATGAAGAACAGTGTATAATCCAGCAGTATTATTGAGATGTCGTGGATTATGTCCAGGGGGACAGGCACAAACACCCCGAGCGAGGTCACAGTCACATTCAAGACGGAGGGGGGGGGGGGGGGGGCGTGAGAAACCTCGACAGGGCAAGGCAGGTGACGGTGGAGAGGTCAAAGGGCCCAGTGGCGAGGGCATGATAGTGGGTAAGCTAGATGTGGGGAGCATGTGGTCACTCAATGAAGTGCATGAGACCGGAGTAGAGGGTGAGATCGGATGAGAGCTCGACGATTGGAGCTGGAAGTCACTCGATCGAGTGTGTAAGTCCAACGTGGAGGAAGTGTTCAGAGCGTCCTGAGCCACGACAGTGAGTGGCGTGGTTGTGGCCTCAAGGGGGGTAGAAGAAAGCTCAACATGAGCAGGCTTGAGTCTGTTGAGAGAGACTGTAACAGCTGAATCTTTTATCTGAATGTTATAGGCGTTGGCTGAGTGCCAGAGAACTCAGTACAGGCCGGTATGTTTGCAATTGTTCAGAGATTTCGGGACGTGAAACATAGGGCAGGAATGGCTGTCAGATGGATAGATGTGGAGGTTCATGAAGTAGCATCTGATGCAGTCCACAAAGGAAGGTAAGTCAGACTGAGGGAGAGAAGCGGAAGGGCTCACAAGTTCAGCAGGAAGAACAATGCTCTGGCCGTATACGAACTCGGCTATTGTGCTTTTGAGGTCTTCTTTATAGATCGCACGAATGCCGAGTCGCTCAAGGGAAAGGCCTCCGTCCATAGAGAGTCGTGGCATTGAAGAGCCGCCTTGAAAGTGGTGCCAGCACTCGACTAGCCGCTTACTTTGTGGCTGATATGCTGTGGTATGGCTGCGCTGGATGCCGCAAATCTTACAAATCTCATTGAACAGGGGCGAATCAAATTGTCTGCACTGGTCAGCCGTGATGATAGCTGGACATCCGAAATGCGATACCCATGACTCGACGAAAGCTCAAGCAACAGTTTCTGCCATAATATTGGAGAGGGGGACAGCCTCAACCTAGCGAGTTGATTGGTCAATAGATAAGAGAACATAACAAAAGCCGTTAGGGGGAGGGGGGGGGGAGGAGAGCCGACAATGTCAATATTAATATGCTGGAAATGCTCAGGAGGTATCGAAAAGGCACTGCGAGGGGGGGGGGGGGGGGGGTGACGCGTGCTTGTGTACTTTGGAGCGTTGGTACGCGATGCAGGAGTGTGCCCATTGCTGCCAGTTCTTGTTGACAATTCTCCACACAAAGCACTCTGCTCACTCTGCTATGAGGCGGGCGGACTCACGAACACCGGGGTGGGCTAAATTATGCAATGCATTGAAGACAGCTCCTCAGAGCTTTTTTGGGATGGGGGGGCATAATGTGCCTGTGCTGTCATCACACCAGATCTCACCAGAAATGCCAGGGAAGGTGGTGCGGATGAAATGCAGTGAAGAAGTAGAGCCTGAAATCAGGTTTTTTGTTTCTTCATTGGCGGGTCGAAGGTTAGGCAGTTCAGGGAGGTCTAACAGTGAATGTACAGTGTAGACTCGTGTAAGAAAATCAGCAACTATATTGTCAGCACCCTTTATGTGCCAGACATCGGTAGTGAACTGAGATAAGAAGTCCATGTATCTGAAGCGGCAAGGAGGCGAATCAGCTGTCGGGTTTGTGGTCTTTTAAAACATAGAAAGGATGTCCCTCAATGTCAGTCTTAAAATGCCTGATTGCTTTGTAGACCACGAGCAACTCCCTGTCAAATGCGGAATATTTCCAGTGTGCATTGGTGTGCTTGTGCGAGAAGAACTGCTGAGGGGAAGTTTGGCCATCGATTTTCTGTCTAAGGACAGCACCGATGGCAGCATCGCTCACATCTCTGGTGATGAAAAGCTGTGCATTTGGATGGGGATGCGCGATGGTGCAGGCCTCAGCAAGAATATTTTTGAAGGCGATGAAAGAGTCAGTCATAGCAGGGGTCTAAGGAACCGGCCGAGATCCGGAAGTGTTGGTGCCTGCCAAGGCATCTGTCAGTGGAGCCTAAATCTCCGCAGCCCAAAGTAGATGTCGACGATAATAATTAACTGTCCCCAGAAAGTGCCAGAGCTCTTTGAATGACGAAGGTCTGGGTAGGTTTAATATTGTTTGTACTTTCTCAGGGGGCGGTGAAATGCCGTCGGCAGAGACCCGAAAACCAAGAAAAGTGACAGTGGGTTGACGTAGCTACAATTTGTCCTGGTTGGTCTTGACGCCTGCTGCCGCGAGAGTGTTCATAACAGTTTGTGCATGTCGAATGTTGCCCTCGACGGAGGAGCTGAACACAAGAATGTCATCATGACACGCAAAGCAGAATTTATGTCGAATAGCACTTCGTTGATTAAGTGTTTGCCAGGTCTGGGTTGCGTTTTTCAGACTGAAGGGCATGAATTGAAACTGAAATAACCCAATCGGGGTGGTGATTGCTGTCTTCTTGATGTCTTCAGGTATCATGGGGATCTGCTGGTAGGGCCGTTTGCAGTAAATGACAGAGAACATGGTCGCAATTGCAAGGGAACTGGTAAAGTCGGCAATGTTGGGTATGGGTTAGGTGTACATAATTGTTTGTGCATTTAGTCGACACATGTGCCAGGACCCATCTGTCTTGGGTGTCAAATGTATGGGTGTAGACCAGTTACTGACAGAGGGTTCAATTATGCCGAAGCTTAGTAGTTCAGAAATCTGATTTTTAAGGTCAGAGAGGTGCTCGGGACAAAGTCGACGTGGTTTACTGGAGATCGGGGGACCTGGTGTGAGGTAAAGCTTGTGAACTGTGCCATTGGTGATGACAGAAATGTTGCCAATGGCATGGGAGGTGGTTTGTTTACAATGTGTCGCGGGTGGGGCAGGCGAGTCATGGTCATGGTGTTTGGAGCCACTTGGCGGATCCAACAGGAGCCGAGGCGGCAAAGTGTCCCATGAATCAACGCGACAAGATGGCCGCCAGCCCAAAGCAGTGGCACCGTGGTCGGGTGAACTTGGTAGAGCTCGTGAGCCATTAGTGAGTTCATTGTCCAAGGGCACAGCCTGTGGCAGCACAGTTGCGGGCGAAACGCTTGGCAAGAGTGCACTGTTTGTGTTGTCAGTGGCAGTCTCACGGCCCACGGCGGCATGCAGGAGCCGAATTTGCAGAGTTTGAGGTGCTGTCTGCGAGGGGTGGGGTAGGAACACTGCCATGTTAAGACGGTGTGGCCCTGCAGAACTGTCAGTACATGTTATGGCAGTCTCAATAGCACAGTTGAGAGGGGCAGCGGGAGGTAAACACTCGGGGGCTCAATTGCTGGGACTGCAAGGAGATTCGGCACACTTATGACCTTGCTGTAGTGTCTGTAATTCCTTTGCTGCATCCGAAAGCTAGAGCTGTGTTTTGTGGAGCCGAAGGGAGAGCTTGAATTTTTCCTTGCGTAGGTGAGTGACGTTTTCGAGTTCGACAAGGTACTTATGCGGCATTTCTTGTAACGTCATTGACAGAGATGAGCAAGTACGGATGATATGAGCCCGGATCGATTAATTACGGAGGGTGGAGGGGGGGGGGGAGGGTTTGCTCGACAGGGCACAGGGCAAGTGAGTCTTGGACGGGTGATGAAACATGGTGTTTCACACTAGGTCCGGTGAAAGTTTGTGGCGTCGCAAGAAGTCAATACCTAGTAAAGGTTCGTCAATTTCGCACACTAAAAAAGTCCACTCGAGTTTGCAGTTTGCAGATAGTTCCCAGACAGAATGTAGCAATGGGGGGTACCTGTCATGTTGTGCATTTCGGAAGTGACAGGGTTGTCAACAGTTCCGTGCCACCTCACCAAACTGTGTGTGGAAGTAACAATATGGGTAGTGTGGTTGCATTTCCTGTGGAACGTTTGTTGCCAGTGGCGGTGGCTGAGGTTCGGTGGCTGCACCAGGTTTGGTTGCAGGAGTGGGCATGACCATGGGTAGAGCCGGTGATGTCCAAGTTGCTTGTTTACTGCTTTCCGGAGAGAGCGGAACGGTTGGTACAGTGCACCCGGGTAGCGTCCAGCTGCAGGACAATGAGCCTGTACCTGAGACTTGCCACGTAGGCAGTGGCTGGCAAAATAGAGCAGTGATGCATCATGTAGCTTGTCAGCAATTGTCACTGTTTGCTCGACAGGTTCAGGAGGACTCTGAGCCAGAGCGAAGCGGATGTGAGGAGGTAGTTTACCTGACCAGATGGCGAGGAGAGCCGTGTCAGAGAGTAGATTGGCGCTGACCAGGGCGTTTAGCCGTCTCCAGAGGTGGGGAGATTTGTTATTACTTAGTTGCTCAATGTGGAGCACTTGCCATATTGCTGCCTCAGTTGAGCGTGCAAGCCTATATAGAACTGTCTCTTTGGCTCGAGTGTACTGGGTAGATGAGTCCGGGGCGTCAACCAGGTCAGCAATTGAGTCCTCCTGGTCATGCAGATGGGTGATGAGGCACAGAAACCTGGATGACTCACCGAGTTTGTGATGGCTGAACACTTTGTCCACAATTTTGAACTAGGTTGTTGCTCTGTCGAGATTAAACGGCGGCAGGATCGGTAAGCGTTGTAGAATGTTCGGAAGAACAGGTTGAGTTGAATTCATCTGTGCACTGCCTGAAACAAGCTGTAGATGCTGTAGTATTCCAAGAGGGTGTGCCTCCCAGGGATGTGGTGACAACCGCTTGTCGGATGGCAGTGTGAAGGTGACACATTGTAGATAAGCGCGATCCGTAGTGACGTGGGAGGTCGACGCGGGTGAGACACCGTAATGTATCGATTGCAGTTGTGGAAGCTAACACGTTGCGGTTGTGTTCAGATTGACATGTCACGGAAGACCGATGCAGATGAGGCACCGGGATGTGCCAAGAACGGTAGTGGAAGCTTGACTGGTGCCGGTTGTCGAGAAGCACAGTGTGGAAAATGATGTAGAAAGTTGGACAGAATGTGTGAATGTTCACTGTTTGTAGTCACTCCACTCAAAATGGTGTGCAGGTAAGGTGAATGTAGTGGCACAAAACACTGAGGCTTAGCAGTAGGACGAATATGGAGGTCAGGCACAGATAACAAGCCATTGTTCCTGCTGCAGGCCGAGATACTGAAGCAGGAAGGCACGTGCTGATGCTGAACCGAGGCAGGCGCGGGTGTGGTCGGATGCTGAAGACGTTGACCTGTGAACAAAGCAGTTCCACCAACATGGCAGGAATCCGCTTGGTACCACACAGATTTCGGTGTGGCAAACCATTGTCCTGGTAGTGATAGGTTATCCGACGAAGCATTACCAGAAATTGGCTTTGATCCCACACTGCCGGAAGAGGTAACTGCCAGAGCCAGAGTCATGCATACCCCTAATGTCACTTATTGTTGCAGCCATGAATACATCCGGCGAAATCGGCGTAATTGTTTAGTGAGAGGCATCGTGTTGCAGTGCTGCTGGGTGTACATCACCCACAACATGGTGCATGTCGATCACAAAGTCATTGTTCGAATGCAGTGTCGAAGTAATACACGTGAACATAACTGACGCAAAGGCCGTGGACACCATAAAACGTTGAAAATGGAAGACATTACAACTCGAGGTCACCAGTGAGGTGGATGCTCATGTGAGATACACCAAACAACACCTTATAGTCAGGAGCTCATTTATTCACCTCTTCACACCAGTAAGCCTTACAGAGAACTGGATGGCGGAACTACTCAAAGATAATGTTTTGCTAGGTTCAAAGATGATGCTCAGATTGATACTGGTGTCAATCTCATCAGCACCACAATAGTTTATTGTTAATACATTATACAGATTAAGTATCTATGAGCTCTTTGTCTCATGTTAATGTACACCTTGACTCGTTCTACATCCCTGGAGTTTTTGCTTCTTCACAGAAGCTATGGAACATTATGAACGAATGAATGAATCCATGTTTTCCTGTTTCTGTTTCTCAGTCTTTGATCTTACTAATTCATAATTAATTGTTGGCCCAAGAACAGGTCATGATATTTGTTGACCATTTGCTAGGTCAAATTTAGACAAGTATAGTATACAACTTGGAATGACCTTAGAGAACCAGAAAAGGATTGCAGGAATGTGTGATAAACTTATTGAATACTACCACAATTATCAGAAACACAGATGTTTCTAAAAACTGTGACTGGTGGAAAATGCTTCAACTATTGATTGTTTAAGCATCCTGAGTGTTTGTTATTCATAATAACTGAAATAAAACAAATAATCTACAATACAACCAAAGAAAATTAGACCGTAACTATTGTATCTCCTTAGTAAATTAAAGTAGAATCTTTTGCAACATGAATGTAAGTGACAGATATTGAATACTCTAATATTTTCAATCTATCTGTTATAATTTAGTCATCCAGGAAGCTATGAAGGTGAAAGAAACTGTACCTCTCAAAATTCTGTAATCTTTCTTATCAGGGCTATTATCACTGTCTCTTAAAAAGTGTATCTGATAGCAACTTAACTGGCAGTTATTGTGTACTTGTCCAGAATTTTTATCAGCAAGCCACTTGTTTTTATCTTGTTTCATCAAGAAAACGAAGAAGAAAATTCATGTGTGTTCTAGTTTCACTGCAGTCCACAGTACAGCATGAAATCTTACAGAAATATTCTTTTGGTAGTGTTTTTGACTCTACCATCACTTTACCAGACATTTCCATGCGTAGAATCAGTTAAGGAAGTTACATGTGGATATAAAGTAGGTATTTTTACGCTGTTGTGGATAATCTGTTTAAAAAAATTTTCATATTGGCTAACTAGGATGCTGTAACAATGTCAGTTCCTCTTCTTAGTTTTCCATTACTCCTTTCTCTTCTCCTCATGTTGTCTTCCCCCCTCTTCTGTCTACAATGCTCCTGATTTATTATTTCTTCTGCCTTGAAAGAGTTCTAAATTTAGTATTTCATTTTCAAAGCTTATTTCTGTTATTTACAATCACTTTGGTTGTTTCTTTCCAGTTCTTTTCTTATTTTTGTAATCTATGCTGTTGTCAATTTCTTCTTTTTTCCAGATATAAAGCAGTATTTTTTTCATTAGCCTGTTCTCATTTTTTAAGTAGTGCTGCCCAAGAAAAGTTAATCTTCACATAGGCATTACTTCTTTTATTTTTATATTTTTGGAAATTTCCTCATTACTTCTCATTTTCCAACCATATATAATTCATATTGCACCCAGTTATTTTTGTAAAGCTATGTCCTCCAAGTGTCTCTGATCTGCTCAGCTTATATAAATCGTTGTTGAGTGTTTTTATACTATTAACATTGTGGTTTTTGTGCTGTGGTATAGTGTTTGATTTGCTTTCCTATATAAACATTTGTTGTTGTTGTTAGCTTCTGTCAAAATGTACCCACTTATTAATTCACACATCAGTTATTTTTTGAATTAATAAGTGGATACATTTTGATAAAATTTAATTCACTCATCAATTACCCCCCCCCCCCCCCCCCCCCTCATGAACCTTGCCGTTTGTGGGGAGGCTTGCGTGCCTCAGCGATACAGATGGCCGTACCGCAGGTGCAACCACAACGGAGGGGTATCTGTTGAGAGGCGAGACAAACGTGTGGTTCCTGAAGAGGGGCAGCAGCCTTTTCAGTAGTTGCAGGCGCAACAGTCTGGATGATTCACTGATCTGGCCTTGCAACATTAACCATAATGGCCTTGCTGTGCTGGTACTGCGAATGGCTGAAAGCAAGGGGAAACTACAGCTGTAATTTTTCCCGAGGACATGCAGCTCTACTGTATGATTAAATGATGATGGTGTACTCTTGGGTAAAATATTCTGGAGGTAAAACAGTCCCCCATTCGGATCTCCGGGAGGGGACTACTCAAGAGGATGTCGTTATCAGGAGAAAGAAAACTGGTGTTCTACGGATCGGAGCGTGTAATGTCAGATACCTTAATCGGGCAGGTAGGTTAGAAAATTTAAAAAGGGAAATGGATAGGTTAAAGTTAGATATGGTGGGAATTAGTGAAGTTTGGTGGCAGGAGGAACAAGACTCTGGTCAGGTGACTGACTACAGGGTTATAAACACAAAATCAAATAGGGGTAATGCAGGAGTAGGTTTAATAATGAATAGGAAAATAGGAATGCGGGTAAGCTACTACAAACAGCATAGTGAACGCATTATTGTGGCCAAGATAGATACGAAGCCCACACCTACTACAGTAGTACAAGTTTATATGCCAACTAGCTCTGCAGATGACGAAGAAATTGAAGAAATGTACAATGAAATAAAAGAAATTTTTCAGATAGTGAAGGGAGACGAAAATTTAATAGTAATGGGTGACTGGAATTCGAGTGTAGGAAAAGGGAGAGAAGGAAACATAGTAGGTGAATATGGATTGGGGCTAAGAAATGAAAGAGGAAGCCGCCTAGTAGAATTTTGCACAGAGCACAACTTAATCATAGCTAACACTTGGTTTAAGAATCATGAAAGAAGGTTGTATACATGGAAGAACCCTGGAGATACTAAAAGGTATCAGATAGATTATATAATGGTAAGACAGAGATTTAGGAACCAGGTTTTAAGTTGTAAGCCATTTCCAGGGGCAGATGTGGACTCTGACCACAATCTATTGGTTATGACCTGTAGATTAAAACTGAAGAAACTGCAAAAATGTGGGAAATTAAGGAGATGGGACCTGGATAAACTGAAAGAACCAGAGGTTGTACAGAGTTTCAGGGAGAGCATAAGAGAACAATTGACAGGAATAGGGGAAAGAAATACGGTAGAAGAAGAATGGGCAGCTCTGAGGGATGAAGTAGTGAAGGCAGCAGAGGATAAAGTAGGTAAAAAGACGAGGGCTGCTAGAAATCCTTGGGTAACAGAAGAAATATTGAATTTAATTGATGAAAGGAGAAAATATAAAAATGTAGTAAATGAAGCAGGCAAAAAGGAATACAAATGTCTCAAAAATGAGATCGACATGAAGTGCAAAATGGCTAAGCAGGGATGGCTAGAGGACAAATGTAAGGGTGTAGAAGCTTATCTCACTAGGGGTAAGATAGATACCACCTACAGGAAAATTAAAGAGACCTTTGGAGAGAAGAGAACCACGTGTATGAATATCAAGAGCTCAGATGGCAACCCAGTTCTAAGCAAAGAAGGGAAGGCAGAAAGGTGGAAGGAGTATACAGAAGGTTTATACAAGGGCGATGTACTTGAGGACAATATTATGGAAATGGAAGAGGATGTAGATGAAGACGAAATGGGAGATACGATACTGCGTGAAGAGTTTGACAGAGCACTGAAAGACCTGAGTCGAAACAAGGCCCCGGGAGTAGACAACATTCCCTTAGAACTACTGACGGCCTTGGGAGAGCCAGTCATGACAAAACTCTACCAGCTGGTGAGCAAGATGTATGAGGCAGGCGAAATACCCTCAGACTTCAAGAAGAATATAATAATTCCAATCCCAAAGAAAGTAGGTGCTGACAGATGTGAAAATTACCGAACTAGCAGTTTAATAAGTCACAGCTGCAAAATACTAACGCGAATTCTTTACAGATGAATGGAAAAACTGGTAGATGCGGAACTCGGGGAGGATCAGTTTGGATTCCGTAGAAATGTTGGAACACGTGAGGCAATACTGACCTTACGACTTATCTTAGAAGAAAGATTAAGAAAAGGCAAACCTACGTTTCTAGCATTTGTAGACTTAGAGAAATCTTTTGACAATGTTGACTGGAATACTCTTTTTCAAATTCTAAAGGTGGCAGGGGTACAAAAAATACAGGGAGCGAAAGGATATTTACAATTTGTACAGAAAGCAGATGGCGGTCGTAAGAGTCGAGGGGCATGAAAGGGATGCAGTGGTTGGGAAAGGAGTGAGACAGGGTTGTAGCCTCTCCCCGGTGTTATTCAATCTGTATATTGAGCAAGTAATAAAGGAAACAAAAGAAAAATTTGGAGTAGGTATTAAAATTCATGGAGAAGAAGTAAAAACTTTGAGGTTCGCCGATGACATTGTAATTCTGTCAGAGACGGCAAAGGACTCGGAAGAGCAGTTGAACAGAATGGACAGTGTGTTTAAAGGAGGATATTAGATGAACATAAACAAAAGCAAAACAAGGATAATGGAATGTGGTCAAATTAAATCAGGTGAAGCTGAGGGAATTAGATTAGGAAATGAGACACTTAAAGTAGTAAAGGAGTTCTGCTATTTAGGAAGTAAAATAACTGATGATGGTCGAAGTAGAGAGGATATAAAACGTAGACTGGCAGTGGCAAGGAAAGCGTTTCTGAAGAAGAGAAATTTGTTAACATCGAATATAGATTTATGTATCAGGAAGTCGTTTCTGAAAGTATTTGTTTGGAGTGTAGCCATGTATGGAAGTGAAATATGGATGATAAATAGTTTGGACAAGAAGAGAATAGAAGCTTTCGAAATGTGGTGCTACAGAAGAATACTGAAGATAAGGTGGATAGATCACGTAACTAATGAGGAGGTATTGAATAGGATTGGGGAGAAGAGAAGTTTGTGGCTCAACTTGACTAGAAGAAGGGATCGGTTGGTATGACATGTTTTGAGGCATCAAGGGATCACAAATTTAGCATTGGAGGCAGCGTGGAGGGTACAAATCGTAGAGGGAGACTGAGAGATGAGTACGCTAAGCAGATTCAGAAGGATGTAGGTAGCAGTAGGTACTAGGAGATGAAGAAGCTTGTACAGGATAGATTAGCATGGAGAGCTGCATCAAACCAGTCTCAGGACTGAAGACAACAACAACAACAACACATCAATTATGAATTTAGTGCTGAATGTTCCTTCTCTCTTTCTCCTTTTTTCCTGAATTTTTTTTCGGAAGATTTATTTGAGTAACTGCTTCTGTTGGCT
Organism: Schistocerca gregaria; assembly: GCF_023897955.1. Lineage (NCBI taxonomy): Eukaryota > Metazoa > Arthropoda > Insecta > Orthoptera > Acrididae > Schistocerca > Schistocerca gregaria. The sequence goes on along the minus strand of NC_064920.1, from coordinate 1,208,424,540 downwards.
TTTCTAAAAATCTTGCAAAGTTGTCTGCAAAAGCCAGGCAGTTTACCATAATTACATTTGATTTCTTTCCCAGAATTATTGGTTCAGTTTTTCAATTTTTAGTTACATATTCTAGATTCTTACATTTGTATATGAAACATATTTCAGGAGTGAATGTGTAAGTTTTATCATTCCGTAAGATCAGTTGTAGTGCAAATGGCTAAGATATTTCTCCCATTAATTTACCTTTATATACCACAAATAATGTTTGCTTATTTTGCTTTAACATCAAATGGTCATATAGTTTTCCTATTGATTCCCTATCTACCAAGTTAAATGCTTTCTTGAAATCAATAAATGATATTGATATAAGTTTACTGGTCAATATTGTGTCTTGAATTATTGTTTTTAAGTTAAAAGTGTGTTCTGTGCAGGATATTTCATTTTGAAAACCACCATGATACTCCTCCAGTTCTTTGTCTAAAGCTACTTCAAGTCAATTCAGAAGAATTCTTGATAATATTTTGTTTGCCACTGACAGAAGCGACACTACATGTGGTTGTCAACATTTTGTTTGTATTTCTTGTTATATAATGTGGACGATTAATGCTGTTTCTTGTGTGTTACTTTCTGATTTCCAAATGTTCTCAAAAAGCAAGCAAGGATCTTTGGTTCTGAACATTCCAATAATTCTGCTATAATTAAATCTTTACTGCTTGCTATCTTATTAGTTGTTTTGTTTTCTTTATTATTTCTGTTTTTATTTTTATTTTGGTTTCCTGTGTGTTGTGATTCAGTGAACAATTTTTAACAAATTTTTCAAGTGTCTATATCATAGAGTGATTGTTCACCTTCTTTTATTTCTTCGTTTCTTGTCCTTGGTGTCAATGTGACTGTCAACACATTGGCTGAAAAAAGTAGGGCGCGAAAGTTCAGTACTGTCTACTGTAAATGATGTAGCCGACAGGCTCCTATGATAATGCAGATTTACTCATGTATGTTAATGGTAATCAGTTAAAATTGAAAAAAAAATGAATTTTATTTATTTATTTGGTCCTGTTGATTACATATTATACAACCAGTATACAAGTAATACAGGACAAGTCAATTGATACAATACAGTAGTACATGAACATTTATACATCACGTTGCACAGACATTTGTTTATTTAACAAGAACAATTACTTGCATGCAGTATTAAAGCTGACTGTGAAGTGACTGTTTAAAAGAGCAAAATAAGTGATAGTGTATATTTTTATGCTACTGACGTATATAAGCAGGTAAATTTGCTTTGTGGTCATGGTTTGGATTGAATCCAAATTTTAACTGCATTCATTAAGAAGAGGTTTAAGTGAATGCTCAAGAGTGTGGGATACATGGGAGTTCACATTTTCTTGTAATGACATAGATAGATTTACATTTTATCACCACAGTTTCAGTTAAACTACAAGTAACAGCATCACACTTTATCTTTAAGGAAGTGCTTTTTTTAGGCAGTTTCTCCCACTCTTATACCTTATAACTCTAAGTAGTCATTAATTTTATAGAAAATTTGTTTGATGAGGAATAATTTAAGGAGGCAGTAGCCAAAACTACAGGGGAAGTAAAAATATGCCAACTTGCTTCATCACAACAAAAGCTCCACATTATCAGTTTTCGATTTATACATAGAATAAAGGACACTATGACAGTATTAGAAAAGGATAGTTGCTGCTCTTCATATAGAGGAGAAGTAGATGCTATGTCACAGATAGGCACAACAAAAAGAGTGCCAAATAAAGCTTTTAATAAGACAGGCCTTCATCAGAATAGACAATACACTCACACACCCAAGCATGCACGTGCACTCTCTCTCTCTCTCTCTCTCTCTCTCTCTCTCTCTCTCTCTCTCTCTCTCACACACACACACACACACACACACACACACACACACACACACACACACAACTAATACAAACATGACCACAGTATCTGGCTGCCAAGGCTATTCTGGATTTTCTGTTAAAGTGCAGTATGGTGTTTCATTTCTAACCTCAAGTGCCTATTAAAGAATAATCATAACAGAACTTAAGATGATGAGTAACATATTCACCTCATAATTATATGAAATTGTGTATGTTATTCTGCTCTATATAAGGAATGTATCTGTCCAGTAACAAAAGGACCAAATAATGACTGGAATGAACCATTATTCATGTACAAACCACTATTGCCACTTATTACTAATGCTAATTGAGCATGCCTTATGAACTGTGTCAAAAAACCAGCCTGCACCTTTCTGTCTTCTAGTTCTAAATCCAACTACAGTCCTTTGTTAACGATACACAATGAACACAATATGGAGAAAAGATTCCATGAAAAATCAACAAACTACATTGTATGATTAATTTAAAAATGAAATATTCATGATAAAATGGATTTCTGCTGCAGCTAAAGTCTGTAAATATTTTTGATGATATATTATAACACAAAGAACAGTCTACTGTATTGTATAGTATTTGTATTTCTCTCATAACATGCATTTCACAGATCATCTGATCACATTGTACAGGAGGCAGAGACTGAAAATATTCATTTTCATCTTAGTATAACATTGCATACAAATTGTGGCCCAACATTCTGGTTGTTTCACACATAAAACAGTAGAACTATTGTCTAAGACTTTAATTATCATTGACAATTAGTTTTAGAAATATAGCTGGTTGATTAGATTATCAATGGGAATAATAGGTTCCATTTAACTAAAGCAATAGATCCAGGATAGATCTGACTTGTTGTTCAGGGATCTGAGACAGAGCCATCTCCAAAAACGAAGTAAAAAATACACATATCAGTCCCAAGAGTTCCGGAAACTGTATGGAAAATTGGAACAGAGATCAACATAAACATCAAACATCATTTCCACCCATTTTATTACTAATGAAAACTACACACTGCATGATGTACCACCATACAACAAGACCTACAGAGGCAGTGATCCAGATTGCTGTACACACCAGTACCTCTAATACCCAGTAGCAAGTGCTGATCCATGGTGCATCCCTGTATTCATCATGGCATACTATCCACAGTTTCAGCAAGGCACTGTTGCTCCAGATTGTCCCACTCCCCAACAGCGATTTGGCATAGATCCCTCAGAGTGGTTGGTGGGTAATGTTGTTCATAAACAGCCCTTTTCAATCCATCCCATGCATTTTTGATAGGGTACATGTCTGGAAAACATGCTGGCCACACTAGTCAAGCGATGTCATTATCCTGAAGGAAGTCATTCACAACATGTGCAAGATAGGGGCATGACCTGTCTTCCATGAAGATGAATGCCTTGCCAATATGCTAGCGATAGGGCTGCACTATCAGTCGGAGGATGGCATTTGTATACCGTACAGCCATTATGGTGCTTTCCATGACCACCAGCAGTGTAAGTTGCCCTCACATAATGCCACAACAAAACATCAGGGAACCTCCACCTTGTTGCACTTGCTGGACAGTGTTTCTAAGGCGTTCAGCCTGACCGGATTGCCTCCAAACACATCTCCGATGTTTGTATGGTTGAAGGCATATGCAACACTCATTGGCAAAGAGAACATGGTCCCAATCCTGAGGGGTACATTTGACATGTTGTTGGGCCCATCTGTACTAGGCTCCATGGGGTCCTGGTTGCAAAGAAGGACCTTGCCATGTATGTCGGGAGTGAAGATTCACATCATGCAGCCTATTGCAGACAGTTTGAGTTGTAACATGATGTCTTGTGGCTGCACAAAAAGCATTATTCAACATGGTGGCATTGCTGTCAGGGTTCCTCTAACCCATAGTCCATAGGTAGAGGTCTTCCACTGCAGTAGTAACCCTTGGCCAGCCTGAGCGAGGCATGTCATCAACATTTTCTGTCTCTCTGTATCTCCTCTATGTCCAAACAACATCACTTTGGTTCACTCCAAGATGCCTTGTTGAGAGCCCTTCCTGGCACAAAGTAATAATGCAGACATGATCGAACCAAGGTAATGACTGTCTAGGCATGGTTGAACTACAGACAATACAAGATGTGTACCTCCTTCCTGGTGGAATAACTGGAACCGATCTTCTGTCGGATCCTCTCCGTCCAATAGATTTTGCTGATGCATGGTTGTTTGCACCTTTGTGCGAGTTTGGTGACATCTCTGAACAGTCAAAGGGACTGTGTCTGTGATACAGTATGCACAGTCAATGTCTGTCTTCAGGAGTTCTGTTAACTGGGATGATGCAAAACTTTTTCTGATGTTTGTATGTTTCAGTAATGTGTTACAGAACTTAAATAATCAGGAAGCATTTAGAATACTTTTCACTCAGATTTAAATAATGATAGTGCATGATATAAAAACTGTTGATACTGAGTGATGGCTTTCAAATAGGTAGAAGACTTTAGCCTGTGCCTCGGAGGGCTGGTTAGCTCCATGTAACAGTGATGGAGTATAGCTCTTTATGGCACTAGAAGGCTCAAAAAGGAGAGATAAAGAATGTCATTGTTGTTGTGGCCTTCAGTTCTGAGACTGGTTTCATGCAGCACTCTATGCTACTCTATCCAGTGTAAGCTTTTTCATCTCCCAGTACCTACTGCAGCCTACATCCTTCTGAATCCATTTAGTGTATTTATTTCTTGGTCTCCCTCTATGATTGTTATCCCCCACACTGCCCTCCAGTATTAAATTGGTGATCCCTTGATGCCTCAGAACATGTCCTGCCAACGAATCCCATCTTCTAGTCAAGTTGTGCCACAAACTCCTCTTCTCCCCAATTCTATTCAATACCTCCTCATTAGTTATGTGATCTACCCATCTCTTCAGCATTATTCTGTAACACCACATTTCAAAAGCTTCTATTCTCTTCTTGTCTAAACTATTTATCATCCATGTTTCACTTCCATCCATGGCTACACTCCATACAAATTCGTTCAGAAATGACTTCCTGACACTTAAATCAAAACTCGATGTTAACAAATTTCTCTTCTTCAAAAATGTTTTCCTTGCCATTGCCAGTCTACATTTTATATCCTCTCTACTTCGACCATCATCAGTTATTTTGCTCCCCAAATAGCAAAACTCCTTTACTACTTTCAGTGTCTCATTTCCTAATCTAATTCCCTCAGCATCACCCGACATAATTCGACAACATTCCATTATCTTCATTTTGCTTTTGTTGATGTTCATCTTATACTCTCCTTTCAAGACACTGTCCATTCCATTCAACTACTCTTGCAAGTATTTTGCTGTCTCTGACAGAATTACAATGTCAATGGCGAACCTCAAAGTTTTTATTTATTCTCCATGGATTTTAATTCCTACTCCAAACTTTTTTTTTTGTTTCCTTTAATGCTTGCTCAATATACAGATTGAATAGCATCGGGGAGAGGCTGCAACCATGTCTCACTTCCTTCCCAACCACTGCTTCCCTTTCATGTCCCTCAACTCTAATAACAGCCATCTGGTTTCTGTCAACATTGTCAAAAGCTTTCTCTAAGTCTACAAATGCTAGAAATGTAGGTTTGCCGTTCCTTAATTTTTCTTCTACAACAAGTCAGAGAACTGGGGAAAAGAGGAGCTTGTGGCACCACTTGACTAGAAGAAGGGTAGGACATACTCTGAGACATTGAGGGATCACCAATTTAGAATTGGAGTGCAGCATGGAGGGTAAAAATAGTAGAGGGAGACCAAGAGATGAATACACTAAGAAGATTCAGAAGGATGTAGGGTGCAGTAGGTACTGGGAGATGAGGAAGCTTGCACAGGATAGAGTAGCATGGAGAGCTGCATCAAACCAGTCTCAGGACTGAAGACCACAACAACTACAACAAGAACAAGATAAGTCATAGGGGCAGTATTGCCTCACATGTTCCAACATTTCTACGGAATACAAACTGATCATCCCTGAGGTCGACCTCTACCAGTTTTTCCATTCGTCTGTGAAGAATTTGTGTTAGTATTTTGCAGCTGTGACTTATTAAACTGATAGTTTGGTAATTTTCACATCTGTCAACAACTGCTTTCTTTGGGATTGGAATTATTATATTCTTCTTGAAGGCTGAGGGAATTTCGCCTGTCTCATACATCTTGCTCACCAGAAGCTAGAGTTTTGTCAGGACTGGTGCTCCCAAGGCTGTCAGTAGTTCTAATGGAATGTTGTCTACTCCCGAGGCCTTGTTTTGACTTAGGTCTTTCAGTGCTCTTTCAGACTCTTCACGGAGTATCGTATCTCCCATTTCATCTTCATCTACATCCTCATCCATTTCCATAATATTGTCCTAAAGTACATCACCCTTGTACAGGCCCTCTATAAAAGCCTTCAATCTTCCTGCTTTCCCTTCTTTGCTTAGAACTTGGTTTCCGTCTAAGCTCTTGATATTCATTCAAGTGGCTGTCTTTTCTCCAAAGGTCTCTCTCATTTTCCTGTAGGCAGTATCTATCTTACCCCCTGTGAGATATGCCCCTACATCCTTACGTTTGTCCTCTATCCATTCCTGCTTTACCCTTCCTGTTGATCTCATTTTTGAGACATTTTTATTCCTTTTTGCCTACTTTATTTACTGCATTTTTGTATTTTCTCCTTTCATCAATTAAATCCAGTATCTCTTCCTTTACCAAAGGATTCCTACTAGCCGTCGTCTTTTTACCTACTTGATCCTCTGCTGCCTTCACTGTTTCATCCCTCAAAGCTACCCACTCTTCTTCTACTGTATTTCTTTGCCCCATTCCCATCAATTGTTCTCTTATGCTCTCCCTGAAACTCTGTACAACCTTTGGATCTTTCAGTTTATCCAGATCCCATTTCCTTCAATTCTCACCTTTCTGCAGTTTCTTAAGTTTTAATCTACAGTTCATAACCAATAGATTGTGGCCAGAGTCCACATCTGTCCCTGGAAATGTCTTACAATTTAAAACCTGGTTCCTAAATCTCTTTCTTACCATTATATAATGTATCTGAAACCTTCTAGTATCTCCATTGTTCTTCCACATATACAACCTCCTTTCATGATTCTTGAACCAAGTGTTAGCTATGATTAAGTTATGCTCAGTGCAAAATTCTTTCATTTCTTAGCCCTAATTCATATTCTCCTACTATGTTTCCTTCTCTTCCTTTTCCTACTGTTGAATTCCAGTCACCATGACTATTACATTTTTGTCTCCCTTCACTATCTGAATAATTTCTTTTATCTCATCATACATTTCATCAATTTCTTCATTATTTGCAGAGCTAGTTGGCATATAAACTTGTACTACTGTAGTAGGTATGGGCTTTGTGTCTGTCTTGCTCGCAATAATGCATTCACTGTGCTGTTTGTAGTAGCTTACACACACTCCTATTTTTTTAATTCATTATTAAACCTACTCCTGCATTACCCCTATTTGATTTTGTATTTATAACCCTGTATTCACCTCACCAAAAGTCTTGTTCCTCCTGCCACCGAACTTCACTAATTCCCACTATACCTAACTTTAAACTATCCATTTTCCTCTTTAAATTTTCTAACCTACCTGCCCGATTAAGGGATCTAAATTCCACGCTCCAGTCTGTAAAATGCCAGTTTTCCTTCTCCTGATAACAGCGTCTTCCTGAGTAGTCCCCACCTAGAGATCCGAATGGGGGACTATTTTACCTCTGGAATATTTTACCCAAGAGGATGCCATCATCATTTAATCATACAGTAAAGCTGCATGCCCTCAGGAAAAATTACGGCTGTAGTTTACCCTTGCTTTCAGCCATTCGCAGTACCACAACAGCAAGCCAGTTTTGGTTAGTGTTACAAGGCCAGATCATTCAATCATTCAGACTGTTGCCCCTGCAACTACTGAAAAGGCTGCTGCCCCTCTTCAGGAACCAGACATTTGTCTAGCCTCTCAACAGATAACCCTCCGTTGTAGTTGCACCAACGGTACGGCTATCTGTATCGTGAGGCACGCAAGCCTCCCCACCAACAGCAAGGTCCATGGTTCATGGGGGATAAGGATATGACACAGTTACAGAGACTTAAAGGTCTTATATAGATATGATTTTGATGTTTATAGACTGAAGGGGTGAGTGAAAATTTTCACCAAGTTCGGGAATCAAACCTGGGTCTTTTGCTTTCTATGCAGGTGCATTAACCACTAAGCTACCTTGGCACAAAAAACAGTTCACACAACTGCATGGATTACCATGACATGCCTTGCTCCTTGATCCATATATAGACTAGGGCAGCATTGAGAATTATGACCGAGGAGGGAGGTTTGCCAGCGTAATCCTTGCAGTTGTTTGAACTGCTGTTCCAAGTTGGTTTAGTGGCTAAGGTACCTGTCTAGTAAGTAGGAGATCTGAGTTTGATTCCAGGCCTTGGTACAAATTTTCACTTACTACTTCAGTCTATTTACATAAAAAGAGCTAAAGAGAGTTGCACCCACCTACACACCATTTTCATATTCAGCTACTCAAAACTAAGGGAATCAAAAGATTAATGGAAACTTAACTCACCAAACACGGTCTCCATATCTCCCTATTTTGCTCTCATACACATTATCTCCTGTTTAATATGAATGTCCTGATAATGTTAAAGCTACTCCTTTTTAAGGCAAATGACAATTTTAACCATTATAGCACAGATATGGTAAGTTTGTAAACACCTCACTATAGCACACTAAAATACAGGAACGTAAGCATTACCATGGAGTGAGAGGTGGATGTTGTTGTTGTTGTTGTGGTCTTCAGTCCAGAGACTGGTTTGATGCAGCTCTCCATGCTACTATATCCTGGTAAGCTTCTTCATCTCCCAGTACCTACTGCAACCTACATCCTTCTGAATCTGTTTAGTGTATTCATCTCTTGGTCTCCCTCTACGATTTTTGCCCCCCATGCTGCCCTCCAATACTAAATTGGTGGGACCTTGATGCCTCAGATTATGCCCTACCAACCGATCCCTTCTTCTAGTTAAGTTCTGCCACAAATTTCTCTTCTGCCCAATTCTATTCAATATCTCCTCATTACCTCTAATCTTCAACATTCTTCTGTAGCACCACATTTCGATAGCTTCTATTATCTTCTCATCTAAAGTATTTATCATCCACGCTTCACTTCAATACCTGGCTGCACTCTTTACAAATACTTTGAGAAATGGCTTCCATACACTCAAACCTATACTCGATGTTAAGAAATTTCTCTTCTTCAAAAATGCTTTCCTTGCCATTGCCATTCTACATTTTAATTCTCTCTACTTTGACCATCATCAGTTATTTTGCTCTCCAAATAGCAAAACTCTTTTACTAGTATAAACACCTCATTTCCTAATCTACTTCCCGCAGCATTCAACTACATTCCATTATCATCATGATGTTCATCTTATATCCTCCTTTAAAGACACTGTCCATTCTGTTCAGCTGCTCTTCCAGGTCCTTTGCTGTCTCTGACAGAATTACAATGTCATCGGCGAAATACAAAAGTTTTTATTTCTTCTCCATGGATTTTTCTTTTGTTTCCTTTACTACTTGCTCAATATACAGACTGAATAACATTGGCAATAGGCTACAACCCCATCTCACTCCCTTCCCAACCACTTCTTCCCTTTCAGGCCCCTCGACTCTTGTAACTGCCATCTGGTTTCTGTACAAATTGTAAATAGCCCTTCGTTCTCTATATTTTACCCCTGCCACCCTCCCAATTTGAAATAGAGTATTCCAGTCAACGTTGTCAAAAGCTTTCTCTAAGTCTACAAATGCTAGAAACATAGGTTTGCCTTTCCTTAATCTATTTTCTAAGATAAGTCGTAGGGTCAGTATTGCATCATGTATTCCAACATTTCTACGGAATCCAAACTCATCTTCCTCGAGGCCGGCTTCTACCAGATCTGTAAAGAATTCATGTTAATAGTTTGCATCCGTGGCTTATTAAACTGATAGTCTGGTAATTTTCACATCTGTCAACACCTGCTTTCTTCGTGATTGGAATTATTATATTGTTTTTGAAGTCTGAGCGTATTTAACCTGCCTAATACCTCTTGCTCACCAGATGGTAGAGTTTTGTTAGGTCTGGCTCTCCCAAGGACGTCAGTAGTTCTAATGAAATGTTGTCTACTCTCAGGGCCTTGTCTCGACTTAGGTCTTTCAAAGCTTTGTCAAATTCTTCATGCAGTATCATATCTCCTATTTCATCCTCATCTACATTCTCTTCCATTTCTATAACATTGTCCTCAAGAATATCGCCTTTGTATAGACCCTTTATATACTCCTTCCACCTTCCTGCTTTCCCTTCTTTGCTTAGAACTGGGTTTCCATCTGATCTCTTGATATTCATACAAGTGGTTCTCTTTTCTGCAAAAGTCTCTTTAATTTTCCTGTAGGCAGTATCTATCTTACCAATAGTGAGATAAGCCTCTACATCCTTACATTTGCCCTCTAGCCATCCCTGCTTAGCCACTTTGCACTTCTTGTCAATATCATTTTTGAGACGTTTGTATTCCTTTTTGCCTCCTTCATTTACTGCATTTTTATATTTTCGCCTTTCATCAATTAATTTCAATATCTCTTCTGTTACCCAAGGATTTCTATTAGCCCTCGTCTTTTTACCTACTTGATTCTCTGCTACCTTCACTTTTCATCTCAATCCTACCCATTCTTCTTCCACTGTATTAGTGAGAGTTAGCAAACAATATAATGATATGAAGGTGCTAAACATATATTGCTCCTTTCAGCTTTTAATAACTTCCTTGCTTGCAATTGATATGTGCTTGGCAAAGCATGTTATTTACAGGTTTTCTTTTGTGATCACGAATATTTTGACTGTTTTTGAAACATTTTCGGTACATAGAACAGTTCAAAACACATATTTTGACATATAATCGCAATTATAACTAAAAATATTTCTAAATTCTGAAGGGATCACCCCCTATAGCATACTTTTGATACAATCCACAGCAAAATGGTGATCAGCTAAATGAACATCATTTGAAAAAGCCAGCACAATGATGTTCAATGCCAGCTTACCATAGGAGTACTGGGCTGCAGTTGTGTGTACAGCTATATACCTATGAAATCACTTTCCATGCACTGCACTTGGAGATAAAACACCATGTGAATTTTGGTACAGAAGAAGGCCTTCTTTATAAGGCTTGAAAATTTTTGGCAGCAGTGTAGTGCTGCACATACCAAAATCCCAATGCGGGTAGTGGGATAACAAGTCACAGAGGCTGACATTTATAGGATTCTGCCAGACGAAAAAAGGCTATACATTTATTGATAGGGAGGCTTACTAAAAAGCTCAGAATTTTCAGAGTTCAAAGAAAGAGGAACCTAAGATCATCAGCATATTACAACTGGAACAAAGAGCATTAGACAAGGACCCAATGGAACTTAAGTTTAAAATAAGGAACATTAGAGTCAAAAGCTGGGACTTATAGTTCTGCAAAGAGTTACAACTTGAAGGTCATTTCTTAGCCCTAATTCATATTCTCCTACTATGTTTCCTTCTCTTCCTTTTCCTACTGTTGAATTCCAGTCACCATGACTATTACATTTTTGTCTCCCTTCACTATCTGAATAATTTCTTTTATCTCATCATACATTTCATCAATTTCTTCATTATTTGCAGAGCTAGTTGGCATATAAACTTGTACTACTGTAGTAGGTATGGGCTTTGTGTCTGTCTTGCTCGCAATAATGCATTCACTGTGCTGTTTGTAGTAGCTTACACACACTCCTATTTTTTTAATTCATTATTAAACCTACTCCTGCATTACCCCTATTTGATTTTGTATTTATAACCCTGTATTCACCTCACCAAAAGTCTTGTTCCTCCTGCCACCGAACTTCACTAATTCCCACTATACCTAACTTTAAACTATCCATTTTCCTCTTTAAATTTTCTAACCTACCTGCCCGATTAAGGGATCTAAATTCCACGCTCCAGTCTGTAAAATGCCAGTTTTCCTTCTCCTGATAACAGCGTCTTCCTGAGTAGTCCCCACCTAGAGATCCGAATGGGGGACTATTTTACCTCTGGAATATTTTACCCAAGAGGATGCCATCATCATTTAATCATACAGTAAAGCTGCATGCCCTCAGGAAAAATTACGGCTGTAGTTTACCCTTGCTTTCAGCCATTCGCAGTACCACAACAGCAAGCCAGTTTTGGTTAGTGTTACAAGGCCAGATCATTCAATCATTCAGACTGTTGCCCCTGCAACTACTGAAAAGGCTGCTGCCCCTCTTCAGGAACCAGACATTTGTCTAGCCTCTCAACAGATAACCCTCCGTTGTAGTTGCACCAACGGTACGGCTATCTGTATCGTGAGGCACGCAAGCCTCCCCACCAACAGCAAGGTCCATGGTTCATGGGGGATAAGGATATGACACAGTTACAGAGACTTAAAGGTCTTATATAGATATGATTTTGATGTTTATAGACTGAAGGGGTGAGTGAAAATTTTCACCAAGTTCGGGAATCAAACCTGGGTCTTTTGCTTTCTATGCAGGTGCATTAACCACTAAGCTACCTTGGCACAAAAAACAGTTCACACAACTGCATGGATTACCATGACATGCCTTGCTCCTTGATCCATATATAGACTAGGGCAGCATTGAGAATTATGACCGAGGAGGGAGGTTTGCCAGCGTAATCCTTGCAGTTGTTTGAACTGCTGTTCCAAGTTGGTTTAGTGGCTAAGGTACCTGTCTAGTAAGTAGGAGATCTGAGTTTGATTCCAGGCCTTGGTACAAATTTTCACTTACTACTTCAGTCTATTTACATAAAAAGAGCTAAAGAGAGTTGCACCCACCTACACACCCTTGCAACCGCCCCCGGTGTAAAACCTGTCCTATGCACCCTCCCACCACCACCTACTCCAGTCCTGTAACCCGGAAGGTGTACACGATCAAAAGGAGAGCCACATGTGAAAGCACCCACGTGATTTACCAACTGACCTGCCTGCACTGTGATGCTTTCTATGTGGGAATGACCAGCAACAAACTATCCATTCGCATGAATGGACACAGGCAGACGTGTTTGTTGGTAATGAGGATCACCCTGTGGCTAAACATGCCTTGGTGCACGGCCAGCACATCTTGGCACAGTGTTACACCGTCCGAGTTATCTGGATACTTCCCACCAACACCAACCTATCCGAACTCCGGAGATGGGAACTCGCCCTTCAGTATATCCTCTCTTCTCGATATCCGCCAGGCCTCAACCTCCGCTAATTTCAAGTTGCCGCCACTCATACCTCACCTGTCTTTCAACAACTTCTTTGCCTCTGTACTTCCGCCTTGACTGACATCTCTGCCCTTACTCTTTGCCTTTAAATATGTCTGCTTGTGTCTGTGTATGTGCGGATGGATATGTGTGTGTGTGTGTGTGCGAGTGTATACCTGTCCTTTTTTTTTTCCCCTAAGGGAAGTCTTTCCGCTCCCGGGATTGGAATGACTCCTTACCCTCTCCCTTAAAACCCACACCCTTTCATTTTTCCCTCTCCTTCCTTCCTTCCTGACGAAGCAACTGCCAGTTGCGAAAGCTTGTAATTCTGTGTGTGTGTGTGTGTGTTTTGTTCATGTGCCTGTCTGCCGGCGCTTTCCCGCTTGGTAAGTCTTGGAATCTTTATTTTTAATATATATATATATATATATATATATATATATATATATATATATATATATATATATATATATATATATATATATATATATTAAAAACAAATACACCGGCTGTACATAGCATCCTCCTACAGGCCAACTGCAAATTAGAACAACATGCCACCCTCCACCTCAAAAAACTATCCAATCTCCTGGTTTCCCACCTCCGGAAAGGCAACTCACTCACCCTCCACAACCTTTCCAACATACCTCAACCTCCTCTCATTGCACACAGACCCAGTCTCTCCCATCTACTCAATCTCCCACTTCCAATTCCACTCCCCCCAACACCTCAAAATTCTAGTCAACACAATCTGGAACCACAACACCCCAATTCAGTAGTTAACCTTTCCTCCAAACCCCTCTCCCAATCCGAAACCTCTGTCCTATCCAAAGGCCTCACCTTCAGCCCCACTCCCAGGTTCAACCAAACGGCCCTTGTCAAAGATTTACTGTCCTACACTCGTAGTCTCTGCTGGAAATATCACTTTGCCACGAAGAAAAACAATCCTGATCCCACTCCTAATGATCCAACTCCCCAAGACACTATCCAAATTGAACCCTGCCTGCAACAGTTCCGTCCTCCATCACAGCGGAACCCACCTCCTCTTCCTCAAAATCACCCTCTCCAAACCTTCCAGGAATTTCTCACTTCCAGCCTTGCCTCTCAATCTTTCTTGAAAAACCTTAATCCTACTCCCAACATCACAACAGCCAAAGCCCAGGCTATCCGTGATCTGAAAGCTGACCGATCCATCATCATTCTTCCGGCTGACAAGGGTTCCACGACCGTGGTACTTGATCGTTGGGAGTATGTGGCTGAGGGACTGCGTCAGCTTTCAGACAACTCTACATACAAAGTTTGCCAAGGTAATCCCATTCCTGATGTCCAGGCGGAGCTTCAAGGAATCCTCAGAACCTTAGGCCCCCTACAAAACCTTTCACCTGACTCCATCAAACTCCTCACCCCACCGACACCTCGCACTCCTACCTTCTACCTACTTCCTAAAATTCACAAACCCAAACATCCTGGCCACCCCATTGTAGCTGGTTACCAAGCCCCCACAGAACGTATCTCTGCCTACGTAGATCAACACCTTCAACCCATTACATGCAGTCTCCCATCCTTCATCAAAGACACCAACCACTTTCTCGAACGCCTGGAATCCATACCCAGTCTGTTACCCCCGGAAACCATCCTTGTAACCATTGATGCCACTTCCCTATACACGAATATCCCGCACGTCCAGGGCCTCACTGCAATAGAGCACTTCCTTTCACGCCGATCACCTGCCACCCTACCTAAAACCTCTTTCCTCGTCACCTTAGCCAGCTTCATCCTGACCCACAACTTCTTCACTTTTGAAGGCCAGACATACCAACAATTAAAGGGAACAGCCATGGGTACTAGGATGGCCCCCTCGTATGCCAACCTATTTATGGGTCGCTTAGAGGAAGCCTTCTTGGTTAGCCAAGCCTGCCAACCCAAAGTTTGGTACAGATTTATTGATGACATCTTCATGATCTGGACTCACAGTGAAGAACAACTCCAGAATTTCCTCTCCAACCTCAACTCCTTTGGTTCCATCAGATTCACCTGGTCCTACCCCAAATCCCATGCCACTTTCCTAGACATTGACCTCCATCTGTCCAATGGCCAGCTACACACATCCGTCCACATCAAACCCACCAACAAGCAACAGTACCTCCATTATGACAGCTGCCACCCATTCCATATCAAACGGTCCCTTCCCTACAGCCTAGGCCTTCGTGGCAAATGAATCTGCTCCAGTCCTGAATCCCACGACCATTACACCAACAACCTGAAAACAGCTTTCGCATCCCGCAACTACCCTCCCAACCTGGTACAGAAGCAGATAACCAGAGCCACTTCCTCATCCCCTCAAACCCAGAACCTCTCACAGAAGAACCCCAAAAGTTTGTTTTTAATATATTTTTCCCATGTGGAAGTTTCTTTCTATTTTATTTACATTATCAGAAGGATGTAGGTTGCAGTAGGTACTGGGAGATGAAGAAGCTTGCACAGGATAGAGTAGCATGGAGAGCTGCATCAAACCAGTCTCAGGACTGAATACAACAACAACACATATATATATAATATTAAAAACAAAGATTCCAAGACTTACAAAGCGGGAAAGCGCCGGTAGACAGGCACAATAAAATATCACACAAACACACATACACACACATTTCGCAACCGGCGGGTGCTTCGTCAGGAAAGAGGGAAGGAGAAGGAAAGATGAAAGGTTGCGGGTTTTAAGGGAGAGGGTAAGGAGCCATTCCAATCCTGGGAGCAGAAAGACTTACCTTAGGGGGAAAAAAAGATAGGTATACACACACACACACACACACACACACACACACACACACACATATCCATCCATACATATACATACACAAGCAGACATATTTGTGGCCTTTAAATATGTCTGCTTGTGTCTGTATATGTATGGATGGATATGTATGTGTGTGTGTGCGAGTATATACCTATCCTTTTTTCCCCCTAAGGTAAATCTTTCTGCTCCTGGGATTGGAATGGCTCCTTACCCTCTCCCTTAAAACCCACATCCTTTCATCTTTCCTTCTCCTACCCTCTTTCCTGACTAAGCAACCACCGGTTACAAAAGCTTGTAATTTTGTGTGTTTGTTTGTGTGTTATTTTATTGTGCCTGTCTACCGGTGCTTTCCCCCTTGGTAAGTCTTGGAATCTTTGTTTTAATATATTTTTTCCATGTGGAAGTTCCTTTTTATTTTATATATAAGGAACGGGAGTGTATCCAATACTGTTCCCTGGAGCACCCTCCATTTGACCGTGCCCCACTCAGACCCTACATCACAGCCATTCTCAGCACTGTGAATAATGACGTTTTGCTGCCTGTTGTTAAAGCAGGAGGTGAAGCAATTGTGAACTACTCACTTTATTCCATATCCTCAGCAGTTAGGAGGCCTAGGTCAGTTGCAAAGTCTAACAGAAAAAAGATGGTTTTGCTGCTAGGTGGTTCGCATGGTAGAGGTGTGAGCCAGCAGTTGCAGGAAGTGTTGGAGAGTGAATACCAGGTTACCAGCATTGTGAAGCCTAGTGCAGGCTTGGCCCAGGTGACTGACAGCATTGAGGTGTTATGTAGGAATTTTACAAAGGAGGATCACATAGTGATAGTGGGTGGAGCAGGGAATAGTCTTGATAGGGATGGGGAATATGATGCAGGTGGTTACCTGGTAAGGATAGCTACTCAAACTGGTGACACTAATGTGCATTTCATGCAACTGTTTCAGTATCATGGTCGGTCTCATCTTAAGGGGCTGTTAGGTGCATTAACATGGGGCTGGAGATGGCACTGATGGCAGAGGGCATGATTAAATATTTAGGCATAATTTTACAAAGTGAATGCTCAACTTTAGTCTACTGGGCGAATTTTAGGAAAGTGTGGTTCACCTGTACAAGGAGACCATATACAGAACACTAATGTGACACATTTTTGCATACTGCTCAAGTGTTCGGCACCAATACAAGGTCAGATGAAAGTAAGACATCAATGTAATTCAGAGGTGTGCTGCTAGATTTGTTATCAGTAGGTTCAGCAACACTCAAATATTATGGGATACTTCAGGAACTCAAATGGGATGCCCTGGAGGAAAGGCAACAATCTTTTTAAGGAACACTATTGAGAAAATTTTGAGAACTGGCATTTGAAGCTGACTGCAGAGCAATTCTACTGCCACCAATGTACTTTTTCCATAAGGGCCATGAAGATAAGAGAAGTGAAATTATGGTTTCTATGGAGGCATGTAAACAGCCATTTTTCCCATGCTGTATTTGTGAGTGGAACAGGAAAGGAAATGACTAGTAATGGTGCAGTGTATCCGCCACCACATGCCATATGGTGGTTTACAGATTATATATGTAGAAGTAGATGAAGATATGTTATAGTTTCTTCGTGTTCCATTCCAAAATGGAGCATAGAGCTAATGATTCTACATCTCTATGAAGCCATTTTGCTGAAGAATATTGATGTTTAACTTTGTCTTGCTGTCTTGATTGGATCTATCGTTTTTCATATGTTAAGATGCATGTTAGAATAAAAATATCAGATATTAACTTTTTTCTTTTACAGAATACTATTTTGTTAAGAATAGGGAAAGAAAAATAAACAATACTGAATCCAGTAAAAAGAAGAATTAAATTGACAATTGAAATTCAATGGTCAAGGAAAAGCAACTGAACATGGTCTCTTAATATGTTCAAGTCATAAGTCATCAACAAAATTCCATCTATTAAAATGAAAGTCTGCTTTGAATTCATATACTCACTTTATGAAGAGATGCAGTTCATTTTAAAATATGTAATTTTGTTGATGACCAGAGCACACACACACACACACACACACACACACTAAAATGTGATTCATTGCCCTCAACCACATTGTCTAAATTTTGCTATCTGACATAATAACCCACATATCATTTGTTAATGTGACTATAACTCTTGAAATCAGTCATGCAAATAAATAAGAAAAAATAGCACAACAGCAGCTGTTGAAAGATTGTTCATTGTCTTCCTGTATCTATAATATATTTTGAATGAACCCTCTGTCTGCCACTACTATCTGCCCTTTATACAGCACCTTCTAGCACCAAGCCAGTTCTATTAAATATACCACTAACCATATCAGTGTTCTGTTAATAGTTCATTATACTCTTAACTCATCATCTATTGTTTTTAATACCTCTTAACTTCATATTTTATTTACATGCTTTATTTTTATGCCATATCCCAGATGTTTAGAGATTTTATTGTCTTTGATTTTTTAGAGAGTGTGCTCCAGATATTTCTTTTCATTTTCCTCATAGTGTCTTTGAAATACAAGATAAATAACACTGTCTTGCCTCTTTTTAGTGTTTATTTTAGTTTACCTTTGCAGATATTGTGGATTACTCACCAGTCTCTGTATTTTACCCCTTTCCTCTCTGAATTTTCTATATCTTTCTTAATATCCCATTGCTAAACCTTTTCTCAAGATCCTATCATGATTTTTTATCTGGGTATGTGTTACACACACACACACACACACACACACACACACACACACACACACACTCACTCTCTCTCTCTCTCTCTCTCTCTCTCTCTCTCTCTCTCTCTCTGTCTCTCTCTCTCTCACTGGTCATACCAGACTCAAGAGTCCATTACCACAGCAACATACTTTCGCCATCTGTCCCTATCTTGGGCTATTTCCTTCCATTCACCTTCAATACCTAGGCTCCTCATAGCAGCCTTCACATTGTCCTTCCATCTATGCCTTGGTGTCCCCACAGGAGGTTTTCCCTCTAATTGCCCTACCAGTAATCTGTGTGCTGCCGTGAACCTGCCCTCATCCATTCGAGCTACATGACCCGCCCATCGCAGCCTACGTGATTTAATAATACTGATTATGTCTGGGCTTGAATAGAGTTTGTGAACCTCTTTGTAATGTACTTTTCGCCACTCTCTGCTAATGTGATCCCTTTTTCCTCTGAAATTTTCCTCAAAATTTTGTTTTCAAATACTTGAAACGGCATTTCATTTTGCACAGTGAGAGACCAAGTCTCACACCCATACAGCATAACTGGTAGAATAATAGTTTTGTATATTCTAATCTTTAAATTCCTAGACAATATCCATGATGAAAGTAATCTAGTAAGTGAGAAGTAGCATGCATTTCCGGCCCATAATCTCTTCTTCAGTTTGGATTCAATATCATTTCTTGAAGTGATGTCCACGCCTAGATACTTAAATGTGTTCACTTTTTCAAACTGCATGTCTCTAACTCTTAACATTTCCTGATTTACTGCTGTTGGCATGCTAGTAGTAACCAGGTATTTAGTTTTGTCTTCACTTATCCTTAGACCTACATCTTCACTAGCCTTGACTAACGCATACCCATTTGCTGTTTAAATTCCTAGACAATATCCATGATGAAAGTAATGTATTAAGTGAGAAGTAGCATGCATGTCCCGCCCGTAATCTCTTCTTCCGTTTGGATTCAATCTCATTTCTTGAAGTGATTTCCACGCCTAGATACTTAAATGTGTTCACTTTTTCAAACTGCATGTCTCTAACTCTTAACTTTTGGATATGTGTGTGTGTGTGTGTGTGTGCGAGTGTACACCTGTCCTTTTTTTCCCCCTAAGGGAAGTCTTTCTGCTCCCGGGATTGGAATGACTCCTTACCTCCTCCCTTAAAACCCACATCCTTTCGTCTTTCCCTCTCCTTCCTGAAGAAGCAACCATCGGTTGCGAAAGCTAGTAATTCTGTGTGTGTGTTTTGTTCATTGTGCCTGTCTGCCGGCGCTTTCCCACTTGGTAAGTCTTGGAATCTTTGTTTTTTAATATATTTTTCCCATGTGGAAGTTTCTTTCTATTTTATTTACATCATCTTAACATTTCCTGATTTACTGCTGTTGGCATGCTAGTAGTAACCAGGTATTTAGTTTTGTCTTCACTTATCCTTAGACCTACATCTTCACTAGTCTTGATTAACGCATACCCATTTGCTGTTACAGATTCTTTCCTATCGCTTATGATGTTTAGATCATCTGGATACCCTGATATCTTATTTCCATTTAACTCCGCACTCTCTAATTATCTGCTGCCATTCATACAATATATTCTAGGATTAAATTAAAAAGTAGCGGAGACAGGGTATCTCTCTGTTTAAGTCCATTCTTTATTACAAATTCTTCGCACTCCAATTTCTCCACTCGTACTCTACCTTTTGTGTTTTTCGAACTCACTTCTATATGTCTAACATACTTCTTTGGTATTCCAAGTTCCAAAAGAATTCTCTTCAATTTTGATTGCAGTACTGAATCATATGCTTTTGTAAAATCTATGAAAAGATTATGAACTGGTTTATTGTATTCCCATTTCTTTTCCAAAATTTGACACAGGGTGAATATTTGGTCTATAGTTGATCTGTTCTTACAAAAGCTAGCTTGGTAATCCCCCACAATTTCATCTGCATATGGTGTAACCCCGCTTAGCAGAATATTTGAGAAAATTTTGGAAGATATTGGTAATAGTGATATACCTCTATAATTACTACAATCCATTTTGTCGCCCTTCTTAAAAATTGAATCCAAATCGATTCCTGCCACTCTTCAGGTATCATCTCTGAGTTCCATACTTTAGTTATCACTTTGTGTACTACTTCCACCAATTTCTGTCCCCCATCTTTAACTAATTCTGCAGTTATGCAATCTGATCCTGGTGCTTTATGGTTTTTCAATTTGTTGATTGCATCTCTTACTTCCTTTAACATTGGCTCAGGTATCTGTGGTTCTGCTCTATGTATTTCATATGCCTGTTCATTTCGTGCTTCCTGGTGTACATTTAATAGATACTCAAAATACACCCTCCATTTACTTAATATAGCACTGGGGTCTGTCAGTATTCCCCTGGCATCCCCTTGAAATGCATTTGTCCTAGCCTTGAACCCCTTCCTGTACCCATTTATCTCTAGGTAAAGTTCGCTAATATTTTTTGTTTTACTGTTTGTTTCCATTTTTTTAATTTGATTGTTCGAATAATCCCTCTTCTTTGCCTGTAGCCTACAACCAACTTCCCTTCTCATGTTCAATAACTCCTCTTGTTTTCTGTCTCTCATTCTATCCCAATCTAATCAGGCTTTTCTCCTTTCCTCAACCAATTTCTTGCATTCCTCTTCAAACCACGGTTTCCTCCTGTTCTTCTTAATTGTACCTATTGTGACTTTCGCTGCCTCTTTGATATTATTCCTCACAGTAATCCACTGTTTATTTACATCCTCATCTTGATCTTCGTGTGTCCTGAGAAATCAAACCTATTTGAAATTTCTATCATGTACCTTCTTCTAAAATTTTCATCATTTAGCTTGTCAGTGTTGAACCTAACAAGTTCTGCATTGTGATACCTTGATGTTGCTGTAGATAGCCATTGGCGAACTTTGGCAACTACAAGAAAATGATCAGAATCGCAGTCTACTCCCCTGAAAGTCCTAACATTTTCTATACTGTGATTCTTGAGTTTCTCCCGGCGTATTTGATAATCAAAATATCCATGGGTGTACTGCCGGTCTGTTGTGTCCAACGGGCACAATATTTCGGCGATCAAACATGTCGCCATCATCAGGTGAACTGACGGACTGAGCAGCCATAGCGTACGGATCTCCGTGCCGGCACGTTCACAGGAGCTCAGTCTGTCAGTTCACCTGATGATGGCGACATGTTTGATCGCCGAAATATTGTGCCCGTTGGACACTATAGACCGGCAGTACACCCGTGGATATTTTGATTATTTTCTATACTAGTGTGCCATCTCCGATCTACAAGAATATGATCAATTTGGTTTCGGATGTGTCCATCCAGAGAGACCCAAGTTGCTTTATGAATGTCCTTCCTTTTGAAATAAGTGCTCTCAACAATCATGTCTTTTGAAACAGCAAAATTAACCACCCTTGTGCCATTATCATGTGAAATGTTATGCAAACTTTCTTTCTCAATTGTAGGCTGTAATGCTTCCTCCTTCCCTATCTTCACATTAAAATCACCTATGATTAATTTTGTATCATACGAGGAGAACTCATCCCACAGTTGATCTAGTTCTTCATAAAAGCTGTCTTTAACAACCTCTTCAGTGTCCTCAGTTGGTGCGTGTACATTAATTACTACTAGTCTATTCCACCTGCCGGACAACGCTATAACTGATAGTCAGTCACTAATGAACCTTATATCTCTGATTGCATGAACCACTTTTCTCTGTACTGTGAAACCTGTTCTGAAACTGTGAGCTTCCGCACTTCCATAGATAAATGTATAGTTACCCCTCTTTATGCTACCCTTCCCCTGCCACCGAGTTTCTAGAATAGCTGTAATGTCTGCATCATGTCTATCTAATTTGTCTAATAATGTCTGGAATGTTCCTGGCCTGTTCAAACTTTTAACGTTCCATGTTCCCAACCTGAAAGTTAGTTTTGGCCTGAATCTCTTTGAAGTATGTTCTGCCCGGAGATCTGAATGGCAATCTAGTTTACCTTTGGAATATTTAACTTCAAAGGGATCCATGCCCACTAATGTTGCTGATTCTTGATGAATAGATTTGATAGTAAGAAAAGAAGAAACAGGGATGGTTCACAACGTCATCTGCCGCTCCCCACCAGCTGTCCATGACTGCTTATTTTTGTATTTGCAGCTACCACTCATATCTGAAGGCCGTATCGCCTATCTGCAAACTGGATACGCACTGTGCCATGGTGGTAGGGGCCAACAAGAGAGGGGTATGTGTTATAAGGACACAATATCATTATTGATTCTCTAAAATCGAACTGATCTTAATCCAGAATCTGTTTAAGTTTTCTATATACAAGGTGGCACTGATAAAAGTAAAATGTGTAAGTATGAAGAAAATGCAGGGGAAATACATAAACCAAGTGTTGAACTGGACTTACCATTTATTCACAGTGAAAAATACATTTATAGAAGATACTGAGAGTGGTCTCCTGTGATATTAATAGACAGCTGTGTACAAGTAAGCATATTCAGATACACCCAACCTAAAGTACAGACACTGATGGTGACAACTTCACAGTTGATCCTGTACTGTGTTAACTTTTGCTATCACAATGTAAATGTATACAGACTGTGTAAAAAGTGTGAAGTGATGTACCAGTTGGCCATCAAAATGGAAGCAGGAAGATGGACAACAGAAAAAAGCCATCCTCCTGTGACAAGCCAGCACCCAGCATTGTGTTAGAAATAGTGATGTAACTCCCAGAAAAACATCAGAAGATGTACCTGAAAAGGTTGGAAAACTGATTCATGGAATAATAAATAACTATTCAAAAAGGGGACTGGTTGCAGTTTTATGTATCCACATTCAGGTAATAGTCATTGGTTCTAAAATATCCATAATGGATAAGCATAATATTAGGGAAAATTTTAAAATATGGTACCGTTGTTCTGCCATCCCATTACTAGCTGATGATAGATGGTAGTATGGTGGTGTTCGAATCCACATATGTTTTCCATCCTCCCATGAACCATGGACCATGCCATTGGCGGGGAGGCTCGCGTGCCTCAATGATACAGATAGCCATACCGTAGGTGTAACCACAACGAAGGGGTATCTGTTGAGAGGCCAGACAAATGTGTGGTTCCTGAAGAGGGGCAGCAGCCTTTTCAGTAGTTGCAGGGGCAGCAGTCTGGGAGATTGACTGATATGGCCTTGTGACACTAACCAAAATGGCCTGGCTGTTCTGGTACTGCAAACGGCTGAAAGCAAGGGGAAACTACAGCCATAATTTTTCCCGAGGGCATGCAGCTTTACTGTAAGATTAAATGATGATGGCGTCCTCTTGGGTAAAATATTCCGGAGGTAAAATAGTCCCCCATTCGGATCTCCGGGCGGGGACTACTCAAGAGGACATTGTTATCAGGAGAAAGAAAACTGGCGTTCTATGGATTGGAGCGTGGAATGTCAGATCCCTTAATCGGGCAGGTAGGTTAGAAAATTTAAAAAGGGAAATGGATAGGTTAATGTTAGATATAGTGGGAACTGGTAAAGTTTGGTGGCAGGAGGAACAAAACTTCTGGCCAGGTGAATACAGGCTTATAAATACAAAATCAAACAGGGGTAATGGAGGAGTAGGTTTAATAACGAATAAAAAAAAAAGGTGTACAGGTAAGCTACTACAAACAGCATAGTGAACGCATTATTGTGGCCAAGATAGCCACAAAGCCCACGCCTACTACAGTAGTATAAGTTTATATGCCAACTAACTCTGCAGATGACGAAGAAATTGAAGAAATGTATGATGAGATAAAAGAAATTATTCAGGTAGTGAAGAGAGACAAAAATTTGATAGTCATGGGTGACTGGAATTCGTCAGTACGAAAAAGGAGAGGAGGAAACATAGTAGGTGAATATGGATTGAGGCTAAGAAATGAAAGAGGAACCCACCTGGTAGAATTCTGCGCAGAGCATAACTTAATCATAGCTAATACTTGGTTTAAGCATCATGAAAGAAGGTTGAATACATGGAAGAACCCTGGAGATACTAAAATGTATCAGATAGATTATACAATGGTAAGACAGAGATTTAGGAACCAGGTTTCAAATTGTAAGACATTTCCAGGGGCAGATGTGGTATCTGACCACAATCTATTGCTGATGAACTATAGATTAAAACTGAAGAAACTGCAAAAAGGTGGGAAATTAAGGAGTTGGGACCTGGATAAACTGAAAGAACCAGAGATTGTACAGAGTTTCAGGGAGAGCATCAGGGAACAATTGAAAGGAATGGGGGAAGAAAATACAGTAGAAGAAGAGTGGGTAGCTTTGAGGGATGAAATAGTGAAGGCATCAGAGGATCAAATAGGTCAAAAGACGAGGGCTAGTATAAACCCTTGGGTATCAGAAGAAATATTGAATTTAATTGATGAAGGGAGAAAATAGAAAACTGCAGTAAATAAGGCAGCCAAAAAGGAATAAAAATGTGTTAAAAAATGAAATCAACAGGAAGTGCAAAGTAGGGATGGATAGAGGACAAATGTAAGGATGTAGAAGCTTATCTCAAGAGGGGTAAGATAGATACTGCCTACAGGAAAATGAGAGAGACCTTTGGAGAAAAGACAGCCACTTGAATGAATATCAAGAGCTTAGATGGAAACCAAGTTCTAAGCAAAGAAGGGAAAGCAGGAAGGTTGAAGGCGTATATAGAGAGCCTGTACATGGCTGATGTACTTGAGGACAGTATTATGGAAATGGAAGAGGATGTAGATGAAGATGAAATGGGAGATATGATACTGCATGAAGAATTTGACAGAGCACTGAAAGACTGTCAAAACAAGGGCCCGGGAGTAGACAACATTCCATTAGAACTACTGACAGCCTTGGGAGAGCCAGTCCTGACTAAACTCTACCATATGGTGAGCAAGATGTATGAGACAGGCGAAATTCCCTCAGCCTTCAAGAAGAATATAATAATCCCAATCCCAAAGAAAGCAGGTGTTGACAGATGTGAAAATTACTGAACTATCAGTTTAATAAGTCACGGATGCAAAATACTAAAGCGAATGGAGAAACTGATAGAAGCCGACCTTGGGGATGATCAGTTTGGATTCCGTAGAAATGTTGGAACATGTGAGGCAATACTGACCCTATGACGTATCTTAGAAGATAGTTTAAGGAAAGGCAAACCTACGTTTCTAGCATTTGTAGACTTAGAGAAAGCTTTTGACAATGTTGATTGGAATACTCTCTTTCAAATTCTGAAGGTGGCATCGGTAAAATACAGAGAGCGAAAGGCTATTTACAATTTGTACAGAAAGCAGATGGCAGTTGTAAGAGTTGAGGGGTATGAAAGGGAATCAGTGGTTGGGAAGGGAGTGAGACAGGTTTGTAGCCTCTCCCCAGTGTTATTCAATCTGTATATTGAGCAAGCAATAAAGGAAACAAAAGAAAAGTTCAGAATAGGTATTAAAATCCACAGAGGAAATAAAAACTTTGAGGTTCACCGATGACATTGTAATTCTGTCAGAGACATCAAAGGACTCGGAAGAGAAGTGGAACGGAATGGACAGTGTCTTGAAAGGAGGGTATAAGATGAACATCAACAAAAGCAAAACGAGGATAATGGAATGTAGTCTAATTATGTCAGGTGATGCTGAGGGAATTAGATTAGGAAATGAGACACTTAAAGTAGTAAAGGAGTTTTGCTATTTGGGGAGCCAAATAACTGATGATGGTCAAAGTAGAGAAGATATAAAATGTAGACTGGCAATGGCAAGGAAAGCGTTTCTGAAGAA
Organism: Schistocerca gregaria; assembly: GCF_023897955.1. Classification (NCBI taxonomy): domain Eukaryota; kingdom Metazoa; phylum Arthropoda; class Insecta; order Orthoptera; family Acrididae; genus Schistocerca; species Schistocerca gregaria. The sequence goes on along the minus strand of NC_064920.1, from coordinate 1,208,398,103 downwards.
GAAAAATTTGTTAACATCGAGTATAGATTTAAATGTCAGGAAGTCGTTTCTGGAAGTATTTGTATGGAGTGTAGCAATGTATGGAAGTGAAACGTGGATGATAAATAGCTTAGACAAGAAGAGAATAGAAGCTTTCGAAATGTGGTGCTACAGAAGAATGCTGAAGATTAGATGGGTTGATCACATAACTAATGAGGAGGTATTGAATAGAATTGGGGAGAAGAGGAGTTTGTGGCACAACTTGACTAGAAGAAGGGATCGGTTGGTAGGACATGTTCTGAGACATTGAGGGGGCAGTGTGGAGGGTAAAAGTCATAGAGGGAGACCAAGAGATGAATACACTAAGCAGATGAAGAAGCTTGCACAGGATAGAGTCGCATGGACAGGTGCATCAAACCAGTCTCAGGACTGAAGACCACAACAACAACAATAACATGTTTTCCATTTAATGAAGCAGGCTTAACTGAAATTGAGTTCTTGATCTGTAGTGATGTTGTTGGGTAAACACTTCTTCCCACAGTGACTTTTTGCACTTTCACCTGGGTACTGTTGTTGTTTGGGTAGATGCAAATAGAAGAGAATTTTCTTGCCTGTTGTACAAATTTGAAATAATACCAACACCAGTTGTGTACATGTTTGTTGACACCAGGGATTTTATTACATTAGCTCTTGGCATGCTGGCTGTTGTGAACCAGTGTGGTTTTTTGAGATACATTGAATTACCACTAGGGAGTGCTCAAGTCATACTAGAGTGTGCCAGTCTGTTTAGCCTGCAGGAGCTGCTGCCTTCTAGCAATGTCAGGAGCAACTATTCCCACTATGCTATCAGTACTCTGAGCATTCTCTTTCAGATTGTCAGCTAACCCTTTCACGTGCCTTGGGGAATATACATCCCACTAAATGTATTTCTTTACTGCCTTTAGTATCACTTATATGCACTGCTGATATCTAGTGGCAGTCTGCTGCATCAGCTGTAGTTTCTGTTTGTTATGAAATTAGCATTCTGGACTGTAGCAAGTATATATCCCACCAAACAACAGTGTTTGATTGTTATTGGGAAGCATGGTTACCAACAAAAGTGTTTCTGGAAAGGGTTTGGGAAGTACACTTACATTAATCTATAATTTGTGATCCTTGGGAAGCATACATACCACCAACTTAAGGGTATCCCAAAGGTTTTGGGAATACTTCTTACCACCTCCGTCTATGCCTGACATCTTGTGGTAGGGCATTGCACCAGGTGTATGAAAACTGTGTGGGGTTTGTTAGTCCCCCATCAGGCACCTCCCCAGGTAGCGCATAGGGGAATGTTCTCTAGATATAGAGGGTACCGGGCACTAAAGACTACACTGTTGAGCGCCCATAACACCATATCCATCCATCCACAGATGGTACGGGGAAATAAAATACCCAGGGTGGGCCAAAACTATCACGGACAGGAGAGGCTCGCTCAGCCGCGGTGAAGGCAACCCTCCTAGGGGTAGAGTACCACAAAATCAAGACTCCTGGTCCTCCAGGTTGGGGGTTGTGCAGAGGGCTACCAACCCACTCATATAAAAATACGAAATGGTCAGAATACTCAAGGCCAGCCTCAGAAACAGGACAGGATTTACTGGAACGAAAACTGGCAAAGCTACAAGGAATTCTCTTTTGGATCATGGAATATTAGAAGCCTGTATCATCCTGGAACTGCCCAAATATTAGCGAATGAATGAAGAAAATGGAGAGTGCAACTGGTAGCTCTCCAAGAAGTAAGAAGGCAGGGAACAGGTTCACTGAAAGTAGCAGACGGGACAATAATGTATGGAGACTGTGGTCAGCGCCATGAATTTGGAACCGGTTTCTACATTCACAAATCAGTAGATGACTCAATAATGGAGTTCAAACATGTTAATAACTGTGTATCATACATAATTATTCAGACACTGTGATTAGACATTACATTTCTAAATGCACATGCACCCACAGAAGATAAGGATGACAACATGAAAATAGAATTCTACAGCCAAGTGGAACAAATGTACAACTTATTAAGTAGACACAATGTGAAAATAGTGTTAGGAGATTTTAATGCCAAAGTAGGAAAGGGAGAAATCTGCAAGCCAACCATCAGCAATTTTAGCTTACACGAGGAAAGTTCAGATAATGGGTTTCGACTTATAAACTTTGCAATGACAAATGGTCTCATGATAAGCAGCACAAAGTTTCAACATAAATGCATAGTCAATCAAATAGATCATGTAGCTATCCAAACAGTTCCAAAACAGTATTAAAGATGTCAGAACCTTTAGGGCAGCAGATTGTGACAGAGACCACATGTTAATAACACCAAAAATGAAAGTGAAACTCAAAAGAAAAGAAAAAAATAGAAATAGAGAACAACTTACAAGATATAACATAGGAAACCTGGCGAAAGTAGATATAATAGAAAATTTTACAAAAGAAATTAAAAGCAATCTAACAAAACTGAGACTGACCAATGCAGAACCACAGATGGAGACACCTTAAGGGCAGCTTCCAAAATCATAGGTGAAAGAAAACGATGTAATAAAATTTGGTTTAACACAAAGTGTCATGAAAAAGTGCTGGAAAGAAGAAATGCGAGGAATGCATGGATTAAAGAAAGGGACAATATGGCATTGAAGGAAAGATACTATAAACTCTGCCAAAAAACACGAAGAACCCTAAGGCAAAAGTAAAGGAAATACTGTAACAATATGATCAGAGAAGCTGAGGATGATTTCAAACATCGCAGGACAAGGCAGATGTATCAAAATATTAAAAAATCCTTTGGTAAATTCAATAAAAGGGGACAGTTTATAAAGGATCAGTATGGGAAGATATTGACCAACAAAAGTGACATACAAAACAGATAGAAGACATACTTTTCACAACTTCTCAACTGCAGTGACCCACACTCTTACTTTAAATTGGAAGAACCTCATACAATTGATACAGCTGATACAGTTACTACCCCATCAGTAAAAGAAATACACCAAGCAATAAAGAAATTAAAGAATAACAAGGCTTGTGGCAAGGACAAGATATACACTGAGTTATTAAAGAATGGAGCCCACAACTGAATTAGAAATACAGGCGTTAATAGAAACAATTTGGGAGACGGAAATCATTCCTGCAGATTGGAAAACTGCAGTTGTGTGCCCCATATTTAAGAAGAATGATCCACTTGTTCATGATAACTATAGAGGAATTGCCTTACTGGATGTCACCTACAAAATCTTATCGAGCTGCCTATTAAACTGACTGGGGACTACCACTGTGGTTTCCGCAGAGACAGATCCACGTTGGATCACTCACTCACCCTGAGACAAGTAACTGAGAAGGCGTGGGAATTCAATGTAGATGTCCACATATTATTCATAGATTTTAAAAAGGCCTATGATAGCATACACCGACAGACACTCCTAAATATAATGAAGGAATTTAAAATACCATCAAAATTAACCAGATTAGTTAAAATGTGTATAGATGAAACTTTATGTCGCATAAAGACACCGGTTGGGGAAACTGAATATTTTAAAGTGTGCACTGGACTGAGGCAAGGGGATGCTATTTCACCTATTTTATTTAACCTTGTCCTGGAGAAGATCGATAGAGAATTTTCTAAAATCAGTCCACAAGGGATCCAGCTACAGGATGTGAACATTGCAAGGCTTGCCTATGCAGATGATGTAGCACTAATAAGTAGTTCCAAAAGAGAATTAATCAGAATGATGCAAAATTACTACAAAATTGCTGAGAAAACAGGATTACATATTAATGAAGAAAAGACAGAATACCTGTCCATAAGTAAAAACCAGAAAAGATGCACCTCTGACTGTAGATGGATTCAATTTGAAGTCTGTTGACCTCTTCAAGTACCTAGGAAGTCTTTTTAGTAATAACAACAGAACAGATATAGAAATAGATGCCCGTTTATCAACAGCAAACAAGACACTTTGTAGTTTCATCAAAATTCTAAGAAAAAGATCACTTAGCAGTAACTTCAAAAACTGCTTATATCAATTGACCATTATACCTGTGATCTTATATGGATATAAAACATTAATAATTAGAAAGAAAGATGGAGAAAAACTGTTGGTATTCGAAAAAAAAGTACTAAGGAAAATTTTTGGACCAGTATACAAAAAAAAAAAAAAAAACCCATGGAATAGAGAATAAGAAGAAATGAAGAATTAAGAGGGCCGTACAAACACTGTAACATCATCAAAGTGCTCAAGAGGAGAAGGTTGAATTGGGCAGGCCATATAGCAAGAATGACAGAGAATAGACTGCCTAGAATGTCATTTAGCAGAACAATAAATGGAACGAGAGGAAGAGGGAGACTCAGAATCAGATGGTGGGATAACATTCAGGAGGACACAACTAGGATGAACAGCAACAGCAACTGGACAAACAGCGCATTGGACAGGCAGAAGTGGAAGAGGCCCTTGCCACATGTAAAGTAAAGTAAAAGTATGAACACTGCTACAACAATCAGTTTCTTTTGTCATGGGATGACTACTGTTGTCAAAACTCATTGCTTGGCTTCTGCAATACACATAATAGTGATTTATATCAGCTTATACCTTTACTGTGTGACTTAGCTTCAAGGACTGTTTTCACATTATGGTAAGTAAACTTTAACATCAGTAACAATTATTTTTATGTAAAGTGGAAGAAAAAATAAAATAAAAACAGAAAACACTGATCAATACTTTTTATATGTAATAGTAACACATAACAGCTGACAAAAGGGAAGTGGGAAATCTATTTACCATTATAGTTTTAATGCCTCAAAAGGTACCATGGTGATATATGTACCATCACAGCTTTTAGTCCTAAATCACAAAAATAAAATTATGAAGAAATAAATACACACAATTGATCATAATTCTAATAAGACAACAAAAATTTGTCTGTGCTCGGTAGCTAAAAAGATGTGCTTGCAAAATGACTAACAAAATATTGTACACTATGGAAGCTAAATGCAACTGAAAACCCAAGAATTCATTGTTATTCAAAATCATAGCACTTTTAATAGTGAAAGGTAACTGAATGAATCACAATTGTCTTACGGTAGCTTTGGAAATTTCAGACTGAGTGCCTACTGATTGTAGGTGGCGATAAATTTCTGATGAGGATTTTTCACTATTGACTTCTCTTTTTAACTGTTATTGAATACATAGGTCTCTTGATTTTTGAACAAGGGTAGCACATGATCTCTGAGGTGCATATACTTTTACACAATGGCTATGTTATAAAGAAGGGACTTCATCATGTGTATTACATTGGAGCTCCCATCTATCAATAATCCCACCCTCTGTGAATGCCCAGATTTCACAGACTGAGATGCTTCCTCTGAAACTGGGAAAGAGACTGCACCTGGCTCATGATCTTCATCAGCCACAGACAGCACCTGAATCTGTTTGTCAGACAAACTGGGAAGGCCTTTTGATTTGTATCCCAGAATATCTTTCATTGTCTGCAATAACCAAGTGTCAATCTCAATGTGGGCTGTAACCAGAATGACCAAAGTAGTCGACCAGTTGGGGGCAGGTGGGATGTGGTGGACATCACTTATACCCCTGAGTGTTGGGAGACAGATGGGGTGTGCTTGCATCTCTTAAACCCCTATTTCTCGCCCTCACAGTGATTCACACTGGCAACAGGCTCATGCTCTTTCACCGAAGTAGCACCATCTGGAGTTCTTAGCAAAAGATCACCAATTCAGATCACACCCAAAAACGGCATTCACAGACCCTATCCATGATAAAGATGGTGGAAACCTACACTACACAAATGTATAATAAGCAAAAGCATACATGGCAGACTAAATAAGTAACTCAGTTCTAGCTAGAAGCTCATAATATAATAAACAAACAAACAATGTATTCTCCTGGTGCTGCTGGAGTGAAGGCTGATGCCTGTCTATTCTCAACATATGGTTGTGTTTTCCTCAGTTACTTAATTCTGATACACATTGTAAGACTTTTATTAACAATATACACACTACCAAGGCAATAAAAAAAATTTGTTGTCTGATGTTTTAGGCATGCCATAAGACCATTCCTGGCATGATAAATGTGCACATGATACCACATTCACATGATGATGTCGGTTGGCTGAAAACAGTGGATCAGTATTATTATGGAAGTAAGTAATGTTAAAAATATGAAATTTTATTGTAGTTAAATACTGGAAAAGAGTTTTTACATAATTGTAAGTGACATCAATGAATGCTGAATTTATACAAGAATAGGTTTAAAAACCATTCCAAATCATATGGAATAAATAACAGTAAGGAAACAAATATAGAAAATAATTAATCTTGCTAGGAAATAATGTAACATTCTTGTGTGTCTGCAATCAAATTAGAAATTATTTAAATCTCTATTCATTCAAGCACAGATTTTAAATGCATTAAAATAACAGTTTGTTGAGTACTATCAAGCTAGTAAATGAACAGCGGAAACTTCCTGCTGGATTAATACTGTAGGCTAGAGTGGGACTCAAACCTAGGACCTTTACCTTTGATGGGTAAGTATTCTAGCAATTAAGCTGCCCAGGCACTACTCTCAACCAATCATCACAGCCCCACATCAACCAGTCCCAGTTCACACTCCATTGCAGAGTGAAAACTGATTCTATAAACAATTCCTTAGCCTGCCATGTCTTTGCAGTTTCATTTCTTTCACAAGGTACAGAACTTCTGTGAAATTTGGAAGAAGAAGATGAGTACTAGTGGAAGTGACACTGTGAAAATGGGCCGTGAGTCATGATTGGACAGCTCAGTCAATAGTGCACTTGCCTGAAAAAGTCAAAAGTCCTACATTGGAGTCCTGATCCAAAACAAAAATTAAGGCACACACCTTTAATCAGCCAGAAAATTTGAAAGAAAGAAACACTCTGCTGTATCCTAAAAATGAATAGTTTCTCGTGACTGTGAAACAATGCAAAAAAGTTCAGTGTCAAACAAATGTTTTTTTTTCTCTTCACAAGTATATTTCATATTGTCAGAAAAGCTAAAAAGTAGCTGTGGTGTATATTGTTTCATTAATGACCATTAATATTAGATTCAGATATACAGGTAAAGGATTTTGCTTATTGAATTCTACAATTTTTCAGGTAAACAGTCTGTGCAAAGAGCTGGTGTGCAGTACATTATAGATACTGTGTTAAGAGAGCTTCAAGAAAATCCAGATAGAAGGTGAGTCATAAAATCACACTGAAACAAACTCATGATAATTACAACAAAATTCATGCATGTATTCACATACAACATTAAAATTACTTAATAAGATGCCTACCCCCATGAACCATGGACCTTGCCATTGGTGGGAAGGCTTGTGTGCCTCAGCAATACAGATAGCCGTACCGTAGGTGCAACCACCACCAACAACAGAGGGGTATCTGTTGAGAGGCCAGACAAACGTGTGGTTACTGAAGAGGGGCAGCAGCCTTTTCGGTAGTTGCAGGGGCAACAGTCTGGATGATTGACTGATCTGGCCCTGTAACACTAACCAAAATGGCCTTGCTGTGCTGGTACTGCGAACGGCTGAAAGCAAGGGGAAACTACAGCTGTAATTTTTCCCGGGGGCATGTAGCTTTACTGTATGGGAAAACTGGCGTTCTATGGATCGGAGTGTGGAATGTCAGATCCCTTAATCAGGCAGGTAGGTTAGAAAATTTAAAAAGGGAAATGGATAGGTTAAAGTTAGATATAGTGGGAATTAGTGAAGTTCAGTGGCAGGAGGAACAAGGCTTTTGGTCAGGTGAATACAGGGCTATAAATACAAAATCAAATAGGGGTAATGCAGATGTAGGTTTAATAATGAATAAAAAAATAGGAGTGCAGGTAAACTACTACAAACAGCATAGTGAACGCACTATTGTAACCAAGATAGACACGGAGCCCTTGCCTACTACAGTAGTACAAGTTTATATGCCAACTAGCTCTGCAGATGATGAAGCAATTGATGAAATGTATGATTGGATAAAAGAAATTATTCAGGTAGTGATGGGAGACAAAAATTTAATAGTCACGGGTGACTGTAATTCAACAGTAGAAGAAGGAAGAGAAGGAAACGTAGTAGGAGAATATGGATTAGAGCTAAGAAATGAAAGAGGAAGCTGCCTGGTAGAATTTTGCAGAGCATAACTTAACCATAGCTAACACTTGGTTCAAGAATCACGAAAGAAGGTTGTATACATGGAAGAACTCTAGAGATACTAGAAGGTTTCAGATAGATTATATAATGGTGAGACTGAGATTTAGGAACCAGATTTTAAATTGTAAGACATTTCCAGGGGCAGATGTGGACTCTGACCACAATCTATTGGTTATGAACTGTAGATTAAAACAGAAGAAACTGCAAAAATGTAGGAATTTAAGGAGATGGGACCTAGATAAACTGACTAAACCAGAGGTTGTACAGAGTTTCAGTGAGAGCATAAGGGAACAATTGACAGGAATGGGGGAAAGAAATACAGTAGAAGAAGAATGGGTAGCTTTGAGGGATGAGATAGTGAAGGCAGCAGAGGATCAAGTAGGTAAAAAGACGACGGCTAGTAGAAATCCTTGGGTAACAGAAGAGATACTGAATTTAATTGATGAAAGGAGAAAATACAAAAATGCAGTAAATGAAGCAGACAAAAAGGAATAAAAATGTCTCAAAAATGAGATCGACAGGAAGTTCAAAATGGCTAAGCAGGCATGGCTAGAGGACAAATGTAAGGATGTAGAGGCTTATCTCATGAGGGATAAGATAGATACTGTCTACAGGAAAATTAAAGAGACCTTTGGAGAGAAGAGAACCACTTTTATGAATATCAAGAGCTTAGATGGAAACCCAGTTATAAGCAAAGAAGGGAAAGCAGAAAGGTGGAAGGAGTATATAGAGGGTCTATACACTTGTGATGTTCTTGAGGACAATATTATGGAAATTGGAGGGACATGAAAGGGAAGCAGTGGTTGGGAAGGGAGTGAGACAGGGTTGTAGCCTCTCCCCAATGCTATTTAATCTGTATATTGAGCAAGCAGTAAAGGAAACAAAAGAAAAATTCAGAGAAGGTATTAAAATCCATGGAGAAGAAATAAAAATTTTGAGGTTCGCCAATGACATTGTAATTCAGTCAGAGACGGCAAAGGACTTGGAAGAGCAGTTGAACGGAATGGACAGTGTCTTGAAAGGAGGATATAAGATGAACATCAACAAAAGCAAAATGAGAATAATGGAATGTGGTCGAATTAAGTCAGGTGATGATGAGGGGATTAGATTAGGAGATGAGACACTTAAAGTAGTAAAGGAGTTTTGCTATTTGTGGAGCAAAATAACTGATAATGGTCAAAGTAGAGAGGATATAAAATGTAGACTGGCAATGGCAAGGAAAGCGTTTCTGAAGATGAGAAATTTGTTAACATCGAGTATTGATTTAAGTGTCAGGAAGTCGTTTCTGAAAGTATTTGTATTCAGTGTAGCCAGGTATGGAAGTGAAACATCGACGATAAATAGCTTAGACAAGAAGAGAATAGAAGCTTTTGAAATGTGGTGCTACAAAAGAATACTGAAGATTAGATTTGGATTGGATTGGATTGTTTGGGGGAAGAGACCAAACAGCGAGGTCATCGGTCTCATCAGATTAGGGAAGGATGGGGAAGGAAGTCAGCCACGCCCTTTTAAAGGAACCATCCCGGCATTTGCCTGGAGGGATTTAGGGAAGTCATGGAAAACCTAAATCAGTATTGCCAGACGCGGGATTGAACCGTCGTCTTCCCGAATGCGAGTCCAGTGTGCTAACCACTGTGCCACCTTGCTCAGTTGAAGGTTGGGAGGGTAGATCACATAACTAATGAGGAGATATTGAATAGAATGGGGGAGAAGAGGAGTTTGTGGCACAACTTGACTAGAAGAAGGGATCAGTTGGTAGGACATGTTCTGAGGCATCAAGGGATCACCAATTTAGTATTGGAGGACAGCGTGGAGGGTAAAAATCGTAGAGGGAGACCAAGAGATGAATACACTAAGCAGATTCAGAAGGACGTAGGCTGCAGTAGGTACTGGGAGATGAAGAAGCTTGCACAGGATAGAGTAGCATGGAGAGCTGCATTAAACCAATCTCAGGACTGAAGACCACAACAACAACAACAACAATAAGATGCTAATGTTTTTAATTTGTATCCAGTACAAACAGAGAACAGCTAAAATTTAAATATAGTATTTGACTTCCTGTTATTTTGAGACTCTTTTCTTTGGAAATCTTATGTGAGGACCATGTGCTCAATGTAAATTCCAATACCAACATGAATGATTACCTTTGGAGAAGCTATTATCAAATATTAAGTATGAAAAGCATACGTTTTTCAGTTTATCTTTAGTCACTAATGGCATCATGCTTAACTAACTTTTTCAAACAGGATTTGAATATCGCCAACCTCATTTGTCTGTAGCTGCTACAGTAAAGTATGCTACATTTAATTTTTTACATAAAACATTTCAGTGGCTAAATCAGTTTTGATTTATTGGGTATCTTCAGTATCCCACTGAATTATTTTTTGTTTAAAGTAGTGTCAAATTATGTTTAGGTTAACCATTTGTATGCTGCTGCTACCAGTAGACCAGCCTAATGTTAACAGCCACACATCTGGAGCAATTACTTGATCAATGTATTTCGATGGTGCAACAGGTCAACAACAATTCTGTGGGCTGCAAAAATGACTGACATGTCAAAGCTAGTAAATCTACTATAATATTTTGCATGAATAGTTGACTGTTTTAAACTTTATTGCCGAAAAGAGTGCTTGCTACCGCTCTCTGTCAACAAACATGAACAAAGTAATTGCACAGTTTGATTAAACATTAAATAATCAGTAGTGAAACATACTTTGGATGTATTCAGCGTACTTGTTCAAACTTCTTCTTCTTACTGAGATAAATGAATTTGTATAACTGAGAGGATGTTAGCAACTTAAATCTTTCATTGGTGCTGAGTCATACTCTTTTTATTTGGGTAGAAAAAAGTGCTTTCTTTCTGTCATATACCATCCTGGTACAATTGTGACGTTCACCTGCTTTATTTGTTTGACTCCTTGGTGTCAATATACTGCATTGTTATACTTGTTGAAAAATGGGTGGATGGAAGTTCAACACTGACTACTGTAATGATCTAGCCAACAGTTACACAATTGCATTTAACAGTTCTTTACTTTCACTGTTCTCAACCCCCCAATATTGCACCATTACATGGCCAGTTCGTTAATGGTAAATGTTGATAAGCCTCATTAATAGGTTGCAGGCAACATCAGCATTCAGCTACAATAGTTTGCTGTTGACTATCAGTGAGCGGTAAGAATCTAACCAAACAGTTCAAAGTTCTTGCTGAATAACACAGTATGTGTGACACTATTTTTCAAATAAATTAAACGTACATTGCCATTAATTATTCTAACACATTGCGTATTTGTGTTACGCTTATTCCACTGTTAGTTGATGCATTGTTGTTAATCTAACCAACTCATTTTTCATATCTGAGAACCATCCATGGACTGGTTGACTGTCTTGTGATCAAAATCGGTCCTTTATATATCCTCACATTATTCAATGTTTAAGTTACAGCAATTACAAATAAAACATAACTCATTCAATTAACTGAATACATAAAAAAATTTCTTCTTTCCAACAGTTCCTTCTACCACAAAAGGTAGGACGAATTATTCATTTAAATAATGAAATTAACAGATTTAGTTAAACAAACAATAATTTTGACAAACCTGGTAATTATTTTGGAATTAATACTAATATGTTTTCAGTTAGAGCCAAATAAATACTTTAAGAATCACAGTAGTTCTTCTTCCAAATATTTATAATTAGTACAGAATTTATATCTGTTCATAAGTCAACAAAAGAATCTAAGTCATGAAACAATTACTGATTTCATCTTATAATGATCTGTAGCAAAATATATTAACTAGCAAAGGTCAAAATAAATTAGGAAATTAATTACATACACAAAACTAAGCACAAAATTAGACCTGGTGCTAAATTCCTGAAGACTGAGGCCCAACCTTTCTCTTTTCTGGAAATGCAAATTATACTCATGCATGTTAATGGTAATTAGACAAAAATGATAAAAAAGTGAATTTGTGGAGGCAGATGGCAAAACAACATATAATCAGTAAGGTTGCATGAGAGGGAAGTATCTCAATGTCTGGACGACTATTTCATTTTTCTGCTCTTCTCTGGGGGTTATGACTACAGAAAGGTGTTTGCTTTGTTGTAGAATATGTTTTCTTCAGCTAGAAGCAGAATATTGAACTTTGCTGCATCTTTTAACTGATATTGCAGCATGTTGGGTACTTCCAAAACTCATCAAGTCTTCAGAGTAATGCAATGAAAAACAATAAAGTGTTCAATCAGCAGAAGGGAGCAGTAAGAAAAATTGTGTAAATTGGATCACCAAATGTCCGCCAGAAAACTTTTTAAGGATCTTGGGGTTCTAACATTCGCTTTCAATAAATTTATTCTGTATTGGTTGTTGGAATAGCTAAGTCAGGATGGCTGAATGCAGGATTGAACTGTCATCCTCCTGAATGCGAGTCCAGTGTGCTAACCACTGCGCCACCTAGCTCGGTGTAAATAAGACTCAGTATTTACACACACAGGAAAATATTTTCTTTGAAAAATACCATTTAAGTTAAGTATACATTAAGCCCTCCAACAGCAGACAAAATAGCTATTTAGTATATATCAGGGGCAGTAGGTCATTTTCGAAGTGGCAGCTTTCTAATTTACTCATTTAATTTAGTGAGCATAAGACTGAATAGAATTAAACAGCACAGAACTAGTTTATTATTAATTCTGATGAAGTTTATATTATTTCTTTGCTTCTTGTTAACATATACATTGACTTGTTCCACATCCTTAAAGGTTCTTCTCCATGATGGCATTTATTGAACATGATGAATTAATTTATTAATGGTGCTCAAACCTTGAAAACAATTCAAAAGAATGGTTAATCAATACAAGTGTGTCACTTTTTCAGTACTGGACTCGAATAGGAAGTGTTGGTTCGAGGGATTGGTCAGGTTTTGCGCCAGGATCTTCTACACGGATATTAGATTAGATTAGATTTACTTTAATTCCAGTTGATCCATAGTGATGAGGTCATCCAGGATGTAGAACATGCCAGAAAAACAACAATACATGACAAATATTTACAACTAAAACAAATAAGCTAATTTACCATTCCACAGGTCCCAAGTGGAATGATCATCATTTTTTAATGAACACTATATGAAAGAGTCATTTTACAAATACTAATCCACTGAATTTAAAATAAAAAAGTTTATTTATTTATTTATAAGGTAATAAATTTGTAATACAACTACTGTAATACTTATTTACAATGAACACATTAGTGCACTGAAATGGTGCAGAAGTTAGATTATACTTACACACAGACACACACACACACACACACACACACACACACACACACACACACACACACACACACACACACATTTACAGTGAACACATTACTGCACTGAAAGTGTGCAGAAGTTATATTGTACTTATATATACACACAAATCAGTTAGTTGGTTTTACTGAGAAATTCATCAATGGAGTAGAAGGAGTTGGCCACCAATAAATCCTTTATGCTTTGCTTAAACTGAACTTTATTGGTTGTTAAGCTTTTTATGGCTGCTGCCAAGTTATTGAAAATGTGTGTTCCTGAATAATTCACACCTTTTTGTACAAGACTAAAAGACTTTAAATCCCTGTGAAGATTATTCTTATTTCTAGTATTGATTCCATGAATTGAGCTTTTGGTTTGAAGAAGTTATATATTTTTAATGACAAATTTCATTAAGGAATAAATATATTGGGAAGCATTAGTTAGTACCCCTACTTCCCTAAACAGGCTTCTGCAAGATGTTCTTGAGTTCACACCAAATATAACTCTTACTGCACGTTTTTGTGCCTGGAAAACTTTAGCTTGGCTTGATGAATTACCCCAAAAAATAATCCCATATGACATTATGAAATGAAAGTAAACGTATGCCAGCTTTTTCATTTTTATATCCCCTATGACACAATTCGCATTGCAAATAGAGATTTGTTAAGACACTTCAGCAGTTCTGTGGCGTGCTCGTGCCAGTTGAATTTATTATCAAGCTGTAATCCCAACAATTTAACACTGTCCACTTCTTCTATCTGCTTGTCATTGTATGTTAGGCATATACTCGTGGGATACCCCTTACAAGTTCTGAACTGCATGTAGTGTGTTTTTTCAAAGACTAGTGACAAAGAACTGGATAGGAACCAATGATTAATGTCCACAAATATTTTATTACCTGATCTTTCTAAGACTACACTTGATTTGCTATTTATTGCAATGTCTGTAAAATCAGCAAACAAAACGAACTTAGCATCTGGTAATGTTACTGATGAAAGGTCACTGATATACACAAGAAAAAGTAAGGAGCCTTGTGGGACCCCACATGCAATTAGTTCCCAGTTGGATGAAGCCTGATAGCTTGATACATGTCTCTTTCCTCATAATACCCTTTGTTTCCTGCCAGAGATATAAGATTTGAACCATTTTGTAGCATTTCCTGTTGCATTATAATATTCTAATTTATTTAAAAGAATATTGTGATTTACACAGTCAGATGCCTTTGACAGATCACAAAACATACCAGTTGCCTGCAGTTTTTTGTCTAATGAATTAAGCACATTTTCACTGTAAGAGTAGATAGCCTTCTCAATATCAGAACCCTTTAGAAATCCAAACTGTGACTTTGACAGTATGTTATTTGAGATAAGATGGTCATAAAGCCAACTGTACATTACTTTTTCTAAATTTTTTGAGAAAGCTGGCAACAGTGAAATTGGATGGAAATTTGATGCCATTTCTTTATCTCCCTTCTTAAACAGTGGCTTAACTTCAGCCTATTTCAACCATTTAGGAAATATTCCACTGATAAACAACTGGTTACACAGATAGCTTAATATGTTACTTAGTTCAGAATCACATTCTTTAATTAACTTTGTTGGTATTTCATCATACCCACTAGATGTTTTTGATTTGAAAGATTTTATGATGGACATTATTTCTGCTGGGGTAGTGAGGGTCAAATTCATATTATGGAAGTTACTTGAAATGTCTGGTCTGAGGTATTCCATAGCAGCATCTACCAAACCTGACAACTCCATCTTTTCAGTAACAGTTTGAAATGTTTGCTCTAAGCTTGGTAAGTTTTGGGGGAAAACAGTGTTCAAATAAGGTAAGCACTTAATATTATGAAGGATTTTTTGTGAAATTCTACTTCTGTTGCACATGCTTCCATATGCTGTCCTAGGCAAAATTTATGAATGTCTATGTTCTTAAATTTATGAGAGTTCCTGATGAATGTGGCAACTCCTCCTTTCTCCATTTCTGAGCTACAAAAGTGAGATGCTAATCTAAACCCTGTAACACTTAAAAGTTCTATACCAGTGGTCACATGATGTTCAGAGAGGCAGACTATGTCAGCTGGGTATGAAGACTCTAATTCATCTATGCAGATAGTTAATTCATTAATGTTATTTCTCAGTCCTCAAATATTTTGATACAATATAGATAGCTGACATTTCACATTGACTGGATAGAGTTAAAATATCTGCTGACTGTTGAAAATTCTTAACCAATAGTTCTTTATGCTGATGTAATAAGCTAGAATTATGTTTTTTGGTTTCTTTCTCAAACTGAAGGTTTATATCAGTTCTAACCTCTCTTAAAATTTGGTTTCTTTCTGTCCTTCCTACCCTAAAAAAGGGTCATTTCTGAACCCTATAACCACTGGTATTTTACCACTCATGACAGTGCCTTCCCCCTTTAACTTTCCTGCTATTTTCCCAGCCAGTTTACCCTTCCTCTTCCTGTTCCTTGTGGCAAGAGGATAGAATTGGGACTGACATATGGATGGACAAGGATGTTGTGGAGGTTCAGTGGGCAATAGAACATTGCTTTAGGAGAGGTGAGAAGGATCTCGAGTATGATGTCCCTCATTTCAAGGCACAATGATAGGTAATCAAAGCCCTGGCATAGGATGTGATTCAGCTGTTCCAGTCTGGGGTGTTATTGTCTGACATATGCAGCACTTCTTTGTGACAGGTTCTTGGTGATGGTGAGAGGATTGTGGTGTGAGGGGAAATAGCAAAGGAGATCTGTTTGCAGACCAGGTCTGGGAATAATACCTGCCTGTGAAGGCCTCAGTGAGACCCTCAGTGTACTGGTCAATGGAGTTCTTGTCACTGCAGATATGCTGTCCCTGGGTAGCATCCTGTATGGGAGGGATTATTTGGAGTGAAAAGGTGACAGCCATAAAAATGCAGGTACTATTGGTGGTGGACAGAGTTGCATATGAGCCATCAGTGAGGAGGAGGTCAATGTCTAGGAAGGTGGCATGATGGATTGAGGAGGAACATGTGAACTGAGTGGGAGAGAAGACTTTTGAGGTTGTGAAGGGAAGAGGATAGGGTGTTTGGCCCTGAGTCCAGATCATAAAGACATCATTCATCAATGGACCCGAACCAGGTTAGGAGTTTGGCATTTTGAGAGGATAGGAAGGACTCCTCTAAATGGCCCATAAACAGTTTGGCATAGTATGGAGCCATGTGGGTGCTAATGGCTGTCAAACAGTGTTGCGATGCCTTGTGTAAGGAGGAGAAATGCATACCATCACATTTCCGACTTTGATAAAGGTTGGACTGTAGTCTACCGCGTTTTCGGTTCATCGTATCGTGACATTGCTGCTTGTGTTGGTTGAGATCCAATGACTGTTAGCAGAATATGGAATCGGTGGGTTCAGGAGGGTAATATGGAACGCTATTCTGGATCCCAACGTCCTCGTATCACTAGCAGTCGAGATGACAGGCATCTTATGCGCATGGCTGTAATGGATCGTTCAACCACATCTTGATCCCTGAGTCAACAGTTGGGGACGTTTGCAAGACAACAACCATCTGCATGAACAGTTCGATGACATTTGGAGCAGCATGGACTACCAGCTTGGAGACCATGGCTACGGTTACCATTGACTCTGCATCACAGACAGGATCGCCTGCGATGGTGTACTCAATGACGCACCTGGGTGCACAAATGGCAAAATGTCATTTTTTCAGATGAATCCATGTTCTGTTTACACCATTATGATGGTCGCATCCACGTTTGGCGACATCGCGATGAATGCACATTGGAAGCTTGTATTCATTGTCACCATACTGGCATATCACCCGGCGTGATGGTACGGGGTGCCATTGGTTACATGTCTCGGTCACCTCTTGTTCACATTGACAGCACTTTGATCTGTGCATGTTACATTTCAGATGTGTTACGACCCATGGCTCAAACCTTCATTCGATCCCTGCAAACCCTACATTTCAGCAGGATAATGCACTACCACATGTTGCAGGTCGTGTACGGGCCTTTCTGGATACAGAAATTCTTCTTCTGCTACCCTGGCCAGCACATACTCCAGATCTCTCACCAATAGAAAACGTCTGGTCAATGGTGGCTGAGCAACTGGCTCGTCACAATATGCCAGTCACTACTCTTGATGAATTGTGGTATCATGTTGAAGCTGTATGGGCAGCTGTACATGTACACTCCATCCAATTTCTGTTTGACTCAATGCCCAGGCGTATCAAGGCCATTATTATGGCCAGAGGTGGTTGTTCTGGGTACTGATTCTCAGGATCTATGCACCCAAATTGTGTGAAAATGTAATCACATGTCAGTTCTAGTATAATATATTTGTCCAATGAATACCCATTTATCATCTGCATTTCTTCTTGGTGTAGCAATTTTAATGGCCAGTAATGTATAAAAAAATGTCAACAGTTTCCTCCATCAACTCTCCACAGTCACTGTTCCTTTATCACATGATTCCCTGCCCATCATTATCGATACCATCCCCCTTTACACTCACATCACTACTGCCCATGACTTCACAGCAGTTGAACTCTACCTTCCCCAACACCCAATGGATTCCATACTAAACAACCTCCTTCCTAGTTGCCATGACCAAGTACATCATCATGCACAATTCCTTCTCCTTTGAAGGCATTACCTAAAAACAAATCCAAGGTATGGCTATGGGGACCTGTACAATACTGTCCTATGCCAACCTATTGATGGGCCATCTAGAGGAATCCTTCCTAAACACTTAGAATCCTAAACTCCTCACCTGGTTCACATTGATTGATTGATGACATCTGTGTGATTTGGATCGAGAGTGAGGACACCCTATCCACATTTCTCCACAACCTCAACAACTTCTCCTGGTCCTACTCATCCCAACAAGCCACCTTCCTAAATGTTGACCACCTCATGGTTACATTGGTATCTCCACCAATATCTAAGATACTAACCACCAGCAGTAACTCCATTTCAACAACTGCCACCCATTACTTACCAGAAAGTCCCTTCCATACAGCCTAGCCACACATCATCATTGCATCTGCTGTGACAAATCGTCCCGCTCGGAGTATACTGAGCATCTCACCAAAGTCTTCACAGACTGTAACTAAACTCCCAACCTTGTACAAAAACAAACCTCCTCTGCCTTATCTTTCCAGTCTCGCACCACCTCCCAAAGTCCCACTGTCCAGCCACAGAGGAGCATTCCCTTCCAAACTCAGTACCATCCAGGACTGGAGCAACAGAATTACATTCTCCACCAGAGAATTACATTCTCCACCAGTGCTGTGTGAGGGCGGGGCATGAATCATGATTGGGTAGCTCAGTTGGTAGAGCACTTGCCCGCGAAAGGCAAAGGTCCCGAGTTCGAGTCTTGGTCCGGCACACAGTTTTAATCTGCCAGGAAGTTTCATATCAGCACACACTCCGCTGCAGAGTGAAAATCTTACTCTTGAAACAAGCTGTCTGTCCGCATGAATGGCCAACAACAAACTGTGGCCAAGAAAGAAGTGGAACGCTCTGTTGCTGAGTATGCTGCCAAACATGACATCCTTTGTGTCAATGACTGCTTCACAGCCTGTGCCATCTGGATCCTTCCCACCAACACCAGCTTTTTTGAATTGCACAGGTAGGAACTTTCCCTGTAATATACCCTACGTCCCCATAACATTCCTGGCCTTAGTCTTCATTAGTCATCGTCCTCACCCATCCAGCTCCTAACCTGTTCCTATTCCAACAATACACAGCCCTCATTCCAGCATCACAATCAGTCTTTTTACTTCTCTCCTTCTCTCCAGCAGCAATCTGGAGGGGGTGGGGAAAGGGAAGGGGGAGGGAAAGTGGAAGCGATAGCAGTGTTCAGGTCAGGGAAGAGATGAGCACCATCTGGCAGAGTGTTCAGGGGCTAGAATGTCAACAGGTGCAGTGTCAGATTGTGGGGCAGGGAGGTGCGGAAATGCAGGAAAGGAGAGGAGCAGGGAAAGATGGGCAGGTGCATTGGCAGAGGGCGGCAAACAAAAGGTGTAGGAAACTGGAATGAGAGGTGGCGATGGGCAATAGGAGGTGGGAACTGCTGGTTGGAGGCTATGACGACAATACGTTACCATAGGTTCATGCCAGGATAATTAAGGGAGCAGTGAATGTATTGTAAGGATAACTCCCATCTGTTCATTTCAGAAAAGCTGATGGTGGAGGGAAGGATCCAAATGGCTCTGTTAATAAAATGGCCATTGAAATCAAGGATGTTTTGTTCAGCTGCATGTCATGCCACAGGATGGCCTACTTAGCTCTTGTCCTGGTTAGTGGTGGCTGCTGCACCTGTTGGCATTGTAATCTCTGCACACTATGCCAGATAGCACTCCTCACTACCCCCATGTGTACAATGGTATCCTTTCCCCTTACTCAGTGGTGGACACATATGGGGGTCATGCGGGTTGCACCCCCCTGCTCCCCACGTAAGGGGTCACCCGCATTGCCACCCGTGCCACCCCCCGCCAGTCAGCCTGAACACTATTTGTTCATTTCTTTCATTAGTCAACTTGACTGAATTGAGTTATCGAGTAGTTGTACTTTCCTATTGTATTTTATATGCTTCTGTCTAGCACACACTATACAAAGCATTTGCTTGTCTACGTGCATCTATTGCTACAATAGAAAGAACTTTTTCACCAAAGACATGGCTCAAGTTGACAATGAAGAAGGATTGACTCAACACTTTAGTTGTGTTGAACACTAATCCTGACATTGATTATCCTATGGACAATGTGATTAAGCAATCTACTGGTAAGAACAGGTGCATAGAATTCATCATTTAAGGAAGAGAGCCACAATTGTATCTTTTTTATATCAATAAATATATAAATAAGATGGCAGTATTTTGTATATGTGTATAATCAGTTTGAATAAAACTCTCTGAAACTTTGCAAGTGACTTGACTATTTTTTGTTACGGTAAAAGCAAAGGTAGCTCAAGATATCTTTAGCACCCCCTCCTTGAGGTTTTTCTGTATCTGCCACTACCTCCAGATTGCTGCTATCGTCCCACATGATAGTTGTGTTCTGGCCCAAGTCATTGGAGTTCACGGTAATGTGTGTGTGAGATGTGCTTGCTTGTATGAATGAGTGGTGTGCGTTTCCATTTTACAGATGAAGGCTGTGGAAGAAAGCTTATTGTAAGTGTATTTTAATTGTGCCTGTCTGAAACGTAACATGACCTTTATGTGGTAAGTAGCAATCTATCTCTTCCTGCATTGCTGATATTCCTATTTGGAGTTTCCATTGTTTGATTTTATCAAATGTCATTTCTTCCATCCTATAACCCTGTTATGTTTTCTTTTGTTATTGTTTTCTAGAGCATTACTCTTCTCAGTGTCTGTTGTTTCTCTTTTTCCTGTATTTTTTCACTGCCCTCCAAAGGGCTTCCCAGCCACACTCTATCAATGATCATCCACACACAACACAGCATCTGATGCCTCAGATTATTTCCCTGATAGTTGTAATTATATTTGATATTGCAGATCCCTCATGATGATATACTTTAGCATTTTATTTTCCACACCCACTCACTCCCTCTCTTTCACTATCGAAACACACACATACTCCCACAACCTGTCTGTTCATTTTCTCCCATGTTTATGTACACTTTCAATGTATTTATGCATATTTTTACATAGTTTCACTCACTTTCAAACATTTTTTCGTTTTTTTACGTATTTGTGTGTATTTTTTGGTTTTCTCCATTTTTTTGTGTATCTGTAGTTCTTTTTTTTTCCGTGTTGTTACATATCCTTTTCACACACTGCCTCTTGTCCAGATCCTCTCACAACCATCAGGACCTATTTTGCCCATTTCCATGTCATTCCCATTTCCATTACATCATTCCTGCCATAATGGACCCCTGCTCCATCTTTCACCAGTTCAGAAAAGCATCCCTTCCCCTGGCTAAGCCCCAGTCCCACATCCTGTATTTTTTTAATATTGCCTAAACCATAGACTCCTCCCAAATGAGCTAACCATAAAAATTTCTTTCCCTGGATGCCACCCATCCTTTCACAATGATGTATACCTTTACATATTTCACCAGACTCCTGGGCCCTCACAAACCTGGTACTGCAAAAACACATCTCCAGGGTACTGGCATCCCAGAATCACCTCTGCTCTCTCCACAAGATACTACTACTGTCTAATCCCTGCTTCATACATCACATCCTTGAAACTGAATCCCTTGCTCTCCAACATTTAGAAGAGCAGTCCAGAAACCACCTGTATAAGTTATCCAACCTACTGTTGCCTTGGGACACCACTTTCCAACCACTACCCTGCCCTCAGTCTTCCTCCTTATCCTCCCTGTGGTAAATTGATTATCTGACCATGATGCACAACTGATTAAGTTACAAAACCTAACAGGCTGTACACTTCCGAACCATTAAGTAAAAGTGTGTGGGTGCTCAACCCGGTGTCTATAGATCACTTCAGAGAATGTTTAGGAAATGTAAACTGGGAAGGTGTATATAAAAAGCCAAATGCTAATGATAAATGCAGCATATTTCTTGATAAATTTATATCCCTTTTTGAACATTGTTTTCCAAAGAAAATTACTAAATGTAACACCACAAACTTTTCAAAGAAATCTTGGATTACTACAGGTATTAAAGTGTCTTCAGAAAGAAAAAGAAAACTGTATGAGACAGCAAGAACTAGTAAATATCCAGAAGCAGTTTCACACTATTAAAATTATTATTACATTCTGAGAAAAGTTGTAAGGAAATCAAGAAATATGTATGTTTGAGAAGAAATTAACAACTCCAGCAAAAAAATCAAATCAATATGGAATGTTGTTAGGAGGGAGACAGGAAAAGTAAACACTGGGGTAGGTAGTATTACTGTTAAAGAGAATGAGACCATCTTAACCAACAGAACACAAGCAGCCAATGTATTTAACAATAACTTCTTAAGTGTAGGAGAAATAATTGGTGAGAATAGTTCAAAAGAAAAAGCCAGGCAGTACATGGAAGAATCAGTTTTGAAAAACTTTAGTCAGATTAAGTTTCATCCAACAACCTCTTGTGAAATAAGAAAAATTATTAAATCTTTGAAAAATAAATGTTCTGTTGGAGTAGATGACATCTCTAACAGTGTGGATCAATTATAGCTGATGTTTTGAGTCACATGTAAAATGCATCACTGACTTGGGGTATTTTTCCAGACAGGTTAAAATATGCCATTGTCAGGCCCAAAAATCTTTGGGAAAGTAATGTACTCAAGAGTGGTTAGCCATCTCAACAGTAATGGGATACTTAGTAAATCACAGTTCAGATTTCAGAAATGCTGTTCCACTTAGATAGCAATATACAATTTCATGGCCACATACTAGAGTCTTTAAATAGTAAAATGTCACCAGTAGGAATATTCTGTGACTTATTCAAAGCATTTGATTGTGTGAATCATGACATTATGTTAGATGAGTGGTTTAAGTCATATCTACACAACTGGGAGCAAAAAGTCTCTTTATTTGCTTCAAGTGATGCAAAAGAGTTTGCCACTTCATCTAACTGGGGTGAAATTACATTAGGTGTTCCACAAGGTTCGATCATGGGTCCCCTCCTGTTCTTGATATAAGTGAATGACCTCCATTTTTATGTGAAAAAAGATGCTGAACTGATGATGTTTGGTGATGATACAAGCATAATTATTAATCCAGTAAAAGTAAGTCTGATAGAAAGTGATACAAATAAGGTCTTTGCAAAAGTTATTAATTGGTTTTCTGTGAATGGGGTAGCTCTGAACTTTGAAAAAACACAGTACATCCAATTTTCTGCTGCAAAAAGTTTAATTCCTTCAATAAACATAATACATCAAAATAAGTCACTAGCCAGGGTAGATCATACTAAATTTTTTGTTGTACATATAGATGAGAATCTTAATTGGAAAATTAATATTTTGGGTGTCCTAAAGCGACTAGATTCAGCAACATTTGCAATCAGAATAATTGGCAATTTTGAGGATGTAGAAATTAGTAAGCTAACATAATTTGCATACTTCCACTCTCTGATGTCATACGGTATAATATTCTAGGGCAACTCAACACTTAGGCAAAAGGTATTCACTGCTCAAAAGAAAATAGCGAGAATAATGTGTGGGGTTAATAGTCGCACATCTTGTAGGCATCTGTTTAAAAGTTTAGAAATTGTTACAACTGCTTCACAGCACATTTACTCAGTAACGAAATTTTTTCTCAACCAGATGGACTCCTCTAACTATCCTGGTCACAACCTATGGTAACATACTGTCCACCATCCACAACCAGCAGTTTACACCCACTCTGTCCTATCACCTCCTCCCCATTCCCTTCTCCCTCACACTTTGCTTTCCACCCTCTGCCAATGCACCCGTCTATCTTTCCCCGCTTCTCTCCAGTTTTGCTCTGTTTCCCCAGTTCCCTGCCTCACAACCTGATACTGCACTTTGGCATTCTAGTCCCTGCATACCCTGCCAAACAGTGCTCCTCTGTTCCCCAACCAGTAAATTGCTCTCTTTTCCCCTTTCCTTTCTCTTCACTTTCCCCACCACCTCCAGATTGCTGCTGCCATACCATGTGATAGGTGTTTTCTGGCCCAAACTGCTGGACTTGGCAGTCCGGTGTACATCAAGTGTGTCTACTTGTATGAATGGGTGGTGTTTGTTTCTCTTTTTCTGAAGAAGGCCATGGCCAAGAGCTTATATGTAAGTGTCTTTTAATTGTGCCTGTCTGCAACTAGGTATATTATCTATATGGTAAGTAGCAATGTATTGTTTCCTATGCAGTATTTAATGGATGACACATAGTGAATCAGTATCATTAGCCACTTCTTTCTGTCACATAATTCACATGTGAATGGTGCAAGGGCAGGGTTTGATATTTACGAATATGTGTCATGTTGCTGTCATTGCTATTTTGTGAAATCAGAGCTGACATATATTTATTAACTCCTCTCAGAATTCCAAGAATAATTTTTTTCCTGGTATATCATTATATATCTTTATTTTAGTGCCTCTCTCTGGGGTTACTTGAGCATATCATCCACCTAGATTGTCACGTAAAGATATAGCCTCTACCAATCATAGTCAGAAATCATGTCATCCATATATGATGTACTACTAACATATTAGTTATTGTCATTATATGTAAGTCTGTCCATAATGTTGAAATTTTTCAGGTTTATTTACGTTGAAACTGCTTTCTTATGGAAGTGGTGGCTGGATCATGATGAAGTTAAGCAACAGCAACTGATAGATCTTATCAACTCTGGGCAGTTGGAGATTGTTGGTGGGGCCTGGAGCATGAATGATGAAGCAGCTACACACTATCAGTCAATAATAGATCAGTTTACATGGGGTTTGAGGTAAGTGTATCCATTTAGTTCTTTCACTCAACAAGACAATTTCTATTTTGTATTTAATTACCAGAACTATTTTTACATCCAAAAACTATTTATTATTTACGCTCTCAGGATTTTTTTGCTTCCATCATTTTACTGTTCTCAAGACCTACATTTTATCATTTTCATGGACATATCTTCAATTCCAGTCATGTCCAATTAATTCTCTTATAGCCTTACTGAATGTTAAAAATGAGATTCATAGGCACTAGAGGACCAAGCAAATTTATAAAGTTTATCTTAATGTGAGGTCTCTATATTATTTTACACCAGAGACCTAAGAGATGTAGCATACATGTAGTGTGATACTGTAACATATCCAAAAGAAAACATGCATAGGTAATTAAACAGAATATGATTCTAATCCTTTACTTCAAGTTATAGGCAAAATACGTGTTATGGTTTTGTCCAGAGAGCTACTCTCATCTTTCCTGAGGTCTTCCTGTGTCATTTATGTCATTGCTCATGTATTAGCTTAAGAAGAATATTCTCATTCTGTCTGTTGGTTCATATTTCCACTTATTCCTAAATCAGTTAAGCAGTAACAAAATTGTCTTACTTCTAGTGCTGATCTCCAGGGTTTAGCCTAGTTTCATCTCCTTCATAAGAGAGAAAAATTTCTCATTATTGTTTGATGAAAATATCATTGCACTCTGTTTAAAAGTTTACAAATTGTTACAACTGCTTCACAGCACATTTACTCAGTAACGAAATTTTTCTCAATCAGATGGACTGGTTGACTGTTTCTGGTAAGTAAGGAAGATTAAAGTTTACATCCTATCAAGAACCAGGTCACATAAGTTTGGTTTGGATGAAGATGAGGAAGGAAATTAGCTATGTTCTTTTCCAAATGAACCACCTTAGGATTTGTCTTAAACAGTTTATAAGAGCCATAGAAGCCTCAAAATGTGCATGGCTACTCGTCTTGAATACGAATCCAGTGAATTAACCACAGTGCCGCATTGCTCATTAGCTAATCCAGGGTGTATACGGGGACAAGGAAAAAAAATTCCCGGATTATTCCCGAATTTCTCCTGGATATCCCGTTTGAAAAATATCCTTTTTCCCGGGTGAAAATACACTTTTCCCGTAGATTTTCCCTCAGAACTGTAAAACTTATCAATCCTTTGAATGGTTAACGTTTTATACAATCGTGTAGAAATTCCAGGGGAAAAAAGAAAAGACAGGGCAGAGACGTTTTGGAAAGACCTTCAATTTACAGCAACATATAAGCTGCAAATTTTCATATTACACAAGTATAAATTCGCATTGCACCAAACACAGCGCATTAGTTTCCAGAGCGTTGAAACTGAGGTTACAATGTCTTTTGTAAGCGACTCATATCTCAAGCCACGAGATCTTGCCGGCCGATGATAGCAGCTATTCAGAGCATAGGACACGTGTTCTAGTCAGCCAATAGCAACATCACTTGTTACATAGTACGAACACGCAAGAGGAAAAGTTAACAGTTTACATTAATGAACACAGTACTGTATAACAACAAGAAAAGCTAACCTTTCACATATAATATTGGTCTTTAAGATTATCGCACAACAACAGAAGCTAGGCTTTCACATGTAATATTGATCTTTTTTTGCGTATGCTATACTTAAAGAAGGGCTAGTAGAAATTCTTGGGTAACAGAAGAAATACTGAATTTAATTGATGAAAGGAGTAAAAAAATAATGCAGTAAATGAAGCAGGCAAAAAGGAATACAGACGTCTCAAAAATGAGATCGACAGGAAGTGCAAAATGGCTAAGCAGGGATGACTAGAGGACAAATGTAAGGATGTAGAGGCTTATCTCACTAGGGGTAAGATAGATACTGCTTACAGGAAAATTAAAGAGACCTTTGGAGATGAGAGAACCACTTGTATGAACATCAAGAGCTCAGATGGAAACCCAGTTCTAAGCAAAGAAGGAAAAGAAGAAAGGTGGAAGGAGTATATAGAGGGTCTATACAAGGGCGATGTACTTGAGAACAATATTATGGAAATGGAAGAGGATGTAGATGAAGACGAAATGGGAGATACGATACTGTGTGTAGAGTTTGACAGAGCACTGAAAGTCAAAACAAGGCCCCCGGAGTAGACAACATTCCATTGGAACTACTGACGGCCTTGGGAGAGCCAGTCCTGACAAAACTCTACCATTTGGTGAGCAAGATGTATGAGGCAGGTGAAATACCCTCAGACTTCAAGAAGAATATAATAATTCCAATTCCAAAGAAAACAGGTTTTGACAGATGTGAAAATTACCGAACTATCAGTTTAATAAGTCACTGCTGCAAAATACTAACGCGAATTCTTTACAGACGAATGGAAAAACTAGTAGAAGCCGACCTCGGGGAAGATCAGTTTGGATTCCATAGAAATGTTAGAACACGTGCGGCAATACTGACCCTACGACTTATCTTAGAAGCTAGATTAAGGAAGGGCAAACCAACATTTCTAGCATTTGTAGAAAGCTTTTGACAATGTTGACTGGAATACTCTCTTTCAAATTCTGAAAGTGGCAGGGGTAAAATATAGGGAGCGAAAGGCGATTTACAATTTGTACAGAAAGCAGATGGCAGTTATAAGAGTTGAGGGACACGAAAGGGAAGCGGTGGTTGGGAAAGGAGTGAGAGAGGGTTGTAGTCTCTCCCCGATGTTATTCAATCTGTATATTGAGCAAGCAGTAAAGGAAACAAAAGAAAAATTTGGAGTAGGTATTAAAATCCATGGAGAAGAAATAAAAACTTTGAGGTTCGCCGATGATATCGTAATTCTGTCAGAGACAGCAAAGGACTTGGAAGAGCAGTTAAACGGAATGGATAGTGTCTTGAAAGGAAGATATAAGATGAACATCAACAAGAGCAAAATGAGGATAATGGAAAGTAGTCGAATTAAGTCTGGTAATGCTGAGGGAATTAGATTAGGAAATGAGACACTTAAAGTAGTAAAGGAATTTTGCTATTTGGGGAGCAAAATAACTGATGATGGTCAAAGTAGAGAAGATATAAAATGTAGACTGGCAATGGCAAGGAAAGCGTTTCTGAAGAAGAAAAATTTGTTAACATCGAGTATAGATTTAATTGTCAGGAAGTCGTTTCTGGAAGTACTTGTATGGAGTGTAGCAATGTTTGGAAGTGAAACGTGGACGATAAATAGCTTTGACAAGAAGAGAATAGAAGCTTTCGAAATGTGGTGCTACAGAAGAATGCTGAAGATTAGATGGGTTGATCACATAACTAATGAGGAGGTATTGAATAGAATTGGGGAGAAAAGAAGTTTGTGGCACAACTTGACCAGAAGAAGGGATCGGTTGGTAGGACATGTTCTGAGGCATCAAGGGATCACCAGTATTGGAGGGCAGTGTAGAGGGTAAAAATCATAGAGGGAGACCAAGAGATGACCACACTTAGCAGATTCAGAAGCATGTGGGTTGCAGTGGGTTCTGGGAGATGAAGAAGCTTGCACAGGATAGAGTAGCATGGAGAGCTGCATCAAACCAGTCTCAGGACTGAAGATCACAACAACAACAACACACTTTAAGATACATCACAGAAATGTGCCAGTAAACTTAAAATTATGACATAAATGTCTCGCGGCTCGAAATTTTTTTAAGTGGCTGGTCCTCAAACTGTTCAGTTTCGAATGCTCTGTGATTTAGATATTCATCCCACTTTCTCACACATAACATAATTCGTCTTGGGTAAAAAGAAATTTACTTTGAAAGTAATGCTTTTCTAACCACCGCTCGCAATACTATCCGGAGACTGTTAGAAATAGGTTCGATTTACCAGCTGCCAGAGAGTACCAGAAAACAGACATTATTGTGCATGTGCAACTGCAGTGGTGTAGGAATCCCGCATGTTCATGTGTGTAAAGCACTAAAAGAGCTAAAATTACACCATAAAAGAAACAGTGGATCAGAGGATACTCCAAAGAGCATCGGAATTTCGTAAACCATACTAAAATGCATAATTCAGCGTGAAGTGCAAATTGGCTTTTTCCAAATTCACAATGAAGCAGGTCCCGTCTGATATTAAGCTTTTCAGTGTGGTTTTTGGGATGTAAATTTTCTTGGAGTACCAGTATTATACAATCTCATTTTTGGTTCTTTATTATGGTTTAATGCCATTAGTTGGGATTTAAATGTTGATTCCCTGAAAGAGTGTAATAGGAAGAATGACCTTGTAGTATTACTCAGTTCTTTCAGTTTGAGTTCCATCATTGATTTTCCTACTCGGATAACAAAGAACAGCAGGACATTGACAGATAACATTTTTATAGACCAAGATAAGTTTAAGGACATAAATGCTTGTCCTGTTGAGAATGGTCTTTCAGATCATGGTGCACAGCTAGTTACAGTGCATGACATTGCTCCATGCAGTATATCAAATCAGAATTTTAAAGCACTGTATTCAATTAACAATATAAATATTACAAACTTTAGGGAAAGCCTAAAGCAACTATACTGGGATGAAGTGTATATGGAACCCGATGCAAACTTGAAATATAACTTATTTCATGATACATTTTTAAGGGTATTTGAAAATTGTTTTCCCAAGAAAATAGTTAAACATAATTCCAAGAAAACATATAAAAAACCTTAGGTAACTAAAGGAATAAGAATATCTTGCAACCATAAAAGAGAACTGTATCTAACAGCAAGAGGGAGTACTGACTCCGAAATTGTTCAGTTTATAAAAACTATTGTGCGGTACTAAGAAGAGTTATTAAAAAGTCCAGAAGCATGTATCATATTTGAGATCAGTAACTCTGATGATAAAATTAAACTAATTTGGAATATTATTGAAAGGGAAACAGGGCAAACAAGAGAACAGGATGACTTTAGTGCCATAAAACTGAATGACAAGTGGACTAACAAACAATCAGAAATTGAAACTATTTTCAATAATCATTTTTTAAATGTTGTGGAGAAAATAGGATCTAGATCTTCACTTGAAGAGGCAATACCTGTGCAGTTTGAAACAACTATATTTCCACCAACCTCTCCCTCTTAAATCAGTAAAATAATAAACTCACTGAAAAGTAAAAGCTCTTACGGAATCAATGGCATTTCCAGCAAGATACTTAAAGCTTGTTCCCCACAGATAAGTAGGATTCTCAGCCAAATATGTAATAGCTCTTTGGAGCAGGGTGTTTTCCCAAATAGACTGAAATATGCCATTGTAAAACCATTACATAAAAAGGGGGATACGTTGGATGTCAACAACTATTGCCCAATCTCTCTTCTGACAGCTCTATCAAAAAATTTTGAGAAAGTAATGTATTCAAGAGTAGCCTCCCATATTTGTAAAAATAAAGTACTAACACAATGTCAGTTTTGTTTTCAGAAAGGCTTTTCAACAGAAAATGCTATATATGCTTTCACTGATCAAATATTAAATGCTCTGAATAACCGGACATCACCCATTGGTATTTTTTGTGATCTCTCAAAGGCCTTTGATTGTGTAAATCATGGAATTCTTTTACATAAGCTAATCATTATGGTTTGAGGGGGGCAGTGCACAAATGGTTTAATTCATACTTAAGTGGAAGAATGCAGAAAGTTGTAATAAGTGGTTCATGTAATGTTAAAACAACAGCTGATTCCTCAAACTTGGGGGGGCTATCAAGTACGGGATCCCACAGGGTTCGGTCTTAGGTCCTTTACTGCTCTTGACATACATTAATGATTTACCATTCCACATTGATGAAGATGCAAAGTTAGTTCTTTTTGCAGATGACACAAGTATAGTAATAACATCCAAAAACCAAGAACTAAGTGATGTAATTGTAAATGATGTTTTTCACAAAATTATTAAGTGGTTCTCAGCAAATGGACTCTCTTTAAATTTTGATAAAACACAGTATATACCTTTTCAGTACAGTAAATGGCACAACTCCAGTAATAAATATAGACTTTGAATAGAAGTCTGTAGCTAAGGTAGAATTTTCAAAATTTTTTGGTGTGTCCATTGATGAGAGGTTAAACTGGAAGCAACACATTGATCATCTGTTGAAACGTCTGAGTTCAGCTACGTACACTATTAGGGTTATTGCAAATTCGAGTGATAAGAATCTCAGTAAATTAGCTTACTATGCCTACTTTCATTCACTGCTTTCATATGGCATCATATTCTGGGGTAATTCATCGTTGAGTAGAAAAGTATTCATTGCCCAAAAACGTGTAATCAGAATAATTTGCTGGAGCCCACCCACGGTCATCCTGCAGACATCTATTTAAGGATCTAGGGATCCTCACAGTATATGTATTCACTTATGAAATTTGTTGTTAATAATCCAACCCAGTTCAAAAGTAATAGCAGTGTGCATAGCTATAACACTAGGAGAAAGGATGATCTTTACTATGCAGGGTTAAATCTGACTTTGTCACAGAAAGTGGTAAATTATGCTGCCACAAAAGTCTTTGGTCACCTACCAAACAGCATCAAAAGCCTGACAGACAGTCAACCAACATTTAAAAATAAATTAAAATAATTTCTAGATGACAACTCCTTCTACTCATTGGCTGAATTTTTAGATATAAATTAAGGGAGGGGAAGAAAAAAAAATTAATTAAAAAAAAACTAACTTAAACATTAGTGTCATGCAATATTTTGTCTAATGTAATATCTTGTACAGACATCTTTTATTAACCTGACACATTCCACATCTTTACGAAGTGTCGTATTCATGATCTATGGAACGAGTATTAATCTAATCTAATCTAATCTACATGGCTAAAGATGATAACGTGCACTTGAAATTGAGCAAACAGTTGGAACTAGCCAATATTGTAGAATGAAACACTTCATTTCAAATAAAATGATCGCCTCAGCGGAAAGATTAATCAAACCAAATTGCTTTAGCAAACTTGCAAAAATAACTTCATTGTTCTGCAAGGCGATTAATGCTTGACTGCTAGTAACTTGGAAATAAAATAAAATCAGAAAACTGAAATTAATAATATATTTTTGCCCTCCGTAATTATGTGAAGGTATTTTAATTCATTTGATAGCTCACAGCCACAGAAATCTGTTTTGTTTTCATTTGACGTAGGAGCTGTACAAAAAGAGAAGGAGCTAAGTAACTTAACGTAAACACGGGTCACGTGCAGGTCATGTAAAAGAACTTGAGAAGAAACTTTCAAAAGCTTGTTATGCTCTGCGTGTGTTAAATAAAAGTGCAAGCAAGTCAACAGTTGTTCAGGCATATTATGCATACTTCCATGCACTACTTCGATATGGGATAAACTTCTGGGAAATTCTGCCACCAGCATATAGATCTTTAGGATGCAGAAAAGAGCAATCTATCTAAACCCTTAGAAAACTGGAAACACGTAGACCACATTTCATCCAGATGAACATAATGAGCCTACTGAGCCTTTACATATATGAGTGTATCCTGTTCGCAAATGAGTATCTTTTAAACCAAACTGGAGATCTCCATCAAAATAAGCATATACGCAGTCACAAATAATATCCACATGTCACAGTGTAGAACAGCACTGTACTAAAAAGTGTGTGGCAGATAACAGTTCAGCTATATAACATAATCTTAAGTCATTTCTAGTGGAAAAATGTTTTTACTCTGTAAAAGAATTTTTAAATTACAAAAAATAACTTTGTAAACAATGATTGTGTAATAATGCTTAAATGCAAAATGCTACATTTGTCACTTGTAATTTATGATTGTTATCTGTAATTAATTTTGTCATGCTCTCTCTCTCTCTCTCTCTCTCTCTCTCTCTCTCTCTCTCTCTCTCTCTCTCCTGTCTGTCTGTTGTGTGTGTGTGTGTGTGTTTCTGCTCCTTTCCCAATTTTGACTTGTCCTATATTCAATGTACTGTTTAAGTATGCAATAAATCAAATGGACCAATAAATGAATGAATGTAAGTTTTATATTAAAAACAAAGATTCCAAGACTTACCAAGTGGGAAAGCGCCGGCAGACAGGCACATGAACAAAACACACAAACACACACACAGAATTACTAGCTTTCGCAACCGATGGTTGCTTCTTCAGGAAGGAGAGGGAAAGACGAAAGGATGTGGGTTTTAAGGGAGAGGGTAAGGAGTCATTCCAATCCCGGGAACCCTCTCCCTTAAAACCCACATCCTTTCGTCTTTCCCTCTCCTTCCTGAAGAAGCAACCATCGGTTGCGAAAGCTAGTAATTCTGTGTGTGTGTTTGTGTGTTTTGTTCATGTGCCTGTCTGCCGGCGCTTTCCCACTTGGTAAGTCTTGGAATCTTTGTTTTTAATATATTTTTCCCATGTGGAAATTTCTTTCTATTTTATTTACATCATCATTAATTTGAATGTAAGTTTTGCTTTAAATGCATTATATTTTCAAGTATATATATGCAAGAAAGTGGTAGGATCATCCTTTTTTGAAACAATGGAATTTGCGATTATCTACCCCTTCCATTATTCTTATTTTTTTTTTAAATTTTGAATCTTTTGATGACATCACCAGAACATAATCCCATACTGGAGGTGAGAGTATACAACTGCATAATATACACACTGAAGGGTGTTGTAGCTGGTACAATTTTTTAATGTATGTAACACAAAACAAGAAGTACTTAATTTTTTGTTCATTTGTCACTATGTGCTTTCCATTTCAAGTTCTCTTGTAGATGAAGTCCAAGAAATTTGGTACAGGCTGTTTTCGCAATTGTCTCTCCATATAGCTCTAGATTGGGTGATTTCAGATTTTTTGTTTGTGCTGTGTGTATATCCATACCTACAGTTTTTTCAGTGTTTATTATTAAGTCATTGTCATCAAAGTAACATGTTAGCCTGTCAGTGGCTTCTTTTATGTTTTTTACAAGAGTTTCTTCTGAGTTTCCTGTAATTAGAACACTCGTATCATCAGCAAATTGAAATATTTTACTGCTGTCATTGCTTATGTTTAAGTTTTTTACATAGAATAAGAACAGAACAGGACCTATTACTGATTCTTGTGGCACTCCATATTTAACAGTCAGTAGCTTGGAATTATATTTTCTAATGACGTTGTCCCTTTCTTAATCTGTTTCCACATATTGTTCCCTGTTCTTAAGATAAGAGCTGAGCCAGCTGTTAGATGTTCCCCTAATGCCAAGATTTTCTAGCTTGGGTACTCCACCCAGTGAAGGACATACTCCATGGGAAGCAGTATGTGGATGGTGGGGCAGCAAGGCATTGGCTCTGCCATTGACCAGTAAGGTGGTACATTGCAGACATTCAAGCCCTCTCAGTAAGTTTGCATTGCATTGAAAGAAAATTATGTTAAAAAACATGAGTTTGTGGCCAAAAGAGTGGGGAATAATATGGTGTATTGGAATCCTGAATAAAACCTACCCATTCTAGAAAAAAAATGTTGCATTGCTTTTTAAATACATCTCGTATTTAATAGGTGGCACACAAGGTGCAAACCCTAGGGACAGTATTTTTATATTATCAGATGCCAGGAGGGGTCATCAACGCTAATCTTAGATGGACTGCAGTCCAAAAAATAGACAAATAGCAGAAGAACAGGGAGGAGAAGTGTGTACTGTGAGGTTTCAGGCTTTGAGCAGAGTATGTGAAGCCTTTTCAGTTCACACTCTGCTTACGTATCATAGAACCACTTTTAACATTTCTCCCGTGTGTCTTATTGACTGCCACAGACACACCAAAGCATGGCCTGTCAGAAAACTCTAACTGAAACTCACAACATCTAGCCTGAAATAGAGGCCCATTCTGGCTTGTAGGCCATAGGAAATTATACCGAGTACAGATGATAGCCCTGAATGTAGAAGAAAATTTTAAGTTGGTAAAAATTACTCTTGTTAACACTCCAACTGCATGGTGGCCTGTACAACCCTTCCCTCTTCCATGGAAGCAACAATTGCACTTGAGCCCTGAGGAGGGGGTGTGGGGTGGGGGTGGAAGCAGTGGCAGACATTAAGTTACATTTCAAAGTAATTATGAGGGGGCTTACTGACAGGGGTTACAAATACTTAAAGCCTTTGAGATGATATTTATATTACGTGTCACAAAAATTTTGCTTTATATTTCTCATGACTGAATTATCATCAGCCTTGAGGTGACAAACTTATAGATGGATAGATGGGTGGTGTGTATGGGTCACAGGGCTCCATGGCAGAGGGCTAGAGTGTTGAAGCAGTATTTCTTGCATCTGTTGGATACCATAAATGATGGTTAGGATCATTTGTCTGCATCACTGCCTGACAGATGTTACAAGATGCATTGGAGGCATTACCTTATTTGTTGAGGTAACAATACACCTGTCTTAACAATGTTTCAACTTTTAACAGAAAACACAGGTCGCTCAAAATATCTTTATTAAAGTAATGGCATGAAACTAATTAGTCTGGAGAGTAACACCCATTCTTATTACAAAACTACTAAACTTCCAACAACAATTTGAAAAATAATCCTGGAAATTGAAGTTATGTTATTTTATACTACAATTAATGCTTCTTGCTTCCAATAGGTTACACAGTATAAGAATTCCATCAGTTGTTAGAGAGGATTAAGATGACTCACTTCATATTTTTACACAGTATTAAAATAATGGATAAAATAAAGTGTAACTTTAGATCTTGTCACACAATTTCCCAATAATAGACATTTTGATTATATGTGGTCTAGGAACAGTAGCAAAAATGTGGTTCACAGTACTGAATTTTCTGTATCTGCGAACATTATTAGCACCTAAATCCCAAGTAGTGACTCAGTACTGTTAGGGTTTAAACTGAACAAGAGAAATCCAGAATAAAATGAAATAGCTGTTCCAAATCCTTGAGCTGGAGCTATGACAGGGTCAATTTCTTTTTAATTTTAACAAGTAATCAGTGTTATGGGTAAAATCTTCTCAAGTATTGTTGAAAGGGAAGTGCGAGTATTAGCTGAGGACCAATTGGATGAAAATCAGGGTGGGTTTAGGCCTCTTAGAGGTTGTCAGGACCAGATCTTTACCTTACAGCAAATAAAGGAAAAGTGTTATGAGTGGAACAGGGAATTGTATCTATGCTTTGTAGATCTAGAAAAGGCATATGGCCGGGTTCCTAGGAGGAAGTTATTGTCTGTTCTATGAGATTATGGAATAGGAGCAAACTTTTGCAAGTAATTAAAGTTCTTTACATGGATAGTCAGGCAGCAGTTAGAGTTGACAGTAAATTGAGTTCATGGTTCAGAGTAGTTTCAGGGGTAAGACAAGGCTGCAACCTGTCTCCACTGTTGTTCATATTATTTATGGATCATATGTTGAAAACAATAGACTGGCTGGGTGAGATTAAGATATGTGAACACAAAATAAGCAGTCTTGCATATGCGGATGACTTAGTTGTAATGACAGATTCAATTGAAAGTTTGCAAAGTAATATTTCAGAGCTAGATCAGAAATGTAAGGACTATGGTATGAAGATTAGCATATCCTAAACGAAAGTAATGTCAGTGGGAAAGAGATTTAAACGGATTGAGTGCCAAATAGGAGGAACAAAGTTAGAACAGGTGGACAGTTTCAAGTACTTAGGATGCATATTCTCACAGGATGGCAACATAGTGAAAGAACTGGAAGCGAGATGTAGCAAATCTAATGCAGTGAGCACTCAGCTATGATCCACTCTCTTCCGCAAGAAGGAAGTCAGTACCAAGACTAAGTTATCTGTGTACCGTTCAATCTTTCGACCAACTTTGTTGTATGGGAGCGAAAGCTGGGTGGATTCAGGTTACATTATCAATAAGGTAGAGGCTACGGATATGAAAGTAGCTAGGATGATTGCAGATACTAGTAGATGGGAACAATGGCAGAAGGGTGTCCACAATGAGGAAATCAAAGAAAAACTGGGAATGAACTCTATAGATGTAGCAGTCAGGGCAAACAGGCGTAGATAGTGGATCAAGTTACATGCATGGGAGAAGCAATCCTACCCAAGAGACTCATGGGTTCAGCAGTAGAGGGTAGGAGGAGTTGGGGCAGACCAAGGAGAAGGTACCTGGATTCGGTTAAGAATGATTTTGAAGTAATATGCTTAACATCAGAAGAGGCACCAATGTTAGCACTGAATAGGGGATCATGGAGGAATTTTATAAGGGGAGCTATGCTCCAGACTGAACGCTGAGAGGCATAATCAGTCTTAAATGATGATGATGATGATGATGAAGTAATTCCCTATGGTGAGTGTCCACGGAACATGTCATGTAACTAACACTTAAAGCACAAAAATGAAAATGTCCCCCCCCCCCCTATTGTGGGTTTGTCTGAAATTTACATACCACTTCTGGTTGAAAATTCACTTACAAATAGATAGAATTGGCAAATGTCTACTTAGGTAATACACAAAATTATATAGTGTACACAGATGATTTTTAAGATAGCGGAAAGTATACAGGCTGTGGCAAAATGCGCTGCACTTAATGATAATTTTATCTGTACCATGTGTCTTTTATGTAGTGAAAAAGTGATAAATGGACTACGAATATGCTCAATATTTCAGGAATGGTACCATCTTTGTAAACTTCAAGACCACTGAAAACACATGCGAAGTTGTAGTGTTCCCATTCTCTGACCATGACTCTGTATCTCTAAATTTGCAAGTAAAATTCCCTTCAAAAGGAGCAATGCAAACAGACCTGTCCCACAGTTGTGATTACCAGACCTGTAACTGAGGATAAATTTAACACATTTTGTAATTCCCTTGCTGACAGAGACTGGTTTGGCCATTGTAGTGTCGATGGACATTACACATCAAGTAATGAACAGCCAGCCAAAATAATATTTGATACATTTTTTAATGCATTCTTGACCCTATTTAACCATAGTATTCCCAATAATGAAAATCAAAATAATGGACAGCAGCCACAAAACCAGATCTCAAAACAGACAAAATATATGGTACACTAAACAGCTGACAGACATAAAGAAACAAGTTTTGTTACTGTACAACATAAACAATAGTATGAAGTCTGATTGTGCCAAATCAGCCTATGTGGAATGCAGGAATGACTACTAAAAACCCATCTTGCAAGCCAAAAAACCTACAATGCCAACAGCATACATATGTTGTTATTGTTGTTGCGGTCTTCAGTCCTGAGACTGGTATGATGCAGCTCTCCATGCTACTCTATATTGTGCAAGCCTCTTCATCTCCCACTACCTTCCTCAACCTACATCCTTCTGAATCTGCTTGGTGTATTCATCTCTTGGTCTCCCTCTACGATTTTTAACCTCCTCGCTGCCCTCCAAACCTATGTTGGTGATCCCTTGATGCCTCAGAACATGTCCTACCAACTGATCCCTTCTTCTAGTCAAGTTGTGCCACAAACTTCTCTTCTCCTGAGTCCTATTCAATACTTCCTCATAAGATATGTAATCTACCCATCTAATCTTCAGCATTCTTCTGTAGCACCACGTTTCGAAAGCTTCTATTCTCTTATTGTCCAAACTATTTATTGTCCATGTTTCACTTCCATACATGGCTACACTCCATACAAATACTTTCACAAACAACTTCCTGACACTTAAATCTAGACTCAGTGTTAACAAATTTCTCTTCTTCAGAAACGCTTTCCTTGCCATTGCTAGTCTACATTTTATATCCTCTCTACTTTGACCATTATCAGTTATTTTGCTCCACAAATAGCAAAACTCCTTTACTACTTTAAGTGTCTCATCTCCTAATCTAATCCCCTCATCATCACCTGACTTAATTCGACCACATTCCATTATTCTCATTTTGCTTTTGTTGATGTTCATCTTATATCCTCCTTTCAAGACACTGTCCATTCCGTTCAACTGCTCTTCCAAGTCCTTTGCCGTCTCTGACTGAATTACAATGTCATTGGCGAACCTCAAAATTTTTACTTCTTCTCCATGGATTTTAATACCTTCTCTGAATTTTTCTTTTGTTTCCTTTACTGCTTGCTCAATATACAGATTGAATAACATTGAGGATAGGTCACAGCCCTGTCTCACTCCCTTCCCAACCACTGCTTCCCTTTCATGCCCCTCGATTCTTATAACTACCATGTGGTTTCTGTACAAATTGTAAATAGCCTTTCGATCCCTATATTTTACCCCTGCCACCTTCAGAATTTGAAAGAGAGTATTCCAGTCCATATTGTCAAAAGCTTTCTCTAAGCCTACAAATGCTAGAAATGTAGTTTCGCCCAGCCTTAATCTAGCTTCTAAAGTGAGTCCTAGGGTGAGTATTGCCTCACGTGTTCCAACATTACTAAGGAATCCAAACTGATCTTCCCCAAGGTCGGCTTCCACTAGTTTTTCCATTCTTCTGTAAAGAATTTGCGTTAGTATTTTGCAGCTGTGACTTATTAAACTGATAGTTCAGTAATTTTTAACATCTGTCAACACCTGCTTTCTTTTGGATTGGAATTATTATATTCTTCTTGAAGTCTGAGGGTATTTCGCCTGTTTCATACATCTTGCTCACCAGATGGTAGAGTTTAGTCAGGACTGGCTCTCCAAAGACCATCAGTAGTCCCAATGGAATGTACTCCGGGGGCCTCGTTTCGACTCAGGTCTTTCAGTGCTCTGTCAAACTCTTCACGCAGTATCATATCTCCCATTTCATCTTCTTCTACATCCTCTTCCATTTCCATAATATTGTCCTCAAGTACATTGCCCTTGTATAGACTCTCTATATACTCATTCCACCTTTCTGCTTTCCCTTCTTTGCTTAGATCTGGATTTCCATCTGAGCTCTTGATGTTCATGCAAGTGGTTCTCTTATCTCCAAAGGTCTCTTTAGCCTTCCTGAAGGCAGTATCTATCTTACCCCTAGTGAGATAAGCCTCTACATCTTTATATTTGTCCTTTAGCCAGCCCTGCTTAGCCATTTTGCACTTCCTGTCGATCTCATTTTTAAGACGTTTGTATTCCTTTTTGCCTGCTTCATTTACTGCATTTTTATATTTTCTCCTTTCATCAATTAAATTCAATATTTCTTCTGTTACCCAAGGATTTCTACTAGCCATCGTCTTTTTACCTACTTGATACTCTGCTGCCTTCACTACCTCAACCCTCAGAGCTACCCATTCTTCTTCTACTGTATTTGTTTCCCCCATTCCTGTCAATTGTTCCCTTATGCTCTCCCTGAAACTCTGTACAATCTCTGGTTCTTTCAGTTTATCCAGGTCCCATCTCCTTAAATTCACACCTTTTTACAGTTTCTTCAGTTTTAATCTACAGGTCATAACCAATAGATTGTGGTCTGAGTCCACATCTGCTCCTGGAAATGTCTTACAATTTAAAACCTCGTTCCTAAATCTCTGTCTTACCATTAGATAATCTATCTGAAACCTGCCAGTATCTCCAGGCTTCTTCCATGTATACAGCCTTCTTTTATGATTCTTGAACTAAGTGTTAGCTATGATTAGGTTGTGCTCTGTGCAAAATTCTACCAGGTGGCTTCCTCTTTCATTTCTTAGCCCCAATCCATATTCACCTACTACTCTCCCTTTTCCTATTACCGAATTCCAGTCACCCATGACTATTAAATTTTCATCACCCTTCACTATCTGAATAATTTCTTTTATTTCACCATACATTTCTTCAATTTCTTCATCATCTGCAGAGCTAGTTGGCATATAAACTTGTACTACTGTAGTAGCCGTGGGCTTCATATCTATCTTGGACACAATAATGAGTTCACTATGCTGTTTGTAGTACCTTACCCACATTTGTAATTTCCTATTCATTATTAAACCTACTCTTGCATTACCCCTATTTGATTTTGTGTTTATAACGCTGTAGTCACCTGATCATAAGTCTTGATCATCCTGCCACCGAACTTCACTAATTCCCACTATATCCGATCCGTAGAATGCCAGTTTTCTTTCTCCTGATAACGACATCCTCTTGAGTAGTCCCCGCCTGGAGATCCAAATGGGGGACTATTTTACCTCCGGAATATTTTACCCAAGAGGACACCATCATCATTTAACCATACAGTAAAGCTGCATGCCCTTCAATAAATGCAAAACCCCTTGGAAAGTAACAGTGCTGCCACAGATACTAAAAAAGATCAAATTAATATCCCACCACAAACAATCAATGAGTTTTTTATTAATTCAGTGAAAGAAATAGGAGACACAGATATCAAACCAGACATTAGTCCATCAGAGTTACTCTCCGAAAATTGGGGTGGACAGTCACTACAAAAAAGCATGCTAACCTTCTCTGAAGTATTGCCGAGATATGTACAAGGGGTCATAAAACAACTGAAATCATCTGATAGCTTATATATATATAAAAAATAGAAAGAAACTTCCACATGGGAAAAATATATTAAAAACAAAGATTCCAAGACTTACCCAGCGGGAAAGCGCCGGCAGACAGGCACATGAACAAAACACACAAACACACACACAGAATTGCTAGCTTTCGCTACCGATGGTTGCTTCTTCAGGAAGGAGAGGGAAAGACGAAAGGATGTGGGTTTTAAGGGAGAGGGTAAGGAGTCATTCCAATCCCGGGAGCGGAAAGACTTCTCTTAGGGGAAAAAAAGGACAGATGTACACTCGCACACACACACACACACACACACACACACATATCCATCCGCGGATGGACTTCCCTTAGGGGAAAAAAAGGACAGATGTACACTCGCACACACACACACACACACACACACATATCCATCCGCGGATGGATATGTGTGTGTGTGTGTGTGCGAGTGTACATCTGTCCTTTTTTTCCCCTAAGGGAAGTCTTTCCGCTCCCGGGATTGGAATGACTCCTTACCCTCTCCCTTAAAACCCACATCCTTTCGTCTTTCCCTCTCCTTCCTGAAGAAGCAACCATCGGTTGCGAAAGCTAGTAATTCTGTGTGTGTGTTTGTGTGTTTTGTTCATGTGCCTGTCTGCCGGCGCTTTCCCGCTTGGTAAGTCTTGGAATTTTTGTTTTTAATATATATATATATATATATATATATATATATATATATATATATATATATATATATATATATATATATATAATATCATGCAACCTGCTAAAAATGTGTGTGATTGCATTCTGTACCCTTTAACCCATTGCATAAACAAGTGCTTAGTGCTTACTTGGGGGATATTTTCCTGATGAGTTAAAACTGTCTAGGTTCGTCCCAGTATACAAAAAGGGAGATAAAGACTCTCCACCGAGTTACAGGCCTATTTCAATAGTACCTGCAGTCTCCAAGGTAATAGAATGCATCATGTACCTACAATTATCATCTCACTTTGAGAATCTAGGAATAATTAATGCTACACAATACGGGTTTAGGAAGAATCTGTTGACCATTGATGCAATCAACACAGTAGTCAGTTAATCCTGAAAGTTTTTGAGAACATAGGCTTTCCTCAGGCCTCATTCTGTGACCTAAGCAAGGCCTTTGACTGTGTTGAGCACACGCCACTACTAGAGAAACTAGAATTCTACGGCATCAAAGGAAACAGTCTCAGACTATTAAAAGCTTATCTCAACAACTGTAAACAGGTAGTTTGTGTTGGTAAGGAAATGTCAAACATAGAAAATGTTAAAGTAGGTGTGCCTCAGGGATCTGTACTGGGGCCCTTCCTGTTTCTAATAATGATCAATAACCTCCCCTCGTTTATTAGATCCACCACTGTATTGTATGCAGATGGTATGACTTTGCTTCATAGCAGTAACAATCTTAATGATCTTAACATCTGTGCTGAAAATACACTCGCTCATGCAGCATATTGGTTCAGAGCAAATGGTTTCCTGCTAAATGAAAATAAAACTCAGCAGATAATCTTCACTCTAAGTGACAAGCCACTACCTGATGACCCTAGTTTTGTTAAATTCCTGGGAATTTATTTAGACGAAAAGTTATCCTGGGGCCAACATGTGAATTATATTAGTAGTAAGCTATTTAGAGTAATTTATTTATTAAGACAACTCAGAAATTGTATACCTGAAACATACATTATATCATCTTATTTTGCATTTTTCCAACATTTAATATCTTTGGCATTATCTTGTGGGGTAACTGCAGTCATATACATGACATCCTATTATTGCAGAAGAAAGCCATTAGGATAATTAGAAATTCTTCACATAAGGCTCACTGCAAACCCTTATTTACTAAACAAAAAATTATGACAGTAACAAACCTCTATATATACAATGTCTTAATCTTTACAAAGAAGAACCTACAAGATGTGAAACATAGAGAAAATGTACATTGTTACAACACAAGAAGCATCAAACACATATACACACCTTACCACAGACTATCAAAATCAATAAATAGCTATGAAGTCACAGGGCACAAACTATTTAATAAGCTGCCACATGTTATACAGGATCTTCCTGAACATACATTCAAAGAAAGACTGCATGAATGGTTTATTGCCCACCTGTTCTATGATATCAATGACTTCTTCAACTGTAAAATGCAGTAATCCAACAGATGACCCAAGGTACATTTATTGTAATATAAGCTAAAATATTTCAGTAGTCAATACCTATCACACTGTATTATAAACTGTAGCTTCATTTGATGCTGTCAATTGCTGAAATGGCCTAAAGACAATAAAATCTTTGCTATTATTATTATTATTATTATTATTATTATTATTATTATTACTACTCTGAATGTTTCACATGAACCAATAATAAGGAAATAATGCATGACTGTGTTACAAAGTGTAATGGTCATCAATCAGCAATTCAAACATGCATTGAAGGTGTGGAACTTTCTGTGTCAGAATCACTGCTCAGTGAATTAAAAGATGCCAGAAATTATGTCAATATACTTGAAGATTCATTAAGCTATAGTACACAAAACTCTGTGAAATCAAGAAGTAATGAACCATCTCAAGACAATGTGTGCAATTCAAATTTTTGTCCTATGCTTAAACTGACGAACTATCATGTACCAGCACTAAAAGTGACAAAATTTTGATGCATAGTATAACTAATTCAAAGCTTATAAAGAACAGAAAGAATGACAAGACAACACTATGTAAACAGCCAAGGAATAAATGTGAAATCAGTATATATTCCGACAGTCATGGCAGAGGAACCACAAACATTTTGCGAAATGATCACAGTGTAAACGCCACCAGTGTCATCAAACCAGGAGCTCCTATGTTTGAAGTGGTTAAGAATTGCTCCAATAAAGAATGGTGCACGGTAATAAAAGCAGGTGCTAACGTGTACAAAAATGAACTCAAAGAAGCCACTAGATGCTTAATGAAAACAATGAGATCATGGGACAAGCAACCAATGATTGATGTGGGAATTCCACACAGGCACGACCTTCCAGATTTCTCCTGTGTCAACAAAGAGATCCAGAAAGCCAACAGATTGTATTACAAACTCTGCCAAGTCCTTCAGAACGCATTGTTTCTCCCTACAGGGGACATGGAGCGTGAATTCTTTACCAAACATGGCATGCACCTCAACAGGAGGGGAAAATCATTTCTCAGTAAAAAAAACATGGAAATTTTGAGAAGTGCTCATTGGACACCTGATTTAACAGCCATTCTTCTACCACAGACAGGACTAACAGTTTCACAGAACGCTAATCATAGTCAATCAAAGTGCAATGAAGTGTCCCAAACTACAGGGACAGCATCTGAAGATTGCTCCCACACTGACAGTAGGCCTACACAATCAGTGTCAACACCAGATACCTCTCAAGGAAGATACCCAAGAAAAAGTTATGCTAGTATTGTGAATACAGGTGCAGAAGTCCCAACTTCTTTTATAAATACAGAAGAAACAACACCAGCAGCAGTGTCCATTGTGCAGGGCAAAAGGAAAAGAGTACTGCCTTCCCACCTGAATGATTTTTTAGTAGAAAGCCGAGCAAAGAAGAACAACACAAGATAAATAGAATCGGGATATTATTTGA
This sequence comes from Schistocerca gregaria, assembly GCF_023897955.1. Classification (NCBI taxonomy): domain Eukaryota; kingdom Metazoa; phylum Arthropoda; class Insecta; order Orthoptera; family Acrididae; genus Schistocerca; species Schistocerca gregaria. The sequence continues at coordinate 1,208,353,355 of NC_064920.1, read as the reverse complement.
GGTGAGTGGTTCATCAGAAATGACTAAAAGCAGTAGCTGTAGTAACCAATTTAAATTCAACCTTCTGCCATTTAATATAATGTATCATAAAGTTCAGTCTTTGACTAACAAATTGCAAGAACTAGAAATAATTCTGTATCTGACCTAAATGTTGATGTTATCTGCATAACAGAACATTGACTAGAAGAACCGCAAATAGAAACACTAAAGATCCCTGGTTTTTCCCTAGTCAGCTCATTTTGCAGGTCTTATTGTAAACATGGAGGGATAACTATCTTTGCAAAGCACGATTTAAGATACAAAGCAATTGAAACATATCGTGAACTGAATAAAAAAAAAGTCTTTGAAATGGTGGCTATTGAACTTACTGGCATTCAGCTAGTTATTATAACTATATACCGATCCCCTGATGCAGACATAGAAGAATTCCTGTGTAAATTTGAAATGATGTTAAATATTGTAGAACTGAAGGAAAAGAAAATCATATGTTGAGACCTTAACATAGATTTTTTGAAACCCTCAAACAACAAAGATGGATTACTATATATGACAAAGAGTTTCAACTTAATCCCCACAGTAAATACTACTACTACTACTACGTGATCAGGCCCAGTGGACTGTACGCATCTACATGCTTCCTCCTCTACTGTATTCTGTCCATTGCTGCTATCCACCATCCATTCACATCTAGTGACACTTGGTTTAAATCTTCATGGAGCCCATCCTTCCAATGCTTCTTCGTTCTCCCTGGTGGTCTCTTTTCTGTAGGTGTGAAATCCAGGAGCTCCCGAGGCCATCTGTGATCCTCCATCTGGGCCACATGGCCAGCTCACTGCATTCGTTTGGCTTTCACAGTTCCTGCTATATTTGGCTGCTGGTACAGTTCCTCAAGCTCTTTGTTGTATCTGATCTTCCACTCCCCTGTATCTGCATCCAGTACTGGACCGAAGATCTTCCAAAGCACTTTTCCCTCAAAAACAAGGAGCTTATGGAAGTCCTGTTTCCGGATACTCCATGTCTCACAGCCATATAGAACAACAGCCTGGATCAGGGTTTTGTACAGTCGAATCTTGAACTGTCTGGAGAGATATATGGACCAAAGCAGTTGAGCTAGGCTATGGTAAATTCGGTTTCCTGCTTGTATTCTGGAATTGATCTCTGCTTCACATGATGAGTTCTCAGTGAAATGTGCCCCTAGATATTTGAATTCTTGCACTCTCTTGTAGGGCTGGTCCCCAACCTGCAGTCAATACACCAACAAGAGTCACTAGGCATGCTAAAACTGCACCAGATGAAATTTTTATTCAAGAAACCTTTTCTCCATACAGTAGTGAAGCAGTTAAGATGTGATACAGTGAACATGTAGCTGTGTTGTTATCAGTGGAATTATGTTCAGAAAAAACATGTCCCGTTAAAATAACTGAGTGCAGGGATTTCAGTGATATAGCAAACTTTTGCAACATATTAAACCGATCAACTTGGACTGAAGTGTTCAATGAAACAGATGTAAATACAATGTTTGATAACTTTCATGGATCATGTAAGTATTATTTTGACATAGTCTTCCCATTAAAGCAATGTAAATTAAAACCAACCAGAAACAAAAGTTGGATTGCTAAGGGCATAAAAATCTCCAATGCAAGGAAAAGATTTCTACATTCCTATAAAAAACAAAATAATATATCATTAGAAATGCAAAATTATAACAAAGAATACAGTAAGATCTATCACAAAGTTATTAAAAAGGCAAAGAAAAAGGGAAATGATGAATATATCCGCAAATCAAGAAACAAAACATGGACCCCATGGAACATCATCAGATCTAAAACACACACAAAACCAGTGGCAAAAAATATTAACTTAAAGCTGTAAAACAAAGTATCTGATGCTACCTCTGTAGCTAATATCTTTAATTATCTTATCCAAAGCAACTTGCAGAATACTAATGTGCTCTACATTGAGAATTGTAAACCTCCCATGGGGTCTATGATTCTCAAGCAGGTCATCCAGAGTGAGCTCATACTGGCAATGAGCTCATTAAAGAAACTTTCATGTGGTTTTGATGAGATACCAGATTGTATTATAAAGCAAACAAGATATCATATTGTAGAACATCTGAAGCATATTGTTAATCACTCCTTTTCCACAGGTACCTTTCCAAATCTTCTATAGATTGCAAAAGTAACACCCTTGCACAAAAAGGAAGCCACAGACAATGTTAACAATTACAGACCTGTTGCACAGCTTAGTGGCATCTCAAAGATCTTTGAGAAGCTCTTTTATAATAGGTTACTGGAGTTTGTTAACAAAAACTCATTGCTGTCAAATCATTACATGGCTTCAGGCAATCTAGAACCACAACCACAACAGTCTATGAATATTTGCACTTCATTCTAAAAGCTGTAGATGGAAAGGAAATGACTACTGGAATATTCTTGGACCTATCCAGAGCATTTGACATTTTAGATCATGGTATTCTATTAAGTAAGTTGGAAAGAAAGGGAATTAGAGGTTTTCCAAATGAATGGATTAGATCATATCTTACTAGCCGGCAACAAAAAGTTGTCAAACAAGACACTATAACTGAAAACATTTCCAGAACAACAACATACACATCAGAAAAAACTACCATCAAATAGGGTGCGCCACAAGGATCAACATTAGGTCTAATCCTCTTTCTTTGTATATTGATGACCTGAATGACACTGTCCATGCCAAACAGAAATCTTTATTTGAAGATGAAACCAGTATTTTCATTACAGGTTCAGACCAAAAAGAGTTTCAATTAACTACAGATGCATCATTGCTGGAACTAACACACTGGTTTGAAAAAAATAAACTTATAATTAACACTGGGAAAACGATGGCCATGAACTTCCATATATCCCACTATAAACAACAAAATGAACACACATTGAAAATAAACAACAAAACTGCAAAATTAGTTGATGATGTTAAGTTCCTAGGAATATATCTGCAGAGTGATCACAACGACAGCTGTTGTGTGATGTAAATATATACTAAAGCAGTGTTGTGTATATAAGGACTTGCCGTTTAGGGAGGACAAAACTAAAGACTTATCAAAAACAGACTATGCATTTAAAATAACAAGCAGGGATGTATATAGGCTATATTAATTTCGTTGTATTATTATTAACTTCATTGTATTATTTCGTTTTGTGCTTTTTTACGTATTGTTTGTGTCCCATTTCTTTGAAATGGCTTACATGTACCCTTGACAACATCCATACAATATTTATTGTCAATGTATGGATAAATAAATTAAAATAAGTGGAACACACACATTAAAGCTCTTACAAGCAAGCTATCATCAATCTGTTACATGCTATGGATAATAATCACAAGCTGTAATAGAATAATAGTAATACAGACATATCACACACTTTTCCAGTCAGCAATCCAATATGGAATAATAATTTGGGGAATGCACCCTATATTCAACCTGTTTTCAAAACCCAGAAACAAGCTATCAGAATCATTTACAACATAAAGAGGCAAGGTTCATGTCGCTCTCTTTTTCCTACTCTAAAGATACTGAACCTCCCATGCTTTTATATATTTGAAACAATAGTCTTTGTAAGAGAATATTTAAGAACCTCCAATGCCTATCAGCTGAACAGCTTTGTGCACAATTACACAACAAGAAATGGCAATAACACTCAGGTCTCATATGCCAGAACATCAGCCTACCAGAAGAGTGTCCTTCATGGAGGCATACAATTATATAACCACCTTCCTAATAACATCAAGTTGGTAAAGCAAGACAGTTGTTCAAAAAAAAAAGCTGAAATCATTTCTGATGGACCACAGTTTCTACTCTGTAAATGAATACTTCTCATAAAATAGAATATTATAATGTAAAATTAATAAACAATTTATGTAAATTATTTGTTTATTAAAGTGTACTAGTTGTACTTGTATTGTTGTATTAATGTAGATATTTGTAGTCCACAACATTGTATTGCTCTTTATATATAATAGAAAGAAACATTCCACATGGGGAAAATATATTAAAAAATGCTGTGACTTACCGAAGGGGAAAGCACTGGTAGATAGACACAATAAAAATACACAAACACACACACAAATATCAAGCTTTCGCAACCCATGGTTGCTTCATCAGGAAAGAGGGAAGGAGGGGGAAAGATGAAAGGATGTGGGTTTTAAGGGAGAGGGTAAGGAGTCATTCCAATCCCGGGAGCAGAAAGACTTACCTTAGGGGGGAAAGGGACAGGTACACACACACACACACACACACACACACACACACACACACACACACACACACACATACATATTAGATTAGATTAGTACTTGTTCCATAGTTCATGAATACAACACTTCGTAATGATGTGGAATGTGTCAGGTTAATAAAAGGTGTCCATACAAGATATTAAATAAGAAAAAAATATTACACAACACTCCTTTTTTTTTTTTTTTTTTTTTGAGATGTCTGCTTGTGTCTGTATATGTGCGGATGAATTTGTGTTTGTGTGTGTGTGCACGAGTGTATACCTGTCCCCTTTTCCCCCCAAGGTAAGTCTTTCCACTCCCGGGATTGGAATGACTCGTTACCCTCTCCATTAAAACCCACATCCTTTCATCTTCCCTGTTTCCTGATGAAGTAACTATGGGTTGTGAAAGCTTGAAATTTGAGTGTGTGTTTGCGTTTGTTGTTGTCTCTATCAATGTACCAATGCTTTCGTTTTGTAAGTTACAGAATCCTTGTTTTTAGATATATTTTTCTCATATGGATTGTTTCCCTTTATTATATACATGAATGTAATAGAGGGGAACATTCCACATGGGCAAAATATATCTAAAAACAAAGATGATGTGACTTACCAAACAAAAGTGCTGGCAGGTCGATAGACACACAAACAAACACAAATATACACACAAAATTCAAGCTTTCACAACAAACCGCTGCTTCATCAGGAAAGAGCGAAGGAGAGGGAAAGACAAAAGGATGTGGGTTTTAAGGGAGAGGGTAAGTAGCCATTCCAATCCCGGGAGCAGAAAGACTTACCTTAGGGGGACAAAAAGGACAGGTATACACTCGCACACACACACATAGCCATCCGCACATACCCACACAAGCAGACATTTCTAAAGGCAAAGAGTTTGGGCAGAGATGTCAGTCAAGGTGTAAGTACAGAGGCAAAGAAGTTGTTGAAAGACAGGTGAGGTATGAGCGGCGGCAACTTGAAATTAGCAGAGATTGAGGCCTGGCGGATAACAAGAATTAAAATCGTGCCCCGAAATGAGATCCATCCTTCATGAAATCCTCCCCACTCCATCAAGAGTGTCTTTCCGCTGTCCACCTAACCTTCTAACCTCTTAGTTCATCCCTATGAAATCCCCAAACCACCTTCCCTACCCTCTGGCTCCTACCCTTGTAACTGCCCCCGGTGTAAAACCTGTCCTATGCACCCTCCCACCACCACCTACTCCAATCCTGTAACCCGGAAGGTGTACATGATCAAAGGCAGAGCCACGTGTGAAAGCATCCACGTGATTTACCAACTGACCTGCCTATACTGTGACACTTTCTATGTGGGAATGACCAGCAACAAACTGTCCATTTGTATGAATGGACACAGGCAGACAGTGTTTGTTGGTAATGAGGATCACCCTGTGGCTAAACATGCCTTGGTGCATGGCCAGCACATCTTGGCACAGCGTTACACCGTCCGGGTTATCTGGATACTTCCCACCAACACCAACCTATCTGAACTCCGGAGATGGGAACTTGCCCTTCAATATATCCTCTCTTCTCGTTATCCACCAGGCCTCAATCTCTGCTAATTTCAAGTTGCCGCCACTCATACCTCGTCATTCAACATCATCTTTGCCTCTGCACTTCCGCCTTGACTGACATCTCTGCCCAAACTCTTTTCCTTTAAATATATCTGCTTGAGTCTGTATATGTATGGATGGATATGTGTGTGTGTGTGTGTGCACGGGTATATACCTATCCTTTTTTCCCCCTAAGGTAAGTCTTTCCGCTCCCGGGATTGGAATGACTCCTTACCCTCTCCCTTAAAACCCACATCCTTTTGTCTTTCCCTCTCCTTCCCTCTTTCCTGAAGAAGCAGCTGCTGGTTACGAAAGCTAGAAATTTTGTGTGTGTGTTTGTGTGTTATTTTATTGTGCCTGTCTACCGGCGGGTGTGTGTGTAATTTTTAACTTTCTGTATCATTTAATGACCTGTCCTATATCTTTACAAGATGTCATAGGACCAAAACTAAATAAATAAATAAATCAAATTCTGGGGAAAAAATGCCCACAGATTTCGATAACTCTCCTGATATCTTTTACACACTTGGGTGAAGATAAAATTTGCTTCTTTCAGAGTGCTGTGTCATAGACATCTGAGTAAAATTGCATGGTAGTTCAAAGACAAAGAATGGTATACATATTTTACTATTTATCAGATAGTACCTTCAAGTTATTTACAAAAAAGATAAAATGTTATGCAGTATTTATGGGATATGGGTATAATATTGTCTCCCATCTGGGGTAAAAATGTTTCAAAACTTAGTACATACCTAATTTTTTTTCCAGAAAAGTCTCAAAATAACACCCATCTCTCATTAGATTTTTAAAAACAATAATGAAATAGTTATATGATTCAAGTATACAGTCTGATGCACTAAATAATTCAATCTATATAGCATTTTGATTACTGAATACATAAACCACCAAGTGTTCTGATGTGATGTCCTGATTTACCTTATATGGTTCAGTGCAAGTATGAAAATTTTCATAAGTTCAGAAATAAACAGTTTTCACTTCTCATTACCTCACAACAGTGTACAAGAATGTAGCACTGTATAGATATAGTTGTTAATTCACTAAAAATATTCTCCAGTTTACTTCCCATTTTCAAGTTTCAATGTCCTTCACGTTAATTACCAACAAGATGCTTAATCACTTTTCATTGCACAGATTATTGACATTTATTTATTTCTTGTTCCATAGATCCAATTAGTGAGTCAATCACAAGGATATGGAACATGTCAAATTGTACAGGTTTCAATTCAAACTTACAATAAATACAAGGACATTTCAATGGAAAATTGTACATAGTTTAAGTAAGACATACTATAAATACAGTAACAGATACAATGTCAGCTAGATAACATAACAACCATTAAACAGAAAAAGGAGTTTCAAATAAAGGTTAAAGATAAGAGCACAAAGTTAAATCAGATATTAGGCCTACAAGAGTAAATACATATCTGTTGTTACAAAAAATGTGCTAAAGCCCAAATGCACAATAAAATCAGTTGAACTACTTCCAGACACAATACGTTTAGTGATGGTATACATTTTCTTTCAGATATTCTTCCACAGTATAATAAGATTTCTCTGTCAGGTAATCTTTGAGAACTTGTTTAAATTTTGGCAGTTCTGTATGAACACATTTGATATCTAGTGGTAGACATTGAACAGCTTAATGCTGGAGTAGTAAACTCCTTTTTGTACCAGAGTGAGATGTTTCATTTCGAAATGTAGATTGTTTTTGTTTCTGGTGTTATAACCATAGAATTTACTGTTGTCTTGGTAGATGGAATAATTTTTGAACACAAAGGTAAGCAACGAAAAAATATACTGTGAGGCAGTTGTTAGGATACCTATCTTCCGAAACAAGTGCCTGCAAGAGTGTCTTTGATGGACCCCACACATTATTCTGATTGCTTTTTTTTTTGGATGTTGAAAACTTTTTTGCAAGTGGTTGGCTCCCCCAGAATATGATAGCATAGGACATCAATGAGTGGAAGTAGCCAAAGTAGGCAACCTTAATAGTGTCAACTTCAGCCACTGAAGAAATTAACCATAACATAAATGTTGACAAGCTAAGATTTTTACATAGATGAAGAATGCGAACTGACCAATTACATTTACTGTCTATGTAAGCACCCAGGAATTTTGTATCTTCAACTTTCTGTACTGGTTGATCTCTACATTTTATGCTAATTTCATCGGGATTACTTTGCGATGTATGGAACCTCATATAATGAGTTTTTTCTGCATTGAGTGATAGACTATTTGAGGAGAACCAATTTAAGATGTCATTAAAAACAGTATTTGTAGTTTGTTCAAGATCATGATCAATCAAATCGTCAATTAGAATTGTGGTATCATCGGCAAACAGGGTAAATTTGCTGTTTGTCTCAGAACAAAGAAGACAATCATTAATAAAGATGAGGAAAAGCAGTGGGCCCAAAATGGAGCCTTGAGGCACACCACACGTTATCGTGCCCCATTCAGATGAGGCAGGTTCTCCAGAAGAGCCATTTAGCATTACAGTCTGCTTCCAATCCTGTAGATATGATTGTAGCCACAAGCCAACAGTACCACCTAAACCCTAGTATTCTGCCTTTTTCCAAAGAATTTGGTGGTTTACACAGTTAAAGGCTTTTATAAGATCACAAAAATGTTGGCTAATTACAAAAGATGACACACTTCACATAGAAACAACCTTACTGCATAAATATAACTGACTATTTACTTGTATCTGTTCCTTAAAAAAAAAAAAAAAATTAGAAACCTTACTGATTATGTGTGTCTTTCTTAAACTTTCTCCACAGTAAGAAAAGATAGGTTCCCTAACCAGTCCCTACCTAACATCAGTCTACTCATTACATCAGTAATGCATCAATACTTCATTAAATACATCAAATAATTGCTCATTGCATCAACACAATAACTTCACCTCGTATACTCATAATATCACCTCATTACTTCACTAAATACTCCATAAGAATAATCACATAAGAAGAATCACCTGCCTCATCTTACACAACAGATCAACCTCACAAAATAACATCACATAGAAGCAGACTTCACAACTGGTACAGCTTTTCTTGTAACAATAGAAACACACAATACAATATTTACATGTTTTATTATTTTACTGTATGTAATCATTGCATTGCTTGCACGACTCATTACTATATATAATCATATTACTTCAACTTATGGGTCAGAAAGATTAAACACTCCCTACAATCACTTCATTACTTTCAAATACACTTCACTAGGCAACTCTGCTTTCACTTGTTACATTATACAAACACTTTGAAAGCTAGTGCATGACACTGAATATCTCAAATGTACTCTTTTACTATAGCTGTGACATGACTAACAAAATAAATACTGATACAAAACTTTACACAGATGACTCATCTGCTGTAGTCTGCTGCAAAAACACTGAAGAATTAGTATGGACCATAAAACAATCTCTACAAGAACTTCAACAATGGATTAAAAATAATGCTATGAAATTAAATCTTGAAAAAACCAAAATCATACACTTCAGGACCAAACAAACTACTGAATGTGTATCACAAATAGGTTATTCAGGTAAGGAACTGACCACAGTTGATTCTGTAAAATTTCTTGAGATAACTTTAAATAAAAACTTGCAATGGACCAACCATGTGGACAGTTTACTGAAGAGATTAAATAATTTAGTTTACACAATGAGGGTATTACACAAAGTAACGTATTTCATGGTGAAGAAAATTGTATACCACCCATATTTCATAACAGTTATAAGATATGGAATAATTTTTTGGGGTGCTTAAAAGACAAACCTCCTTCAAATCTTAAAACTAAATCAATAATAATAATAATCATAATAATAAAATCAGAGCAATGACAGGAACTAATAGAAGACATTCATGCAAACCACTATTTGAAAGCCTGGACTTCATGACAATCCCTTCCATCTTCATATAAGAAATACTTCTCTTTCAACAGAAAAACTCACATCTGTCTGAAGGAAATACACTCACACACACCTATGAAACTAGACATAAATTTAAATACATACTATCTTGTCACAGACTCACACTATGTGAAAATACTCCATATTAAATGGCTCTGAAGGTCAGAAATAAGATAAGGTCAATATTTGTGGAATCCACATTGAAGACCATTGGCACATACCTAAAAAGCAAATGTTGTTATAGTCTAGAAGATTTTCTAAATGAATAAAAAGCAAATGTTACAGTTTAGAAGAATTTATAAATAGGAATAGGAAGTAAGGATACAAGAACAAATGGTATACTTTTGAAACCATATAGATACAAATTATACATGTTCACTGTATATTCATGTTTATATATGGAATTATGGTTTGAATGGTGGTTTGTATTCCGTTCAGTACATCCGTACTTCATATAGGAGTGTGAAGTAATTGGAAATGATTCGATGAGTTATGAAAAGATTTAAAATATAATTCTTTTTAATTATAACAATGTATGAATTACGTATTTCCTGTAGTATACAGGGTGGTCCATTGATTGTGACTGCGCCAAATATCTCACAAAATAAGCATCAAACGAAAACCTACAAAGAACGAAACTTGTCTAGCTTGAAGGGGAAAACCAGATGGTCCTATGGCTGACCCGCTAGATGGCACTGTCATAGGTCAAATGGATATCAACTGCGTTTTTTAAATAGGAACCCCTATTTTTTATTACATGATCATGTAGTACATAAAAAAATATTAATATTTTAGTTGGACCACATATTTTGCTTTGTGATAGATGGCGCTGTAATAGTCAAAAACATATGGCTCACAATTTTAGAAAAACAGTTGGTAACAGGTAGGTTTTTTAAATTAAAATACAGAACGTAGGTACGTTTGAACATTTTATTTTGGTTGTTCCAATGTGATGCATGTACCTTTGTGAACTTTATCATTTCTGAGAACGTATGCTGTTACAGCGTGATTACCTGTAAATACCACATTAATGAAATAAATGATGTCCATCAACCTCAATGCATTTGGCAATATGTGTAACAACATTCCTCTCAACAGCAGGTAGTTCACCTTCCGTAATGTTCGCACATGCATTGACAATGCACTGATGCATGTTGTCAGGCATTGTCAGTGGATCATGATAGCAAATATCCTTCAACTTTTCCCACAGAAAGAAATCCGGGTATGTCAGATCTGGTGAATGTGTGTGCCATAGTATGGTGCTTTGATGACCAATCAACCTGTTATGAAATATGCTATTCAATACCGCTTCAACAGCACGTGAGCTATGTGCCGGACATCGATCATGTTGGAAATACATCGCCTTTCTGTCATGCAGTGAAACATGTTGTAGTAACATCGGTAGAGCATTATGTAGGAAATCAGCATACATTGCACCATTTAGATTGCCATTGATAAAATGAGGGCCAATTATCCTTCCTCCCATAATGCCACACCATATATTAACCCACCAAGGTAGCTGATAGTCCACTTGTCTCAGCCATTGTGGAATTTCCGTTGCTCAATAGCGCATTTACATTATTGCTGTAGGTGAATGAAGCTTTATTGCTAAATAGAACACATGCAAAAAATCTGTCATCATCCAGTAATTTCTCTTGTGCCCAGTGGCAGAACTGTACACAACATTTAAAGTCATCACCATGCAATTCCTGGTGCATAGAACTATGGTACATGTGCAATCAATGGTGATGTAGCATTCTCAACATTGAAGTTTTTGAGATTCCCAATTCTTGTGCAGTTTGTCTGCTACTGATGTGAGAATTAGCTGCGACAGCAGCTAAAACATCTACTAGGGCATCATCATTTGTTGCAGGTCATGCTTGACGTTTCATATGTGGCTGAACACTTCCTGTTTCCTTAAATAACGTAACTATCCAGCGAACGGTCCGGACACTTGGATGATGTCATCCAGGATACTGAGCAGCATACATTGCACATGCCCATTGGGCATTTTGATCACAATAGCCATACATCAACATGATATCAACCTGTGGCGCCGATGAGGTTGACACCAGTATTGATCTCAGTATCGTCTTTGAATTAAGCTAATTATTATCTTTGTGCAGTTCCGCTATCCAGTTCTGTGTAAGCCTTGTTTGTGTAAAAAGGTGAATAAATGAACCACTGTAAAATGGGAGTATTGTTTGGTGAATCTGACCCGAACATTCTCGTCACTGGTGACCTCGAGCTGTAACGTCTTCTGTTTTCGGCATTTTACTGTATCCGCGGCCTCCGCGTCCGTTATTTTCACGTGTATTACATCAACACAACATTTGGACAGTGAATTCAGCTCAATGCATAACGCCAGATTTTGTGTTTTGGGCGATGTACACTCGCCAGGACTGCAACACAATGCATCTCACTCAACGATTTCGCCGGATTTTTTCAAACCTGCAACAATAAGTGGGGTTAGGAGTGGGAATGACTCCAGCTATCAAACACCTCTGTTCCCTCCACATGTGCCCTCCCTCATCGACTCTGCAGTTACCTCTTACAGATCTCTGTGCAGTGCGGGACAATGCCAATTCCTGCAAATGCTTCGTTGGACAACCTACCACTGCCAGGACAACGATTTGCTATGCTGCAATCCATGCCATACCACACAGATACCTGCCACATGGCTGGAACTGCTTCTTTCACAGGTCTACCTCCTCAGCATCTGACCACGCCCGCACCTGCCTCGGTTCAACATCAGCACATGCCTTCCTACTTCGATTCCTTGGACTGCAACAGGAACAATAACTTGTTATCTGTGCCCCACTTTCATCACACTGCTATGCCTCAGTGTTTTGTGCCACGACATTCACCTTATCTGCACACCATTGTGAGTAGAGTGCAGTATATCAAATCAGAATTTCAAAGCAGTGCGTTCAATTAACAATATAAATACTGCAAACTTTAGGGAAAGCCTAAAGCAGCTAGACTGGGATGAAGTGTATATGAAACCCGATGCAAACTTGAAATATAACTTATTTTTCGATACATTTTTAAGGGTATTTGAAAACTGTTTTCCCAAGAAAATAGTTAAACATAATTCCAAGAAAACAAATAAAAAACCTTAGGTAACTAAAGGAATGAGAATATCTTGCAACCATAAAAGAGAACTGTATCCAACAGCAAGAGGGAGTACTGACTCCAAAATTGTTCAGTTTATAAAAACTATTGTGCGGTACTAAGAAAAGTTATTACAAAGTCCAGAAGCATGTGTATCATGTTTGAGATCAGTAACTGTGATAATAAAATTAAACCAATTTGGAATATTATTGAAAGGGAAACAGGGCAACCAAGAGAACAGGAAGACTTTAGTGCCATAAAGCTGAATGACAAGTGTACTAACAAACAATCAGAAATTGGAAATATTTTCAATAATCATTTTTTAAATGTTGTGGAGAAATTAGGATCAAGAGCTTCACTAGAAGAGGCAAGGCTTCTAATAGAACAGGCCATACCTGTGCATTTTTAAACAACTGTTTTTCCACCAACCTCTCCCTCCGAAATCAGTAAAATAATAAACTCACTGAAAAGTAAAAGCTCATACGGAATCGATGGCACTTCCAGCAAGATACTTAAAGCTTATTCCCCACAGATAAGTAGGATTCTCAGCCACATATGTAATAGCTCTTTGGAGCAGGGTGTTTTCCCCGATAGACTGAAATGTGGCATTGTAAATCCATTGGATAAAAAGGGGGTTCATCGGATGTCAACAACTATCACCCAATCTCTCTTCTGACAGCTCTATCAAAAATTTTTGAGAAAGTAATGTATTCAAGAGTAGCCTCCCATATTTGTAAAAATAAAGTACTAACAAAATGTCAGATTGGTTTTCAGAAAGGCTTTTCAATAGAAAATGCTATATACGCTTTCACTGATCAAATATTAAATGCTCTGAATAACCGGACATCACCCATTGGTATTTTATGTGATCCCTCAAAGGCCTCTGATTGTGTAAATCATGGAATTCTTTTAGATAAGCTCAATCATTATGGTTTGAGGGGGCAGTGCACAAATGGTTTAATTCATACTTAACTGGAAGAATGCAGAAAGTTGAAATAATTGGTTCATGTAATGTTAAAACAACAGCTGATTCCTCAAACTGGGGGGGGGGGGGGGGGGGGGTTATCAAGTATGGGGTCCCACAGGGTTCGGTCTTAGGTCCTTTACTGTTCTTGATACATTAATGACTTACCATTCCACATTGATGAAGATGCAAAGTTAGTTCCTTTTGCTGATGATACAAGTATAGTAATAACATCTAAAAACCAAGAACTAAGTGATGTAATTGTAAATGATGTTTTTCACAAAATTATTAAGTGGTTCTCAGCAAACGGACTCTCTTTAAATTTTCATAAAACACAGTATATAGAGTTCTGTACAGTAAATGGCACAACTCCAGTAATAAATATAGACTTTGAACAGAAGTCACTAGCTAAGGTAGAATTTTCAAAATTTTTTGGTGTTTCCATTGATGACAGGTTAAACTGGAAGCAACACATTGATCGTCAGTTGAAACGTCTGAGTTCAGCTACGTATGCTATTAGGGTTATTGCAAATTCGAGTGATAAGAATCTCAGTAAATTAGCTTACTATGCCTACTTCCATTCACTGCTTTCATATGGCATCATATTCTGGGGTAATTCATTGTTGAGTAGAAAAGTATTCATTGCTCAAAAACGTGTAATCAGAATAATTGCTGGAGCCCACCCACGGTCATCCTGCAGACATCTATTTAAGGATCTAGGGATCCTCACAGTATATGTATTCACTTATGAAATTTGTTGTTAATAATCCAACCCAGTTCAAAAGTAATAGCAGTGTGCATAGCTATAACACCAGGAGAAAGGATTATCTTCACTATGCAGGGTTAAATCTGGCTTTGGCACAGAAAGGGGTAAATTATGCTGCCACAAAAATGTTTGGTCGCCTACGAAACAGCATCAAAAGCCTGACAGATAGTCAACCAACATTTAAAAATAAATTAAAAGAATTTCTAGATGACAACTCCTTCTACTCATTGGCTGAATTTTTAGATATAAATTAAGGGAGGGAATAAAAACTAACTTAAACATTAGTGTCATGCAATGTTTTGTGTAATGTAATATCTTGTACAGACGTCTTTTATAAACCTGACACGTTCCACATCATTACGAAGTGTCGTATTCATGATCTATGGGACAATTATTAATCTAATCTAATCTAATCTACCATGAACAGTAAAGATTTGCACATTCCATCCTACATTCAACATCATTTCCCACACTGTGCTTCTGGACAGCCCGCACCTCCGCAGCGTCCCTGCAACTCAGGTGGCCCTGGCCCTGATCATACTTGAGCTTCCCGTGGAATAACATGTGTCCTCAAACTTTGAACTTTTCTCACCTTTTGCCCACGTGCTGGCTCCAGTCGAGCATCTGCTCCCTTTCTCGGCACATCTCAGTGCCTCATTCATGTCGGTCTTTCACGATGCATCAATTCGAGCACACCCGCAACGTGTTGAGCTTCCGAAACTGCAATCTGCACATTACGGTGACTCACCCGCTTTGGCCTTCCATTTCATGATGGATCACACGCATCCACAACATGTCACCTTCACACTGCCACATTGTTGCCACATCTCTTGGAGGCACACTCTCCTGGAATAGTACAGCAACAATAGCTCAATTCAGGCAGTGGCCCAACAAACTCAACTCAACCTGTTCTTCGGAACATTTTACAATGCTTACCGATCCTGCCTCTGTTTCATCCCGACAAAATGACAATCTGGTTCAAAATTGCAGACGATGTGTTCGACCATGACAAACTCGACGAGTCAACAAGGTTTCTGTGCCTCATCACCCACGGCCTGGAGGACTCGATTGCTGACCTGGTTCACACCCGGGACTCTATGTAGGCTTGCATGCTCTACTGAGGCAGCAATACAGCAAGTGCTTGAAGTCGAGCGAGCAACTAGGCAACAAGAACCCTTCCCAGCTCTGAAAACGGCTACGTGCCCTGGTCAGCACCGATCTGTTCTCTGATACAGCTCTCCTCTTCTCACATCCACTTTGATCTGGCTCAAAGGCCTCCTGAACCTGTTGAGCAAAGACTGACGATTGCTCACAAGCTACACAATGCATCGCTACTCCACTTCACCAGCCACTGCCTACCTGACATGTCTCAGGTTCAGGCTCATCGCCCTGCGGCCGGACGCGGCCGGGGCTGTACTGTACTGACTGTTCCACTCGCCCCAGGAAGCATTAAACAAGCAACTGGGACATCATCGGCTCTTCCTGCAGTCACACCCCCTCCTGCAACCAAAACAGCTGTGCCCACCGAACCTCGGCCACCACCTCTGGCAACAAAATTTCCACAGGAAATGCAACCGCACTACCCGTACTGTTACTTCCACACACGGTTTGGTGAAGCGGCACGGAACTGCAGACCACCCTGCTGCTTCCCAACAGCCTATCGCAGATAGGTTCGGGTGCCGCCTCCTGAGCACAACATGACAGGCACCCCCAGTGCTCCATTCTGTCTGCAAACGACCAGATAATTGCGGCCGACTTTACATTAAAGACATATCGTCGGGACATCTTTTCCGACAGCACATAGGCGCTGATGATTCACTGGTGCCCCCGTCCTTAGCGTTGTCAAAGATCCACCTTCATCATACTTCACTGCAAGCCATGAAGTCCGCTAAACTACAATGCTCTGGTTCAACTTCACATGTAGTCTCACTCTCCGCAAACTGCACACTTGAGTGAACTTTTGTAATGTGCGAAATCAATGAACATATACTAGGCATTGACTTCTTGCGACACCACAAACTTTCACCGGACCTAGTCCGAAACACCATGTTTCATCACCTGTCCAATATTCAACTCCCTAGTGCTCTGTTGAGCATACCCCCTGCGATAAATCGATCTGGGCTCATCTCATCCATTCGTGTTCGTCTCTGTCAACGACGCTGCAAGAAACCACACATAAGTGCCTTGTCGAGCTCAAACACGTTGCTTGCCTACACGAGGAAAACTTCGAGCTCTCCTTCCAGCTCCATTAAACAGAGCTCCAGCCCTCCATTGCAGCAAAGGAATTACAGACACTGCAGCAAGTACAAAGCAAGGTCAGTAAGTGCGCCCAATCTGCTCGCAATCCCAGCAAACGGGCCTCTGTGTGCTTACCTCCCACTACCCTTCACAACTGTGCTATGAAGTCTGCCGTAACGTGTACTGGCAGTTCCACAGGGCCACACCCTCCTAACACGGCAGCATTTGACACTCAGCCAGACACGATTGTGTTTGCACGACGAGCGTCACGTTTTCCCGAACTGACACCTCCTACCTCGCCCCTCACTGACAGCACCTCGAGCTATGTAAATTCAGCTCCTGCGCGTTGCCCTGCAATCGCCAAATACAACACAAACAGTGCACTCGCACGAAGCGTTTCACCTGCGACCGTGCTGCCACAGGCCGCACAATCGGTCAATGGACTCAGTAACGGCTCACGAGCTCTGCCGAGCCTACCTGACCACGGCACCACTGCTTCACGTTGGCGGCCATCTTGTTGCGTTGACTCCTGGGCCACTTTGCCCCCTCGGCTCCCATCGGATCCGCCGAGTGGCTCCGAAGACCACAACTGCGCGCTGCCTGCCACACATTGTAAACAGACCGCTTCCCGTTCTGCTGGCAACACTTCCATCATCACCAACAGCACAGTTCACGAGCTTCGCCCCACACCAGGTCCCCCGATCTCCGGTAAATTGCGTCAACTTTGTCCCAAGCACCTCTTCAACCTTAAAAATCAGATTTCTGAACTACTAAGCTCAGGTGTTATTGAACCCTCTGCCAGTAGCTGGTCTACACCCATACATATGACACCCGAGAAAGACGAGTCCCTTGGATGTGCGGAGACTACTGTCGACTAAATGCATGAACAATTATGGACACCTATGCCGTACTCAACATTGCCAACTTTACCAATTCCCTTGCAGGTGCGGCCACGTTCTCTGTCATTGATTGCAAATGGCCCTACCACCAGATCCCCATGGCTCCCAAAGACATCGAGAAGACAGCAATCACCACCCCAATCGGGTTATTTCAGTTTCAATTCGTGCCCTTCAGTCTGGAAAACGCAACCCAGACCTGGCAACACTTCATTAACGAAGTGCTATTCGACCCAAAATTCTGCTTTGCATATCTTGATGACATTCTTGTGTTCAGCTCCTCTGTCAAGGACAATATTTGACATATGCAAACTGTTATGAAAATTCTTGTGGGAGCAGGCATCGAGACCAACCAGGAAAAATTGCAGCTACATCAACCCGCTGTCCCTCTTCTTGGTTTTCGGGTCTCTGCAGATGGCAATTCCCCGGCCCCTGAGAATGTACAAACAATACTAAAGCTACCCAGACCTTCATCATTCAAAGAGCTCTGGCGCTTTCTGGGACAGTTAATTATTATCGCTGACATCTATCTCAGGATGCGGAGATTCAGGCTCCACTGACGGACACCTTGCCAGGCACCAAAATGTTTGGATCTGGGCCCGTTCCATGGACCCCTGCTATGACTGACTCTTTCACTGCCCTCAGAAATCTTCTTGCCGAGGCCTGCACCATCTCACATCCTCATCCCAATGTGCAGCTTTTCATCACCAGAGACGTGAGTGATACTGCCATCAGCACTGTCCTTAGCCAGACAGTCAATGGCCAAACTTCACCTCTGCAATTATTGTCGCACAAGCTCACCAATGCACAACGGAAATATTCTATGTTTGACAGGGAGTTGCTCATGGTCTATAAAGTGATGAAGCATTTTAAGACACATTGAGGGATGCCCTTTCTATGTTTTAACAGACCACAAACCCCTGGCTGCAGCCATTACAAACCCGCCAGCTGACCCGCCACCTCACCGCTTCAGATACATGGACTTCATATCTCAGTTCACCACTGATGTCAGACACACAAAAAGGGTGCTGACAATATAGTTGCTGATTTTCTTTCATGAGTTGATGCCAATCATTCACTGTTAGTCCTCTCTGCACTGCCTAACCTCCAACCTACCAACAAGGACACGCAAACATTTGCGGTATCCGGCACCTCCATACCACAGCATATGACTCAAAAAGTAATGGACTAGTTGAATGCTGGCACCACACTTTCAAGGTGGTTCTTCGATGACACGACTCTCTATGGATGGAGGCCCTTCCCCTTGTGCTACTCAGCATTTGTGCAATTTATAAGGAAGACCTCAAAGGCACAATAGCCAAGTTCATATACGGCCAGAACATTGTTCTCCCTGACGAACTTGTGAGCCCTTCCACTTCTCTCCCTCAGTCTGTCTTACCTTACTTCGTGGACCTCTTCAGATGCCACTTCATCAACCTCCCCATCCTTCAGCCCACCAGCCATTCCCGCCCTAAGGTTCACATCCCGAAATCTCTGGACAGTTGGGAGTATGTCATGCTCTGAGATGACACTGTCTGTGCTCCCTTCCAACCTCCATACATGGGCCCTCACCGAGTTCTCAAGCGCACAGCCAGCACCTATGACATCCAGATAAAAGATTCAGCTGTTACAGTCTCTCTCAACAGTCTTAAGCCTGCTCATGTTGAGCCCGCTTCTACCCCCCTTCAGGCCAAAACCACGCCACTCACTGTCGTGGCTCACGAGGCCCTAACCACTCCCTCCACGTCGGACTTACACACTCGGTCGAGTGACTTCCAGCTCTTCTCCAACCGTCTCGAACGAGCCCTTGTTTGAGGTGTTTGTGCCTGTTCCCTGGACATAATCCACAATATCTCTGTAATACTATGTGAAGATACACTGTTTGTCATGTATTTCTCTTCATCCGGTGCTCATGACACAACCTCCGCCATTTCCTGCCACCTGGTGAAATGTGCTCCCCTCTCGCCTGACGTCGACCTGGACATGCTTTGTATGTTCGCCACACCCACCGGAGACATCGTCATCGTCGCTTCGTTCCTTCCACAAACTGCCAGACTACCTGTTACCACTCGACCAGCAAGCCCAGTATGCTGCCCGGCATGCTTCAAAGACTTCCAGGTTAAGTGGCCGGACATTCTGTCACGACATCTAGCCACTCAGCTCCCCAACGACTCTGTCAAGCTGACCGTGGTCCGGCACCCGCAGACCACCCCTGTCGATGCCATAGTCACAGCCCCCCCCCCCCCTCCCCGGCCTCGCAAGAGTACTCCGTACTGTGCAGGGGGCGGGGGGGGGGGGGGGGGGGGGGGGGCAGGGCTGTGCAGCTCTGATGAGGTCGACACGAGTATCGATCTGAGTATCGTCTTTGAACTAAGCTAAACATTATCACTGTGCAGTTCTGCCCTCCAGTTCTGTGTAAGCCTTGTTTGTGTAAAGAGATGAATAAATGAACCACTGTAAAGTAGGAGTGTTGTTTGGTGAAACCGACCCGAACATCCTCCTCAGACCTTTTCCGCAACTGGTAAACGGTCCATTTTAACACGGGTAATGTATCTATCACGAAGCAAATACCGTCTGCACTGGTGGAATGTTACATGATACCACATACTTATACATTTGTGACTATTACAGCACCATCTATCACAAAGCGAAAAAAGTGGTCCAACTAAAACATTCATATTTATTTAAATACTACATGAATATGTGATAGAAAATAGGGGTTCCTATTTTTAAAAAATGCAGTTGTTATCCGTTTGACCTATGGCAGCACCATCTAGCAGGCCAACCATAGTGCCATCTGGCTTCCACCTTCAAGCTAGACAAGTTTCAGGCATTGTAGTTTTTTTGTTTGATGCTTATTTCGTGAGATATTTGGCTCATCATTATCAATGGATCACCCTGTATAAAATACTGTAACAACTTAGGTTAAAGACTGATGAGTCACCAATGTTCTTAATCGAATGATTGTATAAAAACATGTTATGTGACAATAAAGTATCTTATCTTATCTTATCCCATATATTTCCTCAAAATTTATTAAAAATTGCGTCTAC
The DNA here is from genome assembly GCF_023897955.1 of Schistocerca gregaria. Taxonomy (NCBI): domain Eukaryota; kingdom Metazoa; phylum Arthropoda; class Insecta; order Orthoptera; family Acrididae; genus Schistocerca; species Schistocerca gregaria. Next base: position 1,208,332,564 of record NC_064920.1, on the reverse strand, counting down.
TGCGTGTACTAATCTCATTACTCCTAAAGTTATACAACCTTTTACATGTACATGTTTACTGGTTACTCAGGGTATTCAACATAATTTGATATACTTTTACTTATTGTAAAATTCCATTACCTTAACACTTTCGAATAATTGAAAAACTTTTTTTTTTTCTAAAATCAGAAAAACATCCTCCTGCATTATTTTTGTACTCATAAAAATAATAAGATAAGTGTTAACTCTCTGAATTTTATATAATCAGTGTTTTATAGGTTTTATGTTTCTGTTTACTGCCCAAAATGAATGTTCACCAATGTTTCCGCCAACCGAGAGGGTTTCAGTTTAACCTATCACCTCTACTATCATCAACTCTCACATGTGGAGGGACTGGTTATTATTAGTCCACTGTCCACCTCTATTCTCCAAATTCTTATCACCATTCCTGTTCCCAGAATTTCTCTTCTCGTTTTTATGAGAATAGAAATTCTAGGAACAGAAATGATGATAGGAATAGGGATTGATGGTCCCTATGGTTTGGTCCTACATCCTGATAATTTCTGAAATTATTTGGATCCCTGTCATTCCTCCCCAACATGATGTTGTTATGTTCTTAGTTCAAATTGTCATTACTATTAGTATTTCTATTATGATTGTGGTTACTCCAGTTTGGCCTCCTGAAATCAGTACAATGTTGGCCAAACCTGTTATAATCAATGTGCTCATTGATGAGGTTAAAGAATTAAAAAGTAAATCTGACAAGCTCCCACGACAGAAGTTACAAAATGATGGTGACATACTCATAGACAAAAAAAGGTTCCAAATCATGCAAAAACAAAAACTATACAAGCGAAATCACTCCCAAAACCAATCAGTATATTACGCCAAAAACAACATCTAAAGCTGTGAAAAAAATTGCGAATGATGCCTCGTTATACATTACGACAAGGAACAGGTTTGATGTGCTTCAAAAAGATGAAAATTGTGAACAACAAATTACTGAGGTAAATAAAAACTTCATAGTTCAAGAACATAAGTAGCAAGAAACATTCATACAACAGACACAACAGTTACATAAAAAGCTCACCTAAACACAAAAAAAGAATAACAGTGTTTGCAGACAGCCATGGGCAATCAGTTGCAGCTAACTTAATGCATCAAAATCATAATAATTTCGTAATCCAAGGAAATGTTATACCAGGTGCACCATTAACTTCAATACTTGAAAGCTCTTACAACTTACAGAATCTCACAATGAATGGCACAGTTATAAACTGGGGTGGCACAAATGATGTAGCCAAAAACCAAGCAGACAAGGCATTAAATGCTATAACATCAGCATTAATTAAGCTTCAGCACATAAATGTAATCATAGTAGGGATACCCCATAGACATGATCTTGAAAACTGGTCTTGTGTGAATGATGAAACCAGGCGAACAAATAGGAAAATAGCCGAAATAGTGAAATCTTACCAAAACACTCAGTTTGTAAAAGTCCCAGAGAACAGAGACTGGTACAGTTCTCACGGACTACACCTAAATGCTAATGGCAAGGAAGAAATGGCCAGAACTTTACTTGAAGTCATCTGTCCAAAAAATCAACTAAAGCGTGCAATATCATTTGAGTGGAAGGATCCAGATGGAACTGAGCAAATAATACCACAGCAAGAAAAAATTACAGTACCAGAAATCAACCAAAATGTTTTCAAGAGGACAGTAATGAACAATGGAGTAGGAAGATCAGTTTGCAGCAACAGGATATTCAAAAGTCCAGAAACACATTGTGCTCCTAGAAGATCCTCAAGACTAATAAAACCCAGAGTTCAAAGTGACATGTTTTTGTGGGAAAGTAAATCAACTAACAAATTCCCAGGACTGGGTAAAAACAACTTGCCAAGTCAGTTAGTTAAAACAACAGAAGCTGTGGCATCAACTGCAGACTCTTCAGCATCACTTACTCAATCAAATGTGGTGGAGTATCCAACTCCAGTTACTGCAACACCAGGCAGTTCGGCAACTCCTCGGACTGTACGGAGCAAGAAGGAACCTCAACAGCTACCTTGACAACTAGACAGACAGAAGCCAGGTTGGGTAGTAGATCGAGAAATGCAAGATCGCCAAAGAACAGGAACACTTTTAATGCCTGGATCCAGAACTTATGTAAGTGAACCAACTCAGTGCATTTTAAAGGAAGATAATCAGAGTGACCAGTTAAAAATACCACTAAGGTTCATGCACCGAAACATACAGTACCTTAGAAATAAGCTTAATATATTACAGGTTTTTGTAAATGAACAGTCACCTCATATAGAAGTGCTAACTGAGCATGGATTAAAATCTGATGAAATTATTTACTGTAAACTAGGGGGCTACTCCTTGGCAAATAGTTATTGTAGACAGCAACATAAGGGTGGTGATGTGGCAGTTTACATTAGTGATAATCTCGAGTACAAGAAAATAAAGTATCTAGACCAGTACAACAAAGAAGGCTTGATTGAAGTGACATGCATTGAAGTCCACACCAAAGAGTGTAGAGAGGTTATGAGAAAACATGAAGTTATTGGGATTTATCATCCACCAAAGGCCGATGTAGTTAGCTTCATAGACATGTTTAGTAGAGTAGTGGGACATTGTGGTCCCAGTGACCTAACTATACTTGGTGATCTGAATATTGAGGCAAAATCTTCCAGTTCGTGTCATATCAGGTTAATAGATACTCTTAACTCATATAATCCCATAAATGTAGTAAATAGTGATACCAGAGTAACGAAGTCCACATCTAGCAGAATTGATTACGTTATACTATGTAAACATATTAAAGACAGTGTTAGGTGCTGGAATATGGATTTTCACTACTCTGACCACAGTATGTGAACACAAGCATCCCAAAAATGACAAAAGTTATCAAAAATAAAAGAATCCTAAAAGAGGGTAACATCCTTGCCCTAAGAAATAAGTTAGCTATAGAGGACTGGGATCTGGTTTACCAGACTGAAGGATCTGAAAACAAATGGGCCAAATTCTATGATACTTTGCTAAGACACTTTGACAGATGCTGCCCTGTTAAGAAAATACAAAGAGTGTTCACCCATAACTAAAGTGCAAAAACCAACAGACTGAAACTTCCAGCAAATATGATAAAACTCAGGCAAAACATCCAGGACGTGGATGTGTTACACAAGTCAACAAACCTGCAGGTTTTTAAGGCCAAGTACAATGAAGCCAAGAAAATCTTTAAGAAAGAGCTTTCAAATCTAAGAAAACAGATATACAGCAGTGAAATAGCTCAATCAAACAATATATCCAAGACCTCATCGAGAATTGTAAATCAATTTCGAAATGCCACACCAAAGCCAGAAACTGAAATTGTAAATATAAGACATGAAGGAAACACAATTAAAGACCCTAATAAAGTCTGCAATGTTTTCAATAAATACTTTATATCTGCAGCTGTTTGTCCAGTTAATACACAGGCACCTCTGTGTATGTGCGGATGGATATGTGTGTGTGTGTGAGTGTACACCTGTCCTTTTTTCCCCCTAAGGGAAGTCTTTCCGCTCCCAGGATTGGAATGACTCCTTACCCTCTCCCTTAAAACCCACATCCTTTCGTCTTTCCCTCTCCTTCCCTCTTTCCTGAAGAAGCAACCATCGGTTGCGAAAGCTAGTAATTCTGTGTGTGTGTGTTTTGTTCATTGTGCCTGTCTGCCGGCGCTTTCCCACTTGGTAAGTCTTGGAATCTTTGTTTTTAATTAGGGAAAGACAAAAGGATGTGGGCTTTAAGGGAGAGGGTAAGGAGTCATTCCAATGCCGGGAGCGGAAAGACTTACCGTAGGGGGAAAAAAAGGACAGGTGTACACTCGCACACACACACATATCCATCCGCACATACACAGACACAAGCAGACATTCTTTCTGGTAGCCATCTCTTAAGTGCATGTATTTGAGTTACTTCACCAAAAGGTTGGTCTAAATGTGCAAGTATCATGATCTGGTCTTTGCAAAACTCTTTCATACCCCCTCTCTGCTTCCAGTATATCAGACCATTTAAAAACTCACTCTTTATCCTTGCCTGTTCAGTGTCAGACCGAAACTTCTTCAAGGAACACTTTTCAAGTTCACCCATGGATAAATTGCTACAGTCGAATTGGTTGGGCCATGACAAGGCTTCCCCTTCTAATGATATTTTAATGAACTTAATTTTTAATTCATCACTCATACCAGGTGGAAAGCTATAACAGTAATGTTGTGTAAAATCAACTTGATGAAATTGTTTGTCACCAGGGAAGTGACATCATAGGATAGCCTGGGTGTCCTACATTAAAGAATGTTTTTAGACAAGCCCCATCTTGTAACTGTTTTCCTTATTTTTTGAATATAGTGACATCACTATGTAAGTCTAACACATTTGAGTCTGTTATATCGGCTATCGTCTGAACTTTTTCATCTACATCTGAGGCAACACTGTCTATTTTTTCATATAGATTATTTATAAAGGTTTCAGCTTGTTATCTAGTGTCTCCAACAGCATCTTTACATCTAACTTCAAAATTTCACATTCACATTTCTCAGCACCTATCTCACATCTGTGATCCTTGTCCACTTCCCCTATTTTTGTCTCTAAAAATTGTATTTTGGACTCTGAAGCCTCTACCCACCCCTCTACTTTTTTCACACATTCATCTGTAGCTTTCACTTGAGAAAACACACCAACTAAGTCTTTTTTAACATTAGAAATTTGTGCATTAAGCTCTGCTCTAATGAGATTATATTCTGAAACTATTAACGTTTCGAGTTTTTTCCATAAATTTTTTCCATTGATGACTGATTTTCAAGTTTTTCACTATTTTTTCCATTGACTACATTAATGCAGTAAACATATCTTGTAAATTAAACTGTTTGCATTTTTCACTTACATGCGACTGTACTTGTTTCTCATGGTCTGGACTCGAATCTAACACGCTACTCTTAAAAAATCCTGAGTCTGCACTGGTTTCATTTAACTGTTTAGATTGACTATTATCTAATACATCCTGAAACATCACTAGTTCAAATGGTTCAAATGGCTCTGAGCACTATGGGACTTAACTGCTGTGGTTATCAGTCCCCTAGAACTTAGAACTACTTAAACCTAACTAACCTAAGGACAGCACACACATCCATGCCCGAGGCAGGATTCGAACCTGCGACCGTAGTAGTCCCGCGGTTCCGGACTGCGCGCATCACTAGTTAAAGCTGGTAGGTTCAGCATATTTATTTCATTGTTCTGATCACTATCCATTTTTTGTAAATTTGTTCATAAATTATCAATGCAAGAAAAAAATTGGTCAAAATGTTCACACAACACTGCACTGAAAAAATACAAAAATATATGTTTTAATTGGTATGGTACTTAGCTTATTATTGTCCTGGATTGGGTAGGTGATGTCAACTTTGGTAATAACTCTTCAACCTTTTACAACCATGTATGTCCATAGTGTTGCATCATTCCAAAACTCCTCCACGTGTAGTAGGTAAAATTGTATTTTGTTTAAAATCTTTTAACTTTGCAACATAATTCTATGCTTTCTGAGCACCTGAAATGTAAACTCTGTCAAAAATCCAAACGTACAAGTATTCTGGTCACAATGGCACCACTTTAATGACCTCCTTTGTTGAAGTGAATTGAATTTTATTTGATCCTGTTAGATTACATTGTGTACAGTAAATGTGCGTTTAATATAAGATGTGTACAATTGGAAGACCGTTCATTGTAATAAATGTTTATGGAGATAAAATATTGTTGGCCAGCTCTAGTGGTAGTTTTAACAACAAAATACTCATTTTGTTTTTTAAGGATCCCCTTAAATCTATTGTTTGAATTTCTTCTGTGTGCATATCAGGTTCTCTTTTAGGTCTGGAAATCAATTTTGGTTGAAATAACATAGAAAAAAACAGATTCGCATATAATTTTCATACTTAATAGTTCTAGATGCTTTGCTACCATAAATTTACAATGTTCACCCAATGAAATACATTCCATTTGAATGCAACTCCAGAAAACTTTACAGTTCTCCTTTGTTCCTTCCCACCATACACACATGCAAGACAGCTGCACCCAGTTAACATTGTTCCAACATACAACAGTAAATATATAGTCATATTAAGATCAAAACATAGAAAATTTAATCCAAAATAATTTACAAAAAATGATGTTTACTCAAAAGCACAATAGAACAAATTATGATAACATGTATTCACAAAGACAAAAAATATATATCTTTTTGTAGTATAGTAATTTTATGAAATTCCCCCCCCCCCCCCCTCCCCTAATAAATTACTTATTTGACAAAGGTGGACTAATCTTAACATAAAATAAACTCATCAGGTAGTTTTAAATGCTATGTTGTAGATTTCAGCCCTAAGACTAGTTTGAGGCAGATCTCCACAAGAGTATAATGTGTGCAGGCTCCTTTGACTCTGCATTAGCTGTTGCAGCCTCCATCCCTTTGAACCTGCTTACTGTGCTCAAGCATTGGTCTTCCTCTACAATTTATGCCTTCCATGCCTTATTTCAGTATCAACTTGATGATTCCTTGATGCTCCAGGATGTGCCCCACCAACCAATCTCGTCTCTTGATCATTATTTATTCAGTCTACTCATCTAATCTTCAGAATTCTTCTGCAGCACCGCATTAATTGAAAAGCTTCTTCTATTTTTGTCTCAACTGTTTATGTCCATATTTCACTTCAGTACAAGGCTTCTCTTCACACAGATATCTTAAGACTTCCTAAAAATTAAAGTTAGCTTTGATGTTAACAAATTTTTCTTTATTAGAAATTCTTTTCTTGCTAAAAACTACTCATGCATTGATTTTGTGTTGATAACCATCTACTAACCTGACTAGAAGTCCATTTCTTCCAGCCACCACCCTTAACTAATTCCCACCACATCTAGTTTCAATCTATCCACCTCTCTTTTTCAATCTGCTAAACTATCTGTACATTACATGAAACCACTTGACTGCTAATTTTATTTCTCCTGATGACAACATCCCTCTGAGTAGCCCCTTTCTTGATATTCAAGATGGGGACTATTTTACCCCTGTAATATTTTACTTAAGAGGCTGCTATCATCATTAAGCCATACAATAGAGCTGCACAGTTTTGGGAAACATAAATGCTGTAGTTTTTCCTTGCTTTCAACCATTTACAATACCAACAGCAGAGAGCCATGTTGGATAATGTTACTAGGACAGATCGGTCAGTCACCATGCTGTTGCCCAAAAGGGAACCATATATTTGTCTCATGTCTTCACAGATACCCACCCAATTTAGATGCACCTATGGTGTGGCTGTCTGTGCAGTAATGACATGCAAGCCATCCCACCTTGGTAATGTTCAATGTTCATGAGGGGATAATGGAAAAAAAATACTGTGTAACAGCATTGTCACTAGTGAATAAGTCACAGTGTTTAGTATGAAGTGTACCCAGAAAGGATGGATATATTTTATTTTAACACAGGAATGGGAGTGGTTTTTATGTAATCCATGTCGTTTATGGACAACTGTCTCTGATTCATTTATGTCATTCCTCAAGGCTTTGTAAGTCTGTGTTAACATATTAAGAGGATCTTAATTAACATAACCATTTCTCAGGAAACTGAATGACACATTTGGAGCCTGTGGTCGTCCTCATGTAGGATGGCAGATTGACCCATTTGGACATTCTCGGGAAATGGCATCCCTGTTCAGCCAGTTCGGATATGATGGCTTGTTCTTTGCAAGAGCTGATTACCAAGACCTCAATAATCGCTTTGCAACAAAAACAACACAAATGATTTGGCAAGGGAGTGTTAACTTAGGTAAGTTCATACACCCACATCTTTGCCCGTATTATAGAAATATGCTGTACTGAGCACTCAGGCATTCACTGTATCACTCTATCACTGTTCTGTTCACAAGTGGAGCGGACGTAAATAGTAAGTAAGGATGCTTATTTTATATGTGGACAACACCAATACTTAAGAGGAATATTAACTGCATTGTATTTATATTTATTTAGCTTCGATGTCACCAAATAATTTGTTAATACTCTTTATACGAAAGTTTAAAATTAAGCCTTAAATAATTATCACCCAGCTTACTTTCAAAAATGCCGAAAAAAGCAGTGTGCTGAACAATAATCTCACATTTAAATGGAAACAATTTACTTAGCCCATAACAGTTTGGCTCCAGAAGGGCTGCAAACACATCTATTGGGTTTGCCACCAGATAATAGATAAGAGATTAGATTAGATTAGAATAATACTTGTTCCATAGATCATGAATACGACACTTCGTAATGATGTGGAATGTGTCAGATTAATACAAGATGTCTCTACAAGATATTACACTACACAAAATATTTTTATGACACTAATTTTTAAGTTTGTTTTTTTATTTATATTCTTTTTCCTTCCCCTCCCTTAATTTATATCTAAAAATTCAGCCAATTAGTAGAAGGAGTTGTCATCTAGAAATTCTTTTAATTTATTTTTAAATGTTAGTTGGCTATCTGTCAGGCTTTTGATGCTGTTTGGTAGGTGCCCAAAGACTTTTGTGGCAGCATAATTTACCCCTTTCTGTGCCAAAGTCAGATTTAACCCTGCATAGTGAAGATCATCCTTTCTCCTGGTGTTATAGGTATGCACACTGCTATTACTTTTGAATTGGGTTGGATTATTATCAACAAATTTCATAAGGGAATATATATACTGTGAGGTTACTGTGAGGATCCCTAGATCCTTAAATAGATGTCTGCAGTATGACCGTGGGTGGGCACCAGCAATTATTCTGATTACACGTTTTTGTGCAATGAATACTTTTCTACTCAACGATGAATTACCCCAGAATATGATGCCATATGAAAGCAGTGAATGAAAGTAGGCATAGTAAGCTAATTTACTGAGATTCTTATCACCAAAATTTGCAATAACCCTAATAGCATACGTAGCTGAACTCAGACGTTTCAGCAGACCATCAATGTGTTGCTTCCAGTTTAACCTCTCATCAATGGACACACCTAAAAATTTTGAAAATTCTACCTTAGCTACAGACTTCTGTTCAAATTCTATATTTATTACTGGAGTTGTGCCATTTACTGTACGGAACTGTATATACTGTGTTTTATCAAAATTTAAAGAGAGTCTGTTTGCTGAGAACCACTTAATAATTTTGTGAAAAACATCATTTACAATTACATCACTTAGTTCTTGGTTTTTGGATGTTATTACTATACTTGTATCATCAGCAAAAAGAACTAACTTTGCATCTTCATCAATGTGGAATGGTAAGTCATTAATGTATATCAAGAACAGTAAAGGACCTAAGACCAACCCTGTGGGACCCCGTGCTTGATAGCACCCCAGTTTGAGGAATCAGCTGTTGTTTTAACATTACACGAACCACTTATTTCAACTTTCTGCATTCTTCCAGTTAAGTATGAATTAAACCATTTGTGCACTGCCCCACTCAAACCATAATGATTTAGCTTATCTAAAAGAATTCCATGATTTACACAATCAAAGGCCTTTGAGAGATCACAAAAAATACCAATGGGTGATGTCCGGTTATTCAGAGCATTTAATATTTGATCAGTGAAAGCATATATAGCATTTTCTGTTGAAAAGCCTTTCTGAAAACCAAACTGACATTTTGTTAGTACTTTATTTTTACAAATATGGGAGGCTACTCTTGAATACATTACTTTCTCAAAAATTTTTGATAGAGCTGTTAGAAGAGAGATTGGGCGGTAGTTGTTGACATCCGACGTATCCCCCTTTTTATGCAATGGTTTTACAATGGCATATTTCAGTCTATCAGGGAAAACACCCTGCTCCAAAGAGCTATTACATACGTGGCTGAGAATCCTACTTATCTGTGGGGAACAAGCTTTAAGTACTTTGCTGGAAATGCTATCAATTCCGTAAGAGCTTTTACTTTTCAGTGAGTTTATTATTTTACTGATTTCAGAGGGAGAGGTTGGTGGAATTACAGTTGTTTCAAACTGCGCAGGTATGGCCTCTTCTATTAATAGCCTTGCCTCTTCTAGTGAAGATCTAGATCCTATTTTCTCCACAACATTTAAAAAATGATTATTCAAAATATTTTCAATTTCTGATTGTTTGTTAGTGCACTTGTCATTCAGTTTTATTGCACTAAAGTCTTCCTCTGCTCTTGGTTGCCCTGTTGCCCTTTCAATAACATTCCAAATTGGTTTAATTTTATCATCAGAGTTACTGATCTCACACATGATACACATGCTTCTGGACTTTTTAATAACTTTTCTTAGTACCACACAATAGTTTTTATAAACTGAACAATTTTGGGGTCAGTACTCCCTCTTGCTGTTAGATACAGTTCTCTTTTATGGTTGCAAGATATTCTCATTCCTTTAGTTACCTAAGGTTTTTTATATGTTTTCTTGGAGTTATGTTTAACTATTTTCTTGGGAAAATAATTTTCAAATACCCTTAAAAATGTATCGTAAAATAAGTTATATTTCAAGTTTGCATCGGGTTTCATATACACTTCATCCCAGTCTAGCTGCTTTAGGCTTTCCCTAAAGTTTACCATATTTATATTGTTAATTGAACGCACTGCTTTGAAATTCTGATTTGGTTACTGCATGGAGCTATATCATGTACTGTAACTAGATGTGAACCATGATCTGAAAGACCATTCTCAACAGGATAAGCATTTATGCCCTTAAACTTATCTTGGTCTATAAAAAAGTTATCTATCAATGTCTGCTATTCTTTGTTATCCGAGTAGGAAAATCAATGATGGAGCTCAAATTGAAAGAGCTGAGTAATACTACAAGGTCATTCTTCCTATTACACTCTTTCAGGAAATCAACATTGAAATCCCCACAAATGATAATTTGCTTCCCCCTGTCTGACAGATAGCACAACAAGGCATCCACGTTTTCTAGAAATAGCTGGAAATTCCCTGAGGGGAACTATACAGTGTTACAATTACGAAAGTGCCATCATTTAGTTTTAGTTCAGTGGCACATGCTTCCATATGTTGCTCTACACAAAAATTTTTAGTTTCTAAATTTTTTACACTGTGGAAGCTTTTGACATATACGGCAACTCCTCCTCTCATCATATTATCTCTACTTACATGTGCAGCTAATTTGTACATATTGATGCTAACCTTTTGCATATCACTGACAATGTGATGCTCAGACTGGCATAATACATCTATTACATTCTCAGTTTCTATATCTTCTAAACAAAGCAGAAACTCATCAATTTTATTCTTCAATCCCCCAAAATTTTGATGAAATATACTAACATTATTTTTCACTTTACTTTTGTGAGTATCTTGAACTTTTTTAACATCTTTAGTACTTGCCTGGCTGAGTCCCACAGCATTTCATCGAAACAACTGTTCCATATCTTCAGTTAGTGGTAGGTGCTGTTGTCACTGCTATAAGATGTGACTGGTGAGAATCATGTGATGACATTGAAATTTTTGTCAGATCAGGAGCAGGAACTATGCATGTTCTAAGATATGCTCACAGTTGGATGGAAGCAGTACTCAAATCCCACACCTCCTGGTAGCCTTCCACTTATCTTTAGTGGACAATGACAGTGCTGCCAGATGCTCCTGTGGCTAGAAGCTGAACTAACTGTCTGCAGTGTACTGTGCTTGGTCATAAATTTGAAGATTTTGTCTCTCCTGTTTTAATTTAATGGCAAACAATGCTGGATTACAGGCCAAGCTCCATTGAAAACTGACGTCCCAGTTGATAAGATGTTGCATTGTGAGAATGTGTGTCCTCCCTAAAAACACAATCCCAGAATAATGATGCTGAGGATAAAACTTCAGTCTTCTCATAAAACATGTGATATCTCATGTTCTGGCTATGTTCCACTACCACTGATTTATCATGTCTGGCCATATGTGTAGACTGATGGTGTTCAACACAGCATACTTGCACAGTGTAACATGTCTGCCCAATAAAAATTTCCAACACTGGCATGGGATCTTGTATACAACGCAATTTTTTTGGGCCAAGATTTGTTTGACTAAATATGACAAATTGCTCAGTGGAATCTGAAGTGACCATTCAATAGAATAGTCTGCAACTAGTCTAATGTGATATTTGTCTTATCAGTATGTATTAAGAAGGACTTTAAAACATGATAAATAAATTGTAATCCAGCAGCAATAGCACTGCCTCACCTGGCCTGACTCTTACTACCATGTGGCAGTCTTGCTGAGTCACTGATTATCCTTTGTGTTTTAGTGTCCCCATTAATGCACACTGATAATTGCAATAAACTAATCTGGGACCACTCTACATCAGGTGCATATAAAATTCCACTTTAAAAATCATTTTGTTTTTAATGGGAAACAAACTGTTGCTTCACATTTAAGCTGGGGTCATGGGAAAAATAAAATGAGCAGTATTTGTGTGGGATGAGTCCAGATACACATTGAAAAGTGAAATTGCAAATATTTGCCAAAATACCATAGAAAACATCTGATGACTCTTAGGAGTGGCACCTTCTATATGTGAATGATCTCGACTTACCATTTATCAAGCAGAATTGGTACGTTTTATACATGGTTTTCAAAGAAACTCTGATAATGGACTCTCCTTAAATTTGGAGGAAACACATTTTATTCAATTCTATATGACAGAGTCACACCAACAACTGATGTACTACATGAACAGGAGTCAATAAACAGAGTAGAATGCTCTGGCTTTTTAGGTGTACATACTTCTGAATAAAACTGTAAGAAGCATATTAGTAGGTTCTTCAAACAATTAGCTACAACTGCTTTTGTCCTTTCTATCCTTGTTAGCCTTGGAAGCAAATGAATCAATGTCTAAAGATATTTGGCATAGGAGGGGCGTTTGAAGAGTCCATGCAAATTCCAAGAGATGGCATCACCAGCGTGTATCAAGGTCATGTTTAGTTAGTAGCATCTTTGGAAAGAATGCACACTAAGTTTCAGTCATATTGGTTTATTTCTTTGTGTTTGGCATTAGTGTGAATCAAGGAAGTCGAGTGACTGTCAAAAACTGGCCGAAAAAAATTTCGTGTGGTGATTATACATTACTTTATGAAAGGCAAAACGCCTCAGGAGACTAAAGAGAAGGTTGATAAACATTACGGTGACCCTGCACCTTTGATTAGAACAGTTTATAAGTGGTTTCAAAATTTTTGGAGTGGCCATATGGGCAAAAGTGACGCTGAACGTTCTGGACTCCCTGTGGAGGTTACAACTCCAGAAATCATTGATGAAATCCATGATATGGTGATGGATGACAGAAGAGTTCAAGTGTGTGAGATTGCTAGTGCTGTGGGCACCTCGAACGAATGGTTACATAATATTTTGCATACACATTTGGACTTGAGAAAGCTATCTGCAAGATGGGTTCCTCAATTGCTCACACTTGACCAAAAATGGAAACATGTGAAATGTTGCAAGGATTGTTTGCAGCTGTTCAGGAATAATCCACAGGACTTTAAGTATTGTTTCATCATTGTGGATGAGACATGGATATATTACTATACCCTGAGACTAAACAACAATCTAAACAATGGGTTAGCAACAAAGAATCTGCACAAAAAAAGGCAAAGACCATTCCTTCGGCCAAAAAGATTAAGGCGACTGTCTTTTGGGATTCACAAGGGATAATCCTCATTGACTATCTGGAAAGGGGTAAAACTATTACAGGTGCATATCATTCATTGTGACTGGACTGTTTTAAAACCAAGCTGCAAGAAAAATGAGGGCGATTAATCACAAAAAAGTTCTTTTCCATCACGGCAATGCACCAGCACACACCTCAGCAGTTGTGGTTGCAAAATTAATGGAAATAGGATTCTAACTCATTTCACATCCCCTCTAGTCTCCAGACTTGGCTCCTTAGGACTACTATTTGTTCCCCAATTTGAAAAAAATGGATGGCGGAACAAAGCTTTTATTCAAATGAGGAGGTGATTGCAGCAACTAATAGCTATTTTGCAGTCTTGGACAATTCCTGTTATTCAGAAGGAATCTACAAATTAGAACAGTGTTGGACAAAATGTATAAGTCTAAAAGCAGACTATTTCAAAAAATAAAAAAGGATTACCCCAAACATGTAAGTAGTTTTTATTTTTGCAAGGGTTTTTCAAACACCCCTTGTATTTTCACTCAATAATATCTCATGGAATAATTTTCTGGGATAACTACTTGCTTAGAAAGAAGCTGCTGATTACACTAAACTGAGCAATAAGAATAGTATTAGTATTCAACATCAGTCATCTTGTAGGTACATCTTCAAGGAGTGAGGCATTTTAACTGCTCCATCACAACATATATCACATACAGTAGAAGCCCGATATAATGTGTTCTGATATACAACAGCCTTTGATATAACATTGTATTAAGTATATACCCCAAATTAAAATATTATTTATGAATGATTTCTCCACCTCTCAGTATATTTTATGAACTTGAAGAAAATCTTATTACAGTGTGCATGTAGCATTTCTGAAGTAAAATTTACTGCTGCAACCTCCAGGCTCTCTAAACAATAACCAAAATAGATGAATCATGTTAAACTTAGCCATTGGCTTGTCTTATCAACATGCCAGGATTGTTGCTGGACAGAAGCATGGAATACACATCACAGCTACTGTTCTGATGCAGTCAACAAAATGTCTATGCAACAGTGCTTGGCAATAATTAAAATGAACACTATCATCATGTTGATCATGAATTATTCATTCATTTTATAGATTGCTATATGCTTGTAACAATGCCACAAAAATGGAAAGAGTGGTCTGCAAGTGATACAATAAAAATTATTTTTGATTGTGTTAAGAATGGTGAAAAGAAAATAAGTTTATCAACATAGGAGTGTGGTGTACCTGAAGGAACAACCAGGGGATGGGTGAAAGAAGAGAATAAACATAGAAGCTTTGTAAACACAGTTGAAAATGATGTGGGAATGAACAGAAAAAATGACTAAATGAGGAAAAGGCAGTTCTTGGCAAATGCCCTTACAGATGGTTTATAATGAAGAAAAGTAAAGGTCTAAATGATTAATGGAAAATCTCATATAAAGATGTGAAACAAAGAGATAGAGGGGCTGGCCAGTACCTACCTCAGCTCAGTACAGCCGATAGATACACAAAAAACAGAACTGAAAATTTACATTCCTAGCTTTAGGAACAAATGTTCCTTCATCAGGGAGGAGAGAGGGGAAAGAAAGGGAAGAAGGAAAAGTGGATTCAGTTACTCACAACCCAGGTTATGAAGCAACAGGGAAAGGAAAACAGGGAGGGTAGCAAGGATGGAGGCATGGTTGTCAGAGGGAAGCCAAAGATATTCTTCTGTAAGTACTGTGCAGCTTCAAACCAAAGAGGATGCATACAAGTAAAGAGGTATATAGTATAAAGATAATCTTTGGCTTCCCTCTGACAACCATGCCTCCATCCTCGCTACCCTCTCTGTTTTCCTTTCCCTGTTGCTTCATAGCCTGGGTTGTGAGTAACTGAATCCACTTTCCTTTCTTCCCTTTCTTTCCCCTCTCTCCTCCCTGATGAAGGAACATTTGTTCCGAAAGCTAGGATCGTAAATTCTTGGTTCTGTTTTTTGTGTATCTATCGGCTGTACTGAGCTGAGGTAAGTACTGGCCAGCCCCTCTATCTCTTTGTTAGTAAAAGTAAAGATCTTCCACTTTCTGGGCCAATTATTAAAGCTCGAGCTGAAAAATGTCACATTGATGTACATGGCAGCAAAGATTCTATGCCATCTGATGGACAGTTTTCAAGATGGAAATGTAAATGTGAAATTCTCCAAATGGCCATTGAAGGATGCAAGATCCCTTCGCTTCTAACTGATTCTGTTATCACTCAGCTTAGTCACGAGTTCGTAGAGGGTGGTATATGTGACGTACAGTATAACTGGTCAGCATTTCCACCCAGCATTTGCAAGTGTAAGTCGGACCTTCCTTGATCTGCCTTGGTGGGTTGTGTCATCGGATTTCCTCCTACCTGTGTGTGGTACAGCTCTCGTAAATGTCGTCCCATGCAGATTCTTGATTGGCGCATTGGATGTCTCAGTCGGTGGAAGCTAATTATCTGAAATTGCTGTCAATTAACTTTGGGGTATCTATTTACTCAAAATTAACATTCAGAATGCTGTAATATCATTTTTATTCCTATTAGATCAATAATGAAACTACTCGTAACCGAGAGCATGGCTACCATCGAACAAGACGGGAAGAGCTCTTAACGCCGACTGCTGACTTTGGCACGCAGTCTGTATCTCTTATTAGTTTCGTCACAATTCGTGGATTTCCAATCAAGTTTGTACTTCCTAAGATATGCAATTTTTATTGAATGGCTGTGAATTTTAACGAGGCAAAATTATGATAAATAACTTTAAACATCCAGAGGCTCCTCCTAGCATTCATGTTGTCATAAATGACTTTAACTATTAAATATAAATAAACGAAATCGGTGACTTTGTCGCCAAGATGATGGTACTTCCTGCCATGTATATTTCCCAGGCTGAAGCTTGTTGCTACGCTCCAGCGCCGAGCCCCACCCCACTACACGTGACATATGGTCGCTTCGTCACCTAGCCAGCCAGTGTGGGAATGGCTCTCCCATTCATGGCCAACTACGGACTACAGCACTTCCTAACTAGCGTGAATACATCAATAGGAGACGATAATTTATTAAAACTGGTAAAAATGTCTTCCTCACATAAGAGGCACCTTACAAGGAGAAGCAAGGCCTTGATAGTGAATTTGTTTCATAGTTTCCTGAAATTTTATGCAAAGTAACAATAGGTAAAAATTTAAATGATCATCAGGTATATAACTGTGATAAAATGGTGTTTTATTATTAATTGCTTACAACCTGGACTTAGGAGGACCAACCTTTTTAAAAGAAAATAAGGGAGATATCCTTGACAAAAAATAAGGGAGATTAAGAGCACAGTATAAGGGGGTGTAGTTTGTGTTGTGGCCCGGATGATAATTACAAGAAATATTTTGTCAGGATTTGAAAGCAGTGAGTTCTTGAGGTATGGCAATATGCAAACACGAGAAGTAAGTTTAATCAATTTTATTAACAAAGATGGATTATAAAACATGCACACTATGTGTACTCATCATCACTGTGTCACATCCTAACAGTGGCTAATTATAGTCATCTTGAAGGCTACATGGTGAGATAAGAAAAGAGACATTCGCACCCGAGGACACGCTAGTTAATACTGCACACTGTGGATGGTGGCCAGTGGAGTACTCTCCATCGCAGTGCTGCCGGACGTGTGTCTACTGACCAAGCAAATTGTCAGCATTCCAGACAGGATGGCTTGCGAGCGTGTTATGTACCGTACAGCTGCACGCAACCTGTAGAGCCTTACGTCAGTGAAATTTCACCAAAAATCAAAGCAGTATTTGTAAAAGAAAACTATTTAATTACACATTTCAAATACACATATTTTACCAAAGATTTTGCCTCAGTCAGTAGTTTTATATCATTTTTAGCAAATTAACTGCATGAATAAGGAAAATTCATGGCAATTTGCAGTTCACATTTGATTAGGTTTGTACAATTGTTTTAATGAAAAGAGTATTTTTGAGGGTTGCTGTGTTGAGTTAAATGTTATTATAATAACTTAAATGTTGTTATAATATCAATTTATAGAATCCCAGTGAAGGTGACAACTGAGCATTTCCTACGTAAATTACAGAGTTTGTTAGAATACCTCAGTAAAGAAAAGAGTAAAAAAATTGTGGTTGCTGCTGGTTTCAACATCAGTGCACTGAATGAAACATGTGAGTTATCAAAATTTACAGACTTAATAAAAAATATGGCTTCCAATTAAATTTTTCTGAATCTACAAGAGAAAATGCTCAGTCAGCTACATGCATTGACAATTTTTTAACGAATTACGTATTTCAAGATGGATATAAAGTTTGTCTAGATCTAGGAATTTCTGATCATTCAGCATTATTCATTGAGCTACTCACAGCAGGTAGAGAAGTCCCATGTAAAAAAGCTTATGTAAAAAGGATCTTCAACCAAGAAACTTTGACTCTATTCCATGATAAGCTCAAGTAGACAGAATGGCACTTTGATAAAAATATTTCATGCACAGCAAATTTTGAAGCATTTCTAAGGGATTTTCTAAGTGTTTTCAATGAAATGTTTCCACAAAAAACTTATTTTAATAAAATGATGAACTAAATCATAATTCTGAATGCCTCACAAAATTCAAAACAGTGTCAACAATAGATGTAGAAAACATTATATTAAAACTAAAAAAAAAATTCTGCAAGTTGGGAAGGAATAACAGCAAAAGTTCTTAAATTTGTGTGTAAAATAATAGGATTCCCACTATCTAAAATAATAAACCAATCCTTTGAACAAGGAAGCTTCCCAGAGGTGCTAAAGTATGCAGAAGTAAACCCGTTGCTCAAAAAAGGGTCAAGAGAGGATATGGGGAATTATCATCCCATCTCCCTCCTTCCGGTCTTATCAAAAATCTTTGAAAATGCTGCTGCTCTGCAGATTCGAAATGTTATGGAGAAATATGATATTATTAAGGAAAACCAATTTGGTTTCCAGCGTGGCAAAAGTACTACTGATGCAATCAACAAGTTTATCGACAAAATCAGCACATCATTAGACAACCATAATAAAGTTGCAGGAATATTTTGTGAGCTCACAAAAGCCTTTGACTCTGTATATCATGCACTGCTCATCTATAAGCTTGACAAGTATGGGATCAAGGGTAATGTTCTAAATTGGCTTACTTCGTACTTATCATTTAGGAAACAAAGAGTGATTGTCTCATCAAATGCAGCAACTTACTATTTAAAATGGAAAACAGTATCCCAGGGTGTCCCTCAAGGCTCGATTCTAGGATCTATTTTGTTTTTGTTCTATGTTAACGATATACCGAACAATATAAATACTCCATCAATTTTATTTGCAGATGACACTTCTGTATTAAATGAAAACCAGGAGCCAGAAAACATCCCTCTCTACATAATAAACACAATGAACAAACTAGAAACATGGTTCCAACTGAATGGCTTAAGATTGAACATCCCCAAAACCCACATGGTCGAGTTCAGAACAAAACAGTCAAAGTCCCAAGAAATTAAAATAATTTATAAAAGTCAGGATATGGAAGAAGTGGATTCTGTGAAGTTTTTAGGGTTAAACCTAGATAAAAATTTAAATTGGAGTAAACATGTTGACTACCTGTTAAACAAATTATGTAGCTTTGCATTTGCTATGCAAATATTAGCTGGTGCAACAGACATGAATACAAGGAAAATTGCATACCACAGCTACTTTCAATCAGTTGTAAGGTATGGTATTATTTTTTGAGGAAATTCAAGCAATACATTGTGCATACTAAAGTTACAGAAAAGAATAATAAGGAGCATGTGTACTGCCCATCCAAAGACATCATGTCGCCCACTATTTGAAAAACAACAGTTATTAACAGTTCCCTCCTTATACATCTATGATATTATCATCAATTTAGAGTTATTAGAGAAAAACTGTTTCAATCATGCGTATAACACGAGAAACAAATACAATTTTATGCTTCCCACTCATCGCTTAAACCTATATGCGCAGTCTCCTCAGTATACGGCAATGAAAATTCATAACATGCTAAAAGGGAAGAATGTTCTTAGTATGAGCCTAGAGACACTGAAAACAAAACTATATGATACGCTTGTCAAACGCTGCTACTACACTGATGAGGAGTTCATGAAGGATGAACTGAACATTCGAGCGGGATAAATTTACATATAGTGTTGTGTGTAAATGTAGCTGTCCTTCACAAAAGGGAGGAAAGAAAAATAAAAGTTTATATTAATGTTAAAATTCTTTGTACCAATTAGGCCTAAGTTGTGTTATCCATTTTTTGACGTGTTTCCTGTACACTAATCATATTATTAGAAATTGTATATTATGAGATGAATAAAACACTATTCACTATTCACTACTTCTGTTTCTTATATCTATACACTTATTATTCATATGAGAAAATATTCTCCTGGCGTGAACATTACTTCCTGGTATATTCATAACATAGCCTACTAGCTTACCCAACTTTTCAGAATTCACATTATTTGATTTCAAATTAGTTACAACTTTTATCCATTTCTGGCTAATGCTACCCTCTAAAGAGACAACACATTTAATCGCATAATTGGAACTACAAAATTCCTTATATAATTCATCTTCATTCATACAATCCAGCTTCATATATTCCATAACTTTGTGCATGTAATTGAATGGTGATTCCCTTTTTTGACATAGTGGGGTTAAACACTTTAAATTATTAACAAATTTGTTAATCAAGTAAGAATTTAAAGAATCATATAATTAATGACATTGTTCTAACTAGCAGATTTCAGATTTGAATCAAGAACTGTCTAACTTTACTTATTACCAACAGTTTGCATCATGAGATTCCATAATACTAAGATTGGAATTTTCCATATACTTTGCTTTTTGAATGAAAACATTTCTAATATTCACAAAGAAACTACTGTAAGATTGAACAATTGAGTTTACTTCAGTATTTTCATCACAAAAATACTTTTTCAAAACCTTAGGACAATTTGAATCATCTATGCTTTTAAAATAGCTTTTTATAGGCTCCTAATTTTTAAAAGCATTTCTACAGCAGGTGTGAGAGATAACCATCTAGTATTTACATGTCACAGGATTTCAGTCCATTCAACATCAACAAATTCAAAAAACTATTTTAATGTTTCCCTTCATTTGGTGGAAAATGAAAAGTGACTATATGTTTTCAACACTAACACTTCAACAACTACATATTGTAAACAATTGCATGCACACTTCATGGAATTATGAAGTACATAGTTAAAACAACTAGCTTTGAGGATTTTTTCATTCTAATTACTTAATTGTTTCATGATTGAATTGTGCTTGCCACAATTTATATTGGCATCATCACCACAGTATTATGATATATTACTAACATTCAAATAATTTGACTTCACTAAGTTTTTTAGCAACCTATGAACATGCATTGCAGTTTTATCTGCCTGTTCTATGAAATCCAACAATTTGTTTTAAATGCTGCTAAAAATTCATAATATAACTGGAAACATTTTCCTGTTAAGTGACTGGAGACATCTGTTGCTAAGGAAAAGAACATGCTACACTTTTTGTGGTGATTTAAAACTTCCAAAAAATCATTCACTCTTCTTGGGGCCAATATGTTCATTATGATCATTTCAGCTTAAGTTTGCCCACAAATTATTTTCTTTGGCATGTTAGATGCACTGAACAGGCTTTTTGAAAGTTTTATCACACAGTCCAATATTGTATGGCTTAGATTGTGTTGTACTGCATGGTAGACTAACGAAAGTTCTCCATCAATGGCTTTCATGTCACTGTTTGTTAGGCTGCTCATGTGAGGAGAGCTGAAGAAAGCAGTTGTCTTGGATTAAGTAATCACATCATCTGCTTTGCTTTTGTGACCTATAAGAAAATACAAGAACTCAACTCAGAAAATTGCCAATTACCAATTACTATGTGCTGAACAGAAAGATACATATTTTTTTAAAAAATACATGGTAATAATTTAATACCTTAAGTATTCATGCACTGTACACAATAGTTCTTGCCACTATGTGCGATGCTAAAGCCACGTTTCCATATTGAGCAGTTTGCTTTATGAGCATCTGAATGTGCTGCTCCAGTCCAGGAATAAAAGGCTTTGCAATTCGTAAGATATGTGCACATAGATTTTATTTTATTTTTTAGTTGTGTTTAATCTTCATCCTCATTGCCCATCATAAAATCTTAAGCAACGATTCACAGTAAGTACTGGCACTGGAATGAACTCACATCTAACCACCAAGCCAAGATTTCTAAGATAACCGACAGACACTGTGTTGATATAGAATCAGTTGTCCCTATTGCCCAATGTGTAAATGAATTCTGACTGTGTATGCAAAATTAAAAAAAAAAATTAAGAAATGGAGAGAAACACCCAATGAGCCTGAAGATATGGGAGCTGTAAGATTATGAAAAAATGTGTTTAAATGAGAGAGATTATGGCAAATATGGGATATGCCGATGATATAGCTGTCCTGGCTGAAAGTGAAGAAGATCTTGTAGTCCTACTGAATAGAATGGATAAAGTTATGGGGGAAGAATATAATATGAGAATTAATAAAACAAAAACAAAAGTAATGGCATGGGACAAAAAAGATCAAGTGAAAGTCCAAGTTCATGTAGGCAATGAACTGCTTGAACAAGTTGATAAAATAACTTATCTGGGCAGTAATATTACCAGAGATGGAAGGAGCAAGGCAGAAGTGAGAGGCAGAATTGCTCAAGCAAAGGCTGCTTTTAACAAGAAGAAAAACATCTTAACATCTAAGAGCATAAGCTTTTAAACCAGGAAAAGATTTTTGAAATCATATGTGTGGAATGTGACATGCTATGGGTGTGAAACATGGACTCTCGGGACAGAGGAAGACCAGAAGCTAAATTCTTTTGAAATGTGGTGCTATAGACGCATGGTCAAAATAAAATGTATCGACAAGGTCACAAACGAAGTGGTTCTGGAAAGAGCAGGTGAGAAGGGAAGCTTCTGGACTTTCATTGTTAAAAGAAGATTGCAATTTACAGGCCGTCTACTAAGACATAAAGAACTCCTGAACACAATCATAGATGGATATGTCAAGGGAAAAAGACCAAGAGGAAGACCACAACTGAGGTACACGGGTCAAATCGTGAAAGATGTGGGATGTGACACCTATAAAGAAATGAAGAGAAAAGCTGAAAGAAGCCCAGAATTGAGACAAGCTGCCATTGTAGCTGTTGCAAACCAATCCTTGGATTGACCACTACAGAAGAAGAAGATGGGATATGGCTACCCTACCAGAACTCTTGATACAAAAAAAAATCAGGAAATAAGATGGATATGAAAATGAATGAAGACAGAATAGCCCTCCTCTTTGCCACAAATAAATTAAGCAGCCATAAACTAAAACATCTTTGTGGAGGTAAAAATAAAAGCCCAAGATGTTTCAAATATGTAAATGTGTCATCATCACAATTCACTTTCAGGCATTCAAAGAATGCCTGGATGACATATAACATTTTCACCAGTTGTTTTAAGAAGAGTGTGTTACATCAGTGAGAAAGTATTTATGGTCACTCAAGCTGAGAGAAGAAGTTCTACTAATGTTTGAACACTGTCCAGATCATCCACCTGCTGATGTGTTCCACACAGAAGATGGAAAAAATAAAACTTCACTTTTGCCAAAAAAACACAATGGCATTAATTCAAAAATTGGATAAGGCCATCATACAAGTATTTAAGGCTCATTATCACTGTGAATTGCTCATTTAAATAATAAAATCAGATGTGAAAATGGAAATGTTCTTGAAATCTGTAAACCTTAAGAGTTTTGCTTATTCAGTAGGCTTGGTGAGGCAAAACATGTCTGACCACTGTTTGACCTTGCTGGAAGAAATGTCCCACTGAACAAAATTTAAAAGGTGAATACTTTAGTAACAGATTTCAACAGCAGTGACATCCAGTTGGCATGTGATGTTATATAGTGCAACACTGATCTATAAAACTCAAACTGTTGGGTAGTCATGAACAATGATGAACAAATTTTGCAGATCATAGATGACAAGGACACTATTGCTGCTATTCGAAATGAGAGTAGTGAAGCAGTTGAGGATGAAGATGATGAATCCAAAAGAGAAAGTATAGATAATGTTCCCAGTAACTCTTAAATATTATCTTATATAAATAAAGTGAAGAAAACCAAATTGAATTGTTGCACCTGATGAGTATAAAACAATATGCACTAAAGAAACTGTGTGAAATGACCCGCCAAAGAAAGCTGATTCCCATAAAGCAGCAGAATAACAATGTACTGTAGCTTGCAGTCTTCATTTAGTAAGCCATTCAGTGAGGCCATGGCTCTTGATTGATATACATTTACAGAGCAGCATGTTGCACATTTATCTTTTTCTCTCTTTTCCTCTAAGTATATTTATTAAATTTCATGGATGTTGTTCTCTTTAAGAGGTTTAATGTGATGTTTTTGTAAGGGTAAATTCTTTCAGTCTATAGCACAGTAGTTGCTCACTGAACAGCCAGCTACATAGCTCATTAATGCATCAGCATCCATTGGCAAAAGATCAGGAGGGTAGGAAATTGCATATTTGGGATTCTGTCTGCTTTTGTAGTTTACTTCCTGAATTAGTTTTTTGGTTAGCATGTGTTCAAGCTTTGTGTGACACAGGAGAAGCTGCCCCACTTCACAAAGAGCTAAATGCACTTTTGGCTATAGTCAGTCAACTTTGGGCTGCTCCCTCAGGGTGTACCAGTGGTAAAGAATCTGGCATATCACATGGGACTCCTTAGGTGTTCCTTGTTTTTCTCCACTTAAGGCCAATGGGGCTTCATCCATTCACCCTGTGAAATGACATGTGGCTGCTGCTTCAGCAGGGCCCAAGCAGCCGACACACAGGGGGAGAGATTTATTAGTTATTGGGAGCTCCAATGTTGGGCATGTTCTGGAGCCACCTAGACAGATAGCATTCAGAGCTGGAAAAAAAGCCAAAGTGCACTTGGTATGTCTGCTGGGAGGCCACATCTGAGGTGTGGAGGCATTCCTCAGATGGGCAAAGTTTAAGCAAATTGTAAATCTTGGTCAGGAGAGTTATGTGTTTAATAAGTGATTAAAGGATGGAAAAGACCCACCACGGTTTAATAACAAAATATGGAAGATGCTGAGGAAGTAGGGCTGTTGCACTCTCTCAAAAGAGAATGCACAAGTGAAGGCTAGGAGAGATTCGTGCGACTGTTAAAGTGTCTGTGCCTCAAGCATGCAAAAACAACTGCTGTCATACCATAAAAAAAAGTTCTGGCACAGAACCTGAGAAAATTCGGGTCCTATATAAAGTTGCTAAGTGAGTCTAATGCTTCCATTCATGCCCTTGTTCATCGTATGGAGTGGCAGTTGAAGATAGCAAAATGAAATATTCAAGAAATCATTCATGCAGGAGAATCATACAAACATACTGGCATTTGACAATTGGGCAGAATCCCATATGGACAACATAGTAACAAGCATCTCTGACATAGAGAAACAACTGACAGATTTGAAAGCAAATAAGCCACGGGGTTGGGATGTAATCCCAATCTGGTTTTACAAAGAGTACTGTACAGCATTGGCTGTTTAATTAACTTGCATTTGTCATGAATCTCTCCCCAGCACAAGTCCCAAGTGACTGGAAAAAAGCACAGCTGACTCCTGTATAGGGGAAGGGTAAAATAACAGACCTTCAAAATTAGGGACCAAATTCCTATCTGTGGTTTGCAGCAGAATCCTTGAACATATTCTTAGTTTGAATACAATAAACTTTCTTGAGACTGAGAAGCTTATGTTCACAGATCAGGTTTTAGGAAGCTATAATCTACACCCTCCTTCCTAGTTGCTGCTATTGTTTAACAACAAACTTTTTAATTTACTTATCTTCTCTTGTAGAGTTGGCTACAGTTGTTCTTGTCTAGGTGTCTCACTCTTGAAGCTGAAATTATCATATTTTAGGTTCTCATGGTTCAATTGATCTTGATAATTTTGAAGATTGTTGTTGCAGAATTTTTGTTTTTATATTAATTTATTTTGTTACATTATTGTATATCACACAGTCTTTTGAATTTTCACATTAACAAAGCTGAAATTACAGTGTTCTCCCAAAATACAGAAATACATCTGATCACATCAAAGACATGCTTACTACTGCTCTTCATTCTGCAGTAATAACATTATTCCAAAGGGTTTACAATTTTTCTTGACAAATGAATTTCTATTAAGTTCAATTATTGTTTCATAAATGAATTCAGAAATAAACATAATAAACAGTACTAGATTCCCTAATTCGTAATAGAAATTTTATGTGTGCCAAATACTTCATAATTTCAAATGTTTTTAAAAAAGACAGTTTTAACTGTATGTTCAGAATTAGTACCTATCAATAAAGTAATTCCCATTCTTAAATTTAGCTTGAAATGTAACATATTGTGTATGAAAATATATGAAATTTTTCGGAGAAACAGCTGAGATATACTGACCTGTCCAAAATTTGAAAAATAATACTGGTACTATTAACTACTGTTGAGGAGAAGTAATGCTAGGGGAGGATGTCGCTTTACGATATCCCCCTCACATAACATGGAAACAATGTGTTTACAATATTTTGTGACCTACTATAAGGTTTACCAAATGGTGTACAAAACAGTGTCAAAAGATAGAATACATGTGTATAGAAGTATCTGATACACAACATATTACAGTAAACATAAGAAAAATATCTACTATACAAGTCAAAATCTACACATATAAGAGGACATGGCATTCAGATATTCTGATATATGGAACATTCTGTCACAAAACAAATCATAGAAAGTCAAAACTAAAATATTACAGCACTAAACTATAGAAATAAGTGCAGAGACAATGTAAACAACTAGAATCACAAATTGCAAGTTTGCATCTGTAAAATCACGCCTTTGAAATCATCAATAGAGAAGAAAAAGAATTGGAGCCTAAGTATACAACAAGTGAGCCAACTCGAAAAACTCACAATGACAGGTACAGACCAGAAGAATATCCTCAATCACAAGTAGGAGTATAGTACAAGTCAATCAGCCACATAAACCAGAGCATGTAAGGATATGTTGACTCATGAAAGGAGAAAATAATTGAAAAATATTAGTGCCTAAGCTTACAATGTGGGGACTGATACATGAATCCAAACCACACCGAGTACACACCAGCAGAAATGTTTCAACACTACACAATGAATAAAGTTCATAATCAAATATCAATAAGTTCAGTCATATGTAAAGAATAATTAGAGGAAGCATCTAGCCTCAGCCAACAATTGCACAGTCTCCTTGAGGACACCCACACAGTCACAATGACCAGGGGCACCCAAAACAGAGTTAAGCATGGGTCTGCACACAACTCAGGATTCAATGAGATGCAATAATGCAATACTTAGGAGAAACACAGGTAATCAGAGTCATAAATAGCTTCAAATGATGAAATAACCGAGAAGCTTGAGGACTGAAATCAGTGTGTGAAACCAGATATGTATGCATCTTGTTACAAAGTCTATACTCGACGTGGTTCATATAATGTGATCTTGAACTTCTTTAGTTTTCACATAACAAATCATCAGCCATAGACCATCAACCTTCAAGAGAACTGTTTAAAGTTACTTAATTTATTAGGAAGTTATTCCCTGTATTTGAAAAAAAAACATACATTTATGTGGAATAGCACTGCCCATAGCAGTGACTACTTTTCTAAACAAATAGTTCCACAAATTCTTTATACAGGATAATTTTTCAGCTATCAATTTACAAATTTCAGTCACAACACTGCTGTAGTTGACAGATGCTTGAGTACATTACTCAGCGCCTATGATCTCTTGTGAGTCGACTGGACCAGCAAGGGTGAAGCCACACAGGAGTGTGGGAGTAGATCCACCCACATCTTTCAGTTTCTTCCCTAGATTTCTCATCACATGCTCCAACAGATAGGTAACTTCATGTCTAGCTTTCACATTGAATCCTGAAACTTTGTTTTGTGTATGAAGTATGCTGTTCAATACTTCCCTCACATGGCTTATGTTTTTCCTATCTATATTGAAAAAAATAGATATACAGTGTTTGTATCAGAATGGATTAAAAAGTGTTCACATATGAAATTTAAGATAATACTCCTAATATTTACAGTATGTATGAATAAAACGAGTCTTCACTCAATTTACCACAACACCCCTGACTTTACCCAAAAGAGTATAAGACAGATAAATTTACTTATTTTCTGCATAGTAAAGACTGATAATAATAATATTTAACACTAATAGCATTCTAAGACAAGAAATTTATTGTTGTTGTTGTTGTTGTGGTCTTCAGTCCCGAGACTGGTTTGATGCAGCTCTCCATGCTACTCTGTCCTGAGCAAGCTTCTTCATCTCCCAGTACCTACTGCAACCTACATCCTTCTGAATCTGCTTAGTGTATTCATCTCTTGGTCTCCCTCTACGATTTTTACCCTCCACGCTGCCCTCCAATGCTAAATTTGTGATCCCTTGATGCCTCAAAACATGTCCTACCAACCGATCCCTTCTTATAGTCAAGTTGTGTCACAAACTTCTCTTCTCCCCAATCCTATTCAATACCTCCTCATTAGTTACGTGATCTATCCACCTTATCTTCAGCATTCTTCTGTAACACCACATTTCGAAAGCTTCTATTCTCTTCTTGTCCAAACTAGTTATCGTCCATGTTTCACTTCCATACATGGCTACACTCCATACAAATACTTTCAGAAACGACTTCCTGATTGATAAATCTATACTCGATGTTAACAAATTTCTCTTCTTCAGAAACGCTTTCCTTGCCATTGGCAGTCTACATTTTATATACTCTCTACTTCGACCATCATCAGTTATTTTACTTCCTAAATAGCAAAACTCCTTTACTACTTTAAGTGTCTCATTTCCTAATCTAATTCCCTCAGCATCACCCAATTTAATTTGACTACATTCCATTATCCTCGTTTTGCTTTTGTTAATGTTCATCTTATATCCTCCTTTCAAGACACTGTCCATCCCGTTCAACTGCTCTTCCAGGTCCTTTGCTGTCTCTGACAGAATTACAATGTCATCGGCGAACATCAAAGTTTTTACTTCTCCATGAATTTTAATACCTACTCCGAATTTTTCTTTTGTTTCCTCAATTGCTTGCTCAATA
This sequence comes from Schistocerca gregaria, assembly GCF_023897955.1. Taxonomy (NCBI): domain Eukaryota; kingdom Metazoa; phylum Arthropoda; class Insecta; order Orthoptera; family Acrididae; genus Schistocerca; species Schistocerca gregaria. The sequence goes on along the minus strand of NC_064920.1, from coordinate 1,208,303,723 downwards.
TACAGATTGAATAACACTGTGGAGAGGCTACAACCCTGTCTTACTCCTTTCCCAACCACTGCTTCCCTTTCATGCCCCTCGACTCTTATAACTGCCATCTGGTTTCTGTGCAAATTGTAAATAGCCTTTCGCTCCCTGTACTTTACCCCTGCCACCTTCAGAATTTGAAAGAGAGTATTCCAGTCAACATTGTCAAAAGCTTTCTCCAAGTCTACAAATGCTAGAAACGTAGGTTTCCCTTTTCTTAATCTTTCTTCTAAGATAACTCGTAAGGTCAGTATTGCCTCAAGTGTTCCAACATTTATACGGAATCCAAACTGATCCTCCCCAAGGTCCGCATCTACCAGTTTTTCCATTTGTCTGTAAAGAATTCGCGTTAGTATTTTGCAGCTGTGACTTATTAAATTGATAGTTCGGTAATTTTCACATCTGTCAGCACCTGCTTTCTTTGGGATTGGAATTATTATATTCTTCTTGAAGTCTGAGGGCATTTCGCCTGTCTCATACATCTTGCTCACCATATGGTAGAGTTTTGTCATGACTGGCTCTATTTATTACTAGATATTTAATGGCATTGTCCCATATCAAAATTGTAAAAGGTTCTACTCATTTAGTTACATTGCATATATGTATCAGATTCTAAGACACAGATCTATTACAAAACAGATTTATATAGTTGTATGAAGCTCCAAATACAGTGTGACATAGATTTAAACTCAGTCAATAGACAAGACCGAACTTTAGAAACCATATCATCTTACATAGTACATTCCTGACAATGGAGAAAGGAAAGGAAACAAAAAATTAGATACTTATGGATCATCTGTATAAGCTTTCAGTTCAGTGATATTGTGTAATCCAAACAACTTCTTAGGTTTAGGATTCACAAGTCTGTTTGCATTAGGATGTGGATTTTCAAGAATTTCGAGTTTTCATATATGAATATCGAAAAATTTCTTTATCTCAGATGTCAACCATTAGATTTCTCTTTGGCTTTCACCAACACACGATCTCCTCCCTCAGACTTCAAAAATCTGTGTTTACCATCATGTCCTGCTATGACATATCCCCTTGCTTTTTCATCATCTCCCAGAGACATTCTTCACTCTCTTGTGGAGACAGAATTTTACTTGGAGGAAACGCAACATTCTCAGAAATAAAGTTAGCTTGTCCTCAATTAAACATGATTTCAAATGGTGAAAAACCTGTTGAAAACTGTTGTAAGCTGTTTACATTATCCTCAAAATTACTGACATAATCTATCCAAGTGGTATGATTTTTACTACAATGTGTTCTAGACAGTCTTCCAATTTCTCTCATATATATTTCTGCAGGAATAGGCCTTATTTCTGCATGATCAACAAAATCTTTGCAAGCGTATGATACAAACTGAGAACCACTGTCAGGTAAAATTGTTTTAGGAATACCCACCTGATGAAAATATGTGTTTTCAAACTTACACACGATTTGCTGACTGGTAGCTTTATTAAGAGAATGCAGCTTCATGAACTTTGAAAATACATCAGTCACCACAAAAACATAACAAAATCCATTCTTAGACTTAGACAAAGGTCCATAGAAGTCCACAGATACAAGATCTAGGTTGTGAATGTATACTTTCCCAGTGTACACAGCTGGTGAAGAGTTCTCAGGTTTCCAGCCAGTTGGTGGTGTCTTCAAACTGCTACGTTTTGAGTGACAAACTCATCATCTTGTGGTGAAGTGCTGAGACTTTGTGGATGCCGGTCCCTTTACACCTGTGGCATATACCTAAGAGAAGTATTTCAGAAAAATGGGTATAGTGAAATACAGATTGGTAGAGCCTTCAAGAGGAGACAGGCTGACAAATTTCAGGAAGAGGAAGAAGAAGAAGAAGAGGAAGATAACAAGAGACTCGCCTTCCTGCCATATTTAGCGTCCCTGTCGGCCAAAATTGGGAGGCTACTGAGAAAATGAAACATAAATATGGTCTCCTGACCACCGCCAAAGATGAAAGAGTTGCTGGGCTCAGCTAAAGACCCCCTCAAACTCAACACACCTAGTATGTATGGCATCACCTGTGAATATGGTGTACAGCACATTGGACAAACTCAACACTGCATCTCAAAAAGGTGCGAGGAACACATTAGACGTATCCGACTTGTACAGGCAGAGAAATCTGCTATAGCTAAACATTGTATCAATGAAAACCACTCCTTTGATTTCAAGAACACCAGGGTGCTGTGCCAAGCTGGGAGCTATTGGGACAGTGTCATTAAAGAATCGATAGAACTACGGGTCCATGAGTATCTTGTGAACAGGGATGAAGGTTATCAACTTAGCACAGCCTGGAATCCAGCATTAGCCACAATACGCTTGAATGCACCAAGAACCGTTCAACTCACGAGACGTGACTGGAATGCTCTGACAGAGACATGAACGGCGCACCCGCTTCCCCTTCCACCCCGCCCACTTGCTCCTCTGGATCCGGCCTCCTGTGGCCAGGTGGTGGGGGGGCGCACCGCAGATATAAAGGGACCGGCATCCGCAAAGTCTTGGCGCTTCACCAGAAGATGACGAGTATGTCACTGTTTGAAACCTCGCAGTTGCAAGACACTACCACCTGGCTGGAAGCCTGAGAGCCCTTCACCAGGCTCTAGGTTGTTATTAGGCCGGATGTTTTACATTTGGCCTCTACCTGTTTTGTTACTCATCTTCACTCTTTGACATCTGTCATTGCTGGGAATCTTCTTCTAGACTCTCCTTCCTATGTTATAAAACTAAATGTTTTCCTGAATCTTTAGTGTACATTTGGTCGATCCACAATGACCAAAACCCTCATGTATATAAGTAATTAAAATATCAATACATTGTTCCATCCAACATAGTTTCCAATCATCTGAGTCAGTCTTATGTCTCCTGGGAAAAAAAAAAGAAAACAACGTAATAGCCTTGTATACCTTATAATATTCCATCTTTCCATCTTTTCTTCTCCTTTCATACCCAGCACATGCTATTAACCAACTTCGAATTTTGATAATGATTTTGATACCTGCAGATGTCTTTGCAAATTTTTGAGATCTCTTTTTCCTCTTTCACACCTCTCAAGCACATAATTTAAAACTCTTTCTCTCCTTCTCCAAAGTTGTTACCTGATTCACTCCCTAAAGGTAGCCTAGATAAAGCATCAGCAAGTGCATTGTCTCTGCCCTCAATTTATCTGGTTTCATAATTGAACTGCTGTAAAAACAAGGCCCAATGAGTAATTCTGTTATGGTACAGTTTACACACCTGGAGATAACATAATGCTTTGTGATCAGTATAGTTAATGACTTTGTGACCTGGTAAATAATTTTTAAATTTGTTGAAAGCCCTGTGTACATCCAAAAGTTCTTTCTCAGTTACAGTATATGTCCTTTCATGCCTCTGCAATACTTTACTAGCAAATGCAAGATATCTATATTCAATAACATCTTCAACTACAACCTCCTGAAATAAATGAGCACGCAAACCAACATAACTAGTCTCTGTTATGATACAAAAAGCAAGAGACAAATCTGGTCTCAACAGTACTTGACTTTGACACAACTGTCCTTTGATATCATTGAAAGGATCCTGACATTCCTGCTTCCAATCCCAAACAGTATTCTTCTTCAATAGTTCACAGAGTCATAAAGCATTCAAAACTTGGCTGCCACAAAATTAGCTACAGACTCCACTTAACCCAAAAATGATTTATACTGTTTTTTGTTGCAAGGAGTGAGAAAATTAGCAACAACATGAAGTTTATCTTTATCAGGTGCAATTCCTATTTCAAATATAATATGTCCTAAAAACGTAACTTCATGCACAACAAATTTACATCTACCTGTTTTCAAAGTCATACCTCATGATTTCAGTTTTGAAAGCACACCTCTTAACAGATCCAAATGTTGTTTCCAAGTCTTTACAGTGACCAGAATGTCATCAAAACATACAAAGTTAATTTTGAACTTACTTCACTTTCCAAGACAGAATCCAGAGCTCTTAATAATTCTACTACAGATACATATTAAAAACAAAGATTCCAAGAATTACCAAGCAGGAAAGCGCCGGTAGACAGGCACAATAAAATAACACACAAAATTTCGAGCTTTTGCAACCGGCGGCTGCTTCGTCAGGAAAGAAGGAAGGAAAAGGAAAGCTCGAAATTTTGTGTGTGTGTGTGTGTGTGTTTGTGTGTTATTTTATTGTGCCTGTCTACCGGCGCTTTCCCACTTGGTAAGTCTTGGAATCTTTGTTTTTAATATATTTTTCCCATGTGGAAGTTTCTTTCTATTTTATTTACAGCTACAGATACATTTAGACCAAATGGTGCTACACAGTATAGAAAACACTTACCTCCATACAAAAATGCTCTATACTTTCTAGGATAATTTCAAGTGGGATCTGATGAAATCCAGGGGTTAATTCCAAACTATTAATGATTTTAAAATATAGGATCCCACTTCTGGTCCCAATGTTAATGTATATGCTCAGGGAAGGGGGGAGAAGGTTGTTACTTATGTCTCGTGATGACAGTGTGCAGGAGGTCAAGTGGTCAGTATTTGAGGGTGGGCATCCAGGGCCGCCGTTAAGTGACAAAATAGGAAATTAGGTACAATAAAGAGAATCTATTTCAATGTACAGTGTACAAGGGGCGCGCCTAGGGTCAGAAGTTACCAGGTTTAGGCCAGTCTACAAGATCAAACAATTAATTGAAAGGGCAGCAGAAAGGGAAGTGGTTCATGTTGACTTAAATGGGTGGCCAGCTGTGAAAAGAAGAGCCAGAGGCTCTGCCTTCTGAAAAAGATGTCTATTCTGCTTCCTAAGTACTTGAAACCCTCCACCTGTTCTAACTTTGTTCCTCCTATTTGGCACTCAATCCGTTTATATTTCTTTCCCACTGACATTACTTTCATTTTGGAGATGCTAATCTTCATACCATAGTCCTAACATTTCTGATCTAGCTCTGAAATATTACTTTGCAAACTTTCAATCGAATCTGCCATAACAACTAAGTCATCCGAATATGCAAGACTGTTTATTTTGTGTTCACATATCTTAATCTCACCCAGCCAGTCTATTGTTTTCAACATATGATCCATAAATAATATGAACAACAGTGGAGACAGGTTGCAACCTTGTCTTACCCCTGAAACTACTCTGAACCATGAACTCAATTTACTGTCAACTCTAACTGCTGCCTGACTATCCATGTAAAGACCTTTAAATGCTTGCAAAAGTTTGCCTCCTATTCCATAATCTCATAGAACAGACAATAACTTCCTCCTAGGAACCCAGTCATATGACTTTTCTAGATCTATAAAGCATAGATACAATTCCCTGTTCCACTCATAACACTTCTCCATTATTTGCCGTAAGCTAAAGATCTGGTCCTGACAACCTCTAAGAGGCCTTAACCCACACTGATTTTCATCCAATTGGTCCTCAATTAATACTCGCACTTTCCTTTCAACAATACCTGAGAAGATTTTACCCACAACGCTGATTAAAGAGATACCTCTGTAGTTGTTACAATCTTTTCTGTTTCCATGTTTAAAGATTGGTGTGATTACTGCTTTTGTCCAGTCTGATGGAACCTGTCCCGACTCCCAGGCCATTTCAATTATCCAGTGTAGCCATTTAAGACCTGACATTCCACTGAATTTGATGAGTTCCGACTTAATTTCATCCATCCCAGCTGCTTTATTGCACTGCAATCTATTGACCATTTTCTCCACTTCCTCAAATGTGATACTATTTCCATCATCATTCCTATCCCATTCTACCGCCAAATCTGAAACATTACTGATCACATTTTCACCTACATTGAGCAATTCTTCAAAATATTCCCTCCATCTGCCCAAGGCATCCACAGGATTCACCAGCAGTTTTCCTGACCTGTCCAAAATACTTGTCATTTCCTTCTTACCTCCCTTTTGAAGACTGCTAATTACACTCCAGAATAATTTTCCAGCAGCTTGACCCATAGTCTCCAACGTGTTTCCAAAGTCTTCCCAAGATTTCTTCTTGGATGCTGCAATTATCTGTTTGGCTTTGTTTCTTTCTTCAACATAACTTTCTCTGTCTACCTGAGTTCTAGTATGTAGCCATTTTTGATACGCCTTCGTTTTCCTTTTACAGGCTGCCTTCACTGTGTCATTCCACCAAGCTGTTTGCTTCATCCTACTTTTACACACTACTGGCTAAGGTGACAAGGAAAGAGGTTTTAGGTAGGGTGGCAGGTGATCGGCGTGAAAGGAAGTGCTTCACTGCAGCGAGGCCCTGGACGTGCGGGATATTCATGTATAGGGAAGTGGCATCAATGGTTACAAGGATGGTTTCCGGGGGTAACAGACTGGGTACTGATTCCAGGCGTTCGAGAAAGTGGTTGGTGTCTTTGATGAAGGATGGGAGACTGCATGTAATGGGTTGAAGGTGTTGATCTACGTAGGCAGAGATACGTTCTGTGGGGGCTTGGTAACCAGCTACAATGGGGCGGCCAGGATGTTTGGGTTTGTGAATTTTAGGAAGTAGGTAGAAGGTAGGAGTCGCTTAGAGGAAGCCTTCTTAGTTACCCAAGCCTGCCAACCCAAAGTTTGGTACAGATTTATTGATGACATCTTCATGATCTGGACTCACAGTGAAGAACAACTCCAGAATTTCCTCTCCAACCTCAGCCCCTCTGATTCCATCAGATTCACCTGGTCCTACTCCAAATCCCATGCCACTTTCCTAGACGTTGACCTCCATCTGTCCAATGGCCAGCTTCACACATCCGTCCACATCAAACCCACCAACAAGCAACAGTACCTCCATTATGACAGCTGCCACCCATTCCATATCAAACGGTCCCTTCCCTACAGCCTAGGCCTTCATGGCAAACGAATCTGCTCCAGTCCTGAATCCCTCGACCATTACACCAACAACCTGAAAACAGCTTTCGCATCCCGCAACTACCCTCCCAACCTGGTACAGAAGCAGATAACCAGAGCCACTTCCTCATCCCCTCAAACCCAGAACCTCTCACAGAAGAACCCCAAAAGTGCCCCACTTGTGACAGAATACTTCCCGGGACTGGATCAGACCTTGAATGTGGCTCTCCAGCAGGGATACGACTTCCTAAAATCCTGCCCCGAAATGAGATCCATCCTTCATGAAATCCTCCCCACTCCACCAAGAGTGTCTTTCCGCCGTCCACCTAACCTTCGTAACCTCTTGGTTCATCCCTATGAAGTCCCCAAACCACCTTCCCTACCCTCTGGCTCCTACCCTTGCAACCACCCCCGGTGTAAAACCTGTCCTATGCACCGTACCACCACCACCTACTCCAGTCCTGTAACCCGGAAGGTGTACACGATCAAAGGGAGAGCCACGTGTGAAAGCACCCACGTGATTTACCAACTGACCTGCCTGCACTGTGATGCTTTCTATGTGGGAATGACCAGCAACAAACTGTCCATTCGCATGAATGGACACAGGCAGACAGTGTTTGTTGGTAATGAGGATCACCCTGTGGCTAAACATGCCTTGATGCACGGCCAGCACATCTTGGCACAGTGTTACACCGTCCGAGTTATCTGGATACTTCCCACCAACACCAACCTATCCGAACTCCAGAGATGGGAACTCGCCCTTCAGTATATCCTCTCTTCTCGATATCCGCCAGGCCTCAACCTCCGCTAATTTCAAGTTGCCGCCGCTCATACCTCACCTGTCTTTCAACAACTTCTTTGCCTCTGTACTTCCGCCTCGACTGACATCTCTGCCCTTACTCTTTGCCTTTAAATATGTCTGCTTGTGTCTGTGTATGTGCGGATGGATATGTGTGTGTGTGTGTGTGTGTGTGTGTGTGTGTGTGTGTGTGTGTGTGTGTGTGTGTGTGCGTGCGCGAGTGTACACCTGTCCTTTTTTTCCCCTAAGCGAAGTCTTTCCGCTCCCGGGATTGGAATGACTCCTTACCCTCTCCCTTAAAACCCACATCCTTTCGTCTTTCCCTCTCTTTCCTGAAGAAGCAACCATCGGTTGCGAAAGCTAGTAATTCTGTGTGTGTGTTTCGTTCATTGTGCCTGTCTGCCGCCGCTTTTCCGCTTGGTAAGTCTTGGAATCTTTGGTGAATGTTCTTATGTTTAAAAAAGGAGTTTGTGATTACTAAGCCCATACTGGCACAGAAATCCAAGAGTTGTTTCCCGTTCCTGTTGGCCTCCATATCCTCTCAAAATTTACCCCTAACCTTTTCATACCCTTCTGTTCGATTTCCAATCCTGGCATTGAAATCACCCATGAGCAGAACACCATCCTTGTCCTTTACTCTAACAACTACATCTCTGATTGCCTCCTAAAAACTATCCATCTTATCTTGATCTGTCCCTTCACTATGATAATATACAGACACAATCCTAATTTTCTTGCTAGACACTGTCAAATCTATCCACATCAGTCGTTCGTTTACATACCTTATTGCAACTATGCTGGGTTCCATTTCTTTCCTGATGTAAAGCCCTACACCCCATTGTGCTATTCCTGCTTTGACTCCTGACAGGTAGACCTTGTATTCTCCCACTTCCATTTCTTTCTCACTTTTTACCCGAATGTCACTAACAGCTAAAACGTCCAGTCTCATCTTACTTGCAGCCTCTGCCAGCTCTACCTTCTTCCCAGAGTAGCCACCATTGATATTAGTAGCTCCCCATCTCATTACCATTTGTCTGCCAAGTCGTATCTTAGGAGTCCCTGGTTTGTCAGTTAGAGGTGGGACTCCATCACCTCCAAAGGTCCAAGACATTTTTCTCTGATTATTGCCAGCATCATATTTAAAGTACCAGGGAAGCAGGTTGCTAGTCTTAGTGGCCCCGAGTCCCATTGGGTTTTTCCCCTAATGGCTGAGGGACTAACCGGTGGATTTGGTAGTCTTTGCCGTATGAGCACAAAGGTGACCACGACTCAGAATATGTCCGAGATGCCTAGCATTATTCCAAAGTAACTGGTATCTCGACTGTCGGGACCACTTACTTGGCCACTCATATGTTGCCCATGGTTCATGAACTAGGACATGACTACAGGAACCCACACCATGAACCACTATATACTATAAGTTAAAAGTACTTGAGACTTTACTGATTTGCTTTGCTTATCTGCAGCTCCTCTTATCTTTACACCTACCAAGGCCACTTCCACAAAATTCTTGTTATACTTGATCTTGTCTCTAAATTGTTCAGATATACCACAAATGGGGCTACCTGTATCAATCAAACAGTTCCCTTCCCACTGATCAATCTTAACTTTAATGTAAGGACACCCAAAATCTGAATCATTATCTCTTTTGCCAGACACTTCATGCAAAAGATAATGTTCAATTTCATCAAATGTTACATCCACACTGTCTTCACAAGGTTTTATCAACTTTATAGGTATTATAGCTTTACTTTGGTTGCACATGTTGTTGAATAGATTCCATGGCACAACCAGTGGCGGTTACATATGGGGGGGGGGGGGGGCGGCACGTGGGGCACTCCCCCCCCCCCCCCCCCCCCCCTTCATAAGTTGACTTGACTGAATCGAGTAGTTGTGTGTAACTATGTACCACGCACATCTCTGTCATTGTATTTTATATGTTTTTGTTTGGCACATAGATAGCTAACACATCTCTACAAAAAAAGTTGTGGCCATTCTAGTGATCTCAATGTGTTATTCTGTCTGTCATTTTTTCAACAAATCATAAAAATTGATCAAGACAATCATCAGGTCCATTTATTAAATCCTACCACAATCTTTCTGGTAATCTCCTTTTAAGTGCATCAATCAAGGTCATTTCATCATATGTCAAGATGTGGTAATTTTTTAAGTTAGTTCTTACAAAACTCTTTCAAAATCCAGTCCCTATTCTTATAATTAGGATAATTCAAAAATTAGCTTCTGATTCTCCCCTGTTCAGCTTCCAACCAAAATTTATTTAAAAAACTTTTCTTGGAACTCTGATATGTTTTCTTTTAATATAAATTTACATTTACCTATGGCAGAGCTTCACCTTCTACAAATCTTTTAACAAATTTACTGTTTTGATTGTCATTCTTGCCAAGCACAACACTATCTCTGAAGTGGTGCAGAAAATCCACTGAATGTAAATGATCTGATGGAAAACATTTGACAGACGTGTTGGACCATGCAATACCATTGTTTGCACGCTGACTTTGGTCCAGACAAATTTCCTGAACTGCTGAATTTTTTTGATCTGTAACAGTTACATTACTTTACTTATGGTAACCTACATTTCAAACTTTTTGGTTCAAACAGGAGATATTTTGTTGGTTTTTATCTGCTATGGGTTTCTGTTCAACTCCAATGTCATGAACATGCTTTGATTGTTTCACTGACTCAGCTACTTATTTTCCAAAACATTAAATTTATTTTCTGAAACATCTGACAATTCATTTTTTAACTCTGAAACTTGACTACTAAGTTTACCTATCTGATCTTGTACTATGTCCATTTAGCTATTGTTTTCATTTCTTGTTTCAGTTAACCGATCATTAACTGCACTAAATTTGTTGTTGCTGTCTGTCTTCATTTCCTCTAGTTTTGCCAAAATAACTGCAAAACATCACTTTTTACTGTTTCTTTACTGACTCTGATTTCACTTGGCTCAGACATGTCCTGACTGGATCCTATAGCTTTTATTTGTACTTCATTTTTGCTTTTGTCCCTATTACTTTTGTTAAAAATCCCATGAGTCCCAAACAAATTAACTTCACATCAGTTTATACTTTTCTTTCCTTTTTGATGTCCGTGTTGTAGCCGTAGAATCCTCTTCACATTCATTCAATCTGGTCCATCATTATTGACAGTACATCATCCTGTTGGTATTGTTTTCGGATTTGCTTTGTTGGACAGCCTTTGGGTTTTTTGCTTCAAAAATTTATTCATACATAAATTGTAAACAAAATAAAGCACTGTCTTTTCTGCAACCTTCATTATTAGTCACTTAATCATCGACGACACCCATACTTTTAATCTACGACCTCCTTCCTAGTTGCTGCTATTGTTCACCAATGTGCAAAGTCTTTTCTGAACATTTGACTGAAGTAAGATTACAACAAACTTTTTAGTTTACTTATATTCTGTTGTAGAGTTGGCTCCCGTTGTTCTTTTCTAGGTGTCTGATTCTTGCAGCTGAAATTCTTGCATTTTAGGTTCTCATGGTTCAACTGATCTAAATAATTTTGAAGATTGTTGTTGCAGAACTTTTGTTTTTCATTAATTTATTTTGTTACATTTCTGTGTATCACACAGTCTTTTGAATTTTCACACAGATAAAGCAAAAATTACATTGTTCTCCCAAAATACAGATATACGTCTGACCACATCAGAGACATGCTTACTACTACTCTTCACTCTGTGGTAATAACATTATTTCAAAGGGTTTACAACTTTCTTTGACAAATGAGTTGATTACTATTTCAGAAGTAAATTCAGAACAAAATATGATAAACAGGACTAGATTGCATAATTCATAACAGAAATTTTAAGTTTGCCTAATAATTTGTAATTTGAAATGTTTCTAAAAAAGAATTTTAACTGTACAGTCAGAATTAGTATGTATCAATTGACACATCGAAAATAAAATAATTCCTTTTCATAAAATTAAGCTTGAAATGTAACATATGGTGTATAAAATTATATGAAATTTTTCACAGAAACAGCTGAGATAATACTGATCTGTCCAAAATTCGAAAAATATTACTGGTAGTTAATACTAATGTTGAGGAGAAGTAATGCTAGAGAAGGATGTCCCTTTACAAATCATCTCTCATACAAAACTCAGCTTGTTCTTTTCTCACATGACATACTGCAAACTGTGGATGAAGAGCACTAGGCAGTTTTAGATTTCTACAAGCTTGTGGAATAGGTCCACAGATATTTAAGTGGCTCAAAGGCTTGTTAAGTAATAGAACCCAATATGTTGATCCTGATGGTGGATGTGCATCAGATACAAGGGTATCAGCAAGGGTATTGTCAGGAGCACCCCAGTGTAGTGTGATAGGACTTCCATTGTATTCTATATACAAAATCATTTGACGGACAGGGTGGACAGCAATCTGTGTTTGATTACTGATGATACCATGTGTACAGTTAGGTACAAAAGTTGAGTGACTTTAGGAAGATACAGGACAACTCAGACAAAATTTCCAGTTGGTGTGATGATTGGCAGCAAGTTTTAAATGTGGAAAAATGTAAGTTAATGCAGACAAGTTTGAAGATAAAACTTGTGATGTTCGGACAGAGACAACTCATTTAAGTATTTGGGATCAATGGTTCAAAGTGACATGAAATGGAGCGAGCATGTCAGGACTGTGGTAGGGAAGGGGATGGTTGTCTTTGGTTTAATGAGACAATTGTAGGAAAGGGTGGTCCGCCTGTAAAGAAGACTGCATATAGGATGTTAGTGCAACCTATTCCTGTATACTGCTCTGGTGTCTGGGATCCATACCAGATCTGGACTGCGGGACATCAAAGCAGATAGGACGTGGGCTGCTAGAGTTGTCAACTACAGGTTCAAACAGCATATATTATGGGGGTGCTTCCGGAACTCAAGTAGCAATCCCTGGTGGGATTCAAGGAACACTACTGAGAAAATTTAGATAACCGGCTTGAGTTGGTGACACTTTGCTGTAAACTTCAGGCTGTAATGGCTTCGGTTACACAGCTTGAGGCTGCAGTGGATGTGCACCACTGTTTTGGGCTGGCTGTGGGGATCCAACAGATGTCCAGTGCGTCTGAGTCCTCTGATTGGTCCTCACTGGTGGCCAACGCAGTTATGGTCACACTGAGGCTGACCCCTTGCCTGTCGTCAAGTGGGAGGTTGGCCCAGGTTGAAGCAGGTGGTGAAAGACTTCCCAGGCAGCCGCACATAAGGCCTCCCCAGTTTGTCTGACAAACAGGTTCCAGGTGCTGTCTGTAGCTGACACTGTTACTGAGCCAGATGCTGTAGCCTGTCCTGTTTGAGAGGAAACCACTCAGCCTGCAAGATCTGGGCAGTCGCATATGGTGGAATTATTGGTAGTTGGGAGCTCCAACATTAGACACATCGTGGGGCCCCTCAGGGACTTGGCTGACAAGAAGGGTAAGCAAACCAATGTGCACTCCGTGTGTGTACTGGATGGAGTCATTCCAGATGTGGAAAAGGTCCTCCCGGATGCCATGAAGAGCACAGGGTGCAGCCAACTGCACTGTCAGTACCAATGATGTGTGTCACTTTGGATCAGAAGAGATTCTCTCTGGTTTCAAGTGGCTAACAGAAGTAGTAACGGCTGCAAGATGAAAGCAGAGCTGAACGTTTGCAGCATAGTCAACAGGACCATTTGCGGACCTCTGGTACAGAGCTGAGTGGAGGATCTGAATCAGAGGCTCAGATGGTTCTGCAACTGTGTAGGCAGCAGATTCCTTGACTTGCGCCAAAGGGTGGTTGGGTTTCGGGTTCCGCTGAATAGGTCAGGTGTCCACTATACGCAGGAGGCGGCTACACAGGTAGCAGGGGCTGTGTGGCATGGACTGGATGGTTTTTTACGTTACAGGGTCACAGGAAAATACAAGAAGGGCTTCAGTCACAAAGAGTGCAGGCTGAACACGGGAAGAACGTAGATACAGGAACCATTGGTATAACAGTTGTAAATTGTCGTAGCTGTGTTGGGAAAGTACTAGAGCTCCAAGCGCTAGTAGAAAGCACTGATGCTCAAATCGTTATAGGCACTTAAAGCTGGCTAAAGCCAGACATAAGCTCAGCTGAACTTTTTGCAAAGAACCAAATGGTGTTCCAAAAGGATAGGCTAAACACAGTTGGCTGTGGCATGTTTGTTGCTATGAGAAGTAGTTTAACTTGTCGTAAAATTGAAGTAGATACTTCCTGTGAGTTAGTATGGGCAGAGGTCATTGTTGGTAACCAGAATAAAATAATAATTGGATCTTTTTACTGACCTCCCAATTCAGATGATACAATTGCTGAAAGGCTCAAAGAAAACTTGAGTTTGATTTCAAACACGTACCCGACTCATACAATACTAGTTGGTGGTGACTTTAATTTGCCCTCGATATGTTGGTGAATATATATGTTTAATTCCAGTGGTATGCATAAAATATCATCTGAAATTGTACTAAATGTATTCTCTGAAAATTATTTTCAGCAGTTAGTGCATGAGCCCACACGAATAGTAAATGGTTGTGAAAGCACACTTGATCTCTTAGCAACAAATAATCCTGAGTTATAACAAACATCAAAACCAATTCAAGGATTAGTGAACACAGAGTTGTTGTACTAAGATTTAATATTGTAATCCATAAATCCTCCAAAAATAAGCGACAAAATATACTGATTCAAAAAGGCAGATAATAATTCACTTGACACCTTCCTGAGAGATAATCTCCACTCATTTCAAATTAATAATATAAGTGTAGACCAGATGTGCCTTAAATTCAAAGTAATAGTATTGGCAGCTATTGAGAGATTTATGCCAAATAAATTAACAAACGATGGATCTGATGCTCCTTGGTAAACAAAACAGGTTAGAACACTGTTGCAGGAAAAACGAAACAAAAATACCAAATTTAAACAGATGCAAAATTCTGAAGATTGGCGATCTTTTAGTACAGACTTTAGTGCGCGATGGCTATAACAGTTTACACAACAAAACTTTGTCTTGAAACCTGGCAGAAAATCCTAAGAGATTGTGGTCGTATGTGCATGATAACAATGGAGATACTATCGAAGACAATGTGGCCAAAGCAGAGTTACTAAACACAGTCTTCCGCAATGCCTTCACAAAAGAATACGAAGTAAATATTCCAGAATTCAAATCGAGAACAGCCTCCAACATGAGTAACGTAGAAGTAAATATCCTCAGAGTAGTGAAGCAACTTAAATCACTTAATAAAAGCAAGTCTTCTGGTCCAGACTGTATACCAATTAGGTTTCTTTCAGAGTATGCTGATGCATTAGCTCCATACTTTACAATCATATGCAACTGTTGGCTCAATGAAAGATCCGTACCCAAAGACTGGAAAGTTGCACAGGTCACACCAATATTCTAGGAAGGGAGTAGTAGGAGTAAGCCACTAAATTACAGGCCCATATTGTTAATGTCAATGTGCAGCAGGATTTTAGAACATATATTGCATTCGAACATTATGAATTACCTCAAAGAAAACAGTCTATTGACACATACTCAACATGGGTTCAGAAAACATCATTCTTGCAAAACACAACTAGCTCTCTATTTACATATAGTGTTGAGTGCTATTGACAACGGATTTCAGATCGATTCTGTATTTCTGGTTTCTGGATGGCTTTTGACACTGTACCACACAAGCAACTCGTAGTGAAATTGTGTGCTTATGGAATATCATCTCAGTTATGTGACTGGGTTTGTGATTTCCTGTCAGAGAGGTCACAGTTCATAGTAATTGACAGAAAGTCATGTAGCAAAACAGAAGTGATTTCTGGCGTTCCCCAAGGTAGTGTTATAGGCCCTTTGCTGTCTCTTATCTATATAAACTATTTGAATGGCAATCTGAGCAGCCAACTTCAGTTGATATTGTCATTTATCAACTAGTAAAGTCATCAGAAGATCAAAACAAGTTGCAAAACGATATAGAAGAAATACTGGAATGGTGCAAGATGTGGCAGTTGACCCTAAATAACAAAAAGTGTGAGTTCATCCACATGAGTGCTAAAATGAACATATTAAACTTTGATTACATGGTAAATCATTCTAATCTAAAAGCCATAAATTCAACTAAATACCTAGGTATTACAATTATGAACAAATTAAATTGGAAGGAACACGTAGGGAATGTTGTGGGGAAGCCTAAACAAAGACTGCATTTTATTGGCAGGACATACTCTTTTAGAATACTGCTGTGTGGTGTGGGATCCTTACTAGATAGGACTGATGGAGTACATCAAAAAAATTCAAAGAAAGGCAGCTTGTTTTACATTATCGCAAAGTATAAGAGAGTGTTACAGAAATGATACAGGATTAGGACTGGAAATCATTACAAGAAAGGTGTTTTTTGTTGTGACGGGATCTTCTCATGAAATTCCAATCACCAACTTTCTCCTCCAAATGTGAAATTATTTTGTAGACACAGACCTACATAGGGAGGAATGATCACCATGATAAAATAACAGAAATCAGAGCTAATACAAAAAATCGGTGTTCGTTCTTTCCGCACGCTACACGAAATTGGAATAATATAGAATTGTGAAGATGGTTCGATGAACTCTCTGCCAGGCACTTAAATGTGATTTCCAGAGTATCCATGTAGATGTAGATGTAGATCCATGTACATTTGAAGCTGACAGCTGAATGATTGTGCTATCACTGACATACATTGTGCTTAAGGACCACAGAGAGAAGATATGAGAAATTAGGGCTCATATGGAGGCATTTAGTTAGTCATTTTCCCCTCACTCTATTTTCGAGTGGAACAGGAAAGGAAATGACTAGTAGTGGTACAGTGCACCCTTCGCCAAGAGCCATACGGTGGATCAAAGAGTAATCTATGCAGATGTAGTAATTATCATACTGATTCCAGAGAAGGAAAGTTGCTACTCACCATATAGCGAAGATGCTGAGTCACGATAGGCACAATAAAAAGATTCACACATTCATCACTTTTGGGCATTAAGTCTTTGTCAGCAGCAGACACAAATACACTCATACACACACATACACTCACACATACGCAACTTGCACACACATCTGCAGTCTCAGAGAGCTGAAACTAAACTACAAGCAGCAGCACCAGCACCAGTGCATGATGGGAGGGGCAACTGGGTGGGGGTGGGGAGGAAGTGGGGGTGGGAAGGGGGAGGGATAATATGGTGGGAGTGGCGGACAGTGAAGTGTTGTAGTTTAGGCGGAGGGCAGGAGAGAAGATGTGGAGGGGGGAGCGGGTAAGTAGCAGAAAGGAGAGAAATAAAAATAAAAAGACTGGGTGTGGTGGTGAAATGACAGCTGTGTAGTGCTGGAATGGGAACAGGGAGGGGGCTGGATAGGTGAGGACAGTGACTAATGCAGGTTGAGGCCAGGAGGGTTATGGGAACATAGAATGTATTGCAGAGAAAGTTCCCACCTGCACAATTGAGAAAATCTGGTGTTGGTGGGCAGGATCCAAATGCACAGGCTGTGAAGCAGTCATTGAGATGAGGGATATCATGTTTGGCAGCGTGTTCAGCAACAGGTTGGTTCCACTTGTTTTTTGGCCACAGTTTGTAGGTGGCCATTCATGTGGACAGACAACTTGTTGGTTGTCATGCCTATATAGAATGCAGCATAGTGGTTGCAGCTTAGCTTGTAAATTACGTGACTGGTTTCACAGGTAGCCCTGCCTTAGATGGGATAGGTGATGTTAGTGAGCGTACTGGGGTAGGTGGTAGTCAGAGGATGTATGGGACAGGTCTTGCATCTAAGTATATTACAGGGGTATGAGCCATGAGTTAGGGGATTGGGAGCAGAGGTTGTGTAAGGATGGACGAATATAGTTGTGTAGGTTCAGTGGACGGTGGAATACCACAATAGGAGGGGTGGGAAGGATAGTGGGTATGACATTTCTCATCAGGGCACAATGAGAGGTAATCGAAACCCTGATGGAGAATGTAATACAGTTGCTCCAGTCCCAAATGGTACTGAGTTATGAGGGGAATACTCTGCTGTACCCGGACTGTGGGACTCTGGGAGGTGGTGGGAGACTGGAAAGATAAGGGATGGGAGATTTGTTTTTGTACAAGGATGGGAGGATAATTATGGTCAGTGAAGGCTTCAGTTAGACCCTTGGTATATTTAGAGAAGGACTGCTTGTCACTACAGGTGCGACGACCACAGGCAGCTAGGCTGTACGGAAGGGACTTCTTGGTGTGAAATGGGTGGTAGCTGTCGACGTGGAGGTGTTGCTCTGGTGGTTAATGGGTTTGACATGGACAGAGGTACTGATGTAGCCATCTCTCAGGTGGAGGTCAACATCTAGAAATATGGCTTGTTGGGTTGAGTAGGACCAGGTGAAACAAATGGGGGAGAAATTGTTGAGGTTCTGGAGGAATGTGAATAAGTTGTCCTCACCTTCAATCCAGATAGCAAAGATGTCATCAATGAATCTGAACCAGGTGAGGGGTTTAGAATTCTAGTTATTTAGCAGTGATTCTTCTAGATGGCCCATGAATAGGTTACCATAGGATGGTGCCATGTGGGTGTCCATAGCCATACCGTGGATTTGTTTGTAGGTAATGTCTTCAAAGGAGAAGTAATTGTGGGTGAGGATATAGTTGGTCATGGAGACTAGGAAGGAGGTTGTTGGTTTGGAATCCATAGGGCATCTGGAAAGGTAGTGTTTGATAGCAGTAAGACCATGGGCATTTGGAATGTTAGTGTACAGGGAGGCGGCATCAATAGTGACTAGCAAGGCACCATGTGGTAAAGGGAAACGAACTGTGGGGAGTTGGTCGAGGAAATAATTGGTATCTTTTACATAGGAGGATAGGTTCCAGGTAATAGGTTGAAGGTGTTGATCTACGAAAGCAGAGATTCTCTCAGTGGTGGTGCAGCAACCAGCCACAATGGGGCATCCTGGATGGTTGGGTTTATGGTCTTTAGGAAGCATGTAACTCAGTATGATCTGGGACTAGAGCAACTGAATTACATTCTCCATCAGGGTTTCGATTACCTCTCATTGTGCCTTGAAATGAGAAATGTCCTACCCACTATCCTTCCCATCCCTCCTACCGTGGTATTCTGCCGTCCACCGAACCTACACAATATACTCATCCATCCTTAACCAACCCGTGCTCCCAATCCCTTACCTCATGGCTCATACCCCTGTAATAGACCTAGATGCAAGATCTATCCCATACATCATCTTACACAACCTACTCCGGTCTGGTCACTAACATCACCTATCCCATCTAAGGCAGGGCTACCTGTGAAACCAGTCATGTGATTTACAAGCTAAGCTGCAACCACTGTGCCACATTCTATGTACGCATGACAACCAACAATTTGTCTGTCCGCATTAACGGCCACCCACAAACTGTGGCCAAAAAACAAGTGGAACCAACCCGTTGCTGAACACGCTGCCAAACATGATATCCCTCATCTCAATGACTGCTTCACAGCCTGTGCCATATGGATCCTGCCCACCAGCACCAGATTTTCTGAATTGCGCAGGTAGGAACTTTCCCTGCAATACATCCTATGTTCTCGTAACCCTCCTGGCCTCAACCTGCGTTAGTCACTGTCCTCTCCCATCCAGCCCCCTCAATGTTCCCATTCCAGCACTACATAGCTGTCATTTCACCGCCACACCTAGTCTTTTAATTTCTTTTTATTTTTATTTCTCCCATTTCTGCTACTTACCCCCTCCCCCTCCGCACCTTCTTTCTCCCCTGCCCCCCGTCTAAACTGCCACACTTCACCGGCTGCCACTCCCACCATACTATCCCTCCCATACCCCACCCCAGCCTCCTCCTTACCCCACCCAGTTGCCACTCCCATCATGCACTGGTGCTGTTGCTCGCCGTGTGGTTTCAGCTCGCTGAGATGGCAGACGTGTGTGTAAGTTGCATTTGCGTGAGGGTGTGTGTGTGTGCGTTGTGTATGTGTGTCTACTGCTGACAAAGGCTTAATGGCTGAAAGCTATGAGTGTGTGAATCTTTTTATCATGCCTATCATAACTCAGCATCTTCGCTATATGGTGAGTAGCAACTTTCTTTCTCTGGTATTGTTACATTCCATCCTGGATTTTCCATTGTTTAACTATCATACTGTATTAAATAGTGTATTTTATATAATGTATTAGAACTCTTATTATTGTTTGGCCCATGTTTGAGTAAAATTTGTCTAATTGTTTTACCCTATTTGGTAAGTTACTGATTTGTTCTACTTCCATATTAAAACTCTTCTTATTGTTTGGTCAATTTTTGAGTGAAGTTTGTCTAATTGCTGTACCCTATTTGGTAAGCTACTGAAATGTTTTACTTCTAATGTTCTTTAAATTTGTTAAAAACAAAGATTCCAAGACTTACCAAGCAGGAAAGTGCCGGTAGATAGGCACAATGAATAAAACACACAAACACACACACACACACACACAGAATTTGAGCTTTCGCAACCGGTGGCTGCTTCGTCAGGAAAGAGGGAAGGAAAAGGAAAGATGAAAGGATGTGGGTTTTAAGGGAGAGGGTAAATCCATACATACACAGACACAAGCAGAGGGTGTAGTGTAGTACAGTATGTATAATATTGTATATTTTCCCTAGTGAATTTCATCATAAATCGTCGTAATGATTTGGGGATGAATAGTGATGTCAATATCTATAACACTAGAGATAATTCTGACCTTTATTTCCCATTATCAAAGCTGCCAGTAGTTGAAAAAAGAATTCAAAACATAGCCACAAAATTTTTTCATCATTTACCCAGTAACATAAAAAGGCTGCAGGTAGCAAGGCATCTGAAATTTTGTATCTGACAGGTCACAAAGCGTTTAACATATAATCACTTCTTTTGACAATTCAACCTGTTCCACAAATGAATTTTTGTTTAAAAATTGGTAAGCCATAAAAAATTACTTTTTAAGAGTAACAGTTGCTGTATAATTAGTAATGAAAAATAATATGTTCATAAATGTAAACATTAGTCATATATACATACCCTGTAAACTAACTTGTTCCTTATCATTTTGATAAAGTAATCATTCAATTGATCTGTAGACGTAACTATAAAGGTACTCTTCCTGACTTGCATTCCAAAACATGTTATTTTCTTTTGGGTTTTTAAGGAGGCCAGATTCATATATATGCATGCTATTATATGATTATCTCATACCATGCATTCATGAAGAAACAAATTCATGGAAAAAGCTAGAAGTGCAGTGGCAATAAAACACACAATCAGTAGCAGTAAGAATTTTAATGCAGAGTTGAATCTGAATACTTTGGGATAAATGCTGTCATGTTTCTCCCTTCATCCACTTCTTTTTCACCTTCTCTCTCTCTCTCTCTCTCTCTCTCTCTCTATCTCTATCTCTCTCTCTTGCTCACTATCATCTCTTGCCCTCTCCTTCTCTTTATTCCTCCCTCTTTCTTTCCCTGTCTCCGTCCCTCCATCTATCTCCTTCTCCCCCTTTCCTTCTACCTGTCCCTTCCTCTTTGTCTCCTTCTTTCCCCTCTCCATCTCCCTTTCCCTCCTTCCCCCTCCCTCCAGTGGTGGAGCTGCTAAATACACTTTGTCAGTTTATCATAGTGAAATTCAGTAGAATACTCTCTGTAATATGTGATTCTCATTAAACAGAAGGTTCCCTGTGCTCACAGTTAGAAAGTTTTGAATATATTCATGAATCTGCACCAGTGAGTGGTGGGTCCAATTAAGTATCTTAGTATCATCCTGTTTTCTTTAGGAGTTTTCACCTGAATTGGGGATTTAGTTTTTGAAGTGCATTGTAATTTAACAATGATGTGAGACTAAAACAGTTACCCAGCTTTTCTTTTTCCTAATATTTACAAGATTATATTTCTTTTCAGAAATGTGATCAAGGCTAATAGAGGTAAAATATATTTCAGGTACAGCATCACGCCTGTTTACTGTGGCTTTCAATGGCTCATATTCTCCACCATCTGGTTTCTGTTTTGATATTAACTGCAATGATGAACCAATTATTGATGACATTAACAGCCCTGATTATAATGTGGATTCAAGGGTAAGAGATTAATAGCCTTTATAAAAAAATCATCTAAGTTCCTTATAAAGGTACAACAAAAAAGTTTTGGTCTGGCACTGAGATGACATTGATATCAACAAAATTTTGTTTTGATATGATGGTATATGTTGTGTAGCAAGTTAAACAAACATTAACTATATCTGCCAATGAATTTCTTTGTATTGATTATAAATTCACTGGTTCTAAGAGAACTTCAAAAGCTATAAAATTTTCTAATCAAACAAGGAATTAAATGAAATAGGTAATAAAAGTTTTGGACTACAGTGGGAGCATGAACTTAATTAGAAACCCTCGCCATACATTTAAATGACCTAGTTCAACCACATTTGAAAATGCATGACTTCCATTTTAGGTGATTTAAAAGTGAAGGAACTAGTTTATTCTTCATACTTCCATTCACTACTGAGTTACTGAATCATGTTTTGGGGAAACTCAACCCACAAGAATTGTACTTTCATAATACATTTATTCATTAGTGTCCTTTGTCATTACCAATATCTCTCTTTTCTTGAAAAATAATTCAAAGTAGGGCTATAAATACCAGGACCAAAAGCAACCTCTACAAAGACTTTCAAGGGCTTACCATTAGTATTCTACACAGAGTATGTGAAAGAACTTGCCCCCTTTCTAACAGCCATGTACCGCAAGTCTCTAGAGGAATGGAAGGTTCCAAATGATTGGAAAAGAGCACAGGTAGTTCCAGTTTCCAAGAAGGGTCGTTGAGCAGATGTGCAAACCTATACGCCTATATCTCTGACATCGGTCTGTTGTAGAATTTTAGGACACGTTTTTTGCTTGTGTATCATGTCATTTCTGGAAACCCAGAATCTACTCTGTAGGAATCAACATGGACTCTGGAAACCATGATCGTGTGAGACCCAACTCGCTTTAGGCTCCCAGGTAGATGCCATATTCCTTGACTTCTGGAAGGTGTTCGATACAGTTCCACACTATCGCCTGATAAACAAAGTAAGAGCCCACGGAATATCAGACCAGCTGTGTGGCTGGATTGAAGAGTTTTTAGCAAACAGAACACAACATGTTGTTCTCAATGGAGAGATGTCTACAGATGTTAAAGTAACCTCTGGCGTGCCACAAGTGAGTGTTATGGGACCATTGCTTTTCACAATATATATAAATGACCTAGTAGATAGTGTTGGGAAGTTCCATCCAGCTTTTCACGGATGGTGCTATAGTATACAGAGAAGTTGCAGCACTAGAAAATTGCAGCGAAATGCAGGAAGATCTGCAGCGGATAGACACTAGGTGCAGGGAGTGGCAACTGACCCTTAAGACAGACAAATGTAATGTATTGCGAATACATAGAAAGAAGTATCCTTTATTGTATGATTATATGATAGCGGAACAAACACTGGTAGCAGTTACTTCTGTAAAATATCTGGGAGTATGCGTACGGAACAATTTGAAGTGGAATGATCATATAAAATTAATTGTTGGTAAGGCAGGTTCCAGGCTGAGATTCATTGGGAGAGTCCTTAGAAAATGTAGTCCATCAACAAAGGAGGTGGCTTTAAAAACACTCGTTTGACCTGTACGTGGTTATTGCCCAACAGTGTGGGATCTGTACCAGGTCGAGTTGACAGAGGAGATACAGAAGATCCAAAGAAGAGGTTTCTGGATGAGGTGTCGTATATATTGCTTCCTCCTACTTATACTTCCCGAGGAGATCACGAATGTAAAATTAGAGAGAGAATCGAGTGCGCATGGAGGCTTTCCAGCAGTTGTTCTTCCCGTGAACCATACACGAGTGGAACAGGAAAGGGAGGTAATGACAGTGGCACATAAAATACCCTCTGTCACACACCATTGGGTGGCTTGCAGAGTATAAATGTAGATGTAGATTAGCATACAAGTATTCAACAATCTGTCATTTGTTATGTCATTAAGGAAAAGGCCATGAGGGAGGAGGTACTGGACCACTAGTCACTCAACAGTTGAATCAAAATTTTTATTTCACTGGACACTTATTTCTGACCATAAGTCATTAATGCACATTTGTGACTTTCCCTTACCATATACTTAGCACGCTTGCTACTCTTAACTTGCAATAACTACATCATCTTATTCACACTAGCCTTGACACATCTCTAAACATAATCAAACGAACAAAGGTACAAATAGCTTATGGGTTTCATGTTGTAGGATTGCCTGATCCAATGATGTATACTATACCAAATGAAATAAGCACTATTTTATGGACCAAAGCACCCATATTTATATACATACATTTTGTTGATTCTCGCACACACTTGTTTATCATATCACCTGCGATCACAGACTGCTCACAACCAGCTTGAAAAACAAAGGTGTTATACATGACTTGCTTGATAGCCACAAGAACAGATAGTTAAGAACCCCACTCATGATGAGAATATCATGGATCTGATGGCACAAACAGAGCTGACCTCTTTGAGGATATTCATATCAAAACTGGTACCAGTGAGCATGGCATGGTTGTAGCCATAGTGATTACCAATGTATAGAGGGCAACTAAAACAAGCAAGAAGATATATGTGTTCAGTAAACTAGATAAAATTCAGCAGTGTCATATCTCAATGAGGAACTTGTAATTTTCAGCACAGGGCAGGAGCACTTAGAGGAAGTATGGCTCAAGTTTAAAAGAATAGTTGACCATGCACTTATATATATGAGCTGCTGAGAACCAAAGTGGTCCAAGTCAAAAAATTTTAGTTTTTGAGCTATACTATTCAGTTTATTCACAATCCAAAGGAAATTTCTTGTGGAGAAGTGATATGATGATAACTGCATTACATTAGTATATTAATATGATACATATACATTAGTGTTTCACATAACTTTAGTGAATTTTGTGATCTATAGTTAATAGAATATTACTGTTATTGCCTAGATAAATTTTGTAGAAAAATATTGTAATCAACCATGAGCGAGAAGTGTTTGAGCTGCCGTATAAAAGTTAGTTCTGGGGCTCTGTGCAGCTGTTGTGGCAAATATTTACATTGGGGTGAATGTAGTGGCATGGAAATCGGGGGAGTAAATGGGTCTCTTCCATGGTATTGCAAACTATGTTAAAGGCATAGGAAAATAGTGGGACAGGAAGGGAACATTAGAGCCCTTCAGGCTGAACTGGATAGTGCTAGGGAGATACTGATGAGATTAACAGGGGAGGAGGGTGAAGACAGCTGGGAAGTCATAGCAAGGAATAGGGGTCCCGGCTAGAGAACAGCATCAGCCTGTTTCATTATTGGCACAAACAACAACTAAGGATGAGGCTCAAATAGATGTAAGTGTAGTCAGCACTCAACAGACTTTCACTAGGAAACCAACTGCTGCAAAAAAAAAGTAGAAAGTAGGAGGAAAGTTCTGTTGATTGGTAGTAGCCATGGAAGAGGTGTGGGCCAGTTCTTTCTGGAAAAATTAGGTGACAGGTACTAGGTCACAAGTATTTTCAAGCCCAGTGCATGTCTTAGCCAAATGATAGAGGATGTAGGATCATTGTGCAAGGGTTTTACAAAGCAGGATCATGTTGTGGTAGTGGGTGGAGCAGGAAACAGTACTGATAGGAATCGGGGCTACAATATTGAGTGTGACCTGGTAAAAATAGCATCTGCAATGAATCATAGAAATATTGGCTTGGTTCCTGCTTTCAAGTGGTTTTGACCAGCCCCAATTGAACAGCTCTGTTAGGAGGTTCAATATGGAGATAGATCAGCTGCTTTGGGCAGTTACTTTGTCAGGCATAGGTTTGGTTCTTGTTGATGGTATAGGTAAGTGGGACTTCACAAGACATGGCCTGCATCTCAATAGGAAAGGGAAGGGTAAACTGGCTGGGATGACAGCAGAATCTTTAGTACAGTGAAACATAATGTTAGGATGTCGCAAAATTCACATAAATGCACAGTTAATATATTGCATCAGAATATCAGGGTATTAAAATACAAAATAATGAGCCTATTGTTTGTTTAGAAGATTTAGGGGTGGGATAGATGTACTATGCCTGTCTGTCCATACACAGGTATGGAAATGGTAAATGCAAATGGAAATAAACTTTCGGCACATGTAAGTAGAAACACTATGGAGAAAGGAAGAGTTGCCATAATATGTTAAAATCAGTCGTAGTGTGAAAAATTTGGAAAATAAAATTTGGAACTCCCACTGGAATCACTTGAGAGCTGCAAAATCATTCTTCCTCTCCCACCACAGTGAAGTGCATTTTCAGAAATAGTGATGTAAGTAAAATGGCAAGACCACGTGGTCTTGTCTTACTGTGTTGGTTTGTGAGTTTATTTATACTCTAAAATAAAAAAGGCATTATAACAGTGATAGTAAGTATTAACATTGTTTTCATTCTTTAAATTTGTAATATCCAGATGTTATTAAAGCAGGAATTTTCTTTGTAAGGGAAGATTGTGCTCTACGTTGAAGTCTACATGAATCAAGCAGTGCTGTCTCACATGAAATACATGTCATAAAACTCATCCCTCTCAACAAAACTGTGTGATCTGCCACTGAGGCATAACGGAAAGACACAATGACACTCTTCCCTTACATCCCTCCAATGCACCACCATCTGGACCTGGACATGTTGACTCTTTGGCAGAGGAAGACAATGTGAATGGTGAAATTGATTAAATAGACATGCCCATTTATAAAGACTCTTGGAATAGCAGCATAGCAAGAACTACATTTTACAAAATTTCGACATTTAGAAACAACAATTTATTTATAACCCATAGCTGAGTGAACTGCCAAACTATTAGACAGACTCAGTAGGTAGCAGTTTAGTAATTGAGAGCAATAATGTCATTATTTTAACTCAATTTGTGAGAGAAAACTGCAAAATGTGAGCAATAAGTGAAGATCAAATTTACTGTATCACATTAAATTTATGTTTTACAAATAAATTGCAATTATGGAGATTAAATGAGAATGTCTTCCTTCTCAGGTATTCAACATCACCAAAAAATTTGTATGAAGAGTGGTAAAATACCAATTTACCTTTCACTATCAGTAAATTTCTGAGAGTAAAAGTGGTACTACAACTTTTAGGGACTATAAAAAGGAATTTAAGGTGCACATAACTAAAATGTCTGTAGCAAACCTAATTATAATACTTCATTTGTACATTTCATCAAATGAATCATGAATTATCATAAAGAATGAACTTACCTTAGGCAAAATACAAAACCTTTCATTTCTCAGAAATGGGAAAAATTGAATTTACCACTTAGTCTCTGAGTAACTCATATGTACCCAGTACAACAGTTCATAATGGGAGGGACCCTCCATGTTATACAGTTATTGTAAAGAAACTTCTCACAAAACAGAGAATAGTGCATAATATGTGTACAAACAAAACATAGCACTATAGATAGAGGGACAATGAATGAATGAATGAATCACTCTCTGTATTCATCCATTAACAATATACATTGTATGGATGTAGTCAATTTCAATATAATTTCTTATATTTAATTTGTTTAAAAAACTTGGATAATAAATACAAATATTTTATATCAGTATATATAAATAATATTACTTTTCGACGATGTAAATAAAACAGAAAGAAACTTCCACATGGGAAAATATATTAAAAACAAAGATTCCAAGACTTACCAAGCGGGAAAGCGCCGGCAGACAGGCACATGAACAAAACACACAAACACACACACAGAATTACGAGCTTTCGCAACTGGCAGTTGCTTCGTCAGGAAAGAGGGAAGGAGAGGGAAAAATGAAAGGATGTGGGTTTTAAGGGAGAGGGTAAGGAGTCATTCCAATCCCGGGAGCGGAAAGACTTCCCTTAGGGGAAAAAAAGGACAGGTGTACACTCGCACACACACACACATATCCATCCGCACATACACAGACGTGCGGATGGATATGTGTGTGTGTGTGCGAGTGTACACCTGTCCTTTTTTTCCCCTAAGGGAAGTCTTTCCGCTCCCGGGATTGGAATGACTCCTTACCCTCTCCCTTAAAACCCACATCCTTTCATTTTTCCCTCTCCTTCCCTCTTTCCTGACGAAGCAACTGCCAGTTGCGAAAGCTCGTAATTCTGTGTGTGTGTTTGTGTGTTTTGTTCATGTGCCTGTCTGCCGGCGCTTTCCCGCTTGGTAAGTCTTGGAATCTTTGTTTTTAATATAATATTACTTTTCCATATTCAGATTATTTTCAATGTTATAAAAACTATGTGTTAGTAAAAATTGTTTAAGATCTACCTTGAATTTATGAAATTCTTTAATTTTCTTTATTGTAGAAGGTAATGCACTAAAAAGTATTTTGGGCTGGTAGTTTACACTTTTTTTGGTAGAGTGCTCCTTTGTGGGTGTCTCTGTGAAAATCATCCCTGTTCCTTGTTTCACGGTTATGAACCTGATTATTTAATGTTGAAAATTCCTGGTCAGTTTTCTGAAAGCATACACATTCATAGATGTATATGCTAGGAAAAGTCATTATTTTAAATTCTTTAAATATTTCCCTGCATGACACTCTGCAGGGAACCCCTTTCATTATTGTAATAGCCCTTTTTTTTAAGTTTAAAAGCTTGTTTTGCCATACTTGTATTTTTCCAGAATATCACACCATATCTAAGCAAACTGTTCATGTAAGCATAATAGGCACACAGCAATGATTCAGTGTTGCAACGTGTTTAGAAGAGAGACTGATGGAAGTGTACTGGCAGACTCTTGAAGACAGATGTAACCTAAGAACTGGCTTTAAATATTGGCTCTAGGAATATACTACAATCCCCAATGTGTCACTCACACTGGGATCATGAGGATAAGATTACTGCACACACAGCGGCATTCAAACAATCATTCTTCCCGCTCTCCATACACGAATTAAATGGGCAGAAACCTCAATAACTGGCACAATGGGGCGTACCCTCTGCCGTGCACCTCACAGTGGTTTGCAGAGTCTAGATGTAGATGTACATATCAACTTTCCTAACACACACGTTTCCCTACTAGCTATTCATGTGAAATCCGTGTCTGGTGAAACATGCTCTATCAAGTGAGCTGACATCTATTAATTTCACAATACTGAAATCTTACATGTGTTTTTTAGTTTTTCATTTATTCTATGAACTTCGTTGCTCACAGATAAGCATTCCAGCAGGTCATGTCTATGGCTTAAGTTTATGAGTATGATATTTGTGTTAGTTATTTTTAGTTTTTCATTTATTCTATGAATTTCATTGCTCACAGATAAGCATTCCAGTAGGTCATGTCTATGGCTTAAGTTTATGAGCATGATATTTGTGTTAGAAGTAATAGAAGTCTCAAGAGCTGTTTAAACATGACTATGACCCTATTTTTGTAAATGTCATATGCTCCAGCACAAACCATTATGCTTTCCTGTTCTGTGTAGTCATTTTTCAAGATACTTCTTCCCACTTCTTTGAAATCAGCCTGTGGCTTAATCATACCTGCTGTGGATTGCCAATGAATTGCTAACGTTTCTAAGTCCTCTCCTGTGGTTGTCTCCATATGGGGGAAAGTGGTGCAGAATGATGTGCTAGAAAGTTAATTGTTTCTCACAGGTCAGGAAGTTTACATTACAATAAGTTTTCTAGAGTAGTATGTGGCAATCCACAACTCAGGCTCAACCACACGCATGTGACATTACACCGTCTGGGAGGGCACCAAATACCACCACAGAGTGTTCCAATGTTTCTCCTGAACTACGCTACTTCCCCCCCCCCCTTCCCCCTAGTGCCACCTACATCCACTGTTGAAGAAATTTGCATCACAATTAATGCCTCCGAGTGCCCACGCGACGAGCTTTCCTTGCAGCTCCACGAGGGATCCATCTTCGTCCTCCACATAGGGGGCTACTTCACATGGGTCCACACCCACGTCACACATCACCATCCCGTGCACAGTCCCTATCCCAAATGGGGTGGATATGGCTGCCAT
Organism: Schistocerca gregaria; assembly: GCF_023897955.1. NCBI lineage: Eukaryota > Metazoa > Arthropoda > Insecta > Orthoptera > Acrididae > Schistocerca > Schistocerca gregaria. The sequence goes on along the minus strand of NC_064920.1, from coordinate 1,208,274,039 downwards.
AGCTGCAACATTCAGCACCGATGGGATGCTCAAGATTCGCATCCTCTGGTACTGCAATGCCGACATCTCCTGTGCCAGTCCAGTTCACGAGTTCACACGTGCAGGTCGACTAGTCCCCCCCCCCCCCCCCCTCTGGATGGCGGACTATACAAGGGCTAGGCCACTGTACACAGACAGTATGGACTCTTAGCACACACTGCTGTCAACCAGCGAGCATCCGCCAATGCCACTACAGAGGAAGACACTCACGTCTTTCCCCCAGTGCTCCACCGTCCCGGGTGGGGGGTGGGGGGGGGGGGGGGGGTCCTCTGTGGCGACCGTCAACCGCTAGTAACTTCACCGGCAAAGTGCAGAGTAAATGGTCTTTGGAGACTCAGACTCGAGATTCTTTGTGGTCCTGTCTGCAACTTGACAAAGTGATACACGTGTCGTGAAATTCTGCATTGTTTTTCTTGTGTTTCTGTAATTATACGATCCTTAATAAAAGTGTCTTATTGTAATAAGTTGGAGTTTTTGGTGCGTGGTCTGTCACTAAAGCCAGAAACAAAAAAAACCACAGCCTCATTCACACAGCTCTTTGGGATCAAGTCATGTCTCTCTGGAATGTTCAGAACAAATATCTTGGCATAATAGAGAACCAAAATTTTCTTCTTGAATGTTTGTCTGACATCATAACCCTTACTGCAGGCTACATTGTTAAAATCACTTATTAAGATCACATTATCATTTTTTTACTCTTTCAGCATCACAGCCTGCTATGACTTCTTGAATTTTATCATAGGCTTTTATGATACCACAAACCTCAACACTGCTAATACTGTTTATCATAATTTCCACCATACATCTCCCATGATTTTCTGCAAAAATATGCAATTTTATTCATAACAGAATGCTTATTGCTTCAGGAACTTCCATTTTTAACTGCTGAAAGTTCGGTCTTTGGAACATAAAATATTATTTTTCACAGAAAATTTCCCTTTTTGAAATGTTAGCCATAGTCACTTTAAAACACAATTTAAGGTTTGCTTCTGAGCCAGTTACTGCAATACTATTATTAGGAGAAAGAACATTAAATTTGTATCATTTACTGGAGATGACATTTTTGTGCCCAATGCTTTGTCTTTATTGAATACTAACTTCCATTCTGATTGTTTGTTATCTCTATCTTGTGGCAATTCACAGATATTTTGCTTCAGTCTCAGCTGCATAATTTTGTACTTCAGGCTATAATTATCTCTTATTAGGCCATTGGTTACACATTGTAAGCTTGAAATACGTTCACTATACTTTGTGGATTCACTTTTGTGCTTCACACATGCTAAATTTTTTAATGGAAGGGCTTTACCTTGTGCTTTAGAGATTTCATTCATAGCCCTGTGCTGCTGAGATGGGTACATGTGCAGTCTATTTGTATCTATAGTATAAGATCTAGACATTACCTTCAACTGCAAAATTGGTTGGTTAAATTCTTTCATTCAGTGTCAAAATTTACCTGGAGTCAGAACAGATAATACAAATCACCAACATACTAAAAACTGGTCCAATATGTTCCACTAAACCTTCATTCCTTGCTCTCTAACAACCACAAAAATTATGTTTCTATTTCAAATTCAGAACACTGTGAGTGAAGAATGATCAATGAAATGAACAGAGACAACTACCCATGTTATAGTAGTGGCACATGAACAAGCAGTTCAGCTTCATAGCTAAGCTATTACAGATGCATAATTCTCCAGAAGAATACAAGTTTGAAAGCAGAGCCACAATGAACTTATCCCCTGTTCAAGGCCTTCAGAGAGAGTGACAGTCTTCATACATTCCATTGTTCATAAATGGAACGAGGAGTTATGTTCCAGATGACAGCTGAATTTTTATTTCCAATCGAAGGAAACAAGAAAAGAATTGTCTATATCTTACTGTAATAGAAAATTATCCATCTGAGCCTAGAAGATTTAATTCAACAATGTTATGGGACAATGTAAGCCTAATCTACTTTGTCATGGAATGATTCATTACATAACATACAGAAAGATTATAATAAAATTTAAAAATATATAAGTTACTGTAAAAATTAAATACACACAAAAATATTTCAAGTATTATGTATAAAAAAATAACAATACACTACAGTACAATCTGTCCCAATATACTAAGAGGAATTCCAGAAGAGAATGAAGGGACATCATTCAACCTGGATTTCTAAACTCTGTGCTTGTGTTTGCATAAAAGATGATTATCAGCATTGACCTTCTGGCAAAATCACATTTTTACACCATTCTGTATAATGATTTAAGAAACGTTATCCAAGAGCAATCACTTTTTCTGTTTTGTGTTCACTGAATTAATTTGACAGTTCCTTTTTAAATAGTTCATAGCATCAACCAAAAATAACATGAAGGAGTATATGTACAAGGATGACAAACTGCAGATTGTTCTGAATGTCCTTTCTACATACCTCTCTAAAAAAACCTCAAAACACTGGTGGCAAGGATACTGGCCTGCAGTTGTCTGCATTTCCTCTTTTTACAGAACAGTTTTATGTTAACAAGGAACAGTTCAGCACACATATATGGTACACTGATCTTCAAAAATGTACTTGATATTTCATAATCCCAATGTGATTATTTATCTTTCACTGACTCAGTTTCCTCCATACATCTCTTCTCTTGAAGTAATGACATAAATGTGTTTCAACATCAGGTGTTAAGTATTCTGAATACTTGTTTGTATGAACAATGTTTTAATTTACCTTACTGACTAATGACAGGAAATGGTTATTAAATATTTTGAATGGTTCTCATTACACATAAAACTGAGGCCCTTTGTGGCCACTCTTTTTAAATCCAGATAGTGATAAAACCAACTGTAGTCCTGTTTTTGCTTGTTTACTAAATCTCTATGCTAAATTAATGAAATTAAATTAAAAACTCTAATGAGATTTGTGTGATTAACAGGTTGCTGAATTTACAGCCTACATTGAGAGTTTAGCATCTCATCTCCAAACTGAGCATGTGTTAGTTACAATGGGTGATGACTTCAATTACCAAGATGCAGCCCAGTGGTTTGTTAATCTGGATAAATTGAAAAAGTAAGCTTTGCGTTTTTATGAGTAACGTGTTGTTTTGAATTATGTCTAAATCTGTGACAGGCACATATATAAATGTACACTGTGAATTACTACACTATTGACCACCAAGAAGGGCTAGAGATATCACAGCTAAACTGATTTGGGAGATAACATATTGTGTGAAGATCACATAACTGAAAATACGGCTCAATGTGAAGTGAGGAAGATGATAAAATCAGTATTGAGAGTTGCTGGTTATAACCAGTGTGACATGTCTCTGCATTGAATCAAAGAGGCTTTGGATGTACTGCTTGGATATAGCAGTCCATTCTGCTTCCACATATTGCCAAAGTTAATCTGGTATAGCAGCAGGTTGTGCATCCCAGGCAGTCATTCTGCAATCATTGACCAGATGATTTCAATAGATGAGAGATTGGGGGAACAGGGAGGCCAAGGCAGCAATGCAGTCCAATAGGCAGCAATGAGAACATTGCATGTCACATGTGATAACACAATATCCTGTCACAATGAGGCAGTCGGCAAGCTCTGTAGGTATGGGAGGACAACAGCCTCTGCACTTCAGAGGTGTAACACTGGTTGGCCAGTGTACCAGCAATATGTACTAGAGGGGTGTGAGATTGGAGTACAATACCACACCAAAACATAATACCAGTATGGCGAAGCAAGTTCAATTATCTCTCACCACGGTGTCTCCAGACTCTAATCCTACCATCATGGTGGTGGAAGCAGAATCAGCATTCATCAGTAAAAATGTGGTATTGACTGTGGTAAACACAGCAATAGATGTCTTGCGGACAGTCCACTCTGCTGCAAGTGATGTAAAATGATACATGTGGACACTGCATATTGCACAACAAACCGAATGTGTTGTGATATGGTTTGTGGTGTGGCAGAGTTATCTGTCACTGCCAAGTGCACAATACCCCTGTCATCACTGGTGCAATGAAGAGGTTGAAATAAGTGCCACCAATCCATCATTCCCTCCTGCATCCAGGGATTACAGATCCGCATCGCAGTTACTTGGTTCCATCTGACACTATGACCAGTTTCTCTGAAGAATAATCCACTATTCATATAGGCAACTATTTTTCCTTGGTCAAACTCTGAAATGTGTTCGAAAGATACTTGCTGTCTTCTACAAGGCATGCTGAAGCTGCTCACACAAAACAGCTTCACAAAAGAACAATTCCAGTAGGTCCACACTGCCGTTTGTTCCCCCTTTACATGGTGCTTCCAGTTGGCACTACCACTGCCCATGATGTGCACCCGCACTGAAATGCTGGTCACATGCGCCTCTCATTGCCACAAATGCATGCTGCAAATTTCACCTGATTTAGATGCTTCCTTCATGGTGTTACATTTTGGGTGGCCACCAATGTATGTAAAGTGTGGCCCAGTTTCTGGCTTAAGGTACTAAGAAATTAAAAGTCAAAGAATATGAGGTTTGACAAGGAATTCATTCCAAATAGAGTCCACTTGGCATGATACATTGCATATCATTAATTCTTTAATTTCTTTGTGACCCTGATAAAGCAAAATTTATTTTACCAGGTTCTATGGAAACATATAAGCTGAAACTTACTTTTCCAGGGAATGAGGCACTACAAATTCACAGAAAGCTGCTTAGAAAGTTTTAAACAAGAGAAGACATTTAAAAAAATAAAAAATAAATAAAAAAAAGGATTGTCAGTCACAACCTCCTGATCGCTCCAGCTGAAATAAATCTGCTGTTTCAGTTTTGAGAAAAGTAAATAGCCTGGAATTAACAAATCTGGTAAAAAATTTGAGTAGTGCGGTATTGAGACTTGCCCTTCAGGGAGCAACTGGTGATTCATTGCTGACCAGAGCAGGAAAAACCATGACAGACTAGCAAGTCACATTTTTGCACTTCCTTATAGAGCTCGTCATTTACTATGCTACAAGGAGACACACATTCTTTATATATGGCACCACTCCATTGAGAAATACAAGCAACATCATCTTCACTCTAGACATTATAAAATGAAGGTTTTGTAGTCACAGAAATATTTCGCTAACTCCTTTACAACTCTGACACTTCCCTTTAGAATTGTAGACAAAATACAAAGTCTCATTGCAAAGAATAATCATGTTTAAAAAGTTCAGATTTTAGTCAGTTATGGATAACAAGTCTCAACACGACATAACATATTTGTACATTTGATTCTGTGCAGACTATGTGGAACAAACACTACACTTAGCTTGAATTACTCAAATCTTCATGCAAAATCTGCACAGCTACTTTTTATGGAAATGTTTAGCATTTATTCACCTATTTCATCTTCTTTAATCATTTCAGTGAAAGTGGTAGTGTTTTTATTGGTCTGAATTGTTATTACTGTGTTTGTCATCCTTCAGTATCTGTCAGCTTCAGAAAAACTATTGTACCATTCACAACCAGTGCCCAACCCTTTGGAGTCAGTTCAGTGCTACAACTGCCCCTTCTTTTTGTCCATCTCCTGAAGTTGAGACACACTCACATAACATCAGGTTGTATAATATGAGCAAACATTTCAACAGCAGTGACTATATTTATGCCTCTCAATTCAAGTATTGTAAATGTTCCACACAACATAGTTTAACAGCTATGCAATACATGCGGTTCATGAAAAGATTAGACAACACTGACTAAAGTGAATGCTAGGAGTAGTTTTCATTTTACTGTACATTACAAGTTGTTCTCACTCAATTCATGGATGCACTGCAAGAAGATGACTGCTTGCTGTTATTGGCCAAATTTTATTTACACAGTCTCTACAAATATAATATACTGAACAATGGAAATGTGTTCTTGAAATAATTAAAGTAGATTCCCACAAGATATTCAGTGTCATAGTTTGAATGTTTGAAAGTTAAGATTTTTCATCATATTTATTACATGGTCCTGTCAGTAAGATAAGGTAATAACAATTTTTGTTGAACTTTGTTATATATATGCTTGTTGTCCACTGTTTAAATGAATTCCACTCATTTGACAACTCTTCTGCTACAGGTAAATCAAGTGTTTTATAAGTTGCATTGTTCATAGAGAAGTCACAGTTTACTAATATTCTACCAATAAATCAGAGCTTGTCATAATAATACTTACAACTCAGCCAAAATGATTATCACACTTTATATCCCTCATAATTTTCATGGTCAGATATTTGTATGACATGAATGACTCTAGTTGTGACATGACACTCCTTTAATGAGTTTTAGAGCCATACTTACGCATTCTATAAATTTTGACAGCAATATCTGGATTGGAAAATTGTTTTCTTTAATTTTAATGTAGGTACTTAAATAATTAGTGTAATACCTCCAATTTTTTCTGTTTTTCAACCAATTTGTTCACAGGAAGTAATTGAAAATTGATGATTGCCATGTATAGTAGCTCTTATGAAATCAACTGCTGTAGCATACAGTTATTTTATAACTGTAATATCTTCTTCCACTTTGTTTCTCATTAAAGCAGCTGTGTGTACTGTCTACATTTGATGTACACATATGCTGTATTTGAGTTTTTATGCAAGTTTGAAAGTGTCAATAAAACAAGAGTACAATACTTGCATTACAATTAATAACTCAAGCAAGAGATTTTTGTGTAAATATTCAACAGATTTCACATCTTTATAGTGATACAGCTGGCATATCAGACACAAAATGCACTAATGTAGCATCCAATCAAAGGTTTGTACTAAGGTACCACTGTTGCAAAGAATAACAGGTATTTAAGAATCTGCTATGTTACAACTTCATTTAATTTGTAAGACTGTTTTATACACTCCTGGAAATTGAAATAAGAACACCGTGAATTCATTGTCCCAGGAAGGGGAAACTTTATTGACACATTCCTGGGGTCAGATACATCACATGATCACACTGACAGAACCACAGGCACATAGACACAGGCAACAGAGCATGCACAATGTCGGCACTAGTACAGTGTATATCCACCTTTCGCAGCAATGCAGGCTGCTATTCTCCCATGGAGACGATCGTAGAGATGCTGGATGTAGTCCTGTGGAACGGCTTGCCATGCCATTTCCACCTGGCGCCTCAGTTGGACCAGCGTGCGTGCTGGACGTGCAGACCGCGTGAGACGACGCTTCATCCAGTCCCAAACATGCTCAATGGGGGACAGATCCGGAGATCTTGCTCGCCAGGGTAGTTGACTTACACCTTCTACAGCACGTTGGGTGGCACGGGATACATGCGGATGTGCATTGTCCTGTTGGAACAACAAGTTCCCTTGCCGGTCTAGGAATGGTTGAACGATGGGTTCGATGACGGTTTGGATGTACCATGCACTATTCAGTGTCCCTTCAACGATCACCAGAGGTGTACGGCCAGTGTAGGAGATCGCTCCCCACACCATGATGCCGGGTGTTGGCCCTGTGTACCTCGGTCGTATGCAGTCCTGATTGTGGCGCTCACCTGCACGGCGCCAAACATGCATACGACCATCTTTGGCACCAAGGCAGAAGCGACTCTCATCGCTGAAGATGACACGTCTCCATTCGTCCCTCCATTCACGCCTGTCGCGACACCACTGGAGGCGGGCTGCATGATGTTGGGGCGTGAGCGGAAGACGGCCTAACGGTGTGCGGGACCATAGCCCAGCTTCATGGAGACGGTTGCAAATGGTCCTCGCCGATACCCCAGGAGCAACAGTGTCCCTAATTTGCTGGGAAGTGGCGGTGCGGTCCCCTAAGGCACTGCGTAGGATCCTACGGTCTTGGTGTGCATCCGTGCGTCGCTGCGGTCCGGTCCCAGGTCGACGGGCACGTGCACCTTCCGCTGACCACTGGCGACAACATCGATGTACTGTGGAGACCTCACGCCCCACGTGTTGAGCAATTCGGCGGTACGTCCACCCGGCCTACCGCATGCCCACTATATGACCTCGCTCAAAGTCCGTCAACTGCACATACGGTTCACGTCCAAGCTGTCGCGGCATGCTACCAGTGTTGAAGACTGCGATGGAGCTCCGTATGCCACGGCAAACTGGCTGACACTGACGGTGGCGGTGCACAAATGCTGCGCAGCTAGCGCCATTCGATGGCCAACACCGCGGTTCCTGGTGTGTCCGCTGTGCCGTGCGTGTGATCATTGCTTGTACAGCCCTCTCGCAGTGTCCGGAGCAAGTATGGTGGGTCTGACACACCAGTGTCAATGTGTTCTTTTTTCCATTTACAAGAGTGTAGATTCAGCTTTCTTGTGACAATTTGTGCTTCATCTTGTTAATGTAAATTTAGCTTCAGTTTTAAAAATATTATTGTCTATTTTTAGAATTTTTTTTTAGAAAATTGAGATGAGTACTTTTTGCAGGTATGTTAATGCCAAACAAGAAGAGGGAGGACGATTGAATGTGTTATATTCAACTCCTACTTGTTATCTGAAAGCCTTAAATGAAGCCAACATAACATGGACAGTTAAAGATGATGACTTCTTTCCTTATGCAAGTGATGAACACTCCTATTGGACTGGCTATTTTGTTTCTCGAACTACAAGTAAATACTTTGAAAGACAGGCAAACAATTTCCTTCAGGTACTGTTTGTTCTTAGGCTTCACATCATATAGCTGTAGAAAATTGAAAAACAATGAGGAATGGTTATAATAACAAGGTACAGCTTGAAAGATACGTTAAACTTAAATGTATATAGATAATGTGGTGTAGAGATCAAGCACGTAGCACAATATGAACTATGAGCAGATAAGGATATAAGGTATAATGTGTGAACACTTACTTAATGGCAGCATAATTGAAAGCAAACACAAAACGTAAAACAATGACAAGCGTCATCTGCCTAGAAGAGAAATAAAAAGAAAATACTGCAAAGCAAGTGTGACTTTTGACTGCATATGAGAGACGCAATGACATTTTCTAAAAGAATGAGGCAGTACACTCACATGATGTCATGGAACATACAATGTACAACATGGAAAAAGAAGACAGTGATCATTAAATGGATCTCCATCCCAGCATTGATTATAATACAACAATACAGAATACAGTAAATGATGATGATCTTCACATCACTGTAATCAAGCTAATTAAAAAAAATTTTCTGAGTGCTTTTTACATCAACACATTCGCGATCAGAGATTTGAAGATAATTGTCAGCAACTGAAACTGGTCATAATTTATCATAATAAGCAATAAAAAACTTGACTATCCTAGGACACTGGATCAACAAAGCTCCAAAGTGATTGCAAAAAGTGTGCAGATCAGTCCTTGTTTCAAAAGGTTCATCAAACAGATACATACAACTGTAAGCCTTTACTGCTAACATCAGTCTGTTGTAAAACTTGAAAAATGTTCTTTGTTCATGTATTATGATCTTTCTGGAGACTGAAAATCTCCTCTATAGGAATCAACATACATTTTGCCAACAACAGTCTTGTGAAACCCAGTTCACTCTGATCATCCACGAATTCAGAAGGCTATGTATACTATTGTCCTGGTCGATTCCCTGTTGTCTGATTTGGAAGGCATTTGACACTGTTTCACATTTTTCACCTACTGATAAAAAAGTGAGTGCACAACATAAAGAAGTAACTTTATGATGGGACTGAAAAGTTCCTAACAAACAGAACATAGCGTCTCATTCTTAATCTACAGAAATTTTCTAACATAAAAGCATCTTTGTACATACAGTACAGCAAGAAAGTGTCATAGGATCATTAATGTTCAAATATACATAAATGATCTAGATGATAATGTTAGATGCTTCATGAGGCTGTTCCCCCGAGATGTTGCAGTATGTGAAGAAGTCACAATGATAGAACGTTGTAGCAAAACATAGGAAAATCTGCTGAGGATTGATTCTTGGTGCATGGATTGGTGCTTGACCTTCAACACGATCAAGTGTAATGTATTGCCCATGAACAGGTAGAAAGATGAGTTTCATTAAATCATTGCTAAACAATCATTGGAAATAGTGACATCCATTCTATATACAAGTATGTTTACAAAAGTTGTGTAAGTAGAATAACTATATAAAACTAATTGTAAGAAAGACCAGACTGAAATTTATTGGAAAAATGTACATGACATGTAGATCACCCACAAAGAAGAGAGCTTACAAAAGCCTTGTTCGTGTGTTACCTGGGCATTGTGCATCAGTCTGACACACTCATGAGAAAATGATTTAGAGGAAATAATGTAGATACAATGAAAAGCAATGCATTTTCTTGTGGGCTCATTCAGTAAGCAAGAAAGCCCCACAGACATGCTCTTGGAACCTCAGAAGCACACACTACATGACAGATGTTGAGTGCATCATTGTGTGGTTTACTGTTGAAATTCCAAGAATGTATTTGTAGAAGGGTGGAACTGTTGTTACTCCTGCACAACATTTGTGACTGGGACAGGACAGGGGGAAAGGACAGTGCTAAACACATCACAAGATTGCTTGTGGAGTGTATATGTGGTTGCTAGTGGAGTGTATATGTGGATGCAAAGTGAAGCATCTTGGTATAACTCTGAACTGTTGTTACGCTCCATTATCTCACAATTTATTAATGTCTATATTTGATTGGTGTCTGCTCTGTCAAACTCCAATGAGAATCAATAATTTACAAGTACGGGGTTAAATGGTTAAGAACACTGCATTGCAGCATGTGATAAGTTGAGAATGTGGGGTCCAATGGAAAGCATATCTGGACGGCTGAGGCAGTTAAGACAAATGGTCTAGAGAAGTGGGGCATCCAGGTTTGAATGCCGGTCTGGCACAAATTTTCCATTTTGCCACTGCATTACCACAATGTCCTCTGAAGCTGGAAGTCATGAGTTTCCCACCCATACTTTCCATTTCATTCCCCATCCCCTATTTCAAAGAATTTATTAAAATGGGGTAATTAGTTGCTGTCTTGCCAAGTCATATATGGATAGAGCAGGCTTTAAGAAATGTAAACGTCCTGTTTGCTATTTCAAAGATACTTATAAAAAAACATTGACTACTGCCATAACATATAAAATGTGAAAACCAAAGGGTAGGGCTATAGATTTAGAAATGCTAAATGAAATGCCGTTGGCTTCTATATGAAACCTTCAACAACTACCATAGGAGGATCTTATCAAAAGACGTCTCATGAATACCACAGAAATTCTGGTTATGTGTGAAGGCAACCAGTGACACTACAATTTGTGTCCAGATGCTCACAGATGGTACATGAACTTAAATTGAGGGTGGTGAAGCACAATCAGAAATGATGAACTCCATTTTCAAGAGTTTTTTTACATGGGAAAACCTAGGAGCATTCCCCCACATTAATTATCACACCACTGCAAAGATGAGTGAAATATAATTAATGTCAGTGGCATTGTGAAACAGCAAAAACTAATAACGTGAAGAAAAGTCAAGGGCTTGTTGGAGCCTCTGTCGGACTATACACAGGATTTTTGGATGAGTTAGCCCCTCATTTGACCATAATATATGATATACCTGATCGAGGTCCAAATTCAGCCATAGCAGACACAGATCATGTGACAGCTGAACATGCTTACAAGTGCTACACAACTAACAGTTTTAATGTTAATCCCTCATGGATTCGTATTGTGTAATTCCAAACATTAAAAAATTATATGCATGTGCTATAAATACACATTAATAATCATACATTGAATGAAACATCATGTATAAAACTCCTCATGTTCCAATTGTGAAATAAGTTGAAATGGAATCAACATATATTTAAAACTAATCAACAAGTTCAGTTCAGCATTCCTTGTGCTTAGAAGCATTTATCATTGTTCTTCTAATAATTTCTGGGTATGCAGCCGGATCCCGTTGACATTCTGCCATGATATTTTGGCTGCATACCCGGAAATTATTAGAAGAACAAATACGCCGGGAAAATTTCAGAAGTCACATTTATCATTGTGCTGACCCAAAGAGAATAGTGTTGGCTTGCTTTCCACGTTTTCACTCTTATTTGTTTTTGGAGATTTCTTCTAGGCCACTAAACCAAATAAAATCAATGTTTCTTTAGAAAAAGAGATCATTAAAAATATTATGTAAAGTAATAAAATCTTCTCTGGCTTCCAGCTGCATCAGGTGGTCAAAATCTGATGAGCTTTTGACTAAGCTCTCCTCAGCCATTATCAAGTGATAAATGACTGCCGTGCTGCTGTAGCCTCACCATTCTATAGCTGCCCTGCTCGCTACAACATCACTGGTCCTCTCTTCTTCGCCAACTGTGATAATGTTGATGTCCCACATCCATCACGCACACTTCAACCTCATGATGGTCCAGTCCCAGGATGTGCAGAGCTGCAAACTGCCATCTTTGTTGATGGTGTTTCCAGATATTTTTATATCTACCAATTATTTTATGACACTATTCCAAAATA